>NC_091072.1:74676500-76081000 GCF_032405125.1 Capricornis sumatraensis | reverse complement strand
AGAATAAAGAATAAGATTCGTTTCGTTACTGTTTATATGACTTGACCTGCGTGGACAGATGCAAGAACAAATGATTCCTGCACCAAGATGTTTGCAACCACCACCATGCCCCTCCTTCACCTGGCCTTTAAAAATGCTTTGCTGAGAGCCTATGAAGGATTCAGGGTTTGGGGGACAGGAGCCACCAATTTCCTTGCACAGTCCCGCAATCAACTTTTCTCTGCTCCAAACTCCAATGTTTCTGTATTGTTTGGCCTCACTATGTGTTGGGTACACAAATCTGCATTTGGTTACATTTTCATTTCTACAAGTATCCATGTGCCCATGTTACTCATATTTAAAAATAAAATAAATAGCAATCCCCTCTCAACTCTACTGCCTTCAGCCCTATCTCTCTCCTATCTGTTAAAGTGATTTTCATAGAGGGTAAAGGTGATTCACCATCGAGGTACTGTCAAGACACAAACATGAATAAAGACACAGCATTTAAAAGAGACATTGCCTTTAAAAGAGAACAGCGGATATATAAACACTTAACTATTATATCACAATAGTGTAATTTCAATTTCACACTCAGTGCACAGAGTACTAGTAGAACTCAGTTCAGTTCAGTTCAGTCGCTCAGTTGTGTCCGACTCTTTGTGACCCCATGGATCGCAGCACACCAGGCCTCCCTGTCCATCACCAACTCCCAGAGTTCACTCAAATTCACGTCTATCGAGTCAGTGATGCCATCCAGCCATCTCATCCTCTGTCGTCCCCTTCTCCTCCTGCCCTCAATCCCTCCCAGAATCAGAGTCTTTTCCAGTGAGTCAACTCTTCCCATGAGGTGGCCAAAGTACTGGAGTTTCAGCTTTAGCATCATTCCCTCCAAAGAAATCCCAGGGCTGATCTCCTTCAGAATGGACTGGTTGGATCTCCTTGCAGTCCAAGGGACTCTCAAGAGTCTTCTCCAACACCACAGTTCAAAAGCGTCAATTCTTCGGCGCTCAGCCTTCTTCACAGTCCAACTCTCACATCCATACATGACCACAGGAAAAACCATAGCCTTAACTAGACGGACCTTTGTTGGCAAAGAAATGTCTCTGCTTTTCAATATGCTAAGTTGGTCATAACTTTCCTTCCAAGCAGTAGCATCTTTAATTTCATGGCTGCAATCACCATCTGCAGTGATTTGGAGCCCCCAAAAATAAAGTCTGACACTGTTTCCACTGTTTCCCCATCTATTTCCCATGAAGTGATGGGACCAGATGCCATGATCTTCGTTTTCTGAATGTTGAGCTTTAAGCCAGTTGATGATAGATAATAAAATAATTTGGGTGGGGAGCATCAGAAAAAAACTTATTTAAAGCAGTGGACTTAGTCTCAAGGGATAATTCTTTACCTAATGCCTCTAGATTCTTCCATCCTAATTGCGTTGATACAATTTGGCACTACAGATGATGTCTTTCTCTTGAAACTTTGCTTTTTCAAAAAAAAAAAACATTTTTTATATGGACCTTTTTTTAAAAGTCTTTATTGAATTTGCTACACAAGTGCTTCTGTTCTATGTTTTTCTATTTTAGCCACAAAGCATGCCAGATCTTAGCTCCCTGAGAGATTGAACCCACACACCTTACAGTGGAAGGTGAAGTCTTAACAACTGGACCACCAGGAAAGTTCAGAGACTTTGCTTTTTGAATCTCCTGGCTCTCTCTCCTGATTCTAAAGACAACTCCACCAGTCTATTTGCAGTTTCCACTTTTTAAACTACCTCTTTAGGTGATGCTATTCCCCTTGTATCTGTCCTTGGGAATCTTATTTTAATACCCTTCATTCTTTCCTGGTTTTACAGTTGACGCTTGAACAATATGGGTTTGAACTACATGAGTTCCCTTACATGCAGATTTTTTTCACTAGATACTACTACAGTAGTACACAATCCCCATTTGGTTTAATCTGCTGATGTGGAACCAAGGATATAAAGGGCCAAATATACTAGTTTTTGGACTTCCCTGGTGGCTCGGATGGTAAAGAATCCTCCTGCAGTGCTGGAGACCTGGGTTCGATCCCTGGAGGAGGGCATGGCAACCCACTCTACTATTCTAGCCTGGAGAATCCCCATTGACAGAGGAGCCTGGTGGGCTACAGTCCATGGGGTCGCAAAGAGTCGGACACAACTGAGCAACTAAACAAATACTGGTTTTCGACTGTGAGGAGGGTTTGTTCTCTCACCCTTAACTCCACTTTTTTCAAGGGTCTGCTACTGCTAAGTCACTTCAGTCGTGTCCGACTCCGTGCGACCCCATAGACGGCAGCCCACCAGGCTCCCCCGTCCCTGGGATTCTCCAGGCAAGAACACTGGAGTGGGCTGCCATTTCCTTCTCTGATGTATGAAAGTGAAAAGTGAAAGTGAAGTCACTCAGTCGTGTCCGACTCTTGGCGACCCCATGGACTGCAGCCTACCAGGCTCCTCTGTCCATGGGATTTTCCAGGCAAGAGTACTGGAGTGGGGTGGTCAACTGTGTATTATTCACCACCATAATTTCCACTATCAGAGTACATTCAATTATACCTTCAAGCAATAAATATTTATTGAAATACCTATTGTGGCATCCCCATACAAGTGAAAGTGGAGAGTGAAAAAGTTGGCTTAAAGCTCAACATTCAGAAAACGAAGATCATGGCATCTGGTCCCATCACTTCACGGTAAATAGATGGGGAAACAGTGGAAACAGTGTCAGACTTTATTTGGGGGGGGCTCTAAAATCACTGCAGATGGTGATTGCAGCCATGAAATTAAAAGACGCTTACTCCTTGGAAGAAAAGTTATGACCAACCTGGATAGCATATTCAAAAGTAGAGACATTACTTTGCCAACAAAGGTCCATCTAGTCAAGGCTATGGTTTTTCCTGTGGTCATGTATGGATGTGAGAGTTGGATTGTGAAGAAAGCTGAGCGCCGAAGAATTGACGCTTTTGAACTGTGGTGTTGGAGAAGACTCTTGAGAGTCCCTTGGACTGCAAGGAGATCCAACCAGTCCATTCTGAAGGAGATCAGCCCTGGGATTTCTTTGGAGGGAATGATGCTAAAGCTGAAACTCCAGTACTTTGGCCACCTCATGGGAAGAGTTGACTCACTGGAAAAGACTCTGATGCTGGGAGGGATTGGAGGCAGGAGGAGAAGGGGACGACAGAGGATGAGATGGCTGGATGGCATCACGGACTCGATGGACGTGAGTCTGAGTGAACTCCAGGAGTTGGTGTTGGACAGGGAGGCCTGGCGTGCTGCAATTCGTGGGGTCGCAGAGTCGGACACGACTGAGCGACTGAACTGAACTGAATACATTATACACACTAATAACGTGAAACTCTTCACAGTTCTTCTGTTTGATGCCTGGTTGGTGGCATAAATTAAATTGTGAAAATCAGAAAAACCTAAAGCATGAATACCATGCTCTGCAATGGTCTCATCTTCTATAAGCCAATTTCATTTCCTCATATAAGAAAAAAAAAATGTTAAACCAGATCGAACTTCTGCAAACATGTTTTAACTCTGAATAAATCTGTGTTGTAGGAAAGCAAGATATTCGCACTTCTCTTCACAAAAATGGAAGAGGCCCTCAGGTCTGTTCAACAAATATATGGTTAGGAATTGCCTTTACTTCATAGCATCATTCATAGTTTTACAACTATTTATTATTTTTTCTAAAGGACAATTAGCCATATAAATTTTTATTGTTGTTTCAATTGTTTCTTAAGGGATAATACACATATTTTTAACTTATCAGCCTAATCAGCATTGATATTCTATGACTTCATTACTTATATATGATCACTTATACTTCCCACCTTCTGTTTCACTTCACACTATTCAATGTACAAATGTGCAATATCCAAAGATAATGAACTTACAGCATTATATTTTAAAAACTTATATAAAGACAAAAACAGAAGTGAGTAAAGTAGAACCACCCTGGATGAACTGGAGGATTGAAAAGAAACCTCATTCACCTAACCCTTCCTTTCTCCTACTCCCAACAGTGAAAGTGAAAGTGAAAGTCACTCAGTCCTGTCTGACTCTTTGCAACTGTATCAGTTCAGTTCAGTTCAGTCGCTCAGTCGTGTCCGACTCTTTGTGACTCCATGATATATAGTCCATGGAATTCTCCAGGCCAGAATACTGGAGTGGGTAGCCTTTCCCTTCTCCAGGGGATCTTCCCGACCCAGGAATCGAACCCAGGTCTCCCACATTGCAGATGGATTCTTTACCAGCTGAGTCACAAGGGAAACCCAAGAATACTGGAGTGGGAAGCCTTTCGCTTTTCCAGGGGATCTTCCCAACCCAGGGATTGAACCCGGTTCTCCCACATTGCAGGAGGATTCTTTTCCAACTGAGCTATCAGGGAAGCGACTCCCAATAAGGCTACATAAAACTGCCATCACTCAACCACCTGTTTCCTTGGCAACTACATAGAAAGAGTTCTCTCACAAATAATATCAAGTTCAAAAATGTCAGTAACGTTAAGGCTCTCATCTCATGTATACCTCTTATTTATAGATGCAATACAGTCCATGAACAACATTTTCCAAACAACATAAAAATCAAGCCCAACTGACTTCTATTACAAGGGGAAATGTTTGCTTCTTAGAAATGAGGTATCAATTTGCTAACATGAAGTCAAATATTAAAGAATGAGTTAAGACTGGATTTAATGTCTCTGAAAGGATAAAACTGCAAAAATAATGCCTATTTCCATCCAGTGAGTTAGTGAAAGTCGCTCAGTTGTATCCGACTCTTTGCGACCCCATGGACTATGCAGTTCATGGAATTCTTCAGGCCAGAATACTGGAGTGGGTAGCCTTTCTCTTTTCCAGGGAATCTTCCCCACCCAGGGGTTGAAGCCAGGCACACTGCAGGTGGATTCTTTACCAACTGAGCTATCAGGGAAGCCCCTAATTTCCATCTAGGAGGGCTTAAATGAATGACAAGAAACATGTATTATTTATCAGGAAGCCCATCATCTGTCAGTACCAAGCACACGACAACAAAATGAGGAAGCACCCAATGAACAAATATCTGTTGGCCATACACGGCATTAATTAACTTAAGAGACATGTACGTCCTCTGTGTTTTTTAGTTGTATGCAAGTCCATTCAAATGTTGACAATGTGATCTAACATATCTCAGATAAGAAATCAAAAAGAAATGTCTAAATTGACTTTAGACATTCTAATAACATATGGCAGAAATTATTAAGACTAATTCATTATATTCTTGAACTATTAACTTTTTAACTTAGTATTTAAAAATTCATTGTATGCTTGAACTATAGAAACTCTACAAAACCAAGGCCCAATAATTTTCCTTGGTGGGGTTATCTCCTCTCATTTAATCAATGTAAAGGACAATCTTGATGTATAAAGAAAAACTCTCATCTACACTAGAAAATGACCTGGAGTTCAGTGATATGTCATACCTCCGAGCCACTGAGAATTCCTAAAGGGCCTTCACAGTCCCATATGGTCATTAGGAAAATGTCCCTTTTTCAGCAGATTAGTTATTTTAATCCATTTCCTATTCTCCCCTTTTCTGCCCCAGCTAACCTTGGTGGCTCAGGTGGTAAAGAAGCTGCCTACAATGTGGGAGACCCAGGTTTAATCCCTGGGTTGGGAAGATCCCCTGGAGAAGGAAATGGCAACCCACTCCAATATTCTTCTATGGAAAATCCCATGGACAGAGGAGCCTCGTGAGCTACAGTCCATGGGGTCACAAAAGAGTCAGATACGATTAGTGACTAACAACATAATAATACCTTCTTCCAGGCTTTCAATGATTGACTTTAGTGAGAAATTTCAACCACGGCCCTGAAGAGGATCCTGTGTGCCTCCTAATAAAGTTGACTTTCTGGTTAACTGAAAACTGTGAGCTTAGTGAGTCCAAAGTTTGGCATCAGACCGAGACTTCAGCGAATACAGGGCAGTGGCCCAGCTTCCCCTGGGTGCATGACCCAACCCCTCTGTGACTGCATGAGCACAGATGGCCTTCTGATTGGCTCCATAAAAAGTTCTTTAAGTGGTGCCCTTAGAATAGCATTCAGAACCACAAAGGAAATAAATGAAAAGAAGGCACATTACTGCACTTGATGTCATAAGAGAAAATTTTTCAAAAAATGTATGTGCTGCTGATGCTGCTGCTACGTCGCTTCAGTCGTGTCTGACTCTGTGCGACCCCATAGACAGCAGCCCACCAGGCTCCCCCGTCCCTGGGATTCTCCAGGCAAGAACACTGGAGTGGGTTGCCATTTCCTTCTCCAATGCATGAAAGTGAAATGTATGTGAGTTGTACAGAATTTGAGCTTCTTTCGTAAGATTGTTTTTCTCCTTTCATATAGTGGCCAGTATTGCAGAATGATACTTCTTTAAGATATGCAGAAGAATAATCCAGAATCTGTGATATTTCCAATACTGAGAAGTGGAACTACTCAAATGCTCATTATTCATTGGCAACAAAAAGAAAAGGCCATCTGGTATATCAAGTATCAAACTCCTGTGACACGGGTTCTCCCATGGAGAGACTTTACCACTGATGTGTCAACCTGTGAAAGGAAAGACAGAAAACTCTGGAGCTATTCCCACTGAAAATGTCAAAGACCCAGTAATATCCTCCTTCATTTTCTGATGGTCCCATATTTTCATTCCTGGAAAGTTCTCTATGAGTTTTAATCTGCTGATGATCCTCTCCTCCACTCCTAACCACAGTCACTTGATGACACATTCCATTCATTCAAAAGTCTGAGGTTCCTACTATGCCCATCCCTGGCTGCTGAGCTAGAGATGGTAACTTCCCACTCCTTGGAATGGTACCTTCCTTGGAGGGTACCCAGGTATCACTACTCTCCCAAAGATGCAATTGTTCCAATTGTTCCGCTGCCTTGCACAGCTTATCAGAAATTTCTCTCTTCCCTCCACGCACAACACTGAGGGCCAGTATATCTTACAACCTGGGCATAAATCCTCTCACTGCAGAAAGTTGACACCTGGAATGAGGTGTCACAGATAGATACTGGATTTCTAGGGCTACTAATTCCCCCTAATTGGCAAGAATTCCATTAGGGTGATGGCAGGAGATATTTTCAGCTACTTAAACAGATCTGATTCCCATGGAGACAGTGTGAATAGTGTGAGGGAGCATAGGAGCAGACAGCTCTGAGAACAATCTCCAGTGGGTGAAGTTGTCTTGAGTCTCTGACTAAGTCTAACATTTCTATCTTTCTCTGCTGATCAAATACCTCCCTCATGCACATAAAGTCTGAATTTGCCCCTAAGCTTTGAGGTCTCTTGAGCCAACCTGTCCAGACTGACCCTACACACACACACGTCATTAATGCATGAATTCATTCCAAAAATGTCTGTAAACAACTACTGTGGGCAAGGCTTGTCTAGAACATCTCTGAAATTATCTTTTCACAAAGTTTGCCCTTCACCATGATTAACTGCCCCACCCTTCACTTTCCACAGTTTTCTTGTATTTTTACTCTTGTAAAAAATCAGACTCAGCCTCTCACAGTTCAGCATGAAGTGATGCCAGTATCATCCACTTGGTAAGTAAATGAAAACTTGTAACTGAATTCCTTGATCCAGAATTGAATGGAAAGATTTTATCAGGGTTTAAAGAAACTGACTACATCTGTGTAAGGTGTCGTCTAGGATGGGGAAGTTAGGTCGCCTCCTTTCTCTGTGATACCCTCTAAATCACACGATGCAGCAATTGATGTCTTCATGCACAGTAAATATGGATGCAAGAGAAGAGAGAAAAGAGTTCTCCAGAAATACCACACTGACTAAATACAAGAGATTCCAGACATATTCTTACCTACTGTGAGGCCCTGAGTTTGCCATGGACACTGTGGTCAGGTCTCCCTGTGAATAAAGGTGGAATGATGAACACAATTTTCAGAATAGGTTGAAAATATCCAAATAATTGAGGTACTTTAAAATAGTTAAGCTTTGCAAAAAAAAAAAAAAAACTAAGTCCAATTCATTATTTTAATTTGCTTTAATACGTTTCATGAGAAAGTTTTGCTTTCAACAATATTTACATATTTATCCATGCATAATCCTCAAAAGTAAATTCTTCAGTTGCCAATGCTTCATTAATACTGGATCCAGGTTCTACAGATACACAAAGGTAAGCATTGCACTGTTTGTCCAGACCCCCAGGTAACATTCACTAATTTAAGATGGGCTTAAGCTGATAGCTTTGTTACTGTGATCAGAATTTAAGCTTCTCCTGATTATTCAGTTTATGGTCATAGATTGCTGGCAAGGACAGAGTGACCAAAAACAGGTGCTCTGTGAAAGAAAGCAATTTTAACACTTTTGTGAATTCAGAAAGTTACCTTGAGTTAGATGGTAGAGTGCTAAACAAAAGAAGAAAACTGGTCAGTCAGCCTAAAATGACAAAGACAGGCAGGAATCTTCATATTATGAGACATGCCCTAGTACATAGAACTATGAATTAGGATTCAAAATTATCCAGAGTATAGCATCCCTTCCCAAATGTACTGCTCACCATCCTGGTCCTCATGAACAACTAAGTGAAACTAAGGGCAAGAGGATGAAAATTACGGTTAAGAAAAAACTGTAGTAACATTTCACCCAACCCTCAAAGAGCAATAAAGGAATAATGCACCCATATCAAAACTGGAAGGAGCTTCTTCCATTATTGCAAAAGGTCTGTACCCTCTAAAGAGGGATATATCATCAGGAATTTTGCAGTGACATGAAATAACATGATCCATGTTGATAACAGCATCCTTGAAATTCAGTAGCAGAACTTCTGCCAGGCATTAGTGCTATTTGGACATTTGGAAAAAAAGGAAGGAAATTATGCTTGGAGGTGTGGGAGTCTTGTCTGAGGCACCCATGAAATACCAAATAGAAGTTTCTAGACTCATACTAAAGGCATAACTGAAGCTAACACAGAATGGAAATGAAGTATAAGAACTGGTGGCTTATGATTGCTGTTATTATGATGGGATCCATGTTCACAAGGGGTTCACAGTGTGGAGGAAAAAACTGAGATGTGTGTTAAACATCAAATGAGAAAAGAAGCAAATTTCAGACTCTGACATAACACAGAGAACCTAGCATTTGAACAGAGAGCAGTAGGGAGCAATCAAGACAGGGTACAAGAGAAAAGCTCAGGCTGGAAGGGCCATGAGAATGTAGATCAACTAAATTAAGGAGGAAGACATTTGAAGTAGAGAAAAGTAGTATAAACATAGACAGAGGGAAATACAAACCAATCTGACATCAAAAGTAACTTAAAACTTTGAAAAGTTAAGGAAAAACAAAGATGAACTCCAACTGTAAGAGTAGGAAAAGAGTCTATGATGCCATGCACTAAAATTAGGTCTGACTTAGCCAAAATAATTGAATTCATTTCCTGGTTCTTATACTGTTTCTCAATGTGTCATTATAAAATCTTCATGAATATCAGTTTCATCATGAATAAAATGGACATGAGTGACTGCCAAAATAAATGACAAAATCACAGTAAGAATAAATTGAAAGTGATTAAGTATGGACCCTATACATAAAAATCTCATTAAAAATTAATATCCTATTAAATTTAAAAGCTACTAGGTGACCATGAGCAAAGAAATAATGATTGGGGAACAAGGAGCTGAGAGAAGATTTAGAACAACTGCTGCAGATAATGGTTTTCAAAACTAAATGATTATAAGGATTTCTAAACTATAAGAAGAATTCAACCAAAATGAAATACTATATATGAGTAGATGAGCCAGATACAATCATTTTTTTCAGTTAAAACCCTATGGAAAAAGAATAGGATTCTCTGAAGTATATGAAGACTATGACACAAAAACAATATAAAAAATCAACATACACACAGTGAGGACAAGTTTGAGATGTTATTACACAGTATTCGGGGAGACCAGGGAGGGATGGTGAGGAAAAGTGAGGATGACATAAAGGAAAGGGACAATTACAAGTGATCTCATTTCTCTTTCTATTGTTCTTCAAGGAAACAGCCTCCACAAATGGCCTTGAGGAACCACAGCACCATCACCGAGTTCATCCTCACTGGGCTGTCAGACGACCCCCACATCCAGGCTCTGCTCTTTGTGCTCTTCCTGGTGATTTACCTCCTGACCGTGATGGGGAACCTGACGGTGCTGCTGCTGATCAGGGCTGACTCCCACCTCCACACGCCCATGTACTTCTTCTTGAGTAATCTATCATTCCTAGACCTCTGCTTCTCCTCTGTCACTGTGCCCAAGCTCCTGAAGGACCTCCTGTCTGAGAGGAAGGCTATCTCCATAGAGAGCTGCCTGGCTCAGGTCTTCTTTGTGTTTATCACTGCAGGGACTGAAGCCTGTCTGCTCTCTGCCATGGCCTATGACCGCTATGCTGCAGTCTGCCACCCGCTGCTCTATAGCCAGGTGATGAGCAACCAGCTCTGTGTGAGGCTCGTGTTGATTTCGTGGGGTCTGGCCTCTCTTGACGCAGTCATCATTGTGCTTTTGGCTGTTAACCTGGACTTCTGTGAGGCCCAAACTATCCACCACTACACCTGTGAGCTGCCCTCCCTCTTCCCTCTGTCTTGCTCTGATATCTCCATCACTATCAGTATCTTGATCTGCTCAATCTTACTCCATGGATTTGGAACCTTCCTCCCAATAATCTTCTCTTATGCTTGCATTGTCTCCACCATCCTGAGCATCAGCTCCACCACAGGCAGAAGCAAGGCCTTCTCCACCTGCTCCTCCCACCTCATCGCAGTGATCCTGTTCTTTGGGTCAGGTATGCTTCGCTATCTCATGCCTTCCTCTGGTTCCTCCCTGGATTTGCTCTCTTCCTTACAATACAGTGTGATCACACCCATGCTGAATCCCCTTATCTACAGCTTCAAAAACAAGGAGGTAAAGGGAGCTGTGAAAAGGACTTTGGGGAAATATATCTGCACTATTGCACAGGTTGAACTAAGTCACATTTACCCAGCATACCTGGAAAGACTAAATTTCTTCTTGTGTTCCCTCCTGTTCTGTTTCCAACCTCTCCCCCTACACAGAGACAAGTAGGACTCAGGAAAGAACACACAGCTTCCCTGAACATCCCAGGTAATGATTACAAAGGAACCCTCACTTTTGAGACCCTATTTGGAAATTCTATGCTGCACCGAAGTGGGACACAATGTAAAGAAACACTTCCACAAAGCCCATCAATAACACAACATGAAAAAAAACAGGGATTATTCGAATTCTCAAAAGGCATAAAAGTCACAAGAATTTCTACTTAAAATGATTCATAAATAAATATTCAAATCATTCTTCCTGTATTTGATAAATGCTTCATAATAAAATGTCAGATTGGGAGAATGACATTTGCAATAACCAGAAAAAATTTATTATAAGCTCATATTACTTATCAGAATTATGCAATTTCTCTACAATGTATTTATATGAAGATAAGATCTGATATTTAAATTTCCATAGAAGAAGTAGAACCTATGAATATTTGAAGATGACATAATTCTATGGAAAGCCTAAAAACTCCTCATAGGAAAATAAACTTATTGGCACTCCAAAGAATTTAATAGGCAAAAAATTAATATTAATACAATCAGTACTATTTCTATATACTAGCCACTGTTAAGTAAACAAAAAATATGCATCAGGCAGAAAAAGATACATTCACTCAGGATTAAACTTGATAAGTAGTTAGAGCAAATACAAATAAAGTCAAAAAATTAACTAAATGATATAAAAGATGCTTAAATATAGGATGTATTTTTAGACATACTCTTCCCTTACAGTTTTATGCAATCAACAAAAGAAAAACATTGCATTTACAAGCAATCTGGAAATCCAGAGTTCTAGTCTTGATTCCATAGAACCATTAGTGATTCAGTCTTTCCTTTTCTTTTTTTTTCCTTCTATTGAATATGTCGTCTTCATATATTGGGTTTTACTCTAGGCATTATGTTTTCTACAACACATAACATAGCCTTTGTTTTTTATACAGCTATTTGTTGGAGAAGGCAATGGCACCCCACTCCAGTACTCTTGCCTGGAAAATCCCATGGATGGAGGAGCCTAATGGGCTGCAGTCCACGGGGTCGCTAAGAGTCAGACACGACTGAGCGACTTCACTTTCACTTTTCACTTTCATGCATTGAAGAAGGAAATGGCAACCCACTCCAGTGTTCTTACCTGGAGAATCCCAGGGATGGGGGAGCCCGGTGGGCTGCCGTCTATGGGGTCGTGCAGAGTTGGACACGACTGAAGCGACTTAGCAGCAGCAGCAGCAGCAAAGCTATTTGTATATTCTGTTCTTGAACTTTATATAAATGGAATGATTCTAATCCTAAAATTAAAATACTGGATATATTCAAGACTTGATGAGGCAGTGGAGCAATCAGACTCACATATATTGGTAGTGGAATTGTAAATAGGTTCAATCACTTCAGAAAAATATTGGGCAGTATCTACTAATTGCACACTATATGTTTACTCTAAGATTCACTAATTATATTTTTAGGTAAATATGAAGAGAAATGAGTAAACATGTCCAGAAAAGACATTAATAGAATAGTCATAACAGTTTATTATTGCAGCCAAAATCTATAATAAACCTAAATGTCCATCACTTGGAGAACAGATAAATAAATTCATACATGTAGTATATTTATACAATGAAACATAATACAGAAAAATTTTAAAACTGCAAACAATAAGTGAATAAATCTCACAGACACTATGTAATAGAAGCCAGATATAATGGGTACTTGTTTATTTATATGAGGTTAAAGACAGTGAATTGATCATGTTTCTATTTTCTTAATTTCTTTTCCTCGCCTTTACTGAGATATAATTGACATATAATTTTGCATAAGTTCAGCTCAGTTCAGTTCAGTCTCTCAGTCGTGTCCGACTCTTTGCGACCCCATGAATCACAGCATGCCAGGCCTCCCTGTCCATCACCAACTCCCAGAGTTCACCCAGACCCACGTCCATCGAGTCTGTAATGCCATCCAGCCATCTCATCCTCTGTCATCCCCTTCTCCTCCTGCCCCCAATCCCTCCCAGCATCAGAGTCTTTTCCAATGAGTCAACCCTTCGCATGAGGTGGCCAAAGTATTGGAGTTTCAGCTTTAGCATCAGTCCTTCCAAAGAAATCCCAGGGCTGATCTCCTTCAGAATGGACTGGTTGGATCTCCTTGCAGTCCAAGGGACTCTCAAGAGTCTTCTCCAACACCACAGTTCAAACGCAAAATTCTTCGGCGCTCAGCCTTCTTCACAGTCCAACTCTCACATCCATACATGACCACTGGAAAAACCATAGCCTTGACTAGATGGACCTTAGTCGGCAAAGTAATGTCTCTGCTTTTGAATATGCTATCTAGGTTGGTCATAACTTTTCTTCCAAGGAGTAAGCGTCTTTTAATTTCATGGCTGCAGTCACCATCTGCAGTGATTTTGGAGCCCCAAAAAATAAAGTCTGACACTGTTTCCACTGTTTCCCCATCTATTTCCCATGAAGTGATGGGACCGGATGCCATGATCTTTGTTTTCTGAATGTTGAGCTTTAAGCCAACTTTTTCACTCTCCTCTTTCACTTTCATCAAGAGGCTTTTTAGTTCCTCTTCACTTTCTGCCATAAGGGTGGTGTCATCTGCATATCTGAGGTTATTGATATTTCTCCTGGCAATCTTGATTCCAGAGGTGTACAATGTGCCGATTTGATACACTTACATGTTGCAAAATGTTTACCATCTCCATCAATTCACATCCTTACCATTCATTTTTTAAGGTCTGAGTATTTGAGATACATTTTCTTAGCAACCAAGTATAAAATATAGTATTATTAACTATAATCACCATGCTGTCTTTTTTTTTCTGCCCTCTTAAGTTTTATTTTTTTAATTTATTTATTTTAATAGGAGGCTAATTACTTTACAATATTGTATTGTTTTGCCATACATCAATATGAATCCGCCACGGGTATACACGTGTTCCCCATCCTGAACCCCCCGCCCACCTCCCTCCCTGTACCATCCCTCTGGGTCATGCTGTCTTTTAGATTCCCCAAACTTACTCATCTTATAACTGGATGTTACATTTTATTTTTCCTGATACTTTGACATCTTCAAATCTTGCTGACCTTGGAGAGACTGTCCACCCAGGGCTAGCTGGGTCCTAGGGACAATAAACAACTCACCTGATCAACACATTTTTCAGATGTAATCTACTTAATCAAGAACCCATACCCTCAATTGCCTCCTTTATTTAACAATCACACTGCAGGCCACTATCTACATGCTCTAATCACCTCAGGGCCAGGTACCAGACAACAAGAGACAGCCCCTTAAACCCAGATTCCACTGAAATAATTCAAACTATTCTATCCTAAACTTGCTTACACTGCCTTATTCATCTCTTCCTACAAAAACCTGTTACCCACATTTTCCTCTCACTCTCTCTGCCTCCTGACCAGTCCAAGGCCTCCCTGTGTGGTCCTATAAGTAATAAATTATCTTTTCAATAAAAAATTGTCTCCTGTCTGTTGACTTTACCATACCTGACTAATAATAAAACTTGCATTTTAAAATAGTCAGGAAAAGTAATAATTTCATAAATTCATTCACGATGAAATCAGAATAGCAGTTTCCTATAGAGAATGGATTGACCAGGAAGTATCAAGAGGAATCTTTTCAGGCAGATGAAAGGTTTTGGACTTGGTCTCTGTAGTGGTTACAAAGTGTACACTTATCAAAATTCAACAAGCTGTCCCTTTAAAATGGGTGCACTTAATCACTTTATATATGTATTTTAAACTGAAATCAATGGGAAAACTAAACAACCAAAAACATTTGTTTCATGAATGTTCTCATACTTCTTACAGGTACCTATTGCCCATGTCCTACAAATACTTTAGTGAATAATTCCCTTCCTTTCATATCAAGGCAGTATTTCCACCACTCCAGTCATGATGGGAATTAACCCCCGCTATAAGTCTCAAGGATCTTCCCTGTAGCTCAGGTGGTAAAGAATCTGCCTGCAGTGCAGAAGATCTGAGTTCGATCCCTAGGTCGGGAAGATCCTCTGGAGAAGGGAATGGCAGTTCACTCCAGTATTCTTATCTAGAGAATCCAGTGGACAGAGGAGCCTGGCAGGCCACAGTCCAGGGGGCTGCAAAGAGTTGGACACGACTGAGCAACCAGCCATTTGTAAGTCTCGAAGCCATGGGGGAGGTGGCAGAGGACAAGTAACATCTTCCAAGGCATCTACCCAAAGCAAAGCTTTGCTTGGTCTCTGCATTAGTAATGGGTCTCCAAAGAAACAGAGCCAATAGAGACAGACATAGACATGGTGAATTCTAAGGCACTGACTCATGCCCTTGTGTGGCTTGACAAATCTGGAATTTGTAGAGCAAGCTGGCGTATTCAGGTGAGGCTTCATGTTGTAATTTTGAGGCCAAAATCCACAGGGCAGGCCAGCAGGCTGGAATTTCAGACAGGGTTTCTATGTTCCAGTCCTGAGGAGAACTCCTTCCTCTTTGGGAAACCTCAGTCTTTGCTCTTACAGCCTTCAGTTTTTTGAGGCCTGTCCACACTATGGAGGGGAATCTGCTTTAGTCAAAGTCAACAGTTTAAATGTTATATCTAAAAAATACTTTCACAGGAGCATCTAGACTGATGTTTGATTAAGCAGCTGGGATCCATATACTAGTTATTTTTTTTTTCACTTCTAAACATTTAATATGCATTTATAAAACTATGAATATTTTAGGATAACCACAACACCAGTATCTCTACTAATATAATTAACAAATATTTCCTAATAGTGCCTAAAACACAATTCTAGTTAAATTGACACAAAACTAACCATTACAGCCTCTGAGCAAAGAGAAACTGGTTTTTTCTAGCAAGCATTGATAGGTTAATTCTGTGGTCCCCTTCAGAGATTCAGTGTCTCAAGCATATCTGTCCAGGTATCCTCATCCCACGTGTTGTTGTCCTAGTCTTTTCCTAGTGGGACCCTGAATTTAACATAGAAGTTACATGAATTCAGTCTTCTTCATAATTCAGTTTCTGTCATATTCATAACCTGGGCCTGGTTTTTGGCACAATTTACCTACTTGGTGAAGGAGATATGTCCTTTAATAAAGCCATTAATAAGTAATAATAATAATGCCATAAAGACTCTGGCCTTGGGATGGTATGTGCCTAACACAAGCCTCATTTTATTTCTTTAATATACCAATGACATCGCAACAGCAAAGTACCTGCACACTTCCTGTACTTGACATTGTGCCCTTATACTTCAATTTGCATATGCCAACGCATTCCCTTCTACAAGTTTCTCTTCCCATCCACCACAGGTTAGAAATGTTTGGTCACATGGATCACAGCTTTGTGTAACTGAATGAAACAGAGCCATGCCATGTGGGGCCACCCAAGATGGACAGGTCATGGTGCAGAGTTCTAACAAAACGTGGTCCACTGGAGAAGGGAATGGCAAACCACTTCAGCATTCTTGCCTTGAGAACCCCATGAACAGCATGAAAAGGCAGAAAGATATGACACTGAAAGATGAACCCTCCAGGTCAGCAGGTGTTCAATATGCTACTGGAGAAAAGCAGAGAAATAGCACCAGAAGGAATGAAAAGGCTGAACCAAAGTGGAAATGACCCCCAGTTGTAGGTATGTCTGGAGGTAAAGCAAAGTGCAATGATGTAAAGAACAATATTGCACAGGAATCTGGAATGTTAGGTCCATGAATCAAGGTAAATTGGAAGTGGTCAAACAGGAGATGACAAGAGTGAACACAGACGTTTTAGGAATCAGTGAACTAAAATGGACAAGGGTTTCCCTCGTAGCTCAGATGGCAAAGAATCTGCCTGTAATGCAGGAGACCCCAGTTCTATTCCTGGGTTGGGAAGACCCCCTGCAAAAAAGATAGGCTACCCACTCTAGTATTTTGGGGATGTCCCTGTGGCTCAGTCAGTAAAGAATCCACCTGCAATGTGGGAGACCTGGATTTGATCCCTGGGTTGGGAAGATCCCCTGGAGGAGGGCATGGAGACCCACTCCAGTATTCTTGCTTGGAGAATTCCCAAGGACAGGAAAGCCTGGCAGGTCACAACCAAGCAACTAAGCACATCACACAAAATGGACAGGAATGGGAGAATTTAATTCAAATGACTTTTATATCTACTACTGTAGGCAACAACCCCTTAGAAGAAATGGAGTAGACCTCACAGTAAGCAAAACAGTCCAAAATGCAGTACCTGAGTGCAATCTCAAAAGTGACAGAATGATTTTGGCTCTTTTCAGAGCCAAACCATTCAATATCACAGTGATCCAAGTTTATGCCCCAAACACTAACATCAAAGAAGACAAAGTTGAATGGTTCTATGAAGACCTATAAGACATTCTAGAAATAAAACAAAAAAGATGCCCTTTACATCAAAGGGGACTGGAAAGCAAATGTAGGAAGTCAGGATATACCTGGGGTAACAGGCAACTTTGGCCTTACAGCACAAAATGAAGGAGGGCAAAGGCTAAGAGAGTCTTCCCTAGAGAACACATTGGTCATAGATTATACCCTCTTCCAACAACACAAGAGACGACTCTACACACAACATCAAAAGAAGGTCAATACAAAAATCAGATTGATTATATTCTTTACAACCAAAGATGGAGAAACTCTATAGAGTCACCAAAAACAAGACTGGAGGCTGACTATGATTCACATCATGAACACCTTACTGCAAAATTCAGACCTAAATTGAAGAAAGTAGGGAAAACCACTAGGCCATTCAGGTATGAACTAAATCAAATCCCTTATGATTATACAGTGAAAGTGAAAAAACAGATTCAAGGGATTAGATCTGATAGAGTGCCTAAAGAACTATGGACAGAGGTTCATAACACTATACAGGAGGAGGTGACCAAAACTATCCCCAAGAAAAAAGAAATGTAACAAGACAAAATGGTTGTCTGAGGAGGCCTTACAAATAGCAGAGAAAAAGAAGCAAGAGGCAAAGAAGTAAAGGAAAGATATACGCATCTGAATGCAGAGTTCCAAAGAATAGCAAGGAGAGAATAAGAAAGACTTCCTACGTGAACAGTGCAAAGAAAAAGAGGGAAATAATAGAATTAGAAAGACTAGAGATTTCTACAAGAAAATCAGAGATACAAAGGGAACATATCATGCAAAGATGGGCACAATAAAGGACACAAATGGTATGGACCTAACAGAAGCAGAAGAGGTTAAGAAGAAGTGCCAATAATGATCTTATTGACCTGGATAACCACGATGGTGTGATCACTCACTTAGAGCCAGACATTCTGGAGTGTGAAGTCAAGCAGGCCTTAAGAAACATTACTATGAACAAAGTTAATAGAGGTGATGGAACTCCAGCTGAGTAATTTCAAATCCTAAAAGATGATGCTGTGAAAGTGCTGCACTCAATAGGCCAGCAAATTTGGAAAACTCAGCAGGGGCCACAGGACTGGAAAATGTCAGTTTTCATTCCAGTCCCAAAGAAGGGCAATGCCAAAGAATGTTCAAGCTACTACACAATTGCACTCATTCACATACTAGCAAGGTAATGCTCAGAATCCTTCAAGCTGGGCTTCAACAGTAAGTGTACCAAGAACTTCCAGGTGTACAAGCTGGGTTTAGAAAAGGCAGAGGAACTAGTGATCAAATTGCCAACATCCACTGTATCACAGAAAAAGTTAGGGAATTCCAGAAAAACATCTACTTGTCCTTCACTGACTACATGAAAGCTTTTGACTGTGTGGATCACAACAAACTGTGGAAAATTCTTAAAGAGATGGGAATACCAGATCACCTTACCTGCCTCCTAAAAAAACCTGTATACAGGTTAAGAAGCAACAGAACCAGCCATGGAACAACAGACTGGTTCCAGATTGGGAAAGGAGTACATCAAAGCTGTATATTGTCACCCTGCTTACTTAATTTAAATGTGGAGTACATCTTGTGAAATACTGGGCTAGATGAAGCACAGGCTGGAATCAAGATTGCCGGGAGAACTACCTATAACCTCAGATATGCAAATGACACCACCATTATGGCAGAAAGTGAAGAGGAACTAAAGAGACTCTTGATGAAAGTGAAAGAGGAGAGTGAAAAAGCTGGATTAAAACTCAACATTGAAAAAACAAAGATCAGGACATCCAGTCCCATCACTTCATGGCAAATAGATGGGGAAAAAGTGAAAGCAAAGATAGACTTTATTTTCTTAGGCTCCAAAATCACTGCAGATGGTGACTGCAGCCATGAAATTTAAAGACACTTGCTCCTTGGAAGAAAAGCTATGACCAACCTAGACAGCATATTTAAAACCAGAGACATTACTTTGCCAACAAAAGTCTTTCTAGTCAAAGCTATGTTTTTTCCAATAGTCATGTACACATGTGAGAGTTGGACCATAAAGAAGGCTGAGCACCAAAGAATTGATGCTTTTGAACTGTGCTGTTGGAGAAGATTCTTGAGAGTCCCTTGGATTGCAAGGAGATCAAACCAGTCAATCCTAAAGGAAATCAGTCCTGCTTATTCATTGGGAGGACAATGCTAAAGCTGGAGCTCCAATACTTTGGCCACCTGATGCAAAGAAATGATTGATTAGAAAAGACCCTGATCCTGGGAAAGAGTGAAGGCAGGAGAAGAAGGGGACAACAGAGGACAAGATGGTTGGATAGCATCATTGACTCAAATGGAGTTTAAGCAAGCTCAGAGACGTGGTGAAAGACAGGGGAGCCTGGCATGCTGCAGCCCATGGGTTGCAAAGAGTAAAACATGAGGGAGCAACTGAACAACAACAATAACAAATCAGTGCAGTTCAGTTCAGTTCAGTTCAGTCACTCAGCCTTGTCCAACTCTGTGATCCCATGGACCACAGCTCACCAGGCCTTCCTGTCCATCACCAACTCCCGGAGCTTGCTCAAACTCATACCGACTGAGTTGGTGATGCCATCCAACCATCTTGTCCTCTGTCATCCCCTTCTCCTCCTGCCTTCAATCTTTCCCAGCATGAGAGTCTTTTCAGATGAGTCAGCCCTTTGCATCAGGTGGCCAAAGTATTGGAGTTTCAGCCTCAGCATTAGTCCTTCCAATGAATATTTAGGACTGATTTCCTTTAGGATTGATTGGTTTGATCTCCTTGCAGTCCAAGGGACTCTCAAGAGTCTTCTCCAACACCACAGTTCAAAAGCATCAATTCTTTGGTGCTCAGCTTTCTTTATAGTCCAACTCTCACATCCATATATGACTACTAGAAAAACCATAGCCTTGTCTAGACGGACCTTTGTTGGCAAAGTAATGTCTCTGGTTTTAAATATGCTGTCTAGGTTGACTTTAGCTTTTCTTTCAAGGTGCAAGCATCTTTTAATATTATGGCTGCAGTCACCATCTGCAGTGATTTTGGAGCCCAAAAAAATAAAGTTTGTCACTGTTTCCATTGTTTCCCCATCTATTTGCCATGGAGTCATGGGACTGGATGCCATGATTCTAGTTTTTCAAATGTTGAGTTTTAAGCCAGCTTTTTCACTTTCCTTTTTCACTTTCATCAAGAGGCTCTTCAGCTCCTCTTCACTTTCTGCCATAAGGGTGGTGTCATCTGCATATCTGAGGTTATTGATATTTCTCCCAGCAATCTTGATTCCAGCTTGTGCTTCATCCAGCCCAGCATTTCTCATGATGTACTCTGCATGTAAATTCAGTAAGCAAGTTGACTACACACAGCCTTGATGTACCCCTTTTCCAATTTGGAACCAGTTTGTTGTTCCATGTCCAGTTCTAACTGTTGCTTCTTGACCTGCATACAGATTTCTCAGGAGGCAGGTCACGTGGTCTGGTATTGCCATCTCTTGAAGAATTCTTTTCCACAGTTTGTTGTGATCCACACAGTCAAAGGCTTTGGCATAGTCAATAAAGCAGAAGCAGATGTTTTTCTGGAACTCTCTTGCTTTTTCTATTATCCAACAGATGTTGGCAATTTGATCTCTGGTTCCTCTGCCTTTTCTAAATCCAGCTTGAACATCTGGAAGTTCACTGTACTGTTGAAGCCTGGCTTAGAGAATTTTGAGCATTACTTTGCTAGCATGGGAGATGAGTGCAATTATGTGGTAGCTTGAACATTCTTTGGGATTGGAATGAAAACTGACCTTTTCCAGTCCTGTGGTCACTGCTGAGTTTTCCAAATTTGCTGACATATTGAGTGCAGCACTTTCACAGCAACATCTTTCAGGACTTGAAAGAGCTCAGTTGGAATTCTATCACCTCCACTAGCTTTGTTCGTAGCGATGTTTCATAAGGCCCACTTGACTTCAGACTCCAGGATGTCTGGCTCTAGCAATTAGAGTCATTCAATTAGTGGAGCAATTAGACTCACATATAATACATTGGTAGTGGAATTGCAAATTGGTTCAATCACCTCAGAAAAATAATGGGCAGGGACTTCTCTGGTGGTATAGTGCATAAGAATCCACCTACCAAGGCAGGGGAATGCAAGTTTGATCCCTAATCCAGGAAGATTCCACATGCCGCCGGCAACTAAAGCCCCTGCGCCACAACTGCTGAGCTCTCAGTCCAGAGCCTGCAAGCTGCGACTACTGGAGCCCTTGTGCCTAGAACGTGTACTTCACAAGAGAAGCCACCACAATGAAAAGCCCGTGCTTCGAAACTAGAAAAACCCTATGCACAGCAACCAAGACTGAGAGCAACCAAACAGGAAGAAAGAAAGAGAAAGAGAATAATATTGGACAATATCTATTAACTGCACACTATACATCTACTCTGTGCATGTATGCGTGCTAAACAGCTTCAGTCGTGTCCAAATCCTTGTAACCCCATGGACTGTAGCCCGCCAGGCTCCTCTATTCATGGGATTCAACAGATTCACTCAAGAATACTTGAGTGCACTGCAATGCCCTCCTCTAGGGGATCTTCCTGACCCAGGGATCAAATCCACTACTTCTAAGTCTCCTGCATTGGAAGGCAGGTTTTTTACCACTAAGGCCATATAGGAAGCCCATTTATCTATTCTAAGACTCATCAATTACATTTCTAAGTAAGCATGAAGAGAAATGAGCAAACATATTCAGAAAAGATGTTAACAGAATATTCATGACAGTTTATTATTGTAACCAAAAATTATAATTAACCCAAATGTCCATTACCTGGAGAAGAGGTAAATAAATGTATACACGTAGTATATTTATACAATGAAATATTATACACTAAAATTTTAAAATTGCAAACAAGTACATAAATTCCATAGACACTGTATAACAGAAACCAGAAAAATCGGTAAGGGAATATTTCATGCAAAGGAATATTCATGCAAGGGAATATTTCATGCAAAGATGGACACAATAAAGGACAGAAATGGCAGGGACCTAACAGAAGCAGAAGCGATTAAGAAGAAGTGGTAAGAATATACAGAAAAACAGTACAAGAAAGGCCTTAATGACCTGGATAACCATGATAGTGTGATCACTCACCTGGAGCCAGACATCTTGGAGTGTGAAGTCAAGTGGGCCTTAGGAAGCATTACTAAGAACAAAGCTAGTGGAGGTGATGGAATTCCAGCTGAGCTATTTAAAAATCCTAAAAGATGATGCTGCTATTAAAGTGCTGCACTCAATATGCCAGCAAATTTGGAAAACTCAGCAGTGGCCACAGGACTGGAAAAAGTCAATTTTCTTTCCAATCCCAAAGAAAGGCAATGCTAAAGAATGTTCAAAACTATATAATTGGTATCTCCAATTTTCTGAAGAGATTTTTAGTCTGTCCCATTCTATTGTTTTCCTCTATTTCTTTGCATTGTTCACTTAAAGAGGCTTTCTTATCTCTCCTTGCTAATCTCTGGAACTCTGCATTCAGTTGGTATATTTTTCCCTTTCTCCTTTCCCTTTCACTTCTCATCTTTACTCTGCTATTTGTATGGCCTCCTCTGACAAACATTTTGCCTTCTTGTGTTTCTTTTTCTTTGGGATGGTTTTGGTCACCACCTCCTGTACAATGTTATGAACCTCCATCCATAGTTCTTCCATCACTCTGTCTTATCCCTTGAATCTAATTCCTTGAATGTATTTGTCCCCTCCACTGTATAATCATAAAGTATATGATTTAGGTCATATCTGAATGATCTAGCAGTTTCCTCTACTTTCTTCAATTTAAGTTTGAATTTTTCAACAAGGAGCTCATGATCTGAGCCACAGTCACCTCCAGGTCTTGTTTTAGATGACTGTATAGAGCTTCTCCATCTTAAGCTGCAAAGAATATAACCAAACTGATTTCCATATTGACTGCTTGATGATGGGATTCTCTGGTGGCTCAGATGGTAAAGAATCCACCTGCAATGTGGGAGACCTCAGTTCGATCCCTGGATTGGGAAGATCCCCTGATGGAGGGCATGGCAACCCAACCGAGTATTCTTGCCTGGAGAATCCCCATGGACAGAGAAGCCTGGTGGGCTACTGTCCATGGGATCACAAAGAGTCAGACATGAGCGAGCAACTAAGCACAGCACAGCACAGCACATCTGGTGATGTCCATGTGTAGAGTCATCTCTTTTGTTGTTGGAAGAGGCTGTTTGCTATGACCAGTGTGTTCTCTTGGCAAAACTCTGCTAGCCTTTGCCTTGCTTCATCTTGTACTCCAAGGCCAAACTTGCCTGTTACTCCAGGTATCTCTTAACTTCCTACTTTTGCATTCCAATACCCTATAATGAAAAGGACATCTTTTTTTTTGTATTAATTCTAGAAGGTCTTGTAGGTCTTCTTAGAACTATTCAACTTCAGCTTCTTTGGCATTAGTGTTTGGGGCATAGACTTCGATTACTGTGACATTGAATGGTTTGCCTTGGAAATGAACTGAGATCATTCTGTCATTTTTAAGACTGCACCAAAGTACTGCATTTCAGACTGTTTTGTTGACTACCGTATGACCCAGCAATCTCACTTTGGTATTGCATACACCCAGAGAAACTCTAATTGGAAAAGATACGTGGACCCTAAGGTTCACAGTAGTACTAGTCACAACAGCTAAGACATGCAAGCAACATAAACATCCATCAACAGATGAATGGATAAAGAAGATGTGGGGTGTGTGTGTGTGTGAGAGAGAGAGTGTGTACAGGCTTCCCTGAGAGGTCAGCTGGCAAAGAATCTGCCTGTACAGGAGACCCTGGTTTGATTCTTGGGTCAGGGGATCCCCTGGAGAAGGGATAGGCTACCCATTCCAGTATTCTTGGGCTTCCCTGGTGGCTCAGATGGTAAAGAATCCACCTGCAGTGTGGGAGACCTGGCTTTGAATCCTGGGTTGGGAAGATCCCATGGAGGAGGGCATGGAAACCCACTCCAGGATTCTTGCCTAGAGAATCCCCATAGACAGAAGAGCCTGGCGGACTACAGTCCATGGGGTCCCAAAGAGTCATACATGACTGACTGGCACAGCATATAATGAGAATATTAAGGAGCCATAAAAAAGAATGAAATAATGCTCTTTTCAGCAACATGGACGAATCTGTAGATTATCATAGTAAGTGATATATATACTCTGAATCATTGTGTTGTATACCTGAAACTAACATAACATTGTAAATCAACTATATTTCTTAAAGTATACTTTATACTTATACTTTTTCAAAAAATTAAGCCAAATTGGCCTCTATTACTAGAATAAGTGTTTGTTTCCTAGCCCTGAGGCATCTATTTGCTAACATGTCATCAAATGTTAAAGAATGAGATCAAATTGGATTTAACATATCTCAAGAGGAGGAAATCACAAAATTAATGCCTATTTCCACCTGGTGGTGGTTGTCTAGTTGCTAATTCATGTCCAAATCTTGAGACCCCCAGGGACTGCAGTCCACCAAGCTCTTCTATCCATGGGATTTCCCAGGGATGAATACTGGAATGGGTTGCCATTTCCTTTTCCAGAGGATCTTTCCAACCCAGGGATTGAACCCATATATCCTACATTGCAGGTAGATTCTTTACCAAATGAGCCACCAGGCAAGTCCCTATTTCCATCTAGGAGGTCTTAATTAGATGACAAGAAATACATAATATTTATCCTGAAGCTCCATGATCTGTTAATACCTAGTACACATACCAAAATAAGGAGGTACTTGCTAAACAAATGTTGACCACATATGTTGACCATTGGAGACACATCATTTGTGTGTTTTAGTTGTATGTAAATCCCATTAAAATGTTGAAATGTTTCATCTAACATATACCAGAAAAGAAATAAAAAAACAGTAACTTTAGACATTTTAATAGCACATAAGATAAAATCATTGGGCTTCCCCAGTGGCTCAGCAGGTAAAGATTTTACCTGCATGCAGGAGACATAGGAGATGTGAGCTTGATCGCTGGTTCGGGACGATCCCCTGTAGGAGGAAATGGTGACCCACTCTAGTATTCTTCCTGAAAAATACCATGGACAGAAGAGTATGATGGCTACAGTCCAAAGGGTCACAAAGAGTCAGACACGACTAAGCAACTAAGCACAACAGAAATTAATACTAATTCACGTATTCTTGAACTGTTAACTCCTTCATATACTAGTTAAAATTATATTGTATGCTTGGAATATAGAAACTCTACAAAATCTAGGCCCACCTAATAATTTTCCAAGGGTGATGTTTTCTCCTCTCAATTAATCGATATAATGAACAATCTTGTATGAAGTAAAACTCTTATCAACACTAAAAAGTCACTTGGATATCAGTGAGATGTCACAGCTCAGTGCCACTGAGAATTTCTGAAAGGTATTCCCAACTCCACATGGTCATGAGGAAAATGTTCCTTTTCCAGTATATTCATTAATTCTTTATTCATTTTATTATTCTCCCTTTTACAGTCTTAACTAACCTAATAATATAGCTTTTCTAGACTTTTAATCATTGCCTTTAGGATAAATTTCAAATAGATCCCTGAAGAGAATCCATGTGCCTCCTAATAAGTTTAAACTTCCAGTTAACTGGAAACTGTAAGGTAGTGAGTCCAGAGCTTGGCTTCAGGCTGAGACTTCAGGGGATATAGGACAAAGGCCCAGCTTCTCCTGGGTGCCTGACAAAAAACATGGCTTCCTATTGGTTCTACTAAAGATATTTTCACAGGTGATGCTCTTAGAAGAACATTCAAAATCCCATAGAAAATTTAAAAAGCATGTTGTTGCACTTGATATCATGTGAGAAGATGTTAAAGAAATACATGCCAGTTGTACAGAATTTGAGCTTCTTTAGTGAGACTGTTTTTGCATTTCCATATAGTGGCCTGCATTGCAGAAGGACATCATTCTAAGACATACAGAAGAATAATCCTGAATAATCCTGACATTTCCAGTACTTCTAGAGTTTGAACTACACTATTCCCCATCACTCACTGGAAACAAAGAGAAAAGGCTATCTTGTATGTGAAGTGTCCAACTCCTGTGAAAGTGTTCCACTTATGGGGAGACTTCACCACTGATGTCAGCTTGTGGCAGGGAAGACAGAAAACGCAAGAGCTGCTTCCTCCAGAAATATCAAAAATATGATAATATCCTCCTTTATTTTCTGACGGTCCCATATTTTTCTTCCTGGAATGTTTCTGTGTGTTTTAATCTGCTGATGATCCTCTCTTTCACTCCTAACCACTGCCACTTGATGACACATTCCATTCAGTCAGGAGTCTAAGGCTTCTTCTATGCACATCCCCGCCCCCTGAGCTAGAGATAGTAACTTTCCACTCCTTGGAATGGTACCTCCTTTTCCTGAGGGGGCCCAAGTATCACTACTCTCCTGAAAATGCAATTGTTCCAGCTACCTTGCACAGTTTATCAGTAAAGTCTCTCTTCCCTCCTTTTATAACACTGAGTATTCGGACATCTTATAACCTGGTCATAAATCCTCTCACTGCAGAAAGTTGACATCTGGAATGAAATAAGGGCATCACAGATAGATACTGGGTTTTTAGAGCTTTTATCCCCCCTAATTGGCCAGAATTCCATTAGGGTGAAGGCAGGAAATATTTTCTGCTAGTTAAAGAGATCTGGTTCCGATGGAGACAGTGTGACTAGTGCAAGGGAACACAAGAGTAGACACCTCTGAGAACAACCTCCAGTGGATGAGGTTCATCTTTAGTCCCTACCTAATTCCAGCACTTCTATCTTTCTCTGCTGATCAAATTCCTCCCTCTTGCACCTAAAGTCTGAATTTTCCCCTCACCTCTGGGATCCCTTTAGCCCACCTGTCCAGGATGACCCACTACACACATCATTGTGTGTGTGTGAGCTGCTCAGTCATGTCTGAATCTTTTCGACCCATGGACTGTAGCCTGCCAAGCTCCTCCATCCATGGAATTCTCCAGGCAAGAATACTGGGGTGGGTAGTAATTTCCTGCTCCAGGGGATCTTCCTGATTCAGGGATCGAACCTAGGTGTCTGGCATTGCACACACCATTAATGCATATATTCATTCCAAAAACATCTTTAAACAACCACTTGGGTAGGGCTTGTTTAAAACAGATGAATCGCCAGTCTAGGTTTGATGCAGGATACAGGATACTTGGGGCTGGTGCACTGGGATGACCCAGAGAGATGGTATGGGGAGGGAGATGGGAGGGGGGTTCAGGATTGGGAACTCATGTATACCCATGGTGGATTCATGTTGATGTATGGTGCCAGGAGCCAGCATGAGGAACTCTGCCCATGGCAAAGGTCACGAGGAAAGAGGCAAAGGCAAGATTGAGCCTCAGGAGAACCCCTGTTCCCAGGCATCTGTTCCCGAGCATCTACCTCCAAAACCAGAGTCTGTTTTATGCTCTCACCTACACCTCTGACTTTACGGGGGGCTCTCCCCCATCACCATTTCTCTCGGAGAAGGAGTTAACTTGCAGCCCCAGTTAATAAAAATTCCTGGGCGTGACAAGAGTGTTTCAACTTACGAACTCCTCTGAAGTTTCTCTAGCCTGCCTGAGCAGGTTCGTCCGGCCACATGTGATTGTTTACAGCCTCCCAACCGTGAGAGGCACGAGATGCTTTAAACTTTCTATATACAGACACTTTTGAAAGGTTAGAAAATTATTAGTATAGTATGCTGCTAAGTCACTTCAGTTGTGTCCGACTCTGTGCAACCCCATAGACGGCAGCCCACCAGGCTCCCCCATCCCTGGGATTCTCCAGGCAAGAACACCAGAGTGGGTTGCCATTTCCTTCTCCAATGCATGAAAGTGGAAAGTGAAAGTGAAGTCGCTCAGTCGTGTCTGACTCTTAGTGACCCCATGGACTACAGCTCACCAGGCTCCTCCATCCATGGGATTTTCCAGGCAAGAGTACTGGAGTGGGGTGCCATTGCCTTCTCCATAGTATAGTATAGTGGGTTGATTAGGAATTATATTGGTGAAGGGTTTTTCATTTATTGTGCCAATAATTACTGCTAATTCCCTGCCCTGGGTGTGACAAGGGTGTCTCAGGTCAAACCACTCTGCTGGCAAACTAGCTTGTGTGACAGGATTATCCATACTCCTGCCAAACACATGATTGTTTACTACCTCTCAACCATTAACAGCACAGAGAGTTTGGAGTATTTTGAAAGTCTTAATTAGCATAGGGCTTTTCTCATTGTTGAGTCAATGATTGCCGCCAGGCCTCCATATCCTTAGGCACCTGGGAACATATTAATCAATGTATTTGGAATATAGAAAAGGAAATATAGTAGTTTTTGATGTTAGCAATACTAGACCTTTTGAGTTAATGAATTTTCTCTTTTGTTATAGATCACTGTACTTTGTTTTAAATCACTGTGTCCTTGCTATGTAAAAATGTAACTTTATCACTATCTTAAGACTAAATAGATCTTAAGGGGAATACTGGTGAAGGGTTTTCATTTGTTGAGCCAATATTTGCTGTTAAATCTCCATATTCCTTGCCCCTATAATGAATATAACTAGCATATAGGAGAAATCAGTATTAACCTTTAAGCTTAATCATGTTAAACCTTAAATTAAGTAAATTCCTTTCTTGATTGTAACCCACTACACCCTCACCCTATAGGAATGTAACTTTATTTGGAGGGCGGTGCCTGGTTTAAGAAAAAACCACCCCTGGAAAAAATAAGTTTTCTGGTTGACTGACCATTATCAGAAAGGGCCATAAAATGTAAGCAGGCCTCATGGCCATAAAATGATGTAAAACCCGTAAGACCTTTGTATAATTTTATATGAAGCACCTGATTGTGACAAGGGTCAGGTCTGCTGACCCCCATGTGACTCTGTATTCATCCCTAGGTATAACAAAAAGTATATAAGCAAACCTGAAAAATAAAGAAATCGGATCAGTTTCTGGAAAGACTGATTCCCCTGTGTCATTCTTTCCCCTTCTGGCTGAATTCCCATCTGGTACGTGGTACTCACCAAGCCTGCTAATTTTGCCTGGGCTTCTAAGATCGGACCAGGGAGGCCTCAGTGCCTCCTCTCCTTCGGGAGAACAGAAAGACAGCTGTGGCCTATGTAGGTGTGATTGGTATTCCACGTAAACCAAGTTATTCAGTCTCTTTTTCTCCACTGATTTTCCTATTACACTATCCATTTCTAATCTCTCTCTATCTTTAATTAAATAAGTTTTTTCCTAGGATGCCTACTCCGTCTCCCTTCGAATTACCCTGGATCCACCGGGGCTGGACCCTGGCAGTATGGCAAAACCAATACAGTAGTGTAATGTAAAATAAAATAAAATAAAATAAAAAACACAGTTCTAAAATCCTCTTTTTAAAACTTTTACCCTCTACCATGATCAACCCTTCACTTTCCACAGTTTTCTCCTATTCCCACCCTGGTATAAACCTGATTCAGCCTCCCACAGGACAGCATGATATGAAGCTGGTATCTTCCACTCAGTAAGTAAATGAAAACTCAGATTTGCAACCTAACAACTTGATCCAGAACTGAGATTTTCATTAGTGTTTAAAGACATCTAACACATCTAGAAAGGCATTGTTTAGGATGGGGCAGGAAGATCACCTCCTTTCTCTGTGATACCCTCTAAATCTTAAATGACGCAGTAGTTAATGTCTTCATGCACAGTAACTGTGGATGGAGGATAAGAGAAAAAAGTTTCTCTAAAAATGTCACAGTGAGTAAATACAAGAGATTCCAGAAATATTCTCACTTACTGTGAGAGGCTCTGAGCCTGCCACAGACCCTGTGGTCAGGTCTTCTTGTGAGTAAAGTGGAAGAATGAACACAATCTTAAGGATAGTTTGAAAATACCCGAACAATTGAAATATATTAAAATAGCTAAGCATTGCAAAAAATAAGTCCAATTTGTTATTTTAACTTGCTTTAATAAGCTTTATGAGACAGTTTTGCTTTCAGCAACATGTACAAATGTATCCATTCAGGATCCTCAAAAGTAAACTTTTCAGCTGCTCATGCTTCATCACTACTGGATCCTGGTTCTACAGATACACAAAGGTAAGCAATGCCCTTTTTGTCCAGGCCCACAGGTAACGTGAACTAGTTGAAGATGGGCTTAAGCTGATGGGTTGTTAATGTGATCACAATTTAAATTTCTCTTGATTATTTATTAACAGCTTGGGATCACAGATTGCTGACAAGGAGAGAATGTCCAAAAACAGATGCTCTGTGAAAAAAGCAATTTTAACATTTTTGTGAGTTCAGGCTACCTTGACTTAAACAATAGAGTGCCAAACAGAAGAGGACTGGTCAGTCAGCCTAAAATGTCCAAGACATGTAGGAGTCTTCATATATAGGACATGACCTAGTACACAGAACTATGAATTAGGATTCAAAATTATCCAGGGTATAGCATCCCTTCCCAAATGTACTGCTCACCATCCTGGTCCTCAAGGACCACTAAGTGAGACTAAGGGCAAGAGGATGAAAGTTATGGTTAAGAGAAACTTGCAGTAATATTTCACTGAACCTTTAAAGAACAATAAGACAATAATGCATACACAACAAAGCTGGAAGGAGCTTCTTCCATTATTGCAAAAGGCTGGTGCCCTCTAAAAGATGATATATCATCAGAAATTTTGCAGTGACATGAGATAACATGATTCTTGCTGACAACAGCATCCTTGAAATTCAATAGCAGAACTTTTGCCAGGCATCAGTGTTACTTGAATATTTGGAAAGAAAGAAGGAAATTGTGCTTGGAGTTCTCAGAAGTCTTGTCTGAGGCACACATGAGATGCCATACAGGAATTTCTAGAATCATCCAAAAGACATAATCTAAAGCTAACACAGAATGGGTAGAAATGAAGTCAGAGAAGTGGTGTTTTGTGATTGCTAGTTATGATGGGTCCATATTCACAAGAAGTTCACAGACTGGAGGGAAAAACTGAGATATATATTCATAATTAAGTAAAAAAGAAGCAAATTTCAGACTATGACATCATGCAAGGAACCCAGTGTTTGAACAGAGAGATGTGGATTTAGAGGAGGGAGCAGTCAACACAGCCTACAAGAGAAAGGCTCAGCTGAAAAGGCCATGAGAATTTGGAACAAATGAACGGTGAAGAAAGCTGAGCACTGAACTTTTGAACTGTGGTGTTGGAGAAGACTATTGAGAGTCCCTTGGACTGCAAGGAGATCCAACCAGTCCATTCTAAAGGAGATCAGTCCTGGGATTTCTTTGGAAGGAATGATGCTAAAGCTGAAACTCCAGTACTTTGGTCACCTCATGTGACGAGTCGACTCATTGGAAAAGACTCTGATGCTGGGAGGGATTAGGGGCAGGACGAGAAGGGGATGACAGAGGATGAGATGGCTGGATGGCACCGCTGACTCGATGGATGTTAGTTTGAGTGAACTCCGGGAGTTGGTGATGGACAGGGAGGCCTGGTGTGCTGCAATTCATGGGGTCACAAAGAGTCAGACACAACTGAGTGACTGAACTGAACTGAACTGAACTAAGAAGAAGGATATTTGAAGGAAAGAACAGTGTGAGCACAGACACAGGAAAATATAAACCTATCTGGTATCAAAAGAAACTTAATATGTTGAAGGTTAAGGAAAAGTGCAGAAGAACTCCAATTTTAGGAATAGGAAAACAATTCATAATGCTATGTCCCAAACCCAGAACTGATTTAGAAAAAATAGTTGAATTTATTTCCTGGTGCTTATACTGTCTCTCAACATGGCATTACAAAATCCTGATAAAAATCAGTTTTCTCATGAGTAAAATGGACATGATTGCCAGTCAAAATAAATCACAAAATCACAATGAGAACAAATTGACAGTGTGATTGAATAAAGACCATACACATAAAAATGTCATTAAAATTTAATATACTGTTAAATTTAAAAGGTATGTTGTCCATTCTAATGAGGTGGATGAACCTAGAGTCTATTATACAGATGGAAGTAAGTCATAAAGAGAAAAATATCATATACTAACACATATATCGGAGAAGGCAATGGCCCCCTACTCCAGCACTCTTGCCTGGAAAATCCCATGGACAGATGAGCCTGGGTGGGCTGCAGTCCATGGGGTCACTAAGAGTCAGACATGACTGAGCGACTTCACTATCACTTTTCACTTTCATGCACTGGAGAAAGAAATGGCAACCCACTCCAGTGTTCTTGCCTGGAGAATCCCAGGGACGGGGGAGCCTGGTGGGCTGCTGTCTATGGGGTCGCACAGAGTTGGACACGACTGAAGCAACTTAGCAGCAGCAGCAGCAACACATATATACAGGATCTAGAAAGATGGTACCGAAGAATTTATTTGCAAGGGAGCAATGGAGAAACAGACATAGAGAATAGACTTATGCATGGGGAAAGGGTGAGCTGTATGGAGAGAGTAACACAGAAACTTACGTTACCATATGTAAAATAGACAGCCAACAGGAATTTGCTATATGTCTCAGGAAACTCAAACAGGGGCTATGTATCAACCTACAGGTGTGGGATGGGGAGGGAGATGGGAGTGACGTTCAAGAGAGAAGGGACATGTGTATACCTATGGCTGATTCAAGTTGAGGTTTGACAGAAAACAACAAAATTCTGTAAAGCAATTATCCTTCAATTAAAAAATTAATTAATTAATAAAAAATAAATAAGCAACAGTGAAATATAGCATATATTACAGCACAGGGAAATATAGCCATTAACTTGTAATAATTTTATATTGAATATAGCCTATAAATATAGAGTCACTATGCTGTACACTTGAAACATAATACTGTAAATCAACTATACTTCAATAAAAAAGGGATGTAAATATTCAAAAAAAATTAAAAAGTATTGATGACCATGAACAAAAAATAATGACTGGGAAAAAAGAGAGATTTAGAACAACTGCTGCAGATATGTGCTACAATGTTTTCCATACTAAATGATTACAAAGATTTCTAAACTATAAGAATTTACCTGAAACTAAGTATACCATATATGAGTAGATGAGTCAAATACATTCATTTTTTCCAGTTAACTCCCAATGGAGGAAGAATAGGATTCTCTGAAGTATGTGAAGACTGTGATTCAAGATCAATAATGAAAAAACAAGATAAACATTCTTGCTGCCACACAGTGAGGACAAGTTTGAGATGTTATAACTCAGCATTTAGGAAGACCAGGGTGTAATGATGAGAAGTAATGATAAACTGAAGGAAAAGGAAGAGATTACAATTATAGGTGATCTCATTTCTCTTTCTATTTTATTCCAAGGAAACAGCCTCCACAATGGCCTTGAGGAACCACAGCACCATCACCGAGTTCATCCTCACTGGGCTGTCAGACGACCCCCACATTCAGGCTCTGCTCTTTGTGCTCCTCCTGGTGATTTACCTCCTGACCGTGATGGGGAACCTGACGATGCTGCTGCTGATCAGGGCTGACTCCCACCTCCACACGCCCATGTGCTTCTTGAGTAATCTATCATTCGTGGACTTCTGCTTCTCCTCTGTCACTGTGCCCAAGGCGCTTGAAGGATCTTATGTCTGAGAAGAAGACTATCTCCATAGAGGGCTGCCTGGCCCAGGTCTTCTTTGTGGTTATCACTCCAGGAACTGAAGCCTGTCTGCTCTCTGCCTTGGCCTATGACCACTATGCTGTCATCTGCCACCCGCTGCTCTATAGCCAGATGATGAGCAACAGCTCTGTGTGAGGCTGGTGTTGATCTCCTGGGGCCTGGCTTCTCTCAATGCAGTCATCATTGCGCTTTTGACTATTAACCTGGACTTCTGTGAGGCCCAAGCCATCCACCACTACACCTGTGAGCTGCCCTCCCTCTTCCCTCTGTCTTATTGGGATATCTCCATCAATATCGGTATTTTGTCCTTCTCCACTATATTCCTTGCACTTGGAAACTTCCTCCCACTCTTCTTCTCCTATGTGTGTATTATGTTCAAAATTCTGAGCATCAACTCCACCACAGGCAGGAGTAAAGCTTTCTCTTCCTGCTCCTCCCACCTCATCACAGTGATCCTGTTCTTTGGCTCAGGTATGCGTTGCTATCTCATGCCTCCTTCTGGTTCCTCCCTGGATTTACTCTTCTCCATACAGTAAGGTGTGATCACACCCAAGCTGAGTCCCCTCATCTACAGCCTCAAAAACAAAGAAATAAAGACAGCTGTGAAAAGAATACTGAGTATATATTTGCAATATTTCACATGGTGAACTAAGTTATATTTACTCAGCATAATTGCAAAAATTAAACTTCCTCTTATGTTCCCAACCCCTCCAACTACACAGAGTCAAGCAGGATGCATGAAATATTCCAGACCTTCCCTGAACATCCCAGGTAATGATTACAAAGGAACCCTTGATTGTGGACCCCCATCATCTGGAAATTCTATGCTGTGTTGACTGGGACAGAATGTGAAGACACACTTACACAAGCACCTCAATAAGACAACAAAAATACTAGGGTGAAAAAGTAAAATACAGAGATTATTTGATTTCTCAAAAGTTACAAAATAAAATTCACAAGAATTTCTGTCTGAACTGTTTCATTTAAAAAAAGATTCAAATAATTCCTCCTTCATAAGAATATCACACTGGAAGAATAACAGTTGAAATAAATAATCATAAAAGAACAGTTACTATTGCTCATATTGTTTAAGTGAATTATGCAATTTATTCCCAATGTAGTTATATGAAGATAAGATTTGATATTTAAATTTTAATAGGGAGAAGAAAAATCTATAAGTATTTGAAAACAATATGATTACTTGGAATCTCTATGAAAACTCTACTACAAATAAAAAGTTAGCACTCCAAAAGAACTTAATAGGTTAAAAATTGTAATAATAAAACAGTCAGTAGAGTTTCTATACTCACAACTGTTGAACAAACCAAAATCATGTATCATGTAGAAAAGCATCCTTTTGTTATTATAAGTTCCATAGAAAATCCTCAGGATTAAACATAACAAGTACTTAGAGCTAATATAAACAAAGAAACAAACAACTAAATGATTTGAAAGATGTTTCATTAACACAGGATATATTTTTAGACATACTCTCATGTGGCTGAGACAGTAAAGCATCTGTCTACAATGTGGGAGACTGGGGTTCAATCCCTGGGTCAGGAAGATCCCCTGGAGAAGGAAATGGCAACCCACTCCAGTAGTCTTGCCTGGAAAATCCCATGGATGGAGAATCATAGTAGGCTACAGTCCATGGGGTTGCAAACGGTTGGACATGACTGAGCCACTTCACTTTCCTTTCCTTTCCATCTTCCAATATTAGAAAATATGATTAACATTATATATCCCATTGAATATCATTGAATTTACATCAATGATACATCAAGAAATCTGGAGATTGATGGTCCTAGAGTTGATTTGGGATTCCTAGTGGCTCAGATCATAAAGAATCTGCCTGCAATGTGGTAGACCTAGGTTCTATCCTTGGGTCAGGAAGATCCCCAGGAAAAGGGCATGGCAACACACTCCAGTATTCTTGCCTGGAGAATTCCATGGACAGAAGAGCCTGGTGAGCTACAGTCCATGGGGTCGCAAAGAGTTGGGCATGACTGAGCGACACACACACACAGAGTTGATTAACTAATCATCAGTGCTTCAGGCTTTTTGCATCTAATACGTCATCCTCGTATACTGGGTTTCATCCTAGATTTGTTCCTGCTGCTGTAGCTCTAGACTTTATGGTCATCACAATACAAAACAAAACTTCCTTTTTTAAGTGGAACTATTAGTTTATCGGAGAAGGCAATGGCACCCCACTCCAGCACTCTTGCTTGGAAAATCCCATGGACGGAGGAGCCTGGTGGGCTGCCGTCTGTGGGGTCACACAGAGTCAGACATGACTGAAGCGACTTAGCAGCAGCAGCAGCATTAGTTTATCCTGTTCTTGAACTTTATATATGGATTTATCTTAATGCTAAAATGAAAAGTGCTATATATATGCAACTAAGAACAGACTGTATAGCACAGGGAACTCTACTTGATGCTCTGTGGTACCTAACTAGGAAAGAAATCCAGCAAAGAGGGGATATAGATATATATGTGTGGCTGATTTACTTTGTTGTACAACAGAAACTAACACAACATTGTAAAACAACGATACTTCAATTAAAAAAGAAAGTACTGCATGTATTCAAGTCTTCGTAAGGCACAGCAATTAGACTCACATACATTGGTGGTCAGCTTGTAAGTTGTTTCAACTACTTCAGAAGAATATTGGGCAATATCTGCTAATTGCACAGTATATAACTATTCTGTGTGTGCTAACTGCTCAGTTGTGTCTGACCCTTTGCAACCCTATGGACTGCAGCCTGCCAGGTTCCTCTGTCCATGGGGTTTTCCCAGCAAGAATACTGGAGTAGTTTGCCATTTCCTTCTCCATATAACTATTTCTAAGGCCCATTAATTACACTTCTAAGTATACATGAAGAGAAATAAGTGACCTTACCCAGCAAAGACATTGCTAGGATGTACATGACAATTTTATTATTATAGCCAAAACTATAAAAAACCCAAATGTCTGTCACCTGGAGAACAGATAATTCATACATGTGGCATATTTATACAATGAAACATAATATAGCTAATTTTTTAAAACTGCAGATGACAAATGGATAAATCTCACAGACACTGCAATAATAGATTCAAGGAGTATTTATTATAATTGTATTTATATGAGATTAAAGACAGTGTATTAATCATGTTTCTCCATTCTGTCTTTCTTTTCCTCACCTTTACTGAGATATAACTGACATATAATATTGTATGAGGTTAAGGCATACAATGTGTTGATTGGATACTCTTAAATGTTGCAAAGTGATTACCACCTCCATCATGCCACATCATTACCATTTCTTTTTTGTGGTCAGAACATTTAAGATATACTTTCTTAGCAACCAAGCATAAAATACAACATTATTAATTATAATCACCATACTATGTATTAGATTTCCAAAGCTTATTCATCTTACAAGTACAAGTTAGTTTTCATATTTGTTGATGCTTTGACACCTTTAGAACTTGCTGACCCTTGAGAGATTGCCCTCCTAGGACTAACCAGTTCCAAGAGATAACAAAAAACTCACCTTATTAACATTTTTCAGATGCAAACTAATGAATCAAGAATCCATACTCTCAACTGCCTTCTTGATTTAGCAATCACACTCCAGGCCACTATCCACCTTCACTAATCACCTCAGTGCAAGGTACAACTCTCTCTGCCTCCTGACCAACCCAATGATTCCCCATTTGGTCTATATGTAACAAATCATCTTTTCAATGAAAATTGTTTCCTAATCTGTTGTCTTCACCATACCTGACTAATAATAAAACCTACATTTTAAAAATAAACAGGAAAAGTAATCATTTGAGTCAAGTCAGAACAGTAGTTACCTATAGGAGAAAGGATTGACTGGAAAAAATGTCCACAGGAACCTTTCCAAGCAGATAAAAGCGTTTGGGCTTGGCCTCTGTAGTGGTAACAAAGTGTATGTGTGTTATCCGCTCAGTCCTGTCCAACTCTGCAACCCAATGGACTGTAGACTGCCAGGCTCCTCTGTCCATGGAATTCTCCAGGCAAGAATACTGCAGGGGGTAGCCTTTCCCTTCTCCAGTACTCTTGCCTGGAAAATCCCACGGACGGAGAAACCTGGTGGGCTGCAGTCCATGGGGTCGCGAGGAGTTGGACACAACTGAGCGACTTCACTTTCACTTTTCACTTTCATGCATTGGAGAAGGAAATGGCAACCCACTCCAGTGTTCTTGCCTGGAGAATCCCAGGGATGGGGGAGCCTGGTGGGCTGCTGTCTATGGGGTCGCACAGAGTCAGACACAACTGCAGCAACTTAGCAGCAGCAGCAGCAGCCTTTCCCGTCGCGAGGGGATTTTCCCTGGATCTTCTGCATTGCAGGGAGATTATTTACCATCTGAGCCACCAGGGAAGCCCTAAAAAGTGTATACATATATCAAAATTCACCAAGTTGTCCCTTTAAAATGGCTGCACTTAGTTTATTACCATATGTAAAATAGATGACCAGTGCAAATTCGATGCATGAAGCAAGGCACTCAAAGCCGGTACTCTGGGACAATCCATAAGGATGGGGTGGGGAGGGAGGTGGGAGGGGGGTTCAGGATGGTGGAACACATGTACACCCATGGCTGATTCATGTTGATGTATGGCAAAAACCACAACATTGTACAGTAATTAGCCTTCAATTAAAAGAAATAAATAAATTTTTTAAATGGCTGCACTTAATCACTTTACTTGTGCATTTTAAACTGCAATAAATAGGGAAATAAAACTACTAAAAAGATCTATTTCATGAATGCTCTCCCACTTCTTATAGATACATATTATCCATGTCCCACAGATGCTTTGATAAATAATCCCCTTCCTCTCACATCAAAGCAGTATTTCTCCTAGCAGTATTTCTTCCAGTCATGCTGGAAACTGATCCCAGGTATTGGTCTTAAAGAGAGGGCAAGTAATATCTTCCAAGGCACCTATCCCATGGAAAGCTTTGTGTGGTCTCTGTATTAGTGGTGGTTCTCTGAAGAAACAGAACCAATAGAATGGTGGGGGGCAGGCCGGGAGAGGAGACATGGTGAATTTTAAAGAGTTGACTCATGTAGTTGTATGGCCTGACAAGTTTGAAATTTGTAGAGCAGGCTGGAAGGTTGGAGTCAAGTAAGACTTCATGTTATAGCTGTTGTTGCTTTTTTCATTTTATAGCTTGAGTCCAAAAACCACAGAGTAGGCTTGCAGTCTGGAATTTCAGGCAGGGTTTCTATATTCCAGTCCTAAGGAGAATTCCTTCCTCTTTGGGAAACCTCAGTCTTTTTACTCACATAGCCTTCAACTGATTTAACAAGGTCTGCCCACATTATGCAGGGTAATCAGCTTTATTCAAAGCCAACCAGTTTAAATGTGACATCTAAAAAACACATTTACAGCAACATCTAGACTAACGTTTGATTTAAAAAAAAAAAACTGGATTTCATAGCCTAGTTACACTGAAATATAAAATTAACCATCACAGTCTCCAGCAAAGAGAAATTGATACTATCTAGCAAGGGTCAGCAGACCAATTCTGACCTATCAGGGATTCAGGGTCTCAATAAATCCATCCAGAAGTCCCCATTACAAGTCTCATGGTCCTAGTCCCTTCCTATCAAGACCCTGAGTTTAATATGGCAGATTTGTTGAATGTGAATTCAGACTTCTTGATACTTCAGCTGCTCTCACACTCAAATTCGAGGCCAGGTTTTCAGAACAGCTTATTTACTGGCTGAAGGAGATAAACGTGTCATTGAACAGTCTGACTTAGGTTGATACATGGCTAAAATTCATGTAGGTAAGATAGAGGTGATTGTGATGGTGGTAGCAATGAAGGATTCAGAAATCAAACAGAAATACCTCAGGAAAAAAATTCAAGACTACTATACGGAAGTGTGGAGAAGGCAATGGCACCCCACTCCAGTACTCTTGCCTGGAAAATCCCATGGACAGAGGAGCCTGGTAGGCTGCAGTCCATGGGGTCGCCAAGAGTCGGACATGACTGAGCGACTTCACTTTCACTTTTCACTTTCATACATTGGAGAAGGAAATGGCAGCCCACTCCAGTGTTCTTGCTTGGAGAATCCCAGGGACGGGGGAGCCTGGTGGGCTGCCGTCTGCGGGGTCGCACAGAGTCGGACACGACTGAAGTGACTTAGCAGTAGCATACGGAAGTGTGGCCAGTGTGTATTGAAGTGGTAGTGGTGCGAGCATAAGGATACTATCATTCAAGAGGGTGGGGGCATATGTATGCCTATGGCTGATTTATGGCTTAGCTGGTAAAGAATCCACCTGCAATGTGGGAGACGTGGGTTTGATCCCTGGGTTGGGAAGATCCCCTGGAGAAGGAAAAGGCTACTCACTCCAGTATTCTGGCCTGGGGATCACAAAGAGTCAGACACGACTGTGCGACTTTCACTTTTGCTATGGCAGAAACCAACACAACACTGTAAAGTAATTATCCTTCAATTTAAAAAAAAACTTTTTTTAATTTTAAAGGATACTGTCAACAGCATCTGCTACACTATGTAAAGAAATGTGTGTATAATAAATCAATGGGAATTTCAGAGAGAATTGGGTCCAATATTCATATTCAACAAATAATATAATTAAGAAAGTATAAAGGGTAGGAATATATTAAAGAAAACATGGGTTTCCTCTATCAATAGTTTATAAAAATACAATGAGAATATATAGGGGAAATTAGTCTATGCAAGAAAAAATAAATCTATGAAGCATGCTAAGTGTAGCATGATCACAAGAAACAGAAAGAATGTAAAAAAAAAAAATTATACTTGATGTTTAGACTATGGCCCCACAAGCAGCACAAACCTAGTGCCACTAACAGATTAAACCATACTATCATTCTTCAGAGAATAATACTGCACCACTTATTCCATTGCTTTTGGTTTTCAATTTTCCAACTCAATGCATAAACAAAATCACAATACTATAGTTATAAAACGGAGGTAAATATTAAAGTCCTGAACAGTGTAAAATATGGAGAAAACAGAAAAGTGTTGAGAAGTGGAAAAACAAAAGGAAAGGAGAAACAAAGAATATGAGAAATAAAGTAATAGTATTTTGTTGCAAGGAGTAAAGATACCCTGTCTAAACTGACAGCACTAAAAATATAATTGGGCTAGATATTGTCTATTGATTCTTAGCATCATCCCTCCTCTTCTAGGAACTCCTTCAAATTACAAGAGCTGGAAACGTGGGCACTATGCTTCCTGTATTCCTTTGCAAACTGTGTGTCAATTCAGATCCCACAAGTAAGAGGCACTCAAATAAGGACAAGTAAAAGCTGATGTTATCAGTGTCCCTCAGAAATTGGTGAGCAAATACATGTATTTTTAGAATAGAGACTGGGTTTTGTAAATTTTGACAAAAAATAATGTTGGACTAAGAAACGAATTTTCTGGTGGATTGCAACTAAATTTCTATACCCACCATAATCTTCAGGGAAAATCCTATTTATTGAACTCTTTGCCCTGTTTCCTGAGTGCTACTCTTACTACTGGTGAGCATTCTCTCTGCATTTTACAGAGACTGAACTAAGCCTGCATCGTATTCTCAATGAATGCCTCATCCCAGTGTGCTAGACTAATTTAGAGACCCAGGAAAGGCTTCTTAGAAGAGACATTTTACTGGGTACTAAAATTTATGCCCATTCTTCCTTGAAATCTTAAGGAAGCCATAAATTGAATAGGTAAATGATATAAACAAATATTCCTAGGGTCAACACAGGAGCAGTCCTTTCTTGCAAATTAATGCAGGTGTTGCCAAATTAACAGAATAGTAATAATGATAGCACTTCTCACACTTTAAAATGCTTAAACTTTGCTCATATAATAGAGAATAATGCCTCCCAACTCAACAATCACCTTCAGTTGTTGTTGTTCAGCCACTCAGTCATGTCCAACACTTTGCGACCACATCAACTGCAGCATGCCAGGCTTCCCTGTCCATCACCAACTCCCAGGATTACCCAAACTCATGTCATTGACTCGGTGATGCCATCCAACCTTCTTGTCCTCTATTGCCCCCTTCTCTTCCTGCCTTCAATCTTTCCCAGCATCGGGGTCTTTCCAATGTCAGTCATCAGGTGGCTAACATATTGGAGTTTCGGCTTCAGCATCAGTCCTTCCAATGAACATTCAGGACTGATTTCCTTTAGGATGGACTGGTTGGATCTCCTTGCAGTCCAGGGGACTCTCAAGAGTCTTCTCCAGCACCACAGTTCAAAAGCATCAATACTTCGGTGCTCAGTTTTCTTTATGGTCCAATTCTCACATCCGTATGTGACTACTGGGAAAACAATAGCTTTGACTATACGGACCTTTGTTAGCAAAGTAATGTCTCTGCTTTTAAATATGCTGTCTAGATTGGGCATAGCTTTTCTCCCAAGCAAGCATCTTTTAATTTCATGGCTGCAGTCACAATTTGCAGTGACTTTGGAGCCCAAGAAAGCAGAGACTGTCACTGTTTCCATTGTTTCCCCATCTATTTGCCATGGAGTGATGGGACTGGATGTCATGATCTTAGTTTTTTGAATGCTGAGTTTTAAGCCAGCTTTTTCACCCTCCTCTTTCTCTTTCATCAAGAGGCTCTTTAGTTCCTCTTTGCTTTCTGCCATAAGGGTGGGGTCATCTGCATATCTGAGGTTATTGATATTTCTCCCAGCAATCTTGATTCCAGCTTGTGCTTCATCCAGCCCAGCGTTTCACATGATGTACTCTGCATATAAGTTAAATAAGCAGGGTGACAATATACAGCCTTGACATACACCTTTCTCAATTTGAAACCAGTCCATTGTTCCAAATTTGGTTCTAACTATTGCTTATTGACCTGCATACAGATTTCTCAGGAAGCAGGTAAAGTGGTCTGGTATTCCCATTTCCCTAAGAATTTTCCACATTTGTTATGATCCAAATAATCAAAGGTTTTAGCACAGTCAATAAAGCAGAAGTAGATATTTTCCTGGAATTCTCTTGCTTTTTCTATGATCCAGTGGATGTTGGCAATTTGATCTCTGGTTCCTCTGCCTTTTCTAATCCAGCTTGTACATCTGGAAGTTCTCAATTCATGTACTGTTGAAGCCTAGCTTGAAGGATTCTGAGCATTACCTTGCTAGAATGTGAAATGAGTGCTATTGTGCGGTAGTTTGAACATTCTTTGGCATTGCCTTTCTTTGGGATTGGAATGAAAACTGACCTTTTCCAGTCCTGTGGCCCCGGATGAGTTTTCCAAATTTGCAGGCATATTGAGTGCAGTACTTTCACAGCATCATCTTTTAGGATTTGAAACAGTTCAGCTGGAATTCCATCACCTCCACTAGCTTTGTTTATAGTGATGCTTCCTAAAGTGCAGTTGACTTCAAACTCCAGGATGTCTGGCTCTAGGTGAGTGATCACACCATCCTGGTTATCTGGGTCATTAAGATCTTTTTTGTATAGTTCTTCCATGTATTCTTGCCACCTCTTCTTAATATCTTCTGCTTCTGTTAGGTCCATACTGTTTGTCCTTTATTATGCCCATCTTTGCATGAAATGTTCCCTGGTATCTCTAATTTTCTTGAAGAGGTCTCTAGTCTTTCCCATTCTATTGTTTTCCTCTAATTCTTTGCATTGTTCACTTAGAAAGGCTTTCTTATCTCCCCATGTTATTCTTTGGAACTCTGCATTCAGATGGATATATCTTTCCTTTTCTCGTTTGCCTTTTGCTTCTCTTCTTTTCTCAGCTGTTTGTAAGGGCTCCTCAGACAAGCATTTTTGCCTTTTTGCATTCCCTTTTCTTGGGGGTGGTTTTGATCACTGCCTCCTATACAATATTACAAACCTCCATCCAGACCTTCAGGCACTCTATCAGTTCTAATCCCTTGAATCTATTTGGCACTTCCATTGTATGGTCATAAGGGATTTGACTTAGGTTATACCTGAATGGTCTACTGATTTGCCTTACTTTCTTCAATTTAAGTCTGAATTTTGCAATAAGGAGCTCATGATCTGAGCCACAGTCAGCTCCCCAGTCTTATTTTTGCTGACTGTATAGAGCCTGTCCTTCTTCAGTTTTGAAGAATATACACTTTAACAAATACTGAAAGACTTTTAAACAAGTTGAAACCTGATTTCCTAATCCATCAATGCAAAAATAAAAGGCCAGTCCAGCCTCCCACCAGCATAGTAATGGGATCTCATGCTCTCAGAATCCTTCCCCTCATTCAGTTCAGTTTCAGTTCAGTCACTCAGTCGTGTCCGACTCTTTGTGACCCCATGAATCTCACGCCAGGCCTCCCTGTCCATCACCAACTCCCGGAGTTCACTCAGACTCACGTCCATCGAGTCAGTGATGCCATCCAGCCATCTCATCCTCTGTCATCCCCTTCTCCTCCTGCCCCTAATCCCTCCCAGCATCAGAATCTTTTCCAATGAGTCAACTCTTTGCATGAGGTGGCCAAAGTATTGGAGTTTCAGCTTTAGCATCATCCCTTCCAAAGAAATCCTCCCCTAAATCTTCGCTGACAGTGAGAAACTACAAATCTTATATAGAGGGGATCTGGGGCAGGCAAACTAGGGGGGAAGTGGTTAAATTGTGCAGTATCTCACAAAAGCTTGGGAAATTTTTTTCTATCAAAGAAAAAAGGTGCTGAAGATAAAGGGATTTCAGGCCACCCTCAGCATCACTGCTCGCAGATATCTACATCTAATTCTCCAAACCACAGTGACCCAACAAAAAGAAATTGAGTCCCCTTTTAAGAAAGACTCAAGTGTTTGTTCCTGTTCTGTCAATAAGGCGTGTCTTATCCTGCCCTCAATCTTTCCCAAGATCAGGTTCATTTCTGATGAGTCAGCTCTTTGCATCAGGTGGCCAAAGTACTGGAGCTTCGGCATTAATCCTTCCAATGAATATTCAGGGTTGATTTCCTTTAAGACTTACTGGTTTGATCTCCTTGCTGTCAAAGGGGCTCTCAAGAGCCTTCTCCAGCACCACAGTTTGAAAGCATCAAATCTTCAAAGCTCTGCCTTCTTTCTGGTCCAACTCTCACATCCATACATGACTACTGGGAAAAAAAACATAGCTTTGACTATACAAACCTTTGCCAGCAAAGTGATACCGCTGCTTTTTAATACCCTGATTTGTCACAGCGTTTCTTCCAAAGAACAAGAGTCTTTTGATTTCATAGCTGCAGTCACTATCTGCAGTCATTTTGGACCCAAGAAAATAAAGTCTGTCACTGTTTACATTTTTTTCCCCACCTATTTACCATAATTTGATGGGACCAGATGCCATGATCTATCAACCAAGGTCCATCTAGTCAAGGCTATGATTTTTCCAGTAGTCATGTATGGATGTGAGAGTTGGACTATAAAGAAAGCTGAGCAACAAAGAATTGATGCTTTTGAACTGTGGTGTTGGAGAAGACTCTTGAGAGTCCCTTGGGCTACAAGGAGATCCAATCAGTCAATCCTAAAGGAGATCAGTCCTGGGTATTCATTGGAAGGATGGATGTTGAAGCTGAAACTCCAATGCTTTGGCCACCTGATGCAAAGAGCTGACTCATTTGAAAAGACCCTGATGCTGGGAAAGATTGAGGGCAGGAGAAGGGGATGACAGAGAATGAGATGGTTGGATGTCATCACCGAGTCAGTGACATGAGTTTGAGTGGACTCCAGGAGTTGGTGATGGACAGGGAGGCCTGGTGTGCTGCGGTTCATGAGATCACAAAGAGACAGACACAACTGAGCAACTGAACTGAAGGGAACTGAACTGATGCCATGATCTTAGTTTTTGAATGAGGTATAGCCAATTAACAATGTTGTGATAGTTTCAGGTTCACAGCAAAGGGACTCAGCCATATATATATATAGAGAGAGAGAGATGTATCCATTCCAAAACAGTTTTAAAATTCTTCTCTTTCAGAAAGGGCAATGTTGTGGAGAACAGATAGTGTATCAAAAAACAGAAGATGACAGGGCTACCTCCAACAATTTTGTAAGTGGGTTAGAAGAAGCAAAAGATATATCAATTTTTAATACATGACAGACAGAAAAGTCAGAGCATGATGTTTAGTCAGGAAAATGAGCTTCTATGTAAATAGCCCTGAAGACCAACTTGAGAGTATAATATATGACCTTTCACCATCATGGAGCTAGTGAGAGGATCAAGTGGCAAAAGACTCAAAAGCATCTGTGAAATTATAGGGTGTTATTGAAAGTACTATGGAACTGGGGTATTTTCTCCCAAGCTATGCTTTATTTGCTTGTAACCCAAGTTCATCTGCCTATGCATCAAAGAATCAGAAACCAAAAACAACAAAAATCCTTGGATTTGAAGTTGAAAAGATATGAAAGTATTTGAAAAAATGCAAGCATATAGACCCTGACTAACCTGGGCAAGAGAGAAGAAAATTCAAGGGAGCTAGTTGTGAGCAAGTGGGGCTATGCCATCTAACCCCTGCACCATGCCTGTTGCATGCTTATGAGTATCAAAGGTTATCTCTGTCAGTAAGTATGACGATGTGACAATAAAGAATTGAGTCTTGTCTTTGTATGTGGCTCAGGAAAACGGTAAGCCCTTTGAAATTCTCCCACAAACAATGATACAACCACCATGGCCCAGAAAAGGTAGTATGAATCACATAGACATAAGTAGGTAGGAGACAACCTCCTGAGTTTCTTTTGGAGTTAGAAAGGCCTGGGAGGACAGATGAAGACTTCAGTGTTTCTGCTAGAGATACAAGAATATTATCTTACAGTGAGAGAGCTAGTGACCAGCAGAGTATCCTATGAGTAGAATAAGAAGTAGTTGAACTACAGGATTCAGCATGGTCCCCATTGCCAGCAACTGGCTGAGAGTGATTCAAGCCACATGGATTGCCAAGAAGGAGAGAGAGATACCTGAGGACAAGAAGGGGTGAGTCAGTTGTGGAGGATTAAGGAAGCCACTGTTGTGATCTAGATGCCCCGCCACAAACACCACAACCGGTGCCTGCCCCAAAGTATAACATTTCCCATGGTACCACACGAAGGTGAAAATCATGAATGTGTATGAGTTTTAGATGAGTCATCTGTAGATGACTGAGAATTTACTGACTTTGCCTGAGTTCATAATTAAGTGGCTGGAATAAGTTTCTGCATCAGACTTAAATGGCAGCTTGAAAGAGAAATTATTATCAACTATAAAAAAATAAAGTTACCCAGAGGAATGGTATGGGGAGGGAGGTGGGAGGGGGGTTCAGGATGGAGAACATGTGTATACCATGGCAGATTTCTGTTGATGTATGGCAAAACCAATACAATATTGTAAAGTAATTGCCTCCAATTAAAATAAATAAATTTAAATTTTTAAAAATAATAATAAAGTTACAGTTTTACACTCCTGAAATAGTAAATTAAAAATTAATTAATACACACAATCTATCAAGCAAAGGTAAGAAGTTATTATAATGGGGTATCCTGCATTTATGGCCAAGAGACAAAGATGATGAACTTCATGGTATGCCAATAGATGATCCAAAGAAAATTATTTCAGTGAGTGAAATTAAGAATAACAACTTACTTAGTTGATTCACCTCAAGGAGCATCTGGAGAACATGTTACTTTCTGATTTAAGCAGAGTCAGGGGTTTACAGTGCAGTTTACAGTTAAAGCTGAGTACATGACTTTGTGATTTGGGATTAGGCAGCAGTTTTATACTTTAACCAAAACTCATGATTTTCCATGTCCTTTGCTCATGTACAAAATAGGATTGATAATAGTCTCTACTCATAGGCTTGTTGTGTGGATTAAATAATATCCTGATGTGTTAAAAAGTTGAGTATTTATTTAACACATATTATTAATAACTCTCAGCTGTTTTTTGAAAATTTTACCAGCTTTCATGAGGTATATTTGACAAATAATTATGTATCTTTAAGATGTAATATGATATACTTAGAGAAGTATACATTGTGAAATGATTACTATAATCAGGTTAACACATCCATCACCTCATATAATTTATTAGTGTGTGTGTGTGAACACAAGCTCTAACCTCTTAGCAACTTTCAAGTGTACAATACAATATCATTAACTATAGTTGCTTGCTGTACAGGAGCTCTCCAGAATTTAATCACCCTGCACAGCGTAGACCTTACTACCTTTGACCAACATCTCTCCATTTCCCCTACTGCTTAGGCACTGGCAACCATTCTTCTTGACTATAAGCTGACTTTTTTAGATTTCACATGTAAGTAATACCATGCAAAACTTGTCGTTCTGTGTCTGGCTTATTTCATTTAGCATAATGTCCTCAAGATCCATCCATGTTGTCACAAATGGTAGGATTTCCTTCTTCTACAGAATGAATACTATTACAGTTCGTAGGTATGTGTGTGTCTCACATTTCCTATCCATCCTTTGATGAATACTTACGTTGTTTCCATGTCTCAGCAATTGTAATCAATACTGCATTGAACATGCAAGTGCAGATACCTCTTCAAGATCCTGATTTAATTCTGTTAATATATACCCAGAGGTGTAGGACTGCTAGATCATATGGACCAGTTGGATCATATGATGAATCACATATTACATATATATTTATTATAATAAATACATTATATATATAATGGAATCTATTCCTTTAAAAAGGAAAGAAATTCTGTCATCTGGGAAAACATGGATAAAACTGGAGGATATTATGCTAAGTGAAATAAGCCAGAAACAAACTATGTGATCCCACATAATTAAGGAAACTAAAATAGGCAAACTCATAGAAGCAGAGAGCAGAGTAGTGGTTGTCAGGGCCTGAAGGGAAGGGAAAACAGGGAGACAGTGGTCAAAGTGTACAAAATTTTATCGTGGAAGGTGAATAAGTCGAAAAAGTTACTGCCAATATAGTGCCTACAGTTAGCAACATTGTACTGTAACTTAAAAATTCACTGAGAGTAGATCTTATTTTAGATTCACTTCTCTCAAAAAATAAAGTAAGGAAGGCTGGATGAAACTTTCGAAGGTGATAGATATGTTTATTTGATTGATTGTCATGACGGTTTCACAAGTGTACACTAATCACAAAATTCATGAAGTTGTATGAACTTTTCAATGTGAATCATACCTCAAAAAAGTGATATTTTTAAGAAAGAACTGTTATGTCATCAGAGGGACTGATACCATCCCATCATATGTGAAATCTAAATTTGGCACCAAAGATTTTAGGCAAATGCATATTCATACAAAGGGGCTTTTCACACTGATTTGTCTAGAGAACTGGTTTGAGCCAATTTATTCCTGAACCATCCATACCAACTGAATGGTTCCTCATGCGATGAAATGTTCTCTCCATAAATTTGTAAAAGCAGTATCAGTGGCAGCCGTGGTGATGGAAGCCAGACATCAGGGTGTAGAGCAAGTAAAAAGTAAGAAGATATAAAATAAAACAGTTAATTCAGACCACACTCTCAAGGAATTTAGCATTAAAAAAAAATGAAAGAGGAAAGCAATAACAAATGGTGTCAAAGTGAGAAAAATTTTAATAGGAAAAAGATTTGACCATATTAATGTATGAAGAAGAAGAAATTAAAATAGAGAATTGAGAAGTTTGAACAGAAAAATTGCCAAGGAAGCACTTAGGCTGGTTAAGTCTAATCACTCCTGGACTAGTCACTGTGACCAAGGGCCTTGGATACTATAGTTGTTTATACCCAGGTAATGGGCCCATTATAGAACAGAGGTTAGGCTACTACAATTCTGGTGCACTTAAGCCAGAAGTTGTGAGGTCACCCATAAAACACACCCTTTTCTCCTTCACTGTTTTTCTCTACCAGTTGTTCTCAGCCTTCCTTTGCATTTGAACTGCACTTTGGTCTGGGGCTCAGTGTTCCTGTAAACCTCAGTTCCCAGTGTCAAATAGCCAGTTTCAGTATTAATGTTGATAAGTCATCCAATAATCTGATTTCAAGTTTCTATAATGACTGACTCTATCCACTGTTGCTCAACATGATTTCAGCCTTGTACTAATTAGGTGATCTTCAAGATATGATCATTCATCTCATCTGAACGGTAACACCACTGTTCTTTAATCTCCAGTTGTAATCTTCCTGGTTTCTCACTTTTTCACTTGCTTTCTAAAAATTCCAGTTCTTCAGTCCATCCCTTCATTCCATCCATCACTATCAATCTATGAGAGCTTCATTCTATTTCTCTCTGTCTTGAAACCATGACGCACCATTTTAGCAACCCTCATGTTTGTGAGGGCTTCCCTGGTGGCTCAGACAGTAAAGAATTTGCCTGCAATGCAGGAGACCTGAGCTCAATACCTGGGTCAGGAAGATCCCCTGGATAAGGGAATGGCAACTCACTTCAGTATTCTTACCTGGAGAAGTCTCTGAACAGAGACTGGCAGGCTACAGTCTGCCACAAAGAGTCAGATATGACTAAGTGACTAACATTTTCACTTTTTCATGTCTGTACCTTCAATGTCTGCCCACTTGTTCTTTCATTGGATTCACAAGCCTTACTCACTTTCTCCATTTCTATATCCAGGGCAATCATTCTAGCAAACATAATCCAACAACACATTAAAAGAATCAAACACCATGATCAAGTGGGGTTTGCCCCAGGGATGCAAGGATTCTTCAATATAGGCAAATCAATGTGATATGCCATATTAACAAATTGAAAGGTAAAAACCATATGATCATCTCAATAGATTCAAAGAAAGCTTTTGACAAAACTCAACACCCATTTATGATGAAAACTATACAGAAAATGGGCATAGACGTAACCTGCTACCTGCTAAGTCACTTCAGTCGTGTCTGATTCTGTGCAACCCGATAGACGGCAGCCCGCCAGGCTCCCTGTCCTAGGGATTCTCCAGGCAAGAACACTGGAGTGGGTTGCCATTTCCTTCTCCAATGCATGAAAGTGAAAAGTGAAAGTGAAGTCGCTCAATCGTGTCCAACCCTCAGCGACCCCATGGACTGCAGCCTTCCAGGCTCCTCCATCCATGGGATCTTCCAGGCAAGAGTACTGGAGTGGGTTGCCATTTCCTTCTCCAATGCATGAAAGTGAAAAGTGAAAGTGAAGTCGCTCAATCGTGTCTGACCCTCAGCGAGCCCATCCAGGCTCTTCCATCGATGGGATTTTCCAGGCAAGAGTACTGGAGTGGGGTGCCATTGTCTTCTCCGAATATTAAACCTTCATCTCTGTGGGTGTTACAGCACCACTCAAGGGTGCTGTACATTTCACATGTCAAAGAACACAGCCACAGACAGCAGGTTCCTGAGGGTGCCCAGAGGACCTTGTACAAGGACATGATGGTGGAAAGGTAACCTACCTCAGCAAAATAAAGGCCATATATGAAAACCCACAGGAAACATTATTGTTGATGTGAAAAACTGAAAGCATTTCCTCTAAAATCAGGAACAAGACAAGGGTGCCCATTCTCAACACTATTATTCAATGTAGTTTTGGGAGTCCTAGCAATCAAAGAAGAAAAAGAAACAAAAGGAATCCAGATTGGAAAGAAGTAAAACCCTCACTTTTTGCAGATGACATATACTATTTATAGAAAGTCCTAAAAAGGCCACCAAAAGTATGCAGGTCAGGAAGCAACAGTTAGAACTGGACATGGAACAACAGACTGGTTCCAAATAGGAAAAGGAGTATGTCAAGGCTGTATATAGTTACCCTGCTTATTTAACTTATATGCAGAGTACATCATGAGAAATGCTGAGCTGGAAGAAGCACAAGCTGGAATCAAGATTGCCGGGAGAAATATCAATCACCTCAGATATGCAGATGATACCACCCTTATGGCAGAAAGTGAAGAGGAGCTAAAAAGCCTCTGGATGAAAGTAAAAGAGGAGAGTGAAAAGGTTGGCTTAAAGCTCAACATTCAGAAAATGAAAATCATGGCATCCGGTCCCATCACTCCATGGGAAATAGATGCAGAAACAGTGGAAACAGTGTCAGACTTTATTTTGGGGGGCTCCAAAATCACTGCAGATGGTGACTGCAGCCATGAAATTAAAAGATGCTTACTCCTTGCAAGAAAAGTTATGACCAACCTAGACAGGATATTCAAAAGTAGAGATATTACTTTGCCGACTAAGGTCCGTCTAGTTAAGGCTAGTTATGTATGGATGTGAGAGTTGGACTGTGAAGAAGGCTGAGTACTGAAGAACTGATGCGTTTGAACTGTGGTGTTGGAGAAGACTCTTGAGAGTCCCTTGGACTGCATGGAGATCCAACCAGTCCATTCTGAAGGAGATCAACCCTGGGATTTCTTTGGAAGGAATGATGCTAAAGCTGAAGCTCCAGTACTTTGGCCACCTCATGCAAAGAGTTGACTCATTGGAAAAGACTCTGATGCTGGGAGGGATTGGGGGCAAGAGGAGAAGGGGACAACTGAGGATGATATGGCTGGATGGCATCACCGACTCAATGAATGTGAGTCTGAGTGAACTCCGGGAGATAGTGATGGACAGGGAGGCCTGGCGTGCTGCAATTCATGGAGTCGCAAAGAGTCAGACACGACTGAGCAACTGAACTGAACTGAATTAATGAATTTAGTAAAGTCACAAGATGAAAAATTAATACACAGAAATCCCTTGTATTCCTATACACTAAAATAAAAACTCAGGAAGAGAAACTAAAAAAACAATGCCATTCACCATTGCAACAAAAATAATAAAATACCTAGGAACAAACCTACCTAAAGAGAAAAAGACCTACAAGAAAACTACAAGACATTGATGAAAGAAATTAAAGACACAAACAGATGGAGATATATACCATGTTCCTGGATTGGAAGAATTAATACTGTGGAAATGACTATACTACCCAAAGCAATCTACAGAGTCATTGCAATCCCTATCAAATCACCAAAGACATTTTTCACAACACTAGAACAAAAAAGTTCACAATTTGTACGGAAATATAAAAGACTCCCCAAATGCCAAAGCTATATTGAGAAAGAAAAACGGAGCTGGAAGAATTAACCTTCTTAACTTCAGACTATACTACAAAGTAATAGTCATCAAGACAGTACTGTATGGGCACAAAAACAGAAACATCTATCACTGGAACAGGACAGGAGGCCAGAGACAAGCCCACACACTTAGAGGCACCTTATTTTTGACAAGAATATCCAATGGAGAAAAGACAGCCTCTTCAATAAGTGGTGCTGGGAAAACTGGACAGGTACATGTAAAAGAATGAAATTAGAACACTTTCTAATACCATACACAAAATAAAATGGAAAAACAAACAGAAAAACAAATGACCCAATCAAAAAATGGGCCAAAGAACTAAACAGACATTTCTCCAAAGAAGACATATGGATGGCTAACAAACACATGAAAAGATACTCAACATCACTCATTATCAGAGAAATGCAAATCAAGACCACAATGAGGTACCATTTCACACCAGTCAGAATGGCTGTGATCCAAAAGTCTGCAAGCAATAAATGCTGGAGAGGGTGTAGAGAAAAGGGAACCCTCTTACACTGTTGGTGGGAATGCAAACTAGTACAGCCACTATGGAGAACAGTGTGGAGATTCCTTTAAAAATTGCAAATAGAACTGCCTTATGACCCAGCAATCCCACTGCTGGGCATATACACCAAGGAAACCAGAATTGAAAGAGACACATGTACCCCAATGTTCATTGCAGCACTGTTTATAATAGCCAGGACATGGAAACAACCTAGATGTCCATCAGCAGATGAATGGATAAGAAAGCTGTGGTACATTTACACAATGAAGTATTACTCACCCATTAAAAAGAATACATTTGAATCAGTTCTAATGAGATGGATGAAACTGGAGCCGATTATACAGAGTGAAGTAAGCCAGAAAGAAAAACACCAATACAGTATACTAACACATATATATGGAATTTAGAAACATGATAATGATGACCCTGTATGCGAGACAGCAAAAGAGACACAGATGTATAGAATGGACTTTTGGACTCTGGGAGAGGGAGAGGGTGGGATGATTTGGGAGAATGGCACTGAAACATGTATACTTTCATGTAAGAAATGAATCGCCAGTATATGTTCGATACAGGATGCTTGGGGCTGGTGCATGGGGATGATCCAGAGAGATGATATGGGGTGGGAGGTGGGAGGGGGATTCAGGATTGGGAACTCATATACACCCGTGGTGGATTCATGTCAATGTATGGCAAAACCAATACTGTATTGTAAAGTAAAATAAAGTAAAAATAAAAATTCCTTTAAAAGTCTACAAAAAATAAATGCTGGAGATGGTGTGGAAAAAAGGGAACCCTCTTGTACTGTTGGTGGTAATGTAAGTTGAGACAGCCACTAGGGAAGACGGTATGGAGATTCCTTTAAAAAACTAGGAATAATACCGCAATATGACCCAGCAATCCGACTCCTAGGCATGTACCCTGAGGAAACCAAAACTGAAAAAGACACATGAACCCCAATGTTCATTGCAGCACTATTTACAACCTGGAACATAGATGTTCATCAACAGATGAATGGATAAAGAAGCTGTGATATATACAATGGAATATTACTCAGCCATAAAAAGGAATGCATTTGAGCCAGTTCTAATGAGGTGGATCAACCTAGAGCCTATTATATAGAGTGTAGTAAAGCAGAAAGAGAAGAAAATTTCATATACTAATGAATATATATGGAATCTAGAAAGATGGTATCAATAGATTTATTTGCAGGGGAGCAATGGAGAAGCAGACATAGAGAATAGACTTATAGACATGGGGTGGGAGAAGAGGGTGAGATGTATGGAGAGAGTAACATGGAAACTGGAAAATGGAGAGAGTAACATGGAAAATAGATTGCCAATGGGAATTTTCTATATGACTCAGGGAACTGAACAGGGGCTTTGTATCAACCTAGAGGGGTGGGATGGAAAGGGAAAAGGGAGGGAGGTTCAATAGGAAGGGGACATATACATACCTATGGTTGATTCATGCAGATGTTTGACAGAAAACAACAAAATTCTGTAACGCAATTATCCTTCAAAAAAAATTAATTAATTTTAAAAACTCAAAATGGATTACAAACTAAATGTAAGCCCATATACTAATTACTAGAGCTCATCAATGAATATAGTAAAGTTTCAGGATATAAAATCCATACACAGAAATCCCTTGCATTCCTATACACTAATAATGAGAAAGTAGAAAAAGAAATTAAGGAAACAATTCCATTCACCATTGCAATGAAAAGAATAAAATACTTAGGAATATATCTACCCAAAGAAACTAAAGACCTATATATAGAAAACTATAAAACACTGATGAAAGAAATCAAAGAGGACACTAACAGATGGAGAAATATACCATGTTCATGGATCGGAAGAATCAATATAGTGAAAATGAGTATACTACCCAAAGCAATTTACAAATTCAATGCAATCCCTATCAAGCTACCAGCCATATTTTTCACAGAACTAGAACAAATAATTTCAAGATTTGTATGGAAGTACAAAAAACCTCGAATTGCCAAAGCAATCTTGAGAAAGAAGAATGGAACTGGAGGAATCAACTTGCCTGACTTCAGGCTCTACTACAAAGCCACAGTCATCAAAACAGTATGGTACTGGCACAAAGACAGACATAAAGATCAATGGAACAAAATAGAAAGTCCAGAGATAAATCCACATACATATGGACACCTTATCTTTGACAAAGGAGGCAAGAATATACAAAGGAGTAAAGACAATCTCTTTAACAAGTGGTGCTGGGAAAACTGGTCAACCACTTGTAAAAGAATGAAACTAGATCACTTTCTAACACCGCACACAAAAATAAACTCAAAATGGATTAAAGATCTAAATGTAAGACCAGAAACTATAAAACTCCTAGAGTAGAACATAGGCAAAACACTCTCAGACATAAATCACAGCAGGATCCTCTATGATCCACCTCCCAGAATTCTGGAAATAAAAGCAAAAATAAACAAATGGGATCTAATTAAAATTAAAAGCTTCTGCACAACAAAGGAAACTATAAGCAAGGTGAAAAGACAGCCTTCTGAATGGGAGAAAATAATAGCAAATTAAACAACTGACAAACAACTAATCTCAAAAATATACAAGCAACTTATGCAGCTCAATTCCAGAAAAATAAATGACCCAATCAAAAAATGGGCCAAAGAACTAAATAGACATTTCTCCAAAGAAGACATATGGATGGCTAATAAACACATGAAAAGATGCTCAACATCACTCATTATCAGAGAAATGCAAATCAAAACCACAATGAGGTACCACTTCACACCAGTCAGAATGGCTGCGATCCAAAAATCTGCAAGCAATAAATGCTGGAGAGGGTGTGGAGAAAAGGGAACCCTCCTACACTGTTGGTGGGAATGCAAACTAGTACAGCCACTATGGAGAACAGTGTGGAGATTCCTTAAAAAATTGCAAATAGAACTACCTTATGACCCAGCAATCCCACTGCTGGGCATACACACCGAGGAAACCAGAATTGAAAGAGACACATGTACCCCAATGTTCATCGCAGCACTGTTTATAATAGCCAGGACATGGAAACAACCTAGATGTCCATCAGCAGATGAATGGATAAGAAAGCTTTGGTACATGTACACAATGGAGTATTACTCAGCCGTTAAAAAGAATTCATTTGAATCAGTTCTGATGAGATGGATGAAACTGGAGCCAATTATACAGAGTGAAGTAAGCCAGAAAGAAAAACACCAATACAGTATACTAACACATATATATGGAATTTAGAAAGATGGCAATGACGACCCTGTATGCAAGACAGGAAAAAAGACACAGCTGTGTATAACGGACTTTTGGACTCAGAGGGAGAGGGAGAGGGTGGGATGATTTGGGAGAATGGCATTCTATCATGTATACTATCATGTAAGAATTGAATCGCCAGTCTATGTCTGACGCAGGATACAGCATGCTTGGGGCTGGTGCATGGGGATGACCCACAGAGATGTTATGGGAAGGGAGGTGGGAGGGGGGTTCATGTTTGGGAACACATGTAAGAATTAAAGATTTTAAAATTAAAAAAAAAAAAATAAATAATAAACTTAGACATTAAAAAAAAAAAACTTTTAGAGGAAAACATAGGCAGAACCCTTTGACATAAATCACAGCAAGATCCTCTTTGACCTATCCTCTAGAATAATGAAAATAAAAACAAAACTAAGCAAGTTGGACCTCATTCAGCTTAAAAGGATTTGCACAGCAAAGGAAACCATAAACAAGATGAAAAGACAACCCTATTCATGTATGGATGTGAGAGCTGGACTATAAAGAAAGCTGAGCAACAAAGAATTGATGCTTTTGAACTGTGGTGTTAGAGAAGACTCTTGAGAATCCCTTGGACTGCAAGGAGATCCAACCAGTCCATCCTAAAGGAGATCAATCCTGGGTGTTCATTAGAAGGACTGTTGTTGAAGCTGAAATTCCAATACTTTGGCCACCTGATGTGAAGAGCTGACTCATTTGAAAAGACCCTGATGCTGGGAAAGATTGAGGTCAGGAGGAGAAGGGGACAATGGAGGATGAGATGGTTGGATGGCATCACTGACTCAATGGACGTGGGTTTGGGTGGACTCTGGGAGTTGGTGATGGACAGGGAGGCCTGGCGTGCTGCGGTTCATGGGGTCACAAAGAGTCGGACATGACTGAGCAACTGAACTGAACTGAACTGTAGAATGGAAGAAGACATTCACAAATGAAACAACTGACAAAGGATTAATCTCCAAAATATAAAAGCAACTCATGCAACTCAACATCAAAAAAACCAAACAACTCAATAAAAACATGGGCAGCAGATTAAACAGACATTTCTTCAAAGATGACATGCAGATGGCCAATGAGCACATGAAAAGATGCTCAACATCGCTAATTTTTAGAGAAATACAAATCAAAACTATAAGGAGGTATCACCTCACACTGGTCAGAATGGCCGTAATCAAAATACCTACAAATAATAAATGCTGGAGAGGATGTGGGAAAAGGAAACCCTTTTGCACTGCTGGTAGGAATGTAAATTGACATAGTCACTGTGGAGAAAAGCATGGAGACTCCTTAAAAAACTAGGAATAAAATTACCATATGACTCAGCAATCCCATTACTGAGATACCCTGAGAAAACCGTAATTCAAAAAGACACGTGTATCCCAATGTTCTAACTGTTGCCTCTTGACCTGCAAACAGGTTCCTCAGGAGACAAGTAAGGTGGTCTGGTATTTCCATCTCTTTAAGAATTTTCCAGTTGTAGAACTGGATGTAGAACAGCGTAGTAGAACTTTGGCCACCTGATTCGAGGAACTGACTCACTGGAAAAGACCCTGATGCTGGGAAAGATTGAAGGCAGGAGAATGGGATGACAGGATGAGATTGTTGGATGGCATTACTGACTCGATGGAAATGAGTTTGAGCAAGTTCCAGGAGTTGGTGATGGACAGGTAAGCCTGGTGTGCTGCAGTCCACGGGGTCACAAAGAGTTGGACAGGACTGAGCAACTGAACTAACTGAACTGAGATCCGAATATGGAACAGCGGATTGCTTCCAAATTGGGAAAGGAATGTGTCAAGACTGTATATTGTCACCCTGCTTATTTAACTTATATGCAGAGTACACAATGCAAAATGCTGGGCTGAATGAATCACAAGTTGGAATTAAGATTTCTGAGAGAAATATTAACAACCTCAGATATGCACATGATACCACTCTAATGGCAGAAAGTAAAGAGGAACTAAAGGGTGAGAAGGGTGAAAGAAGAGAGTGAAAAAATCTGCCTTAAAAATCAACATTCAAAAAACAAAGATCATGGCATCTAGTCTCATCACTTCAGGACAAATAGAAGGGGCAAGCGTGGAAACAGTGACAGATTTTCTTTCCTTGGGATCCAAAATTACTGCACTCAGTGACTTCAGCCATGAAATCTGAAGACGCTTGCTCCTTGAAGAAAAGCTATGACAAACCTAGACAGTGTATTAAAAACCAGAGACAACCACTTTGCCAACAAAGATTCATATAATCAAAACTATGCTTTTTCTCAGTAGTCATGTACAAATGTGAGGGTTGGACCAGAAGCAAGGTGGAGCTTTGAAGAACTGATGCTTTTGAACTGTGGTGTTGGAGAAGACTCTTGAGAGTCCCTTGGACTGCAAGGAGATCCAACCAGTCAGTCCTAAAGGAAATCAACCCCGAATATTCATTGGAAGGACTGATGCTGAAGCTGAAGCTCCAATACTTTGGCTACCTGATGCGAAGGGTTGACTCACTGGAAAAGACTCTGATGCTGGGAGGGATTGGGGGCAGGGAGAAAAGGGGACAACAGAGGATGAGATGGCTGGATGGCATCACTGACTTGATGGACGTGAGTTTGAGTGAACTCCAGGAGATGGTGATGGACAGGAAGGCCTGGCGTGACAAAACTGAGCGACTGAACTGAACTGAACTGATTATATACTTTATATATAAGGTGTGTATATACATACATACATATATATATATATATATATATGGTATATATACCTTAACAAACTCTTTTTAAAGTTCATTTTATACTAACAATAGAAGCTCTAGAAACTTAAGGTTTAATTTCCTCAGAATGGTTATCTGCTCTCATTTAATTATTATAATAGACAATCCTATTGTGAAAATACGGAAAACTCAAATGTATACTCAAAAATGACCTAGAGATCAGTACTGTGTCATAGCTCAGCTCCCGTGACAATCCCTAAAGCACATTCTCAGCTCCATGTTACCTGAGGAAAATGTCAGCTTTTCAGCAGATATTTCTTAAAGACTTTTTATTATTCTCCTTTCTCCCCCACCCCCACCAAGGCTAATAAGAGTTCTCTTCTAGGTTTTAAATAATTGCCTTAATCAGAAACTTCAAATATTGTCCTAGAAAGAATCCCCTGTGCCTCCTACTAAGTTTAACTTTCCAGTTAACTGGAAACTGCAGTTAGAGAGCCAAGAGCTTGGCTTCAGGCTGAGACTTCAGGGAATACAGGGCAATACCCCAGCTTCCACTGGGTCCCAAACTCAGCCCTTGGCTACAGAAGAAGCACAGATGGCCTTCTGATTGGTTCTATTAGAGTTCTTTCTTCAAGTGATGCTCTTAAAAGAGTATTTAGAATCACAGAGGAAATGAATGAAGAGAAGACAAGTTACTGTACTTGAGATCATGTAAGAAGATTTTAATGAAATACATGCCTGTTGTTCAAAATATGAGCTTCTTTAGATAAATCTTCCTTATCTTTCTATACCACGCCCTGCATTGCAGAATGACAGCACTCTAGGTTAAGTCATTCAGGGAAGAATCCTGATAACTGTGGCATACCTATTGCTTCCAGAGCTTGAAGTATTCTAATTTCCTTCACTAGCTTATGGCAAAGAGAAAAAGCTATATAAGAGTCAGCCTCTCGTGACAGAGGTTCCCTTGTAGGGAGACTTTACCTATGACCTGTCTACCCAAGATGGAAAAGACAGAGTATGTGGAGCTGCTTCCTCCAAGAAGAGCCAGGAGAATGGTAATATCTTCTCTGATTTTCTGGTGTTCCTCCCCTATTTTTCTGCTTATAAAGTTCTGTGTTTGTTTTAATTCTGTTGCCTATCCTCTCCTCCACCTCCTCCCCCTGCCACTTCATGATACAGTTCATTAGTCCAAAACCTGGAGCCGCCCATTCCTCATCCCTCAGGTAGAGGTGGAAATATCCTACTCTTTGGCAGGCCATCTCCCCTGGATAGGACTCTGATACCTGCTTGTCCAAATGGGGCATTTGTACAGCTGCCTTGGACACCTTCTCTGAAATGTCTTTCTTCCCTCTCTGCTTAACACAAAGGACAGTAACACTTTAAAGCCTGGGCATCAGTCCTCCCCTGTTTCAGGACCCCAAAAGATTGCAGAAAGCTGAAGCCTGGAATGAAATGAGGGTATCAGTGATAGATATTACAGTATTTGAGGTACCTATTTATCTGCTTTCTCAGTACTCCAGTTAGGAGAACTGTAGTAGATTTTTTTCCATGATTGAAATCACCCTCATGTCTATTCACTTCAGAGATACTGTTAACAGTGCAAGGATGCATAGGAGAGGAGAATCCTGACAAGCAGTTCAAAAGGACGAAGTTTGCCTTTGGTCCTTCATGCTTCCAGGGCTGATATCCTTCTCAAAGTTCAGGTTCCTCTCTCTTGCACCTAGGGTCTGACTGTTACCCCTCAATATGCTGGATCCCTCAAGTCACTTTGTCCAGTCTGACCTTCCACACACACACTCTTCATTCAATTCTTCATTCCAGAAACTTCTCTTAGCAGCAAGTTCAAGCAGGGCTCTTCACCAGACACCTAAAAAGTTTCTCATTTTATAGAAACCTGCTGTCAAATAACTGATCCAGGCAAGCTCAGGTAACTAAGATAATATCTCCATCAGAGTTGTTCCTCTTAACTTTGGACTTAATTCAAAATTGGTGAAATACATTTGGATTTTCTCTATTAAACAGGTGAATTAGGGAAGATGTTTATTTTAGTGAACCTTCTGAGAACTATAAAATAGAGACATATCCAGTATCCTACTTCATCTCTTTGTAAGAGATATAGATCATATGGCCAGATGTGCCATGGATAGGAAGTGTCTGTTTTGACAAAATGGTGACACAGGTGCTTATCGAAGACACTTCTGAAATCCACTTTTTACATCTCCTACCCGTCCACAATTAACCTCTCAGTTTCTTCCTTTAGTCTTTTTCTGCTCTCACTCAAAATATTATAAATATTATATATTTAAATATTATATTATAGTATTTAAGATAATATATTATATTGTAATATTATAATATATTATGTAATATATTCTAATACATTTACATATTATTATAAATATGATATATATATTAAAAATATCATAAATCTGGCATCAATCTTCTATACTTCAGGATTCAGTGAAGTCAATATCACCTCTTTCTAAAAATGACTGCAAATTTGGTTTATTTTATGCTTAATTATAGAATTTAAATGAAAAGAGTTGTTCCTAATCATTAAAGAAAGTTCAGATATCAATTTGAGATACTGTTTAGAGATGGCAAGGGAGTATGATATTCCTTTCGAAGTGATAACTTGAAAATCATGTAAGAGAAGAAGCTGCCACCTTATTCCCACAATGTGGGTGTCAGGCAGGACAGAAAGTGATTCTCTGCAAATGCTATGGCGTTCTTAAGAAGAAAGCTTGAAGCCCCTGTGAACACTGTGGACACTGGCCAGGTCCCCTTTTGTGAATGAAAGTGGAAGAATGGAAGCAATTTTCAAGATAGCCATTCAAGAAATATTTTGAAATATCTAAATCATTGGAAAGACTTGCTTTCACTCATCATTTATTTTGCCTGTCAAAATTCAAGATACTGCTTTCAAGAGTATTTACATTTCATCCATGCAGGATCCTCAAAAGACATTTCTCCAGCTGATTATGCTTCACCATCACTGGGTCTAAGCTAACATCCCAAAGACATTCAAAGGTGAACACTGCCCTCTATTCTGGCACATAGGTAACCTAGACTTGAGTCTAAGATGGACTTCAACTTGGGTTTATGGGATTGTTAATGAAATCGAAATTCAAACTTTTCTTGACATAAGTTAGCACCTGGTAACAAAGCCTTTGACTGTGTGGATCACAATAAACTGTGGAAAATTCTGAAAGAGATGGGAATACCAGACCACCTGATCTGCCTCTTGAGAAATCTGTATGCAGGTCAGGAAGCAACAGTTAGAACTGGACATGGAACAACAGACTGATTCCAAATAGGAAAAGGAGTACGTCAAGGCTGTATATTGTCACCCTGCTTATTTAACTTCTATGCAGAGTACATCATGAGAAACGCTGGACTAGAAGAAGCACAAGCTGGAATCAAGATTGCCGGGAGAAATATCAATGACCTCAGATATGCAGATGACACCACCCTTATGGCAGAAAGTGAAGAGGAACTAAAAAGCCTCTTGATGAAAGTGAAAGAGGAGAGTGAAAAAGTTGGCTTAAAGCTCAGCATTCAGAAAACAAAGATCATGGCATCTGGTCCCATCACTTCATGGGAAATAGATGGGGGAACAGTGGAAACAGTGTCAGACTTTATTTTGGGGGGCTCCAAAATCACTGCAGATGGTGACTGCAGCCATGAAATTAAAAGACGCTTACTCCTTGGAAGAAAAGTTATGACCTACCTAGATAGTATATTCAAAAGCAGAGACATTACTTTGCCAACTAAGGTCCGTCTAGTCAAGGCTATGGCTTTTCCTGTGGTCATGTATGGATGTGAGAGTTGGACTGTGAAGAACGCTGAGTGCCGAATTGATGCTTTTGAACTGTGGTGTTGGAGAAGACTCTTGAGAGTCCCTTGGACTGCAAGGAGATCAAACCAGTCCATTCTGAAGGAGATCAGCCCTGGGATTTCTTTGGAAGGAATGATGCTAAAGCTGAAGCTCCAGTACTTTGGGCACCTCATGCGAAGAGTTGACTCATTGGAAAAGACTGTGATGCTGGGAGGGATTGGGGGCAGGAGGAGAAGGGGACGACCGAGGATGAGATGGCTGGATGGCATCACAGACTCGATGGACGTGAGTCTGAGTGAACTCCAGTAGTTGGTGATGGACAGGGAGGCCTGGCGTGCTGCAATTCATGGGGTTGCAAAGAGTCGGACATGACTGAGCGACTGAACTGAACTGAACTGAACTGAACAGATTTCTGGCAAGCTGGAAGGGTCAGAAACAGGGTTCTCTGAATCAGCAAGATTATGTTCTTGGGAGGACAGAAGACTACTACAGGATCAGACTGTGGATTGACAGACAAAAACAGAATGCCTGTAAATTAGCCTCAAAAGGTCCAACTGAGGCAGGAATCTTCACCTAAGACAGTGACTTACCATGTAGTGCCAGAAATTAGGCTTCAAAATGGTTCTTAGTATCATCATTAACATAAACTTCTAACCATCTGGTCCTCTTGGACACAGCTGATACTTTAAATAATAGGATGCAATAAAAGTTTAAATGAAAATTATGAGACTCTTTCCACTTTGACCCTCCTGGGAAAACAGAATAATGTATCCACAACACGAGTGCAAGAGCTTCTTGCAGCAATGGCAAAATCGCTTGTGGATTATAAAAAAATGAGAGTTTATCAAAGGGTTTTGCAATGACATGGGACAGAACACCTGTGTAGATAACAGCATCCTTGAAATTCAACAATAGTAGCCCCTATGCAACATAGATAGACTGCATAGCAACACTGAAATATTGCTGCCAGGCATCACTGTAACTGAAGCCACTGGACTAAAAGGATGAAACTGCTCAGAGTCATCATCAATCTTAGCAAGGTTTTAAAGAAATATATATATACATGATTGAGAAACTGAAAGAGAAGAAAAGGTTTAGAAAATCACTGCAGATATGTGCTAGAATTTTCAGGATTTCTAAACTGTAAAATGGATGGAGCAGAATCAAATTCTATAAATGTGCAGGTAATCCAGAGATACTCATTTTTATAGGAATCTCTGAGGTATGTGAAGACTGAGACCCAAAAGAAGTGATAACAAAACAGGATGAAAACACTTACTGAGATACAGATAGGGCAGTTTTGAGATGTCTGAGCACAGAGTCTAGGCAGAGTAGAGAGGAACGTATAAGAAGAGGAGTGAAACTCTGAAAAAGACAGGACATCTCATCTCTCTATTTTATTTCAAGGAAACAGCCTCCACAAATGGCCTTGAGGAACCACAGCACCATCACCGAGTTCATCCTCACTGGGCTGTCAGACGACCCCCACATCCAGGCTCTGCTCTTTGTGCTCTTCCTGGTGATTTACCTCCTGACCGTGATGGGGAACCTGACGATGCTGCTGATGATCAGGGCTGACTCCCACCTCCACACGCCCATGTACTTCTTCTTGAGTAATCTATCATTCCTAGACCTCTGCTTCTCCTCTGTCACTGTGCCCAAGCTCCTGAAGGACCTCCTGTCTGAGAAGAAAACAATCTCTGTCGAGGGCTGCCTGGCCCAGGTCTTCTTTGTGTTTATCACTGCAGGGACTGAAGCTTTTCTTCTCTCAATGATGGCCTATGACCGCTATGCTGCCATCTGCCACCCACTGCTCTATGGCCAGCTGATGAGCACCCAGCTCTGTGTAAAGCTTATACTGGCCTCATGGGGCCTGGCCTCCCTCAATTCAGTTGTCATTGTGCTTTTGGCTGTTAACCTGGACTTCTGTGAGGCACAAACCATCCACCACTATACCTGTGAGCTGCCCTCCCTCTTCCCTCTGTCTTGCTCTGATATCTCTATCAATATCGACATCCTGATCTGCTCCATCTTACTACATGGTCTTGGAACCTTCCTCCCAGTCTTCTTCTCTTATGCTCGCATTGTCTCCACCATCCTGAGCATCAGCTCCACCACAGGCAGAAGCAAGGCCTTCTCCACCTGCTCCTCCCACCTCATCGCAGTGATCCTGTTCTTTGGATCAGGTTTGATTCGCTATCTCATGCCCACTTCCGGTTCCTCCCTAGATTTGCTTTCATCCTTGCAGTACAGTGCAGTCACACCCATGCTGAACCCCCTCATCTACAGCCTAAAGAACATTGAGGTGAAGGCAGCTGTGAAAAGGACATTGGGGAAATACCTGCAATATTTTAAGTAGTGAACAAGAACATAGAATAAAAGGAAATGAGTTTGTGTTGCCAAGTGCTTGAACTTAAGGTAGAATTCTAGACCACTAACTGTAAGGGAGCCCTCTACCACCCTCTCCTCTCCCTGGCTATACTGAGAATGAAAAATAAAATACAAGAAATTTTATCTCGTTTTTATCTGTTTTTCTTTCTACCCTCTGGTCTGTTTTTCCTTCTACCCTCTCACACAACCACCATCACTTTCTTTCTAGAATTCAGTTAGATGTTGTATCTTCTGAATTAATCATTTATGTATTTTATCTTGACACTTCGTTTTTTGTCTTATTGATCAACTTTGTTAAGGATTTTATTCAATTTATTGTCCTCTATGGTATTTAACTATTTTTATTTTCTTTTTATAATTTTGGACATCTTGAATATATACTTATGAATTTAAACCATAAGAACAAAGCATGTTGACAGCTCCCATGAAAGATTACAGATTTATTTTACTTTAACAGTCTCCATCTTCTGTCTGCCATTTTAATTCACTCCCTTCCTGCCTTTTTTCCTACTTTCTGGGATTATTGTTTCTGGGTATCATTCATTAATTATTACTTTACATTATGTGACCTTTTTTTGAGGGCGGGGCTTCTGCAATGGCTTAGTGGTAAAGAATCCACCTGCAATGCAGGGGACACAAGAGACATGAGTTCAGTCCCTGGGTTAGGAAGACCCCCCGAAGAAGGAAATGACAACCCAATCCAGGATTTTTGCCTGGGAAATCCCATGAACAGAGGAGCCTGCTGGGCTACAGCCCATGGGGATGCAGAAGAGTTGGACACGACCAAGTGACTAAGCATGAGATGTGACTTTTTAATCAATTATATTATGGAGTTTAGTCGTAATTTCTATAGTTCTTTGGTCTCATTCTAATTTTAAAATTATTTAGTACTGACAAGTATTCCTTTTAAAGAACATTTATCCAGTTTTACTTCCGTTTTCATTAGAGCTGCCTTCATACCCTTGCTCTGCCCATGTAAGCTTTATGACTCCAGTAAATTACTTAACTTTTCTGTGTCAATTTCCTATAAATAATATAGCAAAATATCTAAATTATAGACACTGTGGGTATTAAATGAAATGAACATATAGAGCATTAGAGCACTAATAACAACATTTGAGTGTTACCCATCATTATTTATAAGTTCTTTATTTCATTCTGCTTTTATTTTGTTGTAATGTGCACTCATCTAGATTTTCTTAAAGAAATGGACATTATTAAATCTAAACACTGCATGTTTGTGAATCTATTTATTTTGGAAAGTAGCTATGCTCACCACTATACCACCAACACTGCACAATCTCTTTATTTTGACACTACATATAAATGAAAACTCCTAATTGTAGAATTAGGGAGTTCTCATCATTTTACTTCTGTATAGGTGGTATACTATTATCTGGTATTTAATGTTCTTTAGAGTGTAAGGACAGCAGGAGATTTTTGTCAGAAACAAAAGACAGAAAACAAAGTAACACAAAGACAGCATAAAAATGATATTTAAAAAGTTTTAAAATTACAACATGCAAAAATCCTTAACAAACTTCTAGCAAACAGAATCCAACAACATACTAAAAAGATCATACATCATGACCAAGAGGGCTCTATCCCAGGGATGCAAGGATTCTTCAATATTCACAAATCAATCGATGTAATACACCACATTAACAAATTGAAAAATAAAACCATATGATTATCTCAATAGATGCAGAGAAAGCCTTTGACAAAATTCAACATCCATTTATGATAAAAAAAAAACCCTCCAGAAAGCAGGAATAGAAGGAACATACCTCAACATAATAAGAGCTATATATGACAAACCCACAGCAAACATTATCCTCAATGGTGAAAAATTGAAAGCATTTCTCCTAAAGTCAGGAACAAGACAAGGGTGCCCACTCTCACCACTACTATTCAACATAGTTTTGGAAGTTTTGGCCACAGCAATCAGAGCAGAAAAAGAAATAAAAGGAATCCAAATTGGAAAAGAAGAAGTAAAACCCTCACTGTTTGCAGATGACATGATCCTCTACATAGAAAACCCTAAAGACTCCATCAGAAAATTACTAGAGCTGATCAATCAATATTATAAAGTTGCAGGATATAAAATCACCACACAGAAATCCCTTGCATTCCTATACACTAGTAATGAGAAAATAGGAAGAGAAATTAAGGAAACAATTCCATTCACCATTGCAACGAAAAGAATAAAATACTTAGGAATATATCTACCTAAAGAAACTAAAGACCTATATATAGAAAACTATAAAACACTGATGAAAGAAATCAAAGAGAACACTAATAGATGAAAAAATATACCGTGTTCATGGATTGGAAGAATCAATATAGTGAAAATGAGCATACTACCCAAAGAAATCTATAGATTCAATGCACTCCCTATCAAGCTACCAATGGTATTTTTCACAGAACTAGAAAAATAATTTCATAATTTGTATGGAAATACAAAAAACCTCAAATAGCAAAAGCAATCATGAGAAAGAAGAATGGAACTGGAGGAATCAACCTGCCTGACTTCAGGCTCTACTACAAAGCCACAGTCATCAGGACAGTATGGTACTGGCACAAAGACAGAAATATAGATCAAAGAAACAAAACAGAAAGCCCAGAGGTAAATCCACGCACCTGTGGACACCTATCTTTGACAAAGGAGGCAAGAATATACAGTGAAGTAAAGACAATCTCTTTAACAAGTGGTGCTGGGGAAACTGGTCAACCACTTGTAAAAGAATGAAACTAGAACACTTTCTAACACCATACACAAAAATAAACTCAAAATGGATTAAAGATCTAAACGTAAGACCAGAAACTATAAAAACTCCCAGAGGAGAACATAGGCAAAACACTCTCCGACATAAATCAGAGCAGGATCTTCTATGACCCACTTCCCAGAATATTGGAAATAAAGCAAAAATTAACAAATGGGACCTAATTAAAATTAAAAGCTTCTGCACAACGAAGGAAACTCTAAGCAAGGTGAAAAGACAGCCTTTGGAATGGGGGAAAATAATAGCAAATGAGGCAACTGACAAACAGCTAATCTCAAAAATATACAAGCAACTCCTGCAGCTCAATTCCAGAAAAACAAATGACCCAATCAAAAAATAGGCCAAAGAACTAAACAGACATTTCTCCAAAGTAGACATACAGATGGCTAACAAACACATGAAAAGATGCTCAACATCACTCATTATCAGAGTAATGCAAATCAAAACCACAATGAGGTACCATTTCATGCCAGTCAGAATGGCTGCTACCCAAAAGCCTACATGCAATAAATGCTGGAGAGGGTGTGGAGAAAGGGGAACCCTCTTACACTGTTGGTGGGAATGCAAACTAGTACAGCCACTATGGAGAACAGTGTGGAGATTCCTTAAAAAAACTGTAAAGAGAACAGCCATATGACCCAACAGTCCCACTGCTGGGTATACACACCAAGGAAACCAGAATGGAAAGGGACACGTGTACCCCAATGTTCATCGCAGCACTGTTTATAATAGCCAGGACATGGAAGTAAGCTAGATGTCCATCAGCCAATGAATGGATAAGAAAGCTGTGGTACATATACACAATGGAATATTACTCAGCCATTAAAAACAATACATTTGAATCAGTTCTAATGAGGTGAATGAAACTGGAGTCTATCATACAGAGTGAAGTAAGCCAGAAAGAAAAACACCAATACAGTATACTAAAGCATATATATGGAATTTAGAAAGATGGTAATGATAACCCTGTATGCGAGACAGCAAAAGAGACACAGATGTACAGAACAGTCTTTTGGACTCTGTGGGAGAGGGCAAGGGTGGGATGATTTGGGAGAATGGCATTGAAACATGTATATTATCATATGTGAAATGAATCTCCAGTCCAGGTTTGACGCATGATACAGGATGCTCAGGGCTGGTGCACCGGAATGACCCACAGGGATGGGATGGGGAGGGAGGTGGGAGGGGGCTTCAGGATGGGGAACACATGTACACCCACGGAGGATTAATGTCAATGTATGGCAAAACCAATAGAATATTATAAAGTAAATAGCCTCCAATTAAAATAAATAAATTTATATTAAAAATAAATAAAAATTACAACATCATAGAAAATTTCAAGATGCATATAAGAATAACAGAAATGATCCAGAGAGATGATATGGGGTGGGAGGTGGGAGGGGGATTCAGGATTGGGAGCTTGTATACACCCGTGGTGGATTCACATCAATGTATGGCAAAACCAATACAGTATTGTAAAGTAAAATAAAGTAAAAAATAAAATAAAATAAATAAAAGCAGATAGTATTAAAAATAAAAATTAAAAAAATAAGCTCATCAAATAAAAAGAAAAGACTCTGATGAAAGAAATTGAAGAAGATACAAATAAATGAAATATGACTGGATAGGAAGAATTAATATTGAAAATACCTAGACTACCTAAAGTTGTCTACAGTTTCAATGGAATCTCTAGCAACATTTCAATGGCATTTTTCACTAAACAGACAATACTAAAATTTGTATGGAACCACAAAAGATCTCAAATAGCCAAAGCAATCCTGAAAAAGAAACATAAAACTGCAGATATCACACTTCTTGACTCCAGACTTTATTGAAAAGCTACAGTAATCAAAACATTATGGTACTGGCATCAAGCCCCACCTTGGTGCTTCCCAGGTAGTGTTAGTGGTAAAGAACCCATCTGCTAATGCAGGAGACGGAAAAGATACGGACTCAATCCCTGGGTTGGGAAAATCCCCTAGAGGAGGAAATGGCAACCCACCCCAGTATTCCTGCCTCGAAATCTCATGGACAGAGAAACCCGGTGGGCCACAGTCCCTGGGGTCCCAAAGAGTCAGACATGACTAAGAGACTGACTAACACACCAGAATAAAAACTGACACATAGGTCAATGGGACAGAATCAAAAAATAATCCCTCACAGGTATGATTAACTAATATTTGACAAGGAGCCAAAAATACCCATTGGAGAAAGGACAGTCTCTTCGATAAAAGATACTGGGGGGGAAAGGGTATTCACATGCAGAAGAATAAACTTGGATGATTATCTCATAATAATAAATGAGTTGCTCAGTCATGTCTGACTCTTTGAAACCCCATGGACTATAGCCCACCAGGCTCCTCTGTCCATGGAATTCTCCAAGCAAGAATATTGGAGTGGGTAGCCATTCCCCTCTAGAGGGGATCCTCCTGACCCAGGGATTGAACCCAGGTCTCCTACATTGCAGGAGGATTCCTTACCATCTGAGCCACCAGGGAAGCCACCAGGGAAGGTATTTGAACACCAAATACAAAAAATCAACTCAAAATGGATATAGAGAATCATATATATATACAATGGAATATTATTCAGCCACAAAAAAAAAGGAAATCCTGCCATTTATAACAACATGGATGGACCTTGAGGGCATTATGCTAAGTGAAATAAGTTAGAAAGGGAGAGACAAACACTGTTATGATCTTATTTCTGTGTGGATTCTAAAGACATCAAATTCATAGAAACAGTTTAGAGTGGTGGTTGCTGGGGTTAAGTGGTACGTAAATGGGGGTATGTTGGGCAAAGGGTACAAACTGCCAGTTATAACATGAATAAGTTCTGAGTTTCTAGGGTAGAACATGACTACAGTTAACAATACTTTATTGTATACTTGAAAGTAACTGTGAGAGTAGAGCTTTAATGCTTTCATTATAACAACATCAAGAACAAAATGGTGATTATGTGTGGTAGAGGATATGATAACTAACTTTACTGTGGTAAAACATTCTGCAATATATACATGGACCAAATCATTATACTATATACCTTAAACTTACACAAGGTTATATGTCAATTATATTTCAATAAAGCTGAGGAAAGTTCAGAACAAATTAAATACTTAAATGTAAGGCATGAAGCCATAAAACTAATAGAAGAAAACATACAGAATACACTTCTTGGCTTTGACATGGGCAAAGATTTTTTGATATGACACCAAAATTACAGGCAACAAAAGCAGTAACAGGAATAACTGGGACAGCATCAAACTAAAAAGCTTCTGCAAAGTAAAGGAAACAGTCAATGAAATGAAAAGGCAACCTATAGAATAACAGAAAATATTTGCAAACCACATGCCTGGTAAGGGTTAATATCTGAAATATATAATAAATTCACACAACTCAATAGCTACATAGATACCTATACAGATTCATACATACATACATGATTTTAAAATGGGCAAAAGATCTGTATAGACATTCCTCCAAAGACATATAAATAGCAAACATATACATGAAACCCCATGAACCTCATGAAACCTTGAGAACCCCATGAACAGTATGAAAAGGCAAAAAGATATCACACTGAAAGATGAACTCCCCAGGTTGGTAGGTGCCCAATACACTACTGGAGAAGAGTGAAGAAATAACTCCACAGGGAATAAAGAGACAGAGCCAAAGTGAAAAAAATGCCCGATTGTGGATATGACTGGTGATGGAAGTAAACTCTGATGGTGTAAAGAACAATTTTGCATAGGAACCTGGAACGTTAGGTCCATGAATCAAGGTAAATTAGAAGTGGTCTAACAGGAGATGGCAAGTGTGAACACCAACACTTAGGTGCAATCTCAAAAATGAAAGAATGATTTCTGTTCACTTCCAAGGCAAGCCATTGACTATCACAGCAATCCAAGTCTATGCCCCAACAAGTAATGCTGAAGAAGCTGAAGTTGAACAATTCTATGAAGACCTACAAGACCTTCTAGAACTAACACCCAAAAAAGATGTCCTTTTCATCACAGGGGATTGGAATGCAAAAGTAGGAAATCAAGACATACCTGGAGTAACAGGCAAATTTGGACTTGGATTACAAAATGAAGCAGGGCAAAGGCTAACAGAGTTATGCCAAGAGAATGCACTGGTCATAGCAAACACCCTGTTCCAACAACACAACAGAAGACTCTGCACATGGATATCACCAGATGGTCAACACCAAAATCAGATTAATTATATTCTTTGCAGCCAAAGATGGAGAAGCTCTATACAGTCAGCAAAAACAAGACTGGGAGCTGACTGTGGCTCAGATCATGAACTCCTTATTGCAAAATTCAGACTTAAATTGAAGAGAGTAGGGAAAACCACTAGACCATTCAGGTATGACCTAAATCAAATCCCTAATGATTTCACAGTGGAAGTGACAAAAAAATTCATACCAGTTAGGCAGCATCACTATGAACAAAACTAGTGAAGGTGACGGAATTCCAGTTGAGCTACTTCAAATCCTAAAAGATGATGCTGTGAAAGTGCTACACTCGATATGCCAGCAAATTTGGAAAACTCAGCAAGGGCCAAATGACTGGAAAAGGTCAGTTTTCCAATCCCAAAGAAGGACAATGCCAAAGAATGTCCGAGCTATCACAAAACTGAACTCATCTCACACTCTAGCAAAGAAATGCTCAAAATTCTCCAAGCCAGGTTTCAACAGTACATGAACCATGAACTTCCAGATGTTCAAAGTGGATTTAGAAAAGGCAGAGGAACCAGAGATCAAATTGCCAACATCCACTGGATCATCGAAAAAGAAAAAAGTTCCAGAAAAACATCTACTTTTGCTTTATTGACTATGCCAAAGCCTTTGACTGTGTGGATGACAATAAATTGTGGAAAATCCCTCGAGATGGGAGACCACCTGACCTGCCTCCTGAGAAATCGGTATGCAGGTCAAGAAGCAACAGTTAGAACTGGACATGGAACAACAGACTGGTTCCAAATTGGGAAAGGAGTACATCAAGACTGCATATTGTCACCCTGCTTATTTAACTTATATGCAGAGTACATTGTGTGAAACCCCAGGCTTGGTGAATCACAAGCTGGAATCAAGATTGCTGGGAGAAATATCAATAACCTCAGATATACAGATGATACTACCCTTACGGCAGAAAGCAAAGAAGAACTAAAGACCTTCTTGATGAAAGTGAAAGTGATGAATCACAAGCTGGAATCAAGATTGCTGGGAGAAATATCAATAACCTCAGATATACAGATGATACTACCCTTACGGCAGAAAGCAAAGAAGAACTAAAGACCTTCTTGATGAAAGTGAAAGGGGAGAATGAAAAGCCTGGCTTAAAACTCAGCATTCAAAAAACAAAGATCATGGCATCTGGTCCCATCACTTCATGGCAAATAAGTGGAGAAATAATGGAAACAGTGAGACTTTTTTTTTTTTTTTTGGACTCCAAAATCACTGCAGATGGTGACTACAGCCATGAAATTAAAAGATGCTTGCTGCTTGGAAGAAAAGTTATGACCAACCTAGACAGCATATTAAAAAGCAGAGACATTACTTTGCCAGCAAAGGTCCATCTAGTCAAAGCTATGGCTTTTTCAGTGGTCGTGTCTGGATGTGAGAATTGGACTATAAAGAAAGCTGAGGGCCAAAGAATTGATGCTTTTGAACTGTGGTGTTGGAGAAGACTCTTGAGAGTCCCTTGGACTGCAAGGAGATCCAACCAGTCTATCCTAAAGGAAATCAGTCCTGAATATTCATTGGAAGGACTGATGTTGAAGCTGAAACTCCAATACTTTGGCCACCTGATGCGAAGAACTGACTCATTGGAAAAGATGTTGGGCAAGATTGAAGGTGGGAGGAGAAGGGGATGACAGAGGATGAGATGGTTGGATGGCATCACCAACTCAACGGACATGCGTTTGAGCAAGCTCAGGGAGTTGGTGATGGACAGAGAAGCCTGGTGTGCTGCATTCCATGGGGTCACAAAGAGTCTGACATGACTGAGTGACTGAACTGATCTGATGCACACAGAAAAGAAAGAGGTTAAAAAAAAAAGACAGAGAGAGGCAAAGACAGAGTTAGAGAGACTGAGAAACAGCAAGAGAGGAGGAATGAGTAGAAGTCACCAACTTTTCATAAATCAGTCCACATGTTAGAACCCAATCTCATTGTCCATCCACTAAAAACTGGGGATTATACAACGATGTGTAACCAGGAACCAGGAACACTGTGAGCTACAATGGGGGCAGCCCACCACATAGGCCAAGATGAAACACTCAGATCTGAATCTAAACACAATAAGGGGACCTGGAAGGCTGTAGGCCAGAGAGGACAATGTCTGAATTTCATTTAATTTAAACTCTCCCACAGGAGGACTGGGAAACAGGCAGGAAGGGGAGTGAGTGACTTTCCCTAGGCTTGTTGCAGTTGTGTTCTGTGCTACAGTAGCCCTTTATGTAATCCCTCCTTTGCTAAGTCTGTTCGTGAGCCATGTGTGATACCAGCCTATGGGCTTTACAGGCAATGTAGGTGTTTATAAGTCTATACACCTGATGGTCTCCCTAGGAAGTAGACACCAGAATGACCTCATTGAGCAGATGGGTAGCTTGGGGACCCTGAGAGGCATGCTGCTTCTCAAGGGACACAACACTGATGAGAAGAAGCTGGGTCTGAACCCAGCTATGTCTTTAGAGTTGGGGTCCTTATTGCACCCAGGCCTCCCTGAAACCATGAAGTGGGTTGTATTGGTATCTCTGTCCACGGACAATGCATGGGGTTGGGGGTGAATAGTCATCAGTGCAGAGGTAGGAGTTTTATGTAAGTGGTAAGCCCAAAGAAGGGGATCCCAGGAAGTGACCTCAATTCCCTGGCAATGAAACCAACGAACTCAAGAGAATTCAGTGAGTGAACAGAAAAAAAGAAAAAGAAAGAAAGTGAAGTCGCTCAGTCGTGTCAGACTCTTTGCAACACCGTGGACTGTAGTCTACCAGGCTCTTCTGTCCATGGGATTCTCCAGGCAAGAATACTGGAGTGGGTTGCCATTTCCTTCTCCAGGGGATCTTCCCAACCCAGGGATTGAACCCGGGTCTCCCACATTGCAGGCAGACACTTTACCCTCTGAGCCACCAGGAAAGCTAGGGCTTATCAAATGTAAAGTTTGCTGCGATTCAAATAACCCTCTGCTCAATTTCATATCACTAAAATCATACGAACACTTAAAATTTGTGTTTTATTTTCAGTAGTCAATATGCCCATGTGTAGAATCTTCTCTTGTGTTGTTGGAAGAGGGTGTTTGCTATGACCAGTGCATTTTCTTGGCAAAACTCTATTAGTCTTTGCCCTGCTTCATTCTACATTCCAAGGCCAAATTTGCCTGTTACTCCAGGTGTTTCTTGACTTCCTACTTTTGCATTCCAGTCCCCTATAATGAAAAGGATATCTTTTTTAGGTGTTAGTTCTAAAAGGTCTTGTAGGTCTTCATAGAACCATTCAACTTCAGCTTCTTCAGCATTACTGGTTGGGGCATAAACTTGGATTACCATGATATTGAATGGTTTGCCTTGGAGATGAACAGAGATCATTCTGTCGTTTATGAGACTGCATCCAAGTACTGCATTTCAGACTCTTTTGTTGACCATGATGGCTACTCCATTTCTTCTGAGGGATTCCTGCCCGCAGCAGTAGATATAATGGTCATCTGAGTTAAATTTACCCATTCCAGTCCATTTTAGTTCGCTGATTCCTAGAATGTCGACATTCACTCTTGCCATCTCTTGTTTGATCACTTCCAATTTGCCTTGATTCATGGACCTGACATTCCAGGTTCCTATGCAATATTGCTCTTTACAGCATCGGACCTTGCTTCTATCACCAGTCACATCCACAGCTGGGTATTGTTTTTGCTTTGGCTCCATCATTTCATTCTTTCTAGAGTTATTTCTCCACTGATCTCCAGTGGCATACTGGGCACCTACTGACCTGGGGAGTTCCTCTTTCAGTATCCTATCATTTTGCCTTTTCATACTGTTCATGGGGTTCTCAAGGCAAGAATACTGAAGTGGTTTGCCATTCCCTTCTCCAGTGGACCACATTCTGTTAGACCTCTCCACCATGACCCGCCTGCCCTGGGTTGCCCCTTGGGCATGGCTTAGTTTCATTGAGTTAGACAAGGCTGTGGTCCTAGTGTGATTGGATTGACAGTTTTCTGTGAGTATGGTTTCAGTGTGTCTGCCCTCTGATGCCCTCTTGCAACACCTACCATCTTACTCGGGTTTCTCTTACCTTGGGCGTGGAGCATCTCTTCACGGCTGCTCCAGCAAAGCACAGCCACTGCTCCTTACCTTGGATGAGGGGTATCTCCTCCCGCTGCTGTTCCTGACCTTCAATGTGGGATGTCTCCTCTAGGCCCTCCTATGCCCATGCAGCCACCACTCCTTGGACGTGACTAAGTCCATATGCTGCCATTACTGTGCCCTAAAGCCATAACAAGAGAAGCTACCACAATGAGAAGCTACTGTATAGAGAGAAACTAGAAAGTAGCCCACACTCACTACAACTAGAGAAAAACCTGAGCAACAGTGAAGACCCAGTAGAGCCAAAAATCAATCCAGCAATAAATTAAAAAAAAAAAAAAGAACGCTTTTCCAGGGACTGGTTACCCAGGTCAAAGACACCTTGCAGAGAATGATGGAGAGCTCTATACAGTCAACAAACACAAGACCAGGAGCTGACTGTGGCTCAGATCATGAACTCCTTATTGCCAAATTCAGACTTAATTTGAAGAAAGTAGAGAAAACCGCTAGACCATTCAGGTATAACCTAAATCAAACCCCTTATGATTATACAGTGGAAGTGAGAAGTAGATTTAAGGGCCTAGATCTGATAGATAGAGTGCCTGATGAACTATGGAATGAGGTTCTTGACATTGTACAGGAGACAGGGATCAAGATCATCCCCATGGAAAAGAAAGGCAAAAAAACAAAATGGCTGTCTGGGGAGGCCTTACAAATAGCTGTGAAAAGAAGAGAAGCAAAAAGCAAAGGAGAAAAGGAAAGATATAAGCATCTGAATGCAGAGTTCCAGAGAATAGGAAGAAGAGATACGAAAGCCATCTTCAGTGATAAATGCAAAGAAATAGAGGAAAAGAACAGAATGGGAAAGACTAGAGATCTCTTCAAGAAAATTAGAGATACCAAGGGAACATTTCATGCAAAGATGGACTCGATAAAGGACAGAAATGGTATGGACCTAACAGAAGCAGAAGATATTAAGAAGAGGTGGCAAGAATACACAGAAGAACTGTACAAAAAAGATCTTCACGACCCAGATAATCATGATGTGTGACCACTAATCTAGAGCCAGACATCCTGGAATGTGAAGTCCAGTGGGCCTTAGAAAGCATCACTACAAACAAAGCTAGTGGAGGTGATGGAATTCCAGTTGAGCTCTTTCAAATCCTGAAAGATGATGCTGTGAAAGTGCTGCACTCAATATGTCAGCAAGTTTGGAAAACTCAGCAGCGGCCACAGGAATGGAAAAGGTCAGTTTTCATTCCAATTCCAAAGAAAGGCAATGCCAAAGAATGCTCAAACTACCTCTCAATTGCACTCATCTCACACGCTAGTAAAGTAATGCTCAAAATTCTCCAAGCCAATTCTTCAGCAATACGTGAACCGTGAACTTCCTGATGTTCAAGCTGATTTTAGAAAAGGCAGAGGAACCAGAGATCAAATTGCCAACATCTGCTGGATCATGGAAAAAGCAAGAGAGTTCCAGAAAAACATCTATTTCTGCTTTATTGACTATGCCAAAGCCTTTGACTGTGGATCACAATAAACTGTGGAAAATTCTGAAAGAGATGGGAATATCAGACCACCTGACCTGCCTCTTGAGAAACCTGTATGCAGGTCAGGAAGCAACAGTTAGAACTGGACATGGAACAACAGACTGGTTCCAAATAGGAAAAGGAGTACGTCAAGGCTGTATATTGTCACCCTGCTTATTTAACTTCTATGCAGAGTACATCATGAGAAACGCTGGGTTGGAAGAAACACAAGCTGGAATCAAGATTGCCAGGAGAAATATCAATAACCTCAGATACGCAGATGACACCACCCTTATGGCAGAAAGTGAAGAGGAACTAAAAAGCCTCTTGATGAAAGTGAAAGAGGAGAGTGAAAAAGTTGGCTTAAACCTCAACATTCAGAAAACGAAGATCATGGCAGCTGGTCCCATCACTTCATGGGAAATAGATGGGGACACAGTGGAAACAGTGTCAGACTTTATTTTTTGGGGGCTCCAAAATCACTGCAGATGATGACTGCAGCCATGAAATTAAAAGACGCTTACTCCTTGGAAGAAAAGTTATGACCAACCTAGATAGCATATTCAAAAGCAGAGACATTACTTTGCCGACTAAGGTCCATCGAGTCAAGGCTATGGTTTTTCCAATAGTCATGTATAGATGTGGGAGTTGGACTGTGAAGAAGGCTGAGCACCAAAGAATTGATGCTTTTGAACTGTGGTGTTGGAGAAGACTCTTGAGAGTCCCTTGGACTGCAAGGAGATCCAACCAGTCCATTCTGAAGATCAATCCTGGGATTTCTTTGGAAGGAATGATTCTAAACCTGAAACTCCAGTACTTTGGCCACCTCATGAGAAGAATTGACTCACTGGAAAAGAATTTGATGCTGGGAGGGATTGGGGGCAGGAGGAGAAGGGGACGACAGAGGATGAGATGGCTGGATGGCATCACTGACTCGATGGACGTGAATCTGAGTGAACTCCGGGAGTTGGTGATGGACAGGGAGGCCTGGCGTGCTGCGATTCATGGGGTCGCAGAGTCGGACACAACTGAACAACTGAACTGACTGACTGAACTGAGTCAATATGCCCAGAGCAACTAGCTAGGTGCTGCAGAAAATAAATGGTATTTGCCTACAATTTACTTATAAAAACACATTAGGTAAAGACTTGTAAATGTGAAAAAGGAATAAAATAATAAAATTTAAGCCTTTTTAATTTTGCAATTCTAGACCATTAAGTACATTCACAACACTATACAACAATCACCACTGTCTAGTTTCAAAATACTTTATTCTTCCAAATAAAACCCTTTATCTGATGCATGCAGTCCCCAATTCCTCCCTCCCCCAGCCCCTGGCAATCCCTAATCCCCTTTCATTCTGTTTCTTTACATATTCTCAATGTTTCCTATAAATCAAATTATACAAAAGTGGTTTTTTGTGTCTGCCCACATATTTAAGAGGAACTGGTGACTTTTTTATTTTGTTTTTATCTGAAATAGCATTTTTGTTACTTGAAAGGGAAATCCACATGGATTAAACATGAAATGTACAAAATGAAGCATTAGTAAATATGTGCATAAAATTGGCATACACACATGGTTCTAAGTGTGACACCAAAGGACATGAAACAGTATATTCCTCCTAAAAAAGAAAAGTCATGTGAGAAAGAACATATGGAAGAGAAACAGACTCACAGACACAGAAAACAGACTTGTGGAGAGAACAAGGCAGTGCAGGAGTAGGTGGACGTGGAGTATTTCTCTCTCCACAGATACATCAGGAATACACCTTCAGACACATAAGTGCATGCAGAACAGCAGCTGAGAGCAGCTGTTCTGAAATGAATATATGGAAACGAATATATAGAACCAATGGAAAAGAATGTATCAGTTCAGTTCAGTTCAGTCACTCAGTCGTGTCCAACTCTTTGCGATCCCATGAATCGCAGCACGCCAGGCCTCCCTGTCCATCACCAACTCCTGGAGTTCACTCAGACTCACGTCCATCGAGTCAGTGATGCCATCCAGCCATCTCATCCTCTATTGTCCCCTTCTCCTCCTGCCCCCAATCCCTCCCAGCATCAGAGTCTTTTCCAATGAGTCAGCTCTTCACAGTGGAAGAGTTGACTGGCCAAAGTACTGGAGTTTCAGCTTTAGCATCAGTCCTTCCAAAGAACACCCAGGACTGATCTTCTTCAGAATGGACTGGTTGGATCTCCTTGCAGTCCAAGGGACTCTCAAGAGTCTTCTCCAGCACCACAATTCAAAAGCACCAATTCTTCGGCACTCAGCTTTCTTCACAGTCCAACTCTCACATCCATATATGACCACTGGAAAAACCATAGCCTTGACTAGACAGACCTTTGTTGACAAAGTAATGTCTCTGCTTTTTAATCAGCTGTCTAGGTTGGTCATAACTTTTCTTCCAAGGAGTAAGCGTCTTTTAATTTCATGGCTGCAGTCATCATCTGCAGTGATTTTGGAGCCCAGAAAAATAAAGTCAGCCACTGTTTCTACTGTTTCCCCATCTATTTGCCATGAAGTGATGGGACCAGATGCCATGATCTTTGTTTTCTGAATGCTGAGCTTTAGGCCAACTTTTTCACTCTCCTCTTTCACTTTCATCAAGAGGCTCTTTAGTTCTTCTTCAGTTTCTGCCATAAGGGTGGTATCATCTGCATATCTGAGGTTATTGATATTTCTCCCAGCATTCATGATTCCAGCTTGTGCTTCCTCCAGCCCAGCATTTCTCATGATGTACTATGCATATAAGTTAAATAAGTAGGGTGACAATATACAGCCTTGCCATACTCCTTTTCCTATTTGGAACCACTCATCATTAGTGAAATGCAGATAAAAACTCAATGAGATATCACCTCACACTGGTCAGAATGGCCGTCATCAAAAATCTACAAACAGTAAATGCTGCCGAGGGTGTGAAGAAAAGAGAATGCTCTTGCACTGCTGGTGGGAATGTAAATTGACACAGCCACTATGGAAGGTGGTATAGAGATTCCTTTAAAAACTAGGAAACAAAAATTGAAAAGACACATGTCCCATTGTTCATTGCAGCACTATTTATAATAGCTAGTAAATGGAAGCAACCTAGATGTCCACTGACAGATGAATGGATAAAGAAGTTGTGGTACATATACCCATTGGAATATTGCTCAGCCATAAAAAGGAAGGCTTTGAGCCAATTCTAATGAGGTGGATGAACCTACAACCTATTATACAGAGTGAAGTAAGTCAGAAAAGGAAAAATAAATGTCATATTCTAATGCATATATATGGAATCTATAAAAATGGTACTGAAGAATTTATTTAAGGGCAGCAATGGAGAAACAGACATAGAGAATAGACTTATGGACATAGGAGAGGGGAGAAGAGGGTGAGATGTATGGAAAGAGTAACATGGAAACTTCTATTACCATATGTAAATTACATAGCCAATGGGAATTTGCTGTATGGCTCAGGAAATTCAAACAGGGGCTTTGTATCAACCTAGCTAGAGGGATGGGATAGGGAGGCAGATGGGAGGGAGGTTCAAAAGGGAGGGGTTATATGTACCTATGGCTGATTCATGTTGAAGTTTGACAGAAAACAACAAAATTCTGTAAAGCAATTATCCTTCAATAAAAAAATTAATTAATTAAAAAAAAGACTTGTGTTTGCCTAGGAGAAGTGGAGGGTGAGGGTTGGATTGGGAGTTTGGGACTAGCAGATGCAAATTATTATACAGAGAATGGATAAACAACAAAGTCCTATTGTATAGCACAGAGACCAATACTCAATATCCTATAATAAATCATAATTGTTAAATGTATACAGAGATGCTCAACTCAATAGCAACTAAAAAATATTAAGTTAAAACAGCAAAGAGATGGCATTCCACACCTGATAGATGACCAAATATTAGCTAACAATTATTTATGAAAGAAACTTACAAGGATTATAGTGAAAGTTACATCATCTCCATTGCATGAGTACTTGATCAAATTATACCTACATATAAAGACTCTGATGCTGGGAGGGATTGGGGGCAGGAGGAGAAGGGGACAACAGAGGATGAGATGGCTGGATGGCATCACCAACTCGATGGATGTGAGTTTGAGTGAACTCCAGGAGTTGGTGATGGACAGGGAGGCCTAGTGTGCTGTGATTCATGGGGTCACAAAGAGTCAGACACGACTGAGCGACTGAATTGAACTGATACACTATGATCCAGATATATTCATCCAGGTATAATTCTCTAAAATATTATCATATAAATTCTTGAGGAAACATGTTTTAAATGTTTATTGCAGACAATCCTGTCCAACTTTCAATGTCCCACACTCTTGGCATGGACTTCCTCGGCTTCCTGTTTGCCTTCCCTACCTCTTCCTCACCTCCTCCAATAACCATAGCATCCAGGGACTGGGCTGAGCAGGCAGCAGAATTTTCCAAGAAATAACTTCTCCAAGATGTCCAATCTGGTGAATGTCTCATGATGAGAGCCACAGGCCGACGTGCTAATTCAGACACGGACTGGTGAAATCCAGCCACTCCAAAGCCTAAAAACAAGTGAGAAAAATTTCTGCCACCAGGAGAAGAAAAGCACCACACTCTAGCAAAACCACTGCTAAGTTATCCACTAGCAACATAAGAACTCAGAAGGAGCTAGCTGAAATTACCTTGATTCTCCCCTCCTAACTTGCTGGGCCAATGGAAACAACATTGATGAGTGGAAATCGACCACATTTAGTCCATCAGGTTCTGTATGTGAAAGTGATATGCTCTTTCTGGATATCACATTTTCATCTTATTGTCCACACCAAATATTTCTTTTAAATTTTTTATTTTATATTGGAATATAAGCTGGCTAAAATGTTTGGCTAGTTTCAAGTGTATAGCAAAGTGATTCAATTATACATATACATGCATCTCTTCTTTTTCAAGCTCTTTTCCCATTTAGGTTATTATGGAGTATCGAGTAGAGTTCTCTGTGCTACACAGTAGGTCATTTTGGGTTATCTATTTTAAATAAAGCAATGTGTGGCTTTCCCTCAGTGGTAAAGAATCAGCCTGCCAATGCAAGAGACTCGTGATTGATCCCTGATCCGGGAGGATTCCATGTGCCTGGGAGCAAATAAGCCCGTGTGTCAGAATTATTGAGCCTGTGCTCTAGAGTCCAAGAGCCACAACCACTGAGTCCACATGACACAACTCCTGAAGTCAGCGTACCCTAGGCCCTGTGCTCCCCCACAAAAGAAGCCGCTGCAATGAGAAGCCCATGCACCACAAGAAAGTAAGCCCACGCACTACTAAAGAGTAGCCTCCGCTCTCTGCAACTAGAGAACACAGCAACGAAGGCCCAACACAGTCAAAAATAAATAAATAAATAAATAAATTTTTTAAATATAATACAATGTTCTGCACCAGAACCTATAACAGCAACATCCACAGTCCAGGAATCATCTGTCTGGACATCCTTAAAGACAAACAGAGTATCTTCGACAATTTCAAAGGTTTTGCTGTCAGTTTGCTCTTTTGACTGACTGCAACCCTGTGGGTCCTCTGCTCAGATGTATAGACATTCAGTATTTGATCAATAGAGCAGAAAATGACAGGATAACTGGTAAGTGAGCCAAGAAATATACAACATAAATCACATAATTTCTGTGCAATGTTAAGGAACTGAAGGCATCTTATCAGGATGCTGCAAATCTTCAGAGCCTCTACTTACAAACTCTGTGGACATCTTACACTGATTCTGCTCTCTGCTTTGTCCTTTGAAGACTGGGAGACTCCCCCAAAACATAAATGCTACCAAGAACAGAATTTTATAGCTATAGACACTTATGTTTAAAATGCATACTTGCAAGTTGTTTTTTCCCCTGTAAAAGCATGTTTTTATTTCCTGAATCTATAAAATATTAGAGTGCGTTTTAGCCTAATTCATTATTTTCATGAAGTTATAAAAGACTGGAATCAAGATTGCTGGGAGAAATATCAATAACCTCAGATATGCAGATGACACCACCCTTATGGCAGAAAGTGAAGAAATAAAGAGCCTCTTGATGAAAGTGAAAGAGGAGAGTGAAAAAGTTGGCTTAAAACACAACATTCAGAAAACTAAGATCATGGCATCTGGTCCCATCACTTCATGGCAAATAGATGGGGAAACAGTGGAAACAGTGACAGACTTTATTTGGGGGGGCTCCAAAATCACTGCAGATGGTAACTGAAGCCATGAAATTAAAAGGTACTTGCTCCTTGGAAGGAAACTTATGACCAACCTAGACAGCATATTAAAAAGCAGAGACATTACTTTGCCAACAAAGTTCCGTCTAGTCAAGGCTATGACTTTTCCAGTAGTCATATAGATGTGTGGGACTGTAAAGAAAGCTGAGCGCCAAAGAATTGATGCTTTTGAACTGTGGTGTTGGAGAAGACTCTTGAGAGTCCCTTGGACTGCAAGAAGATCCAACCAGTCCATCCTAAAGGAAATCAATCCTGAATATTCATTGGAAGGACTGATGCTGAAGCTGAAACTCCAGTACTTTGGCCACCTGATGCAAAGCGCTGACTCATTTGAAAAGACCTTGATGCTGGGAAAGATTGAAGGTGGGAGAAGAAGGGGAAGACAGAGGATGAGATGGTTGGATGGCATCACCGACTTAATGGACATGAGTTTGAGTAAAGTCCAGGAGCTGGTGATGGACAAAGAAGCTTGGCATGCTACAGTCCATGGGGTCGCAAAGAGTCGGACACAACTGAGTGACTGGACTGAACTGAACTGATAAAAGACTAAGAATTATGTAACTTGTATTAAAATGCAGATATATTTCCGAGTATGCAGTTTAAGCTTTTGCAAAATAAAAAAGTTCTACTTTTTACTTTTGTCAGTTCATAATAAGATTTCCTATTACCATTTGTAGCTCAGAGAACACCTAACATACATCTCAAATATAAAAGAAACACTTCTGAAGGCACTAAAAAATTGGTTTTTGCAACCTTATTTTTGGCGGTGGGAAATTGGAGATAATTGGAGTTAGTTAGGCAATCTGTTTTAGAAAGATAAAGGGTAAGCTGTTACAGAAGAGATCCCAAAATAAAATGCATCAAACAAAATAAAAGAATATTTCCTCCCAAGTCCAGAGATGTATTAGAGAGTCCAGAGTTAAAAACCCAAGTTCCATCGATATTGTTGCTTTGTTATTTCCTAGGTATTTTTTCAATCAACCATCATTCAGTCAGTATCCCTGGGAAAGACTGATAATTTTTCATCAATACTTATCCTTCCCTTCTACCTTTGAACATGTCCATGTTTTAGACACTTGACTATTCATGTAATATGGAGACCACATTTTTCAGTTCCATGTGGTTGAAGGTGCATAACAGTAAATGAGTTGATAAATGCTGAAGCTGGATAATGGATACAGAAGGATTATTACACTATTCTTCTTACTCAGCATATTAAAAACAGAGACATCGATTTCTGACAAATGTCTGTACGGTCAAGGCTAGGGTTTTTCCAGTAGGCATGTATGGTTGTAAGAGTTGCACCATAAAGAAGACTGAACCCTCAAGAACTGATGCTTTCAAATTGTGATGCTAGAAAAGACTCCTGAGAGACCCTTGGACATTAAGATCAAACCAGTCAAACCTAAAGGAAATCAACCCTGAATATTCATTGGAAGGACTAATGCTGAAGCTGAAGCTTCAATACTTTGACCACTTGATGCGAAGAGCCAACTCATTGGAAGAGACTTTGATGCTGGGAAAGACTGAAAACAAAAGGAGAAGGATGAAATGGTTAGATGGCATTGCCAACACAATGGACATGAATCTGAGCAAACTCCAGGAGATAGTGAAAGACAGGTGAGCTGAGCGTGCGGCAATCAATGGAGTTGCAAAGAGCTGGACACGATTTAGTGATTGAAAAACAATCCTTAAATTTTTCAATAATAAAAAGTTTTTATGACTGCTAAATTTTTTAAGCTTTTTTACCTTTATAAAATTGAAGTTAGATGATTTAAAATGTTCTGTTAATTTCTGCTATACGTCAAAAGATTCTGGAATACATACATATATACATTCTTTTTTTATATTCTTTTCCATTATGGTTTCTGATAAGATATTGAAATACTTCTCTGTGTTGTACAGTTGGACCTTGTTATTTATCCATTTTACATATACTAGTTTACATCTGCTAACCCAAAACTTCTTACAGCTTTTAATCTATTTGGATTTTTGAGAATTACAATAAATTAATGAATCAATTTTGGATAACATAATAAATTTGTATTTTCTCCTGTTATCAAGAAAATATCTTTAATATAGTTTTTCACTTTTAAAATACCTTTTCCATATTGTATCTTTTATCATTGCACAGTCAGTTGCTTCAGTCATATCCAACTCTTTGTGACCCTATGGACTATAGCCTGCCAGACTCCACTATCTATGGGATTCACCATATAAGAATACTGGAATGGGTTGCCATACCACCTCCAGGGGCTCTTCCTGACCCAGTGATCTAACCCACATCTCTTGAGTCTCCTGCATTGGCAAGCATATTCTTTACTACTAATGCGACCTGGGAAGCCCAGCTTTTATCATTATATTTCTATAATCATAAATATTACTTAAATTTAACAAAAAGAGGACTTCCCTGGTGGCCCCATGGATGTGAATCTGCCTGCCAGTGAAGGGGACACAGGTCCAATCCCTTGTCAGATAAGACGTCACATGCTTCAGGGCACCTAAGCCCAGGCACCACAACTTCTGAGTTCTTCAATCTAGAGCCCACAAGATGCAACTACAGAGCCCACGTGCACCTCCTGAAACCTGCAAGCTCTAGGGCCCATGAGCCAGAACTAATCAAACCCTGTGCTGCAACTACTGAAGCCTGTGTGCCTATAGCCTGTGCTCTACAAGAGAAACCACCACAAGAAGAAGCAACACTGCAACAGAGGGCTGGACCCGACCATCCACAACCAGGGCAAGTGTGCACATAGCAATGAAAACTCAGTGCAACCAAAAATACCAAAGTAGTTTCCTGAGACATACAGCAAATTCCCGTTGGCCATCTATTTTACATATGGTAATGTAAGCTCCACAGGGGCTCTGTATCAACCTAGATGGGTGGGATGGGTGGGGGGGGGGGGAGAGAGGAGGGAGGTTCAAAAGGGAGGGGATACTTGTATACCTATGGCTGATTCATGTTGAGGTTTGACAGAAAACAACAAAATTCTATAAAGCAATTATCCTTCAACTAAAAATAAATTTCTAAAAAATATCAAACGAATAAACAAATATTGTTTTCAGTTAACAAAAACAGAAGGAAAGGAAGGAGGGAAGAGAAGAGAAGAAGGAAGGAATTCCAAGATTTAGAACTAAGAAATTTTAGAACTCTATATTTTTATCTTGAGAAATTCTTGGCCACCCAAGCGTACCTGTTAGATGATGCAACTCACTGAAATAAGAATAACACAGGGAAGAAATAGTTGGCCCAGGAACTCATTTAAATCAGTGCAGGCCTCCTATCTAAGGGCCTCTCCAGGGACCATCAACACTCTCTAAGGTCTAGAGCTGAGATCAAGTCCCTCTGGTCATTGTTAATTTGGAGGCAAAGTCAAGAAATCTTCCTGTTGGACAGAATGACTATAGGGATATTTCCTTGCTCAGAAGCACCACCTCTGCATCTTCTAAAGGAAGGACAAAGTTCAGGGAAGCCCAGGAAGCCTTAACCATATTTGTGGCTTTTGCTCCAGTGTTGGAAAGGATGCCATTCAGGCAGCCTCCACTAAGAGCATCTCTTGTTGGCCTAGAGAACACAGGTGAAGACAAATATTATTCTCATTCAACTCCATTTTCTCCTAAAACTATCCATTCTGAGAACTCATGAGTGTAAAAGCCATAAATAGAGATCAGATTCGTATTTATCATCCTCCTGAATTACCCTTCGGGGGGGAGAGGTGGACGCTTTATCTTCCTTTGTTCTAGACTAAACCCTCTGTCTATTGTTCCACACGTTCTAGGTTGTCTTTTATCTCTCCTCTTTTTTCCTTTACCATCTCTCTGATACACAGAAGGTGCTCCAAATTTGACTTGATTTTATCCAAATCCTCTGGTAAAAGCTCAGAGAATAGCACAGTCTTCATGGACTCTCATGTTAAATCCTGAGAGTACAGTGTAAACACTGGATATTATAACTTCACAGAAATCCCTTGGAGTCACTGATGTGCACAGCCGTTGCCTCCAATTTGAGGGCTTCCTCCTATCTGGTTTCTGTGAAACCAGCATCTCCGGGGCCACTTCTGCTTGTGTTGACACAGAAGGCGAAAAGGTTTCCATTTTTTTTTTTTTTAATTTTTTTTTTAGGTTTCCATTTAGTATCAGAGATATCCATGGAAGACTGTCCCCCAATCTTCAGAATTTCTCAGCTGGAATAGACTTTAGACACCATCTAGTTTTCTTGATTTGGTTTTTTTTTTCTTTTTGGTAAGAAAGTCAAGTGAATTATCCATGAACTTACAGTGACAGAGGAAGGCCTTATGCCATCATCAGCTGTCACAATACCTCTGCCAATCATGCAAACATGCATCATGGACCACCAGCCAGATGGCCGGCCAACATGTTTATTGCTTGCTCACTATGCCAGTGAGCCTTCCTGTGCTTTGAACTCCATTCTTTTTGGAACTGGAAACCGTACTTCTCAGTGCACTGGTGGCTATTTCCAACTCCCTTTGTTTCCTTCTCCAATCTCAATAATCTCTTTTTTCTCTCTTTCCTCTCTAAGTTTGATTCTCTATACTCTTCCTTCCCACTGTCTCCACCTTAGCCAATAGATTATTGCCCTGAGCTGGAAAGGGTTGATGAGGTCTGACATGGCAAGGTTTCCTCTGCTGTACAATCTGTCCTGGGTCAGCCCTGAAACTTATTCATGACACTTCATCCCCAGTAATGCTCCGAGACTCATAGTACACTGGAACATTCTTTTCTGTTCTTGTGCCTCTGAAGGGAATCTCTATTGCTCCATGGAAGTTGGCAACACAACCAGAGTCACTGTGTTTGTTCTCCAAGGACTATCCAACAACCCTCAGATCCAGGTAGTACTCTTTGTAACATTCCTGGTGATTTACCTCCTGACCCTCACAGGGAACCTGCTGATGCTGCTGGTGATCAGGACTGATTCCCACCTCCACACCCCCATGTACTTCTTCCTCAGTCACCTCTCCTTCCTGGATGCTTTCTATGCCTCAATCACGGTGCCTAAGCTGCTAAAGAACCTTCTTTCCAACTGGAAGACTATCTCCTTCTTTGACTGTTTCACCCAGATCTCTTTGGTCATATTTTCTGGGGCCACTGAAGCTTGTCTCCTTTCGGTCATGGCCTATGACCGGTACCAGGCTGTGTGCCGCCCGCTGCTGTATGTGGGGACTATGAACAAGAAAGTGTGTGCTGGCCTGGCAGGAGCCTCCTGGGCCATAGGAATGGGGACTGGCCTGCTTAACACTATCCTCCTGGCTCAGCAGGATTTCTGTGGCCCCAACCTCATCCGCAGTTTTGCCTGTGAGCTTCCTCCAGTGCTCCTGTTAGCCTGTTCTGACCCCTACATTAGCATTGCCTCCATCCTGACCACCATGGTGGTCCTGGGCCTTGGTTCTCTTGTCCTATTGGTGGGTTCTTACACCTGTATTATCCTGACAGCCCTGGGGATCAACTCTGCCACAGGTTGGAACAAGATCTTCTCTACCTGTTCATCTCATTTTCTTGTGGTCACCACTTTTTATGGTTCAGGAATTTTCAGGTATGTCATTGCTATACCTTTGAATGTAAATGTGGGATATTTTTCACACTAAGTAAACTCTCTGTAGACAGAGCATTGCAGAGTAGCAGGAAACCAATTGTACTAGAATCAGTAGGCCTAGATTCTAGTTCTGGCTCTGTTCCTGATGTGTGAATTATTTTAAAAAATCCATTTTCTTTCTGAGGCCTCAATTGTCTACTCTGAAAAATAAGTTAATACAAGGAGTCAAGACTTTCTTACTTTCATTATCCTATGATTTTCAGAGTCATCAAAAGAAAATCACAGGGCCTCTGGTAGACATTTATTCAGTGCTAGACAAGAAAATAAAATAAAATACATCATCTTGAAACAGATGCCATTTCTCCTTCTTTCTGGAAGTTCATGTCTCCACAGATTATTTCTGGTTTATTTATTAGGCATCTACTATACAACAGCTCAACTTTAATATGTATCACAACACAGGAGAAATATTATTAATGTCAACTTCTGATAAGAAACCTGAGTTTCAGGAGTAACCAAGTACCTTACAAAAGTTGCCAGAACCAGCTAGGAATGGAACCTAAATATAAACCAAGTCTCCCTGACTTGAAACTGCAAGTTCTTTTCTACCATGTTTCTCTCAAACATAAACAGTTCTAGCTGATGTGTCCTTGCTTCCTAGGAAACAGTAACTAATGGCCTGTGCTCTCTACTAGTGAAATGGAGATGGATTTACACAAATTGCTCTATACTTTTCTCACTTGTTTGTTACTTGGTAAGAAGTGTGGCATGGGAAAAAATAAAGAAAGGTCTAGAAGAGCTCATCTGAGCCTGCGGACAAATCTCTGCAGCTCTCTTTGTCTCAGTTTCCTCATTTGCCACAAGGGGGTACAAGATTTCTCCTACCTACTTCACAGATATGTTAGGAGGGATAATTTAAAAATTAAAAAATGACAGTAAAATGAATACCTTTTTTAATCAAGCACAGCAAACCCAAAAAGAACATTTCAATGATAATGGCACAATTGCACAAAAAAAAAAATTAATGCTTCTTTGGAAAATACTCTCAGTAACACTTAACAAGTTACCTTCAAACTTTTAATCTTACTCTTTTGGATTCATATCTCAAGCTAAACACAAAGTTTTTATATTTCACTTTATTTACAAAGCTTAGCTTGTTTTCTAAGCCAAAGACAAACATACGAAAAAGGACAAAATTTTATTCCACTCCACATTATAAAAATAATGTGCTATGATTCTGAGGTAACTCCCCATAAATGTTTGGGGAAAATGACACCATTATTTGGACTAGGATATAGTTTTGTAAGGAATAATCATCATACAATGGGAATAAACAGCTGTATATATAAAAAAAAAGAAAAGGAAAAAATCCTCATATTGTCATCATAATTATTAAGGAAAAGTACTTTGAAAAGTGAACTGTTACAGAAATGCATGAAATTATTTTTTGTTCTAATCTGTAGCACTTGATATGCTACAGAACTTCCTTTTTCCTTGGGGCAGCTCCTATAATGTTTTGTATAATTCATCTATGGAGGTGTTTAAAGGCAGAAATGACAGACTTCTCACAGATAATAGTCATCTCTAGATGCTTCTACCAGTGATAGCTGACTCAGCCCTGAGCACCCTCTTTGCAGAGTCTGGGGTGGAATGAACCGTGGCTGCCAACATCATTGTGGCCACTGTCCTGAGCTCATTTTATTCCTTTGTGCAATTCTCTTCAAGGTACATGACTCCACCTTCTGGCTCAGCCCTGGAGCAAGTGCTATCCTTGCAGTACTGTGTGGTGACCCCACTACTGAACCCCCTTATCTACAGTTTGAAGAACCAGGAGGTGAAGGCAGCTCTAAGGAGGATGCTGACCAGGAAACCCAGGCTTACCTTCTAAGCAAGGCTCTACTGCTTCTTCATAATAAGAGGAAAAGTCATGGGAAAGAAGAGGAGATGGAGAGAGCTTCATCTCTAAGCTTACTTATTTAGAGATGTTTTTCGGCAAGAAAAACAAGCCTTAGTTCCTCTGACCCCAGTGCCTTCCCACAGTCAAGCAAGATGGGAAAACAGCCATCCATAGAGGACCCAATCACCACACAAGAAAATCTTCTCAATAAACATCTGGATGATCATCAAAAAACAAAAACAGAACCACTATCTATCCAGCAATTCCACTTTGGGGAATATATCCAAAGGAAATGAAAATACTAACTCAAAAAGTTATCTGCACCCCCATGTTCATGGCAGCATTATTTGCAATACCCAACACATAGGAAGAAACTAGGTTTCCTTAATGGATGAATAGATAAAGAGGCATGGATAAAGTAATGGAACATCACTCATTCATAAAAAAAAAAAAAGAGAAGAAACTCTACCATTTGTGACAACATGGATGGACTGTGAAGGCATTATTATGCTCAGTGAAATAAATCAGACAAAGACAGACAAATACAATATGATCTCACTTACATGCAGAACCTAGGGAAAAACTGAACTCATAGAAAAAGAGATCAGACATGTAGTTACCAGGAGTGGATGGTAGGAGGAAAGTAAAGTAATTAAAAGGTACAAATTTTTAGGGTAAGATAAGTCCTAGGTGTAATGTACAATATGAAGATTGTAGTTAATACCACTGTATGATGTGTAGGAAATCTGGTAAGTGAGTAAATCCTAAGAATTCTCGTCACAACAAGAAAAGTTTTTACTTTCTTTTTCCTCTTGCTTTTCTTTATATTGTATCTTTATGAGATGATGGAATTTTTTTGAGGAACAGAAAAGAGGTTTATTTCAGTCAAACTGAGGACTATCACCCAAAAGACAGCCTTTCAGATAACTCTGAGAAAGTGCTCTGTTTAGCCATTTTTTTTAGCATAGACATATACCTTACCAGAACACAGAATACCCATCAAAGATGACCTGGGAATATTCTTTCAAGGTTCCAAAAGAGATAGGTTTAGTAAATATCGAGCGAGATAGCAGGACCCTGGTGTCTAGGAAGAGAACCTTATCTTCAAGAAATTAAATATGGATGTCATAACAAGGGAGTTCTTTACCCTTATCTTCAAAACAGACATTCTTTACCTTAAGGTTAAAAATCAGACATGCCATGATGTGGCAGATTTTTGACAGGCTCTTCAAGTTCACACTAACTTCAGGCTGAACCATGTATAAGGCAAAATGACTCCCTCAAAACTCAACGTATGAAATTTTCTCCATCAGAGGGAACTTTCAAGATTTTCCCAGTTAGAAGTTTCAAGATGATGAATATTAACTGAATATATTGCAATACTCATTTATATATGTATATCGAGCCACTCTGCTATATGCCTTGAACTTACATATGTCAGTTATCTCTCCATAAAACTAGGGGGCAAAAGTAAAGACTATCTTCACAGCTCCACCAGCCATTTCCACAGCCACTGCTTCTCTCTCTCGTTTTGTGCCTGTTCCACCCCTCCTCTTTTGTCCTTCCCTCACTCTTCTACTTTTGTCTATGCACAAAGTGGAAATCTGACCACTAGCAAATTTCCCACTTCATACTGTGAGGGTCCCGTCTTAATACTGAGACCCAACTCCTACTTGGTTCCCACACTGAAAACCACCTGGCAAAATCTAAAGCTCCAGAGTAACCTGGAAAGAAGTGAAATAAAATAAGTGTGTCATCTGTATTTTTCTTAACTAGAAATACCTAAATCAGAACATAACAAATAATAAATCCTGAATAACTATTTGTTGATTAAGGAAAGCATGAAGGAGTGATCAGTCTGTCTCAGGAGTTCATTCTCTTGCATGATCCTAGGAAATAGGAGGGCATATTTTCCTCTAAAGCATAAGCCCTCAGAGCAAAATCCTGTCTAATGATTCTGTACGTAGTCCTATCACTTAATTGGCTCTCAATTAGTGTGTAAAAAAACAAAAAGAATGAATGAATGAGAGAGAAGGGAGAGAAGGAATATATGAAAAGAAATATTTAATTTTGTCCAATAAAATTCCTGCCTTCACAACAATATACATGTCAGCAGAAAGTAGCATGAAAGAGAGATCAGGATAGAAAGAAAAAGAGCCCATATTTTGCGACACCACTGAGGGTCATACTCATAAGAGCTTGCTGAAACACGTGCACTCCGTCACCCCAGCCTGAGTCTCTCCACCACCCACCTGAGCCCAGACCATTTGAGATCCCTGACTTAGCTCAAGACTTGTTCCAAGCCTAGAGGAAGGAGAAGCAGTTGGAGAAAGTAAAACAAAAGCTCAGCTACCAGCCCATCTCCCATTCAGCTCCAAAGAGAGCTCCTTGAAAGACAATAGCAGTTGTTCCATCCAAAAACAGACAGGTCTACAACAGCTGAGACCACTTCTATGCCAGCTCCCTGATTTCTATCTGTTCTTGATCGTTTGACCCTTAGACTACGATCTTCTCTGCAACTGCCAGTTTTCTTCAGCAAAGCCCTCTGAAAATCATGGCCTCATATGTGGCACACTAACAGGGGAAATTTCCAAGATGAAGCTATTTCTCTATAGAATGAGGCCAGGGCTAGGAGCTGAGCAAAACAGTCCCAGCTTCAGTAGCATTTCTGTTCTGACCTCTTGGTCCTTTACATTTTCCAGAGCATATGCCTTCCTGAGGGTGTCAGTTCAGTCACTCAGTCGTGTCCAACTCTTTGCGACCCCATGGACTGCACCAGGATTCCCTGTCAATCACCAACTCCCGGAGCCTACTCAAACTCATGTCCATCACGTTGGTGATGCCATCCTACCATCTCATCCTCTGTCATCCCTTTCTCCTCCCACCTTCAATCGTGCCCAGCATTAGGGTCTTTCCAATAAGTCAGTTCTTCGCATCAGGTGGCCAAAGTATTGGAGTTTCAGCTTCAGCATCAGTCCTTCCAATGAATATTCAGGACTGATTTCCTTTAGGATTGACTGGTTGGATCTCCTTGCAGTCCAAGGGACTCTAAAGAGTCTTCTCCAGCACCACAGTTCAAAAGCATCAATTCTTCAGCGGTCAGCTCTCTTTATAGTCCAACTCTCACATGCATACATGACTACTGGAAAAACCATAGCTTTGACTAGACAAACAAAGAGCATGAGGGTGTAACTGAGGCAACATAATAAGCAGATTGTGAGATCAGTGGAGGAATGGCCATTCAATCCTTCCCTCCCACACAACCACACACAGGGATTATTCCTACAACCCTGTAGACTTGGAGGAAAGCCTTTCACCCCATGATTAAAGAGGGAATGCACACCTCTGAGAGATGTGTCACATTGTGTTCAAATTCAGACCAAAGCATAGGATGAATATCAAGTTATTTCCTGTGACTTATTTTTCATTAAGTATAGGAAAGGGATGCCCTGTCCACCACTTGCCTGGCCCTATATGTCCATAAACAGGCTGAGCCTCCATTAAGGAGCTGCTGGTCTCTGAGACGAGTGAAACATGGCCTAAATGCAAAAATGCCCAGTGGGTATATAGGGTGTAGGTGCTTTGTGGGTGCTAAGTCGCTTCAGCCATGTCTAGCTCTGTACGACCCTACGGACTGTAGCCTGCCAGGCTCCTCTGTCCATGGGATTCTCCAGGCAAGAATACTGGAGGGGTTTACCATGCTCTCCTCCAGGGAATCTTCTCAACCCAGGGATCGAACCCATGCCTGTTAGGTCTCCTGCATTGGCAGGTGGGTTCTTTAGCACTAGAGCCACCTGGGAAGACCAGGTATATAGGGGAGAATGAGGGAATTAGAAAAATAAAACTTGGCTAATACAGAAAAGGGAAATTTAAAGTTTTGGAATACTGGATTGTCAAAGCAGGAAAAGATCTCAGGAAAATCACTAGACCAAAATCTTCGTTTAATAATGAGGAAACAGCCACAGAGACAGAGATGACTTAACCAGCTTCAGACCATCAGTGAAAAGCAGAAATAGATTTAGGACTCAAATCTCCTGATTACCCTTCTTCACATTTTTCATAATCAAATTAGAATAAAGTTCTGCAAACACGGTCCTTAATGACCAACCAACTAACAAGAAGGAGTAATGAAATATAGAGTCCCAACCACAAGGCCCCAAGGGTCCAGGTTCTTCTATTGCTCAGCTCTCCTCATCTAGTGGTTCTCAGAAAGAGTTCCTCTCACAGCAATTTGTAAAGGGTGTTTTCTTATCTCAGAGGTAAGGAAATACCTCAAAGCTGCCTCAGGTCATTCATTTCAGATTCTTTGAGCTCCTGCCCTTACTGTCCTTTTACCACCCCACAACTTTACCTGTCAGAATCCCACCAATACTTCAAAACAAGCTTAAATCTCACTCCTCTCATGAATCTTTCCTTGAGTGCTTTTTCCCACAACCTGCCCCCCCCCCAAATATAAATTATCTTTCCTCTTATGAACATTTAGGGCACATTTCTAATCTAATGATACTTATGATACTATATCTTATACTTTAATTACTTCTTAATGTTTATCTTATTTTCCCTACTATTCCTTGAGGGAAGAGATGCTTTTAGCCAACATTAGATCCCCTCCATCTAAATGTGGAGGTGACAGAATACTAGTTGAACTATTTCAAATTCTAAAATGATGTTGTTAAAGTGCTGCACTCAATATGCCAGCATATTTGGAAAACTCAGCAGTGGCCACAAGACTGTAAAAGGTCAGTTTTCATTCCAATCCCAAAGAAGGGCAATGCCAAAGAATGTTCAAACTACTGTACAATTTCACTCATTTCACATGCTAGCAAGGTAATGCTCAAAATACTTCAAGCTAGGCTTCAGCAATATGTGAACTGAGCACTTCTAGATTTACAAGTTGAGTTTAGAAAAGGCAGAAGAATTAGTGATCAAATTGCCAACATCCACCGGATCATACACAAAGCAAGGGAGTTCCAGAAAAATATTTACTTCTGCTTCATTGTCTACACTAAAGCCTTTGACTGTGCAGCTCACAAAAAAACTGTGGAAAATTCTTAAAGAGACAGGAATACCAGACCACCTTACCAGTGTCCTGAGAAACCTGTATGTGGGTCAAGAAGCAACAATCAGAACCAAACATGGAACAATGAACTGGTTCAAAATTGGGAAAGGAGTATGACAAGGTTGTATATTGTCACTTTGTTTATTTAACTTATGTGCAGAGTACATCACGTGAAATGTTGGGCTGAATGAATCACAAGCAGGAATCAAGATCACTGGGAGAAATATCAACAACCTCAGGTATGCAGATAATACCACAGTAATGGCCAAAAGTGAAGAGGAACTAAAGAGGCCCTTGATGAAAAAAAAAGAGGGAAAATGAAAAAGCTATCTTGAAACTCAACATTCAAAAACATTAAGACCATGGCATCAGTCCCATCACTTCATCACAAATAAAAGGGGAAAAAGTGGAAGGAGTGACAGATTTTATTTTCCTGGGCTCCAAAATCACTGCGGACAGTGACTTCAGCCATGAAATTAAAAGATGCTTGTTCATTGGAAGGAAAGCTATGACAAACCTAAATAGCATGCTAAAAAGCAAACAGATCACTTTACCAGCAAAGGCCTTATACAGTCAAAGCTGTGGATTTTCTCATGTCTGGATGTGAGAGCTAGACCATAAAGGAGGCTAAGCGACAAAATTTGATGCTTTCGAATTGTGTTGCTGGAGAAGACACTTGAAAGTTCTTTGAACTGCAAGATCAAACCAGTCAACCCTAAAGGAAATCTACCCTAAATATTCTTTGGAGGACTGATGTGGAAACTAAAGCTGCAATACTTTGGCCATCTGATGTGAAGAGCCAACTCATTGGAAAAGAACCTGATGCTGGCAACATTTAAGGCAAAAGGAGAAGGGGGCGACAGAGGGTGAGATAGTTACATACCATCACCGACTCAATAGACGAGAATTTGAGCAAACCCCAGGAGACAGTGGAGGACAGAAGAGCCTGGTGTGCTGCAGTCCATGGGGTCCAAGGGGGTCACAAAGAGTCAGACAAGACTTAACAACTGAACAATAACAATAAGATCCTCTCCATAGTTCTTTGAATAATCTAGGTGATCAATGAAACTTTGTTGAATTGAACTGATACAGGAAGGAATCTCCATCCTTGAGTTGTTACAAGTTGAGTCCATTTCCTCTTCAGTGGAGATGAAGATGGCTATGAGCCATGGCCATGTCTACCTCTCCATTCTATTTCCTCCCTTGTCCTCTGGTGAAAAAATACACCCAGTCACTCAAAATCAGGCCCTTTATTCAGGATACCATCTAGCCATCTCATCCTCTGTCGTGAATAAAGCGCCTGATTTTGAGTGGAATACAGGTGGAATACACTGTTGTAGTGCCTTCAGGGGGACTGTTGTTGTTCAGTAGACTTCCAAGATTTTCCACAAATAACTTAAAGCCACAAGTTATATCATTTCTAACTCTCTGTGGTTTCTAGCCAAACCAACGAAGTGCTTAGGTTACAGTCCTGAAGAGACCCTTCATACCCTTACTTAAAGTTTCTAGTCTTAAGTTTTATTAAAAGCAATAATATGTATTAACTAGCAATATTTGTGTGATCACCAGCAGCTCTGAATTTACATGTGATGCAGGAGACCTGGGTTCGATCCCTGGGTGGGGAAGATCCCCTGGAAAAGAAAATGGCAAACCATTCCAGTAGTCTTGCCTGTAGACAAGGACAGAGGAGCCCAAGGACAGAGGAACCTAGCGGGCTACAGTCCATGGGGTCGCAATGAGTCAGCCACGACTGAGCAACTTTCACTTTCTTTCAAAACCAAGGAAAGATATCCTTTTCATCACAGTTGTTGTTCAGTTGCTCAGTCATGCCTAACTTTTTTCAGTGCCATGGACTGCAGCAAGCCATGCTTCCTTGTCCTTCACTACCTCCCAGAGTTTGCTCAAACTCGTGTCCATTGAGTTGATGATACCATCCAGCCATCTTATCCTCTATCATTCCCTTCTCCTCCTGCCCTCAATCTTTCCCAGTAACAGGGTCTTTTCCAATGAGTCAGCTCTTCACATCAGGTAGCCAAAGTATTGGAGCTTCAGCATCAGTCCTTCCAATGAATATTCAGAGTTTATTTCCTTAGGATTGACTGGTTTGATCTACTTGCTGTCCATAGGGGAAAGAAAGAAAGTAAGAAAACTTTCTTTTCTTTCTTTTTTTTTTCCAGTCCATAGGGGAAGGGAATGCAAAAGCGGGAAGTCAAGAAATACCTGAAGCAACAGTCAAATTTGACCTTAGAGTACAAAAGAAGCAGGCAAAGGCTAACAGAGCTTTGTGAAGAGAATGCACTGGTCATAGCAAATACCATCTTCCAACAACACAAGAGACAACTCCAAATATGACATCACCAGATGGTCAATACTGAAATCAGAGTGATTATCTTCTTTGCAGCTAAAGATGAAGAAACTCTAAACAGTCAGCAAAAAAAAAAAAAAAAAAGACCTGGAGGTGACTGTGGCTCAGAACATGAGCTCCTTAATGAAAAAGTCAGACTTAAATTGAAGAAAGTAGGGAAAACCACTAGGCCATTCAGGTATGACCTAAATCAAATCCTTTATGATTATACAGTGGAAGTGACAAATAGATTCAACAGATTAGATCTAATAGATAGAGTGCCTGAAGAACTATGGACGGAGGTTTGTAACACTGTACAGGAGGTGGTGACCAAAATCATGCCCAAGTAAAAGAAATGCAAGACGGTAAAATGGTTGTCTGAAAAGGCCTTACAAATAGCTGAGAAAAGAGAAGTGGAAGGCAAAGGAGAAAGGGAAAGATACACCCATCTGAAGGCAGAGTGCCAGAAAATAGCAAGGAGAGATAAGAAAGCCTTCCTAAGTACACAATGCAAAGAAATAGAAAAAAAAATAGAATAGGAAAGGCTACAGATCTCTTCAAGAAAACTAGAGACACCAAGGGAACATTTCATGCAAAGATGGGCGCAATAAAGGACAGAAGTTGCAAGAACCTAACAGAAGCAGAAGAGATTAAGAAGAGGTGGCAAGAATACACAGAAGAACTATACAAAAAAGGTCTTAAACCTGGATAAACACAATGGTGTGTTCACTCACCTTCAGCCAGACATCCTGGAGTGTGAAGTCAAGTGGGCCTTAGGAAACGTTACTACGAACAAAGCTAGTGGAGGTGACGGAATTCCAGCTGAGTTATTTCAAATCCTAAAAGATGATTGTGTTAAAGTGTTGCACTGGATATGTCAGCAAATTTGGAAAACTCAGCAGTGGCCACAGGACTGGAAAAGGTCAGTTTTTATTCCAGCACCAAAGAAAGGCAATGCCAAATAATTTTCAGGGTCACTGAAAAAGGGTCAAAAGTTCAGAGCATCAGTCACGCATCTCTGGAGATCAGTCCTAATGTCCAATGGTGTCAATATGGGGCCCAGGGCTCAGAGACAAGTCAGCTTCATGGGGGTACAAAGAAGCAAAACAAGGTAGCCACAGGGAAGAGGAATTCCAGGAATAGAAAGAGGGCAGAAGCAGCAAAGGCAGCAAGTATTTCCAACTTCTCACAGAGCCACTGATCCAGCTTCCCAGAGCAGAGTACATCATAGGCCAACCTGATCAAGAAGAAGAGGACAAGGCAAGTTGACTGACAGGATCTCAGCTCAACTTTAATCTAGCTTTGTCTCCTAGAAGGCTGAGGTGGAAGAGTATGGGTGAAAATTAAAACCAAAAAGATTTTCCTGGCCACGTGGCAAGGAACACTGTGCCACCGCCCCTTTTTTTTAACTCCAAGAAAATTGTAGGGCCATGGTACAAAGAACTTGCCTTAGGGTTTAGGTCTAAACAAGCCGAATTAAATGTGCAAGACTTGCTGAAGGAAACCCTGGATCTCAGCCCTCTGTTAGGGAAACCTTGTTAGGAAAATTGTTAAACAGCAGTGGAGTAAATGAGACTTGAAAACTGGAAACCTGAGTCTGCTTAATGAGTTTTGTTTTGAGGACTCCATTCTATCTTAAAAGACCAAGAAATACAGAAAAAGGGATATGGTGCTGGGATTAAAGTTCTGAGAAAAAGGACAGAGGGTAAAGGAGGAAACAGATCGGGGACTCACCAGGAGTTAATTCCTACTTTATCCAGAACCTTCTTGACATCCATAATGTCATCAGTAAGGTCATCACCCAGGAACTCTGGCAGGAGTTACGGAAGGGAAATGAGAGACCTAAGTGTTACCCAGAAAAGTAATGAGCATCCCTCTTCTCTGGTCCTGCTCTAAACTAGAGGTTTATGCCTATTGCCTTTTATGTGAGAAATCCAATACAGTAATATCTTCCCCTTGTAAGGACTCCATTCACTTCTCTGGAGGAATTCTCAACTTAATCAAATGAATTACTCTGGAAATACAGGGTATTAGCTTTCAAGATCCCCAAACAGCTCAGATCATCTACCAGTGAACTTTATGGGACTATTGGTAGATTTGGTGGTAATGACAAATTCTAAGAGCCTCTTACTCAATACAATCAGTTCAAGTCCCACGGCTGATGTCAGGTCCTAGGCAACGAAGCCAGAGGTGTGCTTGACACTGAAAAAAGAAATTATCCCAGAAGTAGACAATCTTAAAAAAGAAAATCAAAGTTGGATGCTTACACTTTCCAATTCCACGTCTTAGTGCAAAGCAACAGTGAATAAAACACCTAAGAGACTGGCATACAGATATACATATAGAAAATGAAATTGAAGGAAGTTTTCAGAAATAAACCCACCCATCTATGGTAAACTGATTTTAGACAATGATCAACAACATTAAATTGGGGGAAAATGCTGTTTTCAACAGTGCTAGGCAATTGGCTACCCCATGCATAGGAATGAAATTGGACTGTTTCCTCCTTCCATATACAAAAAGTAACTCAAAATACACAAACGGCTTAAATGTAAGAAGTAAAATTACAGTCAAAACCCTGTATCCACAGGTTCCATATCATTGGATTCAACCAACTCTGTACTGAAAATATTAGAAAGAGGAAATTACAAGAAGTTTGTAAAGGCAAAAGTTGAATTTTCCATGTGCCAGCAAATTTTTATTGATATATAACATTTACTTTGTATTACAACATTTATATAGCATTTACACCTTACTAATTATTATAAGTAACCTAGAGATGATTTAAAGCATACAGGAAGATGTACTTAGGTTACATGCAAACACTATACCATTTGTATTATAAGAGACTTGAGCATACGTGGATTTTGGTATGCTCAGTGTTCTTGAACCAACCCTCCACAGATACCGAGGAATGAATGTAGAAATGTTCCAGTGAAACATGGGGATAAACCTTTGCAATCTGGGTTTAGTGCTGGTTTCTTAGATTTGAAAGAAAACAAGCAATGAAAGAAAAGAAATAAATTGGATTTCCTCGAAGTTAAAAACCTTTGTGCATCAACAGTTACAATTCAGAAAGTGAAAATATAGCCCAGAGAATATAAGAATGCACATTATAATGCACATAAGAATGCACATTATATATCTGATGAATTTTTATCCCAAGAACTTGACCAACAACATAAAGACAAACAACCCAACCTTAAAAATAAATGACTTCAACAGACTGTTCTCCACACAAGACATACAAATGGTCAACAAGAAGATGAAAACATGTCAAACATCATTAGTCATTATGGAGATACAAATTAAAACCACAATGTAACAACTCCTTCACGTATTCTAAAATGGTTAAAATCAAGAAATCTTAAAATAACAAAAGTTGACAACAATGCAGAAAAATTGGAACCTTTAAACTTTAATTGCGGAAATGGAAAAGGGTGCTACTTATGTTTACAATATACAATTAACATAGGATTCAACAACTCCACTCCTAGATATAAACCCCAAAGAATTAATAACAGATGTACATATATATTGATAGTAACACTGTTCACAATAGTAACAGGTAGAAACAATGCAAACGTCCATCAATGGATAAATGGATAAACAAAATGGGGCAGATCCATAAACAGCCATATTATTCACCATAGAAGGAATAAAGCAAAATGGTTTGGTCTCTGTGGAAAATACATGGCAGTTCTTCAAAATTTTAAACATAATTAATGGATGATCCACCAATTTCACATTAGGGTATATAATCAAAAGATTGAAAGTAGGGACAGGAAAAGATATGGGTACACTCATAGTCATAGCAGCATTAACCACAAGAGCAAAAGATAGAAACATATCAAGTTCCCAGGTGGTTCTAGGGTAAAGAACCACTTGCCAATGCAGGAGATATAAGAGAGAGATGCAGGTTCGATCCCTGGTTCAGGAAGATTCCCTGGCTTAGCAAATGGCAACCCACTCCAGTAGCCTTGCCTGGCGAATCCCATGGTCAGAGGAGTCTGGCAGGCTATAGTCCATAGCGTCACAAAGAGTTGGACATGACTAAAGTGACTTAGCATGCACACACACACACCACCAATTTCATATGAGGGTATATAATCAAAAGATTGAAAGCAGGACAGGTGAAGATATGGGAACACTCATATTCATAGTAGCATTAACTATAAAAACAGAAGATAGAAACAAACCAAGCGTCCATCAATGAATGAATAAATAAATGTGGCATATACACAATATAATTCAGTCTTAAAAGCTAAGAATACCAACACATACTATTAATACAACATATATTAACCTTAAAATCAATATGATACATGATCTTCCCTGGTGGCTCAGAGGGGTGAAGCATCTGCCTGCAGTGCAGGAGAACTGGGTTCGATTCCTGGGTTGGGAAGATCCCCTGGAGAAGGAAATGGCAACCCACTCCAGTACTCTTCCCTGGAAAATTCCATGGACTGAGGAGCCCTGTAGGCTACAGTCTATGGGGTCACAAAGAGTCAGACACGACTGAGTGACTATGATACATGAAATAACTCCAGTTCCAAAAGGTCAAAAATTATATGATTCCATTTATATGAAGTATCCAGAGAAGTCAAATTCAAAGAAAGAAAGGAGAATGTGGTTGCCAGGGGATGAGGGGAATTTGAGTTTAATGGCTGCAGAGTTTCACTAGTGAAAATTGACAATTTCTGAACACGGATGGTGAGGATATTTGTACAACAATGTGAATGTAGTTTTAATGCCATAGAACTGTACACTTACAATGGCTTGAATGGTAAATGTTTCTATATTTAAGTACAATGAAAAAAGTGAATAAAATGCTGGCACAAACACATGGATGAACATTGAAAACATCCTAAAGGGAAAGAAGCCATACAGAAAAGGGCAGCCAGATCATATTCATCTAGTGAGCTTTAAATCCATCAAGGTTATGAAACTGAGGGAAAGTATAAGTAATGGTTCCCAAAAGAGAAAAGTGGATCAGAATGGAAAAAGACATGTCCTTAGAGTTGGGGCCAACTGACAAAAGTGGAAGTGGGCCTGTGGAGTGGATTATAATGTGGAAACCACACCAACGTCCTCATTTGGAGGTTGCATGCTGGTTCCCTGGGAGAGTGTCCTTGTGGAGAAAACACACTAGAATATTTCATGTGAGCAGCAAATGAGTTAAAGTAAAGATGGCTGGAGAATCTAAGAGATAAACTGTACTTTGCACTGCTATTGTGATTTTTCTCTATGCTTGAAAGAGAAAACATTACACTTCCTTATAGAGGCCAAGCCTTACTCAGATGCAATTCATACAAAGTCATGAACCTAATTGCTCATATAGGAATCCACCTGTAATTGAGAGGCACCGTGGGAAGATATTAGGAGCCACTATGTCATCAATGTTGTGGGTCACCTGGATGTAACAGAAGGAATGGGCTTTTTTAATTCCAATTTTCTACAGCATTCCACAAAAAAACTAACAGGACTAATAAATGAATTCAGTGAAGTTCCAAAATCAATATACAAAAATCAATTACATTTCTAAACAATAAAAAGCCATCAGAAAGAGAAAGAAAACAATCCAATTTACAATTATGTCAAAAAGAACAAAATATCTAGAAATAACTTTAACCGAGGACTTGAAAGACCTGCACACAAAAAACTTAAACTGAGGAAGATACAAATAAATGGAAAGATATCCCACATTTATAGAATGAAAGAATTACTGTAATATTAAAATATCCATCCTACTCAAAGTATATAGTAAAACGCAATCCATACAAAAATTCCAATGGTATTTTTTATAGAAATAAAGCAAATTATCTTAATATTTGTGGAACCACAAAGGACCCCATATAGCCAAAGTGATCCTCAGAAAGGAGAACCTGCTGGAGGCATCTCACAGCTACAGTATCCAAAATGTGGAACTGGAACAAAAACAGGCTCAAGGGCCAGAGGAGGGCAACAGAGACCCCAGAATTAAACCCATGTGGATGCGGTCAGTTAACCTAGGAGAAAGTAGCCAAGAACACACCAAGGGGGAAGGACAGTCTTCACAATAACCACTGCTTGAAAACTGGACACCACACATCAAAGAACTACATCAGACACCATCTACTTTGCATAAAAAATTGACTAAAAACCCAGTTTTCCACAACAAGCCCCTGCGGCATCAACGGAAGATGGACCCTCCCCCACCCATTACCACAGTCATACACAGGAAGCTTCTACTCACTTCTCACCTTTTACTCCCAATGGTGCTTCCACAGGCAGATACTGAGGAAACCCAGGACCTGTCAGCACAGACGCAACTTCAGGTTGTCCTAAAGGCCAAATATCGGCGAGCCCTACAGAGACTGAACTCCTGTTGCATGGACACCTGCCCGGCGCTTCCCAAAGCCCAAGCTCTGGTGGTGCCTCAGGAGACACACCCTTTCAGCTGCTGCTGTTGCTAAGTCCCTTCAGTCGTGTCCGACTCTGTGCGACCCCATAGACGGCAGCCTACTTTCAGCTGCTCACAGAGCCAATTTCACAGAGGAAGGTGCATGCGCGGGCGGGTCAGAGAAGTGGGCTCAGCGCCCCCTATGGTTGGTACAGGGATTGTAGACCGCGTTTTGCTCACAGTTCTCTGCTGGCCAAGCTGCTGAACTTACTCAGCTGTTGAAATTCAAACTAAAATGGAATCAAACACCCTATAACTTCTCCGAAAAGGAACAATTAATTTCCAAGGAACAATTCATTGGAAACTGCTGCTGCTGCTGCTGCTGCTGCTGCTAAGTCGCTTCAGTCGTGTCCGACTCTGTGCGACCCCATAGACGGCAGCCCACCAGGTTCCTCAGTCCATGGGATTTTCCAGGCAAGAGTACTGGAGCGGGTTGCCATTGCCTTCTCCTCATTGGAAACTATATACAGTGAAATGAATGCACACATAAACTTTATAACTTAACTCCAAATTCACTCAAAAGTATTTATAGGCAAACTTTAAATGCAAAACTACTCAGAATTAAAGAAGAAAATCGACATGAGATTGGGTTTGTAGATCAGTAGCTTTGAATTTTCACATACAAAACACAAAAGGCAATCCACAAAGAAAAGTCATACCATAAGCATTCTAAACATTAAAGATTTCTATTGCGCGAAAGAGCTCATTCAGAAAATCAAAGCCAAGTCACAAACTGGGAGAAAAATATTTGCAAACACATATCTAATAAGGGATTTGGCTCAAAAAATACAAAGAATTCTAACACAAGTAATCCCATTAAAAATAGGTAAATATCTGAATGGACACCTGGCTAAAGATGATACACAGATTATAGACAGAAATATACCAAGGATTGGGCTGAGGGGGCTGGGGCAGAAAACAATGGTCCAGCTAAATTCCCTGAGTCAAGTGTGACCCTGAAGTAGTTCTATCCTCCCCAGAGGCCTTAGAGAGACAAAGAGGGAGAAAGGAAAAGAGAGATAGTTATGCTTAAACCTAACTAAAACCCTAATCACTCTTACCATTTTCATCCAATATGGTCTAGGAAGTCTTAGCCATTGTAATTAGATGGAAAAGAGTAATAAAAAGAATCTGACTGAAGATGAAGAATTAAAATTTTCACTGATAGTAGATGACATGATATTTTATGTCATGATATGATAATATCATGATATGACATGATAATCCTGAAGACAACACCCCAAAACAAACAGAATTCATCAGAAAATTCAGCTGACTTATAGAATACAAAAATAACATATAGAAATCTGTCGTACAGCAAAAGAGACACAGATGTATAGAACAGTCTTTTGGACTCTGTGGGAGAGTCAGAGGGTGGGATAATTTGGGAGAATGGCATTGAAACATGCATAATATCATATAAAAAATGAATCGCCAGTCCAGTTTCAATGCAGGATAAAGGATGCTTAGGGCTGGTGCACTGGGATGACCCAGAGGAATGGGATGGGGAGGGAGGTGGGAGGGAGGTTCAGGATGGGGAACACGTGTACACCCGTGGCGGATTCATGTTGATGTATGGCAAAACCAATACAATATTGTAAATTAATTAGCCTCCAATTAAAATAAATAAATTTAAATTAAAAAAAAGAAATATGTCATGATTCTATACACTGATAAACTCTCAGAATGAGAAATTAAGTGAACAATTCCAATGACAATGAGATTAATAAAAATAAAATACCTAAGAATACATCTAACCAAAGAGGTAAAAGACTTGTACTCAGAAAACTGGAAGACAACGATGCAAGAAATTGAAGATGACACAAATGGAAAGATATACTGTGCTCACAGATTTGAAGAATTTGTATTATTAAAATGATTCCACACCTTGAGACAATCTAGTGATTTGATGTCATTCTTATCAAAATACCAATGGACTATTTCAAAGAAGTAAAGCAAAGAATTATAAAATGTATATGGAAACACAAAAGAGCCTGAATAGTCAATAGAACCTTAAGAGAGAAGCACAACTCTGAACATAACATGCTTCCTTATTTCAAACTATACTACAGACCTGGAATCCTCAGTCATATGGTATTGGCACACACACACACAAAGAAAAAGTTCCACACAGACCGATGGGACAGAATAAAGAGCCCAGAAATGAACCCACACTTACATGGTCAAGTGATCTACGACAACGGAGATGAGAATATACAATGCAGAAAAGGAAGCCTCTTCAATAATAAATGGTGTTGGGAAAACTGGACTGGTGAATGCACAAGAATCAAACTAGAATCCTTTCTCATGGCATCTACAAAAATAACCTCAGTTCAGTTCTGCCGCTCAGTCATGTCCAACTCTTTGCAACCCCATGGACTACAGCACGTCAGGCCTCCCTGCCCATCACCAACCCTCAAAATGAATCAAATGCTTCAATGCAAGATCTGAAGTCATGGAATTCCTAGAAGAATATATGGGCAGTATGCTCTTTGACATGAGTCTTAGCAATATTTTGGGGAGATCTCTCTCCTCAAACAAGGAAAACAAAAGGAAAATAAACCACTGGGAATCCAACCAACTGAAAATCTTTGGAACAGCAAAGGTAATCACTCACAAAACAAAAAGGCACCCTACTGAACATGAGAAAATATTTGCAAAAAAAAAAGAGAATGAAATCTTGTGACAAGAAGAATTGACCTAGAGGATATTATGCTAAGTGAGATATGTCAAACGGAGAAAGAGCAATACCTTATGATGTCGTTTATATGTGTATAGAATCTACAAAATGAGCAAATGGATGCATAGATCCCAAGAATATGCTCATGGTTGCTAGGAAAGAGTGGTAGGGGGATGGCTACACTAGGTGAGAAAGATTAAGAGGTACAAAATTCCAATTATAAAACAAATGTCATAGGATGTAATGTACAGCATATGGAATACAACCCATAATATTGTAAAAACATTGTATGGTGATGAATGGTAGCTAAACAAATCTTGATGATCATTTTGTAGTGTATAAAAACATTGAACCACTATGTTGCATTCCAGAAAGCTAATATAATATTGACAGTCAATTACACATCAATCAAAAAAAGAAGAAGAAATACTATCTTATAAAAGAAAGAGTGTAGTGAGGTAAAAAGCAGATGTCAGATGAAACTGTGAAAAGGTGTGTGTTGAAGAGACCATGTCTGCTGAAGTTCAGCTCTCAAGTCGCTCAGATAAATTGAAGGACTCAAAGAGGTAATGGCATTTGATACTACTAGAGAACTTGCTCGTATCTTTGTTTAAATAAGCTTTATTATCTGTTTAAAGAAGGGTTGTTGTTGTTCATTCGCTAAGCTATATCCGACTGTTTGCGACCCCATGGACTGCAGCACACCAGGCATTCCTGTCTCTCACAATCTTCTGGAGTGTGCCCAAGTTCAAAGCAAAATTGGGCAAGGTACAAACAGTTCCCATAAGCCCTCTGCTGTGACCTGGCTAAGTCTCCCATCGCTCACCATGGGTGCTCAGAGCTTTCCACATCCAAACTCTATCAACATCCTGTGTGGTGGTCACACACCATGATCACCAGAGTCCAGAGTTTACATTAGGGTTCACACCTGGTGGTGTACATTCTAGGAGTTTTGACAAATGTATGTCACCATGAATACATACTACTGAATAATTTCACTGCCCTTAAAATCCCCTGTGCTCAGCGTATTTATCACTCCTCACCCCTCAACCCCACCATGAGCCCCTCGCATCCCCACTGATCTTTTCATCCTTTCCGTGGTTTGCCTTTTCCCAAATGTCATACATAGTTGGTACTCTATGGTATGCCACCTTTCCAAATTGACTTCTTCCAGTGCTGCTAAGTCACTTCAGTTGTGTCCAACTCTGTGCAACCCCATAGACAGCAGCCCACCAGGCTCCCCCGTCCCTGGGATTCTCCAGGCAAGAACACTGGAGTGGGTTGCCATTTCCTTCTCCAATGCATGAAAGTGAAAAGTGAAAGTGAAGTCACTCAGTCGTGCCTGACTCTTAGTGACTCCATGGACTGCAGCCTACCAGGCTCCTCATCCATGGGATTTTCCAGGCAAGAGTACTAGGATGTATAATTATAGACCAAATTTCTTTATCTACTAAATGAATAAACAGGCTCTATCTTTTATAAAGGGTAGGAAAATTAATCATGCTGTGTGGGATTTTTTTGCAAACTATACCATATAGGAAAAACATAGGCTGAATACAAAAGAAATATTTTCTGTCTCTTGGACACCCGTAAAAAACATATATCTTAGTCTTTGACATACAGCCATTCAGCTGTTACTTTGCATTTACTTAAAATATCCTCTGCTAAATAGTTGTGTTCATCTTTAAAAGTAAAATGCTTAAAATTACATTCAGTTTCTTTCTGTAAACCAACATTTCTTCACCTTGACAAAAGAAATACATTGGATACCACCAATGAGCTGTCATCAGCTTTACATTACACTTAGAGGAAAAAAAAAAATCTGAGCCTGAAATTAGTAGAGTTAACAAAATTTTATTGATTTCATATTATTTCAAGATGGTTTTCAAAGCCATCCTACAAGTCCTTATCTGTAATATAAAAACAAAACCAAAGCTATGAGCAATCTTTCTCTCCTGGATTCATTCAGGCCTTGGAATCATTTATATCTGTGTTTTGTACATTTTGATTCTCTTCCACATTTTTATGTACTTGCTTGTGAAAGCACTAGAACAAATTAATTGAAAGAAAAGAAATTGCTCTTCCAGTGAGTAATATGCATTTTAGGTATCCTACCTGTCTCCCCATGGCTCCCTATCTCTCTCATTTCTTTTCAGCACTGAAAAACATTCTGTTACATAGATATAACCCAAGTCTATTTGTCCATTCACCTCCTGAAGGACATCATCATTGCTTCTAAATTCTGGCACTTAATTAGAAAGCTGCCACAAAAGTTCCAGTGCAGGTTTTTGTGTAGATGTAAATACTCAATTCATCTGGGTCTTTGATTCCAAGTATTTTGAGGGCTGGATTGTATGGTAAGAATGTCTTTCATTTCGAAAGACACAGCCCATATTCACAGAGTTTCTGAAGATGGTAGCTGAGAGCATGTCTGCCTACTGAAGACTCAAGACAAGTAAAGGGGTAGAATTATAGATGCCAGCTAGAAAGATGACTCTAAGACAAAAACCTTACCTCCACCTTCTTAGAGTTGAAAGCTGGTCCTGAGAATTAAATAGATATAAGACATATTCACAGGAGAGAAGCATACATATTTATTCCCCATAAGTTGTATGTGACACAGGGCACCTTCCTAAGGAAATGAAGGAAGACCAAGAGAAGTGACAAAACCTAAATGGTTTTCTGTTGGGTTGAAAAAAAGAGAGGTGATTGTGGGAAAGGAACTACACTATGTGGGTAGGCTAAGGGTGGTAACAATGATGTTGAATAAGGTCTATTTGTACAGAATTCTCTCATTCTCAATTTTCTGTCCTTGATAATGATGTCACCCTCCTTCTAGGGAGGCAGGACATCATCAGAGGGGGTTAAGGAAGGGAAAGGACATTTTACATACATATATACACGTACGCATATACCCATACAGACAGAAAAATAGAGAGGCAAAGACAGAGATAGAGAGACTGAGAGACAGAGAGAAAGAATGAGTAGCAGTCACAGACTTTCCATAAATCAGTCTGTATATTATAACCCGGTTGCAATGTTCATCCACTGGGAGGGGTGGGGATTACACAGGGATGCATGGCCAGGAGCCAGGAGCCAGCAGCCCTGGGAGCCTTAACGGGGGCAGCCGCCACATAGACCAAGATGAAACACTAAGACTTGAGTCTAAACGTACATAACAGGAGGGCCTGGAAGGCTGTATGCCAGAGGGGACAACGTCTGAATTTCATTTAATTTCAACCTTCCCAGGGGAACTGGGAAACAGGCAGGGAGGGGAGTGACTTTCCCTTGATCTCAGAGTAGACCCAGGCTTGTTGCAGTTGTATTCTGTGCTACAGCAGCCCTTTATAAATGTAATCTTTCCCTTGCTAAGTCTGTCCATGAGCCATGTGTGATACCAGCCTATGGGCTTTACAGACAATACAGGTATATAAGGTCTATACAGCTGATGACCTCCCTAGAAAGTAGACACCAGAATGACCCCCACTATTCAGATGGGGAATTGGGGGACCCTGAGAGGTACATGGCTTGCTGAGGGTCATATCACTGTTGAAAAGGAGGAGCCGGGCCTGAACCCAGCTATATCCTCAAAGTTGGGGCCCTTACCACACCCAGGCCTCCCTGAAGCTATGGAGTGGGTTATGTTGGTATCACTGTGTGTAGACATGACATGCAGTCATCAGCTCGAAGGTCCCCTTGGGGAGCTTTGTGAAAGGAGGAAGCCCAGGTAAGGGGACCCCATGAAGTGACTTCATTTCCCTGGCAACAAAACCAACAATCTTGGAACCTGAGTAATAAGGCAACCACATCTAGAGATGCCCCCCTACCCAGCTAACTTGAAGACTCTCAAATGGACATGTTCTGCTGTGTCCCAATGTTCCAAGGTCGTGGCCTCAGGAGAACCCATAGTGAGAGCCTTTACTGATACTGCTGACATCGGGTCAGGTCTCACCCCAGACACCTATGGCTATTTGCCTAGAGGAACCTAAAGGTAACACAGGGAGGCCCAGAGTGGACTAGCCCAGGCCAGGACACCACTCTGATCCCACTTGGGTAGTATTATAGCTTCACATAGATAATGAATTTTAGCCTAATTCATTATTGATATGAAGTTATAAAAGACTACAAACTATGTAATTTGTATTAAAATGCAGATATATTTCTGAGTCACTCAGATATTACTTTGCCAACAAAGGTTCATATAGTCAAAGCTATCCAGTAGTCATGTACGGATGTGAGAATTGGACCATGAAGAAGGTTGAGTGCTGAAAAACTGATGCTTTCAAACTGTGGTGCTGGAGAAGACTGTTAAGAGTCACTTGGGTAGCAAGGAGATCAAACCAGTTAATCCTAAAGGAAATCAACCCTGAATATTCATTGGTAGGAGCGAAGCTGAAGCTGAAGCTACCATACTTTGCCCACCTGATGCAGAGAACTGATTCATTGGGAAAGACCCTGATGATGGGAAAGATTGAGGGCAGAAGGAGAAGGAAGCAACAGAGAATGAGGTGGTTGAATGGCATCATCAACACAATGGACTTGAGTTTGAGCAAATTTTGGGAGATGGTGAAGGACAGGGAAGCCTGGCATGCTGTAGTCTATGGAGTTGCAAAGAGTGCGATATGACTGAGCAACTGAACAACAGCAACAATATTTCTGAGTATGTAGTTCAAACTCTTGCAATAAAAGTTTTACTTTTTACTTTTGTCTGTAGTAATATTTCCTCTTACCCTTTGTAGCTCAGAGATCACTTAACGTACATCTCAAACATAGTAGACTTACTTCTGAAGGCAAACACAAAAGAATGTGTAACTGCAAACTTTTTTTGGTGGTGGGAAGTTGGAAATAATTAAGGAGATTCCAACCAGTCCATTCTAAAGGAGATCAGTCCTGGGTGTTCTTTGGAAGGAATGATGCTAAAGCTGAAACTCCAGTACTTTGGCCACCTCATGCGAAGACTTGACTCATTGGAAAAGACTCTGATGCTGGAAGGGATTGGGAGCAGGAGGAAAAGGGGACGACAGAGGATGAGATGGCTGGATAGTATCACCAACTCGATGGATGTGAGTTTGAGTGAACTCCAGGAGTTGGTGATGGACAGGGAAGCCTGCTGCTGCTGCTGCTGCTGCTGCTAAGTCATTTCAGTTGTGTCCGACTTTATACAACCCCATAGATGGCAGCCCACCAGGCTCCCCCATCCCTGGGATTCTCCAGGCAAGAACACTGGAGTGGGTTGCCATTTCCTTCTCCAATGCATGAAAGTGAAAAGTGAAAGTGTAAATAAAAGCAAAAATAAACAAATGAGACCTAATTAAAATTAAAAGCTCCTGCACAACAAAGGAAACTATAAGCAAGATGAAAAGATAGCCTTCAGAATGGGAGAAAATAATAGCAAATGAAGCAACTGACAAACAACTAATTTCAAAAATATACAAGCAACTCCCGCAGCTCAATTCCAGAAAAATAAACAACGCAATCAAAAAATGGGCCAAAGAACTAAACAGACATTTCTCCAAAGAAGACATACAGATGGCTAACAAACACATGATACAAAAGATACTCAACATCACTCATTATCAGAGAAATGCAAATCAAAAGCACAATGAGGTACCATTTCACGCCAGTCAGAATGGCTGCAATCCAAAAGTCTACAAGCAATAAATGCTGGAGGGGGTGTGGAGAAAAGGGAACCCTCTTACCCTGTTGGTGGGAATGCAAACTAGTACAGCCACTATGGAGAACAGTGTGGAGATTCCTTAAAAAACTGGAAATAGAACTGCCATATGACCCAGCAATCCCACTGCTGGGCATACACACTGAGGAAACCAGAATGGAAAGAGACACATGTACCCCAATGTTCATCGCAGCACTGTTTATAATAGCTAGGACATGGAAGCAAGCTAGATGCCCATCAGCAGACGAATGGATAAGAAAGCTGTGGTACATATATACAATGGAGTATTACTCAGCCATTAAAAAGAATACATTTGAATCAGTTCTAATGAGGTGGATAAAACTTGAGCCTATTATACAGAGTGAAGTAAGCCAGAAAGAAAAACACCAATACAGTATACTAACGCATATATATGGAATTTAGAAAGATGGTAACGATAACCCTGTATGCAAGACAGCAAAAGAGACACAGATGTATAGAACAGTCTTTTGGACTCTGTGGGAGAGTCAGAGGGTGGGATGATTTGGGAGAAAGGCATTGAAACATGTATAATATCATATAAGAAATGAATTCCCTGTCTAGGTTCGATGCAGGATACAGGATGCTTGGGGCTGGTGCACTGGGATGACCCAGAGGGATGGTACGGGGAGAGAGGTGGGAGGGGGGTTCAGGATGGGGAACATGTGTACACCCATGGCGGATTCATGTTGATGTATGGCAAAACCAATACAATATTGTAAAGTAATTAGCCTCCAATTAAGATAAATAAATTTAAATTTTAAAAAAAGAAAGAAAAGTGAAAGTGGAGTCACTCAGTCGTGTCCGACTCATCGCGACGCCATGGACTACAGCCTACCAGGCTCCTCCATCCATGGGATTTTCCAGGCAAGAGTACTGGAGTGGGGTGCCATTGCCTCCTCTGACAGGGAAGCCTAGTGTGCTGCAATTCATAGGGTCGCAAAGAGTCAGACACGACTGAGCGACTGAACTGAACTGAACTGAACTGAGGACCTCTGTTTTAGGAAAATAAAGGATAAAGCTATTACAAAAAAGGTTCCAAAATAAAGTGAATCAAACAAATTAAAAGAATATTTTTTTCTGAAGTTCAATAGTATTGGATGGTCCAGAGTGAAAAACCCAAGTTCCTTGCATATTGTTGCTTTGTTATCTCCTAGGGATTTATTCAGTCAACCATCATTCAGTCCTTATCTGTGGCAAAGACTGATAATTGCTCTTCAACATCTATCCTTTTCTACCTTTGAACAAGTTCATGTTTTAAGTACTTGACTTCATGTAATATAGAGATTACATTTTTCAATCACATGTGGTCAAAGTGTCAATGAGTTGATAATTGTTGAAACTGGGTGATGGATACAGAAGGATTATTACATTATTCTTTTTACTTCTATATATGCTTAAATTTTTCCATAATAAAAAGTTACTACCACAGTTAAAATTTTAAGTGTTTTTTTTTTTCCTTTTTAACTGAAAGTGAAAGTGACTCAGTCATGTCTGACTCTTTGTAACTCCATGGACTATAGCCTCTCGAGCTTTTCGGTCCATGGAATTCTCCGTGGCAAGAATACTGGAATGGATAGCCTTTCCCTTCTCCAGACAATCTTCCTGACCCAGGGATCAAACCCCATCTCCCGCATTGCAGGCAGATTTTTTACTGTCTGAGCCACTAGGGAAGCCCTTTTAACTGAAGTTAGATGATTCAAAGTGTTGTGTTAATTTCTACCATACATCAAAAACATTCATCAAAAACATTTATACAAAAAAAAAAAGCATTTATACATTCTTTTTCCCATTATGGTTTATACCAGGATATTGAAAATAATTTCCTGTGATATATAATAGGACCTTGTTGTTTATTCATTTTAAATATACTAGTTTGCATCTACTAACCCAAAACTGTTTTACAGTTTTTAACCTACTTGGATTTTTTCAAATTGCAAAAAATTAAAGAATTAATATTGGATAACATAATAAATTTGTATTTTTGCCTGTTATCATGAAGTTATTTAAATATACTTTTTGAATTTTAAAATACCTAAAATATCTTTTTTGTATTATATCTTTTATCATTATATTTCTATAATCACAAATATTATTTAAAATTGAACAGAAAGAGGAATTCCCTGGTGGTGCAATGGATGGGAATCTGCCTGCCAATGCAGGGGACATGGGTTCAGTCTCTGGTCCAGGAAAATTCTACATGCCACAGTGCAACTAAGCCCACAGGCCACAACTTCTGAGCACATGCTCGTGAGCCCTCAAGCTGCAACAAATGAGCCCCTGTGCCACAACTATTGAAGCCCATACAGCCTAAAGCCAGCAAGCTGCAACCACCGAGCCCGTGTGCACACAGAGCCCATGTTCCACAGCAAGAGAGGCCACCGCATTGAGAAGCCCATGCCACACTGCAGGGAGAAGTAGCCCCCTCTCTTCACAGCTAGAGAAAGCACACATGAGCAACGAAGACCCGGTGCAACCAAAAGTAACAAATGAATACACACCTATTTCTAAAAAATTTAACAAAAACATAAGAAAAAGAAGGAAGGAGGGGAAAGAGAAAGGAGTAACAAGATTTAAAACTAAGAAACATTAGTTTTAAGGTTTCTAAATCTTAAAAGAGAGACTTTGTTTATAGTCTCTTATAGAAAAGACTCTATCTTCAACTTCAGGAACTCTTAGCCACCCAAGGGTACCTCTTGCAACCCACTGAAACAAGAGTAATACAGGGAGGAATGTTGGCCCTGGAGGACTCATTCAGATCAGAGCAGGCCTCCTGCTTAAGGGCCTCTCCAGGGACCGCCAACACTCTCCAAGGTCTAGGGCTGAGATCAAGTCCCTCTGGCCTTTGTTATTCTGGAGGCAAAGTCAAGAAATTTTCCCATTGGACAGAAGGACTATAGGGATATTTCTTTGCTCAAAATCTCCACCTCGGCATCTTCTAAAGGAAAGACAGTTGTCAGTAGTCCATGAAGCCCTAGCCATATCTGTGGCTTTTGCTCCAGTGTTAGAAAGAATGCCATTCAAATATCCACCACTGAGAGTGTCTCTTGTTGGCCTGGGGAACCCATGTGAAGACAAATATCCTTCTCGTTCAGCTCTATCTTATCTTAAAACTATCCAACCTGGGAACTCTTGAGTATATAAGCCATAAATAGAGATCAGATTCTCATTTATCCTCCTCCTGAGTTACCCTTCAAGGGGAGAGAGGGGAAGACAATATCTTGCTTTGCTCTGCACTGAATCCTCTTGACTGTTCGTTTTGCCACATGTTCTAGGTGATCTTTTATCTCCCCTCTTTTTCTCTTTTACTATCTCTGTGATGCACAGAACGTGGTCCAAATTTGACTTGGCTTCATCCAAATCCTCTACTACCAACTCAGAGAATAGCACAGTCTTCATGGACTCTCATGTTAAGTGATGAGATTACAGTACAAACAGTGGACATTATAAATTCACAGAAATCTTGGAATGGGAAGCCCTTGGAGTCACTGAAGTACACAGCCCTTGCCTCCCATTTGACGGCTTCCTCCTGCCTGACTTCCATGAAAACAACTACTCCTGTGCCACTTCTGCTTCTGTTGACACAGAAGGGGAGAAATTTTCCATTTAGTACCAGAGATATCCAAGGAAGATTGGCTCCCAATCTGTAGAATCTTTAAGCTGGAACAGATTTTAAAATGTCTAGTTTTTCCAGATTGTCTTTTAATGAGAAACCCAAGTGACTGATTCATGAACTTACAGTGACAGAGAACGGTTTTGTGCCATCATCCGCTGTCACAATACTTCTGCCAATCACTCAAACATGCATCATGGACTATCAGCCTTAGGTCAGCCAAGATCTTTATTGCTTACTCACTATGCCAATGAGTCTTCCTGTGCTTTGAATTCAGACACTTTTGGAACTGGAGAAGAGCACTTCTCAGTGCCCTGGAGGCTATTTACAACTCCCTTCCTTTCCTTCTCCAGTCTGAATAATCTCTTTTCTTCTTCCTTTCTAGGTCTGAGCCTCTACATCATCCTTCCCACCATCTCCACCGCAGCCAACAGATTATTGCTCTGAGCTGGGCAGGACTGATGAGGTCTGACATAGCAAGTTTACCTCTGCTACACACTCTGTCCTGGGTCAGCCCTGAAGCTTTATTCATAACACCTCATCCCCAGCCATTCTCTGAGACTCATAGCACATTGGAGCATTCTTTTCTGTTCTTGTCCTTCTAAAGAGAAACTCCAGTGCTCCATGGAAGCTGGCAACACAACCAGAGTCACTTTCTTTATTCTCCAAGGACTATCCAACAACCTTCACATTCAGGTAGTACTCTTTGTAATATTCCTGGTGATTTACCTCCTGATCCTCATAGTGAACCTGCTGATGCTGCTGGTGATCAGGACTGATTCCCACCTGCACACCCCCATGTACTTCTTCCTCAGTCACCTCTCCTTCCTGGATGCTTTCTATGCCTCAATCATTGTGCCTAAGTTGCTAAAGAACCTACTTTCCAAGTGGAAGACTATATCCTTCCTTGAATGTTTCATCCAGATCTTCTTCGTTATATTTCTTGGGGGCACTGAAACTTGCCTCCTTTCAGTCATGGCCTATGACCGGTACCAGGCTGTGTGCCACCCGCTGCTGTATGTGGTGACTATGAACAAGAAGGTGTGTGCTGGCCTGGTGGGAGCCTCCTGGGCCATAGGAATGGGGACTGGCCTGCTTAACACCATCCTCCTGGCTCAGGAGCACTTCTGTGGCCCCAACCTCATCCGCAGTTTTGCCTGTGAGCTTCCTCCAGTGCTCCTGTTGGCCTGTTCTGACCCCTCCGTTAGCGTTTTCTCCATCCTGACCACCATGGTGGTCCTGGGCCTTGGCACCCTTGTCACACTGGTGGGTTCTTACACCCGTATTATCCTGACAGCCCTGGGGGTGAACTCTGCCACAGGTTGGAACAAGATCTTCTCTACCTGCTCATCCCATTTTCTTGTGGTCATCATCTTTTATGGTTCTGGAATTTCCAGGTATGTCATTGCTAAAACTTTGCCTACAAATGCAGTGTGTTTTTCGCACTAAGTAAACTTGCCCTGTAGACAGAGCATTGCAGAGTAGCAGCAAAAGAATTATACTGGAATCAGTAGGCCTAGGTTCTAGTTCTGGCTCTGCTGTGGACCTAATACATGAATTATTTTTTTTTAAATCCATTTTCTTTCTGAGGCCTCAATTGTCTAACTCTGCAAAGTAAGTTTATACAAGAAATAAAGACTTCCTTACTTTCATTTAACCTATGATTTTAGAGTCATCAAAAGAAAATCATACTGCCTTTTGCCAGACTTTTATTAGTGGTAGACAAAAAAATAAACAAAGTATATCATCCTTGCAACAGATGCCATTTCCCTTTCCTACTGGAAATTGATGTCTCCACAGCTTATTTCTGCCTTAACTATTTATTAGGTGTTTGTTACATAACAGCTGATTTACATAATCAAGCTCAATTTTAGTATACATCACACCACATCAAAAGAGAAATATTATTAATCTCATTTTCTGATAAGAAACTTGATTTTTAGGAGTAACCAAGTACCCTACAAAACTTTCCAGAACAAGCTAGGAATGAAGCCAAAATAAAAACCAAGTCTCACTGACTTGACACCTCAAGCTCTTTTCTACCACGTTTCTCTCAAACAGAAACAGCAATACTTGATGAGTCCTTGCTTCCCAGGGAACAGAGTAACTAATGGCCTATGCTCTTTACTAGTGAACTGGAGATGGATTTACTAAAATTGCTCTAAACTTCTCTCACCTGCTTTTTACTTTTGGACAGAAGTCATAAGGTGTGAAAGGATAAGGAATGGTCTAGGAGAGCTCACCTGAGCCTGTGGACAAATCTCTTGAGCTCTCTTTGTCTCAGTTTCCTCATTTTCCCAAGGGGGTAGGAGATTTCTCCCACTTACTTCACAGATCTGTTAGGAGAGTGAAATTAAAAGATAAAAAATGACAGTAAGATGAATATCTTTCTTAATCAAGCACACCAAACCCAAAAAAGAATGTTCCAATGATAATGGAACAATTGCAAAAAATTGTTTTTCAATGCTTCTTTGGGAAATATTCCCTGTGCTACTTAACAAAGTACATCCAAATTTTAATTTCTTACTATTTTGGAATCATATCTCATGCTAAATACATTTTTATAGTTCACTTTGTTTACAAAGTGTGGCTTCTTTTCTAAGCCAAAGACAAATATGTTAAAAAGGACAAAATCTTATTCCACTAAGCATTGTAAAAATAAAGTGCTGTGATTCTGGGTTAATTCCCCATAAATGTTTGGGAAAAATGACATTATTGGACTAGCATATAGTTTTGCATATGCTAGTCCAACAATGGAACTATCATCACAAGATGGGAACATACAGTTGTGTATATGAGAAAAAAAAGAGAAAAAAATCCTCATCATCATCATAACTGTTAAGAAAAGATACTTTGAAATGTATGAAGTACAACAGAAATGCATGAAATCATTTTTAGTTCTATTCTAACCTGCAGCATTTCATATGCTGCAGAACTTCCTTTTGCCTCAGGTTAGCTCCTATAATGTTTTGCATAAGATAATTCATGTATGGAAGTGTTTGAAGGCAGAAATGACAGCCTTCTCACTGATAATACAGTCACTTCTAGATGCTTCTACCGGTGATAGCTGACTCAGCCCTGAGGATGCTCTTTGCAGAATCTAGGATGGAATGGACCCTGGCTGCCAACAGCATTGTAGTCATTGTCCTGAGCTCATTTTTTCCCTTTGTGCAATTCCCTTAAAGGTACATGACTCCAGCTTCTGGCTCAGCCCTGGAGCAAGTGCTATCCATGCAGTACAGTGTGGTGACCCCACTACTGAACCCACTTATTTACAGTTTGAAGAACCAGGAGGTGAAGGCAGCTCTTAGGAGGAGGTTGGCCAGGAAACCCAGGCTTATCTTCTAAGCCAAGCTCTACTGCATCCTCATAAAAGGAGGAGAAGTCATGAGAAAGGAGAGCAGACAGAAAAACCTTCATCTCAAAGCTATCTCAGCACAAAAAACAGAAGCCTTCGTTGCTCTGACCCCAGTGCCCTCCCCTAGTCAAGCAAAATGGAAAAACCTCCACAAAACCAATGGCAGCCACCCACAGAGGACCCAGTCACCACACAAGAAAATCTTTTCAATAAACACATAAAGGATCTTCAAAAAACTAAAAATGAAGCCACCATATGTATCAGCAATTCCGTTTCTGGGAATATATTCAAAGGAAATGAAACCAATAACTCAGAAAGGTATCTGCACCCTCATGTTCATGACAGCCTTATTTACAACACCCAACACATGGAAAGAACCTAGGTTTCCTTAATGGATGAATGGATAATAAAGCAATGGATTATTCAGCTGTAAAAATTAGGAAATTCTACCATTTGTGATAACACGCATGGACCATGAAGGCATTTTGCTCAGAGAAAAGTCAGACAAATAAAGACAAATGCAATATGATCTCACATACATGCGGAACCTAGGGAAAACCTAACTCTTAGGAAAAAAGGTCAGACATATGGTTATCAGAGATGGGGGGTAGGAGGAAAGGCAATTGGAGGAAAGTAATTAAAAGGTACAAATTTCTAGTGTAAGGTAAATATTAAGTGTAATGTACAATATGATGACTATAGTTAACAGCATTGTATGATACACAAAATCTGATAAGAAAGTAAATCCTAACTAGTAACATCACAAGGAGAAAAGTTTTTTCTTTTTCTTTTCTTCTTGCTTTTCTTTATATTATACATTTATGAAATGATGGAATATTTTGAGGAATAGAGAAGAGTTTTATATGAGCCAAACAGAGGACTATAGCCCAGAAGACAGCTTCTCAGATAACTCTGAGAAACTGCTCCACTGAAGCATGATTTTTAGCATAGTCATATACCTTATCAGAACACAGAACATACATCAAACATTATCCAGGTATATTCCTTCAAGCTTCCAAAAGAGACAGGATAAGTAGATATAAAATGAGATAGCAGGACCCTGGTGTCTAGGAAAGGAACCTTTCTTCAAGGGAGTTAAACACAGATGTCATACCTTTATCTTCAAAACAGATATTCTTTACCTTAATGATTGAAGCAGGCCTGCTGTGTGTGTTTGACAGTCTCTTCAGATTTAAACAAACTCCAGGCTGAACCATGTATAACCCAAAATGACTTCCCCAAAACTCAGTGCGTGAAATTTTCTCAGTCAGAGCTAACTTTCAAGATTTTTCCAATTAGAAGTTTTTAGATGATAGATATTAACTGAACCTATTGCAATACACATTTATATGTATGTGTATGTGTGTGTGTATATATATATATTTATATTCTCATGCTGTGTACCTTAAACTTACACATTAATATATGTCAATCAGCTCTCATAAAACTGGGGGGAAAACAGTAAAGAAAATCTTCACAGCTCCAACAGCCATTTCCATTATCTCTCTCCTCTCATTTCTTACCCTTTCAACCCCTTCTCTTTTGCCTCTCCTGCAATCTTTTACTTTTGTTTATGCACAAAGCAGAAATCCAACCACTAGCAAATTTCCCACTTCATTCTGGGAGACTCTTATCTTAGTACTGAGACCCAGCTCCTCCTTTATTCCCATACAGAAAACTGCCTGGCAAAATCTACAGCTCCAGAGTAATCTGGGAAGAAATGAAATAAAAATAAGTATGCTTCCAACTGTATTATTCTTAGTAATACCTAAAGTAGAACATAGCAAATAATAAATCCTGAATAACTATTTGTTTATTAAGGGGTGCATAAAGAAATGAATGATCAGTCTGTCTCAGGAGTCCTTTCCCTTGCATGATCCTAGGAAAGAACAGGGAATATTTTCCTCTAAAATGTGAGTCTTGAGAGTAAAACCCTATCTTACAGATTCTGTATCCTCAGTGTCTGGTAGTTCCTATTACTTAATAGGCTCTCAATTAGAATGCAAAAAAAAAAAATGAGAGAGAAGGGAGTGAGAGAAGGAACATATGGAAAGAAACATTTAATTTATTTAGTCCAATAAAATTCCTGCCTTCATAACAATATAGATGTCAGAGGAAAGTAGCATGAAGGAGAGATCAGGATAGAAAAAGAGAAAAACAGTCTTTATTTTGGGACACCATCCAGGGTCATCTTCACAAGAGGTTGCTGAAACACGTGCACTCTGACCCCCTGTCCTAAGTCTCCCCATCACCCACCTGAGTCCAGACAACTTCAGATCCCTAAAGCATTTAAGAACTGTTCCAAGCCTAGAGGAAAGAGAAGTTGGAGAGAGCAAAACAAATGCCCAGCTGCCACCTCATCTCCCATTCAGCTCCAAGAACATTCTCAGAAAGACAATAGGAGACCACTCCCATGCCAGCTCCCTGACTTCTATCTGTTCTCAATCCTTTGACCCTCAGGCTAAGATCTTCTTCTCAATTATCCGTTTTCTTCAGCAAAGCCACCTGAAAATCGAGTCCTCATATGTGGCATACTCCAGATGAAATTTCCAAAATGAGGATATTTCTCTGGAGATGAAGGCCAGGGCTGAGGAGCTTGCAAAACAGTCCCAGGTTCAGTAGCATTTCTGCTTTGCACACTTGGTGGAGCTGGTGCTTTACGTTTTCCAGAGCATATGCCTTCCTGAGGGTGTAACTGAGGCAAAATAATAAGCAGATTGTGAGACCAGTAGGAGAAATGGCCATTCAATCCTGCCTACCCACACACAACACACAGGAATTATTCCTAAAGCCCTATAGATTGGGGAAGACTATTATCTCATAATTAGGGAAGAAAATACATGCAATATCCCTGGGAGATGTGTCACATTGTGTTCAAATTCAGATTAAAATCATATTATGAAAGCCAAGCTATTTCCTGAGAGTTTGGTTTCATTATGTATAGGAAAGGGCTGTCTTGTCCACCACTTGCCAGGGCCTATACGTCCTTTAACAGGCTATGGAGGCTTCATTTGGGAGCTGCTGGTCCCTGAGACAAGAGAAATATGGTCTGAATGCCAAAAGTACCAGTGGTATAGAGTGTAGGAAGAAAGAATTAGAAGATAAATAACTTGCCTAAGACAGAAATGGGGTATCTTGAATGGAATTTTGGCAAGCTGAATTGTCAAAGCAGGATGAGATCTCAGAAAAATCACTAGACCAAAGCCTTCATTTAATGATGAAAAAATTGAGCCACAGAGACAGAGATGATTTGCCCAGATTTGGACCATCAGTGTGACGCAGAAACAGACTTCAGGACTAGATCTCCTAATATCCTTCTTTCATATTTCTCATGATCAAAGTACAATAAAGTTCTGCAAACCTACCCGGTAAAGGTCAGTAAAGCAGCAACAAAGAGTAATGGAGTGCAGCGTGCCAACCACAGGCCCCAGGTGTTCAAATTTTTCAGTTGCTGAGTTGCTGTCATATATATATTTATTTATTTATCAGTTAATTTTTATGGCAGTATAGCTGCTTCCCTGTAGCTCAAACAGTAAAGAATCTGCCTGTAAGGCAGGAGACCAGGGTTCAATCCCTGGGTTGGGAAATTCCTCTGTAGAAGGGAATGCAATCCACTCCACTATTCTTGCCTGGAGAATTCCATGGATAGAGAAGCCTGGTGGGCTACAGTCCATGGGGTCGCAAAGAGTCAGACCCAATTGAGTGACTAATATACACACATAACTGTTTATAAGGCTTTTAGCTTCTGCTGCACAGCAAAATGAATCAGCCATATATATATATTTCTTCCCTTTTAGATTTCCCTCCCATTTAGGATACCACTTTAGGTGCATCAAGAGGAGTTCTCTGTATTATACAGTATGTTCTCATCAGTTGTCTATTTTATACACAGTATCAGTAGTGTGTATGTGTCAATCCCAAACTCCCAATTACTCCCACCCTTTCCCCCTAGGTATCCATACATTTGTTCTGTACATTGTGTCTTTGTTTCTGCTTTGCAAATAAGGTCATCTATACTGTTGCTGAGCGCCAGAGAAATGTGCTTTTGAACTGTGGTATTGGAGAAGATACTTGAAAGTCCCTTGGACTGCAAGGAGATCCAACCAGTCAATCCTAAAGGAAATCAGTCCTGAACATTCATTGGAAGGACTGATGCTGAAGCTGAAACTCCAATACTTTGGCCACCTCACATGAAGAGCTGACTCATTGGAAAAGACCCTGTTGCTGGGAAAGATTGAAGTTGGGAGAAGGGGACGACAGAGGATGAGATGGTTGGATGGCATCACCAACACGATGGACATGAGTTTGAGTAAGCTCTGGGAGTTGGTAATGAACAGGGAGGCCTGGTGTTCTGCAGTCCATAGGGTAACAAAGAGTCAGACACGACCAAGCATCTGAACTGAACTGATACCATTTTTCTAGATTACACATATATGCATTAATATATGATATTTGTTTTTCTCTTTCTGACTTACTTCACTCTGGACTAACTAGGTACATCCATGTCTCTACAAAAGAACAAATTGTGTTCCTTTTTATGGCTGAGTAATAGTCCATTGTATAATCTCCAAAATATAAAAGCAGCCCATGCAGTTCAAAATCAAAAAAAAAAAAAATCAAAAAATGGGCAGAAGACCTAGATACACATTTCTCCAAAACAGACATACAGATGGCCAACAAACACAAGAAAAAATGCTCAACCTCACTAATTATTAGAAAAATGCAAATCAAAACTGCAATGTGGTATCACCTCACACCAATCAGAATGGCAATCATATAAAAATCTACAATCAATAAAGCTAGCGAGGGTGTGGAGAAAAGGGAAATTTTACACTGTTAGTGGGAATGTAAACTGATACAACCATTATGGAAAAATATCTGGAGGTTCCTTAAAAAGCTAAAAATAAGACTTCCCTGGTGGTCCAGTGGTCGGGCGTGCCAATAGGGAACACGGGTTGGATCTTTGGTCTGTGAAGATTCCAGGTGCCGCAGGGCCACTCAGCCCACGTGCCGAAACTACTGAAGCCCAGGTGCCCTAGAGCCTGTGCTCTGCAACGAAGAAGCCATCACAACGAGAAGCCCACCCGCTGAAACGAAAGAGTAATCCCCCCTCGCCACAGCCAGAGGAAGCGCATGAGCAGCAGAGAAGACCCAGCACAGGCAAAAGCAATAAATAACTTCTTAACAATACTCTGCTCTCTGAGAGGGCTTCCCAGGTGGTGCTAGTGGTAATGAACTCACCTGCCAGTGCAGGAGATATAAGAGACATAAGTTCGATCCATGGGTCAGGAAGATCCCCTAGAGAAGGATATGACAACCCACTCCAGTATTCTTGCCTGGAGAATCCCATGGACAGAGGAGCCTGATGGGCTACAGTCCAACCAAGATCAGAAAAGGCAGTATGAATTATTAGATGTAAGTGGGTAGGAGACAGTCTCCTGATTTTCCTTGATCTTAGAATGCATGGGAAGTGAGGGACCCTACAGTCCATAGGGTCACAAAGAGTCAAACACAGCTGACGTGACTTAGCACACATACACTATCTGAGATTGTTTTCTTCAAATGAGTCATGGGGTACTGGGAGAGAAATGGAAGTCTGGCCAACCAGATCAGCATGAAATGGCTCACACAAACCATCCTCACATTCCATAGAGTGAAATACAGATTTCTGGTATTCAGTGTTTTAGTGATGTTGATGAATTATTGATAACCTTTGCTTCACATACTTTTCTTTCAGACTGAGGTAGCCATATTTAGTTATCTATACCAACATTTCTTATTGTTTCCAAATATCCACATGACTGCCTTTTAGAGAGTTTGATCTGGACATAAGGTGCTATCTCTACATTGATTCAGTGGTATTAAATGCTAAAAGAGTCATTTAAAATAAGTAAATAAATTGTTTAAAAAACTGAAAATAGAACTACCGTCTGACCCAACAATCCCACTACTGGGCATTACCCAGAGAAAACCATAATTCAAAAATACACATGCACCCAAATGTTTACTGCAGCAGCATGGAAGCAACCAAATGTCCATCAGCAGAGGAGTGGATAAAGAAGACGTGGTTCATCTATTGTTTCTAGAAAGATAACCTCTCACACCAATTTCTGAAGGGTAGATTCTTATCTCAGGGATAAGGAAATACCTCAATCCCTCTCAAGTCACCCATTTCAGATTCTTGGAGCCCCTGCCCTTCCTGTCCTTTTCCCACTCCACATCTCTACCTGTGAAAATCCCACCAACATTTCAGAAGAAGCTTAAATTCATTCCTGTGCCATCGGGGGCATTGAGCAAGGATCAAAAGTCAGAGCACCAGTAATATATCCCTGGAGAATAGTCCTGAATGTCCAATGGTGTCACTATAGGGCCCAGGGCTCAGACACAAATTAGCTTCAAGAAAGTACAAAGAAGCAAAATAAGGTAGCTATAGGGAAGAGGAGTTCCAGGAACAGAAAGAAGCAGAAGCAGCAAAGACAGCAGGTGTTCACAGCTTCTCATAGAGCTCCTGATCCAGCTTCTCAGAACAGAATGCTTTATGGGCCAACCTGATCAAAAAGGAGACAAGGCAAGTTGACTGACAGGATCTTAGCTCGACTTCGATCTACCTTTGTCCCCAGGAAAGCTGAGGTAGAAGAGTGAGGGTGAAAACTAAAACCAAAAAGATTTTCCTGGCCAGCTGGCAAGAGACACTGAGCCACCTCCATTTTTTAAAAAATTCCAAGAAGATAGTAGGGCCGTGGTACAAAGAGCTTGCCTTAGGGTTTAGGTCTAAACAAGTCAAGTTAAATGTGCAAGATCCGCTGAAGGAAATCCTGGGTTTCAGCCCTCTATTAGGGAATCCTTGTTAGGAAGATTGTTAAACAGAAGCGGAGTAAGTGAGGCTTGAAAATTGGAAACCTGAGTCTGGTTGATGATTTTTGTTTAGAAGGCTACATTCTAGCTTAAAATACCAGGAGATAAAGAAAAAGGGCTAAGTTAATAGAACTAAAGAGCTCAGAAGAAGGAGAGGAAGGTAAAGCAGAAAACAGAACGGGGCTCTCCAGGAGTTAATTCCGACTTTACCCAGAATCTTCTTGACACACAGAATGTCATCATCCAGGAGCTCTGGCAGGAGTTACAGGGGGTGGGAAATGAGAGAGCTAAGTATTACCCGGAAAGGTAATGAGTGTCTCTGTTCCCTGGTCCTTCTCAGAACTAGAGATTTGTGCTTGTTGTCTTTCTATATGAGAAATCCAATACAATAATGCCTCCCCTAGGTAACGACTCCCTTCGCTTTTCTCAGGCATCACCAGAGGAATTACCAACTTCATCAACTGAATTACTCTGAAAATGCCAGAGTATTACACTCTACCTGTGAACTTCAATAAGCTATCTGTGAATTTAGTGATGATGAAATTTTCTAACAGCCTCTTGCTCAGTATTATCAAGTCCCACAGTTGATGTGGAATCCAAGACAATGAAGCGAGAGGTGTGCTTTACACCAAAAAAGACTGTCACAGTGGTAGGCAATCTCAAAAAGAAAATCAAACCTGGAGGCTCACACTTCCCATTTTTACGTGTTAGTACAAAGCAACAAACAGCAAATAAAATGCTATGAGACTATGAGACATAAAGACATACATACAGATGAATGAAATGGATTGGAGATCCCCAAAATGAACCCACCCATCTATAGTGAACTGATTTTAGACAATAGTTAACAATATTAAATTGCAGGAAAAACGTGTTTTTAAAAAATGGTGTTGGGCAATTTGCTATCCACATGAAATTAGACTCTTTCCTCCTACCATATACAAAAAATAACTTAAAATACATAAAAAGCTTGAACGCTAAGAAGTAAAATTACAACCAGCACACCATATCCACAGGTTCCACATCTATGGACTCAACCAACTCCAGATTGAAAATATTAGGAAAAAGAAATTACAATGTTTCCAAAAGTAAAACTAGAATTTGCCATATAAAAGCAAATATTTACATAGTATTTACATTGTAATTACAATGTTTATATAGCATTTACATTATATTAGCTGACATAAGTAATCTAGAAATTATTTAAAGCAAATAGGAAGATGTGCCTGTGTTATATGGAAACACTATACCATTTTACATAAGAGACTTCAGCACACATGGATTTTGATGTGCCCAGATGTCTTTGAACCAATGCTCCACAGATACCAAAGGATGACTGTATAAATGCTCCAATGAAACATTGGGATAAATCTTGAATTTAGTGGTGATTTCTTAGATCTGAGAGCAAAGCACAAGCAATGAAAGAAAAAACAGATTAAATGGATTTCCTCAAAATTAAAAACCTTTTTGCATCAAAAGTTCAAATCAGAAAGTGAAAATATAGCCCACAGTATTTAAGAAAATATTTTCACATTATTTATCTGATATATCATTATCCAGAGTATATCAAGAACTTTTGCAGTTTGTCAACATAAAGACAAACAAGCCAAGTTTAAAAATGAATAAATGACTTCAATAGACCATTCTCCACACAAGACATACAAATAGTCAACAAGTAGATGAAAACATGTCAAACAACATTAGTCATGATGGAAATGGCAAATTAAAACAGCAATGCAACAATTCCTTCACATACTCTAAAATGGTTAAAATCAAGAAATCTAAAAATAACATAGATTGGCAACAGTGTGCAGAAATCGGAACCTTTAAACATTATTTGAAAAAATGGAAAAGATGTAACCTAGGTTAAGACTATAAATATACAATTAACACATGGTTCAACAACTCCACTCCTAGATATATACCCCAAAGAAATGATAGCAGATGTAAAGACACATTGATAACAGCACTGCTCACAATAGCCAATAGGAGAAACAAAGCAAATGTCCATCAAAGGATCAATGGATAAACAAAATGGAATTCATCCATAAACAGCTGTATTATTGACCATAAAAGAAATAAAGTAAGATGGTTCGGCCACTGTGGAAAATAGTATGGCCATTCTTGAAAAACTTAAACCTAGAATTAAAGTATGATCAATTAATTCCACATCAGGGTATATACTCAAAGGACTGAAAGCAGGGACTAGAAAAGATATAGGTACACTTATATTCATAGTAGCATTAACCACAAGAGCAAATGGATACACTAAATGTGGCATATACACAAAGTAATATAATATAGCCTTAAAAACAGAAGCAACCATAAATAGGTGCTGGATTTTGTCCAGTGATTTTTCTGCAGTTATTGATATTATCATATGATTTTTATCTTTCAGTTTGTTAATATGATATATCACATCGATTAATTTGCACATATTGAAGAATCCGTGAATCCCTGGCATAAATCCCTCTTGATTATGGTATATGATCCTTTTAATGTTTTGATGGATTCCATTTATTAGTGTTTTGTTGAGGATTTTTGCATCTGTGTTCATCAGTGATTGTTGTTGTTCAGTTGCTCAGTCATGTCTGACTCTTTGTGACCCCATGAACTGCAGCACGCCTGTCTTCCAATATCTCCCAGAGTTTGCTCAAATTCATATCATTGAATCAGTGATACCATCCAACCACCTCATCTTCTGTTTCCTCCTTCTCCTCCTGCTTTCAATCTTTCCCAGCATCAGGGTCTTTTCCAATGAGTCAGCTCTCCCCCTCAGGTGGCCAAAGGATTGGAGTTTCAGCTTCAGCATCAGTCCTTCCAATGAATGTTCAGGACTGATTTCCTTTAGGATTGACTGGTTTGATCTCCTTGTAGTCCAAGAGACTCTCAAAAGTCTTATCCAGCACCACAGTTCAAAAGCATCAGTTGTTTGGCCCTCAACATTCTTTATGGTCCAACTCTCAGATCTGTACATGACTACTTGAAAAACCATAGCTTTGGCTAGGCGAATCTTTGTTGGCAAAGTAATGTCTCTGCTTTTTAATATGCTATTTAGGTTTGTCATAGTTTTTTTCCAAGGAACAAGCATCTTTTAATTTCATGACTGCAGTCACCATCCACAGTGATTTTGGAGCCCAAGAAAATGAAGTCTGTCACTGTTTCCATTGTTTCCCCATCTATTTGCCATGAAGCGATGGGACCGAATGTCATGATCTTTGTTTTCTGAACGTTGAGTTTTAAGCCGGCTTTTTTGTTCTCCTCTTTCACCTTCATCAAGAGGCTCTTTAGTTCCTCTTTGCTTTCTGCATCTGTATATCTGAGGTTCTTGATATTTCTCCCAGCAATCTTGAATCCAGTTTCTGCTTCATCCAGCCCAGCATTTAGCATGATGTACTCTGCATATAAGTTAAATAAGCAGGCTGACAGTATACAGCCTTGGCATACTCCTTTCCCATTTTGAACCAGTCCTTTTTTCCATATCCAGTTCATCAGTGATATGGGCCTGTAATTCTTTTTTTGTGGTATCTTTGTCTGGTTTTGATATCAGGGTAATGGTGGTCTCATAGAATGAGTTTGGGAGTGTTACTCTCTCTGTAATTTAATGAAAGAGTTTAAGAAGGATAGGTGTTAGCTTTTCTCTAAACTTTTGATAGAATTCACCTTTGGAAGCTTCTGACTCTGAGCTTTTGTGTTGGAAGATTTTTCTCATAGTTTCCATTTCAGTGCTTGCGATTGGTCTGCTCATATTTTCTGTTTCTTCCTGGTTCATTTCAGAAGGTTGTACTTTTCTAAGAATCTGTCTGTTTCTTTGAGTTTGCCCATTTAATTGGCATATAGTGGCTGGTAGTAGTCTCTTAGGATCTTTTGTATTTCTGCATTGTCTGCTATAGCTTCTCCGTTTTCATTCCTTATTTTATTGATTTGAGTCCTCTCCCCTTTTTTCTTTATGAATCTGGCTAATGGTTTATCAATTTTGTCTATCTTCTCAAAGAACTAGCTTTTAGTCTTATTGATCTTTGATTTCTTTTTCTTCTTTTCTATTTCATTTATTTCTGTTCTGGTTTTTATGATTTCTTTACTTCTACTAACTGTGGGGGGTTTTCGTTCTTCTTTTTCTAGATGCAGCAGGTGTAAGGTTAGGATGCTTATATGATGTATTTCTCATTTCTGGAGGTAGGATTGTATTGCTATAAACTTCTCTCTTAGAAGTGTTTTGCTGCACCCCAGAGGTTTTGAGTCATAATGTTTTTGTTGTCATTTGCTTCTAGGTATTTTTATTTCTTTTTAAATTTGTTCAGTGATCTCTTGGTTATATAGAAGTGTATAAAATAACTTCAACATTTTTTTTCATCTTAAATGTTTCATCATTTTATTTTTATAAGCATAAATATTATTTAAAGTATAACAAAATGAGAAAGAATGAAAGAAGAGAGGGAAGAAGGGTAGGAATCCCAAGCTTTGAAATAAGAAACCTTAGAACTCTATTATATTTTTTCTTTAGAAATTATTGGCCACCCAAGGGTACCTCTTAGATGATGCAACTCTCTGAAACAAGACTAATACAGGGAAGAAATAGCTGGCCCTGGAGAACTCATTCAGATCAGAGCAAGCCTCCTTCCTAAGGGCCTCTCCAGGGACTCTTTAGATACTCTCCAAGGTCTAAAGCTGAGATAAAGTCCCTCTAGCCATTGTTACTCTGGAGGTAGAGTCAGAAGTCATCCCATTGGACAGAAGGACTATAGGAATATTTCCTTACTCAGAAGCCCCACCTCTGCATCTTCTAAGGGAAAGTTGTAGGAATCACATGAAGCCTTACTTATATCTGTGGCTTTGTTCCAGTGTTAAAAAGAATGCCATTCAGGTATCCTCCACTGAGAACATCTCTTGTTATCCTAAGGAAGCCAGGTGAAGAAAAATATCCTTCTCGTTCAGCTACATCTTCTCCTAAAACTATCCAATCTGGGAACTTGTGAGCATACAAGCCACAAATAGTAACTAGATCCTCACTCGAAAAATATCCTTCTCGTTCAGCTACATCTTCTCCTAAAACTATCCAATCTGGGAACTTGTGAGCGTACAAGCCACAAATAGTAACTAGATCCTCACTCGTCATCCTCCTGAGTTAGCCTTCAAGGGGAGAGAGGCCATCACTTGGTGTTCCTGTGGCCTGGACTAACCCCTCTCACTGTCCATCTTACCAGGTATTCTAGGGAGTCTTTTTTTCTCTGCTCTTGTTTTTACTATCACATTACTGTCTCTCTTATGCACAGAAGGTGGTTCAAATTTGACTTGGCCTTATCCAAATCCTCTGGTACCAACTTAGAGAATTCATTGTTTTCACAGACTCTAGCATTAAGTCCTGAGATTACAATGCAAACAGTGAACATTATAAATTCACAGAAATCCTGGAATGGGAAACTGTTGGAATAACTGATGTGCACAGCCCTCACCTCCAATTTGAGGGCTTCCTCATGCCTGGCTCCCCTGAAACCAGACTATGACTGTGCCACTTCTGTATGGGTTGACACAGAAGGGGAGAAATTTCCATTTAGTACCAGAGATAGCCAAGGAAGATTGTCTCCAATCTGTTTTGTTTAAATATTTGTTCATTTTTATTTATTTATTTGGCTGCACTGCATCTTAGTTGTGACACTCAAGCTCTTCAAGCTTCGCTTTGTGGTATGGGGGATTTTTAGCTGTGGTATGAGAACACTTAGTTGAGGCATGTGGGATTTCGTTACCTGGCCAAGGTTTGACTCTTGCCTGCCTGCACTGGGAGTGCAGCGTCTCAGCCATTGGCCCCTTAGGGAAGTTCATCTGCATTCTTCAGAATTTCTAAGATGGTATGGACTTTAGAAACCATCTAAAGTTTTCCAAGATTTTTTTTTTTAAATAAGAAGTGCAAATGACTTATTCATGAACTTACAGTGAGAGAGAAAGGTCCTGTGCCATCATCAACTGTCACAATACTTCTATTAATCATTCAGCATGCATCATGGACTGTCAGTCAGATGGTTGGCCAAAAGCTTTATTGCTTACTCACTATGCCTGTGAGGCTTCCTGTGGTTTGAACTCTGTTGCTTTTGTAACTGGAGAACAGCCCCTCTCAGTGCTCTGGAGACTATTTCCACTCCCTTCGTTTCCTTCTTCAGTCTGAATGGTATCTTTTCTCTTCTCCTTCCTTTCTAGGTTTGATTCTCTACACTCGTCCTTCTCACCTTTTCCACCTTATCCAATAGATTATCGCCCTGAGCTGGAAAGGGTTGATGAGGTCTGACATGGCTAGGTTACCTCTGCTACACACACTGTCTTTGATCAGTCCTAAAGCTTTATTCATAACACCTCATTCCCAGCCATTCTCTGAGACTCATAGCACACTGGAACATTCTTTTCTGTTCTTGTCCCTCTGAAGGGAATCTCTAATGATCCATGGAAGTTGGCAACACAACCAGAGTCACTGTGTTTGTTCTCCAAGGACTATCCAACAACCCTCAGATCCAGGTAGTACTCTTTGTAACATTCCTGGTGATTTACCTCCTGATCCTCACAGTGAACCTGCTGATGCTGCTGGTGATCAGGACTGATTCCCACCTGCACACCCCCATGTACTTCTTTCTCAGTCACCTCTCCTTCCTGGATTCTTTCTATTCCTCAGTCATTGTGCCTAAGCTGCTAGAGAACCTGCTTTTCAAGCAGAAAACTATATCCCTCCTAGAGTGTTTCACTCAGATCTCCTTGGTCATATTTTCAGGGGGCACTGAAACCTGCCTCCTTTCAGTCATGGCCTATGACCGATACCAGGCTGTGTGCCACCCGCTGTCGTATGTGGGGACTATGAACAAGAAGATATGTATTGGCCTGGTGGGAGCCTCCTGGGCCATAGGAATGGGGACTGGCCTGCTTAACACCATCCTGCTGGCTCAGGAGCACTTCTGTGGCCCCAACCTCATCCGCAGTTTTGCCTGCGAGTTTCCTCCAGTGCTCCTGTTGGCCTGTTCTGACCCCTCCATGAGCGTTGCCTCCATCCTGACCACCATGGTGGTCCTGGGCCTTGGCACCCTTGTCCTAGTGCTGGTTTCTTACACTCATATCATCATGACAGCCCTGGGGATCGACTCTGCCTCAGGTCAGAACAAGATCTTCTCTACCTGCTCATCTCATGTTCTTGTGGTCACCATCTTTTATGGTTCAGGAATTTTCAGGTATGTCATTGTTAAACCTCCAGAATGTAAATGCAGGATATTTTTCACTCTAACGTAACCTTGAACTACAGAACAAAACATTGCAAAGTAGCAGGAAAAGAGTTGTACTGGAATTCAGAAGTCCTGGGACCTATTTATGGCTCTTTTGTGGACTAGATGTGTGAATTATAAAATATCCATTTTCTTTCTGAGAGTTGAATTTTTACACAGTTAAGCTTAATTTTAATATGTATTACATCACAAAAGGAATATTATTAACCTCATTTTCCAATTAGAAACCTGACTTTCAGAAGTAACCAGGTACTTTATCAAAGTTGCCGGAACAAGCTAGGAATCAAATCAAAATATAAACCAAGTCTCACTGACTTGAAACCTCAACCCCTTTTCTACCAAGTTTCTCTCAAGCATAAACAGCTGTAGTTGATGAATCCTTATTCCCAGGAAACAAAATAACCAATGGCCTGTGCTCTTTTCAAGTGAACTGGAAATGGATTTGCACAAGTTACTCCGTACTTTCCTCGTCTGGTTGTTACTTGGAGAGAAGTCAGGAGTGGGAATGGATAAGGAATGATCTAGAAGAGTTCACTTGAGCCTGAGAGCAAATCTCTCCAGCTTTCTTTGTCTCAGTTTCCTCATTTGCCATAAAGGTATAATACAATTACTCCCACCCACTTCACAGAAATGTTTGGAGGAATAAACTAAAAGATAAAAAATGAGAATGAAATGAGTATCTTTTTTATTTAAGCATGTAAAACCCACAAAGAACATTCCAATGAAAATGGCACAATTGCAAAAAAAAACAACAACAACTTTAATGCTTCTTTGGGAAATACTCCTCGTGACACTTAAGATACACTAAAAATTTTAATATTACTATTTTGTATTCCTATCTCATGCTGAACACATATTTATCTTTCATTTTATTTACCCAGCTTGGATTATTTTCTAAGCCAAAGACAAACGTGCTTAAAAGGACAAATGATTGTTCCACTAAGCGTTAGAAAAATGATGTGCTGTGATTTGGGGGTATTTCTCAGAGTCATAAATGTTAGGAAAAATGATAGCATTATTGGACTAGCATTTAGTTTTGTAAGGTACAATCACCACAAGATTGGAACATGCATATATAGGGAAAAGAAGAGGGAAAAAATCCTCATGTTATCACCATAACTATTAAGGAAAGTCACTTTGAAAACTGTGAAGCGCTACAGAAATGTCTGAAATTTTCTTTAGTTCTAGTCTAACCTGTACCATTTGATATGCTGAAGAACTTCCTTTTTCTTTGGAAACTCCTCTAACATTTTGCATAATATCACTCATGTATGGAGGCGTTTGAAGGCAAAAACAAGTGACTTCTCACTAATAACACAGCCATTTCTAGATGCTTTCTACCAGTGATAGATGACTCAGCTCTGAGGACCCTCTTGGCCAGTCTGGGATGGGATGGACTGTGGCTGGCAATGGCATTGTGGCCACTGTCCTGAGCTCATTTCTGTCCTTTGTGCAATTCCCTTCAAGGTACATGACTCCAGCTTCTGGCTCAGCCCTGGAGCAAGTGCTATCCATGCAGTACAGTGTGGTGACCCCGCTACTGAACCCCCTTATCTACAGTCTGAAGAACCAGGAGGTGAAGGCAGCTCTTAGGAGGATGCTGGCCAGGAAGCCTAGGCTTACCTTCTAACCCAGGCTCTACTGCCTCCGCGTAATCAAAGAAAAATTCAAGAGAAGGAAGAGGACTTATAGAGAGCTTCACTTTAAAGCTATCTCAGCATGAATTCTTCTCCACAACAGAAGCCTTAGTTCCTCTGACCCCTGTGCCCTCATCCAGTCAAGCAAGATGGGAAAATCTCCACAGAAATGATGGCACTCCTCCACAGATGACCCAGTTACCACGCAGGAAAATCTTCTCAAAAACCATACAGAGGAATTCTCAAAAAACAAAAATAGAACCACTCTATGTCCCAGCAATTCCACTTCTGGGAATATATTCAAAGGATATGAAAATACTAACTTAAAAATATATCTACACACCCATGTTCATAGCAGCATTATTTACAATAGTCAACATATGGGAAAGAATCTAGGTTTTATTAATGGGTGAATGGATAAAGAAGGCATGGGAAAGCAACTGGGTATTATCCAGCCATAATAACGAGGAAATTCTACCATTTGTGACAACATGGATGGACACTGAAGACATTATACTCAGTGAAATAAGTCAAAGAAACACAAACACTATATGATCTCACATGCAGAACCTAGGGAAAAACCAAACTCATAGCAAACAAACATGTAGTTGTCAGGAGTGGAAAGTAGGAAGAAACGGAATTGGAGGAAGGTGATAAAAAGGTCCAAATTTTCAGTGTAAGGTAAGTACTAGGGATGTAATGTACAATATAATGACTAATTAACACTGCTGTATGTTACATAGGAAACATGTTGAGAGTAAATCCTAAGAGTTCTCATCACAAGGAAAAAAATTTTTGTCTGTTTTTTTGCTTTTGCTTTTCTGTTTTTTATATGTTTATTTTTTTGGACATGATGGACTTTTTAGGAATAGAAAAGAGTTATATCTCAGTCCCAGTGAGGACTGTAGCCCAGGAGACAGCTTCTCAAATAACTCTGGGGAACTGCTCAGTTGAATCTTTTCTTTTTAATAGTTATATAATCTCTCAGAGCACAGAACATACATCAAATGTGACAGGGGTATATTCCTTCAAGTTTCCAAAACACAGAAGTTTAATAAATATGGACTAAGACAGCATAATGGTCATGTCTGGAAATGGAACCTTATCTTTCAGGGAATGTTAATGTGGATGTCATAAGGAGGGAGATTTTTATCCCTGTCTTCATAACAGACATTCTTTCTTTACCTTTATGATTGAAGCAGATACGCTGTGTATGGCTGACAGGCTCACCACATAAAATTCAGGCTGAACAATGTATTAGTCCAAACGACTTCCCCAAAACTCAATGTGTGAAAATTTTCTCCATCAGAGGGAATCTTCAGGTTTTCCCAGTTTGGAGTTTTGTGATGATGGATATTAACTGAACCTATTGTAATATTCATTTATATATGCATATCAGAACATCATGCTATATGCCTTGAAACTATACAGACTTATACAGTAATGTATGTCAATTATCTCTCCATAAAACTGGGGGTCGGGAGAGTAAAGAATATCTTCACAGACCCCCAGCCGTTTCCACAGCTATTGCTTTTCCCTCTCATTTCCTGCCTATTCAGCCCCTCCCTTTTGCCTCGCCCTCACTCTTTTGCTTTGTCTATACACAAAGTGGAAATCTGACCACTAGAAAATTTACCACTTGATTTTGGGAGAATTCCATCTTAGTACTGAGAGCCAGCTCCTCCTTTGTTCCCACACCGAAAACTCCCTGGCAAAACCTACAGCTCCAGAGAAACCTGGTTTCAGAATAGGCAGAGGAACCAGAGATCAAATTGCCAACATCAGCTGGATCATCGAAAAAGCAGGAGAGTTCCAGAAAAATATCTATTTCTGCTTTATTGACTATGCCAAAGCCTTTGACTGTGTGTGTGGATCACAATAAACTAGGGAAAATTCTGAAAGAGATGGGAATACCAGACCACCTGACCTGCCTCCTGAAAAACCTATATGCAGGTCAAGAAGCAACAGTTAGAACTGGACATGGAACAACAGACTGGTTCCAAATAGGAAAAGGAATACGTCAAGGCTGTATACTGTCACCCTGCTTATTTAACTTCTATGCAGAGTACATCTGAGAAACGCTGGGCTGAATGAAGCACAAGCTAGAATCAAGATTGCTGGGAGAAATATCAATAACCTCAGATATGCAGATGACACTACCCTTATGGCAGAAAGTGAAGAAGGATTAAGGAGCCTCTTGATGAAAGTGAAAGAGGAGAGTGAAAAAGCTGGCTTACAGCTCAACATTCAGAAAACTAAGATCAAGGCATCCAGTCCCATCGCTTCATGGCAAATAGATAGGGAAACAGTGGAAACAGTGGCTGACTTTACTTTTTTGGGCTCCAAAATCACTGCAGATGGTGACTGTAGCCATGAAATTAAAAGACGCTTACTCCTTGGAAGGAAAGTTATGACCAACCTAGACAGAATATTAAAAAGCAGAGACATTACTTTGTCAACAAAGGTCTGTCTAGTCAAGGCTATAGGTTTTCCAGTAGTCATGTATGGATGTGAGAGTTGGATCATAAAGAAAGCTGAACACTGAAGAATTGATGCTTTTGAACTGTGGTGTTGGAAAAGACTCTTGAGAGTCCCTTGGACTGCAAGGAGATCCATCCTAAAGGAGATCAGTCCTGGGTATTCATTAGAAGGACTGATGTTGAAGCTGACACTCCAATATTTTGGTCACCTGATGCAAAAAGCTGACTCATTTGAAAAGACCCTGATGTTGGGAAAGATTGAAGGCAGGAGAAGAAGGGGATGACAGAGGATGAGATGGTTAGATGGCATCACCAACTCAATGGACATGAGTTTGGGTAAACTTTGGGAGTTGGTGATGGACATGGAGGCATGGCGTGCTGCGGTTCATGGGGTCACAAAGAGTCAGACACAACTGAGTGACTGAACTGAACTGAACTGAAAGTAGAACATAGAAAACAGTAAATCCTCAATAACTATTTGTTAATTATGGAGTGAATGAAGGAATGAATGGTGGATCAGTCTGAGGAGTCCTTTCTCTTGTATGATCTTAGGATATAGAAGGGACTCTGTAAGCCTGTACTCCAAGCCTATATTCCAAGCCTGTAAGCCTTGGAATATAGCAGATAGAGGTGTGATATTTAGCAATCAGACCAAAACACACAGCATAAAAGGTCTTACAGAGTTCTGTCTCATCACATTCATTTTAAACAAGGAACTAATATCCAGAAAGTTAATGTACACTGAAGTTGAAATTATTAAAATAAAAAAATTTACCTAAATAAATAAAATTTTAAAATGAAGTATAAGTCTTGAGAGCAAAACCATTTCTAAGCCTTCCGTATTCCCAGTGTCTAATAGGTCCTGTCACTTAATTGGCTAACAATTAGTGTGCAAAAAAAAAAAAAAAAGAATAAGAGAGAAGGAACATCTGAAAAGAAACATTTAATTTTGTTTAGTAAAATTGCTGCCTTCACAACAATACAGATGTTGTAGCCACACATTCCAGGAAACAAACTCACTCAGAAGGACAATGCAGATGGTGGAGTGCAGTTTATTACACCGGCGGGCCCCAGGCAGAGTCTCCTCTTAGCCAGGGACCCTGACCAGCATTTGTGAAAATCTTTTATACCCCATGTGTACGTGTCTGAACCCACCACTCCAAATTCCTTGAGACTTACATAAACCAAGGAAAATACAATCCCAATAACCCCAACATTCACGTGCTGTGCTAATGTGTTCAAACAGTCAAACAATTAGCCAATAATCAATAAACCCAAGGTTACACTCTGATAGATACAGAAAAATTTATGGCCTGTCTGGAGGAAGGGGTGATTAGTGTATGTTTTCTCTTAGGTGATGAGTAACCTAGATACGATCTTCAAGGTTCCCCTGTCTGGAGGGGGTCTTATCCTTCTGTTGTTGTTTTCATAGGCACTAAACACAGAGTTCAGAGCCCATTGGAAAGGTGGCCGAGCATGATCAGCATGAACAGGCCTCAGATGGAGTCCAGGCCCCATGAATTCCTTCTTCACAGATGTCAGAGGAAAGTAGCATGGAGGAGAGATCGGGATAGAAAGGAAGAAAGAGTCCATATTTTGAGACATCATCCTGGGTATTCCTCCCAAAAGCTCACTGAAGCCTGTGCACTGTGAGAACCCCTGACTTGAATCTCTCCACCACCCACCTGAGCCTGGACCACTTCATAGCCTTGACTGGTTCAAGACCTCTTTCAGGCCTAAAGGAAGGAGAAGTAGTTGGAGAAAGCAGAGCAAATGTTCAGCTTCCACCCCATCTCCCTTCAGCTCCAAAGAGAGTTCTCAGAAAGACAACAGCAATTGTTCCATCCAGATACTGACAGGTCAACATCAGCCAAGACCACTTCCGTGCCAGCTCCCTGAATTCTATCTGTTCTTGATCCTTTGACCCTCAGGCTAAGATCCCCTCCTCAGGTGTCAGTTCCCTTCAGCAAAGCCCTCTGAAAATCATGGCCTCATATGTAGTACACTCCCAGGGGAAATTTCCAAGATGAGGATATTTCTCTGTAGATAAAGGCCAAGGATGTACAGCTGAGCAAAACAGTCCCAGCTTCAGCTGCATTTCTGCTCTGACCATTTGGAGAAGCTTAGCTTTACATTTTCCAGAGCATATGCCTTCTTGAGGCTGAAACTGAGGCAAAGTTAAGTAGATATATGAGATCAGTGGGAAGAAGGGCCATTCAATCCTGTCTTCACATACAACCCAACCACATACAGGGATTATTCCTACAATCCTGTAGACCTGGAGGAAAGTCCTTTACCCCATGATTAAGGAGGGAAATGTATACAGTGCCCTCTGGGAGATGTGTTCCATTATGTTCAAATTCAGACTAAAATCATAGGATGAATACCAAGTTATTTCCTGAGACTTAGTTGTCTTTAAATATAGGACAGGGATGTCCTGCCCACCATTTTCCCGGCCCTATATGTCCCTAAATAGGCTATGGGGCCTTCATTAGGGAGCTGCTGGGCTCTGAGACAAGAGGAATATGGTCTAAATGCCAAAAACTCCAGTGAGTATATAGGGTAAGAAGAGGGAATTAGAAAATATAACTCGGCTAATACAGAAATGGGTGATTTAAACTGAAGTTTTGGAATATTTGCTTTGGAATGTCAAAGCAGGAAGAGATCTCAGAAAAATCACTAGACCAAAACCTTCATTTAATAATGAGGAAATTGGGCCATAGAGGCAGAGATGACTTGCCCAGCTTTGGACCACCAATGAGAAGCACAAACAGATTTAGGACTCAAATCTCCTGATTACTCTTCTTTTGCATTTCTCATAATCAAATTAGAATAAAGTTCTGCAAACATCCTCCTTAATGATCAAACAAGAAGTAACAGTAATGAAATCGAGTCCCAAAAACAAGGCCCAAGAGGTCCAGATTCTTCCATTGCTCAGCTCTCCTCTACTGTTTTCAGAAAGAGTTCCTCTCATAGCAATTTGTGAAAGGTATTTTCTTATCTCAGAGGTAAGGAAATAACTCAAACCCCCTTCAAGTCATTCATTTCAAATACTCATTTGAGCTCCTGCCCTGGCTGTCTTTTTCCCATCACACATCTTTACTTGTCAGAATCCCACAGCAATACTGCAAAGCAAGCTTAAATGTCGCTCCTCTCATGAATCTTTCCTTGAGCTCTTTTTCCCACAGCTCCCCCACGAAATATAAATTATCTTCCCTCTTATGAATACTCAGGGCACATTTCTAATCTCTTTCATGATATTTATGACACTATAGCTTGCGTTTTAATTAATTCTTAATGTTTATCTTATCTTTCCTACTATTCCTTGAGGAGAGAGATGGTTTCAGCCAACTAAAGATCCCTTCCATCTAAGGTGGAGATGATGGAATTCCAGCTGAGCTATCTCAAATCCTAAAAGATGGTGCTGTTAAAGTGCTGCACTCAATATGTCAGCAAATATGGAAAACTCGGCAGTCACCAGAGGATTCGAAAAGGTCAACTTTCATTCCAATCCCAATGAAAGGCAATGCCAAAGAATGTCCAAACTACTATAAAATTTTGCTCATTTCACATGCTAGTAAGGTTATGCTCAAAATTCTTCAAGCTAGGTTTCAGCCGTAGGTGAACTGAGAACTTCCAGATGTACCAGCTGGTTTAGAAAAGGCAGAGGAACCAGAGATCAAATGGTCAACATTCGCTGAATCTTAAGAAATCAAAGGGGTTCCAGAAAACCATCCACTTCTGCTTCATTGACTATGCTAAAGCCTTTGACTATGTGGATCACAGCAAACTATGGAAAATTCTAAATGAGATGGGAATACCACATTGCCTTACCAGCCTCCTGAGAAACCTGTATGCAGGTCAAGAAGCAACAGTTAGAACTGGACGTGGAACAACAGACTGGTTCAAAATTGGGAAAGGAGTACATCAAGTTTGTATATTGTTACCCTGCTTATTTAATTTCTATACAGAGTACATCATGCAAAATGTGGGGCTGGGTGAATCACAAGCTGGAATCAAGATTACCAGGAGAAATATCAACAATCTCAGATATGCATATCATATCACTCTAATGGCAGAAAATGAAGAAGAACTAAAGAGTTTGTTGATGGAGTAAAAGAGGAGAGTGAAAATACTGTCTTAAAACTACCACTCAAAAGACTATGATCATAGCATTTGTCCCATCGCTTCATGGCAAACAGATGGGGAAAAAGTGGAAGTAGTGACAGGTTTTATTTTATTGGGCTCCAAAGTCACTGCAGACAATGTCTGCAGCCATGAAATTAAAAATCCCTTGCCAACCTAGATGTCCATCAACAGATGAATGGATAAAGAAGCTGTGGTACATATATGCAATGGAATACTGCTCAGCCATAAAAAGGAATGACGCACATGAGTTAGTTCTAATGAGATGGATGAACTTAGAGCCTATTATACAGAGTGAAGTAAGTCAGAAAGAGAAATATAAACATCATATACTGACACACACACACATATATATGGACTCAAAAAGATGGTACAGATGAATTTATTTTCAGGGCATCAGTGAAGAAACAGACATAGAGAGCAGACCTATGGATATGGGGAGAGGGGAGGAGGAGGAAGATGAGATGTATGGAGAGAGTAACATGGAAACTTACAATACCATATGTAAAATAGATAGCCAATAAGAATTAGCTGTGTGACCCAGGGAAGTCAAACAGGGACTCTGCGACAGGCTGAAGGGAGGGGTGGGAAGGGAGATGGGAAGGAGGTTCAGGAGGAAGGGGACATGGGTGTACCTGTGGCTGATTTTTGTTGATGTATGACAGAAAACCACAAAATTCTGTAAAGCAATTATCCTTCAATTAAATTTTTTTTAAGTTGCTTGCTCCTTGGAAGGAAAGCTATGACAAACTTAGATAGTATATTAAAAAGCAGAAACATTACTTTCTGCCATCAAAGGTCCATATATTCAAAGCTATGGTTCTTCCAGTAATCGTATATGGATGTGAGAGTTGGACCATAAAGAAACCTGAGCATTGAAGAATTGATGCTTTTCAACTGTGGTGCTGGAGAAGACTCCTGAGAGTCCCTTGGACTGCAAGGATATCAAACCAGTCAGCCCTAAGAGAAATCAACCCTGAATATCCATTGGAAGAACTGATAATGAAGCTGAAGCTCAATCCTTTGGCCACTGATGTGAAGAGCCGACTCCTTGGAAAAGACCCTGATGCTGGGAAAGATCAAAAGCAAAAGGAGAAGGGGGAGGTGAAGGATGAGATGATTAGACAGCATCACCAACTCAATGGACATGAATTTGAGCAAACATCAGGAGACAGTGGAACAGAGGGGCCTGGCATGTTGCAGTCCATTGGGTCACAAAGAGTTAGATACTTCATAGCAATTGAACAACAACACTGGAATCTATTTGTCACCTCCACTGTATTGTCATAAGAGATTTGATAATATTATCATAAGGATATTGACTATGCCAAAGCCTTTTGACTGTGTGGATCACAACAAACTGTAGAAAATTCTGAAAGAGATGGGAATACCAAACCACCTAACCTGCCTCTTGAGAAATCTGTATGCAGGCCAGGAAGCAACAGTTAGAACTGGACATGGAACAACAGACTGGTTCCAAATAGGAAAAGGAGTACGTCAAGGCTGTATATTGTCACCCTGCTTATTTAACTTATATGCAGAGTACATCATGAGAAACGCTGAGCTGGAAGAAACACAAGCTGGAATCAAGATTGCTGGGAGAAATATCAATAACCTCAGATATGCAGATGACACCACCCTTATGGCAGAAAGTGAAGAGGAACTAAAAAGCCTCTTGATGAAAGTGAAAGAGGAGAGTGAAAAAGTTGGCTTAAAACTCAACATTCAGAAAACTAAGATCATGGCATCCGGTCCCATCACTTCATGGGAAATAGATGGTGAAACAGTGGAAACAGTGTCAGACTTTATTTTGGGGGGGCTCCAAAATCACCGCAGATGGTGATTGCAGCCATGAAATTAAAAGACACTTACTCCTTGGAAGAAAAGTTATGACCAACCTAGATAGGATATTCAAAAGCAGAGACATTACTTTGCCGACTAAGGTCCGTCTAGTCAAGCCTATGGTTTTTCCAGTGGTCATGCATGGATGTGAGAGTTGGACTGTGAAGAAGGCTGAGCGCCGAAGAATTGATGCTTTTGAACTGTGGTGTTGGAGAAGACTCTTGAGAGTCCCTTGGACTGCAAGGAGATCCAACCAGTCCCTTCTGAAGGAAATCAACCCTGGGATTTCTTTGGAAGGAATGATGCTAAAGCTGAAACTCCAGTACTTTGGCCACTTCATGCGAAGAGTTGACTCATTGGAAAAGACTTTGATGCTGGGAGGGATTGGGGGCAGGAGGAGAAGGGGACAACAGAGGATGAGATGGCTGGATGGCATCACTGACTTGATGAACGCAAGTCTGAGTGATCTCCTGGAGTTGGTGATGGACAGGGAGGCCTGGCATGCTGCAATTCATGGGTTCGCAAAGAGTCGGACACGACTGAGCAACTGAACTGAACTGAAGGATCATACCTGAATGGCCTAGTGGTTTTCCCTACTTTCTTCAATTTAAGTCTGAATTTTGCAATAAGGAGTTCATGATCTCAGCCACAGTCAGCTCTAGGTCTTCTTTTTGCTGACCATATAGAGCTTCTCCATCTTCAGCTGCAGAGACTATAATCAGTCTAATTTCAGTATTGACCATCTTGTGATGTCCATGTAAAGAGTTGTCTTGTGTTGTTGGAAGAGGCTGTTTGCTATAACCAGTGGGTTCTCTTGGCAAAACTTTGCCCTGCCCACTTTGTACTCCAAGGTCAAACTTGCCTGTTATACTGGGTATCTCTTGACTATATACTTTTTTTAAATATAACTTTATTTATTTTAATTGGAGGTTAATTACTTTACAATATTGTATTGGTTTTGCCATACATCAGCATGAATCTGCCACAGGTATACATGTGTTCCCCATCCTGAACCCCTCTCCCTCCTCCCTCCCCATACCATCCCTCTGGGTCGTCTCAGTGCACCAGCCCCAAGCATCCAGTATCCTGCATCAAACCTGGACTAGCGATTCATTTCATATATAATATTATACACAGTTCAATACCATTCTCCCAAATCATCCCACCCTCTCCCTCTCCCACAGAGTCCAAAAGACTGTTCTATACATTGGTATCTCTTTTGCTGTCTCGCATACAGGGTTATTGTTACCATCTTTCTAAATTTCATATATATGCTTTAGTATACTGTATTGGTGTTTTTCTTTTGGCTTACTTCACTCTGTGTAATCGGCTCCAGTTTCTTCCACCTCATTAGAACTGATTCAAATGTATTCTTCTTAATGGCTGAGTGATACTCCATTGTGTATATGCACCACAGCTTCTTATCCATTCATCTGCTGATGGACATTGACTATATACTTTTGCATTTCAATCCCTTATGATGAGAAGGACATTTTTTTTTTTGGTGTTAGTTCTAGAAGGTCTTATAGGTCTTCATAGAACCATTCAACTTAAGCTTCTCTGGTGCTAGTGTTGGTGCATCAGCTTGGATTACTGTGATGTTGAATGGTTTGCCTTGGAAAGGAACTGAGATCATTCTGTCATTTTTGAGATTGCACCCAAGTACTGCATTTCAGACTCTTTTGTTGACTATGAGGGCTACTCCATTTCTTCTAGGGGATTTTGTCCACAGTAATAGATATAATGGCCATCTGAATTAAATTCACCCATTCCTGTTCATTTTAGTTCACTGTTTCCTAAAACGTTGATGTTCACTCTTGCCACATCCTGCTTGACCAAGTCCAATTTACCTTGACCCATGGACCTAACATTCCAGGTTTCTATGCAATATTGCTCTTTACAGCGTTGAACTTTACTTTCACCACCAGACACATACACAACTGTGTGCCATTTCTGCTTTGGCCCAGCTCTCTTTCTGGACCTATTTTTCTACTCTTCCCCAGTGGCATATTGGACACATTCTGACCTAGGAGGCTCATCTTCTGGTGTCATATCTTTTTGCCTTTTTATACAGTTCATGGAGTTCTCAAGGCAAGAATACTGAAGTGGTTTGCCATTCCCTTCTCCAGTGGACCATGTTTTGTCATAGCTTCATTGAGTTACACAAGTCCCTTTGCCACAGTACTGTGATCCATGTGATCATTTTTGTTAGCTTTGTGGGATTGTGGTTTTTATCCTGGAAGCTGTGGGATTGTAGTTCTTGTTTCTTCTGACTGCCTTCTGATGGATGAGAATTCAAGGCTTATGCAAGCTTCCAGGATGGGAGGGACTGGCTGTGTAGAAAGCTAAATCTTCTTCTGGTGGGCAGAGCTATGCTCAGTAAAATTTTAGTCTAATTATCTGCTGATGGGTGGGGTTGTGCTCCCTCCCTGTTAGTTGTTTGGCCTGAGGCAACTCAGTCTACAGAGTCTACAGGCTCTATAGGAGGGCTATTGGAGAACTTCAAGAGGACTTATGCCAACACATGCCTCCCAGGCCCCAGTCCCCGAGGCAGGCCACTGTTGACCCACACCTCTGCACGAGACCCTCAAACATTCACAGGCAGGTCTGGCTCAGTCTCCTGTGTGGTCACTACTTTTTTCCCCTGGATCCTGACATACACAAGGTTTTGTTCATGCCCTTCAAGAGTCTCTGTTTCCCCCAGTCTAGTGAAAGTTCTGTAATCAAGTCCTGCTGCCCTTAAAAGTCAGACTCCCTGGGGATTCTCAGTCCCTCTGTCAGATCACCAGGCTGGGAAGCCTGAAGTAGGGCTCAGAACGTTCACAACAGTGTGAGAACTTCTTCGGTATTATTATTCTCCGATTTGAGGGTCGCCCACCTGACTGGCATAGGATTCGATTTTAACCTGATTACACCCCTCCTATGGTCTCATTTCAGCTCCTCCTTTCTCTTTGGGTATAAGGTATATTTTTTTTGGTGGGTTCCAGCCTCTTCCTGTATCATAATATTTTACAAGACTGCTTGTGCTCCTCCTTTGGCCTCCTTCCTCACAGGCTTGCCCTGGGCTCCTACTCAGTCTCTGCCAGCTTTTCCTGGTTCTCCTTGAGCTCCGTAGTGCAGGCTGTAACCACCACTGCCGCCACCACCAATCAGCTGCCCAGCTGAGCCCAACCAGCTTCAATCATGTGTGAAGTAAGCGTGTTCCTGGCTGAGGCTGCTCATGTGTCACACATTCCTGGCTGATCTGAAGAATGAGCACATACACATAGGTCACAGGAGAAGCCCAGCAGAAAGTCAAATCCAGAGCATCCCAACTTTGAATATGCTCTTCACTACCTATCTCTGTAGCTAATAGAGTACCTAATGTACCTCTCAAACATAATAGACTTGCTTCTGAAGAAACTAAAAAAAACACAACCTTATTTTTTGTAGTGGGAAGTTGGAGGTCAGTTAGAAAATCTGTTTTAGAAAGATAAAAGCTTAAGCTATTACAGAAGAGATCCCAAAATAAAGTGTATCAAACAAAATGAAAGATTTTTTTTCTCTTAATCCCAGACATGTACTTGATAGTCCAGAGTGAAAAATACAAGTTCCTTCTACATTGTTCTTTGTTATCTCCTAGGGATATTTCATGCAAATGTGGGCACAATAAAGGACAGAAATGGTATGGGCCTAACAGAAACAGAAGATATTAAGAAGAAGTGGCAAGAACACACAGAAAAACTGTACAAAAAGGATCTTCACGATCCAGATAATCACGATGGTGTGATCAACAACCTAGAGCCAGACATCCTGGAAGGTGAAATCAAGTTGGCCTTAGGAAGCATCACTACGAACAAAGCTAGTGGAGGTGATGGAATTCCAGTTGAGCTCTTTCAAATCCTAAAAGATGCTGCTGTGAAAGTGCTGCACTCAATATGCCAGCAAATTTGGAAAACTCAGCAGTGGCCACAGGACTGGAAAAGATCAGCTTTCATTCCAAACTCAAAGAAAGGCAATGCCAAAGAATGCTCAAACTACCTCACAATTGCACTCATCTCACATGAAAGTGATGCTCAAAATTCTCCAAGCTAGGCTTCAACAGTAAGTGTACTGTGAACCTCCAGATGTTCAAGTTGGATTTAGAAAAGGCAAAGGAACCAGAAATCAAATTTCCAACATCTGCTGGATCATCAAAAAAGCAAGAGCACTCCAGAAAAATACCTACTTCTGCTTTATTGTCTATGCCAAAGCCTTTGACTGTGTGGACTACAACAAACTATGGAAAATTCTTAAAGAGATGGAAATACCAGACCACCTGACCTGCCTCTTGAAAAATCTGTATGCAGGTCAGGGAGCAACAGTTAGAACTGGACATGGAACAACAGACTGGTTCCAAATAGAAAAGGAGTACGTCAAGGCTGTATATTGTCACCCTGCTTATTTAACTTATATGCAGAGTACATCATGAGAAACTCTGGGCTGGATGAAGTGCAAACTGGAATCAAGATTGCTGGGAGAAATATCAATAACCTCAGATATGCAGATGACACTATGGCAGAAAGTGAAGAAAAACTAAAGAGCCTTTTGATGAAAGTAAAAGAGGAGAGTAAAAAAATTGACTTAAAGCTCAACATTCAGAAAACCAGGATCATGGCATCCAGTCCCATCACTTCATGGCAAATAGATGGGGAAACAGTGGAAACAGTGGCTGACTTTATTTTTGGGGCTCAAAACACTGCAGATGATGACAACAGCCATGAAATTTAAAGATGCTTGCTCCTTGGAAGAATAGTTATGACCAACCTAGATAGCATATTAAAAAGCAGAGGCATTACTTTGCCAACAAAGGTCCATCTAGTCAAAGCTATGGTTTTTCCAGTAGCCATGTACGGATGTGAGAGGTGGACTATAAAGAAAGCTGAGCACTGAAGAACTGATGCTTTTGAACTGCGGTGTTGGAGAAGACTCTTGAGAGTCCCTTGGACTGCAAGGAGATCCAACCAGTCCATCCTAAAGGAAAACAGTCTTGAGTATTTGTTGGAAGGACTGATGTTGAAGCTGAAACTCCAACACTTTGGCCACCTGATGTGAAGAGCTGACTCATCTGAAAAGACCCTGATGCTGGGAAAGGTTGAAGGCAGAAGGAAAAGGAAATGACAGAGGATGAGATGGTTAGATGGCATCACTGACTCAATGGACATGAGTTTAAGTAAACTCCGGGAGTTGGCATTGGACAGGGAGGCCTGGTGTGCTGCAGTCCATGGAGTCTCAAAGAGTTGGACACAACTGAGCAACTGAACTGAACTGAACTGATCTCCTAGGGATTTATTCAGTCAACCATCATTTGGTCTTTATCCATGGCAAAGACTGATAATGGCTCTTCAGTACCTATCCTTTCCTTCTTCCTTTGAACAAGTCCGTGTTTTAGATGCTTGACTGCTCGTGTAGCATAGAGATCATGTTTTTCAGTCCATGTGGTCAAAGATGGGTAATAGTCAACGAGTTGATAATTGTTGAAGCTGGATAATGGATACAGAAGGATTATTACATATTTTTTATTTCATATATGTCTAAATTTTTCCATAATAAAAAGTTTTAATCACAGTTAAAAAAATTTTAAGATTTTTTCCTTTTTTAATTGAAGTTAGATGATTTAAAATATTGAGTTAATTTCTGCTGTACGTAAAAAAACTTCAGCTATGCATATATATATATTTCTTTTTTATATTCTTTGCCATCATGGTTTATGACAGTATATTGACAATACTTCCATGTGTTACACAGTAGGACCTTGTTGTTTATTCATTTTATACATACTCCTTTGCATCTGCCAACCAAAAAGAGTTTTATGATTTTTAATCTATTTGGATTTTTTTGAATTGCAATAAATAAAATAATTAATTTTGGATAACATAATAAATTTGTATTTTCTCTTGCTATCATGAAAATATCTTTAGTATACTTTTTCAATTTTATAATACCTAAAATATCTTTTCTCCTATTATATATATTATTATATTTCTATATCAGAAATATTATTTAAAATTGAAAGAAAAAGAGGACATCCCTGATGGTGCAATGCATGGGAATCTGCTTGCCAACGAAGGGGACATGAGTTCTATCCCTAGCGCAGGCCATTCCACATGACAAGGAGCAACTCAGTTCCTGCACCACAACTTCTGAGTATTCATTCTAGAGCCTGCAAGCCACACAGCAGTGAAGAGTAGCCCCCACTCTCTACATCTAGAGAAAGCACACACTCAGCCACAAAGACCCACTGCAACCAAAAATAAATTTGAACAAATAAATGTGTGTGTATATATATTTATTTATTTATTTATTTATTTATTTATTTATAAACTTAACAGAAAGAGAAGGAAAGAAAGGAGAGAGGGAAGACGAGAAGGAATTCCAAGGTTTAGAACTAAGAAAACTTAGGACTCTATATATTTTTATTTTTAGAAACTATTGGCCAACCAAGGGTAACTCTTGGGTGACATAACTCACTGAAACAAGAATGATACAGGGAAGGAATGTTGGCCCTGGAGGACTCACTCAGATCAGAGCAGACCTTCTGCTTAAGGGCCTCTCCAGGGACCACCAACACTCTCCAAGGTCTAGAGTTGAAATCAAGTCCCTCTGGTCATTGTTATTTTAGAGGCAAAGCAAGAAAACTTCCCCTTGGACAGAAGGACTATAGGAATATTTCCTTGCTCAGAAGTACCACCTCTGCATCTTCTAAAGGAAGAACAAAGTTCAGGGAAGCTCATGAAGCCCTAGCCATATCAGTGGCTTTGGCTCCAGTGTTGGAAAGAATGATATTCAGGTACCCTCAACTGAGAGCATCTCTTGTTGGCCTAGGAAGCCCAGGTGAAGACAAATATTATTCCCATTCAGCTGTATCTTATCTTAAAACTATCCATTCTGAGAACCCATGACTGTACAAGGCATAAATAGAGATCATATTCTCATTTATCACCCTCCTTAGTCACTGTTTAAAGGGAGAGAAGTGAATATTGTAACTTGCTTTGCTCTATACTAAATGCTCTAACTCTCCACTTATCCACATGTTCTAGGTGGCCTTTTATCTCTTCTTTTCTTCTTTTACCATCTCTATGATGCACAGAAGGTGCTCCAAATTTGACTTGGCTTCATCCAAATCCTCTAGTATCAACTCATAGAATAGCACAGTCTTCATGGAATCTCATGTTAAGCACAGAGATGACAGTGCAAACAGTGGACATTATAAATTCACAAAAATCCTGGAATGGGAAGCCCTTGGAGTCACTGCAGTACACAACCCTTGTCTCCCATCTGAGGGCTTCCTTCTACCGGGTTTCTGTGAAACGAGGCTACTACTGTGCTGCTTCTGCTTATGTTGACACAAAAGGGGGGAAATTTCCATTTAGCACCAGAGAAATCCAAAGATTATCCCACATTCTCTAGAATCTCTAAGCTGGAAAGAACTTTAGAAACCATCTAGTTTTCCTAGATTATTCTTTAATGAGAAACCCAAGTTACTTATTCATGAACTTACAGTGACAAAGAAAGGTTCTGTGCATCAACAGCTGTCACGGTACCTCTGCCAGTCATTCAAACACGCATCATAGACTATCAGCCAGATGATCAGTCACTATCTTTATTGCTTACTCACTATGCCAGTGAGCCTTCCAGTTGTTTGAACTTTGTTCCTTTTGAAACTGGAGAATGACAATTCTCAGTGCATTGGCATCTATTTCCATTCCCTTCATTTCCTGCTCCAGCCTGAATAATCTCTTTTTTCTTCTCCTTTCTTTTTATTTTTGATTCTCTACATATTTCTTTCCCATTTTACATCTCCACCTTAGCCAATAGATTACTGCCCTGAGCTGGGTGGCGTGATGAGGTCTGACATGGCAAGGTTGCCTCTGCTACACAATCCATCCTGGGTCAGCCCTGAAGCTTTATTCATAGCATCTCATCTCCGGACATTCTCTGAGACTCATAGCACACTGGAGCATTCTTTTCTGTTCTTGTCCCTCTGAAGGGAATCTCTAATGCTCCATGGAAGTTGGCAACACAACCAGAGTCACTGTGTTTGTTCTCCAAGGACTATCCAACAACCCTCAGATCCAGGTAGTACTCTTTGTAACATTCCTGGTGATTTACTTCCTGATCCTTACGGTGAACCTGCTGATGCTGCTGGTGATCAGGACTGATTCCCACCTGCACACCCCCATGTACTTCCTCCTCAGTCACCTCTCCTTCCTGGATGATTTCTATTCCTCAGTCATTGTGCCTAAGCTGCTAGAGAACCTTCTTTCCAAGTGGAAGACTATCTCCTTCCTTGAATGTTTCACTCAGATCTCCTTGGTCATATTTTCAGGGGCCACTGAAGCTTGTCTCCTTTCGGTCATGGCCTATGACCGATACCAGGCTGTGTGCCGCCCACTGCTGTATGTGGGGACTATGAACAAGAAGGTGTGTGCTGGCCTGGCGGGAGCCTCCTGGGCCATAGGAATGGGGACTGACCTGCTTAACACCATCCTGCTGGCTCAGCAGCACTTCTGTGGCCCCAACCTCATCCGCAGTTTTGCCTGTGAGTTTCCTCCAGTGCTCCTGTTGGCCTCTTCTGACCCCTACATGAGCGTTGCCTCCATCCTGACCACCTTGGTGTCCTGGGCCTTGGCACCCTTGTCCTACTCCTGGGATCCTGCACCCATATCATCATGACAGCCCTGGGGATCAACTCTGCCTCAGGTCAGAACAAGATCTTCTCTACCTGCTCATCTCATTTTCTTGTGGTCACCATTTTTTATGGCTCAGGAGTTTTCAGGTAAGTCATTGCTATACCTCCAGAATGTGGAAGTGGGATATTTTTCACTTGAAATTAATGGTGATCTGTAGAACAGAGCACTGCAAAGTAGTAGGAAAAGAACCACACGAGAATTCAGAAGTTCTGAGTTCTAGTTCTGGCTCTGCTGTGTGGAGTATTAAAATTTTATTTTCTTTCCAAGACCTCAATTGTCTAACTCTGAAAAATAATCTTACAAGGACTAAAGGATTTCCTAATTTCATTAACCTATGTTTTGGGAGTTTTGGAAGGAAATCAGAGAGACCTTCATAGGCTTTTATTCAGAGTTGGATAAAATATATATATAATATATTATACTTGAAACAGATGCCGTTTCTCTTTCCTACTGAAAGATGATGATCCAAAGCCTATTTGTCCTATAACTATTAATTAGGCAGCTACTTACAACGACTGCTTTGCACAATCAAGATCAATTTTAGTATGTGTCATACCACAAGACAAATATTACTGACCTCATTTTTGGATTAAAAAAAACTGAGTTTCAGGGGTAACCAGGTGCTTTATCAAAGTGGCCTGAACAAGCTAAGAATGGAGGCAAAATATAAACTGAGTCTCACTGGCTTGAAAACCTCAAGCTCTTTTCTACCATGTTGCTCTCGAACATAAACAGCTGTAGTTAATGAGCCCTTGCTTCCCAGGAAATAGAGTCACTAATGGCCTGTGCTCTCTACTAGTGAATCTGGAGATGGATTTGCACAATTAGTCTTACCATTATTGGATTAATAATCATTTAGCATTCATATCATGCTAAACACAGTTTTATCTTTCACTTTATTTACAGATCTTGGCTTCTTTTCTAAGCCAAATGTGCTAAAAAGGACAAAGGTTTGTTCCACTGAGCATTAGAAAAATAATGTGGTGTCATTCTGGGGTAATTCCAAGAGCCATAAATGTTGGGGAAAATGACAGCATTATTGGATGAGCATATAGTTTTGTAAGGAACAATCATGACAAGATGGGAACATACAGTTGTATATATTAAAAAAAGGAAGAGAATACATTCTTCATAGTCTCAACGTAACTACTAAGGAAAGACACTTTGAAAAGTATGAAGTGCTATAGAAATGCATGAAATCATTTTTAGTTCTGTTCTAACCTGGAGCACTTCATATACTGCAGAACTTCCTTTTTCTCCTGAGGGCAGCTCCTATAATGTTCGGCATAAGATCACTCATGTATGGAGGCATTTGAAGGCAGCAATGACTGACTTCTCATGATAATACAGTCATTTCTAGATGCTTCTACCAGTGATAGCTAATTCAGCCCAGAGGACCCTCTTTGCAGAGTCTGGGATGGGATGGACCCTGGCTGCCTACAGCCATGTGTCTGTTGTCCTGAGCTCATTTTATTCTTTTGTGCAATTCCCTTGAAGGTACATGACTCCAGCTTCTGGCTCAGCCCTGGAGCAAGTTCTATCTGTGCAGTACAGTGTGGTGACCCCACTACTGAATCCCCTTATCTACAGTCTGAAGAACCAGGAGGTGAAGGCAGCTCTAAGGAGGATGCTGGCCAGGAAGCCTAGGCTTACCTTCTAAGCCAGGCTCTACTGTCTCCTCATAATCGAGGAAAAATCAAGAGAAGGAAGAGGAGATAGAGAGTTTCATTTCTAAGATATCTCAGCATGAATCCTTGTCCCAAATGGAAGTCTTAGTTCCTCTGACCCTTGTGCCCTCCCCTAGTCAAGCAAGATGGATAAACCTCCACAGAATTGATGGCATCCATCCACAAATGACCCAGTCACTACACAAGAAAATTTTCTCAAAAACCATAAAGAGGAATTCTCAAAAAGTGAAAAATAGAACCACCAAATGTCCCAGCAACTCCACTTCTGGGAATAGAGCCAAAGGAAATGAAAATACTAACTCAAAAAAGACACATGCAAGTATGTCTGTGGGGATCCAGGGGTAAAGAATCTGCCTTGCAATGCAGGGGACATAGGTTCAATCCCTGGTCAGGGAACTAAGATCCCACATACAGAGGAGCAACTAAGTCAACGAGCTACAGCTACTCAGCCTGCACACTCTAGAGCCCATGAAACCAGGCCCCTCAAGAAGCCTTTGGAGGGCAGTGAGAGAAGCCTGTGTGGGGCAACTAAATACACCCACAGCCATCTCAGCTAGAGAAATTTTGCACACCTCCATGAGCCTAGGGTCCATGGCAAAGACCCAGCACAGCCAATAAGTAAATAAATAATAAATATCTTTTAAAAATATATGAGCTCCTATGTTGATACATCCATGCTCAGTCACATCTGACTCTAGACGACCCTATGGACTGTAGCCCTCCAGGCTCCTCTGTCCATGGAATTTTCCACCCAAGAATACTGGAGTGGATTGCCATTTCCTCCTCCAAGAGATCTTCACAACCCAGGGATCAACCCCCTGTCTCCTGTGCCTCTTGCATTGCAGGCAAATTCTTTATCACTGAGCCATGCAGAAGTCCCAAGATCATAGCAGCATTATTTACAGTACCCAAGACATGGAAAGAACCTAGGTATTCATTAATGGATGAATGGATTAAAAAAAGGTATGGATAAAGCAATGGAATATTATTCAGCCTTAAAAATGAGGAAATTCTACCACTTGTGACAACATGGAAGTTCCTTGAAGGCATTATGCTGAGTGAAATGGGTCAGACATAGAAAGACAAATGCAGTACAATGTCACATACATGTGAAACCTAGAGATCAACCAAACTCATAGAAAAAGATATCAGACGTGTAGTTATCAGGAATGGAGGGTGGGAGGAAGGTGATCAAAAGGTACAAATTTCCAGTGTAAAATAAGTACTAGGGATGTACACAACATGATGACTATAGTTAACACCATTGTATGATATACAGGTAATCTGTTAAGAGAGTAAATCCTAAGAGTTCTCATGACAAGGAGAAAAGATCTTCCTCTTTCTTCTTTCTTTTCTTTATATGACATCTTTATGAGAGCTTCCCTGGAGGCTCAGACGGTAAAGCGTCTACCTACAATGCGGGGGACCCGGGTTCAATCCCTGGGTCAGGAAGATCTCCTGGAGAAGGAAATGGCAACCCACGCCAGTATTCTTGCCTGGAAAATCCCATGGATGGAGGAACCTGGTAGGCTACAGTCCATGGGGTCGCAAAGAGTTGGACACGACTAAGCGACTTCACTTTCACTTTTATGAGATGATGGGATTTTTTTTTTTAGGAATAGAGGAGTTTTATTTAAGCCAAATTTAGGGCTATAGCCCAGAAGACAGCCTCTCAGATAACTCTGAGAAACTTCCCCACTGAAGCATGATTTTTAGCATGATCATCTACCTTAACAGAACAAAGAACATACATCAAACATGACAGGGGTATATTCCTCAAGTGTCCAAAAAGAGATAGTTGTAATCCATATAGAGTGAGAGAGCAGGACCCTAGTGTCTGTGAATGGAACCATATTTTTGAGAATGTTAATATGGATGTCATATGAAGGGAGTTTGTTATCCTTATTTTCAAAACAGACATTCTTTATCTCAGTGGTTAAAACAGATATTCTCTGTGAGTTTGACAGGCTGTTCTGGTTCAACAAAATTCAGGCTGAACCATGTATGGGCCAAAAATACTTCCCCTTACTTGAATGTGTAAAAATATTCTACATCAGAGAGAACTCTCAGGATTTTCCCAATTAGTAGTTTTGAGATGATGCATATTAATTAAACCTATTGCAATGCATATATATACACATACATATATATATATACATATATATACATGCATGCATATATATGTATATATATGCATGCACACTCAGTCACTTCAGTTGTGTTCAACTCTGCAAGCTTATGGACTGTGGCCCACCAGGCTCCTCTGTCCATGGGATTCTCCAGACAAGAATACTGCAGTGGATTGCCATTTCTTCCTCCAATATATATATCTAAAAAACAATCACACTGTATGCCTAGAATTTACACATTAATTTATGTCAATTGCTGCTACTGCTGCTGCTAAGTTGCTTCAGTCGTGTCTGACTCTGTGCAGCCCCATAGATGGCAGCCCACCAGGCTCCCTCGTCCCTGGGATTCTCCAGGCAAGAACACTGGAGTGGGTTGCCATTTCCTTCTCCAATGCATGAAAAGTGGAAATTGAAAGTGAAGTTGCTCAGTCATGTCTGACTCCTAGCGTCCCCATGGACTGCAGCCTACCAGGCTCCTCCGTCCATGGGATTTTCCAGGAAAGAGTACTGGAGTGGGGTGCCATTGCCTTCTCTGTTATGTCAATTATCTCTCCATAAAACTAGGAGGAAAAGATAAGAAAGATCTTTACAATTCCATCAGCCATTTCACAGCTTTTGCTTTTTCTTTCATTTCTTGCCCTTTCCACACCTCCTCTTTGCCTCTCCCTCACTTGTTTTACTTTTATCTATGCACAAAGTAGAAATCTGACCACTAGTAAATACCCCACTTCATTCCAGGAGAGTCCTATCTCAGTCCTGAGACCTTCTTTGTTCCCATACCAAAAACTGCCTGGCAAAATCTAGAGCTCCAGAGTAACTTGGAAAGAAATGAAATAAAATCAGTGTGTCTCCTGTTGTCTTTGTCCTTAATAAGTAATACATGGAGTAGAACATAGCAAATAGTAAATCTTCAATAACTATTTGTTGATTATAGAGTGAATGAAGGAATGAATAGTGGACCTGTCTAAGGAGTCCATTCTCTTATATGGTTCTAGGGAATAGGAGGGACTATCCACCTCTACTGGAGAAGGCAATGGCACCCCACTCCAGTACTCTTTCCTGGAAAATCCCATGGGTGGAGGAGCCTGGTAGGCTGCAGTCCATGGGGTCGCTAGGAGTCAGACACGACTGAGCAACTTCACTTTCACTTTTCACTTTCATGCATGGAGAAGGAAATGACAACCCACTCCAGTATTTTTGCCTGGAGAATCCCAGGGACCGGAGAGCTTGGTGGGCTGCCATCTATGGGGCTGCACAGAGTCGGACACGACTGAAGCAACTTAGCAGCAGCAGCAGCATCCACCTTTAAGGACTTTCTAGGTGGCACTAGTAGTAAAGTCAATGCAGAAGGCATAGGAGATGTGGGCTCAATGCCTGGGTTGGGAAGATTCCCCTGTAGGAGGTCATGGCAACTGACTCTAGTATTCTTGCCTGGAGAATTCCATGGACAGAGGATCCTGGCAGACCAGAGTCCATAGTGTCGGAAAGAGACACAATTGAGCAACTTAGCACGTATCCTCCTTTAAAACCTTGTCTAACAGATTCTGTATCTCTAATAGTTAGTATGTTCTGTTAGTGTTAGTGAAGTTAAGTGTGTCTGTTAGTGTTAATGAAGTCAGTCCTGTCTGACTCTTTGCAACCTCCATGGGCTATACAGTCTATGGAATTCTTCAGGCCAGAATACTGGAGTGGGTAGCTTTTCCCTTTTCCCAGGGGATCTTCCCAACCCAGGGATCAAACCCAGGTCTCCCTCATTGGAGGTGGATTCTTTACCAGCTGGGCTACAAGGGAATAGTGTGCAAAGAAAAAGAATGAATGAGAGAGAAGGGGTGAGAGAAGGAGCATATGAAAAAAAAAAAAATGTGTGTCCTTCACAACAATACAGATGTCAGAGGGAAGTACTATAGGAGAGATCAGGATCCGGAGAGATCAGGATCCAAACAGATGAGTCAAAATTTCGGTTCACCACCCAAAGTCATCATCACAAGAGCTTGGTGAAACATGTGCACTCTGACCCCCTGCCCAGAGTCTCTCCATCACCTATCTGAGCCTGGACCATTTCAGATCCCTGACTTGGTTCAAGACCTGTTCCAGGTGTAGAGGAAGGAGAAGGAGTTAGAGAATGCAGAACAAATGCTCAACTGCCACCCCATCTCCCATTCAGCTCTCAAGAGGGTTCTCAGAAATACACCAGCAATTGTTCTACCCAAAAACTGACAGGTCACATCAGCCAAGACCACTTCCATGCCAGCTCCCTGGCTTCTATCTGTTCTTGATCCTTTGACCCTCAGGCTAAGATCCTCTCTGCAATTGTCTGTTTCCTTCAGGAAAGCCCTCTGAAAATCATGGCCTCATAATGTGGTACACTCACAGGGGAAGTTTCCAAGATGAGGCTATTTCTCTGGAGATGAAGGCCAGGGATGTGGAACTGAGCCAAACAGTCCCAGCTTCAGCAGCATTTCTGCTCTGCCCACTTGGTGGAGCTGGTCCTTTACATTTTCCAGAGCATATGCCTTCCTGAGGATGCAACTAAGGCAAAATAGTAAATAGATATGTGAGATCAGTGGAGGAATGGCCATTTAATCCTGCCTTCACATACACAAACACACACAGGGATTATTCCTAAAACCCTGTTGACTTGGGAGAAAGCTTTTTGTCCCATAATTAGGGAAGGAAGAGCATGGGAATAGACTGGGTTCAAATTCAAACTAAAATTATGTGATGAATACCAAGTTGTTTTCTGAGTCTTAGTTTTCATCAAGAATAGGAGAGGAATGTCATATTCCCCCCTTGCCTAGCCCTATATGTCCCTAAACAGGCTATGGGGACTTCATTAGGGAGCTGCTGGGCTCTGAAAGAAGAGAAATATGGTCTGAATGCCAAAAGCCCTATGGCGTATATAGGGCAGGAAGAGGGAATCAGAAAATATAACTTGGCTAACACAGAAACGGGGTCATTTAAGTTGGAGTTTTGGTAAGCTGGATTGTCAAAGCAGGAAAAGATCTCATAAAAATTGCTAGACCAAAACCTTCATTTGAAAATGAGGAAAGTGAGCCACAGAGACAAAGATGACTTGCCCAGGTTTAGACCATCAGTAAGAAGCAGAAACAGACTTTAGGACTCATGTCTCCTGCTTCTCCATCTTTCACATTCCTTATGATCAAATTAGAATAAAGCTCTGCAAACATCCTCCTATAAATCAGAGAAGCAGCAAGGATGAGTAATAGCGTGCAGGGTCCCAACCAAAAGGCCCCCAAGTGCACAGATTCTTCATTACTGATCTGTTCTTATCTAATCTTTTTATTTATTGCTATTAATTAATTTTTATTGCAGTATAGTTGCTTTAGTTTCTACTCCATAGCAAAGTAATCAGCCCTACATACACATATATCACTTCCCTTTGTGATTTCGGCCCCATTTGGGATACTGCAGTGCATTAATTGGAGTACCCTGTACTATACAGGATGTTCAGGTCAGTTGTCTATTTTGTACACAGTATCCAAAGTACTTAGGCATCAACCCCAGTCTCCCAATTCCTCCCACCCCACCCCTTTCTCCCTTGAGCTCCATACATTTGTTCTCTAAGTCTCTATTTCTGCTTTGGAAATGTTGCAGTGAAAAGGAGAAAAAAGAGGAATGAGTTTTTTTCTTTCTCTTTCCTGAGAACAAAGAAGATAAAGAGAACAGTGAGCAGGACTGAACATTCCTAATGTTCTGTTTTGTTTTTTTCACTTTAACTGCTCCTAATTCTGCGTGTCTATAAGTAAGTTTGTGTTTCTGCCCCTAACTCTGCAGGGGCTACACTTCGCACTTATTTTGCTTTGTCTCGATGCTCAATACACCCCGTATATCGTGTTTACCCTTACAGCACCCTTCCCCTTGTAGTTAAATATTGGAAAGAAGGCCATAGAGCCACTGAACTGCTACACTCAATTACTGCGTTACAGACGCCAGCCTATGGCTGCTTTTAACAAGATCCTAAAATCCTTGCTCCTCATCAAAGACTCCTGGGAACCCTCATCTTATATAAGCTCCTAGAATCTTCATGGAGTGGGAGCACAGTTCTTGAGGCATGAGCCTGCTATATTCTGCCCTCCGCCAGCTGAGAATTAAGTCAACTCTCTGTTTCCAAACTCTGTCTCCATATTTTTTATTCAGCTTTGGTGGGCAGAGAAAGCCAAGATTTTGGCCAGCAACAGAAATAAGGTCATCTATACCACTTTTCTAGATGACAAACACATGAGAAGATGCCTAATATCACTATTTACTAGGAAACTACTGTGAGGTATACCCTTACACACGTCAGAATGGCCATCATCAAAAAATCTACAAATAATAAGCACTGGAGAGGGTGTGGAGAAAAGAGAAACTCTTACACTGCTGGTGCTAATGTAAGCTGATAGAGCCACTGTGGAAAACAGTATGGAGTTTCCTTAAAAAAACTAAAAATAGAACTACCATATGACCCAACAATCCCACTCCTAAGCATATACCCAGAGAAAATCATAATTCAAAAAGACACATGCACCCCCGTGTTCATGGCAGCAGTACTTACAATAGCCAGGACATGGAAGCAACCTAAATTTCCATCAACAGAGAAACAGAAAAAGAAGATCTAGATGGTAGATCTAGATGGTAACCAGTTTGTGAAGGGTATTTTCTTATCTTAGGGGTAAGGAAGTACCTCAATCCCCCTCAAGTCACCCATTTCAGATTCTTGGAGCCCCTGCCCTTCCTGCCCTTTTCCCACTCCACATCTCTACCCGTTAAAATCCCAATACTTCAAAATGAGCTCAAATTCACTCTTGTCATGAATCTTTTCTTGAGCCCTTTTTCTCACAGCCTCCCACCAAATAAACTATCTTTCCTCTTATCAATACTCACGGCACATTTCTAACCTCTCTCATAGTATTAATGATACTGTATCTTGTATTATAATTATTTGTTAATGTTTATCTTATGATTCCTACTAGTCCATGAGGGAAATGATGTTTTTAGCCAGATTTAGATCCCCTCCAAAGTTCTTTGAATTATGCTAGGTGATCAATAAAACTTGGTCGAATTGAATTGATACAGAAAGGAATCTCCATCTTTGAGTTGTTGTAAGTTCAGCCTATTTCCTCTTTGGTAGAGATGAAGGTGGCTGTGACCCTTAGCCATGTCCGCCTTTCACCCTGTTTCCTCCCTCTCCCTCCAGGAAGAAAATAACAACCAGCCACTCAAAATCAAGCCCTTTATTTAGGACACAGGACACTGATGTAGTGAAAGTGCCATTGTCGGCACTGAGCCGGAGTCAAAAGTCTCAGAGCACTGTTTACCGACTCCTGGAGAATAGTCCTTGTATGTCCAACAATATCACTAGAGGGCCCAGGCCCAGAGACAAATCAGCTTCAACGCCGTATGAACAAGCAAAATGAGGTAGCCCAGGGCAGAGGAATTTCAGGAACAGAAAGAGGGCAAAAGCAGCAAAGACAGGTGTTCACAACTTCTCACAGAACCACTGAACCAGCTTCTCAGAACAGAGTGCTTTATGGGCCAACCTGATCATGAAGAAGGAGACAAGGTAAGTTGACTGACTGGATTTTAGCTCAGACTCTCACTCAGTTTTATCCCCAGGAGGGCTGAGGTGGAAGTGTGGATGAAAATTACAGACTTTCCTAGCCAAGTGGCAAGGGACATTGAGCCACCTAGTGGAATAAGGTCCATTTCCTTAAACTCCAAGAAAATTGGAGGGCAGTGGTAACAAGGGTTTGTCTTAGGGCTTAGGACTAAACAAGTCGAATTAGATGTTCAAGTCCAGGTGAAGGAAATCCTGGGACTCAGCCCTCTCTTAAGGAATCCTTGTTAGGAAAATTGCTAAACAGAGGTGGAGTAAGTGGGGCTTGAAAATTGGAAACCTGAGTCAGCTTGATGAATTTTGTTTTGAAAACTATATTCTAGCTTAAAAACAGGAAATAGAAAGGGATATGGTGCTGGGACTAAAGGGCTGAGAATAGGGAGAGGAAGTGTAAAATAGAAAATAGAATGGAGACTCACCGTAGTTAATTCCTATTTTATCCAGAATTTTCTTGACACACATAATGTCATCAGTAAGGTCATCATCCAGGAACTCCGGCAGGAGTTTTAGGTGGAAAAAATGAGAGAGCTAAGGATTACCCAGAAAGGTAATGAATTTCCCTCTTCCCTGGTCCTTCTCTGAACTAGAGGCTTAAGCCTGTTGCCTTTTGTGTGAGCAATCCAATACACTAATAACCCCCCAACCCCGGCAAAGACTCCCTTCCCTTCTCTGGGGCATCTCTGGAGGAATTATCAACTTCATCAGCTGACTTCCTCTGAAAATGCAGAGTATTAAACTTCAAGATCACCAAACAACTCAGATCATCTATTCATGAACTTTCAGGGACCGTCTGGGATTTGGTGATAATGAAAATTTCTAACAGCCTCTTAATAATATCAGTTCAAGTCCCACACGTGATGTAGAGTCCTAGGCAATGAAACCAGAGGTGCGCTTGACACCGAGAAAAGAATTTATCCCAGAAGCAGGCAGTCTTAAAAAAGAAAATCAAAGTTGGCTGCTGTCTCGCTGTATTTCACTATGCGCACTGTTCACTAAACCCATGGTAGGCAAGATGTGAGCTGGGAAGCTGGAAGAAAACTCAAGGAGCTATAGGAACTGCAGACACGTTTATTCTCTCCTGGCTGGCACAGCAACTGCAGCAGCAGACACACTGTATTCTCTCCTCTCATGGCTGATCCAGGAACATAACCATAGGCAGTCACATGGAGCCATAAGGCAGCCTCAAAGACTTCTCAGGTGGTGCTTCTATAGGCATATCACACAAAGTAGCCCGTGACCAAGTGAGTACCTCGTGACACGCTATAAATGATCTCAGCTGTTACATAGCCATGTATTTACCAAACGTGGGGCAAGAGGGCCTGACCACCATCTTGGCTAATTTGCTCTCTCCCTACAGATACTCACATTTCCCATTTTTACATGTTAATACAAAAAACACTGAATAAAACACGATGTGACTGGCATAAAGATATACATAGAGATGAATGAAATTGAAGGGAGATCGCAGAAATAAACCCACCCATCTATGGTGAACTCATTTTAGACAACAGTCCACAACATTAAATTGAGAGGAAAATGATGTTTTCAACAAACAGTGCTAGGCAATTGGTTATCCACATGCATAGCAATGAAATTGGACCCTCTCCTCCTTCCACATACAAAATGTAACTCAAAATACATAAAAGGCTTAAATGTAAGAAGTGAAATTACAGTCAACATCCAATATCCACAGAGTTCACATTTCTAGAGTTCATTTAAAGCATACAAAATTTAAGAAAATGTTTGTTCATTATATATCTGATAAATCATTATCCAAAGTATCTCAAGAATGTTTACAACTCACCAACACAAAGACCTAAAAAACAATTATAATAATGGATAAATGACTTCAACAGACTGTTCTCCACACAGGTCATACAAATGGTCACCAAGCCATGAAAACATGTCAAAGATCATTAGTCATGATGGAGATGCAAATTAAAACTGCAATGAAGCAACTCCTTCACATATTCTAAAATGGTTAAGATAAAGAAATCTAAAAATAACAATTCATAACAATGTAAAGAAATTGGAACCTTCAAACATTACTTGTAAAAATAGAAAAGGGAAGGGTGCAACCAACACTTACAATGTGATGTGTTAGCCCCTCATTCACATCCAACCCTTTGGGACCCTACGGGCTGTATCTAGTCAGGTTCTTCTGTCCATGGAAATCTCCAGACAAGAATACAGGAGTGGGTAGCCAATCCCTTCTCCAGGGAATCTTCCCAACCTAGGTATCAAACTCAGGTCTCCTGCAATGCAGGCAGATTCTTTACCATCTGAGAAGATGGGCTTACCACCAGGGGAGTCTATATTTACAATATAAATATATAATTAGTATATTGTTCAACAACACCATCCTAGAAATATACCCCAAAGAACTGATAACAGGTGTACACATATAATGACAGCCACACTGTTCACAATAGCCAACAGGCACAACAATGCAAAGTCCATCAGCGGGTAAATGAATAAACAAAATTGTGTAGATCTGTAAACAGACGTATTATTCACCATAGAGGGAGTAAAATAAAAGAATAAAGTCTCTGTGAAAAACAGTATGGCAGTTCTTCAAAAGCTTAAATATAGAATTAACATATGATCCACCAATTTCACATCAGGGTACGTACATAAAATGTTGAAAGCAGGGACTGGAACAGATATGGGTACACTCATATTCATAGCAGCATTAACCACAAGAGCAAAAGGAGGAAGCAACCCAAGTGTCCATCAACAAATGAATGGATAACTTAAGTGTGGCATTCACAAAGGAATATAATTCAGCCTCAAAAACAAAGGAAATAGCAACACATGCTACAATATTAACCTTAAAGTCTTTATGATAAGTGAAATAACCCTGTCACAAAATGACAAAAATATATGAATCCACTTACATGGGGTATCCACAGAAGTCAAAGACAGAAAGTAGAATGTCACTGCCAGGGACTCTGGGAATTAGTGTTTACAGAGTTTCACTAGTGAAAATTGGAATGCTCTGAAGGTGCTTGTTGGGGATATGGTTGTACAACAATGTGAATGTAATTAATCCCAAAGAACTGTGTATCTAAAATGGCTTGAATAGTAAGTGTTTGTATATTTAGGCACAATGAAATAAATGAAAGAAATACTGATACATGTTACAACATGGATGAACATTGAAAACAGCCCATGTGAAAGAAGCCATGCAGGAAAGACATCAATGTTGAGGATGACCTGGATGTGATGGAAACAGTGGGATTCTTGTAGGTAGAATCTACACCATCTCCTGCAGGAGACCCAGAGCCACGTCAGAAACCAATGAGTGCCTGCTTTTACAGGAAATCCAGAGTCAGGTCAGGGGCCAAGATCCTCGCAGATTGAACCTGCAGCTGCTCCTGCAGAGGACACAGAGCCAGATCAGAAACGAACAAGGGGCAGGTTGAACCTGCTCTTGCTCTTCCAGGAGACACAGACCAGGTCAGGGCATGGAACTCCTCGTGGAGAAGCTGCCCCTGCCCTGCATTAGACCCAGAACCACATCAGGAACCTTCACCCCTGAAGACTGAAAACTGCTCCTGCAGGAGCCCCATGTGGATTCACCACTGCTGCAGGGGAACCTGCCCTGGCTCCTGCAGGAGACGCTGGGCCAGGTCAGGAACCAGCGCCCTTGCGGGCTGCACTGCACCTGTAGGAGACCCAGAGCCATTTCAGGAATCAACACCCCAAGGGCAGGTTTGAATCTGCAGCCACCGTTACTTCCGATACACATCATCAACCCGCTCCTTCTTCCAAACTTTACTTTCCGTCTCCGGTCATTGTTTGTGTTGCAGTTTTTATTGTTTTGTCTTTCATATTATTTACAGCACTGTATATTTTGTGTTTTACGTTTATAACAATACGATGTAAGCCTTTTTAATATTGCCGTTCAGGAGCATTAAACGCACTCATGATACTGTGCAGCGATCACCACTGCCTAGTTTCTACATTTTATTCCCCAAATAAAACCCTGTATCCAAAGAATGCAGCTCCCAATTCCTCCTCCCCCAGACTCTGACAACCATGATCCTCTTTCTTTCTCTGTTTCTTTTTTTAACTCAGTTTATTTATTTTTGGCTGCCCTGAGCATTCATCGCTGTACGGGCTTTCTCCAGCTGCAGCAAGTGGGGGTTACTCTTCGTTGTGATGCACACCATCTCATTTCAGTGACTTCTCTTGTGGAGCACAGGCCCTAAGGCTTGCAGGCTTCAGTAGCTGCAGCACACAGGCTCTGTAGTTGTGGCTTGTAGGCTGTAGAGCACAGACTCAGTAGTTGTGGTGCTCGGACTTAGTTGCTCCTTGGCATGTGTAATCTTCACGGACCAGGTAATCACACCAGTGTCTCCTGCACTGACAGACTCTTATCCACTGTACCACCAGGGAATTCCTCTTTCTCTGTTTCTTTATCTATTGTCGATGTTTCCTATAAATGAAATGATTAAAAATCATTTTTGTGTCTGTCCACATATTTTAAGAAATAACTGGTTACTTTTTATTTTTATCTGAAATAGCATTTTTGTTACCTGAAAGAGGAATTCAGATGCATTACAGATGAGAGGTACAAAATGAGATTTTAAACATAGGAAATATGGGCATAAAATTGGGATACACACTGCTGTTCTAAGTGTGACACCAAATGATATGATGCATTTACTCCTGTAAAAGGAAACTCGTGACTACAGAAGGTATGGAACAGAAACAGCCTCACAAGCATAGAGAACAGACTTACGGTTGCCTAGGAGTAGGAGCGGGGTGAGAGTTGAATTGGGAGTTTGGGACTAGCAGATGCAAACTATTATAAAGAGAATGGATAACAACAAAGTCCTATTGTGTAGCACAAGGAACAATATTCAATATCCTATGATAAATGATAATGGAAAAAATGTTAGGGAGATGCTCAAACTCACTAGTTATTAATATAATAATTTAAAACAGCAAAGAGATGACACTCCACACCTGATAGATGACCAAATATTAGTTAGTTGACCAGTATTTTGTGATACAGAAACCCACAAGGATTACAGTGAAAGCTGCAGCCTCTCCAGTGAAATTGAAAGTCACTCAGTCATGTCTGACTCTTTGCGACCCCATGGACTATACAGTCCATGGAATTCTTGAGGCCAGAATACTGGAATGGGTAGCTTTTCCCTTCTCCAGAGGATCTTCCCAACCCAGGGATCGAACCCAGGTCTCCCGCACTGCAGGCAGATTCTTTACCAGCTAAGCCACCAGCAACCTCTCCAAGGCACGAGTATTTGATCAAACTATGCCTACACATAACTATGTCCCAGATACTCTTCATCTGGGTAAAATTCTCAAAAATATTGCCATATAAGTTCTTGAGGAAATATGTATTAAATGTTTATTTCAGACCACCCTGTCCAACTTTCAGTGTTCCACACTCTTGGCCTGAACTTCCTCGGCTTCCTTTTTGCCCTGCCCACCTCTTCCTCACCTCCTCCAACAACCGTCGCATCCAGGGACTCAGCTGAGCAGGCAGCAGAATTTTCCAAGAAATAATTTCTCCAAGATGTCCAAATCTGGTGAATGTCTCAGATGAGAGCTACAGACAGACAGTGCTAATTCAGACATGGATCAGTGAGATCCAGCCACTCCAGAGCCTGAAGAACAAGTGAGAAAACTTTCTGCCACCCAAGAGAAGAAAACCACCACACTCTAGCAAAACCACTGCTAAGTTATCCACTAGCACCATAAGAACTCAGGAGGAGCTAGCTGAAATAACCCTTCATTCTCCCCCTCCTAAGTGCCATGCTGGGCCAATAGAGACAACATTGATGAGTGGAGATCGACTACACTTGCCCCAGCAGGTTCTGTATGTGAAGGTGATATGTTCTTTCTGGATAGTACATTTTCATCGTATTGTCCACACCAGTGGTTTCTTTTTTAAATTTTTATTTTATATTGTAGTATAGTTGATTAAAATGTTGTGTTAGTTTCAGGTGTACAGCAAAGTGATTTTTTTAACAAATTTATTTATTTTAATTGGAGGTTAATTACTTTACAATATTGTATTGGTTTTGCCATACATCAACATGAATCTGCCATAAATATCCATGTATCTCTTCTTTTTCAAATTCTCTCCCCAAGTTATTACAGACTATTGAGTAGAGCTCTCTGAGCCACCAAGTAGGTCCTTGTGTTCTGCACCAGAATCTATTATGGCAACATCAACAGTCCAGGAGTCACCTGTCTGTACATCCTTAAAGACAGCTGGAGTACCTTTGACTATTTCAAAGGTTTTGCTGTCCGTTTGTCTTCTGACAGACTGCAACCCTGTGGATCCTCCGCTCAAATGCATAGACATTCACTATTTGATCAACAGAGCAGAAAATGGTAAGAGAGCTGGACAGTGGACCAAGAGATGTACAACATAATTCTCATAATTTGTGTGCAACATAAAGGAGCAGAAGACATCTTCTCGTGATGCTACAAATCTTTATACCCTTTATAGTATGAAGTCTAGGTAGATGTTACACTGATTCTACTCCGCTTTTGTCCTTTGAAGGCTGGGAGACTCCCCAAAACATAAATGCTACCAAGAGTACAACTTTGTAGCTTTAGATTACTTATGCTTAAAATGCCTACTTGTAATTTCTTATTTCTTTGGTATATCAAAATGTATTTTACAATGTACTAAAGACTGGGAGGGACTGGGGGCAGGAGGAGAAGGGGACGACAGGGGATGAGATGGCTGGATGGCATCACTGACTCGATGGACGTGAGTCTGAGTGAACTCCGGGAGTTGGTGATGGACAGGGTGGCCTGGCGTGCTGCGGTTCATGGGGTTGCAAAGAGTTGGACACGACTGAGCGACTGAACTGAACTGAACTGAAAGACATCATTATCTTTATGAAATTATAAAAGACTAAGAATTATGTAAGTTGTTTGAAACACAGCTATATTTCTGAGTTTGTGATTCATGTTTTGCCAAAAAAAAAAGTTCACTTTTTAACAGTTTGTAATGAGGCGTCATTTTACCCCTTGTAGCTCAGAGAGCACCTGATGTATCATCTCAAACATAATTGACATGCTTCTGAAGGCACAAAAAAAATTATTCTTGCAATATTATTTTTGGCGGTGGAAAGTTGAAGATAATTGGGGTTAGGAAATCTGTTTTAGGAGGAAAAAGGCTAAGCTGTTGTAGAAGAGATCCCAAAATAAAGTGAATCAAACAAAATAAAAGATTATTTTTTCTTTTCAGTCTAGAGACGTACTGAATAGTCCAGAGTGAAAACCCGAGTTCCTTCTATATTGTTCTTTGTTATTTCCTAGGGAGTTATTCAGTCAGTCATCATTCAGTCCTTATCCATGGCAACGACTGATAAGGGCTCTTCAATATCTATCCTTCCTTTTTACCTTTGAGTAGTAAAATATGTCCATGTTTTAGACACAACTATTCATGTAATACAGAGACCACATTTTTCACTCCCATGAGGTCAAAGCAGTCAATGAGTTGATAATTATTGAAGTTAGGTGATGGATAGAGAGGAATTATTACACTATTCTTTTTATTTTTGTAGATGCTTATTTTTCCATAATAAAAACTTTCTACCAGAGTTAATGTTTCAAAGTTTTTTAACTTTTTTTAATTGAAGTTAGTTGATTTATATGTTGTGCCAATCTCTGCTGTACAGCAAAGTGATTACGTTATACATCTATATATACATTTTTTAATGTTCTTTTCCATTATGGTTTATCACAGGATGTTGAATATACTTCCCTGTGCTATGCAGTAGGACATTGTTGTTTATCCATCCTGTATCTAATAGTAGGTATCTGCTAACCCAAAACTGTTTTATAGCTTTTAACTTATTTGGATATTTTCAGTTCAGTTCAGTTTCTCAGTCATGTCCAACTTTTTGCAATCCCATGGACTGAAGCATGCCAGGCTTCTCTGTCCATCGCCAACTCCCGGAGCTTACTCAAACTCATGTCCATTGAGTCAGTGATGCCATCCAACCATCTCATCCTCTATCATCCCCTTCTTCTCCCTCCTTCAATCTTTCCCAGCATCAGGGTATTTACCAATGAGTCTGTTCTTACCATCAGGTGGCCAAAGTATTGGAGTTTCAGCTTCAGCATCAGTCCTTCCAATGAATATTCAGGACTGATTTCCTTTAGGATGGACTGGTTGGATCTCCTTGCAGTCCAAGGGACTCTCAAGAGTCTTCTCCAACAACATAGTTTAAAAGCATCAATTCTTTGGTGCTCAGCTTTCTTTATAGTCTAACTCTCACATCCATATATGACTACTGGGAAAACCATAGCTTTGACTAGATGGACCTCTGTTGGCAAAGTAATGGCTCTGCTTTTTAATATGCTGTCTAGGTTGGTCATAGCTTTACTTCCAAGGAACAAGCGTCTTAATTTCATGGCTGCAGTCACCATCTGTAGTGATTTTGGAGCAGAGCCCCAAAAAATAAAGTCGTTCACTGTTTCCATTGTTTCCCCATCTATTTGCCATGAAGTGATGGGACCGGATGCCATGATGTTAGTTTTCTGAATGTTGAGCTTCAAGCCAACTTTTTCATGCTCCTCTTTCAATTTCATCAAGAGGCTCTTTAGTTCTTCTTCACTTTCTTCCATAACGATGGTGTCATCTGCATATCTGAGGTTATTGATATTTCTCCCGGCAATCTTGATTCCAGCTTGTAATTCATCCAGCCCAGCATTTCACAGATGCAGATGTACTCTGCATATAAGTTAAATAAGCAGGGTGACAATATATAGTCTTGACACACTCCTTTCCTGATTTGTAACCAGTCTGTTGTTCCATGTCCACAATGAATAAAACAATTAAAATAAATAAATTTATATTTTAAAAAATAAATAAAAAGCAGAGACATTAAAGTTCAGTTCAGTCACTCAGTTGTGTCCAACTCTTTGCGACCCCATGAATCGCAGCACACCAGGCCTCCCTGTCCATCACCAACTCCCAGAGTTCACTCAAACTCACGTCCATTGAGTCCATGATGCCATCGAGCCATCACATCCTCGGTCGTCCCCTTCTCCTCCTGCCCCCAATCCCTCCCAGCATCAGAGTCTTTTCCAATGAGTCAACTCTTCGCATGAGGTGGCCAAAGTACTGGAGCTTCAGCTTTAGCATCATTCCTTCCAAAGAAATCCCAGGGCTGATCTCCTTCAGAATGGACTGGTTGGATCTCCTTGCAGTCCAAGGCACTCTCAAGAGTCTTCTCCAACACCACAGTTCAAAAGCATCAATTCTTTGGTGCTCAGCCTTCTTCACAGTCCAACTCTCACATCCATACATGACCACTGGAAAAACCATAGCCTTGACGAGACAGACCTTAGTCGGCAAAGTAATGTCTCTGCTTTTGAATATCCTATCTAGGTTGGTCATAACTTTTATTCCAAGGAGTAAGCGTCTTTTAATTTCATGGCTGCAATCACCATCTGCAGTGATTTTGGAGCCCCAAAAATAAAGTCTGACACTGTTTCCACTGTTTCCCCATCTATTTCCCATGAAGTGTTGGGACCGGATGCCATGATCTTCGTTTTCTGAATGTTGAGCTTTAAGCCAACTTTTTCACTCTCCTCTTTCACTTTCATCAAGAGGCTTTTTAGCTCCTCTTCACTTTCTGCCATAAGGGTGGTGTCATCTGCATATCTGAGGTTATTGATATTTCTCCCGGCAACCTTGATTCCAGCTTGTGTTTCTTCCAGTCCAGCGTTTCTCATGATGTACTCTGCATATAAGTTAAATAAGCAGGGTGACAACATACAGCCTTGATGTACTCCTTTTCCTATTTGGAACCAGTCTGCTGTTCCATGTCCAGTTCTAACTGTTGATTCCTGGCCTGCATACAGATTTCTCAAGAGGCAGGTCAGGTGGTCTGGTATTCCCATCTCTTTCAGAATTTTCCACAGTTTATTGTGATCCACACAGTCAAAGGCTTTGGCATAGTCAATAAAGCAGAAAGAGATGTTTTTCTGGAACTCTCTTGCTTTTTCCATGATCCAGCTGATGTTGGCAATTTGATCTCTGGTTCCTCTGCCTTTTCTAAAACCAGCTTGAACATCAGGGAGTTCATGGTTCACGTATTGCTGAAGCCTGGCTTGGAGAATTTTGAGCATTACTTTACTAGCATGTGAGATGAGTGCAATTGTGCAGTAGTTTGAGCATTCTTTTGCATTGCCTTTCTTTGGGATTGGAATGAAAACTGACCTTTTCCAGTGTGGTCACTGCTGAGTTTTCCAAACTTGCTGGCATATTGAGTGCAGCACTTTCACAGCATCATCTTTCAGGATTTGAAACAGCTCAACTGGAATTCCATCACCTCCACTAGCTTAGTTCATAGTGATGCTTTCTGAGGCCCACTTGACTTCACATTCCTAGATGTCTGGCTCTAGATTAGTGATCACATCATCATGATTATCTGGGTCATGAAGATCTTTTTTGTACAGTTCTTCTGTGTATTCTTGCCACCTCTTCTTAATATCTTCTGCTTCTGTTAGGTCCAGACAATTTCTGTCCTTTATCAAGCCCATCTTTGCATGAAATGTTCCCTTGGTATCTCTACTTTTCTTGAAGAGATCTCTAGTCTTTTCCATTCTGTTGTTTTCCTTGGTTTCTTTGCATTGATCACTGAAGAAGGCTTTCTTATCTCTTCTTGCTATTCTTTGGAACTCTGCATTCAGATGCTTATATCTTTGCTTTTCTCCTTTGCTTTTCACCTCTCTTCTTTTCACAACTATTTATAAGGCCTCCCCAAACAGCCATTTTGCTTTTTTGCATTTATTTTCCCTGGGGATGGTCTTGATCCCTGTCTCCTGTACAATGTCACGGACCTCATTCCATAGTTCATCAGGCACTCTATCAGATCTAGTCCCTTAAATCTATTTCTCACTTCCATTGTATAATCATAAGGGATTTGATTTAGGTCATACCTGAATGGTCTAGCGGTTTTCCCTACTTTCTTCAATTTGAGTCTGAATTTGGCAATAAGGAGTTCATGATCTGAGCCACAGTCAGCTCCCGGTCTTGTTTTTGTTGACTGTATAGAGCTTCTCCATCTTTAAAAAAACAATTAATTTTGGATAACATAATAAACTTGTACTTTCTTTTATCATTAAAATATCTTTAATACACTTCTCAATTTAAAATACCTGAGGCAATAAAAGAAGGGAAATAAAAAATACATATCAATTTTAATTTTATATCTTTTATTATTATCTTTCTATAATCAAATATTATTTAAAATATAATAAAGAGAGAAAGAAAGAAAGGAGAGAGGGAAGAAGGGAAGGAATTCCAAGATTTACAACTAAGAAACCTTAGAACTCTGTATTTTAATCTTTAGAAATAATTGGCATAGACAAGTACCTCTTAGATAATGCAACTCACTGAAAAAAAGTAATACAGGGAAGGAATTGTGGCCCTGGAGAATTCATACAGATCAGAGCAGGCCTTCTGCTTAATAGACTCCCCAGGGACCGCCAACACTCTCCAAGGCCTAGCACTGAGCTCAAGTCCCTCTGGCCATTGTTATATTGGAGGCTGAGTCAAGAAATTTTTCTGTTGGACAGAAGGACTATAGGGATATTTCCTTGCTCAAAAACTCCACCTCTGCATCTTCTAAAAGAAAGACAAAGTTGAGGAAAGCCCACCAAGTCCTAGCCATATCTCTGGCTTTTGCTGGTTAGAAAGGATGCCATTTATGTATCTTCTACTGAAAGCATCTCTTGTTGGCTGAAAGAGACCAGGTGAAGAAAACTGCCCTTCTCATTCAACTCCATCTTCTTCTAAAACTATCCACTCTGGGAGCTTGTGAGTGTACAAGCCGTAAATAGTAACTACATCCTCATTCATCACCCTCCCGAGTTACCCTCTCAGGGGAGAGGGGTGACCACGCTATATTCCTTTGCTCTACACGACACCCTCTAACTTTTTATTTTATCAGGTGTTCTGTACAGTCTTTTACTTTGCTTTTTTTCCCCTTTTCCATCTCTGTTATGCACAGAAGGTGGTCCAATTTGACTTGGCTTCATCCAAATCCCTAGTACCAACTCAGAGAATAGCATGGTCTTCTTGGGCTCTAATGTTAAGTCCTGATGTTATAGTGCCAACAGTGGACATTATTAATTCACAGAAGCCCTCGAGTAACTGATGTGCACAGCCCTTGCCTCCCATTTAAGGGCTTCCTCTTGCCTGGCTTCCATGAAACCAGACTATTCCTGTGCCAGTTCTACTTGTGTTGACACAGAAAAGGAGAGGGTTTCCATTTAGTAACAGAGAAACCCAAGGAATGTTGTCCCCAAATTTTTTAAAAAATATTTATTATTGTTTATTTATTTGGCTGCACTGGGTCTCAGTTGCAGCAAGCAGGATCTTCAACCTTTGTTTTGTGACATTCCAGATCTTTAGTTGGAACATGTGGGATCTAGTTCCCTTGAATAGGGGTTGAACCCAGGCTGCCTGCATTGGGATTGCTGAGTCTTGGCCACTAGACCTTAGAATTTCTAAGCTGGAATGGATTTTAGAACCCATTTGTTTTTCCCAGAGTTTTTTTCTTAATGAGAAACCCAAGGGAATTATTCATGAACTTACAGTGACACAGAAAGGTCTTGCGGCATCTCCTGCTGTCACAATACCTCTAGCAATCATTCAAACACACATCATGGACTGTCAGCAGGATGGCCAGTCAACATCTTTATGGCTTATTCACTATGTCAGGGAGCCTTCCTGTGGTTTGAACTCCATTCTTTTTGGAACCAAGAACGGGTGCTCTGGAGGCTGTTTACAACTCCCTTCCTTTCCTTCTCCAGTCTGAATAGTCTCTTTTCTCCTTCCTTTCTGAGTTTGATTCTCTACATCTTCCATCCCACCATCTCCACCTTAGCCAATAAACCAATAGATTATTGCCTTGAGCTGGGAAAGGTTGATGAGGTCTGACATGGCAAGGTTGCCTCTGCTACACGACCTGTCCAGGGTCAGTCCTGAAGCTGACACCTCATCCCAGCCGTGCTCTGAGACTCATAACACGTTGGAGATTTCTTTCTGTTCTTGTCCTTCTAAAGGGAAACTCCAATGCTCCATGAAAGTTGGGAACATAACCACAGTCACTTTCTCTATTCTCCAAGAACTATCCACTAACCCTCAGATCCAGGTAGTACTCTTTGTAACATTCCTGGTGATTTACCTCCTGACCCTCACAGGGAACCTGCTGATGCTGCTGGTGATCAGGACTGATTCCCACCTCCACACCCCCATGTACTTCCTCCTCAGTCACCTCTCCTTCTTGGATGCCTTCTATGCCTCAGTCATTGTGCCTAAGCTGCTAGAGAACCTGCTTTCCAAGTGGAAGACTATTTCCTTCCTTGAGTGTTTCACCCAGATCTCCTTGGTCATATTTTCAGGGGGCACTGAAACCTGCCTCCTCTCAGTCATGGCCTGTGACCAGTTCCAGGCTGTGTGCTGCCCGCTGCTGTATGTGGGGACTGTGAACAAGAAGGTGTGTGCTGGCCTGGCGGGAGCCTCCTGGGCCATAGGAATGGGGACTGGCCTGCTTAACTCCATCCTCCTGGCTCAGCAGCACTTCTGTGGCCCCAACCTTGTCCCCAGTTTCGCCTGCAGGTTTCCTCCAGCGCTCCTGACCCTGTTCTGACCCCTGTTCTGACCCCTCCATGAGCGTTGCCTCTGCTCCGACTACCATGATGGTTCTGGGCCTCGGCACCCTTGTCCTAGTGCCGCTTTCTTATACCTGTATCAAGACAGCCTTGGGAATCAACTCTGCCACAGGTTGGAACAGATCTTCTCTATCTGCTCATCTCATTTTATTGTGATCTCCATCCTCATGAACATTAAGGTATATCATTGCTGAACCTTTGAATATAATGTACAATATTTTCCACTCTAAAGTAACCTTGGTCTATAGATCAGAACATTGCAAAGTAGCAGGAAAAAAATTTTATTGGAACTCAAAAGGCCTGGGCTCCATTTCTACCTCTGCTGTGGACTAGATGTGTGAATTATTTTTTAAAAAAAGTCATTTTATTTCTGAGGCTTCAATTGTCTAACTCTGAAAAATAAGCTTATACAAAGACTGAAGTTTTTCTTATTTCCATTAAACTGTGATTTCAGTTCAGTTCAGTTGCTCAGTAGTGTCCAACTCTTTGCAACCCCATGAATCACAGCACACCAGGCCTCCCTGTCCATCACCAACTCCCGGAGTTCACTCAAACCCACATTCATCGAGTCGGTGATGCCATCCAGCCATCTCATCCTCTGTTGTCCCCTTTTCCTCCTGCTCCCAATCCCTCCCAGCATCAGAGTCTTTTCCAATGAGTCAATTCTTCACATGAGGTAGCCAAAGTACTGGAGCTTCAGCTTTAGCATCATTCCTTCCAAAGAAATCCCAGGGCTGATCTCCTTTAGAGTGAACTGGTTGGATCTCCTTGCAGTCCATGGGACTCTCAAGAGTCTTCTCCAACACCACAGTTCAAAAACATCAATTCTTCGGCGCTCAGCTTTCTTCACAGTCCAACTCTCACATCCATACATGACCACTGGAAAAACCATAGCCTTGACCAGATGGACATTTGTCGGCAAAGTAATGTCTCTGCTTTTGAATATGCTATCTAGGTTGGTCATAACTTTTCTTCCAAGGATTATGCGTCTTTTAATTTCATGGCTGCAGTCACCATCTGCAGTGATTTTGGAGCCCAAAAAATAAAGTCTGACACTGTTTCCACTGTTTCCCTATCTATTTGCCATGAAGTGATGGGACCGGATGCCATGATCTTCGTTTTCTGAATATTGAGCTTTAAGCCAACTTTTTCACTCTCCTCTTTCACTTTCATCAAGAGGCTTTTTAGTTCCTCTTCACTTTCTACCATAAGGGTGGTGCCATCAGCATATCTGAGGTGATTGATATTTCTCCCGGCAATCTTGATTCCAGCTTGCGCTTCTTCCAGCCCAGCATTTCTCTGCATGTAAGTTAAATAAGCAGGGTGCCAATATACAGTCTTGACAAACTCCTTTTCCTATTTGGAACCAGTCTGTTGTTTCATGTCCACGTTCTAACTGTTGCTTCCTGACCTGCATACAGATTTCTCAAGAGGCAGGTCAAGTGGTCTGGTATTCCCATCTCTTTCAGAATTTTCCACAGTTTATTGTGATCCACACAGTCAAAGGCTTTGGCATAGTCAATAAAGCAGAAATAGATGTTTTTCTGGAACTCTCTTGCTTTTTCGATGATCCAGCGGAAGTTGGCAATTTGATCTCTGTTTTCTCTGCCTTTTCTAGAACCAGCTTGAACATCTGGAAGTTCACAGTTCACGTATTGCTGAGGCCTGGCTTGAAGAATTTTGAGCATTATTTGGGAGTCATCAAAAGGGAAAATGAAAGTCTTTAGTAGACTTTTATTCAGTGTTGGACAAAAAAATTAAATACATCATCCTTAAAACATGCCATTTCTCTTTCCTACTGGAAGATGATGTCTCCAAAGCTTATTTGTACTGTAGCTATTGATTAGCTAGTTACTATACTACAGCTGCTTTACACAATCAAGATCAATTTTAGTATGTATCACACCACAAGATAAACATTATTAACCTCATTTTCCAAAAGAATACTGAGTTTCAGGAGTAACCAGGTACCTTACAAAAGCTGCCAGAACAAGCTAGGAATGGAGCCAAAATATAAACTAAGGCTCACTGACTTGGAACCTCAAGCTCTTTTCTACTGTGTTTCTCTCAGACATAAACAGCTCTAGTTGATGGGTCCTTGCTCCCAGGAAACAGAGTAACTAATGGCCTGTGCTCTCTACTACTGAACTGGAGATGTATTTGTACAAATTGAGAACTTTCCTCACCTGGTTGTTACTTGGCAAGAAGTAAGGGGTGGGAAATGATAAGGTCCAGGAGAGCTCACCTGTCCTGAAGACAAAACTCTTCAGCTCTCTTTTTCTCAATTTCCTCATTTGCCATAAGGAGAATGATAAGACTTCTTCCAACCACTTCACAAAAACATTAGGAGGGATAAATTTAAAAATAAAAATGACAGTAAAATGAGTATCTTTTTTAACCAAGTACATAAAACCCACAAAGATCATTCCAGTGATAATGACACAATTGCAAAAATAAAATTTGAATGCTTCTTTCAAAAATACTCACAATGACACTTAACAATGTACACCCATGAGGAGAAGACAATGGCACCCCACTCCAGTACTCTTGCCTGGAAAATCCCATGGACAGATGAGCCTGGTAGGCTACAGTCCCTGGGGTCACTAAGAGTAGGACATGACTGAGCGAATTCACTTTCACTTTTCACTTTCATGCCTTGGAGAAGGAAATGGCAACCCACTCCAGTGTTCTTGCCTGGAGAATCCCAGGGACGGGGGAGCCTGGTGGGCTGCCATCTATGGGGTCGCATGGAGTTGGACACGACTGAAGCAGCTTAGCAGCAGCAGCAGCAGCAACATACACCCACAATTTTAATCTTACTATTTTGGATTCATATCTCATGCTAGATACATTTGTATCTTTCACTTTATTTACAAAGCTTGGCTTCTTTCCCAAGCCAAAGACAAATGTGCTAAAAATGACAAAATTTTGGTCCACTAAGCATTATAAAAATAATGGGCTGTGACTCTGAGGTAATTGCTAGAGCCATGAATGGTAGGGAAAAAATGACAACTTTATTAGACTATCATATAGTTTTGTTAGAAACGATCATCACAAGATAAGAACATGCAGTTGTATATATAGGGAAAAGAAGAGGCAAAAATCCTCAGATTATCATCATAACTACTAAGGAAAGATGCTTTGAAAACTGAAGTGCTATAGAAATGCATGAATTTTTTTTAAGTTTTATTCTAACCTGTAGCACTTAATATGCTGCAGAACTCCCTTTTTCTCCAGGGCAGTTCCTCTAATGTCTCACATATGATCACTCATGTATGGAGGCATTTGAAAGCAGAAATGACTGACTTCTCACTGATAATAGTCATTTCTAGATGCTTCTACCGCTGATAGCTGACAGCCCTGAGGACCATCCTTGCAGAATCTGGGACAGGATGGACCCTGACTGCCCAACAGCATTGTGGCTTTTGTCTGGACCTCATTTTATTCCTTTGTGCAATTCCCTTCAAGGTACAGGACTCCAGCTTCCGGCTCAGTCCTGGAGCAAGTCCTATCCTTACAGTACAGTATGGTGACCCCACTACTGGACCCCCTTATCTACAGTCTGAAGAACCAGGAAGTGAAGGCAGCTCTAAGGAGGATGCTGGCCAGGAAGCCTAGGCTTACCTTCTAAGCCAGACTCTACTGCCTCCGCGTAATAGGAGGATAATAGCAGGAAAAGTCATGAGAAAGAAGAGGAGACAAAAAGACTTTGCTCCTAATTTATCTCAGCATGAATTCTTCTCCACAACAGAAGTCTTTGTTTGTCTGATCCCTGTGCCCTCCTCCAGTCAAGCAAGATGGGAAAACCTCTTGAGAACTAATGGCACCCATCCACAGGGGACCCAGTCACTGCACAAGAAAATCTTTTCAATAGATATATGGAGGATCTTTGAAAAACTAAAAACTAAAAAATATATGATCCAGCAATTCTACTTCTGGGAGTATATCCAAAGTAAATGAAAACATTAACTCAAAAAGATATCTACAACCCCCCATGTTCATAGGAGCATTATCTACAATAGCCAACACATGGAAAGATCCTATGTTTTCTTAATGGATAAATGGATAAAGAAGGCATGGATAAAGCCGTGGAATATTATTCAGCCAGAAAAATGAGGTAATTCTACCATTCATGATAACATGGCTCGACATTGAAAACATTACGCCAAGTGAAATGTCAGACAAATGCAATATGATCTCCCTTATTTGCAGAACATGGGGAAAAATCAAACTCATAGAAAACAAATGGTCATCAGAGGCAGAGAGGTGGGAAGAAGGGGGTTTGGAGGAAGGTGATCATAAGGTAAAATTTCCAGCGTAACATAAGTACCAGGGAAGTGATGCACAATATGATGACTCTAGTTAACACCATTGTATGATATATAGGAAATCTGTTAAGAGAGTAAATATTAGGGATTTACATCACTAGGAGTAAAGTTTTCCCTTTTTTTACTTGTTATTTTTATAAGATAATTTATTTTTTTAGAGATATATTTGAGACACATTGAGAACTATAGCCCAGAAGACAACCTCTCAGATAACTCTGAGAAACTGCTCCATTGAACCATTATTTTTTGCACAGCCATTTACATTATCAGAACACAGAACATACATCACATGTGACAGGGGTGTATTCCATCCAGTTTCCAAAAGACACAGGTAAAGTATATAGACAGAGAGACAGCAGTGTTAACAGGGAAGAGTCTGTTTTGATTCTTCCATGCTATATCTGTTTCTTTGGCCACTTTGATTATTATAATCACACATAACGGCCGGCCTCAGAAAATCCTGCCCCTCAACCTGACTGTTCAGCTAAAGTGCCTTTGTTCAGAACTCTGTCCACCTTAGATGACAGGAAGGAAGAAATTAATACACGTCCCTGCCTGAGGCTTGCCAATCTAGGAGGTACTTACAAGGTTAAATGGCTTTTTTAATCTGTTTCCTCATCTCCCCCCATCTCTGATCCATAAAAGAACTTGGCATCCAGACCCCAGCAATATGGTTATTTTGAGACATTATTCTACCAAGACATCCTCTTGGTCAGCCAGCTTTCTGAATGAAGTTGTATTCCTTTCCTTAACACCTCATCTCTCAGATTCATTGGCCTATTGTGCAGCGAGCAGAGCAAGCTTGGACTCTTTTTAACAGCAGGACCCTAATGTCTAAGAATGGAACACAGTCTTTCAGGGAATGTTAACATGGATGTCATGAGAATGGAGTTTCTTTATCCCTGTCTTCAAAACAGACATCCTTTACCTTAATGATTGAAGCAGACATACAGTACATGTTTACAAGCTGTTCAGGCTCACACAAAATTCAGGCTGAACCATGTACGAGCCAAAATGACTTCCTCATACCTCAATGTGTGAAAATTTTCTCCATCAGAGGGAACTTTCAGGATTTTCTCAATTAGGAGTTTTGAGATGAAGAATATTAACTGAACCTCTTGCAATATTTATTTATATATGTATATCCAACCATCCTGCTCTACACTTTGTACTTATACAGATTTATACAGTAATGTATGTCAACTGTCTCTCCAATAATCTTGGGGGGGGGGGGTGGGGAAATAAAGAATATCTTCACAGCTCTACCAGCCATTTCCACAACTATTGCTTTTCTTTTTCATTTCTTGCCCTTTTGACCTGCCCCCTTTTGCCCCTCCCTCGATCTTTTACTTTTGTCTATGCACAAAGTGGAAATCTGACCACTAGCAAATTTACCACTTCATTTTGGAAGAGTCCCATCTTAGTACTGAGACCCAGCTCCTCCTTTGTTCCCATACCAAATACTTCCTGACAAAATCTAGAGGTCCAGAGTAACTTGGAAAGAAATGAAAATCAGTATATCTCCTCCTGTCTTTGTCCTTAACTATCAACACCAAAAGTAGAACATAGCAAATAGCAAATCCTCAGTAACTATTTGTTGATTATGCAGTGAGTGATGGAATGAATGGTGGATCTGTCTGAGAAGTCCTGTCTCTTACATGATCCTAGGAAACAGAAGGAACTATCCACATTTAAAGTGTAAGTCTTGGAAAATAGAAGACAGAGCTGTGATATTTAGCAATCACAGAGAAACACAGGACTTAAAAGGTCTTATAGAGTTCTGGCTCATCACATCCATTTTAAACAAGGAACTAATATTCAGAAAATTAATATACACTGAAGTTGAAGTTTAAAATAAACACGTTCACCTAAATAAATAAATAAAATTTTTAAATAAAGTGTAAGTCTTGAGAGCAAAACCCAGGCTAACAGATTCTGTATCCCCAGTGTCTAGTATGTCCTATCACTTAATTGACTCTCAATTAGTGTGCAAAATAAAGAAGAATGAATGAGATTGAAGGGAGTGAGAGAAGGAACAGATGAAAAAAATCAGTTAATTTTGTCCAGTAAAATTCCTGCCTTCACGACAAGATAGACATCAGAGAAAAGTAGCATGGAGGAGAGATCAGGACAGAAAGGGAGAAAAAAGACCATATTTTGGGACGCCAACCTGGGTCATCCTCACAGAGCTCACTGAATTATGTGCAGTCTGGCCACCCTGCCCTGAGTATAAGAAAAAAAAAAAAAGCTGAGCATAAAAACTGCCACACACCTGAGCCCAGACCACTTCAGATATCTGTCTGCTTCAAGATCTGTTCCACAGGATAGAAAACCCAGAAATAAGCCCATGCACCTATGGCCAATTAATCTATGACAAAGGAGGCAAGACTACACAATGGTGGAAAGACAGTCTTCAACAAATTGTGCTGGGGAAACTGGACAGCCACATGTAAAAAAAAATAAATTAAATTAAATTATTCTTTAACTCCATACACAAAAATAAGCTCAAAATGGATTAAAGAGCTAAGAGTGAGACCAAATACAATTAAACTCTTGGAGGAAAACACAGGCAGAACACTCTCCGACATAAATCAGAGCAACAGCTTTTTTGACCCATCTCCTGGAATAACAGAAATAACAACAAAAATACACAAATGGGACCTACTTAAACTCAAAAGGTTTTGCACAGCAAATAAAACAATAAACAAAACAAAAAGACAACCCACAGATTGAGAGAAAATATTTGCAAATAATGTGACTAATAATGGATGAATTTCTAAAATGTACAAATAGCTTATGATGCTTAGCAGCATCAAACAAATAGCTCACTCAAAAAATGGGCAGAAGACCTGAATTGACATTTCTCCAAAGAGGACATACAGATGGCCAATGGGTACGTGAAAAGATGTTCAATGTTGCTAGTTAGTAGAGAAATGCAAATTAAAACTACAATGACATATCACCTCACACTGGTCGGAATGGCTATTGCCAAAAAATCCACAAACAACAAATGCTGGAGACGGTGGAGAGAAAAGGGAAACCTCCTACACTGTTGGTGGGAATATAAATCAGTACAGCCACTAGGAAACACAGTATGGAGGTTCCTTAAAAACTAAAAACAGAGCTACCATATGACCCTGCAATCCCACTCCTGGGCATATACCATGAGAAAAACATCATCCAAAAAGATGCATGCGCCCCGGTGTTTACCACGGCACTGTTTGCAATGGCCCAGACATGGAGCCAACATGGATGTCCCCATCAGAGGAGTGGATAAAGAGGATGTGGTATATATATACAATGGAACATTACCCAGGCATCAAATAGAATGAAACAATGCTGTTCGCAACAACATGGGTGGGTCTAGAGAGTGTCATACTGAGTGAAGTAAGTCAGACAGAGAAAGAGAAATATCATATGACATCCCTTATATATGGACTCTTAAAAAAAAATGATACAAACCAGAAAGAGATTCACAGACTTAGAAAACAAACTTACAGTTGCTCAGGGGGAAGGGATAGTTAGGGACTTTGGGGAGGTCATGTACACACTGCTATATTCAAAATGGATGACCAACAAGGAGCTATTATATAGCACGTGGAACTGTACTCCATGTTATGTGCCAGCCTGGATGGAAGCGGGGTTTGGGGGAGAATGGATGCATGTGTATGTATAGCTGAGTCCCTTCACTGCTCACCTGAAACTACCACAACATTGCTAATCGGCTATACCTGAATACAAAATAAAAAGTCTAAAATTGGGGGGGGGAAAGACTTGTTCCAGGCCTAGAGGAAGAAGCAGTAGTTGGAGAATGCAGAACAAATGGCTCAGCTGCCACCCCATCTCCCACTCAGCTCTAAAGAGAGTTCTCAGAAAGAGAACAACAGCAGTTGCTCTACTCTAAGGCTGACAAGCCTGCAGCAGTCAAGACCACTTCCACGCAGGCTCCCTGGTTTCTATCTATTCTCAGTCCGTTGAGCCTAGGCTAAGATCCTCTCTGCAATTGTCAATTTCCTTTGGCAAAGCCCTTGAAAATCATGGTCTCATATACAGTACAGTCACAAGTGAAATTTCCAAGATGAAAATATTTCTCTATAGGATGAAGGCCAGGGATATGGAACTAAATGAAACAGTCCCAACTTTAGTTAAATTTCTGGTCTACCCATCTGAGGGAGAGGGTCCTTCACCTTTTCCAGACAAATTTAACTCAGATGACCATTATATCTACTACTGTGGGCAAGAATCGCTTAGAAGAAATGGAGTAGCCATCATAGGCAACAAAAGAGTCCAAAATGCAGTACTTGGATGCAATCTCAAAAACGACAGAATGATCTCTGTTCATTTCCAAGGCAAACCATTCAATATCACGGTAATCCAAGTCTTTGCCCCTACCAGTAATGCTGAAGAAGCTGAGGTTTAGTGGTTCTATGAAGACCTACAAGACCTTTTAGAATTAACACCCCAAAAAGATGTTCTTTTCATTATAGGGGACTGGAATGCAAAAGTAGTAAGTCAAGAAACACCAGGAGTAAAAGGCAAATTTGGCCTTGGCATACAGAATGAAGCAGGGCAAAGGATAATAGAGTTTTGCAAAGAGAATGCACTGTTCATAACAAACACCCTCTTCCAGCAACACAAGAGAAGACTCTACACATGGACATCACCAGATGGCCAATAGAGAAATCAGACTGATTATATTCTTTGCAGCCAAAGATGGAGAAGCTCTATCAGTTCAGTTCAGTTCAGTCACTCAGTCGTGTCCAACTCTTTGTGACCCCATGAATCGCAGCATGCCAGGCCTCCCTGTCCATCACCATCTCCCAGAGTTCACTCAAACTCACATCTATCGAGTCCATGATGCCATCCAGCCATCTCGTCCTGGGTCGTCCCCTTCTCCTCCTGCCCCCGATCTCTCCCAGCATCAGAGTCTTTTCCAATGAGTCAACTCTTCACAGGAGGTGTCCAAAGTACTGGAGCTTCAGCTTTAGCATCATTCCCTCCAAAGAAATCCCAGGGTTGATCTCCTTCAGAATGGACTGGTTGGATTTCCTTGCAGTCCAAGGGACCCTCAAAAGTCTTCTCCAACACCACAGTTCAATCGCATCAATTCTTCGGCACTCAGCTTTCTATACAGTCAGCAAAAACAAGACTGAGAGCTGACTGTGGCTCAGATCATGAACTCCTTACTGCCAAATTCAGACTGAAATTGAAGAAAGTGGGAAAAATCACTAGACCATTCAGGTATGACCTAAATCAAATCCCTTATGATTATACAGTGGAAGTGAGAAGTAGATTTAAGGGACTAGATCTGAAAGACAGAGTGCCTGATAAACTATGAACGGAGGTTTGTGACACTGTACAGGAGACAGGGATCAAGACCATCCCCAAGAATAAGAAATGCAAAAAGGCAAAATGGCTGTCTGAGGAAGCCTTACAAATAGCTGTGAAAAGCAAAGGAGAAAAGAAAAGATATAAGCATCTGAATGCAGAGTTACAAAGAATAGCAAGGAGAGACAAGAAAGCCTTCCTCAGTGATCAGTGCAAAGAAATAGAGGAAAACAATAGAATGGGAAAGACTAGAGATCTCTTCAAGAAAATTAGAGATACCAAGGGAACATTTCATGCAAAGATGGGCACAATAAAGGACAGAAATGGTGTGGACCTAACAGAAGCAGAAGATGTTAAGAAGAGGTGGCAAGAATACACAGGAGAACTGTACAAAAAAGCTCTTCACAACCCAGATAATCACGATGGTGTGATCACTCACCTAGAGCCAGACATCCTGGAATGAGAAGTGAAGTGGGCCTTAGGAAGCATCACTACGAACAAAGCTAGTAGAAGTGATGAATTCCAGTTGAGCTATTTCAAATCCTGAAAGATAATGCTGTGAAAGTGCTGCCCTCAATATGCCAGCAAATTTGGAAAACTCAGCAGTAGCCACAGGACTGTAAAAGGTCAGTTTTCATTCCAGTCCCAAAGAAAACCATGCCAAAGAATGCTCAAACTACCGCACAATTGCACTCATCTCACCTGCTAGTAAAGTAATGCTCAAAATTCTCCAAGCCAGGCTTCAGCAATATGTGAACCATGAACTTCCAGATGTTCAAGCTGGTTTTAGAAAAAGCAGAGGAACCAGAGATCAAATGGCCAACATCTGCTGGATCATGGAAAAAGCAAGAGAGTTCCAGAAAAACATCTATTTCTGCTTTATTGACTATGCCAAAGCCTTTGACTGTGTGGATCACAATAAACTGTGGAAAATTCTGAAAGAGATGGGAATACCAGACCACCTGACCTGCCTCTTGAGAAACCTATATGCAGATCAGGAAGCAACAGTTAGAACTGGACATGGAACAACAGACTGGTTCCAAATAGGAAAAGGAGTACGTCAAGGCTGTATATTGTGTATATTGTGGTTGTATACTACTTATTTAACTTATATGCAGAGTACATCATGAGAAACGCTGGGCTGAAAGAACCACAAGCTGGAATCATGGGTGCTGGGAGAAATACCAATAACCTCAGATACGCAGATGACACCACCCTTATGGCAGAAAGTGAAGAACTAAAGAACCTCTTGATGAAAGTGAAAGTGGAGAGTGAAAAAGTTGGCTTACAGTTCAACATTCAGAAAACGAAGATCATGGCATCTGGTCCCATCACTTCATGGCAAATAGATGGGTAAACAATGGAAACAGTGAGAGATTTTACTTTTGAGGGCTCAAAATCACTGCAGATGGTGACTGCAGCCATGAAATTAAAAGTCGCTTACTCCTTGGAAGGAAAGTTATGACCAACCTAGATAGCATATTAAAAAGCAGTGACATTACTTTGTCAACAAAGGTCTGTCTAGTCAAGGCTATGGTTTTCCCAGTAGTCATGTATGGATATTAGAGTTGGACTGTGAAGAAAGCTGAGCACTGAAGAATTGATGCTTTTGAACTGTGGCGTTGGAGAAGACGAGAGTCCCTTGGACTGCAAGGAGATCCAACCAGTCCATCCTAAAGGAGATCAGTCCTGGGTGTTCATTAGAAGGGCTGATGTTGAAGCTGAAAATCCAATACTTCGGCCACCTGATACAAAGAGCTGACTCGTTTGAAAAGACCCTGATGCTGAGGAAGATTGAGGGCAGGAGGAGAAGGGAACGATAGAGGATGAGATAGTTCGATGGCATCACCGACTCAATGGACATGAGTTTGGATGAACTCTGGGAGTTGATGATGGGCAGGCAGGCCTGGCATGCTGCAGTTCATGGGGTTGCAAAGAGTTGGACACGACTGAGTGACTGAACTGAAGTGAACTGATGCCTTCCTGAGACTGTAACTGAAGCAAATAATAAGGAGATGTGTGAGTTTGGTTGGTGGAATGGTCATTCAATCCTGCCCTCCCACATACCACTGTGAACAGCGATTATTCTAAAACCTTATAGACTTGGGGAAAGCATTTTGTCCCATAATTAGGGAAGGAATAGCATGCAGTACCCCTGGGAGGTGTGTCACATTGTGTTCAAATTCAGACTAAAATCATATGATGAATACCAAGTTATTTCCTGAGAGTTTGTTTTCGTAAGTGTAAGAGAGGGGTGTCCTGTTCACTGCTCGACAGGGCCTATAAGTCTCTAAACAGATTATGGCAGCTTAATTTGGGAGCTTCTAGTCTCTGAGACAAGGCAAATATGGTCTGAATGCCAAAAGCCCCAGTGGATATAGAGGTAAGAGGAGGGAATTAGAAGATATTGACAGTTTTCTAACCTCTCTAATGATACTTATGACACTATATCTTGTATTATGTTGCTGTTGTTGTTGCTGTTCAGTTACTAAGTCATGTCTGAGTCTTTGTGACCCCATGGACTGCAGCTCACCAGGTCTCCCTGTCCCTCACCGTCTCCCAGTGTTTGCCCAAGTCCATGTCCATTGAATCTTGTATTATAATTATTTATTAATGTTTGTATTATACCAGTTGAGGTTAGAGATGCTTTTAGTCAACTTTAGATCCCCTCCATAGTTCTCTGAATTATGCTAGGTGATCAATAAAACTCTGTTGAATTGAATTCATACAGAAAGTAATCTCCATCTTTGAGTTGTTATAAGTTCAGTCTTTCTCTCCTCCTTAGTAGAGATGAAGGTGTCTGTGACCCACGGCCAGGTCTACCTACTCACCCTATTTCCTCCCTCTCCCACCAGGAAGAAAATACAGCCAGCCACTCAGAATCAGGCCTTTTATTCAGGACAGAAGTGGAATATGCACTGTTGCATTAAAAGTGCTATCAGGGGCACCGAACAAGGGTCAAATGTCCCAAGCACCATTCACGCATCCCTGGAGATTAGTCCTTACATGTCCATCGTCACTACAGGGCCCAGGGCTCAGAGACGAGTTAGCTTCAAGGGGGTACAAAGAAGCAAAACGAGGTAGCCAAGGGGCAGAGGAGTTCCAGGAACAGAAAGAGGACAGAAGCAGCAAAGACAGCAGGTGTTCACAACTTCTCACAGAGCCACTGATCCAGCTTCTCAGAACAGAGTGCTTTATGGGCCAACCTGATCATGAAGAAGGAGACAAGGCAAATTGACTGACAGGATCTTGGTTAGATTTACATCTAGCTTTATCCCCAGGAAGGCTGAGGTGGAAGATTGTGGGTGAAAATTACAGACAGACTTTCCTAGCCACATGGCTAGAGATACTGAGCCACCTAGTGGAGTAAGGTCCATTTTCTAAAACTCCAAGAAAATTGTGGGACAGTGGTACAAAGGGTGTGCCTTAGGATGTAAGACTGAACAAGTAGAATTAGATGTTCAAGTCCTGGTGAAGGAAATCCTGGATCTCAGCCCTCTATTAGGGAACCCTAGGTAGGAAAATTGCTAACGGGAGTGAAGTAAAGTGAAGCTTCAAAATTGGAAACCTGAGTCTGCTTGATGATTTTTGGTTTTAAGATTACATTCTAGCTTAAAAGGCCAGGAAATAGAGAGAACGGAGTATAGTGCTGGGGCGAAAGGACTGAGAAGAAAGAGGGGAAAGATTAAGTGAAAAATAGAGAGGTGACTCACCAGTAGTTAATTCCTACTTTATCCAGAATCTTCTTGGCACACACAATGTCATCAGTAAGGTCATCATCCAGGAACTCTGGCAGGAGTTACAGGTGGGAAAAAATGAGAGAGCTAAGGATTACCCAGCAGGGTAATGAATTTCCCTCTTCTCTGGTTTTCTCTGAACTAGAGGCTTATACCTGTTGCCTTTTAGATGAGAAATTTAATACAGTAATGCCTTTCCCTAGGTAAGGACTCCCTTCTCTTCTCAGGGGCAGCTCCTTAGGAATTATCAACTTCATCAACCAGCTTAGTCTGAAAATACAGGGTATTATACATCAAGATCCCCAAACAGCTCAGGTCACCTACCCATGAACTTTAAGAAACTGTCTGGGGATTTGGTGTTAATGAAAAATTCTAAGAGCCTCTTACTTGGTATTATCAAGTCCCACAGTTAATTTGGAGGCCAAGGCAGTGAAGCCAAAGGTGTGTTTCACACCAAAAAGAAAAAGGAGGTTATCCTAGGAGTAGGTTTTAAAAAACACAGGGACAGGGTAAAAAGACATCACTCACTGTCACAGGAGATGTTACAGATGTTCCTTGAGTGAGGGTTCTGGTCGTCTTTGCACCAAATTTTATTATTTATCTGGAAGAGTCCATATTCTGTGCTGTCATTGTCTTGTACTATGGCTTGTGTGTCATAACCACTGGTATGAAATGCAGTACAGACCCCTGAAAGAAAGATGAAAAAGAGATTTCACAAGGATGTTCATGTATAGCATAAATGAGGACCTGTATTCCCAGACAGAAAAAGGCTCTCCAACCAATCTCCAAATATGGCAGACCACAGAGTATCTTGATAAGGTGAAAAGAGTTCCAAAGGATCAGACAACGGGAAAAAGGAGAGATACATAAATAAATGTAATAAAAGAGTAAACAAATAAGAGAATTGTTCGATAATTTAATTAAAAGTAGAGGGGAAAAAAGAGGATGAAGAGAATGGAGGGAAAGAGTGAAGAGGATGAATTATGGGACAAAGCAAAACATCAGGGGACTCACATTCAGGCAAACTGACACCTCCGTAGTCCTTCAAGTCTTTCAGCTTCTGGAACACCTCACATTTTGTTAATTGCTCAGCCTGGGTGGCATGGAATAGGATGCCTACCAGGAGCAGAGAGACAAAGGACATCATTTTGGTTACCCCCCAAGATCCTGAAATGGGGTCACCACACTGCTCACCTCCTTTTATTTGTGGAAAAAGCCTCAGGGGCCCTGGCATCAAGCCTTACATCCAGGAAGAGGAGGACGAGAGAGGCCAGTCAAACCAACAAAGAAACATTGAGCCTCCTAGCTTCCTTCTGTAATTTCACCCCACTTTTCCTTTCCTCCCCAGAATCTCTAGTCCATACTAGGAATTGTTACCTGCCCAAAGAGTGTTACAAACATGATCCTGTTTCCCGTTTGGCTTTATTTATGTTGTTTCTGGTAGTGTTGGTTCTAGGAAGCAAGATGTGCCCAACCTACTTCGGGAACAAAGGGGGCCTCAGGGGTAATACAAGTGAAGCAATCAGAAAATGCACAAAGGGTCCATGGTCAACTCCTCCTTCCCCTTAGAGACATATAGAATATGCGAAAGGACTGTACATCATCATATGTCATGGTCCCAGAATCAGAGCTGACACTGGCCCACTCAACCCAGGCATGAAACAAAAGAAGTGTCCCTTGATATCTTGGTTCCTGGTTGAGTGGTCAGGAACAGAAATAGAATATGACCACAGAGACTGAGAATCATATATAACTTGGATCCAGAGACTTTCTATTTCACAAAAATGGAGAACTTGAAAAGTGTGTATGACAGTATCTAGCTACCCTCTGAGCTGCTATCAGCCTCCCCATCCCCAACCACCAATACCACTAAAGAGCCAGACACCACATTGTAAATCTAAAACTAACAACTTGCAATAAATGTGTTCATAAATATATAAGCTTGTAGATAGCCTCAGAGTAGACCACAGAAGGTTAAAAAAGAGTGACTCAACCTTTTTGGGAAAGGTGGGAAAACTGGACTTTAAGCACTTTAATATCAGAGTAGTATACACCTGGTAGTTCAGCTGGTGAAGAATCCACCTGAAGTGCAGGAGACCCCAGTTCAATTCCTGGGATGGGAAGATCCCCTGGAGAAGGAATAGGCTACCCACTCCAGTATTCTTGGGCTTCCCTGGTGGCTCAGATGGTAAAGAATCTTTCTGCAATGCAGGAGACCTGGGTTCAATCCCTGGGTGGGGAATCCCCTGGAGAGGAATCCCCTGGAGGAGGGCGTGGCAACCCACTCCAGTATTCTTGCCTGGAGAATCCCCATGGACAGAGGAGCCTGGTGGGCTACAGTTCATGGGGTCACAAAGAGTCAGACACAGCTGAGCAACTAAGCACAGCACAGTACAGTATACACCTGTGAAGTGAAGGGAAGGAAAGTTGCTCAGTCATGTCCGACTCTTTGTGATCCCATGGACTGTAGCTTACAAGGCTCTTCTGTCCATGGAATTTTCCAGGCAAGAGTACTGGAGTGGGTTGCCATTTCCTTCTCCAGGGGATCTTCCCGAGCCAGGAATCGAACCGAGATTGCCCACATTGCAGGCAGACACTTTACCGTCTGAGCCACCAGGGAACCCCCACAGTATACACCTAGAGCTTATAAAACAAGATTCTGAACCTGAGCTTTAAGATCAGTGTCCTGGAGCATATAGAGTTTAGGATACTAGTTCTAAATGATTCCTTCAAATTGCTGGCATCAAGCTTCATGCTATGGTACCAATAGCTGTTAGTTTCTTGTATGCCAAGGCTTATTCTCTCTACCTCAGTCTCTAAAACCTGATTGGGTACACATACTAAGTAAATAATTTAAGGGTTCCAACCTGAAGATATTCTAAACTTTTATATCCTACAACTCTTCAGAATCAGGGCAAACTCTTCCTCTGTTTTATCCTATATTCTGTACCATGGATTGTCACTATCAGTTCAGTTCAGTTGCTCAGTAGTGTCCAACTCTTTGCAACCCCATGGACTGCAGCACGCCAGGCTTCCCTGCCCATTACCAACTCCTGGAGCTTGCTTAAACTCATGTCCATTGAGTTGGTGATTCCATCCAACTCTTCCATCCTCTGTCATCCCTTCTCCTCCTGCCTTCAATATTTCCCAGTATCAGTGTCTTTTCACATGAGTCATTTCTTCACATCAGGTGGCCAAAGTATTGGAGTTTAAACTTCAGCATCAGTCCTTCCAATGAACACCCAGGACTGATCTTTAGAATGGACTGATTGGATCTCCTTGCAGTTCAAGGGACTCTCAAGAGTCTTCTCCAACACCATAGTTCAAAAGCATCAATTCTTCAGCACTCAGTTTTTATTATAGTCTAACTCTCACAACCATACATGACTACTGGAAAAACCATAGCTTTGACTAGACAGACCTCTGTTGGTAATGTCTCTGCTATTTAATATGCTGTCTAGGTTGGTCATAGCTTTTCTTCCAAGGAGCAAGTATCTTTTAATTTCATGGCTACAGTCACCATCTGCAGTGATTTTGGAGCCCAAGAAAATAAAGTCTCTCACTGTTTCCATTGTTTCCTCATCTATTTGCCATGGAGTCATGGGATCAGATGCCATGATCTTCGTTATCTGAATGTTGAGTTTTAAGCCAGCTTTTTCACTCTCCACTTTCACTTTCATCAAGAGGCTCTTCAGTTCCTCTTCACTTTCTGCCATACGGGTGGTGTCATCTGCATATCTGGTTATTGATATTTCTCCTGGCAATCTTGATCCCAGCTTGTGCTTCATCCAGCCCGGCATTTCACATGATGTCCTCTGCAATATCACTATATAAAGTACTGATTATCACTATATGAAGTATTGATAATCACTATATGAAGTACTGAAACTAAACAGGACCCTGTGGGGCTTCTGAAAACAGAAGTCTTTTCATGTCCCTCATTTCTTCTTTGTAGGGAATAGACTCCAGCCTCCATGACCTTACCTGAATTCCAAAGGGTAGATTCAGGGAAAGGTGGAGATGCAGAGACAGGGAGGAGCAGCCAAGAAACAATAGCACAGCCTTGGGGCAGGGTCCTAGTTTCACCATAAGGGATACACTAACAATATTTTTGAGCTCTTTGCAGAATTAAAACCTCCAGCAAATGGAAGATGTTAGCATTCATTTCAGAGACGACTACCTGAGGCCAGATTAAAGGAGTGAAGGCCCTGCACACATCCTACTCTTATCAACAGCCCTGCCCTTGAACCATTGCCAAAACATGCCTCACCAAATCTTCCCAGGTTGGGACACACAGTTTTGAGGGGCATGAGCCCATTGTGTTCTCCTTTGGCTTTGAAAAGCAATACAGCTATCATCTTCTACTTCACCCAAAACTCTGTCTCCAAGATTCAATTCAGTGCCGAGAGACCAAGTTTTTGGCATCAGCACCATGAGTGAAATGAGTGTAGAGGATCTTGGTGTTCCAAGAGAGATGAGCAGAAAGTCCTAATATCAGAGATATGTGTTTAGAAACACAGCAGAAGTGCATCCACTCCATTTCTCCTCCGTTCCATTCAGAGGCATTGGAAGAGTACACGGAGAACAGGAATAGAAATTCTATCACCCTAAGCAAATATGGTTGAAATATGGCTGGGAGTGAGAGGATGACCTTGAACCACGCGGAAGAGGTATAGATTAAAAAATCTAGTCCTAGAGAATAGTCTTTCCAACAGAGGTGCTTGGTGTAAAATGTCTCCTGCCCAGGGCTGTGGACTGAAAATACCTGTAATAGAATAAAACGATGGGCCAGGATGTCACGAATCACAGGGGCTTTCTTACACTTCCAGCCAGGTCAAGGTTTATGGCAGCAGCCCATTTGCCTATAATTTGGTAGTATCTCCACCCTTCCAAGAAGCAGCATACTAGGCAAGGAATCACAACTAAATGCAAAAAAGAAAAGAAATATACCTTAGGCAAGAGGAACCATTATTTCCTTAGAAATGTTTATAAAATAGCATATCTGGAGTTGTCTGATAAAGAAGATAGGTATCTATTGCAAACAATTACAAACTTTTCAGAGAAAGATGTCAGTTCTTAGAGATGGATCAAAGAAGAAGAACAAACAACAATCTCAGCATTGAGGAAATGTATAGAAAGACGTGAGCATTGCTGATGAAGGAAAGCCCCTGCCAAAATCTCTCCGGAGACACAGGGTGCTCTCTGTGCAGGCCAAGATCCAGCTCAAGGGAGTGAAGAGATATTCACAAGATGCTGGATTTTTCAGAAATATGCTAGGAAGCTATGCTCATTCCCTTGGATGCTTTTGAGGGTAAAATTTTGATGGTAAAAATCAAAGTTTCTCAAACCAGTCCTATGGAGGACTTCCAGAGATTGAGGAATCAGAAGCACCTTCTTCAAAACAAATTTGGCAGCAGCCATCTAACACTGTAGTTTGTAGATGATTAGTGACTGATAGAGACCTCGGCTACCACTTGGAGGGAACACCCTGAGAGCCACAATAATACTGACCATTACTCCTTACTCCTTACAGGGGCTACCCTGGTGGCCCAGACAGTAAAGAATCTGCCTGCTATGCAGGAGACCCATGTTCGATCCCCGGGTGGGGAAGATTCCCCCAGAGAAGGGAATGGCAACCCACTCTAGTACTCTTGCCTGGAGGATTCCATGGACAGAGGAGCCTTGCGAGCTACCATCCATGGGGTCGCAAAAAGTCAGACGTGACTGAGCGACTAACACACACACCTTACCGTTAATAGCCTCACCTTTTTCTGCTTCCTCCTATAATTAAGGTAAGTTATCACTAGGTGAAAAATAAAGTTAGATCTTAGAATTGAAACCCAAATTTAGCCAAATTCCTAAATGAATTAGTTATTTAGGGCAAATAAAATTTGGGGAGTGAGTGTTTTTTCTGACTTATTTCCTTTAGCATAATCAAGTTCCATCCATATTGTTGGACTGGCAGGATTTCTTCTTTTTTAAAGCTGAATAATATCCCAATGTGTACCTGATGCTATATCAACATTATTTTTTCATTCTAATAAACTATACAGTTTATATTCTGAAAACTATTTTTAAAATAAGTTTCCTTTAGAATTTTTATCATTTCAAGTCTTACATTTAACTCTTTAATCTATTTTGAGTTAATATTTGTGAGTGGTATAAGATAGTCCAATTCTCACTGTTTTGCATGTGAATATCCAGTTTTCTCAGCACCATTTATTAAGATACTATTGTTTCTCCATTAAGTAATCTTGACTCCCTTCTCAAAGATTAGTTGTGTATGCATTGGTTTATATTTGAGTTCTCTATTCTGTTCCATTAATCAGTATGTTTTTATGCCAGTACCATACTGTTTTGATTACTGTAGCCTTGTAACATAGTTTGAGATAAGGAAGTGTGACACCTCCAGCTTTGTTCTTTCACTGGATAGGTTTTGTTATTCAAGATCTTTTGTGACTTCACACAATCTAGTTTCCAAACTAGGGATCAAATCCAGACCCTTTGCAGTGGATGCACAGAGTCCTAACCACTGGACCATTAGGGAACTACCTCCCCCTCTGTTTTTTAATGTGGTGAATAACACTAATTAATTTTTGGGTATTAAACCAATCTTGCATTCCTGAAATAAACCACAGTTGGTCATGACATATAAGCATATCTGAATATTGCTAGAATTAGTTTGCAAAGAAATAGAGGAAAACAACAGAATGGGAAAGACTAGAGATCTCTTCAAGAAAATTAGATACACTAGGGGAACATTTCATGCAAAGATGGGCTCGATAAAGGACAGAAATTGTATGGCCCTAACAGAAGCAGAAGATATTAAGAAGAGGTGGCAAGAATACACAGAAGAACTGTACAAAAAAGCTCTTCATGACCAATAATCACGATGGTGTGATCACTCACCTAGAGCCAGACATCCTGGAATGTGAAGTCAAGTGGGCCTTAGAAAGCATCACTACAAACAAAGCTAGTGGAGGTGATGGAATTCCAGTTGAGCTGTTTCAAATCCTAAAAGATGATGCTGTGAAAGTGCTGCACTCAATATGCCAGCAAATTTGGAAAACTCAGCAGTGGCCACATGACTGGAAAAGGTCAGTTTTCATTCCAATCCTAAAGAAAGGCAATGCTAAAGAATGCTCAAACTACCCCACAGTTGCACTCATCTCACACGCTAGTAAAATAATGCTCAAAATTCTCCAAGCCAGGCTTCAGCAATACATGAACTGTGAACTTCCAGATGTTCAAGCTGCTTTTAGAAAAAGCAGAGTAACCAGAGATCAAATTGCCAACATCCGCTGGATCATGGAAAAAGCAAGAGAGTTCCAGAAAAATATCTACTTCTGCTTTATTGACTATGCCAAAGCCTTTGACTGTGTGGATCACAATAAACTGTGGAAAATTCTGAAAGAGATGGGAATACCAGACCACCTGACCTGCCTCTTGAGAAACCTATACGCAGGTCAGGAAGCAACAGTTAGAACTGGACATGGAACAACAGACTGGTTCCAAATAGGAAAAGGAGTACATCAAGGCTGTATATTGTCACCCTGCTTATTTAACTTCTATGCAGAGTACATCATGAGAAACGCTGGGCTGGAAAAAGCACAAGCTGGAATCAACATTGCTGGGAGAAATATCAATAATCTCAGATATGAAGACAACACCACTCTTATGGCAGAAAGTGAAGAGGAACTAAAAAACCTCTTGATGAAAGTGAAAGAGGAGAGTGAAAAGGTTGGCTTAAAGCTCAACATTCAGAAAACGAAGATCATGGCATCTGGTCCCATCACTTTATGGTAAATAGATGGGGAAACAGTGAAAACAATGTCAGACTTTATTTTCCTGGGCTCCAAAATCATGGCATATGGTGATTGCAGCCATGAAATTAAAAGACACTTACTCCTTGGAAAGTAAAGTTATGACCAACCTAGACAGCATATTGAAAAACAGAGACATTACTTTGCCAACAAATGTTCATCTAGTCAAGGCTATGATTTTTCCAGTAGTCATGTATGGATGTGAGAGTTGGACTGTGAAGAAGGCTGAGCACCAAAGAATTGATGCTTTTGAACTGTGGTGTTGGAGAAGACTCTTGAGAGTGCCTTGGACTGCAAGGAGATCTAACCAGTCCATTCTAAAGGAGATCAGCCCTGGGATTTCTTTGGAAGAAATGATGCTAAAACTGAAACTCCAGTACTTTGGCCACCTCATGCGAAGAGTTGACTCATTGGAAAAGACTCTGATGCTGGGAGGGATTGGAGGCAAGAGGAGAAGGGGACGACAGAGGATGAGATGGCTGGATGGCATCACGGACTCGATGGACATGAGTTTGAGTGAACTCCAGGAGCTGGTGATGGACAGGGAGGACTGGCATGCTGCAATTCATGGGGTCGCAAAAAGTCGGACACGACTGAGCTACTGAACTGAACTGAACTGAGAAGTAGTTTGCTAAAATTCTTTTAAGGACTTTTTTGTCTATTTTCACAACATACATTTGAGGCAAGATGTAGATCTGCCCCCAGCCCCAGGGTGAGTAATTTGAATTCATTCCCTATGGACAGAAATTCCAAAACATCAATAGCAGAACAATTGAGAGAGAAGGCTGGAACCTGACCAGATAAAAGATACGAGACCACATATTTCTCACTCTTGAAGTCAAAAAAACCTTCTCAACTAGAGAGTTTCTTGGAGGTCAAAGTGGGAGTGAGGTCAAAGCTACTCATAGGCCATCTTGGTTGAGAGACGCACATGCACATATGGGAGGATCCTGAGATATACCAAATACAGGCTAATCAAATTGATTAGCCAAAGGAAACTCAACAGAAATGCCCCATAAAAGTGATTCAAGCTACCACAAAGGCATGATTCTCTGAGTCCACCTGCGTGTCTACCCACACATACTATACTCTTTTCCTTCTAGTAAGCACTTTACCTGTTTCACTACTTTCCATCTTTGTAGGAATTTTTTTCTGCAGGGCCAGGGCCTTGTCACTGACCACAAGCCTAGGAGCATGGATTCAGCTCTCTCACTGCTACAACCTGACCTCAATCTCTGGCCAGAACCAAAACCCTGCTTCAAGCTGCTGTAGGCCAAGTCCATCCAAGATTTCAGTGATTTGTGATTTTCTTCTTCTATAATACCTCTATTGGGTTTTGATGTTAGGATTATTCTGGTCCCACAAAACAAGTTATAAAATGTTCCCTCCTCCTCTAGTTTTTGAGAGAGTTTCCTAAAGTTTTATAGAATTCACTGCAGCACGCCCAGCTTCCCTCTCCTTCACTGTTTCCCAGAGGTTGCTCAAACTCGTGTCCATTGAGTCGGTAATTGAGGGCAGAGAAGGGGATGACAGGATGAGACGGTTGGATGGCATCACCGACACAGTGGACATGCTGCAGTCCATGGGGTCACAAAGAGTCAGACATGACTGAGCAACTGAACAACAATATTAATTCTTGTGCCAATTTTGGTAATTGGTATCTTTCAAATAATTTGCCTATTTCATTTAAAATGTCAGGTTTACTGGCATGTTTGTTCATAACACTGTCTTTTTACTCTGTTATATTTGTAGGGTCTGCAGTGATATCTCTTCTTTCACATCAATGTGTGTTTATGCTCAGTTGCTCAGTCATGTCCAACTCTTTGCAGTCCCATGGACTGTAGCCCACCAGGCTCCTGTGACCATGGAAGTTTCCAGGCAAGTATACTGGAGTGGGTTGCCACTTCCTACTCCAGGGCATCTTCCTGACCCAGGAATCAAATCTGTGTCTCTTGCATCTCCTCCATTTACAGGTAGATTCTTTACCACTAGTGCCACCTCATATTAATAATTTGTGCTTAATCTGTTTTTTAATCATCTAAAAGAATATTTATCAATTTTATTGGTTTGTCAAAGATATAATTTTGTTTTATTGGTTTTTTGGTATTATTGGTTCTTTTTGTATTTCATTGTTTTCCATTATTTCATTTTGTATTCCATTATTTCCTTTGTCCTGTTTCTTTGAGATTACCTTGCTCTTCTTTATCTAGCTTCTCAAGGTGAAAGCTTAGATGACTGATTTTAAAATTTGATCTTTTCCTATATAGCCATTTAAAAATATAAACTTCCTTCTGTGGTGGCTCAGGTGGCAAAGAATCAGCCTGCAATGCAGGAGATCCAGGTTCAATCCCTGGGTCGAGAAGATCCCCCGGAGAAGAGAATGGCTACCCACTCCAGTATTCTTACCTGGAAAATTCCATGGACAGAGGAGCTGGCAGGCTACAGTCCATGGGGTTACAAAGAGTCAGACATGACTGAGCAACTAACACTTTCACTTTTCGTATAGCCATTTAAAGATATAAATTTTCTTCTAAGCACTGCTTTAGCTGTATCACACAGATTTTTATATATTCTAATTTCCCTTGTGATTTCTTCCTTTATGTTTCAGTTGTTGAACAGTATGTTGCTGCAATTAATAATACTGTATTGAATACTTGAAAGTTGCTAAGAGAGTAGATATTAAAAATTCTCCTGGGGACTCCCTGGTGATCTGATGGTTAAGAATCTGCCTTGCAATGCAAGGGACACCAGTGATCCCTGGTTCAGGGAGATACACATGCTGTGGAGCAACCAAGCACAAGCACTCCAACTACTGAGTCTATGCTCTGGAACCCACAAGTCACAACTACTGAGCCCACGCACTGCAGCTACTGAAGCCTCAGTGACTAAGACCCCGTGGCCCCAGCAAGAGACGCCACCACAAGCAGAAGCCCATGCACCACAATGAAGAGCAACCGCTGCTCACCACAACTGGAGAAAGTCCACAACAAAGAACCAGAGCAGCCAAAGTCAAAGAAAGAAAGGAAGAAAATTAATTGTAATAAATAAATAAAATGAAAGTTCTCATGACACAAAAAAATTTTGCAATTGTGTTTCATGATGGATACTAACTAGATTACCATGGTGATCATTTTGCAATATATTCAAATGTCAAATTATTATGTTGTACACCTGAAACTAATATAATGCTATATGCCAATTATATCTCAATTTTTTTAAGTATGTTGCTTAAATTCTCAGTACTTAGAGCTGTTTCTAGATATCTTAACGCTATTGATTTGTTAATTTACATTCCCTGTGGTCAAAGAAAGTGTATCTTTTATATTGTATATCCAGTAACATAGATTTATAATTACTTATTATGCTTTTGTACTTTAAGTTCTATTCCAACTTTGAACGTGATTTACATGCTTACATTACAATACTGTAGGATTCTATGTTTGTCCATATATTTACCTTTACCAGAGTGTTTTATACTTTGGAATGGCTTTGTATTGCTGTTTGTCATCCTTTTGTTTCAACTTGAAGGACCTCTTCCAGTATTTTTTGTAGGGCAGGTCTAGTGGTAACGGATTTCTTCAGTTCTTGTTTATCTGGGGAAATCTTAATTTCTCCACTTTTGAAGCACATTTTTGCTGGATACAGTATTCTGGTTGGCAGGTTTTTTCTTGTAACACTTGAAATATTTCATCCCACTTCCTCTGTCCTGCAAGGGGTCTGCTGAGAAATTGGATGATAATCTAGTAAGAGCCCCCTTGTAAGTGACAAGTCACTTTCCTCAAACTAGTTTTAAGATACTCTCTTTGTGACTTTTGACAGTTTGATTATAGTGTATTTTAATGTAGGTCTCTTTAGTTTGATCCTACTGGAGTTTTTTGAGCTTCTTGAAGTTGTATGTCCAAATCTCTCCTCAGATCTAGAAAGTTTTCATCTATTATTTCTTCAAATATGCTCTCTGCCCCTTTCTCCTTTTTCCTCCTTCTGTGACTCCCGTAATGCATATGTTTCTCTGTATGATGGCATCCCATGAGGCTCTCTTCATGTTTCTTCTCTCCTTTTTCTTTCAGCTCCTCTGCCCCAGTAGTTTCAAAAATCCTAAATTTGCTCAATCACTCTTCTGCCTGGTAAAGTCTGCTGTTGATGCCCTATATTACATTAGTCAATCCAGTTATTACATTTTTCAGTTGCAGAATTTTCATTTGGTTTTTCTTCTTTATATATATTTTTTTTCTAATTTTGAAAGTATGATACTCATTTATAGAAGACAGGGAAAATACAGAACAAGGTTATATATAGTTCCACTATATATTACAATTATTTTTTAAGTAGATAAGAGTTTTAGTTGAAGTTTCAATATAAAGCTCTCAAAAATTAATAGAATGAATATACAGAGAAGTAGGAGGATATACTAGACCTGAAAAGCACTATGACCAATTCAGCATAATTAAGATTTATACAAATTCTATTCATGTTCCCATAGACTATAAACTAGCAGACACTGAAATATATCCAGGGACATAAAACAAGATGAAAAAATTTCATTGTCTAAAGGTACTGAAATCATGCACAGTCCATTCTCTTATCACAGTGGAATTAAGTTAGAAATCAATATAAAAATATATCTGAAAATAACCCGCATATTTTTAAGTGCAATGTGACATTTACCAAGAGAGATTTTCGACTTAGCCATCAAAAGCCTCCATAAAGTTAGACTGAAAAAAGCACAGAGGGTGATTGCAGAGAAGAAAGCATTTAAATAAGAAATTAATATTTATTAAAGATACTTTATCATAAGGGTGGTGTCATCTGTGTATCTGAGGTATTTGATATTTCTCCCAGAAATCTTTATTCCAGTTTGTGCTTCATCCAGCCAAGCATTTCTCATGATGTACTCTGCATAGAAGTTAAATAAGCAGGGTGACAATAAACAGCCTTGATGTACTCCTTTCCCTATTTGGAACCAGTCTGTTGTTTCATGCCCGGTTCTAACTGTTGCTTCTTGACCTCCATACAGATTTTTCAGGAGGCAGGTCAGGTGGTCTGGTATTCCCATCTCTTTCAGAATTTTCCACAGTTTGTTGTGATCCACACAGTCAACGACTTTGGCATAGTCAATAAAGCAAAAGTAGATATTTTTCTAGAACTCTCTCACTTTTTTGATGATCCAGTGGATGTTGGTAATTTGATCTCTGGTTCCTCTGTCTTTTCTAAATCCAGCTTGAACATCTGGAATTTCACAGTTCACGTACTGTTGAAGCCTTGCTTGGAGAATTTTGAGCATTACCTTGCTAACCTGTGCTGCTGCTGCTACTGCTAAGTCACTTCAGTCGGGTCTGACTCTGTACGACCCCATAGATGGCAGCCCACCAGGCTCCCCCATCCCTGGGATTCTCCAAGCAAGAATACTGGAGTGGGTTGCCATTTCCTTCTCCAATGCTTGAAAGTGAAAAGTGAAAGTGAAGTCGCTCAGTCGTGTCTGACTCCTAGCAACCCCATGGACTGCAATCCACCAGGCTCCTCCACCCATGGGATTTTCCAGGCAAGGGTACTGTAGTGGTTTGCCATTGAGATGAGTGCAATTGTGCAGTAGTTTGAATATTCTTTGGCATTGCTTTTCTTTGGGGTTGGAATGAAAACTGATCTTTTCCAGTCCTGTGGCCACTGCTGAGTTTTCCAAATTTGCTGACATATTGAGTGCAGCACTTTCACAGCATCATCTTTTAGGATTTGAAATGGCTCAACTGAAATTGCATCACCTCCACTAGCTATATGAAGAAGACATACAGATGGCTAACAAACACCTGAAAAGATGCTCAGCATTGCTCATTATTCAGTTCAGTTCAGTTCAGTCGCTCAGTCGTGTCCGACTCTTTGCAACCCCATGAATCGCAGCAGCCAGGCCTCCCTGTCCATCACCACCTCCCAGAGTTCACTCAAATTCATGTCCATTGAGTCAGTGATGCCATCCAGCCATCTCATCCTCGGTCGTCCCCTTCTCCTCCTGTCCCCAATCCCTCCCAGCATCAGAGTCTTTTCCAATGAGTCAACTCTTCGCATGAGGTGGCCAAAGTACTGGAGTTTCAGCTTTAGCATCATTCCTTCCAAAGAAATCCCAGGGCTGATCTCCTTTAGAATGGACTGGTTGGATCTCCTTGCAGTCCAAAGGACTCTCAAGAGTCTTCTCCAACACCACAGTTCAAAAGCATCAATTCTTCGGCACTCAGCCTTCTTCACAGTCCAATTCTCACATCCATGCATGACCACTGGAAAAACCATAGCCTTGACTAGATGGACCTTAGTCGGTAAAGTAATGTCTCTGCTTTTGAATATACTATGTAGGTTGGTCATAACTTTTATTCCAAGGAGTAAGCGTCTTTTAATTTCATGGCTGCAATCACCATCTGCAGTGATTTTGGAGCCCAAAAAAATAAAATCTGACACTGTTTCCACTGTTTCTCCATCTATTTCCCACGGAGTGATGGGACCGGATGCCATGATTCTTGTTTTCTGAATGTTGAGCTTTAAGCCAACTTTTTCACTCTCCTCTTTTACTTTCATCAAGAGGCTTTTTAGTTCTTCTTCACTTTCTGCCATAAGAGTGGTTTCATCTGCATATCTGAGATTATTGATATTCTCCAGGCAATCTTGATTCCAGCTTGTGTTTCTTCCAGCCCAGCGTTTCTCATGATGTACTCTGCATATAAGTTAAATAAGCAGGGTGACAATATACAGCCTTGATGGACTCCTTTTCCTATTTGGAACCAGTCTGTTGTTCCATGTCCAGTTCTAACTGTTGCTTCCTGACCTGCATACAGATTTCTCAAGAGGCAGGTTAGGTGGTCTGGTATTCCCATCTCTTTCAGAATTTTCCACAGTTTATTGTGATCCACACAGTCAAAGGCTTTGGCATAGTCAATAAAGCAGAAATAGATGTTTTTCTGGAACTCTCTTGCTTTTTCCATAATCCAGCGGATGTTGGCAATTTGATCTCTGGTTCCTCTGAATAATGCAAATCAAAACTACAATGAGATATCACCTCACACTGGTCAGAATGGCCATCATCAAAAATCTACAAACAATAAATGCTGGAGAGGGTGTGAAGAAAATGGAACCCTCTTACACTGTTGGTGAGAGTATAAATTGATACAGCCACTATGGAAGATGATATGGAGATTCCTTGAAAAACTAGGAATAAAACCACCATATGACCCAGCAATCCCACTCCTAGGCATATATCCTGAGGAAACCAAAATTGAAAAAGACACATGTACCCCAGTGTTCATTTCAGCACTATTTACAATAGCTAGAATATGGAAGCAACCTAGATGTCCATTGACAGAAGAATGGATAAAGAAGTTGTGGCACACATATACAATGGAATATTACTCAGCCATAAGAAGGAATGCATTTGAGTCAGTTCTAAAGAGGTGCTTGAACCTAGAACCTATTATACAGAGTGAAGTAAGTCAGAAAGAGAAATATCATATACCAACACATACATTTGGAATCTAGAAAGATGGTACTGAAGAAATTATTTGCTGGGCAGCCATGGAAACACAGACATAGAGAACAGACTTATGGACACGGTGGGGAGAGGGGAGGAGTGGGTGAGATGTACAGAGACAGTAACCTGGGAACTTGCATGACCATACGTAAAATAGATAGCCAGTGGGAATTTCCTGTATGCCTCAGGGAACTCAAACAGGGCTCTATATCAACCTAGAGAGATGGGATGGGGAGGGAGGTGGGAGGGAGGCTCAGGAGGGAAGGGACATGGGTATACTTATGGTTGATTCTTATTGATGTTTGACAGACAAAAATGAAATTCTTTAAAGCAATTATCCTTTAATTAAATAAATTTAAAATAATATACATATGTATTTTAAATTAAAATAAGAAAAATCACATTGTAAAAATAAATAAAGTGGCCAAAATAAAAAACAAAAGAAAAGAAAATCTTCCAGATAGGGGGAAAAAAATTCTGTAAAACAATTATCATTCAATTAAAAAATAAATTAGTTAAAAAACAAGGGATTCCCTGGTAGTCTGTCCAGTGGTTAAGACTCCAGGTTCCCAGTACAGGGGCCCTGGGTTTGATCCCTGGTCATGGAATTAAATCCCACATGCTGCAACTAAGAACTGGCACAGCCAAATAAATAATTTTTTTTTAATCACTAAGAATAAATTTTCTAGACTTTTAGCAGTAATAATAGATGTCAAAATACAAGGAATTATATCAAAGTTTTGAATGAATATATGTTAGAAATCAGGCATTCGCTTCATACTAAGTCAAACAAGTAGAATCAAAATGTCATAAACTTTTTTAACTAGGCAAAAATTCATTAATTTTCTAAATGGTTCTTCCTTACAATTTCTCTTTGTTGATATTCGTGTTTCGTTCATGTATTATTTTCCTGATTTCATTTTAATTGTCTGTCTGTGTTCTCTTTTAATTCATGAACATCTATGATAATTATTTTGAATTCTTTGTCTGGTCATTCATATATTGTCGTTTCTTTAGGGTTGGTTTCTGGAGTTTTAATCTGTTCCTTTAAATAGGCGATATTTTTCTGTTTCTTTGTGTGTGTTGTTTTCTGTTAGGATTTCAGCATTTGAAAATTCAGCTACCTCTCTTAGTTTCTGCGGTCTGGTTTCCTCAGGGAAACCTCAAGTCTGGTTTTCTTGGGCTTCCCTGGTGGCTCAGAGGGTAAAGCGTCTGCCTGTAATGTGGGAGACCCGAGTTCGATTCCTGGGTCGGGAAGATCCCCTGGAGAAGGAAATGGCAACCCACTCCAGCACTCTTGCCTGGAAAATCGCATGGCCTGATAGGCTACAGTCCATGGTGTCGCAGAGAGTCAGACACGACTGAGCGACTTCACTTTCACTTTCCTCAGGGAGGACTTTCTCCAAAAAGCTGGAGAATCTGGAGACCTCTCAAGCCTTTTCTGGGGATGCAACCTCTTTGGACACGTGTCCCCTCCTAATTCAGAAGTTTACCAATTCTCCCTAAGATCTCTTTGTGTCTGCAGTGCTCTAGTTTCGCTGACACTGTAGAAAGCTGCGGTACTGGAGTTCCACCTAGTGTCCATCTGTGGCACTGCAAACTGGTGCTAGACCAAGCCACCTTGCTTGCCTCTGTTCTAAATGACCCGCAACCTGGTGTCCGGTTCCTCTCAGCGCTTAGACTCAGACAAGACAGAAACAAGTCCCTTGGCAGCACCACAAAAACTTAGAATATTGGATGTACATTTCACTTCATTCCTTCCCAAGGAAGAATTCAAGAGTTAGAAGTTTCCTTAATTATGCCAAGCCAAGCTGAGGGAAAGTGCGCTGGTGAATGAATGCAAAGAATCTCCCTGCCAGGCTTCATGCTTGCAGTGGGAGCAGAACTTTTTTCTCTCTCTCTCCCTCTTTCTCTCTGTTTTTAAACACAAAATTGCCTTTACCACTTTCAGGCCAAAAACAGAAGTATGTATTTTCTCTTACCCCTGTTTCGGGCCTACTGGCCCCAAAAGATGAGAGACAACAGTTTGTACCCATTTTTAGGAATGGGTGCATCTAAATGGCATAACCTTTCAAATCTGAGGATTTCACTTTCACAAAATTACAAATGGCTTATTTCTACAGACAGACATCCACAATATAAGAAATGAGGAATGGAAGATACATTTCTTCATAACCATTTGGAGAGCAGTTTGGTGCCACTGTCCCCAGACTCAGGGAAATTTTGCCTCCAGCTGTGACTGAAAGCCTGCCAGCTAGTCTCATGGAATCACCAGGAGGAGAGCTGAGGAAGGATGTTTTACCCATTTAACAAACCTTAGGAGTACCAGGGTCTCCCATCCCATTGGAGCCTGCCACGTGTTAATGAAGTAAAGCACTGGATTGTCCCTGTTTACACTGTTTCAGTTTGCCATTTTATTGAAAGAGGAAGAGGACAGCCAGTTAGTAGCTGAAGCTGAAAGAAGAATCTGAACTCCCAAAATCTAACAGGAAGATCTCTCTCCCAGGAATTTCTTCACTGAATTCTAGATTTCTCACAGAGGCAACTGGTTCATATGTTGTTAAATCCTTGTCTCCAGGGGCGAAGGAGTTTCTGAGGTTTCCTGTTAGGCCATCTTGCTGTCTTTTATTGCCTCATTTTTCTCTGCTGAATGGTCACATTTATCTGCTTTTTTGCATTTCTAATAATTGTTTTATTAGATGCTGGACATTAAGGGTGTTCTGTTATTGAGCATCTGAATTGTATTGCCTTCCTTTAATGAGTTTTGGCTTTGTACCGCTAGACAGTGAGGATACTTTTTTTTTTTAATTTTTATTTTTACTTTATTTTACTTTACAATACTGTATTGGTTTTGCCATACATTGACATGAATCCACCACGGGTGTACATGCGTTCCTAAACATGAACCCCCCTCCCACCTCCCTCCCCATAACATCTCTGACAGTGAGGATACTTAAGGTTCAGTTTAATCTTTTGAGATTTGTTTTTATGTTTTGTTAGAGCAGGTCAGTTGCACTCACTTCACATCCTACCAACATTATGCTCAAAATCCTTCAAGCCAGGCTTCAGCACTACGTGAACCAAGAACTTCTAAATGTATAAGCTGAATTTAGAAAAGGCAGAGGAATCAGAGACCAAACTGCCAACATTCACTGGATCATGCAGGAAGTAAGAGAGTTCCAGAAAAACATCTACTTCTGATTCCTTGACTATGCTGAAGTCTTGGACTATGTGGATCACAACAAACTGTAGAAAATTCTTAGAGATGGGAAAACGAGACCACCTTACCTATCTCCTGAGAAACCCGTATGCAGGTCAAGAAGCAACAGTTAGAACCGAACGTGGAACAACAGACTGGTTCAAACTTGGGAAAGGAGTATGACAAGGCTGTATATTGTCACCTTGCTTATTTAATTTATATGCAGAATACTGGATGAATCACAAGTTGGAATCAAGATTGCTGGGAGAAATAACTTCAGATATGCAGATAATACCATTCTAATAGCAGAAAGTGAAGAGGAATTAAAGAGCCTCTTGATGAGGGTGAAAGAGGAGAGAGAAAAAGCTGGCTCAACATTTTTAAAAATTAAAAATTCAACTTAACATTAAAAAAAAACTCAGATCATGGCATCTGGTCCCATCACTTCATGGCAAATAAAAGGGGGAAAAGTGGAAGCAGGAACAGACTTTATTTTCTTGGTCTCCAAAAAAGATGTTGACTGCAGTCAAAAAATGAAAAGACGCTTGCTCTTTGGAAGAAAAGCTATGACAAACCTAAACAGCATATTAAAAAGCAGAGATATCACTTTGCCAGCAAAGGTCCATTTAGTCAAAGCTATGGTGTTTTCAGTAGTCATGTATGGATGTGAGAGCTGGACTATAAAGAAAGCTGAGTGCCAAAGAATTGATGCTTTTGAACTGTGGTGTTGGAGAAGACTCTTGAGAGTCCCTTGGACTGCAAGGAGATCCAATCAGTCCATCCTAAAGGAAATCAGTCCTGAATATTCATTGAAAGGACTGATGTTGAAGCTGAAACTCCAATATTTGGCCACCTGATGCAAAGAACTGACTCATTTGAAACCCAACGCTGGGAAAGATTGAAGGCAGGAGGAGAAGGGGATGACAGAAGATGAGATGGTTGGATGGCATCACCAACTCGATGGACATGAGTCTGAGCAAGATCCAGGAGTTGGTGATGGACAGGGAGGCCTGGCGTCCTGCAGTCCATGAGGTCGCAAAGAGTCAGACACAACCAAGCGACTGAACTGAACCCCTGAGAGAAGGGAAATGATTGAAGTGAACTATACGACCACCATGACTTTCTGCCCTTCCAGACTCAAGATCAAAGAAGGGGCAAGGCATGATTATCTCACTGAGTTGAAGAGACAGAGATCAGCATTTGGGAAAGCAGAAATTGTCTGAATTTGTAGGCAGAAGAGGAGGGAGACATGCAGAAAAAGAATTCTAGAAACCTGTATATGGATAGCCACAAGACTTTAGCTGAGTATTATTAGAAGTATAGATTGAGTAACTACTGGAATTCATACAGAGTTGGAGATATTTAAGGTCCAATCAACCAGATTGGAGACATCTTATTGAAAACTGGGAGCATTCAATAGAACCTCAGAAAGATTACACTTTAGAAATAGGATAAAATTAGCCCAAGAATAAAGGTTAAATCTTTTTTTTTTTTTTGCATTTTTTTAATTTTAATTGGAGGCTGATTACTTCTTTACCTGCTCTGTGGTTTTTCAGTCTCGAAGTCAAGTCTGACTCTTTGTGACCCCATGGACTGCAACACACCAGGCTGTGTCCTCCACCATCTCCAAGAGTTTGCTCAAATTCATGTCCACTGAGTCAGTGATGCTATCTAGACATCTCATCCTGCTGTCCCCTTCTCCTTTTGCCCTCAGTATTTCCCAGCGTCAGAATCTTTTCCAAAGACTAGGTTTTTCACATCAGGTAGCCAAAGTATTGGCGCTTCAGCTTCAGCATCAGTCCTTCCAATGAATATTCAGGATTGATCTTCTTTCTAATATGCTTTTTAATATGCTGTCTAGGTTGGCCATAGCTTTTCTTCCAAGGAGCAAGCATCTTTGAATTTCATGGCTGCAGTCACCATCTGCAGTGATTTTGGAGCCCAGAAAAATCGTCTCTTACTGTTTCTCTCAGAGCTTACACTCCTGTGTTATGCTTCCCAATAGCTGCTATTAACAGATAGTTCACACATTGTGTCAATTATGTAATTGTTTACATTAGGAGAGCTAACCTGGTGCCAGTCTACTCCTTAATAGGTGGAAGCTGAAGACACAACCTCGTTGTTAACTTTCTGAAGTCTTTACTGTCCTTTAAATTCTAGTTCATATTCCACCTTACCCATTCATTTCCCTACTCCTTTCTCTATAATTTCAGTAAACTGTGTAGCTCTTTTGTGGCAGTTATCCCATTCCATATTGTGCCATAGTTATCTACAGGAAAATTCTATGTCTTGACCATCCCATAATGCGCTACATGTTGTAGGGTTCAAAAATACATTTATTAAATGAGATACCCCAAAATATATTGTCTTCTTATCAGTAGAAGACACGACTGAGCGACTTCACTTTCACTTTTCACTTTCATGCATTGGAAAAGGAAATGGCAACCCACTCCTGTGTTCTTGCCTGGAGAATCCCAGGGACGGGGGAGCCTGGTGGGCTGCCATCTATGGGGTTGCACAGAGTCAGACACGACTGAAGCAACTTAGCAGCAGCAGCAGTTATCAGTAGAAACATATAAGCAAAGGATAAATAACCTTCCCACTTAGTGGAAGGTTGGGATACATATGGTGTGTGTATATATATATATACATACATACACATACATACATATAGGACTTCCCTTGTGGCTCAGACGGTAAAGCGTCTGCCTACAATGCAGAAGACCCGGGTTTGATCCCTGGGTCGGGAAGGTCCTCTGGAGAAGAAAATGGCAATCCACTCCAGTACTCTTGCCTGGAAAATCCCATGGATAGAGGAGCGTGGTAGGCTACAGTCCATGGGGTCGCAAAGAGTCGGAAACGACTGAGCGACATCCATCCATCCATACATACATATATATATATACATACATGTACATATGGTTTATATATAGACACAAAGCTCCAATGAAAAAATAGTTAAGCAAATGGTGTTGTATCTATTATATGTAATGAATATTATATGATTGTTTTAAATGAAGCAATATAAAATGTTTACAATAAAATGTTAGGTGAAATACTAGGATTAAAATTGTATGTATGATAATAATTACAACTATTTATAAAATACATATAAAAAACTGGAAGGAAAATAATTTGGAGTAATGGAGTTATTTTAAGGTGTATGTGCCATTCACATGTTTTTATTGCCATGATCTAAAATTAGTCTTGAAAGACAATTGGCCTGGCTATCTAACTACCTTCATGAAGGATGACATGGGATGACCAGTTATTCCAAAAGCCAAACTTTACTTTTATTAAATATCTTCCAACATCTTACTGGATTAAACGAACAGTCTTACTGAGAAAAATAGGTAGTTGCAACAAGTTTATCCTGCAGAGTTCACCAGGAAGTTTTACTGTTCAAAGTGTAGTTTTGTTAGAGTGGCTTCACCGAGACTTTGTTAATGACTGAGGCCATTGTTTGATAACATCCACTTTATTTTTTCCAGGATAAAATTTTGACAATCAATAGGAACCAAGTTAGGATACATTTTATGTATATCTGTAGATCTGTGTGTCTGTTCCACAATATTTAGGAGGCAGCAATATCTGAATATAACTTTTATGGACCAATTTAATCATATTTTCAGGCCATCACAATTTTCTTCTTTTTCATATCTTCTATTTACCTTTCCTCATTATCCAGAGGCTAGACTGTGGGATGTTAGATTTGAATTGTGGCTTCACCACTTACTAATTGTATGGTCCTGAACAATGTACTTGATCTCTCTATTGATGGGGACTACATGGGGCTCATTGTTAAAATGGCTCATTATGTTGACCTCACAAACAAAGAATAAAGTCACAGTGACCCTTGAGACTTACAAAAATTGCCCAAATGACATTTTGTTTTCCCACTGGCACCGACATTCTTAAGGCTACAAGACCACCAGATTCCAGACCTCCCACTACGTGACCACAGAACTCTGCTACAGGCTAAAAATTAACCATCTCTTCAGAGAATTTTTCACTGGCAGAGTATAAGAAAGACCCCATCAGAAAGGGAGGACACCGATTCTTCTCAAGGGCCAGTCAACCGCTTATTTTCCCTCTAATAAATTTCCTTTTCTTGCCTGACTGCCTGGCTCTCTCTCTCTTTTTCTCCTCACTTGCCTTACATCTATCTTATAGTTGCCGGATATATGTAAATTATAGATAATGATAATAGCTACCTCCCCTGATTCATGTGAGGCTTCAATGAGATAATTTTGTAAGACTCTTATCATAGTGCCTAGCACACAGAGGTATTCACTAAACGATCACTTTTAGTATCATTTTGCTACCACGTCTTGCCACATGCTCCTCTTTATATTCTCTCCACTCATTTTTAATGCTTATAGTATTTAGTCGAGATAAGGGATACAGGAAGCTAGTCCTGTATGGAGATGAATTTTTCTGCGAGCAGGATTTCTGCATTCAGGAATGCCAGCTCTAGATGAAAGAAGTGTCCCATGAGGGTAATATGGACCCATTACCAAAGCACAGGAGACTGAAAGGAGTTCAGGCAACTCCGCTAACCACTTGTTTGCTGCTTTATATTAATACCTAGAGTCTAGAACAGCACCCAACAGGTCATAAATACTTGGTATTTCTTGAATTAATTAATGTGTGGCATGGTTTTATACAAAAATATAATCTAATACCTAGAAAACCACATATAGACCCTTCATTTCCACTTACAGGCAGTGCTTCAAAAATTGATACACATTAACTTATTTACAAAACTGAAACAGACTCAGAAAACAAACTTATGATTACCAAAGAGGACAGGTGTGGGAGGAGGGATAAATTGGGAGTTTCAGTTCAGTCACTCAGTCATGTCTGACTCTGTAACCCCACGGACTGCAGCACGCCAGGCCTCCCTGTCCATCACCACCTCCCGGAGTTTGCTCAATCTCATGTCGATCAAGTCGATGATGCTATCCAGCCATCCCATCCTCTGTCGTCTCCTTCGCCTCCTGCCTTCAATCTTTCCCAGCATCAGGGTCTTTTCCAATGAGTCAATTGGGGGTTTGTGGTTGCTATATACACAATACTATATTTAACATAGATAACCAAAAAGGACCTAATGTAGAGCATAGGGAACCCTGCTCAGTATTCTATAAAATGGGAAATGAATTTGAAAAAGAATAAATATATGTATCTGTATAACTGAATCACTTTTCTGAAACTAACACAGCATTGTAAATCAACTATAGTCCAATATAAGATAAAAAATTTTTAAATAAAAACTTAATTTAAAAAAGCATTTCAGGAAAAAAAACGCTGAAATTAAACTTTTAAACACAAGGTGGATTTTTTATTACTATTATTACTATATAATAAATCCTAAGTATAAAATATCAGATTTTCTTTCTACCTAGAAAAGTCTCTTAACTCTGTCACCCGGCATCTCTCTCAGGCTCTTCAGAACCCAAAACCTAGGCAGTCATACTTTATTCTAAGCTATTAATATTTTCTGAAAGACAATATGTTAGGAACTTCCTTGCAGGTTACCTTTTCCTCATCCAAGTCTTTCCACTCTGCCTTTCACCTGTCAAAGTAAGACACTTATCCAACTTATTCCAGGAGGAGTCATCCTAGTCTGTTATTAGGAAAATTCAACCTCTGCTGTGACCCTGTGCTGTCCTCCTACTGCTGCTGCTGCTGCTAAGTCGCTTCAGTCGTGTCCGACTCTGTGCAACCCCATAGACGGCAGCCCACCAGGCTCCCCCATCCCTGGGATTCTCCAGGCAAGAACACTGGAGTGGGTTGCCATTTCCTTCTCTAATGCATGAAAGTGAAAAGTGAAAGTGAAGTCACTCAGTCATGTCCGACTCTTCGAGACCCCATAGACTGAAGCCTACCCGTCTCCTCCGCCCATGGGATTTTCCAGGCAAGAGTACTGGAGTGGGGTGCCATCGCCTTCTTCGGTCCTCCTACTGGCCTACCTTTATTCTCTGCTTTTATGTAGAGGGAACTCAGTGCTGTATTCCTACAGCAGGGTCTCTTCTTTACATCTCTCATTCATTCTACTATTTACTTGTATTCTTTTTAAGGGGACTGAAATGGTTTATGTAAATTGGTAATGTTAAAAACTAAACAGAACAAATAATCTACAGAATTATATGGCCATCTTCTCCTGCCTCCTCTCTAAGAGACTAAAGCAGGACCCAGGTCCTAACCCCTTCCAGAGTAGAAAGACTACTATTGACCTTAGGGACAATCCACCCCAGTGATGCAAGAACAAATGACAGCTGCAGCTGATCCGGTTGACTCCAAGATACACCTCCTCCCTAGGCAGGCTCTTCTTCAACTCCTGCAAGAAAAGGAGTCTGTCTTGTCAATAGCAGCATATAGAATAGGGTCAACAGTCTTCTGTGAGTATCCAAGATTGGGGGGAAGCCAATACATGGAGCCTTCATAGGAGAGAAGAAGAATGTCCACAGACCTGTAAGCTGGCAGAAGAATTTAGTCCAGGGGTAAGGCAATCAGGAGAGAAGGCGTTGACTCCAAGCCCTAAGCAGGTCAGGTTTCCTTCTCTACTGAATCTGAGTACCTAGAATTCACTACTCTTTATCTACAGAGAGTACCACCTGTGACCCAACCTAAACAAATCTGGAAGCTTGCCATATTTTTTTAATGTCTGTGTTACTTCCAGGAAATTCCAATGAATGGGGCCCATATTTGCCAACATTCTTCTGGAGGCTCTAGGAAGAAACTTCATTTACCCCAATCTGACCCTCTTCAGGGAGCCTTACTTTACTTTCATACTCAGAAACCATGCTGTAAATAACAACTGTTAACCCTATAAGAATCACCTCTATGAAACCAGCACAGGTAGGTGGGTTTGGATTTTCCACCACAAACACCCCCTTAGTCCTATAATCCCTCTTCTTCATAAGAATCCCTCCAGTACTGAAGACTCATTGGAAAAGACCCTGAAGCTGGGAAAGACTGAAGGCAGGAGGAGAAGGGGACAACAGAGGATGAGACGGTTGGACAGCATCACAGAATCAATGGACATGAGTCTGAGCAAACTCCAGGAGATGGTGAAGGACAAGGAAGCTTGGTGTGCTGCAGTCCAAGGGATCGCTAAGAGTCAGACACGACTGAGCAACTGAACCACAATATTAAGACAGCTATCACATCTTCCATTTGTTTTGTCTTTTCCTGATTAAATATCTCCACATTCTTCAGAAATTCCTCATGCTTTATACCTGTGTGCCTGTGTGCTCAGTCATGTCCAGCTCTTTCCAACCCCACAGGCTGAAGCCCACCAGGCTCCTCTGTCCATAGAATTTCCCAGGCAAGAATACTGAAGTGGGTTGCCATTTCCTCCTCCAGGAGATCTTCCTGACCCAGGGATCGAACTCACGTCTCCTGCATTGGCAGGCAGATTCTTTACCACTAAGCCACCTGGGAAGCCCATAATTTATACCTGCTGCTGCTGCTGCTGCTAAGTCGCTTCAGTCGTGTCCGACTCTGTGTGACCCCAGAGACGACAGCCCACCAGGCTCCCCCGTCCCCAGGATTCTCCAGGCAAGAACACTGGAATAGGTTGCCATTTCCTTCTCCACATAATTTATACCTACTAAGTCCTAATTCACGATAATCCAAAAAATCTTGAAAAAAGCCTCAAATCATTTCCACATGAATGGCTACCAAATCAGGTCTTATCCTTCCTGTATTTTTCAGCTGACTGTTGAAGTCTACATGCGGATTTTACATATGCCCTTGCTAAATTTCATCTTGTTTTTCAGTCTAGCGTTCCAAAAGACAAGAATATTTTGAATTATAATTTTATTACCTATAATATTGCTTTCCCTTCTTTGATTCACAACATCTGAAGTGTGATAAGCCATGCATGTTTGCTATGTCTATCAAAGGCACTGCTAAAAGAGGTGAAGACAAGATCTACAAAATCTCCTTTTCACTAGAAATCTTTTTCAGACTTTCAAAGGGTTATTAATGAATAATTTTGGTTAAAGTAGCCAAACTAAGAGTATTCTCTTTAACCTCATAGTCATCATCCTTTCTATGACGCTTACTGGAATTGATATCCCCTTTTTCTACCCCCTTCTCCTGATTTTCTAGAATGGTTTTGATCTACTAAATTGTTATTAATACTATCAATAAAAGACATTACGTGAAGTTTCACACTGTGAAATGCGTTATATAGCTCCTGATGATATGTCCTTTGAGAATTCCATATGCTCTCCAAAACATCTATTTAAGAATTTTACCAGGGATCAAGGTCAAATTCACTGGTTGACAAGAGCAATAATAACTTTCTGATCATAAGCATTGATTCAGAGTTCAGATTTGAAAAGTTTTGAGTCAGTGGACTGGTTTGTTGATTTGGTTAGTTTTACTGGCTTCTTCTTTTGCCCCATCTCTCCGCTAAACATAGAGTCCTATTCCACTCTCATTTCAAGTATCTCCCTAGCTTTTTAAGATGTTGCTAGTAGCCAATGGAAATTAGCCGTATGAATCAGGGAACTCAAACGGAGGCTCTGTAACAACCTAGAGGGGTGGGAAAAGATGGGAAGTGGGAGGGAGGTTCAAGAGGGAGGGGACATATGTATATCCATGGCTAATTCATGTTGATGTATGGCAGGAACCAAAGCAATATTGGAAAGCAATTATCCTTCAATTAAAAATAAATAAATGTTTAAAAAGGATGTCACTAGTACATAGAAGACAAAACATGTTCAAAAACGTATGAAAGTACTCTATTTGCTCTAGTCTATACATCCCCTCTGACCTGTGTGTCTGCATGACGTAAGCTCAAGACCAGAAGGATAGGTAGGACCAAGAAGAGAAGACAAACACCGTGTGCTCCTGCCGCCAGCTGCTAGTGTGGGATGTCACCTTTCTTAACTCCAAAAATTAGAAAACTCTACATTATGTCGGGCCTTCTGGTTTCTCCAGCCTAACACAGACACAGACAGACACACACAGACACACACACACACACACCTCTTTGACTTCCACCTCCAATCTTAATCATGGTTCCATCTCAAGCTCTGAATAGCAATATTTCAATATTCCCTCCGTTAGGGGAGGAACCAGAGAGTCCTTCTTTCTTTTAGGAATCATTTAAATGTCTCATTCTCTAACCCAAGCATTAATTTCAGTCGCTAACATTTTCCATGGCAATTTACTGTTGGAAAGTTATTATTATAACTTATTTATTTATTTATTCTGCAAGTACTTATGAAGGTTTTCCTGTCTATTTGGTATTACCTTCCTGAAATAACTGAGAGAAAAAAAAATTCTATGCGAGGGTAGATATTTCTAAAGAATCTAGAGTTAGGTGAGGTAAAAGGAGCATTTGACCTACATAGGGAACAATGCAGCAGAAACAAGAAAAAGACAGTATCCTCAGCTTCCAACGAACTGATCAGAGACTGGCGAAAGTTTAGAAACAGTTTTACCAACAGTCACCAGGCCACTTGTCCAAGGAAAAGCAATGACTTCCCAGGAGAGTGGGATCTGAGTTAACTCAGATCTTTCTCTATGGCATCTCTCATAGAGTAGACGATGCACATTGCTTATTAGGATTTCCGAGTCTCCTTTTCTTGGACAGGGAAAATAGTCTGAGATGAGTGACTGCTTCAGGAATGTGCATGACCTCAGAGTACAACCATTTCCCCTAGAACTCCCGAGCCCTCTCCTGCCGTTCCAGAAGAGTTTACCAGGGATGGTTCTCCTGTTGATGCTCAGCCACGATTGTCAGGTAAACAGCTCACTCTGAAAGTATTTGGGAAAGCGCTGTGAGACAGTAAACGATGCAGGATCTTTGGAGTCAAGCAAACTTGGGTTCAAATCACAACTCCACCATAATGACCTTGAATAACTGACTTAAAACTCACCGAGGCTAAGTTTCTCTTTTATAAACAGGAGACAATAAAGAATAGCCCAACAACAGAACAGCCTTAGAAAGGGTTAGGAGAGGAGCTGCAGGGTCATTCTTGGCTGTTACCTTGACAGGTTCTGTTTTTACTCATCTTGGTTGACAGTAATTGCAGCTTGGACTTTCTCTGTATTGTAGCAGTTAATGAACTAAAGAGGATACAGTGTGTGCTTCCTGGTTTGTGCCGCAGTCATGACACTCCATTAGGTTCAGTTCAGTTCAGTTCAGTCACTCAGTCGTGTCTGACTCTTTGCAACCCCATGAATTGCAGCACGCCAGGCCTCCCTGTCCATCACCACCTCCCAGAGTTCACCCAAACCCATGTCCATCGAGTCTGTGATGCCATCCAGCCATCTCATCCTCTGTTGTCCCCTTCTCCTTCTGCCCCCAATCCCTCCCAGCATCAGAGTCTTTTCCAATGACTCAACTCTTCGCATGAGGTGCCCAAAGTACTGGAGTTTCAGCTTTAGCATCATTCCTTCCAAAGAACACCCAGGGCTGATCTCCTTTAGAATGGACTGGTTGGATCTCCTTGCAGTCCAAGGGACTCTCAGGAGTCTTCTCCAACACCACAGCTTAAAAGCATCAATTCTTCAGCACTCAGTTTTCTTCACAGTCCAACTCTCATGTCCATACAAGACTAATGGAAAACTCATAGCCTTGACCAGACGGACCTTTGTTGGCAAAGTAATGTCTCTGCTTTTCAATATGCTATCTAGGTTGGTCATAACTTTTCTTCCAAGGAGTAAGCGTCTTTTAATTTCTTGGCTGCAGTCACCATCTGCAGTGATTTTGGAGCCCAAAAAAATAAAGTCTGACACTTTTTCCACTGTTTCCCTATCTATTTGCCATGAAGTGATGGGACCAGATGCCATGATGTTCGTTTTCTGAATGTTGAGCTTTAAGCCAACTTTTTCACTCTCCTCTTTCACTTTCATCAGGAGGCTTTTTAGTTCCTCTTCACTTTCTGCCATAAGGGTGGTGTCATCTGCATATCTGAGGTTATTGATATTTCTCCTGGCAATCTTGATTCCAGCTTGTGCTTCTTCCAGCCCAGCATTTCTCATGATGTATTCTGCATATAAGTAAATAAGCAAGGTGACAATATACAGCCTTGATGGACTCCTTTTCCTAACTGGAACCAGTCTGTTGTTCCATGTCCAGTTCTAACTGTTGCTTCCTGACCTGCATATAGGTTTCTCAAGAGGTCTGGTATTCCCATGTCTTTCAGAATTTTCCATTAGGTTAACCCTACCATTATATCCAGTGAGGTGAAACCCAGCACCTTTCTAAGTCTAATTATTATAAACTGATTTCTATTTATTGGCCTAGTTAAGCTTTTGAAAATGTGTCTACTCTGTGAGTAGATGATACAGCAATGTCTAAGGCTTCCAAGAGAAATGCTGAACCAGGAAAAAGGGTATATGAGAAGTGTTTCTGAGTGAGTCTCAGCAGATGCTAGTGGAAAGCATAAGTGATTTTTCAATACAGAGGTGAGCACAGAAGCATGATTAGCGTGGGTAATCAAAAATTGACTATATTCTTAGGTGTGTCTCACTGGAGTTATTGTGACACTAATATCAATGAAGCCCTTAGCAGCCATTTTATTGTTTTAGAATATTAATTAAATTCTCTACACACCTATTTTGTACATCTAAAATATAATGTGAAGTGTCTGGATACCCCAGTCCTAAACTCTCTAACCTTGTGCGGCTTGGTTTTTTTGGGTGGTTCTATGTTCCTCCTTTCCTATGTAGTTGTTGATGAAGGGGCTTAAGGAGTAAAGAATTCAGCATTCACTAGTACGGTGTTACTCCCTAGTCTCAAGTTCCAGAAAAGGCTAATAGCTGTTCTGTTTGTATGTAGTATGCTACAGTGAAACCCAGCCAGACCCAGATCTTCCAAGGTCTCCAAGGTCTATTCCTGCCATCTTGTCCAGGCTGTCATACCCCACAGATCATGCAGGCTGTGGCCACCGCGGGCACCATGATCACGACACGCAGCCTACACCTGCATTCTGCCTTAGTCAAGGTGAGCAAGACCTGTCTTATCCCAGTGACTTATGTAGTTCATGGCCTCTTTTCCTTCCGTTGCAAGGGACACACACTTAGTTTAGTTGGAGCCCTGAAGGAGCACGGTGTTTCTCCACAGTTGGACTCGACATACTTGGACACTGTTTTTACCACCAACGTGACCAGAGATAACTGACCCCATACAGAAAGGACTAAAGCCCTTCTTAAAAAATCTGTGGGGCACCATGTTATTTGTCCTTCAGTCTCAGAAGTCTGAGTGGCCTTATGGAGGGCAGGAAGAAAGAGCCCAACTTGGCTTTTACCAGTCAGTCCAACACAATCGTTTGCTGGGAGCTTTCAGTGACCTGTTTAATTAAGGTCGTCTCCCGCTGAAATCAGGTTGTTTATGCAGGTCAGTGGTTCTTCCAGCCACAGTAACTGAGGGCAGTCACTCAGTCTTTTTTCCTATTTTGGATATGTGATGTCATCAAAGGATCATGACTTCTTACTCGGTGAACCAGGGTATAAGTGGAGTCCCATATTTCACGTGGTCGGATGTTTGCCCTCTAAGACTTTCAGCTGACGCCAACTCATGAAATATGACAAGGAAACTTGTTCCAATTAGTCAAAAAAATGACCATTGCTATTATCTCTCTCGGAGAAGGCAATGGCACCCCACTCCAGTACTCTTGCCTGGAAAATCCCATGGATGGAGGAGCCTGGTAGGCTGCAGTCCATGGGGTCGCTCAGAGTCGGACACGACTGAGCAGCTTCACTTTCACTTTTCACTTTCATGAGTTGGAGAAGGAAATGGCAACCCACTCCCGTGTTCTTGCCTGGAGAATCCCAGAGACAGGGGAGCCTGGTGGGCTGCTGTCTATGGGTTCGCACAGAGTTGGACACGACTGAAGCAACTTAGCAATTAGTGATTACCTCTCTAGTCTAGACAGGTAGACCAGGCCAATAAGCAGGAAGTTCGATAAGCCAATAAGTACTTCTTCCCTGAATCCTGCATTGCTCTTTGTTTCCTTTATCATCATCTTTGTCACCTCAGTGTTTGCCAAAGCATTTTTTGAGTTTCCCCTTGTAGGATCTCTGACTCCTGGCTCTGCTTTGACTAAGGACTCCCTATTCTGGGTGCCCTCTCATATCTGAAGCCTTCTAAGGGCCCTCAGCTCCTGTCATCATTTAAAATGACCCAGCATTCACGTATTACCATGCACATTCTAACTCAGGAAGTTTTTGATGACCTGAGGGTGTAGAAAAATTATGGAGGAAGACCTCAGTGACACTGCTGCCAGTCTCTTCTGTCGTCAGTCCTTGTCCAGTGTCTCACCTCCAGCATCCGTCTCTTAGACACAGGAGAGGTCTTCTTCTCTGCGTCTGGACTCAAAATTAAAAGCTGTTCCTAAACTGCTTTGGTTCCAGGTTGCAGTCTATAAAAAGAGCAGCAGTTCCCACACTCACCTTTTCCCTGATGATAACTCAACACTAGCTGTGGACATCTACAAAGGCATAAACCTGTTCAAATTTCTGATCTTTGCTCCTGAATCAATATTCTTAGCCTAGTATCTGGTCTTTTCCATGGGTTCACTTCACAGCTCAGCATATCTTCTCTGGAGTATCTGTTTTCAGAGATTCGGATGCCAAACGGGAGTTTGGATTACGTGGAAGGGATTAAAGGATCATCCGAAAAGATGAATCGATTGTATCAGCAATTCCCAAACTTGTGTTGATAGTATATTGTTCTCTAGGTTTTAATTGGGGTGAGTAAAGAAAGAACTCTTAGTAAAGTATTCTTTCTTTTTAATATGTATTCCCCACTCTGCCCCAGTGGCTGGAGACTTTATTTATTTATTTTGGCCACACTGTGTGGCATGTGGGATTGAGTTCCCTGACCAGGGCTTGAACACCCCCTATAACAAGTGGACCATCAAGAAAGTCCCAGTAAAGTGGTCTTTACTGGGACCTCTCTGTCCCTTTTATGCCAGTTACATTGTAAACCTCCAAGAGTAGAATATATAGCATGTGGCATCTCCAGAATTCATTTGCGTTTTCTCTCCATTCTTATTACCATCTTCCAGAATACTGTGTTAAGGAATATGATTTGGGAAATGTGTTGTAGACTTTTTTTTAATAGTTAACATACGAGCTGAGGATAACGGCTTTAGGAGCCTAGAGAAGAGAAGGGACTAGGCTGAGGAGGAATGGGGGCCCATCCAGCAGAATTTAGGTTGAAAGCCTCCAGAATTAGGTCAGAACCTGAGTCTAGCTTCTGGGACAATGCCCAGCACAGCACTTTTGGTAGAGGTGGGTGTGTAGCCAGGAATGGGGAGAAGTGACATCAAGGATATGTTTGGGGTGTTGTCTCAGGTGATCTCTCTCCCTTGCCTCTCCAGGGTGTTGCGCTGGGGTGTTACTTCAGGCCTGCTGCTCTCTACATCTGGGAAGGTGTGAAGAGATACCCCACGCCTAAGGTAAGAGAAACCCAGGTAAGATGGTAGGTGCTGTGAGAGGCATCAGGGGGTAGACACACAAACCATAATCACAGAAAACTAGTAAATCTGATCACACAGACCACAGCCTTGTCTAACTCAATGAAACTAAGCCATGCCGTGTGGAGCCACCCAAGACAAGCGGGTCATGGTGGAGAGGTCTGACAGAATGTGGTCCACTGCAGAAGGGAATGGCAAACCACTTCAGTATTCTTGCCTTGAGAACCCCATGAATGGTATGAAAAAGGCAAAATGATAGGATACCAAAAGAGGAACTCCCCAGGTCGGTAGCTGCCCAATATGTTACTGGAGATCAGTGGAGAAATAACTCCTGAGAGAATGAAGGGATGGAGCCAAAGCAAAAACAATACCCAGTTGTGGATGTGAGTGGTGATAGAAGCAAGGTCCAATGTTGTAAAGAGCAATATTGCATAGGAACCTGGAATGTTAGGTCCATGAATCAAGGCAAGTTGGAAGTGGTCAAACAGGAGATGGAAAGAGTGAACGTCAACATTCTAGGAATCAGCGAACTAAAATGGACTGGAATGGGTGAATTTAAATCAGATGACCATTATATCTACTACTGCGGGCAGGAATCCCTTAGAAGAAATGGAGTAGCCATCATGGTCAACAAAACAGTCTGAAATACAGTACTTGGATGCAATCTCAAAAACGACAGAATGATCTCTGTTCGTTTCCAAGGCAAACCATTCAATATCACAGTAATCCAAGTCTATGCCCCAAACAGTAACACTGAAGAAGCTGAAGTTGAACGGTTCTGTGAAGACCTACAAGACCTTTTAGAAGTAACACCCAAAAAAGATGTCCTTTTCATTATAGGGGACTGGAATGCAAAAGTAGGAAGTCAAGAAATACTGGAATAACAGGCAAATTTGGCCTTGGAATACGGGTTGAAGCAGGGCAAAGGCTAATAGAATTTTGCCAAGAGAACGCACTGGTCATAGCAAACACCCTCTTCCAGCAACACAAGAGAAGACTCTGCACATGGACATCACCAGATGGTCAACACCGAAATCAGATTTATTATATTCTTTGCAGCCACAGATGGAGAAGCTCTATACAGTCAGCAAAAACAAGACTGGGAGCTGACTGTGGCTCAGATCATAAGCTCCTTATTACCAAATTCAGACTTAAATTGAAGAAAGTAGGGAAAACCACTAGACCATTCAGGTATGACCTAAATCAAATCCCTTATGATTATACAGTGGAAGTGAGAAATAGATTTAAGGGACTAGATCTGATTTAGATAGAGTGCCTGATGAACTATGGACTGAGGTTTGTGACACTGTAAAAGAGACAGGGATCAAGACCATCCCCATGGAAAAGAAATGCAAAAAAGCAAAATGGCTGTCTGGGGAGGCCTTACAAATGGCTACGAAAAGAAGAGAACCAAAAAGCAAAGGAGAAAAGGAAAGATATAAGCATCTGAATGCAGAGTTCCAAAGAATAGCAAGAAGAGATAAGAAAGCCTTCCTTAGCGATCAATCCAAAGAAATAGAGGAAAACAACAGAATGGGGAAAACTAGCAATCTCTTCAAGAAAATTAGAGATACCAAGGGAACATTTCATGCAAAGATGGGCTCGATAAAGGACAGAAATGGTATGGACCTAACAGAGGCAGAAGATATTAAGAAGAGATGGCAAGAATACACAGAAGAACTGTACAAAAAAAGATCTTCATGACCCAGATAATCATGATGGTGTGATCACTCACCTAGAGCCAGACATCCTGGAATGTGAAGTCAAGTGGGCCTTAGAAAGCATCTCTATGAACTAAGCTAGTGGAGGTGATGGAATTCCAGTTGAGCTATTTCAAATCCTGAAAGATGATGCTATGAAAGTGCTGCACTCAATATGCCAGTAAATTTGGAACACTCACCAGTGGCCACAGGACTGGAAAAGGTCAGTTTTCATTCCAATCCCAAAGAAAGGCAATGCCAAAGAATGCTCAAACTACCGCACAATTGCACTCATCTCACACACTAGTAAAGTAATGCTCAAAATTCTCCAAGCCAGGCTTCAGCAGTACGTGAACCATGAACTTCCAGATGTTCAAGCTGGTTTTAGAAAAGGCAGAGGAACCAGAGATCAAATTGCCAACATCCACTGGATCATCAAAAAAGCAAGAGAGTTCCAGAAAAACATCTATTTCTGCTTTATTGACTATGCCAAAGCCTTTGACTGTGTGGATCACAATAAACTGTGGAAAATTCTGAAAGAGATGGGAATACCAGACCACCTGACCTGCCTCTTGAGAAACCTATATGCAGGTCAGAAAGCAACAGTTAGAACTGGACATGGAACAACAGACTGGTTCCAAACAGGAAAAAGAGTACGTCAAGGCTGTATATTGTCACCCTGCTTATTTAACTTATATGCAGAGTACATCATGAGAAACGCTGGGCTGGAAGAAGCACAAGCTGGAATCAAGGTTGCCAGGAGAAATATCAATAACCTCAGATATACAGATGATACCACCCTTATGGCAGAAAGTGAAGAGGAACCAAAAAGCCTCTTGATGAAAGTGAAATGGGAGAGTGAAAAAGTTGGCTTAAAGCTCAACATTCAGAAAACAAAGATCATGGCATCTGGTCCCATCACTTCATGGGAAATAGATGGGGAAACAGTGGAAACAGTGTCAAACTTTATTTTGGGGGCTCCAAAAATCACTGCAGATGGTGACTGCAGCCATGAAATTAAAAGACGCTTACTCCTTGGAAGGAAAGTTATGACCAACTTACATAGCATATTCAAAAGCAGAGACATTACTTTGCCAACAAAGGTCCATCCAGTCAAGGCTATGGTTTTTCCAGTGGTCATGTGTGGATGTGAGAGTTGGACTGTGAAGAAAGCTGAGTGCCAAAGAATTGATGCTTTTGAACTGTGGTGTTGGAGAAGACTCTTGAGAGTCCCTTGGACTGCAAGGAGATCCAACCAGTCCATTCTGAAGATCAGTCCTGGGTGTTCTTTGGAAGGAATGATGCTAAAGCTGAAACTCCAGTACTTTGGCCACCTCATGCAAAGAGTAGACTCACTGGAAAAGACTCTGATGCTGGGAGGGATTGGGGGCTGGAGGAGAAGGGGCCAGAGGATGAGATGGCTGGATGGCATCACCGACTCGATGGACATGAGTTTGGGTGAACTCCGGGAGTTGATGATAGACAGGAAGGCCTGGCATGCTGGGATTCATGGGGTCGCAAGGAGTCAGACATGAATGAGTGAATGAACTGAACTTACAAAACATGGAAGCAACCTAAACGTCCATCGATGGGTGAATGGATAAAGAAAGAAGATGTGAGATATATATATATATATGCTGCTACTTCTAAGTCGCTTCAGTCGTGTCCGACTCTGTGCAACCCCATAGGCGGCAGCCCACCAGGCTCCCCCATCCCTGGGATTCTCAAGGCAAGAACACTGGAGTGGGTTGCCATTTCCTTTTCCAATGCATGAAAGTGAAAAGTGAAAGTGAAGTCGCTCAGTCATGTCCGACTCTTTGAGACCCCATGGACTGAAGCCTACCTGGCTCCTCTACCCATGGGATTTTCATGCAAGAGTACTGGAGTGGGGTGCCATCGCCTTCTTCGGTCCTCCTACTGGCCTACCTTTATTCTCTGCTTTTATGTAGAAGGAACTCTGCTGTATTCCTACAGCAGGGTCTCTTCTTTACATCTGTCATTTAGCTTCATTCTACTATTTACTTGTATTCTTATATATTATATATATATATACTATATATATATACTGGTATATTACTCAACCAAAAAAAGAATTAAATAATGCTATATTCCCCACAGAGATGGACCTATAGATTATCGTACTAAGTGAAGTAAGCCAAAGACAAATATTGATATTGCTTCTATGTGGAATCTATAAAATGATACAAATGAACTTATTTACAAAACAGAAACAGACTCACAACCACAGAAAACAAACTTATGGTTATCAAAGGGAAAGGGGGGTGAGCAAGGGATAAATTAGAAAGTTGGGATTAACATAGACACCCTACTACAAATAATATAGATAACCAATAAGGACCTACTGTGTAGCACTGGAAATTCTACTCTGTATTTTGTAATAACCTACAAGGGAAAAGAATCTGAAAAGGAATATATATATATATACACACTAAGTAGCTTCTGTCATATCCGACTCTTTGTGACGTTATGGACTATAACTTGCCAGGCTCCTCTGTCCATGGGATTCTCCAGGCAAGAATACTGGAGTGGGTTGCCAGGCCCTTTTCCAGGGGATCTTCCTGACCCAGGGATCAAACCCACGTCTCACGTCTCCTGCATTGAAGTCAGGTTCTTTACCACTAGCGCCATCTGGAAAGTGTATATATATATAAAACTGGATCCCTATGCTGTATACCTGAAAGGAACATGATATTGTAAATCAAATATACTTCAATTTTTAAAATTTTTTTAAGATTTTCAGTTATAGTAAAAAAGAAAATCTTTTGAGTATCCAAACCAAATCTTTGCCTAAGATCAGTATCTGGTTCTCTAATGAATTCTCTACAGAAAGGAGACAGAGATGCCCAGTGGGCTTCCCTTAAAGTGGGGAAACACAACAGCCCCCTTTGAATGGCTCTTCATACTTTCCACTGTGGTGAATGAACTGAAGATTGAATCACCAATCGTGTAAGCAGGTACAGCCAGTATCCTGGAACAAGCATGCACTTGTCTATTAACTTGAGGCCATCCCATTCAAGTTAGCCTATCCTCTTTCGCAGGGAATGGGTCACTGCCAGAGGAACTAATTAATGGAGAAGGGCATAGACTGTGAGGATGAACTCTTGAGAACCCCACAGAAAACCCCCATTCGAGCTTTACCCATCATATAATGTGTTCCACGTGTTATTAACTGTGCTGTGGAAACATTGTAGGGCATATTCCATATTGCATTCTACTCTTAGGAATTCAAAATGCTTATTAAAGTAAATCAACTTGTAACTCTCAGATGAACATCTTTGGACACTAACCTTTCTTGAGATATAATTTGAGAAATGGAGCTCTTGGGTATGTGATTATAGCTGAAGAGCTAGTTTTTTGCTATTGAGAGCAAGGGAAGCTAGACACAGAAGAGGACCTATACAGTTCAACCACAGGGAAACACCGGTGGTTTCAGATTTCAGGAAACTGGTTGCCATGGGGGAAGCCGGTTCTGCGGGGGTGGTCATGAGCTCTGCTGGGACATAGCAGTATTTATTTCACTTCTTGGTCTAGTTCCTGGTTGCCTGAGTATATTTATTCATGAAAAGTAATCAAGCTTTACAGCTATGATTTTTATATATACCTCAATGGATGTCATACTTTAACAAAATTTGACTTCAAGAAAAGAACTGTTTTGAGGTGGAGACAGGAGTTGCAGTTAGACCTGTGGACCACCTGGCACCTACACTCTGTGGGAGAGAGGTGAGGTGCTTACAAAGGTAGTGTAGGGCATGGCTAAGAGGATGAGGTTCAGAGCCAGATAGAACTGGATTTGAATCCTCATTTCGAGGCTTCTGGCTACATAAGCAACAAGGAGAGTGATGGGTTAGGGCAGAGATACAGTCAGGGGCCAGACGGTGAAAGACTCTGTAAAGTCAAGATAAGGGTTTTGGTTTTCATTCTTAGCTTAGGTAGAGAGACAACAACAAAATTTCAAAATGCTTCATGTTCTACGAAATACACATCTTTATCAGGAAGGAGAAAAAAGACTGAACTGAATTCTGGAAATAAATCTTAAAATCGTGGTAGAAAAACCAAAAGGGCCCAGAGAAAGCAAGACTACACAATCTTGACACAGATTCTTCACAAGATGTAAGAGCTTGCACAGCCAGGAGCAGGTTCGGAAGTAGATGAGCTCGGGTGGTGCTGGTGATAAAGAGCCCCGCTGCCAGGGCAGGAGACGTATGAGATGGGGCTCCAGCCCCTGGGTTGGGAAGATCCCCTGGAGAAGGAAATGGCAACCCACTCCAGGATTCTTGCCTGCAGAACCCCATGGACAGAGGAATCCCTAGTCCTTGGGGTCACAAAAGAGTCAGACACGACTGAAGTGACTTAGCACGCAAGCACAAAATTTTATTTGGGGGTGAAAGGAAATTCCTTTCACTTCATGTCAGTCAGAGACTTTGCTTTCTCTCCATCCCTTCCCAAAGGAAAAAAAAAAAACTTTTTAAAAACCTGTCTCCATGTCCTATCACTATGACCATAGACAAATATCCACATGAAATAGTCTCTTCTCCAGCTGGCAGATGCCCTAAATCAATTAGCATTATTTCTTTGACAGCTATGCATTTAATAGAAATACAATATTCTTACTTGATCATGCTTACTTAAAAAGAAATAAGATTTTTATACTGATAACCATGGTAATTGAAATACTTGTAAAATGAAATAAAACCTCCCAAAATCTAGTAGACAGTTTACTTTGAAAGAAAAAGGCACTAAGAACATAATAAGTAGTTGAGGCTAACAATGAGGATAGCAATTTAAAAGTATAAAATGAAAAAGAGAATTTGACTCAATTTAAAATCGGTACCATCATTTGACAATTGTAGATACCAGAATACATTGAGAGATCACAGTATAAAGGGAGAATGAATAAGATGGATCAAGAAATTTCATCCGACAATATTAGTACTGCTATATACTTTTGAAAATTCCTCAAATATATAAAGGATTTTTTCAGAGACATGAAATTGGAGCTGTGCTTGCATTACATCAAAAGAAAAACAACCATTATGTTGATTTCTGGGAACTTTGACATATGTGCTAAGAAAAAGAGGTTGTAAGAACTTGAACAATATCCATTTGGTTCTACATCTATGATTTATAAGCAGGCAATTTTTGTTCTTAGAGAATATGATAAACAAACAATCACACAATATTCTTAGTGTAACTGTGAAGTATATAAGAGTATAAACATTGATAAAATATGCTAAACCTGTGTCTTTTCTCTGTTAAAAATTATCTTGTGCTAAACTAACTTTTTTGAACTGATCATCTCTTAAATCAATTAGTCTCGACTACATGTTCCCTGACCTTTTAATACAAATAGAAGAATGGATCCTATTAGTCAAATTTTTTTAACATTAATTTCGGGGTATGGCTTCCCTGGTGGCGACAGTAACAGAATCCACCTGCAGTGTAGGAAACCTGGGTTCGATCCCTCGGCTGGGAAGATCTGCTGGAGAAGAGAATGGCTACCCACTCCAGTACTCTTGCCTGGAAAACTCCAGAGACTGGCAGGCTGTGTACAGTCCATGGGGTCACAAAGTTGTCAGACATGACTGAATGACTAACACTTTCACTTTCCGTGTTTCTCCATGAGGAAAAAAAATGAAAACGTTCATTTTTTGTGTCATCACAGATAGAAAAGAAAACCTGCTTTTATATTTCCAGTGTCATTACTTCACATATTAAAACTAAGCAAAAACTAACACCCCAATCTCTCTTTAACAAGCAACAGATATACATTAGAACATGATGACCCAGAAAAATTACCAGTGAGGTGTCCAAAAGAGAGTGTCAAAATGTGTTCAGGAGTCCAAATGTGACTGGATTTGCCACTCGGTATCTTAAAGACACTACTAGCACATTCTAAAACCACCAGAACCTTTTTTCTTATTCATGTACTATCACATACTGTATATACCTCCTAACATTCTTTGAATGATAAAACAGATACAAAGGAAAACAGATGGCATGAAGTTGACTAGTAGAGATATATTTGGTATATTTGAGATAATCTTGGAATAACACAACAGGTTTAAAAGATACGTTACCTAACATGAAATCTACTACATGGAAATTCCCTCCTAGTATCACGTGGACATTTCAGGAATGGCCTGGCCCCCGACAGAAGCCACACTCTCTGCTTTGGGCTGACGTTCTTTTGTACATCTCCTGCCTTTTTCTTTTCTTTCAGCTAAGGCTAGGGTTCTTAACCTGGCAGCTGTGGGTAAGGATTAGGGGATACCAAGAAAAGAAAGAAAGTGAAGTCGCTCAGTCATGTCCGAATCTTTGCGACCCCATGGACTGTAGCCTACCAGGCTCCTCTGTCCATGGGATTTTCCAGGCAAGAGTACTGGAGTGGTTTGCCATTTCCTTCTCCAGCGGATCTTCCCGAGCCAGGGATCGAACCCAGATCTCCCGCATTGTAGACAGACGCTTTACCGTCTGAGCCACCAGGGAAGTCCAGGGGATACCAAAACTTCCCTGAAATGTACACAAAATGGTGTGTGGACTTGGGTCACTTTTCTGTGGAAATGCTTCGTGTATCTTTGCCGATCATTGAAAGGGTTTTGCATTCTGTCCTTCAACCATTCAACTAATGTTAATTGTGTTCATGTGTATCACCATATACCGGGCACAGTTCTAAATACTGGTAATACAAGGACAGCAGCCGTGTTTTTATGAAGCTAACATTCTCAATCCCAAAAACGCTAGGAAGCCCCAACCTAAAGCTAAAGGTAACTTGTTACGGCTGTTCTCGTATGCCAAAAATGAATAATTACTCTCCTCGATTGTTCTGTGAATGGATATCTTCTGAATCATATATAAGCATTAAGACTTTTATTTGTTATCTTAAAGAAGTAACTATGGAAAATCATGTTTATTACTTCTAAAATTGTATCTATATATAAAACTATATATACATATGCATGCATATATACTTATACATGAATTATATATTTGTGTATGTGTGGTAAGTCACTTCAGTCATGTCCGATTCCGCATACCTGTGGACTGTAACCCGTCAGGCTCCGCTGTCCATGGGATTCTCCAGGCAAGAATACTGGAGTGGGTTGCTGTGCCTTCCACCAGTGTATCTTCCCAACACAGAGATCGAACCCACATCTCTTATGTCTCCTGCGTCGGCAGGCGGTTTCTTTACCACGAGCACCACCTGGGAAACCTGTAGATGTGTACCCACGCATGCTAATTTGCTTCAGTCATGTCCAACTCTTTGATGCCCTAGGGACTAGAGCCTGCCAGGCTCCTCTGTCCATGAAATTCTCCAGGCAAGAACACTGGAGTGGATTCCCATGCCCTCCTCTAGCAGATCTTCTCAACCGAGAGATCGAAGTCTCTTACATCTCCTGAACTGGCAGGCACGTTCTTAACCATTAGTGCCACCTGGGAAGCCCTGTGTATATACGTGATTGTGCAAAACCTTCCCTGCTTTAAATTATTTCACTACTATGTATTTCCATCTCTTAAATAAAACGGAAAGCTTATATTAGTTTCATAATGTCTTAGTGTTAAACAGATTTTGGTACACAGAAAACTGGACTTTATTTTTATTCTCCACAGGACTTAGAAAGTTAATTTACATAGTGAAGATATTCAGCGAATGTTGGTACAGAGAATTAGTGAATTACAGGATGGATGAATGGGTAAATAAATTAACAAGCCTACATTTAGTAATAAAGAGTTTTAAAAGCTAAACTCCTTTGTGCTTATACATACCAAGAGTATACAAACTAGTAATTCCAGGATAGCACTGCATGTGAGAAACGCAACTGAAAACCAAAGGCAGCACCTTTCTGACCAGGTTGCTTTTAGCAATCTAAGATGCCTATTAAATGCCTATTACAGACTGAGAGAAAAAATAAACTAGAACTTCCATCATATTAACCTTGCCTACTGGGGGGCTACAGTCCATGGGATCGCAAAGAGTCAGACACAACTGAGCGAGTAACACATATTTTATGTAAACAGAAGCCGTTTACCTTTTGTGGTATTGGTTCACCCTCTCTCCACAATTGTCTTGAAATTACTTTTTCTGGCCAGCAATTTGCCCTCACCCCTAACACCTCCAGGACTGGAGACTGATTGGCTGAAGTCTTTGGAGTTAACTTCGATAAGGAGCAAAGTGAAGCTCATGAAACTGAGTGCAAGACAAGCTGACGGGACTCACTCCTTGTGCCGAGTGCCCCGGCTTTTCTATAATCCTTGGTTGACCTTTCCTGGCAGTGAAAACAGGATCCACTAAAAAAAAAAATCTGTGATAGTGAAACTGGACAGAAAAGCAGCAGGGACCCTAACAGATTTCCACTGCCTACGACCATGGTTCTCAAAGTGGTCTCTAGACCACCAGCAGCAGCAGCACCTGGGAACTCATTGTACTAGACTGCTGAGGCTACCATAACAAAACACAGCTGGTTGGGTGGAATCAACAGTAAACATTTGTTTTCTGGCCAGTTTGGTTTCCAGTGAGAGCTCTCTTCCTTTTTTTATAAGCCACAAATCCAATCAGTTTAGGAACCTCGCTTAACCTTGATAACCTTCTAAAAGCCGCGTTTCAAATACTTTGGGGGTAAGGACTTCAACACACAAATTCGGGAGGACACAGTTCAGCCCACAGCACTCGTTACAAATGAAAATTCTGGAGCCCCGCCTCAGATCTATCAAACCAGAAATTCAGGAAATGGAGTCCTGCACTTTGTGTCTTATTAATCTCTCCTGGCGATTTGCATGCATATTAAGGCCTGAGAAGCACAAGCCTTCAGGAAAAATTCCCAGCCTTGCATTTCATTTTCTCCATAGGTTTTCCCATTTTTACTTTCCAACCTTATTTCCTATCGTTCTTGGCCATGAACTCTGCTTCTGCTAAACTATTTCTCACCATGGCCTGAAAGATAGTTTGTACTCTGTCTTCTAGACTCTTGTTTGCACTCTTTCACCAACCTCAAATTGTCTTTCGACCTCTTTCATTAAAGCATCACTTTAACATCTCAGCCACGGTCATGTCTTCCTTCTCCAGATAGCAGAAGCCCTAATTGTCTGAACTTATCATTTTCATATTTTACAGGTTCTACTTTCTCAGAGTTCATAGGTTATACTCACCTGTAATTTTAGCACAAGACTTTGCACATAAAAAGTACTTAGTCTCCAAAATATTATATACTGTCTTGTTTATAACTCTCCTGTAAGTGACTCCCTACAACACTGATTCCAATACAGCACTGATTTGGGACATCAAACAGCTCATTGGTCTCTGACATAATGCCACTTCTAAAGCTTCTTGATATTAAAAAATAATATACTTTCTGTAATTTATTAAGTCCTATAATAAGCACTTAGTGCATTACTTCATTAAATTCACACAATCACTCTAAAATAGGTATTATGATCCTTATTTGACTGAAAAAAGACACTGTTTAGGTCATTCCAAGCACCAGTTGAGATAGTAATTTTGAAAGTAAAATTCCATTCTCAGCCTACCTGGGGTGTTCAACAACCTCAACGTCTTACAGAAATAGGAGATGTACTGCTCATAGTACTTGGCACTGTTAGTGATGGTGCTGGTCTGGTCCATGGAGGTGATGTAAATGAGCTGGGTCACTGTATTTTTCTGGGTTGTAGCCCACCAAGGTCATCTGCAACTGCAAATCTTGAGACACTGTGGTACATACTTTGTCCTCTGTGGGGAGAAAAATGCCACAACAATGGGGCATTAATATGCAAATGCATCTTCAAATGTCAGAAAATAAGTGCGTTACACTCTCACTGATGTTTTCCCTGAACTGCTGTGTATGTGTGCATGCGGGCATAGTCGCATCTTAACTCTTTTCCAGGCAAGAATATAGGAACGGGTTGCCACTTCCTACTCCAGGGGATCTTTCTGGACCAGAGATCAAACAGGTCTCTTGTGTTTCCTGCATTAGCAGGCAGATTCTTTAGCACTGCACCACCTGGAAAGCAAGGATAGTAATCCTTAAAATAACCCCTACCCTTTTCTCACACCTGAGTTCTGCTTATATGGACAAAGTACAAAAGCAGTATTTTTATTAAAAACAAATGCAAGTTTACAGCCATACCACCCTGAATGTGCCTGATCTTGTTTATCTCTGAAGCTAAGCAGAGTTGGACCTGCTTAGTACTTGGATGGGAAAAACAAGAGCAAGTTTCCTCCTGAAAACGAAAACAAATAGCCCAAGTATCTGGTTGATACTTTAACGTACCAGCATTGAATGTGAGGCTCCTTGTGTTCCAATGCCTTTCCAATTCTGCAACCCCTCACTCCTCCTATAGAAGAGCAATTGCCCCTTCCTAAGTGAACTATATGCTCCCAAGCCTCTGGGTCTTTGCCCATGCTGTTTGTTCTAATCAGAATATGCATCATCGTCTTGTCAACAAATGTTCTTTTCAAGCTGAGCTTTCAGATAAAATTAGAAACTGCCTGTTCTGTTATTGAAATGCTCTACACAGGTGGGATGTTGCAAATAAATAATTATCTTGTTGTTTTGCACCCTGAAAATTTCAATGTGTGGAAAGGAGAAGCAGATATAAGATTGAAGGGGTTAAATTAAAATCCTATAAAGTTCTGCATTTGAATTAGAAGCATCACTATTGTCACGCGAGTGTATGCTCCTCGGTTTTTGTCTCGTCCCAACAAAGATTTGGAGTGATGGACATTAAAGCCCCCTCGGCGTGTCACGGCCCTCGGGTCTTGGACAGACCGTGTTATAGCTCTCAGGTCTCGAGCGGACCATGTTATAGCTCTTAGACAAATCAGTGTTACAGCTCAGTGTTACAGCTCTATTTTATTTAGAAAATAGCAGGAAAATCCATCTTCGAGGCGCGAGGGCATGTCGACCCAAGACGCGAAGAGAAGAGCACCCCAGTGCGTGGGAGAGAGAGAAAGCTAGCTTTGGCTCCTCTTTGTGTGAGTGTGTGTGTGTTTCTTTTTTTTCCTGGGCCTGTCCTATGTAAATTAGGCCAGCCAGGAGCATTGTTTGTTTTACTTGAGGTCCTCACACCTTCCTTTGTTCTCCTTTCGAGGGCTTTTCTCTTCCTTATCTTTTAGCCACCGCCATTCTGGACTCCTTTTCCCTATTCTAACTACCTAACACTATGAACCCATGACGATGCTACCTTTTATTTTTATTTTTCTTATTGAAGTATAGTTGATTTACATGTTGTGCCAATCTCGGCTGTAAAGGAAAGTGACTCAGTTACACGCCTATAGATATTCTTTTTTTAATGTGCTTTTCCTTTCTGGTTTATCACAGGGTAGTCAACACAGTTCCCTGTGCTATCCATCCTATATATAGGATGCTTATCCATCCTATATATAGGATGCTTATCCATCCTATATATAACAGTTTACATCTGCTAATCTCGAACTCCCAATCTTTTCCTCCCCCACCCCCGACCTCCCTTGGCAACCACAAGTCTGTTCTCTGTCTGTGAGTCTGTTTCAGTTTTGTAGATAAGTTCATTTGTGCCATATTTTAGATTCCACATGTAAGTTACAACATATGCCATTTGTCTTTCTCTTTTGGACTTACTTAGTATGATAACCTCTAGTTGCATCCATGTTGCTGCAAGTGGCATATTTCATTCTTTTTTATAGATAAGCAGTATTCCATTGTATATAAGCCATATCTTCTTTACTGATTCATCTCTTGATGGACATTTAGGTTGTCTCCATGTCTTGGCTATGGTGAGTAGTGTTGCTGTAAACATAGGCATGAATGTATCTTTTTGAATTATAGTTTTGTCCAGGTATATGCGCAGGAATGGGATTGCTGGGTCATATGGTAATGCTATTTTTATTTTTCTGCAGAACTTCCACAATGTTTTCCACAGTGGCTGCACCAATTTACGTTCCCACCAACAGTGTAGGAGAGTTAGTTCCCTTTTCTCCATACCCTCTCTAGCATTTGTTATTTTCAGACCTTTTAATGATGGCCATTCTGACTGGTGCAAGATGGTACTTCATTGTATTTTTGATTTGCATCTCTCTAATAGTCATGTTAAGAAACTTCATGTGCCTACTAGCCATCTGTATGTCTTCTTTAGAGAAATGTCTTTTAAGGTCCTCTGCCCACTTTTTCACTGGGTTGTTTGTTTTTTTTGTTGTTGAGTTGTATGAGCTGTTTGTATATTTTAGAGATTAAGCCCTCGTCTGTTGTATCATTTCCAAATATCGTCTCCCATTCCATAGCTTTTGTTTTCATTTTTTAATGGTTTCCTTTGCTGTGCAAAAGCAAGGTCTTATTTGTTCATTTTTGGTTTTACTTCTATTGACTTGGGAAACTGACCTAAGAAAGCACTGGTACAATTTATGTCAGAGAATATTTTGCTATGCTCTCCTCTAGGAGTTTTATGGTGTCGTGTCTTACATTTAACTTTTTAAGCCATTTTGAGTTTATTTTTGTGCATGGTGTGAGGGTGTATTCTAACTTCACTGATTTACATGCAGCTGTCCAACTTTCCCAGAACCACTTACTGAAAAGACTTCTTCCCATTTTATATTCTTGCCTCCTTTGTCAAAGATTAATTGACCACAAGTGTGTGGGTTTATTTGGGCTCTCTATTCTGTTCCATTGATCTTTATGTCTGTTTTTGTGCCAATATCACACTGTTTTGATTACTGTAGCTTTGTAGTATTGTCTGAAGTCTGGGAGAGTTATGCCTCCTGCTTTGTTTTTTCCCCCTCGGGATTGCTTTGGCAATTCTGATCTTTTATGGTTCCATAATTTATTCTTATACTTCTTTAATAAAACTCCCTTCTTGCTTAAAAAACAGTAAGAGCTAAATAAAGGAGGGAACACATGAATTAACAAGGTGATGAGAGCTGAGTGAATCAACAATAAATGACAGATTGGCCAAGAAAATTAGTTCATGTCCCCAAATGTTCAAAGAATGAAGAGAAACTCGACTTATCCAGAAGAAAAAAGTCTCTCCACTGGACCTGCCTCAGAGGGATCCCCCACCAGGGATCTCTATTCTTCCAAGAAGCCACAAAAATTTAATCTGTGACATAGAAGGATGTGGGAAGAGGAGGATGGGAGGAAGAGAGAAGGAGACGATGGACAGGCTCTGGAACCTCTGCATCATCTTCCCCCCCTTCATGTGGTCTCCCTCTGCTTCCCTTTCAGAGCTCCAAACTTGCCTTTCAGTGGGAGGGCTTGAGATTCGCAAATGCCCCAAGGGAGATTTTCTGTAGCAGTAGCACTGGGGAATCACATAGGAACCTAGAGCCCAGAGTCCTCACAGGCACAGGAAACCCTGACCCTCATCTGTCCTGGGTGCCCTGAGCAGCCATGAAAGGGAAGGATTTAGATGTGATTGTGGACTCATCTCAGCCCAGCCCTGTCCTGGCAAAATAGTGGTCACTGTCCATGGTGGTCATAGGCTGACTTACAGCTGGAGAGACATATTTTTAAGACACCAACCACAGTTATGCCAGAGCTGAGGAGGCTCCAGAACCTCTTTTTCCCTACTGCCTTGTTTTGCAGATGAGGGGGAGGAAAGGAAGGAAAAGCTCTCACAGAAGCCCCTGTAGACTTCCTCTCATATCTCATTTGCCAGAACTGGATCATGAGTCCTTGTCCTGACCAATCATCAGTGGGGGAAGTGGGTGTCATGGCTGGCTTGGACCAATCCACAGGAAGAAGGCAGGATGGGCTGGGCAACGATTTCCAGGTGAGCAGCCAACACCATCTTGCTATAAAGGGGACATGACAAGGGAGCTGCGGGTTCAAAGAGAAGGGAACAGGAGCGCGGGAGGAGAAGCCCGCGCAACGGTGCAGAGGCGCAGGCAAGGACCTGACCTGAGTGTTTGGGGATCACTGGCGTGAGAAACGGAGCACTTCTTGCCATGTCAGTGAACAAGGATGTCACAGTCATTAGCAATTTCAGCCCTCCAATGGGAGCTGGCAAGCCCTAAGTGCACTCGGGAAGAAGAATATCTGTGATCCGGCAGCCATCAGGACTGCAGCCTCTCCCTACGGTGAGCCCCAAGGGAGCTCAGGATGTGAAGGAAAAGAGGATACTGACCCAGGATAGCTGCTGCTGCTGCTGCTGAGTCGCTTCAGTCGTGTCCGACTCTGTGCGACCCCATAGACGGCAGCCCACCAGGCTCCGCCATCCCTGGGATTCTCCAGACAGGAACACTGGAGTGGGTTGCCATTTCCTTCTCCAGGATAGCTGACATGCATACAAAATGAATTTCAGTGAGCCCAGACTGTTGTTATCTTCCCATACATAGAAAACCATTAAACGCCCTAACTTTGGATAACTAGTTTTCTTTGATTAACAATGATCTTTTAATATTAAGATAACTTGCCCTTTGTTATGAAACTTCTATATAATCTGGCTTCTCCCCTCACCTCCTCAAAGCAGTTCTCTCAAGGGTTACTTGAGATGCTGTCTCCCGGGCTTGAAGGCCTAAAAATTCCCACCAACTAAAGCGTAACTCGCAGGTTTTAGGTTGTGACTGTTCTTTAAGTCAGCAGGTGATTCACTGCTGCAGGCACACAGCACAGGTGGGGAAAGCGGGCAGGACCTCATATGGCAGTTTCTGCCTGGAGCAGCACAGGCCCTAGGCAACAGGGAGCTACTGAGAGGCACTAACCAAGGAAGTGAGTGCACAGCACATGGAGAATTGTGGTGTGTGGAGGCCCCAGTGCCTAGGAGCTGAGCAGAGTCATTCTGTGATGGGCAATAATGTCATTAAGAAACTCCAGAGGCTTCTGTTCAAACAGATGATTGTAACTGATGAGAGAGCAAACATGGCCTTAATGGATTTGCTTGTGGCAACTACCTGTTTCTGGATATTAAAATCCACATGCTTGGCCAGTTCTTAGCTCTGCTCTCATGCCTGCTACACCCTCATCTTTCCTCTTCCATCTGCCCTCTGCCCAGCTGTGGGACTGCACAACCCAAGGTGCCCAAAACACCCAGTACTTTGTATTATAATGTACATAGTGGTCAACCACTTTACAGAGGAGAGAGCAGAAGGTGGATGTGGGTGAGGCGCTTGCTGGTGAGTCTAGAGCAGAGGGATCCCAATCTACCATCCACTTTATGACTTCAGAACGGGGCAGCTCCTCTACCCCCAGCCAGGCTGCTTGCTGAATGGGGAGGCTTCTGCTCCACATGATGCTCATTCCTGCAGAGGGCACACGTGTGACCGCACAGACATGCCATTCCTTCCTTATGACCTGAGGCCAGGCATGAGGAGCACCCTGCCCTGTAGGGATTGCAGTCATGGGTCCACATGTGGGTGGGTGTGCCTATAACTGAGAGGAAAGCACCCCCAGTCAAAGCCCCCCAAAGCTGAGAGACAATCACATCCCAGAATTGAGGAATGCCCAAGTGTCATGTGGCCAATCTGGCCTTAAAAGGCAAACTGCTATCATCCAAGTGTTGATTTTTTTAAATTAAATTACACATTTACAATCCAGTAGTCAAGCCCCCTTTTCAGCAGCTTGTAGCCCTCAGCCTCAGCTTTTTTTTTTTTTCTTCTCTCTGAGATCTAGTTTTTAGCTTCAGATTAAGTCCCATTATGGACATAAAGACTGTCCCTTTCATACCCCAAACTCCCTCTCAGATTCCCTTTTCAAAGCCTGCACACACACGGTGAACAGGGCTTTATTAACACAGTTCTGCAGATCTGTGAGCTAAAGATTTAGAATAATGAGGATAGGAGGGGCCTGCCCCACGTGGCAGGGAGGGCAGGGGATGGTGATGATTCACCTAAGTGTCAGGCAGTAGCCGGAGGGCAGCCGCCAAAGGGCTGAGGGGGTGCAGAGTAAGTGGGTTAAATGGTTAATCCAGCAGCCTCGGGGAGGGCTGGCCCTAGAGCAAACCATCAGTGTGGGAGAGGGATAGTCTCCAGTGCCTGGACTCCACCGTCTAGAAATCGGGGCTTTGGAATAAGAACACGGGTTCAAAGCTGCTCCACCACTTGGACGGCTGTTAAAAGCAAAATGAGCCTGTTTTCTCATGTGTAAAACGGGAGCACTGAGACTTCTCTCAGGGTGTGTGTGCTAAGTCACTTCAGTCATGTCTCTCTGAGACCCCATGCACCGTCTCAGGTCTCCTGCATTGGCTGCCGGGTTCTTTACCGCTGGCCCCACCTGGGAAGCCCCCTCTGAGGGTGGGGAAGAGAATTAAAAGTGAAAGTCGCTCAGTCACATCCAACTCTTTGCAATCGCCTGCCAATCTCCTCTGTCCATGGAATTCTCCAGGCAAGAATACTGGAGTGGGTAGCCATTCCCTTCTCCAGGGGATCTTCCTGACCCAGGGATCAAACCCAGCAACTTTCAAACACACAACACTGGGTTGTTAGCTACAGTCACCCTGATGTACATTACATCCCCAGGATTTATCATATAGCTGGAAGTTTGCACCTTTTGACCATCTTCACGCATTTCACCCATTCACTTCAACACCCTGCCTCTGACAACCATCAACTTGTTCTTTGTTTCTGTGAATTCAGTTTATTTTGTAGATTCCACACATAATTAAGATCATAAATATTCGTCTTTCTTTGACTTATTTCATTTATCCTAATGCCCTTGAGGTCCATCTATGTTGTTGCAACTGACAAGATTTGCTTTCTTTCTTTATGACTCAGTGAGATTCCATTGTATCTATATACTGCATCTTCTTTATTCATTCATCTGTTGATGGACACTTAGGCTGTTTACATATCTTGGTTATTATAAACAATGCTGCAGTGAATATGGTGCAGGTTTCTTTGACATTGTTTTTGTTGTCACTAAGTCGTGTCCAACTTTTTTCGACCCTGGGAACTGCAGGATACCAGGCTTCCCTGTCCTTCACTTCAACAAGGGAAGTCTCTGCTTTTTAATATGCTGTCCTTCCAAGTAGCAAGCATCTTTTAATTTCATGGCTGCAGTCACCGTTCACAGTAATTTTGGAGCCCAAGAAAACAAAATCTGTCACTGTTTCCACTTTTTCCCCTTCTATTTGTCACGAAGTGATGGGACCAGATGCCATGATTTTAGTTTTTTGAAAGTTGAGTTTTTAAGCCAGTTTTTTTGCTCTCCTCTTTCACCCTCATCAAGAGGCTCTTTAGTTCCTCTTCACTTTCTGCCATTAGAGTGGTATCATCTGCTATCTGAGGTTGTCGATATTTCTCCTGGCAGTCTTGAGTCCAGTTTGTGATTCATCTAGCCCAGCATTTCATATGATGCACTTTGCATATAAGTTAAACAAACAAGGTGACAACATACAGACTTGACATACTCCTTCCCCAATTTGGAACCAGTCTGTTGTTCCATGTCCAGTTCTAACTGTTGCTTCTTGACCTGCATACAGCTTTCTCAGGAGGCAGGTGAGGTGGTCTGGTATTCCCATCTCTGTAAGAGTTTTCCACAGTTTGTAGTGATCCACACACTCAAAGGTTTTAGCGTAGTCAATAAAGCAGAAGTTTTGTTTTGTGATCCCCTTGCTTTTCCTATGATCCAACAGATGTTGGCAGTTTGATCACTTGTTACTCTGCCTTTTCTAAATCCAGTTTGTACATCTGGAAGTTCTCAGTTCATATACTGTTGAAGCCTACCTTGAAGGATTTTGAGCATTACTTTGCTAGCATGTGAAATGAGGGCAATTGTATGATAGTTTGAACAATCTTTGGGATTACCTTTCTTTGGTATTGGAATGACGACTGACCTTTTCCAGTCCTGTGGCCACTACTGAATTTTCCAAATTTGCTGACATATTGAGTGCAGCACTTTAACGGCATCATCTTTTGACATAGTGATTTCACTTCCTTTGGATATATTCCCAGGAGTGGAAATGCTGGATCACACGGTCATTCTAATTTTTTGAAGAAGTTTCATACTATTTTCCACAGCTACTGCACAAATTTGCATTCCCACCAACAATGAGTTTCTCTTTTCCCCACATCCTCACCAACACTTTCTCTTGTATTTTTGATGACAGTCATCCTGACAGGGGTGAGGCAATACCTCGCTGTGGTTTGGATTTGCAGTTCCTTGATGATGAGTGATGTTGAGCATCTTTTCATGTGTCTGTTGCCCCTCTGTATGTTTTCTTTGGAAAAAACGTCTATTCTGTTCCTCTGTGCAATTTTGAAACAGATTTTTTTTCTTTTTTTTTTTTTTTTTGCTGTTAAGTTGTATTTCCTGATGCTGTGTTGCTGCTACGCTTTCATGTGCGACTCTTTGCGACCCCATGGACTGCAGCCCGCCAGGCTCCTCCCTCCATAGAGTTTTCCAGGCAAGAATGCTGGAGTGGGCTGCCATTTCCTCCTCCAGGGGATCCTCCCAACACAAGAATCGAATCAGCGTCTCTAGTGTCTCCTGCATTAGCAGGCAGACTCTTTACCATTAGCGCCACCATAGATGAGTGATGAATGGGCCACATTTAACACACGGTTTTAATTATTAAAATATTACACACACATTATTGAAACATGAAATTTCACCTAAAGGAGAAGAGATTGGTAAGTCCCATCCCCAGAAGTGACCGCTATGACTGTTTTTGTGCATATCTCTCAGGCTCTGCTTCTCTCCTCTGTCTCTCTCTCTCTCACACTCAAGCAGATTCATTTATATCTATGCTGATGTCACACAAAGGTGGTCTTATAGATAGGATCCTGGGTGCAGACAATTGGTCCATGTACATACACAAAGAGAACCCTGAGGTCTCCTTGTCATCAGACAGAGACCCTACACCCACTTTCGTAGATGCACAGGATTCGTCCATCCATGTGGACTAAAACTGATGGATCCCATCCCCATCTCCATGAACATCAGTGTCGTTGCCAATTTCCTACTATTTCAACCAGTACTCTGATGTATCTTTGAAAAATTGAGCAAGAATTTTAGTGGGGCCAGCTCTAAGGGTGAGCACTGCTATACAAAAATGTACGGTGGGACTTCAATGGGTCCTGCACACTGTTCCTTCAGAGGAGTGTCTATTCACTCTTCCATCGAGGGGATCTACCGTGGCCTCTGAGTCTTCTTCACTTTGTCACCAGGGCTGGTTGGCCAGACTAAAACTGATCCAGTGTTCTTTTTCTGGAACCATGACTGACACTTTACCCCATTTTTACAATCTTGATGGATTTAAAGTCCACTAGATGAGTATGATCAAACTACTCTTTATCTGTGTGGCTTCTTTCACTTGGGATGTTCATCCATGTGGTAACATGTATCAGTACTTCATTTTTTTCATTGTGCTTAAACATAGATAACATTTACTATTCAAACCATTTTAACTATGCTTTAAATTCAATGGCATTAACAACATTCACATTGTTATACAAATATCCTCACCATCCATGTTCAGAACTTTTCAGTTTTCACTAGTGAAACTCTGTAGCCATTAAGCTCTACTTTTCCTCAGCTCCTGGCAACCAACAGCATTCTATGTTCTGAATTTGACTTTTCTGGATACCACATACATGTGAAATCACATTCTTGTCTTTTTGTGAGAGTTATTTCACTCATCATCATGACTCCAAGGCTCATATACATGGCAGCATGTGCTGGTATTTCCTTAGTTTTGAAGACTGAACTACATTACTTTGTATATATGCCACATTTAGTTTGCCCATTCATTCATCAGTGGATACCTGGGTTGCTTCTACCGTTTGCTCTTATGATTAATGCTGCTATGAATATGACTGTACCCATATCTGTTCTAGTCTTTGCTTTCAGTCTTTTTGGTATATATCATGTGAAATTGATCATACATTAATTCTGTGTTTAAGTTTTTAAAGAACTACCATACTGTTTTCCACAGAGGCTGAACCATTTTACTCTATTCCTCCTATGACAAATAATAATGCTGTGTATGGTATCTATCCCATTTTTGTTATCTTTTGGCCACACTGTGCAGCACGTGGCATCTTCGTTCCCCACCAAGGAGTAAACCTGCACCCCTGCACTGGAAGTGTGGCGTCTTAACCACTGAACCATCAGGATTCACTTAACCTCTGGATCTGCTCCATTTTGCTGATCTATTTACCCACTGATGGGCATCTGCACTGTTTCTGCCTCTGGGCTCTTGTGAACAGTGGTGCTATCAATATACATGTGTACAGCTGTTTTCAGTTCTTTGGGGTATGTATCTGAGAGCAGAGTTGTTGAACCACATGCTAATTGTACATTTATGTTGTAAACATAGGTTGTGCCTTTTCCCATTTCCACAGTTTTTAAAGTTTCCAATTTCTCTACATTGTTGCTAACATTTGTTATTTTTAGTTTTCTTGATTATAACCATTTTGGAATATGTGGAGTTGTTGAATACTGATTTTAATTTGCACTTTCATCATGACTAACGATATTTGACATCTTTTTTTCTGCAATGACCATTTATATCTCTTGTGTGAAGAATGGTCTACTGAGGTCATTTATCCATTTTAAAACTGGCGGTTTTGTCTATGTTGGCATACTCTGGATAACGTTTCATCATATATTTAATGGGCAAATATTTTCTTTCATTCTATGGGCTATACTTTCACTTTCTGAATTGTATCTTTTGATGCAAACAGATTTTTAATTTTGAGGAAATCCAATTTATTTTTTCATTGCTTGTGCTTTGCTGTCAGATCTACAAAACTGTGGCTAAATCCAAAATTATGATTTATCCCCATGTTTTATTGGAGCGTTTAACAGTTATCCCTTCGTGTCTGTGTAGAGTTGATTCAAGGACACTTGGGCATACCAAAATCTGCATGGTATTTGCATATAACCTAGGGACGCCTTCCTATATGCTTTAATCCAGCCTTCAGTGAAAAGAGAAAAACATCTCAGTAGATGAAGACGTGAGCAGTGCACTCGGCCATCTACTTTTTGTGGAAGGAGACATGGCCGGAGGTGAGAATATACACAGATTCTTAAGCAGCAACCAAGGATCTGGCTGACTGGTCAGGAAATTGGAAGAAAAGGGATTAGAAGACACAAAGAGGGTGAGGTAAAGATACATGACAAGACATGAGAATATGAATCAAACATGAAAATGTTTCTCTGTCACTTGTTAACACCCACCAGAAAGCATTCTCCACTTAAAAATGGCACTGGAAAACCAAATAGACAAAGTGGCTTGATCAGCTGATGTTAACTATCCTTCATCATCACCCTAGAACTAGGACAGATACACAAACGAAGCAGACAAAGATGGAGATTATACTGAAATGGACTCCAAGTTATCACCTGGCTACTGTCCCCTCCAAACGTCTAACCAGCCACCAACAGAGGCAACACTGAGCCCCTGTTATGCACTACCCCTCAACCACACCACCTTCTTGGTAGTAAGCAGAATATACCAGGCCCTTTCAGTCCTTCAAGAGCAAGTGATACATCCTCACAGGGATGTACCCTATTTCAGGTACAGGTTTTGCCTTTCCTGTTCACAGGGCTTCAGGCAGCACTTCAGGCAGCACTGCAGGCATGAAATTCCACATGACATATCACCTAAGGAATCCACTGCACAGCAGAGAATCAACTGACCGTATCACACACTGCACCATCCAGGAGCAGCTGGCCTTAGACAGCCCTGGAACAGCCTACTGAAGGTACAGTTGAAAAACACCAGCATGGAGGAAATACTTTTCAAGGATGGGTGCTATCCTTCAGGACACAGTTGTTCATTATTTTAGTCGCTAAGTTGTGTCCCATTCTTATTGTGACCCCATGCTCTGTAGCCCACCAGGCTCCTCTGTCCATGGGATTTCTCAGGCAAGATTACTGGAGTGGGTTGCCATTTCCATCTCCAGGCGATCTTTGCAACCCAGAAATCTAACCCGGGTCTCCTGCATTGTAGGTGCTGAGCCTCTGTGGAGGCCCTCTTCTTCAGTACGCACAACATGCACTAAATAAGAAATCTCTATAAACTGTTATGTTCCTCTGGGAATTAAAAAATGGGCTTGGGACCAGGAGACAGAAGCAGAGTAGCCCTGCTTATTACAACCATGACCTGCTGGGTATTTCCACCTGACTTTAGGCTCTGCAAGATTATAGGTCCTGATCCCTAAGGCACTCTTGCCGGGAAAGATAGGATCTATTCGTTGTTCAGTCAAGTGTGTCCAACTCTGCGACCCCATGCTAGGCTTCCCTGTCCTACACTATTTCCTGGAGTTGGCTCAAACGCCTCTTCACTGAGTCAATCACGCCCCCAACCACCTCCTCCTCTGAAGTACCACCAGGAAACTTCAAACTCTGTCCAGGATAAGGAGCTCCATATCAGGATAACTGACTGAACAGCTGAACAAAGTAGGGCTCCAGCTCCATCTGTAGATCTACGCTGAGGCCACAGCTGCCTCAGGATGCTGCCACTAAAGGCAGGCCATGTCTTCTGACAGGTAACCTTTGCTTAGGGACTACCATGCAACAGCTATAAATGCAGCCCAAGTAAGTCTCTTCCTACCAAATCTTAATTACAGAGGATAAAACCTTGGAGCGTAGTAGCTATGTGTGGCCTTTTCCAAACACTTCACTTTGCATTTGCAGACAAGTGGCCATCAGAATCTCTGGGTTCTAGGATACAGGTTCCATGGCCTCTACTCCACCCTCCGGCCCCCGCCAAAGGTACCTGAACCTGTTAATTTATAAAACCACCAGACTGAGTGATGTGGATGCTAGCAGTTTGCCAGTAATTTTTTAAAACAATGCAAAGACGGGACTTCCCTGGCAGTTTAGTGGTTAGCACTGTGCACTACCACCCCAGGAGAGCGGGGGTCTTGTTGGGAAACTAAGATCTTACATGCTGTGTGGTGGAGCGAAAAAAAAAAAAAAAGGGAAGAAGATATGTTAATCCCTAATCTTGTTGCAGAAGTTTTTCAATCTGCTTAAGGGATGTTCGTGAATAGTGTAAAAAGTACTAGACAAGAAAGCAGTGGGAACAAATAAACTGGAGTATACAGCAAGCCCTATTAAAGGCGATCTCAGGATTCATCTGACAGGTCTTCTGAGTCACTTCTTCACCATTCCCAGTAAATAAACTAAAGCCAAGGTGATAACGTCACTATGTAACTTTTCTCCATTCCAGTTTTTACAAAGGGTAACTTTTTGGCCTCCCTGTCATATTACATTATGGTGAGATCACACACTCCTAGCTTTACACACACACCCACACCCACCCACACCCACTCCTAGCCTTAGAGGATTTTGAGACAACAATCAGCCATTAATTGTGAGAAAAAAATGTGAGTGGGAAGAGAGAGCACAGAGGATGAAAAATTCCTCCCATTTGGGAGGAATATGCAGAAATATAACTAGACAAGTAGGTTTTAATAAGGGAGCCCTTTCCATTTACTTATTACAGGTTTTTAAATCTTTTAACTGATATCTGTCTTTTCCCTTTCCCATCAGACAGCTCCCAACCCACCCCCACCAACATATAGACACCACACTCTCAAACACAAACAAAACATGCATTCAACTCCTTGTTTTATATTTTCATAACACTTTAACATTTAATAGAAACTATGTACAATAATTTTTTATTGTATCTTACATAAGATAGCCACTACAGAAAGTTACACAGGTTAGAAGCAAGATGGATGGTTTAGGAAGGCCCAGTTCTGTGGGCTATTTTCTCAAAGACTATGGGTCAGACAGAGTTCACTGAGGAGAGGAGCTTCAGAGTACCCAAGGATGAGAGGTGAGGAAAGGCTAAAATACAGGCTGCTAGACAGAAATAACCAACCACTGGGTCCCTCAACATCCCAAGACTTGGGAAACAGCATTACAAAAACCTCTCTTCCCTTAGGCACAGTCTCCAGGACGCTCAATCCCAGCAGCTCTGATGGGAATCACCTACCTCTCCCCCTTGCATGGAGTGGGAAGACAACCACAGCCTGTAGACACTATTGGTCCCTGCCCCCAACATCTGACTAGAGCACTCGATAACCCAAAAGAAAAACAAGGTAGTCTGGACTGTCCTTTATAGTGAGAGACGGGTCAGAAATACTTGTTTAAAGAATGGGAAATACAAATCCTCCGAAGTCAACTGGTTCCCAGAACAAGCTATCAACTAACAGAAGTGGGTTCCGGCTTCCCATTTGCAGTAGCTATTCCACTCTGAGACAATGGTGCAGGGGCTTTCTCAGAATTTCGAGGTCCCTGTGATCTGCACCCATCTCCAGCCATCTGCATCTGGCCCTGTTAAAACAAAGTCAGTTTGGTTACAAACTCATCCATTGTGGCCTGCAGCATGAATCTGACTTATATAAAGCCCATGTACAGTAAGCAACCAGAACAAGACAGCAGATAGAAAATAACTATGTAGTTGCTCTTCCCCATACTTGACTATTCCTGGCCCCTGGAGTCACAAATCATTACTGGTAGCGTTCCCGAGACTCTCCCAATGCAAAGGAAAGCTGTGGGTTGTTTCTTCCAAATGAAATAGCCATTCCCTGCTGAGGTTCCAGAACAGCCGACAGATCACACAGGAAGACAGTGCTCTGGGCCTCTGTTTGAAACCAACAGCTATAGTGTAACTGCAGGTCTTCAGTCAGGGCCATGAGTGTCCCAGCCAAAGCTCAAAGAAAACAAATCACACTGCTTGTGCTTGACTTTATGCTGAAAACAATTCTCATACTGAACTCTCCCTTAAATCAACAATTTACCTACATTCCTTGCCTCAACCTTCCCTGGTTAACCAAATAAATTTATGTCCTGCTCTCCCAGATATGGGGACCAGGGGCTAGTAAATGTTCTAAGGCCCATCTGGAAAACTGCATCCAGGGGCACCTTCACAGCTAGTGGTGACAACCTCAACCCCCGGGAGTACATGCCAGCCAGAGCCAGCATGGAGCTCTCTGCCCGGCTGAAGTTATTCTTCACTTGCCAAAATATCCACTGGGCCTTCGGCAATTTCTTTGACTGGATGATCTTCAAGGGTTAGTGAAGGATCAAAAAGCAAGGGTGAAGGAGGGCACTGCATACCGTCACCCACAACATCCAAATCCTAAGAAAAGAAAAAGAAGAAAACCTATCAGCAACACCAAGTGAATCAACAAGCTAGAGTCTGCCTACTTTTAGCAACTCTCACAGCAGTTCTCCCATCCTTCCCTCACCCCTTGTCTACCTTTAAACAGTAACAAATGTGCGTGCAACAAATGGGAGGAGATCGAAAAGTACTGATTCTTGTTGCCAAAAATAAAGCACAGACCACTATAGTAGCTTTTAAGAGTATTTTTTAAACAAGAAAATTCAGGAACAGAAAGTAGAATGGTAGCTACCAAGGGCTAGAGACAGAGGCAATGTGGGAGTTACAGTTTAATGGATACAGTCTCTGTCTGAACTGAGAAAAGTTCTGTGGAAAGTTCAATGGAAATTGATCGTGGTGATGACTGCAATATAGTTTAAATGTACTTAATACCACTGAATAGTATGTTTTAAAATGGCAAATCTTACATTATAAATATCTTACCACAATAAAAAATATTTTAAAGAAACATATACTGGGAATTCCCAGACAGTCCTGTGGTTAGGACTCTATGCTTTCCTTCACTGCCAAGGGTGTAGGTTCAACCTCTGGTTAGGGAACTAGACCTGTGCAGCACCCGGCCCTCCCCACTACAGGCATTACTTCTAAGACTAGCTGTAGTCAACCTCTAAGTTCATGAGCGATGCATCTAAAATGGACAGCAGCATAATTATAAATTAAAATGAAATACTGCCTTAACAGATTGGACAATATGAGACCACTTGATAAATATTCTAACAGCCACAAAGCCAGCCATTGAGTAAAACAGGAAGAGGTATAGGGAAGAAAGAAGGAAGACAATAAAACTCGAAAGTCCTTCTGAATGGCCAGGAAACATTCTGGTTAAGTCATTATGCCACAGAGAGTAAATTCCTGATTTTTAAACCTAACATAATCCAACTGCCTTTTAAAATACACACATGACATTATATTCTACAGACTATGTTTCTTCCAGTTGAACTGGCTATTCCCACTGGAGGGCTGACGCCAAGAGACCATAGGAAGACAATGCTCTCGGCTCCTGTCTGAAACCAACAGCTACAGCAAACTACTGGTCTTGATTCAGGGCCTAAAGCGCTATAAAAGCTCAGACAATGTGTCAAATTCACTTTCATGCCTCTGCTTTCTAAGCTTTACTGCTAAACTCTGCTTCCCAAGAGCGAAAACTATCCAAGGGTTTAAACTGTCCTGTGTTCAAGGCCCTTTACAGAGAATCCATGTCTCCAGTAATTCAGCTTCTTCAGAAAAGCGAAGTTCTATGCTAAAAATAAGTCTTAAGAATTCAAAATCCTTTCCATTGGTTTTGATCACCAAAACAAAGAATCATATCCTTAAGGTAAAGGAAGGAATATAACTTTGAAGCCTTTGACTGTGTGGACCACAACAAACTGTGGAAAATTTAAGAGATGGAAATACCAGACCACCTTACCTGCCTCCTAAGAAATCTGTATGCAGGTCAGGAAGCAACAGTAAGAACTGGACATGGAACAGACTGGTTCCAAATTGGGAAAGGAGTATGTCAAGGCTGTATATTGTCACCCTGCTTATTTAACTTATATGCAAAGTACATCATGTGAAATGCTGGATGAAGCACAAACTGGAATCAAGATAGCCGGGAGAAATATCAATAACCTCAGATATGCAGATGACACCACCCTCATGGCAGAAAGTGAAGAACTAAAGACCCTCTTGATGAAAGTAAACAGAGTGAAAAAGTTGGCTTAATACTCAACATTCAGAAAACTTGTCATGGCATCTGGTCCCATCACTTCATGGCAAATAGATGGGGAAACAAGGGAAACTGTGTGTGTGGGTGTGTTTTTGTCACTTAGTTGTGTCCGACTCTTTGAGACCCCATGAACTGTGACTTGCCAGGCTCCTCTGTCCACAGGATTCTCCAGGCAAGAATATTGGAGTGGGTTGCCATTTCCTTCTCCAGTGGAAAAGTGATTTTGGTGGCTCCAAAATCACTGCAGATGGTGACTGCAGCCATGAAATTAAAAGACACTTGTCCCTTGGAAGAAAAGTTATGAACAACCTAGACAGCATATTCAAAAGCAGAGACATTACTTTGCCAACAAAGGTCCATCTAGTCAAAGCTATGGTTTTTCCAGTAGTCATGTATGGATGTGAGTTGGACTATAAAGAAAGCTGAGCACTGAGGAATTGATGCTTTTGAACTGTGGTGCTGGAGAAGACTCTTCAGAGTCCCTTGGACAGCAAGGAGATCCAACCAGTCCATCCTAAAAGAAATCAGTCCTGAATAGTCATTGGAAGGACTGATGCTAAAGCTGAAACTCCAATACTTTGGCCACCTGATGTTAAGAACTGACTCATCTGAAAAGACCCTGATGCTGGGAAAGACTGAAGGAGAGAGAAGGGGATGAGAGAGGATGAAACGGTTGGATGGCATCACTGACTCAATGGACATGGGTTTGAGTAAGCACCAGGGGTTGGTGGTGGACAGGGAGGCCTGGCGTGCTGCAGTCCATGGTCGCAGAGTCGGACACAACTGAGCAACTGAACTGAACTGATAAAGGATGTGCTAGACTTAAAGCTGCTCAATCTGAGCAGAAACATAAGGAAAAGGATATAGCTGGCTACCTAACATCTATTTCAGATGTGTTAAGAAACTTCTGTACACAGAAACCAGTGTTCTCACACCGTTAAGACTATTAACTACTGGGACTCCCTGGCAGCCCAGTGGTCAAGACTTCATGCTTCCACTGTAGGGGGTGCAGGTTTGATCCCTGTACTTGTTTCAAGGAACTAAGATCCTGCATGCTGCAGACAGAAGGGGGGAAAAAAAAAACTGTGAACTGTTCTATCCAGTTCTTTTAGTATGCACAATTATCATGCACTTGATCCTTGCACAATGCAGTGGTCAGGGGCCACAATGTCCAGTCAGAAATCAGTGTCCATGGTTCTGTACCCTCAGATTCAATCAACTGCAGATCATGAAGACTGTAAAAAGTATGCACTGGAAAAAAAAAAATCTGCATAGTAAGTGAACCCACACAAGCTCAAGCCCATGTTGAAGAGTCAACTGCATAATTAACTAATGTGAAATTTAAAACAACCCACATAAGTAATGTGGCAAAATGTTTCAAAGTCTCGAAATGACAATGGCATAGAACGTTTTCAAAGAAAAATAGATACTAAAAAGGCTTTCTTCACATATTGAGTGTTGTCCGTTATGAGAATTAAAATTGGGAACAGGAACCTAAAATAAGAGGAAGAAAGGATCAGCAGAAACGCCTAACATAAGAGGAATATGTGGAGACATACCAGAACATAGGATAGAATCCACATTTTGTTCTGATGTCAAATACAGAACTCAAACAAACAAACAAACACAAAAAGAGAGCAAGCTCAAAGTAACAGGATTAAGGTATTAAATTATTATTTGTCAAATATCCTTAGATCAAAGGACAGAAAACAGGCAAGTGTTAATGTCTGATACCTGGTCCTCCCACAAGTTACCAGAAATTATTATTAAGTTACAGAAATGATATCTAAGAAAGAACATAGGAGGATTGCTGGGTGGAATTCACATAATTAAGAAACTATTTTTTCCCAGTAAGACTACAATATTCAGAATTTATGGGAAGACAAAATTTCTTTTATAAAACTGAATTTGAATGTGTTTCAACATTTTCTGGAGAATTTTTACCTCCAAACAATAAAACTACTTTTTAAATGACCAATGTGGTTCATCTAAAGTACAATAATACGGACATAATAGATGATCAAGTACAAATAGCTAATTATCACTTTTAAGCCTCTAACAACAAAGGTCCCTCTTAAAAACCCATTAGATTCTCAAAAATGAAGTTACTTCTCGTACATTCTTTCACATCTCATAATCACTAACATTTTGTGTTATTATTCTCTGAAAATCAAACAAGAATATAATCTTCAACAAACAGTCATATTTTCTCAGATCTAAATCATCAAGTTTGAGAGAGAACACTTTAAAATTAATGACAAAAACAAGTGAAAGGGGAAACAAAAGGGTCAAAACAGAAATGGCTCTAGAAATTAACAATCACATGAAATAAAAATTAACAATAATCTAGTACATGTAAATAAAACAAGTGCTGATTTCTACATATATACATTACTATGTGAAAGGAATCTGGCAACATAGTACTTGATCAGATTGTTTTCAAAACAGATAAATCTGTTCATGTTACTAAGTTTTTTTTTAAAAAAAGGAAAGATAGTACCTCTTTGGGTTTTCTTTACATGTAAAAATGAAGAAAAGTGGACAAAAATTTGCCCATCAATCTAAGGCTATCTATTCAACACTCTCTTCAACACAATCTCACTGGAAAACTTTGGAAAGCACTAGAGTATAATCTCTAAGATTCTCATATCCTAAGAATCTGTTCGAAAGAAAAAAATTTTTTAACTGTTTTTACTTTTTTTAGCTGTGCCATGCACCTTGCCAAATCGTAGTTTCCCCACCAGGGATCAAACCAATGCCCCAGCAGTGGAAGTGGGGAGTGCAAACCACTGAACTACCAGGGAAGTCCAGAAAGAAATGTTTTAAAAAGAAATCATAATCAAGATTACAACCAAAAGTATAATTTTATTATCATAAAGTGACAAGCATTAATATACTAAGCCCACAGACAGTATACAATCAAAAAAGAGGGTAAGGAAATTTATTCAGTTCACTCTTGTTTTCGGGCCACACCACTTGGCTTGTGCGAACTTAGCTCCCCAACCAGGGAATGAACCCAGGCCACAGCAGTGAAAGCACCCAGTCCGAACCACTGGACCTCCAGGGAATTCCTTGGAATCAGCTTACTGATTCACTGAATCTGTTTACTGAATCAGTACCACTTTTTAAGATATTAGCCTTTCCTGATGTATCTTTTTAATGAGCAATACTGTAGGCCATCCAAATCCTGCTTCTACTCCTACACAAACAATACTGCAACCTTCGCTAAATTTTCTATTTAGATTTGTCACTTTAAATATGCCATGGTTATATACAAGACATCTTATTAAAATCAGAAGATTTATCTTCATAATAAATAATGGAAACCTTTACTCAGAAAGCTAAAGATTAAGCCAAGTGCTAAAAAGAGAGAGGGAACGTCAAATGATCCCTAAAGTGAATAACATAGTAGGGTAGTGCTAATTAGGCAAGCAAATACAATGAGAGATGCGTTTAAGAGCGAGGAGCAGACTGAAAAAGGCAATGAAGTGTATACACTTAGAAGGTTGTCACAGTAAATATTTAAAGAGTTCAATGATATCCAAGTCTGTTCACAAAAGAATCTTTAATAACTATCAAAAATGAAAAACAGTAGGCAGAGCTAAGTTTAGGGCTGTTTTTTGGGGGGGACACATTAATCTAAAAATGATAACCCTGACTACACAACCAAAACACTTTGCACTGCTGAGTAGATATTGAAATTCATTTGTATTGTTAAGATTCTAGTGAATTACCTCGTGAATGGGCACCAAATTTCCCAGCTACATAAATCCCATCACAAAGAGCCTTTCCTCCAACTTCTCTTAGTTTATAATTTCCCTTATCATGCCCTCAGAAAAACTTCTGTAAATTTAAACTGTCTCCAAATGAAAGTGTTAACATACAAATATGACCATACATATCATTTCAAAAACTTATCAGTTTTTTTCTTTTTAAACCACAAATGACTAACCTAGTCTCACCATTAATAAATAAGGCCTTGCCTCAAGGGCCAACCAGAGCAGAGCTTCTCTAACTTACATCACTGAACTCCAGAGGTAAACTCTCAGTGGGCTGAAGCTCGGCAGCACTCAAGTACAGATCCATGGGGCCGGCTTCCAGATCGTCTGGCACAGACAGTACCTGCTCGGGCTTATACATCTGAGGAGGCAACTGGAAATGCAGTGGGCAGCAAGGATCCTCAGAAAGGCTTACAGGAACTGGTTTGTTGCAGGGTACCTCTTCAGACCCCTGGCAGCATTTGAAGAGAACCTGATTCGTGTCCTGACAAATATCTGTAGAAAAATGGTCAAGGGAAATAAAATGGATCTATCCAAGGTACAAAATAGCTGTCTGCCATGTAAAATTCAAGGTCTGGACTACACAAGATTATTAGTTACATTTGATACAGAATCAAATGCAGGTAACAATTTTTAAAGTTATTTCTCAAACTTTCATTTCCTAGAGTAATTCTAGCTCTACCACTAGTGTAAAGCTAGTCCCCAACCTCCATTTCAGGGTCTACACTTTAGAACAGACACTAATCTCATTCTCTCCATGAGGGTCAAATATGAAACATTTAAAAACACAGTGCTAAGTGTCAACAGTAATGATCCTAGAGATCTATACCTATCCAGAAGAAACATGTCAGGGCAAAAGCAAATAGCTTGCAGAGGCCCCTGCCTCTGTAAGACTCCTTCCAAGAGTCAAAAGATACAATGTTATTTCTGCTGTTAAGCAGATGGGCAGAAAGTTGTTTCTATTTTTTTAAAAAAACATTTTGAACTGTGTTTCCAAAATGTTTATTACATAAATTTGTTTAAAAGAAGCAGTGTACTGGGGAAAACAGAAGCTCTAATAATGTAATTAGGTATCATACTCTAACAGGAAATACTTTGCTTTAATAAGGGCCCATGGAAAGAAGTACTCCAAGTACACTCCAGGAGCCCTAACAACTTCTATTATGGGTAGAAGCATAAAGGGGCTATATTTCCAAGTTGGCAAAGAAGCGCTGTAGGATGAACGAACAATGAAATCATGATTAGATAGCAAAATTTCAGAAGTCAGTCTACAAAATCTATTTTTCTCAAGTTTTAGCATTTCCTGATATCCTAACTACAGTTGTTTTCCCTAAATTAATAGACAACTGTCATTTCAAATTTGGGCTCATTTTTTAAACAAGAAAGCACAATTTTCTATAAATTGATTGTACCCAATTTTCTATAAACTGCTTATGCAAGTATGGGTAATTTTTAATCCTCCAAATTTTAAGGTAACTTTTTACAGGTAAAAAATCTAATGTACATTACAATTTTTAAGCCAAATAAATCTCTTGAAGAAAGTTACTTTTTTTAATCCATTCTTAGAACTTGCTAAACTCTCTAAAACGGAGTTGGCACAGCACTGCCACCACCGGCATTATGGCCATCTGTGTGCTGTAGGATGCTTACTAGCAGCATTCCCGGCCTCTGCCCACTCGATGTCAGCAGCACCCCCGCCAGAGCCATGACGGACGAATGTCTCCACACGTTGCCAAGTGGGGACAATGGCCCCAGCTAAGCACTACTGCTCTCAAGGTACAGGATATAGCTCACTGTAAACAAGTAACTATCGAAATGAAAACCAATTATCAAGTGAACAACAAACTGCAATCTCTGTGTGCTTAAGAAGCCCAACCTTGTTTAAATTATCAAAATCTTAAATGTTAATCCATTAAATGTTTTAATTAGAACTTTTCATGTAATTCAAAGGACTTTCACAAGCCTCTTAGTTACTATCACAATATCCCTGAGAAACCTTCTACCCCCCTCCTCCCACCCTTTCCTTTCAGATGGGGACAACAGACAAAGAAGGGAATGGTTGACCTACAACTAGAGACTGGGTCCTTCACTTTCAGTCCAGGGCTCTCTCCATTAGACCAGAGTAAAGAGTTAACAGGTCACCAATGGCAGTCGCATCCTTCTCTGGGATAAGGACTTAAGGAAGGGTAAGTGACTTAGGCAACCATGGAGCAGAAAGGAAAAGAACATAAAAGAGAAAAATACTTCCCTTCTCTTTTCAAATACACTTTATGTTCAACTTTGCTTTTTTAAAATATTAAAATTCTAATAAACTGAGTATAGTGCAGTAAGAAAAAGCCTAGAATATTCTTTAATATCCATAAGTTGGGTTTTTGCCTTATAAAGTAATTCAAGGCCACTAAAGAAAACCTTAAAGTACAAGGCAGAGGGAAAACGGCATTCATAACCCCACCATCCAAAAATAGTCACATTTCTGTCATATTCCCTCCCAGTATTAGTTTCATGCAGTTAAAACCATACTCTACTGAATTCCATATTCTATTTTTGTCACTATCATTTTCTGGTCATTCATAAACTTTAAATATGTTAAATTCCTGAACATATTCCATATTACATTTTATCAAAATTTTCCTATTTTCCATCCCTGAAAATTTTAAGGCTGTCTCCAGTTGGAAGAATTTTATGTAAAAATATCTTCTTAAATTCCCAGAGATGACATCAAAGAACATGAACATTAAAAAAGAAAAAAAAAATTTATGAATATTGTCAAACTGCTTTCTAAAAAGCCTCTACCACTTTACAGTCTCACTGGCAGTGTTTAGAAGGGCCCATTTCACTATTTCCTCACAAACTTTTGAAACTTACTAATTATATTTCATACATAGATAAGTATCAAATTTCTAGATTAGGGGATTCCCAGGTGGTCCAGTGGTTAGAACTCAGCACTTTCACTGCCAGGACTTGGGTTCAATCCCTGGTCAGGGAACTAAGATCTCACAGGCTGTGGCAGTGCAGCCAAAGAGAAAAACAAAATGCATAGATTAAAAAAACTTTCTTGTTTTCTTACTTCACTTATTTATAGTGAAGATGAAAACTTTTCAACTATCAACCACTTCTTTTAATCTGTCCATAGATAGCCTTTGCCCAATTATGTTTTCAGTATTTATCTTTAGTTTTTAATTACTCTGTATAAAAATTTTATATACTGATATCAAGGACATAATCCTTTATCAGACATTTGTTACAATAATAAACTCGTATTTAATAAACAGAATAGAAAAAAATCAGTTTTCCTTTCAAAAAAGAAAGTTTTCCTTCCATTCTTACCAAAGAAAATACATTTTACTTTCCAAATATTTGTGTATTTTGCCAGGCAAATGAAATCCAGCAAGATTTATGCTTTTCATATAATAAAGATTATATTTTAAAAGCACATTAACTATGAAAGTTACTTTTCTCAATGTTCATAATGTAGATCCACTTTCACAATCTAAGACACAACTCAAAAAATTTTACAACCGAATTATAAATGTAAGTTTCCTGTTTGAATGAAAACTAAAATATACAAGCCATGGCCCTGACCACACAAAAGGATAATATTCAAAGACGGCTCACAGTTCAGAATCATCCCACTGTTTTCGGATACACAACAATTTTCTTTTATAGTAACTGGACTTAACATTATAATTTTAATGAAAAAGTTAAACCAGGGATCTCTAAATTTTGGAATCCTAGTATTAATCAACTACAAATAAGTATTAGCCCCTATCACCAATGACTGAGATGTTTCTTTCTAATGAATTGACCATTACATTTCCAAGATCCGAAATGGCCAACAGACCATAGAAAGAGACTTCTTTAGGCTCCTGTTTGAAACCAACAGCTTCAGCAAACTGCTGGCCTTGATTCAGGGCCAAAAGAATACAAAGATCTTCAATTAACTAAACTATCACAGATCCCCACTAGCCTTCAGATTAGCTAGCAAACTAAACAGAGCCAAAAAGATACGGGTAAGGCAGTGTCTGGTCATTGGAAGAGACTGATTGGAACAACGAACATCATCCACAAAGGCCAAGCATCTCTGACTGGAACGAGTGGTATGGGCCTAAAATGAGAAAACGCGTTAGTCAAAATAAATTATCTATCATTTAACAATTTATTCACCGATGCTATGCAAAAGGAAAAAAAAATTCAACCTCATGTCCAAATAACGAGCCAACCACAATCTGAAATACAACTCCTCCGTATTACAAAAGTGTGATACACAGGCCTAGCATTTTTCAAACTACCTATCTTTTACTTATCTTAAGTTGTAGTCTTATGCTGAGCCTCAAAAAATATGAGAAAAATGGAATTACTCTGACATTTTGTTTAAAAATAGTTTTAAACAAATTTAAAAATGATCACTTAACTTGTTTCATCAAACTTACTGACATTCATTGTTATTTATTCTACTTATTTCTCTGCTTTCTAAAACAAGTGTCACAAACTGTTAGGTGTTCTGTGCCTATTTCTGAAGTGAAGATTTCTGAACCAAGTAACTTAAGAAATCTATAAAAATCCTTCAATATGCAGATGAAAACAAGAGTCCAGGGAGGTTCATTTATCAGAGCAGGCACAGAATTGATCAGAAGGGAACTAAAACCCATGTCTCTGGACTCCCAGGTAAGTGCTCAATATAGCCCATGTCCAATAAGTTAGATTTCAGAACAAAACTTTTGAAAGTGAGAGTTAATCGTTCAGTCACATCCAACCCTTTGCGACCCCACAGATTGTAGCCCACCAGGCTCCTCTGTCCATGGATTCTCCAGGCAATAATACTGGAGTGCATAGCTATTTCCTTCTCCAGGAAATCTTCCCAAACCAGGGATCAAACCCAGGTCTTCCATGTTGCAAGCAGATTCTTCACTATCTGAGCCATCAGAGAAGCCCTATAAGCCTAGTAAGTTAGATTTTAGAAACAAAACTGTACAACAGCGTTCACCGTAAAAGCAAAGTGTTCTCTGTAAAAGCAAATGTATACACCTTAGAGGTATATACACAAATTACCTGTTGGGCGGCACCATCTGTGGCCAGCATTCTGCGCTCCTTCAGCTGCCTGTGTAGTAAGGCTTCCACTCCATAGCGCTGACGATACCGACGAAGACATTTTAGACGCTTTAAGTTTTCTCGTTCTTTGGCCAAAAGTCCCTCTGGGCCAGTCAGGAGACTACTACCTGGAAAGTCAAAATAGTCAAGATGTTATCTGCCAAGCAACCAAGGATGCATCTTCAAACAGTTTCAGAAGCAAATCCTTCTCCAGTCCAGGTAACAAAAAAGAAGTAAATCTAACTACCAAATTCACATGTTGATTAAACCCATGACAGGTTGTTGGAACTGGCATAAAACTTGCCTAGAGCTTCATGTTCCACTTTGCGATTGTGTAAGTAACGCCGCTTCTTCTCTTTGAGCAGATGCTGAAGTCGTTTAAACTGATCAATGTACAAAGATTGCAAACGAATAAGCTTCTCACGCATAATCAGGGCCACTTCTTCTGCTGTATAGACACCAGCATGTCTAGAATAAGATGATTTAAAAAGGATAAGAAGGCACAACAATAAGACCCAAGCATAAAAGAAGCAAAGAGTAAAGGTTAGACTTAGGTTTGCTATTCAACAAGCAGTCAGTGCTAAGATAATCACCTTACTAAATAAAAATGTTTTCACAGAATTTTATTATCGTTATTAAAAAACAAACTACCCAAGAATGGATACTAATGTATGATCTCAAAATGTGGATAAGGAAAAATGTTTCATTATGCTCCCCAGTTATTTCCATTATGTTTAAACAGGAGTAAAGATACAGAACACTCAAAACTTCTATTAATCTAGTCTTGTTCCCTTTAATAATTTAATACAGAAAAAAATCACTTACCAGTAAATTAAAGTGTTAATTTAGTAGCATGTATCTCAATATATTTTAATTAAAGTACAAAAGATCACAAACAATTACAACTTCTAATTTAAAAGTACACTTTTAATTGGTGGTCCAGTGGTTAGGATTCTACGCTCTCACTGCTGAAAGGCCTGGAATCAATCCCTGTTCAGGCAACTAAGATCCCATAAGCCACAAAGCATAGCCAAAAATAAATAAATAAAAATAAGCTACACTTGTATTTTGGAGTTTATACCAGCCCTCAAAACACTGATCCCAATGGCTAGTCAATGTCCTCAGCTCATTCTCTTGACAATATTCTGAAAATATAGTACCCTGGAGAAACCCTTAATTGCCAAAGACCTAGATCCACATCAACTTTATTAAGCTTTGCCACCAACTATGAATTAACAAAACTTAAAAAAAAGAACTTATTCTGGAAAAAAAAAAAGCTAGATATATACCTTGACTTGATACTCTCCTACTTTGATCTAGTAAAAATTATTTCTATTATTTAAAAGGCAAAATATACATGAACTGTATACTAATTTTAAATCCAAAAAGTATGTGCTCTTTAAAATTTAACTCTTAAATCACTGAAATACACAGAATAAAACTATTAACTTTAGGACTGAGAGCAAATAATCTCTGCCAAAAACTTCTCTTAAATATAAACAGGAAATAATACCTGTGTATAAGAAAAGTACAACTACAAAGTACTCTGAAATTATAAAAACAGCAAAATCTAAGACTCAGAAAATGTGAAAATTTCAAAACTATCTAATGTTTAAACAAGGTGATGAGGTTATTCATATTCAAGAAAATGGGGCATATCTGCATTAATGCCTGAATCCCTAAAATATTGAGGCCTTAACCTAACATCATTTGTTAAAATGAAATTAATTTCATTGTACCCTCAGAAGAGAATTTAACTGGGGACTACAATTTACAACAAATCATTTGGGGAGGCAGATGAGCATCCTAACTAAGGTAAATGCCTACTGCTGCTGCTAAGTCGCTTCAGTCGTGTCCGACTCTGTGCGACCCTATAGACGGAAGCCCACCAGGCTCCCCCGTCCCTGGGATTCTCCAGGCAAGAACACTGGAGTGGGTTGCCATTTCCTTCTCCGATGCATGAAGGTGAAAAGTGAAAGGAAAGTCACTCAGTCGTTTCTGACTCTTAGCGACTCCATGGACTACAGCCTACCAGGCTCCTCCGTCCATGGGATTTTCCAGGCAAGAGTACTGGAGTGGAGTGCCACTGCCTTCTCCGAGGTAAATGCCTATCATGTGACAAATGTGTCATTTATTTAAAGATGGAGCCACAAATATTCACAGCTGGTTTTAATTTTAAAAATCACGTACTAACTCTTCTTGCTCTGATACGCACAACTATAAGTCTAGATTTATTATTAGACCAATTTCAAAAGAGGGAATCACTTATTATATCGTGTTAAATTGTTTTTGCCCTTTGTTCCTTTTAGGGGAAACTGACATCTAGCCCTTTTACCACTTATTATTTCTCATAAAATTAACTGGTATTTTGTTTCATGTAACAATCTCCTGTAAGGGCTTCCCTCCTAGCTCAGTCGGTAAACAATCTGCCTGCAATGCAGGAGATCCAGATTCAAATCCTGCGTTAAGAATCCTGGGAAGAATTCCTGGGTTGGGAAGATCCCCTGGAGAAGGAAATGGCAACCCACTCCAGTATTCGTGCCTGAAGAATTCCATGGACAGAGGAACTTGGCAGGCTACAGTCCATGGGGTCGCAAGAGTTGGACACGACTTAGCGACTAAACCACCAATCTCCTGTATGTAAGTCAGGTTAGCGTAAATGTGGATCAGTGAAGACTGACCCACTCTAGATTAGCAGAGACAAAATAAAGTTTCTGGACCTTACAAACTGAGTGTTTACCACACCCAAAGACAATCACTTAAACAATCAAGTATGGCATTTCCAGAAGCACAATGTAACTATATAAATTACATCTATATCTATCTATATCCACATCTATATATATATATATAATATCTGTATCTATCTATCTGTGGCTTAGTATTAAGTTTCTACTGTGAAAATATCCTGCTAGAAACAAGCATTTCTTCTCAAACTACTTACATGGACTTTCCAAACAAGTAGTTCCTGAATAGCTCTCTAAATTCAGATTACTTAAAATAGATGAAACTATTCTACTCAGAAAATAGAACCCTAAATGACTTCTTATAAAGTTCAGAATCCAAGGAATGAAGATGCTATTCTAAGAATTTGTCAAACACAGTCAAGTCTAGAAATGCATCACCCCTCCCACTATTTAAGAGTTCTTCCACCTAAACTGTCAGTGGGAAGTATCAAGAGATAGAAGTCAGGAAAAAACAAAAACTAAACCCAAACTATGAGACACAGAAACATTAGACTTCTGAGTGGCAATGTTCTGTAACTCCAAAGCGATTGTGGGTTAGGTAAAGAGCAGAACCTTAGTAAGATGTAATTAGGACAATTACCCCTAGGTTTCTAAATCAGTTTCTCTTTCTTAGGCATGAAACCAAAGGAAGCTCTTAAACACCTTTTTTCTTAAACATATAAAGGTAAATAAAATATAAATTAATCAGAACTTTGGGGGTAAAAAAGTTGTTATTCAAATATAATCAGTTTTTTATTCCTGAGGTTTAAGTCAAGAACAAATTCTCATCACTCTTCTCTGATCTCTACCCACCTCTCAACTCCTATGTCCAAGAAATCTATTTCCCCCCTGCATTTTCTCACATGTAGAATTTGATGTCCAAAAATTTTCCCAAATTACAAGACTTCTAAAAAAAGAATTGAATCCTATTCTGAGGCAAGATGGTGATGAATAATGATACTTCAATATGCAGAAGCTATTACTGCTCACAAATAGCTAAGCTATCTTCAACCCTCCTAGCTTATTAATCTATTAACAGCATGCAGTACTACAATCCACATACTACCTTCTAAAATATGTTAAAGCCCTATGTGGAGTTACAACTTACTTTAGGGGATCTTCTTGATCACTGTCTATGCTATCAGCTTCACTGTCAGGGTCACCTCTCCATGTCTGATCCACAGTAATGGGTTCCTGCTCCCCATCACTCCAGCTGTCTTCATCTGAGGCAAGGAAGGGAGAGCAGCCATTAAGACTTCCCACCTCTGTAACTCCACCACACAAAACTAGATTACTTAACACACCAATCCAAATCTTAAAATTAAAAATGCTTAATACAGAAGCACTGGCAAAGAAATATACTTCCTGAGTATAAGTACTTATAACACAAATGAGTTAACCATAGCCTCAAAAAGACAGAAAGGTCAACTCAAAATTATTCTGTTTCCTGAAATTATCTTACCTCACAAAGTAAAGTATAAAAACAGCACTGAAAGAGTCATAAACTCAGGATAAAGTAAACCTAAGCACACACTAATTAAAACCAAAAAGACTGGTGAACAGCAGCAGTCCTGAATTCTCCCAAACTGGCAATGAATTAATAATAATATTGTACTTTCAAGTGCCACATATGTTCAAGGCACTGAGATAAACCAAAGTTCTCTGTTAACTTTCTTCCTGTTTTTTCATTATGAGAAAGAAGATCCTTACCCAGAATTCGGCTGGCTTCACTGCGGCTACTTTCTGGAGTCTGAGACCCCAGCTCTGTCTTAGCGTAGGAGCTCAGCTGGCACAAGAGTGTTTCACCCACAGGCCCTGGATTAGTCTTTTTCATTTGCGCATGAAGTGCCAGGGCGTTCCTCCGAGCATGTTCAGCACAGAAGGATACCCTAAGGAGACAAAATATTAACGTTTCATACTCATGCTCCCTCTTACAAGAGTTCAGTGATTTCCACAGACAGTGATCTTTAGATCATTTTCAGGCAAGCAAAATGACTATTATCTTCATTTATAGATTAAAAATGCTAGTGAGGCAGAGTAATTAAACGGGCAAGGTCAACTCATTTGGTATTACTGAAGGGAAATGCAGGTTAACATATCCTAGTGATCTATCCATCTAAGGAAATATTCCAACTATAAAAATGCTGGTATCATTTTGCAACAAGTCACACTGATCTACTTTCATCTCTCAAAATTGGTTCTGGGAGGCAATTTTACATTCTATAACACTTCAAAATCAATCCACTGTAGGTAGTAAGATGTGGGACACAATGCAGAATTATCTAGCCAAATTATTTGTGCATGGATAGTTTAAATGATGAAATCTTTTCCTAAAAAAAATACACATGTATACAATTTTGCATTACCTAAGATTCAAGGACAGCCAGAAGAGCCATGGAACGTAGGCTTAAGAATTTATTTTACAGGGCTTCCCTGGTGGCTCAGCTGGTAACGAATCTGCCTGCAATGCCGCAGACCTGAGTTCGATCCCTGGGTTGGGAAGATCCCTTCGAGAAGGGAAAGGCTTACCCACTCTAGTATCCTGGCCTGGAAAATCCCATGGACTGTATGGTCCACGGGGTCGCAGAGTGGGACACGACTGAGCAACCTTCACAAGGTAAAATTGCCAAAGAGAAAATAAAACGGCCCAACTAGGAGATGTCTCCTCGTTTTCACCATTTAAAAAAATTTTCCAAGGATATATATATAACTTCAATTTTACAAACACGTGGCCTAAAAAACTTGGCGACTTTTTCCAAGGCCACATCCTGCCACATCTTCCTCTCACTTAAAAACTAAAAGTACATACGACAGTATCTATCTATCTGTCTCTCTCTCTCTCTCTCTCTCTCTCTCTCTCTATATATATATATATATATACACACATACCCATCTTTCTTCTCAGGCTTTGGGGCAGCACTGGGACATCTTTTTCCGTTCTTCGTCGATATATAACTACACTGCTTGAAAGGCGCATTCTTGTCTTCAAGGATATGCTTAATGCAAAATTCCTGCCCCTCCAGACGAGGTTGCGAACATGGACGATGAGTAAACGAACAAGACAGGGGCTCCTGAGATCTGGGCACTGGGGTGATCCTCCCCCGATTGGTCGGCAAGACGTGAATCCGAATCCTGTTCATACCAAAACCTGCAGGGCTGCACAAAGATCAAAAAGCCCTTAACCTTCCCGAAAAGCCCAGCTCCACAATACCCGGGCAGACTGCGCGCGGCTTCTAAAACGCCAGGCCGAAGTCACGCTCCTTAACTGCCTTCCGCCCAAGTCTACCAAGATGTTACTGAATTTGCCTCATCTCAAGTTCTCTGTCCAAGCCCTCCCCCAACTCAGACCACAGCCACGTTGAAAGTATCTCAAGGGCTCGCACGGTCGCCACACGAGGGAGAAGCAGCAAGAGGCGGAAGCGCCAGCTCCTGCCGCACGCCGCGGCGCAACGCCGCAGAGCCACCCGCCCCACCCCTGGCCTCCGCCTCCCCGCATGCCGCCTTTGTCCCGGCCCGCCTCAAAGCTGAACGCTGGGCCCTGCCCATCCTCGGAGGCCAGTGCAAGCGCCATTTTGTCCTAAGACTCCAAGCACAGGCGAATCTGGGTCCTGGAAGCCAAGAGGAGTAAAGCGCCCCTGACGCTGATTGAGACAGAGTAGCAGCTCGGAACAAACAGAAGGGGCGAAGCAGCAGCCTAACTCCAAAACCGAAGAGCAAGCACAGCCGCCATCTTACCCCTGCCGCTGCGCCGCGCCACTCGCTTTCTGCCAGCGCCAGCCACTTCTAACCATGCCTTTCCGGGCTCCCAGCCACTGATTGGATACTGAGCCTACGACTCTGTGTCACCATTGGCTATCTATCGAGTTCAGGGGGCGGGGCGCTGGGAAAAGGCGAGGCTGGGTGGCTAGAAGAGGTGTCTGTCAGCAACTCAGCTCGGGAGAGAGTGAGGCGGAGGGAGCGTGGGTTGTGGGTCGGCGGGGACAGCTCTTTACATTTCCGACCATGGCTGATGTCTAGGCGGATTTGGGGCGCTCTGTGTGTGATCTTAGGCCGCAGCTATTTCACCACCCCTACACAGTCGGTACAACAAAATCGACATGTAGAGGCCAAAGAATCACTGTACATTTGACTCTCATTGTCTATACACGAAAAGGCTTTAGTTTTCTTTCGTGAACACTTCATTTTTATGGAAACATTTTTTTCAAGTATTTACTGAGCCTGGGAAATTACACATATAAACTTTTTAACTTTCAGAACCCTAAGAAGTTAGAAACTACGAATAGAACGGGCCCATATCTAGTAAATAGGGCGAGGTGAATTTGAACCCAGCCCTTATTCTGAGTTTCCCCAGTGGCTCAGACGGTAGAGAATCCACTTTAAGTGTAGGATACCCGGATTCTATCCCTGGGTCCGGAAGATCCTCTGGAGAAAGGAAAGCCAAGCCACTTAAGTATTCTTGCCTGGAGAATCCCATGGACAAGAGGATCCTGGCGGAGAGGGGTAGCAAAGAATGGCACACGACTGAGTGACTAACTCATTCTTTATCCCTTTCTTCTCTCTTCTACAGTGAAGTGCATTGGACTGAGAGGGCTTCCCAGATGGCTCAGATGGTAAAAGTGTCTGCCAGCAATGCGGGAGGCCCAGACTCGATCCCTAGGTCGGGAAGATCCCAGTATTCTTGCCTGGAAAATTCCATGGACAGAGGAGCCTGGTAGGCTATAGTCCAGGGGGTCTCAAAGAGTCTGACACGACTGAGGGAGTTCACTTTCACTTTTTTTCACTTTTTGGACTGAGAAAATTGAGTTCTAAGAAAATTGAGTAAATGAGTTCTAGTTGCGGCCTTGCTTCTCTACAATTCCATGCTAAATAACGCAGGTATATAGAATGGCAGATAAATCCCAATCTTATAATCCTTTAAGGAATTTTTAGTTAAAAGCACTTCATCTCACCAGGACTGTTACATACATAAGCAAACACTCCAACCCTCAGAAGTACAGAGATTTGTTATAAACATCCTATAACTTAAAACTAGTAGAGGCAGTCACATTACAGAAAACATGGGAATCTTCAACCAAATGCAGTGATATCAAAAAGGAAAATTAAAACTACTATAGAGAACAATGTAAAGAGGCATTAGGGACTAGGTAGAGATGCAACAAAGGCTTTAATTAGGGAGTCTAGAGAAGGCCTTAGTTGTGGGAGCAGGGGAAAGCTGTGAAATCCTACTGAACTTGAGAAGACAAAATATGCTATTTAGAACCACTTCTAAGTTGAAGAGGGATAGAGATTATTAAATGATCAAGATATTGGCAAATTCTTTCTGCTTTTTATCATAGATGGCTGTTTTTAATCCGAGGAGAACTTTATTAGCTACTGAACAGGTTAAAGTAGACCTGAGGCTGTTCGTAGAGGTTAGGAAAGATGAATTGAAGGATATTTTTAATTTGGAGTTTTGGGGGCTAATCCTAGAGGAAGTGAGTGTTGGAGGGGGAGGAGGATAAATGAGTGCTAAAATCCTGTACTTTCTATAGTCACTCTCATCTATTTTCCTCCAGCTTATCAGGCCAAACACTGGGAGTCATCCTTGATTTCTCTTCAAACCTTACAGCAGATCCTGATAAGTCACTTCAGTCGTGTTCGACTCTATGCGACCCCATAGACAGCAGCCGCCCACCGGGCTCCCCCATCCCTGGGATTCTCCAGGCAAGAACAGTGGAGTGGGTTGCCATGTCCTTCTCCATACAGCAGATCCTACTGGCTCCAATTTCAAGATATGTACTTCTCGTTACCTTCAGCACTTCCAACCTGGTCCAAGCCACTTTCATCCTGTACCTTAATTACTGTGAGTGTCCTTACCTTTGACTTCCTGTAGTCCACTTTCAACACAGCAGCCAAATGAATATTTTGGGGGTGGGGTGGGAGTCCACGCCTCACAGCTTCCAGCAGCTCACAATCTTAGTTCCCTGACCTGAGACTGAACCTGGACCCTTGGCAGTGAAAGTCCTAACCGTTGCACCACCAGGGAATTCCCCACCAAATGAATACTTTAAAACCCAAGCTAGATCATGTCACCTCTCAACACTTGTCAACAGCGCTCCATTTCACTGTCTTTATAATGGCTTACAAGGCCCTACTTTATCTAGTCTTCTGCTTTCTATAACCACATTATCCTACTACTTACCATCTTCCTCAGTCTGTAACTAGCCCCACTGGCCTCTTTGCTCTTTCTCAAACATGCCACTATCTTCTCACCTCACAAACTTTGCAACATAGAATCATCTTACAAATATTCCTGTGGCTTGCTCTCACCTCTTCAGGTCTTTGATGAACTGTAATTTCATAAGGCCTTCCTCCCTAGTCATGTTATTTCCAATTTCAACCATCTTACCCACACATATGAAATCCCTCTCCTTCCCTGCTTTACATTCTCCAAAGTACTTATCATCTAGCATGTTTTGTCTCTTCAACTAGAATATAAGTTGTATGAGGGCAAGATGCTTGCTTTGTTTACTGCCATCAGTAAATGGTATATAGTACTTAGTAAATACTATATTCTAACTAAGGAATAAATGAAAGGCAAGGGAGTGCCTAAAACTACTTTCCAGAAAAGATGTAATCTAGCTTTCAGTTTTAACTTGTTTTCATCACTGGGGTTCTTTGGTTTTGAGTGTTATGTGAATCAAGAAAAGGGTCAAGATTCCACAGTGCAAAAAAGGTAGCACAAGACAAGTGACAATCCACAAACTGGATGAATTCAACAGAAGTAGCCCCAGAGCTAGAGATTACAATAAATACAAGCCTCTAAGGGAATCCACAGAAGTCATAGAGAGGGCTTCAAACTTTCTACAGAATGTTGAATGATAGAGATCAAGCCAATCTTACTGGTTTTCAAGTGTCAGAGACCAGGATGATTTAGGCACTGAACCGTAACCCTATACCAGTTAGTTTAACAAACCTCTGTAACTAGGTATCCAGCTGTTTGGAAGTTTATATTGATTTATACCTCATCTATTCCCAAGGATGAAACAGTTGACATCTCTTTTAACAAAAGCAAATCACTAAATGTATGACTTTATAATAAATTTATATCATCCATTCTCACACTGTTCATTTACTACTTCTCTGTTCTTCCATTTAAGTCAGACCAATATTCCCAAAATATCAGCAACTTTATCACTAAAGTTTCAGGAGGGGCACCACCAACAAAAATGTTCTTGTAGTATTTCAGAAAATGGGAGAAGAAATGCACAGAACTCGATTATTTTTTAAGAAGTGTTTAACACTGTTAAATTTATCTTTCCTTTTAGAGCTTTTAAACTATAGCTACTTCTAACTTTTTAAAAAATAATTTTAAGCATTATAGCATAAAAATTCTTTCCATTTAAATGTATAATTTACAAGAATTACCTTGTGTGTGTGATTTGATTATTTCCCAGGAAAAGGTTGAGTATTCACTATCAGAGGCTATTAATTTTTTTTCTTATAAAAGCACTGCTTTTATAAGATTTCAGATTTTTTCAAAGAACCAAATATACAAGTATGAATCACTGAGAGTGCTCACTAAATAAGCAGTACATGTTGCTATCTTCTGTTAGAGCTGTCTGTTTCTCTGTGTGCCAGGCATCCTTCCAGGTATCCACGTGACAGTGTAGAATGAGGGCTTTCTCCCCTCAGCCACATCATACTTACACTGTTAGCTTCACTGTGATGATCAAATCTTAGGTATTCCCACTGAATTCAATTCCCACAGGATCCTGTGCAGTAAGAAAGTACATACTATACTACCAAAACTAAGACAACTATTATTTTATCAATGAAATGACAGGTAAAGACTAACTTGAAGACTCAGCACACATAAATGATCATCAGATGAGTGTTTAACATTTATTGATGGGATGGATAAATACAGATTGAGAAACATACTTGACAGCAAAATATCAAATTGATAGCCAGACTATAAAATGTATACAATGTACATTTTTCATTTTTAAAAACATTTTTTAAAATTTTTTACAAAGAGCCCTTACTGTAATGGTCACTTACGTCTTATCATTCACATAACAGCAGTAGAGATCCCAGGAGTAGCATCCAGAACTGAGGTGCCCCAAGGAAGACAGAGGCAAGAGCAGAATATTATGCTGAGAAAGGACTCTTAAGAGCAATACAAAAAAAAAAAAAGACAAAAATATCACCACAAAATTGTACCTGAGTGACATAGATTGGTAAAGTGTTTCATTTTTTTTTCCTTCTTTGCTCTTTGGTCTGATAAGAAAACAGTTTTAGGTGTGGGGAGTAGGGTGAGGAGGTGGTCAGTTTCAAATCCAGAAACCTAGGTTAACACTAAGTCAAGTCAGCTGCATTCTTTTGTGTGCTTAACCCAGCCAGCACTTCTATCTTGTAACCAAATCCAATGTGATCAACCACTAATCAGTTAAGGCCTCAGCTTTCAACTGAAGAGTTCCTGATAACTTGATGGAGACATACTTGCTCTGGCTTCAATTAGCATGCTGTCAAGCATCCCTCTCCATGCTTAATATGGCAACAGAAAACCCAAGTCTTTCTCTTCTTTTCATTCACCATGAATACACACTCAAAAACAGCAAGAGTAGACACCACTTTTCAGTAAACATTCCTTTAGAGACATTAAAATGGAAGGGTCTCCCACTTAAAAATAATTCTCACTCAAGACCACTCTATCAGGCAGGATTATAGTACCAGGCTTTTTATCCCACATAGGGATAAAGAGATAAAACTTGACAGTGTGATACAACATGAACATTCTTTAAACCAACAGGAACAGATACTCAGTTAAAAGCTGAGTGTTGACAAGCAGCAACGCAAGGAATCTGGGGAGACATCAGTCACGGAAAGTTTAGTGGGACTGCAGAGGGCTTACTTCTCACCATGTGAAGGGTTGCATAGGCTGCTTAAATTCTCCCAATCCCAAGACAATAACACTTGTATTCCAACTTCAAGATGTTTGAGAATCCCTTTTCCCTGGCATTAAGATCAAAACAGATCATCAACAAAGGAATAATCCTCCTAAAAGTTAATCAGTTCCCAAGTTCCCACAGTCCCCTGTTTCTGTGGGAAATACAGGTATCTTTAGAATCCAACCATACTGGGATAAGACCCCTCTAATTGGCCTTTGTCCAGGAACAAAGAGGGGAATGGATTTTCAATGTGGGGAATTAGGTAGCAGAGGTGAAAGTAAACCCAGCACTGATGTTACCATGATTTTATTTCTATATTCTAATCCACTGCTGTTCCACCTGGAGATTTAATTTTTCTATCAATACTGGTGAAGCCAATAATACAGAACTATGTAAAAGGATACATTAAATGAAAACACTAAAATCATTAAAAAAAAAAGAGGGGGGGGCTGAGGGTCTCAGATATGGAAACACACTGATTCAAGTATAAAGACTAGACTAATTCCCAGTATTTTCTAAACCCAAAAAGCATAACTGATACTTCAGACCAACGTAGCTTTAGATTAATGCTTCACTAAAGGTAAGTGAACAGCAGTACAGGTATCTGATTAAAAGTCCTAAGGATAATTCACAGATAATCGTTTCTGCCAACATGAGATTCAAGCAAAGTTTCAGGAATGAGATTTATAGAACTTGAGGCTCCAGGCCTGCTTATCACCACTTATCCTTGATAGTCTAGGTTAAAAAGCGGGGGAAAGCCATGTTTACGAGACTAACTTTGGATGCATAAATCCTGTTTCTCACCCTTTGAAGTGGTGAGGGTAAAAGACGACACAGTGTTTAGAAACCACACAACCTTGTGAAGCCTAAGTTTATGGAATTTGGACAACACGCATGCTAGTTGACAGGGACATCTGCTAACCCAAAGACAATGCAGCGAACACTTCATGCAGAGCCCGTAAGGAGGCTCATAACGTACGCACAGATATAAAAGCAGACACTACAGGTATCTTAAAACAGTATCAGGAGGCACTAATACAGAAAAGTCTCTAAACTGACCTGTATCAGCAATGATCAACTAGTGCAAAGGCCAGACTATGCAGCAGAAAGCAGCTTTTAGGCTCTAGTAAGCACTTTTTTCAAGGTCACTCCTGACAAAGTTCTAAGGAACTAACTACAGACTGCCATGGAGAACTGCTGAGGCCAGGTGAATATGTATCTCTCTGGTGAGGAAGCGAATGTGATTAGAAAATAAGCGACATTTCACGAGAAAAACTTAAAGCTGTAAGAGACATTTTCATAATCAAATCAGTGATCATCACTTCCACAAAGATACGAAAGCAAACTAAATAACCTTTAAAGGTCAAGGAAGAAAGCTGACTCCACCAAACAAAATCTAAACTAACAGCCTAAATTTAGTAAACACATCACGCATCTACCAATTACCAAACATAACTCAGAAAATATCAAGGAAAAAGAGGAAAATGTCATCTGTAAAAGTGACATTCCAAGTCAAAAGTATTACTGGTGTGTCGATCAGCAGAGAGCTCACTTTGCACAGCAATGGCAGGCACTCTAGACAGTTAAAATATGAAGAAACGTAGGACACTAATCACCTTCGGTTAAGGTTTATTGTACAAATTCCCTCCTGTATTAGGCCAGTGCATCAGCAATTCCAACTGCCTCAGTTTTCTCCCCAACCTGTCCCCGGCAAGCAGCAGCACACGCAGAACTCCTATCTCCCTATGACTTCCAATGAAAAAATTCAATTTATCCATAAAGAATATTTGGTGTGAAAAAAGCTGCATTAAAATCAAGAAGACAAATTCAAACTGCATCACCTTTTCCATAGCCAAAAACACCATGAAGACTGAAGACTATCACAGTAAATGATCTGTGACTTGGTGGCATTTTCAGCTGGACAACTGGGTTTAGAATTCTTTCTAGCCCCCTGAAAGATTTCTTTCCTCAACAAAAACATTCACTCCTAAAATATGGGACAATTAAGTACCCATAAGAACAGGACTCCTGATCCATTTTCCTAAAGGACTTTTAGAAATCTCCAGAAGAACTTCTGCCTAGAATTAAAGCCACCAAAGATGGACAATCTAAACATAACAGTTATCTGTAGGCTAGGCTTGCTCACCCTCATGGCATCAGCACTGCTAAATTCGTAAGTTTTGGTCTCTGAAGTCATATAGGCTGCAAAAATTGAGGATGCAGCTGCTTCCCTTCAGACATACAGAAAGTCTTACATTCATAATATAATTTAAAATATAATGTCCTAAAAATCCCCAATCACAATTTCCATTGTTTTCAGTATCCTCTAGCTCCATGGCTTCTCCCAGAACTATTCTCACATATGGTCTGGGCTTCACAGAAAGGACAGCACACCCCACTTCCATTCAGGGACCCTGAGACTGCTCTCACTTGAACACTTTGCTAAAGCCCAACGTGGGGGGCAAAAAAAAAAAAAAAAAAAAAACAATTCGGTAGGGCCGAAGCCAGCCTAGCTCTCCAGCCTTCTTCCTCAATCCCATCTTTGTTCTTTATCAAAAGGAAAAAGAGGGTAAAAAACGAAGTCCGTGTAAGAGTTCAAAATCAGACTATTGGCTGCACCTGCCCAAACTAGAATTTAGAAGGCTACTTTCAATTACAACATAAAGAATAGGGGAAAACATCATGCCAAATATATGCCTCTTCCTCCCCTTATGCTCAAAAAGGCCACACCGTGTTCTCTCTAGTAGACTGTCCAGAAGCAGAAATGGTGAAGGACAGGCAGGGGAAGATAAAACATGATTTTTAAACACACACATACTTAATATCACACATACCCACACTTATATACACACTTACAGGTCGAAACACTTCAAGTGGCCAGAGTCTGTCTCAGAACTCATGGCCAAAATCCTATCTTCCCATCCCGCCTACACACACCCCCAACCCTCCAATCCCACCCGGAAGGACTCATTACTGTGTATCTCATACACACAGCAAAATCCCTCCCCCTCCCCCAATTATATATATAAAAAAAACTAAACAGATAACTTATTTTCTTTAAATTATTTTTTAAAAGTCTCTTAAAAGATTCTGACATTTAAATACTTCCTCTCTTCTGATATATTAAACACCAAAAGGATCCACAACTGTTTGATAAAACAAACCCTCCATATTTCAGTCCTGGCAAGAAGAGGGAAGATATCAACTCTAATCAACCTAATTAGGAAGTGGAGAGGCCAAGAAGAGAGAAAGTATTCTGAATCATTCACAGCTTTAACACATTCTCACCTCTCCAATACCAGTAAAAACTATAATAAAATAGTTAAATTTCTGAGGCAGGAGATATTAACAACCAAGGCCCTCAACCATCCTCCCACCTATGTCTCATTATTAATTTATTTCCTAGTCCAAGACAGGCGACATATTTCATATGAGAAGTAATTTTCTTAGTCCAGAATCAGTAGTTTAAAAACAAATGTGTTTTTAAAGAAGCTTTTTTCTCTTCTTTTTTACTTGGGAAGGGGTGGAAGTGGTGGAGGAGGTTCTGATGGTAGAGGTGGTGGCCGGGGTTTGTCTGTGTTGCCAGATCTGGAGGACATGCCACCAGCCCGTGGATTCATATATTCTCCGTAAGAATGAACATATTCAAATGCCGGGGGCTGAGTGGGCTGAACACCCTGGGCATTGAGAAGGGAGTTAAGCATATTCACAGTATCTTGATAGTCTGTGGTCTGGGGTGTATTGTGACTATTGGCCCCAGTGGAGCTTTTATCCAATTTCATGTGAGGAACTCGGGTTTTACAGCTGGGCTGTGAAAAATGAAGGCCACTTGTGTCTGAGCTATGCCCAGGCAACTGGGCCATTGTAGGAAGAGGTGGGAAGGAGAAATTTATGGAAGAGGATTTAGCACTCTTGGCAGTCTTTGTTGAATGATCATACATCACCCCTCCAGTCTCTTCAGGGAGGGGCCTTTTACGAGAAGAACTGGAAGAGGAGAAAGAGCTAGACAAGCTATAGGGTTTGTGTGCTAAGGTGCTTGTCTGGCTACTATGTTTTGGATCACCCAGACGTTTGTTCCCAGTACCAGCTGGAAGCTGTGAGTGAGAGTGTTTGTGTGAGTGGTGATTATGATGATGATGATGATTAGATGGGTGAGTTTTGTGCTTTTCTTTGTGCTCTCGGTTCTTTGTGACACTGTCATCTACAGAATTGTGCTTGTCAGCTGCAGTGTGAACTTTAATGCGCATTTTTATCTCCTCTGGTTTTGTAGAGGCAGCTTTATCTCCACCTGTCATTGGGATTCTCATTTTGAGAGCTGTTTTGTCAGTTTTTTCCAGAAAAGGCCGCTCAGGGTTTTCTGAGCCCTCTATGGGCATTTTCAGAATGACCGAAGAATGGCTGTCATGGTGAGACAGGAGATTCTGGGCAGCATATGCATACTGTGACTTCACATTGGCCTCCATGTTCTCCAGTTGCCTCTTCTGGGCAGCCAACTCTTCTGCGTGCTTTGCACGGTATTCTTTCAGTGATACCTTAGCTGACGGCACACTTTTACTATTCTGTTTCTGGGAAACAAACGCATTTGAACCATCCTGTTGTAAGGAATGATCAGCTCCAAGTGCTAAATTCTCGCTCTTCCGATAACCCTGAGCAGGTTCTACCTTGAAAGGAGGGTGGGAGGACAGCCAGCGCTCACTTGACAACATCTCCACATTGCTTAAGTTGCTCTTTGAGTCTTCAGTGGCTGGAAGGGAAGGCACTGCACTTGTGGTAGAAGAAGCTGACATGCTCATTAAACCTGCAATAGTTGTATCTGAAGAGCTCTGGGAAATCATATTAAGGATTGTCTGCTCCGAAGAGTTTTCATCTGCTCCTCGGTCATCTGCTTTTGTTTTCCTGTCAGCCTGCCATGCCTAGAATGAAGCAAATAGCATTTTTTCACTTCAAGTAATTCATCATATGGGAAAAAAACAGTGAAATGAGTAGACTTGTGTCTGCTGTGGCATTAGGAGTTGGGATAGCCCATAACCAGAAGGCTACTCTAACATGACACTGATAATTATTACCATCAGGAGATTTAAGATTTTTTAAAACTTCAATCAAGAATCACAAGATCGCAAAGAGGCACAATACCTAAGGTATAAAAGCAAACCAAGTGTCCAGCAAAAAAAGAGAACGGATTTAAAAAATGTGGCCTATACATACAATGAAATATCATTTAGCCTTAAAAGAGAGCAGTTCTGTGAAGACAGCAGAGTAGGAAGCCCCAAGAATCTGTCTCCCACCTAAACAACAACTGTACAGGCAGAATCTTTTTGCTATAACTATTTTGGAACACTGTAGTCTGCTGAAGGCTTGTAATTTCCAGGATAAGTAAGCCATGGGCAAATAATTGGGTTTAATTTCCCTCAATTTCAGCTCTCAGACCCAGGTAGCTGTGCATCCGTTTCTACAGTAGCTTTCTCACCGCTTGGGGAAGCCTGACTGGCAAATGCTGGAGATGCTGCTCTGATCACTGACTGCTGCTTTCAATCACAGAGGCACACAGAGGCAGGAGACCACTGCTGCACCTCCCTCCATTGTTGGGATCCCCTCCTCCTCTGGTTGAAGTGAATTCCCCAGATACAAAGGGCCAATACCCTTCCTCCCCCACTTCATTTTTTCCTTTTCCCTCTTTGGGAGCCAGACATTATGGTAGAACATTTAGAAACTACTAATACAGAAATGTCTAGGAGAAGGCTCAGAAAAGAGAAGTCCACAATTTTATACATCAGGCTAATCTTCAGCACAGAGATATCCCTCAAAATCAAGCCACCAGCCCAAATATACAAAAACAAAAAATAACAAACCCCAGGAAAGTGAGGGAATCTGATTTCCAGAGTTACTGTGTTATTAAGATTTAAACATTCGATCTTCAACAACAAAAATTCACAAGGCATATAAAGAAGCAAGAAGTATAGCCCATTCGAAAGGAAAAAAAAAAAAAAAAAAACAGAAACTGTCCTGAAAAAGACCCAACGGCAAATCTACTACTAGACAAAGACGTTAAAATAACTGCCTTAAAGACACTTAAGGAAACGAAGTTGAAATTTAAGAAAACAACATGTTAACAAAACAAGATAAAGAGATTTCAAAAGAAAATAAAATTTTTTAAAGAAACCAGAAAGAAATCCTGGAGCTGAAAAGTACAATAACTGAAATGAAAAATGCACTGGAGGACTTCAAAGGCAGATCTGAAAAGGCAGAAAAATCAGCAAATTTGAAGACAGCACAATGGAAATTATATCAAGTCTGAGGAACCAAAAGGATAAAAAAAAAATCAGAGTACTATAACTTTAGGATGTTCAAGATAATCCCATGATAAATACGAAGAAAACAGCCTAGACTACAAAAAACAAGCAAGAAAGTTTAAATTTTTTCACTATGAAAAATCAACTAAGTACAAAAAACAGTAATGCAGGAAATGGACAAAAAGCTCTAAGGCATATAAGCATACTTGTGGAGATGTTGTGGGTTCAGTTTCAGACCTTCTCAATGAAGCTAATATCACCATAAAGTCAGGGAATTCCCTGGTAGCTCAGTCGGTAAAGAATCTGCCTATAGTGCAGGAGATCCAGGTTCAGTCCCCTGCTTTGGAAGATCCCCTGGAGAAGGAAATGGCAACCCACTCCAGTATTCTTGCCTGGAAATCCCATGGACAGAGGAGCCTGGTGGGCTACCGTCCACAGGGTCACAAGAGTCAGACTGAGCAACTAAACCACCACCATCACAATAAAGCAAGCCACAAAAAATTTCTCATTACCCAGTGCATATAAGAATTATCCTTATATTGTCTATTAAATATGCAGTAGTATTATTTCTTAAAAAAAACAAGCACATACCTTAATTTAAAATACCTTATTGCTAAAAAATGCTAACCATCATTTGAGTTGTAGTAGTATTAAGGATTACCGATCACATATCACCATAATAGGAATTTCCAAAATATAACAGACACAAAGTGAGCAAATACTACTGGGAGAATGGCACAAACAGACCTTTTCATTGCAAGGCTGCCACAAACCTTCATTATAAAAAGTGCAATATCTGCAAAGTGCAATACAACTAGGCATGCCTATATAAAAAAATACCATAAGTGACAGAAATAAATCTCCCCGTATCTGTATTTACTTTAAGTGTAAGTGGACTAAACTCTTAAGGAAAAGATAGATTTGTAGAATGGATAAAAACATATGCCTGAACTCCAACTTATGGTTATCTATATGCCACTGAGATCCAAAGACCCAAACAAGCAAAGTGAAAGGATGGAAAAAGAAATACAATGCAAACAGTAACCATGAGAACATGCCTGCTATTCTAAGAGCAGACAAAATAGACTTTAAATCAAAAAAGGTTTTAAGAGACAAAGAAAGACATTATGTATGTCAGACCTAGTGACAGGCCATCAAAATTATGAGGCCAAAACCTAAAAGAATTCAAGAAAAATAGACAGCTCTACAGTAATAGTTGAAGACTTCAATACCCCCTCACAATGGTAGATAGATCAGACAAAAGATGAGATAGATCAGACAAATAGGACTTAAATAATAAACTAACTAGATCCAACAAACATATACAGAACACTCTCCCCCAAATCAGCAACATACATTCTTTAAGTGAATATGAGACATTTTCCAGGACAGACCATATGTTAGGCCTCAAACTTAGTCAACAGATTTTAAAAGACACATATCATACTAAAAATCAAAACAAGATAAAAGTTAGTGAAAACTGGGGGGAAAAAAATCACAATGGATCAAAGAAATCAAAGGGAAATGAGAAAATACTAAGAGAAAAAGGAAAACAAAAGTACAACATTTCAAAACGTAAGGGATGTAGCAAAAGTGGTGCTAAGGGAGAAATTTACAGCTATAAACACACTAAAATCAGGAAACTAAAATCCCACAAGCTGTGAAACACAAAAACAAATCAACAAACATCTCAAAATAACAAACTTTTACAATTTAAGGAACTAGAAAAAGAGGAACAAAGGTAGCAGAGAAAGATACAATAAAGATTAGAACAAAGAATGGAAAAAAGAAAAACAGAGAAAAATCAAAACAAAATTTGGGGACTTCCCTGGTGGTCACGTAGTTAAGAATCTGCCTGTCAATGCAGGGGACACAGGGTCAAACCCTAGTCCAGAAAGATCCCACATGACGTGGGACAATTCAGCCAGTGCACAACTACTACTGAGCACGGGCTCTAGAGCCCTTGACCTGTAACTACTCAGCCTGTGTGTTCCAATCCCTGAAGCCTGCACATGTAGAGCCCGTGCTCCAGAACAAGAGAAGCCACCAAAAGAAGCAACACCAATCCTTTTCAAACTCTCCAAAAAATAAGAGGGATACTACCCAACTCATTCTATGAGGTGAGCATCACCCTGATAACAAAATCAGACAAAAACACTGTAAGAAAGGAAAACTACAGGCCAATATCCCTTAAAAACACAGATAAAAAATCTTCACCGAAATACTAGCAAAATGAATTTGACAGCCTATTTTAAAACCTACATATCATGACCAAGTGGGATTTATTCCTGGAATATAAAGACAGTTCAACATACGGAAATCAATTGCTATACTATGTCACAAAAAGGGAGACACGACTGAGCACGTACACAAGCACATCACATAAGCAGAATGAAGAGGAAAAAACCAATACATGATCATCTCAATTTATGAAGAAAAAGCATTTGACAAAATGCAACACACTTTCAACATAATACTCAACAAACTAGGGATATAAGTAAACTTTCTAAACATAATAAAAGCCATATATAAAAAACCCACAGTGAATATCATATTCAATGATGAAAGACTGAAAGCTTTCCTTAATATCAAGATAAGGAAAGGATGCTCACTTTCAACACCTGCATTCAACACACTTCTGGAAGTCCTAGCCACAGCAATCAGGCAAGAAAAAGAAATAAAAGGCATCAAATTGGAAAAGAAGTAATATTATCGGTCTGCAGATGACATGAACTTATATGTAGAAAACTACAAAGATTCCATCAAAAAATTATTTTCTCTAATTCTATTAGAATTAATCAATGAATTAGGCAAAGTAGGAAGATAAATAAAATTCAGTTACAATTCCCTGAATGAACAGTAAACAATCTGAAAAGGATATTATATGAAAACAATCCCATTTCCAACAGCATCAAAAAGAATAAAGTACTTAGAAATTACCAAGTAAAAGACTTGCACGGGCTTCCCTAGTAGCTCAGAAGGTAAAACACCTGACTGCATTGCAGGAGACCCGGGTTCAATCCCTGGGTTGGGAAAATCCGCTGGAGAAGGAAATGGCAACCCATTCCAGTATCCTTGCCTGGAAAATCCCATGGACAGAAGAGCCTGGCGGGCTGTCCAATCCATGGGGTCACAAAGAGTCGGACATGACTCAGCGACTAATACACAAAGACTTGCACAGTGAAAACTGCAAAACACTGGTGAAAGATATTATGGAAAACAACCAGAAACTCATCCCGTGTACTGGATCCAAACATTAATTCAAACATTAGTATTGTTAAATGTGCATACTCAAAGCAATGTATAGATTCCTGCAATCACTATCAAAATTCCAACGCCATTTTTTGCAGAAATAAAAAAATCCATCCTACAATTTATATGGAATCTCAAAGGACCCTGAATAGACAAAACAATCTCGAAAATGAAAAACCAAGCAAGAAGACTCACACTTCCTGATTCCCAAACTTACTACAAAGCCACAGTAATCAAAACAGTGGGGTAATGACATATAGATGAATGGAACAGAAGTCCAGAAAAAACCTTGTCATACATGGTCAAATGATTTTTGACAGGGATGCCAAGACCATTCAATGGGGAAAGGACAGTTTTTCCAACAAATGGTACTAGGAAAACTACACATCCACATGCAAAAGAATGAGATTGGACCCTTACCTAATACCATATACAAAAATTAACTCAACACAGATAAAGGATCCAAATCTGAGATCCAAAACCATAAAACTCATATACCCTGAGAAAACCATAATTCTAAAACACTATACCCCAATGTTCAATGCAGCACTACTTATTTACAATATCCAGGACATGGAAGCAACCTAGGTGTCCACTGACAGATGAACGGATAAAAGAAATTGTGATACCTATATACAACGGAATGTTACCTAGCCACCAAAAGGAATGAATTAGAGGCAGTTAAACTGTGGTGGATGAACGTAGAACCTGTTATACAGAATAAAGTAAGTCGGAAAGAGAAAAACAAATATCATATATGAATGCATATATATGGAATCTATAAGAATAGTATTGATGATCCTATTTCCAGGGCAGGAACAGGCACCGAGTACAGACTTGTGAACCCAGAGAACTTTCCCTTGTGGGGGAAGGAGAAGGTAAGATGAATTGAGAGTAGCACTGAAATATATACATGACCACATGGAAACAGTGACAGATTTTATTTTCTTGGGCTCCAGTATCACTGCAGATGGTGACTGCAGCCATGAAATTAAAAGATGCTTGCTCCTTGGAAGAAAAGCTGTAACAAACCTAGATAGTGTATTAAAAAGAAGAGACATCACTTTGTCAACAAAGGTCTGTATAGTCAAAGCTATGGTTTCCCCAGGAGTCATGTACAGATCTGAGAGTTGTACCATAAAGAAGGCTGAGTACCGAAGAATTGATGTTTTTGAATTGCGGTGCTACAGAAGATTCTTCAGAGTCCCTTGGACGGCAAGGAGATCAAAGCTGTCAATCCTAAAGAAAATCAACCCTGAATATACATTGGAAGGACTGATGCTGATGCTGAAGCTCCAATACTTTGGCCACCTGATGCAAAGAGCCGACTCAAAGGAAAAGACCAATGCTGGGAAAGATTGAAGGCAGGAGGAGAAGGGGACGACAGAGGATGAGATGGCTTGATGGCATGAATGGACACAAGTTTGAGCAAACTCCAAGAGATAGTGAAGGATAAGGAAGCCTGGCATGCTGCAGTCCATGGGGTTCAAAGAGTCGGACATGACTTTGCAACTGAACAACAACAATGGCTGGTTCACTTGTTGTAAGGCAGAAACCAATACAACACTATAAACCAATTATCCTCCAATTAAAATATATATATATATACAACTCTTAGAAGAAAGCAAAGAACAAAAGGTTCACAACACTTCATTTAACAATAACTTCTTAGATATGACAGCAAAGGCCAGGTGACCAGACCCCTCCCCAAAAAGGACTCCATGGAAATATTTAAATTTTGTGCATCAAAAGACACTATCTGGAGTAAAAGGCAACACACATAGGAGAAAATATTTGTACAGTATATATCTGCTGAGGGATTAGTATCCAGAATGTGCAGAGAACTCCTAAAATTCAACAACAAAAACCAAACGACCCAATCTGAAAATGGACAAAGGACTAGAACAGACATTTCTCCAAAGAAGATACACAAATGGCCAATAAGAATATGAAAAATGCTTAACATCATTCGTTATCAGGGAACTACAAATCAAAGCACATCCTTTAGACAGCTACTGCCAAAGAAACACACATTAACAGCAAGTGTTAACAAAAATATTAAGAAATTAGAACTCTGTGGAACTAAAAAGCCTCTTGATAAAAGTAAAGCAGGAGAATGAAAAAGTTGGCTTAAAGCTCAACATTCAGAAAACTAAGATCATAGCATCTGGTCCCAACACTTCATGGGAAATAGATGGGGAAACAGTGGAAACAGTGGCAGACTTTATTTCTCTGGGGTCCAAAATCACTGCAGATGGTGATTGCAGCCATGAAATTAAAAGACGCTTACTCCCTGGAAGGAAAGTTATGACCAACCTAGATAGCATATTCAAAAGCAGAGACATTACTTTGCCAACAAAGGTCCATCTAGTCAAGGCTATGGTTTTTCCAGTGGTCATGTATGGATGTGAGAGTTGAACTGTGAAGAAAGCTGAGTGCCGAAGTATTGATGCTTTTGAACTGTGGTGTTGGAGAAGACTCTTTAGAGTCCCTTGGACTGCAAGGAGATCCAACCAGTCCATTCTAAAGGAGAGATCAGTCCTGGGTGTTCTTTGGAAGAACAATGCTAAAGGTGAAACTTCAGTACTTTGGCCACCTCATGCAGAGTTGACTCCTTGGAAAGGACTCTGATGCTGGGAGGGATTGGGGGCAGGAGGAAAAGGGGACGACAGAGGATGAGATGGCTGGATGGCATCACTGACTCAATGGACGTGAGTTTGAGTGAACTCTAGGAGTTGGTGATGGACAGGGAGGCCTGGCGTCCTGCAATTCATGGAGTCACAAAGAGTAGGACACAACTGAGCAACTGAACTGAACTGAACTGTTTGGTAGGAATGTAAAATGGTACACCAGTATGGAAAACAGTGTAGTGGTTCCTCAACAAAATAAAAATAGTACTAGCATATGACCCAGCAATTCTACTTCTGGGTATATACCCAGAAGAACAGAAAGCAGGGTCTCGAAAGAGATACTGTACACCAATATTCATTGCAGCATTATATACAAAAGCTAAAATGCAGACACAAACCAAATGTCTATCAATGGAAGAATGGATAAATAAAATGTGGTACAAACACACAAAAGATCATTCAGCCTTTTAAGAGAACAATTAGAATTCTACAATATGCTACAACATGGATAAACCTTGAGGACGTGCTAACTGAAATACGTCAGTCACAAAAAAACAAATAATGTATGATTCCACTTACATGAGGTTTACAGGTACTAACAATAGTCTAAATAATGAAATATAATTGTGGCTGCCAGAGTTGGGGAATAGACAGTCACTGTTTAACGGTTATAGAGTTTTAGTTTTAGAAATGAAAAGTTGTGGGGATAGACGGTAATAATGACTGCAGAACAGTATGCTGCTGCTGCTAAGTCGCGTCAGTCGTGTCCAACTCTGTGAGACCCCATAGACAGCAGCCCACCAGGCTCCCCCGTCCCTGGGATTCTCCAGGCAAGGACACTGGAGTACAGTATAAATGCATGTAATACCTGTATACTTAAAAACGGCTAAGACAGTAAATTTTATGTTATTTGTATTTTACCACAATTTAAATTTTTTAAAAAAATTTTTAAAGAGGGAAATTCTGCCATTTGCAACAACATAAATAAACCTAGAGGACCTTTTGCTAAGTAAAATAAGCCAGACAGAGAAAGACAAAGTATTATGTGATCTTACTTATGTGAGGCATCTAAAACAGTCAAACTTGTAGAGAGTAAAATAGTGGTTTCCAGAGACTGAGGGAAGGAGGAAACAAGGACATATTAGTCAAAGGGCAAAAAGTTTCAGTTATCCAAGATGAATATATCTGAGAGATCCTCTGTACAGCATAGTACCTATAGTGAAACATATAATACTGTGGGAATTCTCTGGTAGTCCAGTGATTAGGACTCGGTGCTATCACTGCCAGGGTCCCAGGTTCTAACCCTGGTCATGAAACTAGGGGCTTCCCAAGTGGCACAGTGGTAAAGTATCCACCTTCTACTGCAGGAGACGCAAGAGACGTGGGTTCAGTCCTAGGGTCGGAAAGATCCCCTGGAGGAGGAAATGGCAACCCACACCAGTATTGCCTGGAAAATTCCACAGACAGAGGAGTCTGGTGGTCTATAGTCCATGGGGTCGCAAAGAGTCAGAAAACAACTGATCACACACACACACACACACACAAAACTAAGATCCCGCTACAAGGCAATAAAAATAATGAAGTTGTATGCATTCATGAACATCCTTGTCTTAAGATTACAGTTAGTCTAAAACTCTAGAAATTTTGGTAAAGTTTTACACTAAAGTAAAAGATAAGACTGTGTACTCTCAAATCTCCTTTGAACCCTAGGCAAACTCATTTTCTATAACTCAACTTAGGAGAAAGAAATTAAGCATCCTCAGTCTAGAATTCTCAGAAATGCAAGCAATACTTTTAAGCTTTCTAACACTGAAAAAAAAAAAAAAGAATAATTTCGTTAATCATAAATAAGACTTTCAAGAATACCCGAAATATAACTTTGAACTGTGATCTATATAAAAACAAAATTCTAAAATCCATTTAAAAGCAAGTAATGTCAAAGATAAAATTACAATACCAGCTCTAACCTAACTCTGTCTCTTTCCTATATAAGAAGCCAACATTCTGTGTCTCAGAAAAGCCAAATTTTCCCCCTTAACACTCTACACACAAAAAAATACTCAACCAATGTTGCTAACCAACTAAAAACCAAGAAGAGTTGCAAAACACAAAATAAACCCTGCTGTTACCTACATCAATGGATTTCTGAGCCAGTATTCCAGCTATGAAGCTGACATCGTAACTACTGCATAACTATAAAAAGTAGAAATTCCAAACCTAAGGTACATATCCATATCTGGTATCTCACTGGTGCAGTCAAAAGAAAGTGACAACAATAATTCTTACCCTCCAATTCCAAATTCGTTTGAGCCTGTTGGGGGTTTTCTCCAGAATCTGTAGAAATTCATGTGTCAGTTCTACAAATGAAATTAGAACATTTAAGAAAAATTCAGAGAGGCAGAAGTAATGAAACAAGAATAACCTCAACTAACTGTATTTATCTGAAATCAAGTCACCTTTGGCCAGGTATGTGACAGATCAAGAGCAAGTGCTTTCCAAGGTCCCTTACTCTAAAACTTACCATCTAAAAGTTCCAAGGTCACAGTGGCGTCAACATACTCCCACCAGTGCTTCCCATCAGTTGAGACTGGGATCTCCCAGTTGGACCACTTGCAAGCCAGATGAATGCAGACACAGGCCACCACAGGAGGTGTGTACTGCAGGCTAAATGTGGTCAAATGCAGGCTGACATCAGAGGGAAGGAAACAAGAGAGTGTCATGAGCTCTCAATTCTGAACCCAAAGTTAAAAAACTCTCCATTATTTAAAAAAAAAAAGAAAAAGAAAAAAAACACTGGAGAGCAAGAAAGGCAAGAAATAGCCAGTGCTCTGATCCAACACCCAACCTAATCTTTCCATTAACCCATCTGCTCAGGTAACAACTTGTCTAATTTTTTTGACTATACATCATTTAATCCACACACTGATGAAGGACCAGAAAAAATAAAAACAAAAATAGACTGAGTACTCAGTTTTTTTAAATAAGGATTAATCAGCCTAAGAATAAGGTCAGAACAAAAGAAAAATTTCAACATTTTTAATATGTACAATCCCTAAATCAAATACTTAAGGAACTATCCTAAAAATTATCTTATTTCTTGCCAGTCATAGGTCTGGTCTCTTTTAAACAATGAATAGATAATCACTCACTCAAGTGTGAATATGCTTGATAGTTTATTTTTAAAATCTCTCCCATCAGGCTATAAAAATGAACTTCTTAGCCTTGACAGTCATTAGGAGTATCTTTGGTTTCCAAGAACTACAGAGTAGATTGGAGATGAGAATGAGCAAATAATTTGGTAATACATGTTATGTGTTAACTTTTTCTTTAAAAAGGGAACGAGAAAGAAAAAGTATCACAACTCTGCACACATATATGTGCCCATTTATCTGGGAGTGAATGAAGACAAAGAGTACCTTTTAAAATACCACAATTACAGCAGAATCCTCCAAACTAGATTTTAGTCACCAACTGGCAATGAAATCCAAGTTTAAATAAACTTTCAAAACTATGCTCTTGGATATTTAAATGTAAAGTAACAAATGCAGAATTAAGTTGGCTATCAATCAGCAACGAAAATATTTTATGACCTTAACAAATTTAATAAGCAGCATGGAAATTTTAAGGCACGCATGACAACTGTGCAGAAAAATCAACATTTACCATGGACTTGTCTATAACACATTCTATTAATATCAGAGATCCTTGACTAGATCTTTGGCTCCTAGCTTACTAAGTGCCAGACCTATCATCTTTCCATATACCCAACAAAAAGTGACAATTCCAACCCAAGTAAAGTACTATCCCAAAAAGAGAAGAGAAAAATATTAAAATATAAACCTGTTGGTTGCCATGAAGTAAGAAGTTTGTGCTAAGTCCTTGCTTGCTAAAAAAAAAAGGGGGGGGGGATTATTAGTTCCATTCATTCTCAATAATTACTTAGTAAGCATTTAATATTTGCAAGGCAGAGAATACAGTGGCAAATGAGACAGACATGGTCTCTGACCACCTGATGCTTACATTCCACTGTCAAATGAAGCAGTTTAAGTGATTTTTTAATTATATTAACAATTATGCTGCTTCCAGACTTAAGGACTCAAGCTTTATTCTGCACACCACATATAAGGGTTACATATTTAAAATGCAATTCCTGGGCATCCTCCCTAGTCTAACTCAACACTTTTGGAGGATGTAGTAACAATGAGCATTTTTAACAAGTAACTCAGAGATCCTGATATAAGAGACCACTAAGAAATTCTAAGCTAGGGGATGAACTAATCTGGAGGCAAGATCAGAAGACCTTTACATATTTGGAAAAAATTAGCAAATGACATAAATTATTTAAACATATTACAATTAAAAAACTCCTCCTTCAAAAAAAATTTGTCTGGGTGACAAAGTAAATTTTAATCTTCCTTAGATGAAATATTAACATATTTAACCCATCTCTGTTTAACACTATGCTTGCTCAATGTAAACCTTTTAATGTTCTCAAAATATAAAGAACTCAAAAAACTCAAATTTTCAGATGAAACACACGATAAGGCCAATTATCAGTGAAAATCTACAAAACAAGAAATTGTGTTTAAATGCACAATGCTATTAGATATTCTTTCTTGATATTAGTATTTGAATAAAAAGAAGAACTAGGTTTAATGCAATCATGGCTACTAAAGTTAAATTAGAATAAAAAGCAAGTCTGCCAAGGAATTAACAAAGATGAAAGTTAAGTTCAAATCAATTCTACATGGTCTTCTGGGTGGCCTTTAACAGTGTCCAGGACAACCAACCCTAGAATCAAATTAAGATCACTTCCCTGGTGGCTCATACCATAAAGCATCTGCCTGCAATGCAGGAGACCTGAGTTTGATCCCTGGGTCAGGAAGATCCCCTGGAGAAGGAAATGGCAACCCACTCCAGTACTCTTGCCTGGAAAATCCCATGGACACAGGAGCCTGGTAGGCACAGTCCACAGGGTCGCAAAGAGTCGGACACGACTGAGAGACTTCACTTTCATTTTCACTCCCAAGATATCTTTAAAATTGCTATTGGATACTTTGATTTTAGTGACTTTTCAAAATCTGCCTCCAGCTTTGATAAACAAGAAACTCACTCACTTTATCTGGAAGTCACCTAAAAACACTACAAGAACTCAACAGAAAAGCTCCAACCACTCATTTTGAAATTTAAAAGCCAGAGAGGTTTTTTTAATTTAAATTTTGGCCAAAGCAGCTGTATTATGTATTAGCCCACAGTAAATCTTAGCCTCTACATGGTAAAACAGTTTAAGATAGCATCTCAGGTTGGGATTGGGATTCCTTACCTCGAACAAGCTGAGTGCACTTTACCACGTGTGTATGTGGGTGATCAATTGTTAATTCAAAGCCTAAAAAAAAGTAACTGGTTAAAAACCTAAAGATACTCAAAATATTTTATACTGCTTTTATCTGAGTCATCACTGAAGGCTTCTCTCATTTTCTGGTCCCAAAACTGCCTATTGAGAAGCTGAGACTCACATAAAGTATGGAGCACACTCTTAAGATTATCTTCAAAGGCACCACTCAGATTAATGAAGTTAATAGAGTCTCAAGTTCCCTGAACCATCAGTAACATCTGAATATAAAACGTGTTCTTAGGAACAACAGAATATATGACTGGAAAAGATGCAGTTACACAATGATTATCTGTGAAAGCTTAACCTTTAGAAAACATTTTTAAAACCTATTCCTCTCTTACTTCAGTCTTCTTCCTTTTCATCATCTCAATCATCATTAAGTACTGATCATTTTATCTAACTTTAAATGATCTTAACCAAAATGCAGTATGTCTATAAAAATTTTCCAAGAAATTTCTTTTTGTGTACGTAAATAAAATTATCTAGTACGAGTAAAGAAATTCTAGGGAATTCCCCGGCAGTCCAGTGGTTAGGACTCCGCACTTGCACTGCCAAGAGCCTGGGTTCAATCCCTGTCAGGGAACTAAGATCCCACAAGCTATGTGCAGCAAGCCCAAAAAATAAAAATAAAGTCTGAGGCAAACTGATTAAAAAAAAGAAGAAAATTCTATTGCAAAATTTACTTGATGCAAATTATTCTAAAAGCACAACTGACTCTTACAAGTTAGATTTTACAGGTTTCCACATTAAAATATTAAAATGTATCCCACCAGAAAAATATCATTGCCCCCTAAAGTATGGTTACCTTGAAGATAACTAACTTAAAGTAAAAATTAGCAGAAACTAATTTGAAGAATTCATTGTGTGTATAGGTGTATATGCAAAAAATACAGGCTGATCAGCAACTTTCCCACATGACTCATGAAATACTCTATCTAAAGAGAAAAATGAGAGCTGAAAAGAACAAGAAAATCTTTATTTTCCATATTTGCTAAGCTTTTAAAGGCAGTCTTATGAAAATAATACTAGATAATAAGTACATCATCAGTTCTTTAGCCCATCAATTTAATTTAGCTTGAATTCCTCCATCTCCACTCTACTGTTTTGAATGCTGATTACCAATTATAAAAACAAATACTGTTATTTAAATATAAGGACAGACTATGAAAACTCCTGGAAGGAAAAAAGTTAGATAGTTTCTGCTATTATTTATCAGAAAGTTAAACACTGCCAAATCTTATCAAGCAAATCATGAATCCTAGAATAAAAACAAGCAGAAAAAGCCTGCTAATGGCTATCTCAAAGGTCGGTGGTGCCTTCATTCTCTCTGTGGCAGGGTTAAGCAATCTCTACAATGTACAAAAACCTTCCCAAGAAATTCTCTTCCTGTTTCCTATTTTGCAAATTAGAAAAACATTCTATTGCATACATATTTCTTTAATGTTTTAAAGGAAAATAAACTTACCTAAAGTCTGCAGAATTATGCTTTCTAGTATCACCAGATCTTGAACTTGCTGCAGGTAAGCCTGCAGATGTGAGAAGACACATAAATTATTCCCCAAAAAGACACAGTATATAACATAAAGTATAGACAATTCTATCATAACAACCTCCAAAGGAAACCAAAGCCACAAAAGGCAAGGGTGCAGTTATGAGGGAAAGTAGGAACTGAAATTAATCCTTATCCCTAACGGATTCTCCTTTAAAAAAAGAAATAGATAAATAAGTGGTACAGCAAAAGATGTCAGTTTATTTATAAAGGGCTACAGTATAAACACCAGATATCTGGTTCATTTTCAGACTGACATTTTAGGTTATAATGTTCACATGATACAGATTAAAAACTTTTTTTAAATTAAAATATTAACATACCTTTTTTTAACATCATCAAAACACACTGCACAGCCTTCCCACAATACTGCATGCAATCTCAAACATTTGATTCCTGTTAAACTTTCCTTTTAGAGTAATGCTGCTGCTGCTTCTAAGTCGCTTCAGTCGTGTCCGACTCTGTGCAACCCCATAGACGGAAGCCCACCAGGCTACCCCGTCCCTGGGATTCTCCAGGCAAGAACACTGGAGTGGGTTGCCATTTCCTTCTCCAATGCGTGAAAGTGAAGTCGCTCAGTCGTGTCGACTCTTAGCGACCCCATGGACTACAGCCTACCAGGCTCCTCCGTCCATGGGATTTTCCAGGCAAGAGTACTGGAGTGGGGTGCCATTGCCTTCTCCATTAAGAGTAATGCTAGATTTTTTAAATTCACAGCGGAGTTCACAAGAAAATAGAACAAACAAAAATCCTTCAAATTTGTACAGCCATTACTGTAGCCACTATCCATACACGGCCATCAGGCACCTGAAATGTGCTATGAATGTATAATGTACAATGAATTTTAAAGACTTAGTTGAAAAATAATAATGTTAAAAAACATTAATAATGTTTTAAAACTGACTATATGCTGAAATGACTATATTTTGGGGTTTAACAAAATGCTATATAAAATATGTTAATTTTAAATTTAAATAAAAATTTAAAATAAAAGCTTAATGAAAAGCTTAATAATTTTAATTACATATGTGACTTCCCTTATATTTTTATTAGACAGCACTGGTATAGAGCTCTAGGAGAATGAAGCTTGAGCCAAGAGCTAAGAGACTTATGTTGCTGCTAACTTTCCACTGAACTTTATGATCTTGACTGAGGCCAATAAGGACTTAACCTATGTATGGTAGCTCTCCTTTCCACATAATGAAGAAAGCATCTTCTCCGAGTCACCTCATAAGACAGACTAAAGTGAGAAGTCATGTAAATATACTTTAAAGAAAAAAAAAGTCAGGATTTTACTTTTCATTTCATTAAAATTTTGTTATTTGGTCAATTCTATGGACCAATGGCAATTAGCAGTCTTAAACATAAATAAAAGTTCAGACCAACAACTTTTCAACAAAACTACTCTGGTGCAGCCCAGAGAGAAAATGTCAAGACACTGCTATTTTCAACACTTGACTCATATAACTAGGAGCTGTGGTTCCACAATTTCACTTATCTCTTACATGCATCCACTGTAACAGACAAATAACCTGGTACAGAAATCTGTAGTTTTTCTTCAAACTCATTGCTCCCCAATCACTGAATTCTAAAGCCAGGAGAGTTTCCCCTCTTCATAAGGGCAAGGAAAGATGGAAGGGAGGAGGCAGGGGAAGCTATATGTAGACACAAAGGATAAAGGGGCAGAAGTACATATATCTGAATTATAATCAACAGTATTCTCCTAGGCGAAGAAGGGGAGATGAGCTTCGACTTTTACTTTAAATGATTCTTTAGTGTCTGAGTTCTTTTCTAATGAGCATACTTGAATTTCTTAAAAAGTTAAACATATAAATGACAGGATCCATTTTTTAAAAATTCATTAACAAAAATAATGTTCTCCATAGAGATATTTACAGTAAAAAGCTGGAAATTATCTTGAGATAATGGTTAAAATATATGTATGTACATGATGAAATTCTGTGTCAGTATTTAAAGAAAGTAGAGAATTGATGGGGAAATATTTGACATATAGTAAGTGAAAAAAGTAGGTATAAAATATATACATGTATAGCTACTTATAGAAAAGAAGCTGGAAATACTGGTTCATTTATATGTCTGTGGTACAAATTATACCTAGTTAATATATTTTCTTCTTTTTATACATTTTCCAATTTTACCAGAAAAAATACAACTTTTACCATAAAATTTCTATGTTTTAAGGAAAAAACAAACACTAAAAATTCCTTTAACAATCCCCATTGAGATTTCAGTAAATCAAAGTTGCAAAATTAAGTTATGATCAAAATAAATTAAGAAAAACAGATGTATGTAATTAATCAACCCCCTACCTCACTCCTGGTATCAGGAAGTGATTCCTGTGGATGGAGACAAGTGTGTGCTACCTTGATGACGTGCTCCAATTTTTTTGGCTGCTCCTCTACTTTGGCTGCTAAAAATAAGGCTGCTGGAGCCACAGACTGGATGAAGAGAAAATAAATCATTTTTATTATTTATTTCTAGAGCAAGATAGTTCTAAAAAAGAACTAAGTTTTAAACCAACTTATTTGCTTACCTCAATTTTCATCACCTGTTATGCTTTCCCTTCTATTTAAAATATCTTCTCTCCTATCCATTAACCCAAGCCCACTTCCTAAATCAATCCTCCAATGAACTCTCATTAAAAGCTACTTTCAAGTAGCCACTATAAATGTAAGTAGACAGCTTTCTATTTAAAACGAGATTAAGTTTCATCAAAGCACTCTATATACTTTTTAAAAGGATTGTTAGGGAAATTAAAATAGAGGTAACCTTGTTCTCTTGTTCTAGAGAAGGAAATGGCAACCCACTCCAGTATTCATGCCTGGGAAATCCCATGGAAAGAGGAGCCTGGTGGGCTCAGTCAGACACGACTTAGTGGCTAAACCACCACCACCAGTCTTGTTCAGACTTCAGAAGTAGGGCAGCAGGCCTCTAACTGACTTCTGACCTTGCCCGAACTCTGCCTGGACTACATGTCTGCCTGGCAAGGACATCAACCGTTACCAGCAAGTCAAGAGGCACTTTAGAGAAGAAAGGGAATGTGACTTGAAATCTCTAAGCCCCTAAGGGCCTGGCCAGCCCAGTCCCACCTCCAGGGTCTAAGAAGTCTTATGACTAACGAGATGAAATAAACAGCATTGTAAAGTTACAGTAATACCACAGCTGCTTTTTCGCTAGCAAACTGATGAAGATATCAGTTTGCAGCATCGGACTATAATAAGCAGGAGCCCCCAAAACTGCAATCTGAAGTCTCACCCGTGGGGTAGATGTACCACCCTGATCTTTTCCAACTGGGCCTCCAGATTGCTGTTAACTTCTCACGGCTGTTCAAGTCTGGATGTAGGTTGTCAGCCCAATTTGGTGATGTATACACTGTTACACTTCTATTTCTTTTCTTTTAATGACTGTGTATTGAAATTAAGTCAAATAATCTTCTATAAAAAAATGAAATTGTTTATTTGTGTGTAACGAGTGGTTTCTTTTGTTAATGAATCCTTCGAACCTAAAACGAAAGTAAAACTTTTGGCAAAACATAAATTGGCGCTGTAAGCAGGATTCGTGAAGCAAAATGCCACTCTTAAGAAGACAGACATTAAGGTTAGTGAAGTCTTTATTTCCAGATGGGAAGATGCCTTACTTCTTGTTGGCTACTGAATGGGACATATGCACTGGACTGTGTGAGAATTGGGACCCCAAATTAAAGAGGGCTGAACCTTTAAAAGTTATTGAATGTTTGCAGCTCTTGCCAAGTGAGAAAGAACAAGAATGTACCATGATGGATCAGAGAGGCTGGATCCTCTCTGCCTACCATAAGGTTCAAGAAGCCAAATTAAAACTGGTTGAAAAGAAGTCAAAACTGGAGAAAGAATTATGCGACCTGCAAGGTTGATTGTCCACGTTACAATGTCAAAACTACACTTTAGCTGACAAAGTATCCATTTTCCAGTTGGTAGCTGAAAAAGCTGCTGTAAAGGCTGCACAAGTTAAATATCGAAAGGAGCAAGGCACGGTTAACAAAAAGAAGTTCATTCTCAGGAAATGACGGGGGGGGCGGGGGGGGAGAAGAGAGACCAAGAGACATTTTAAATCTCAAACAGAAACTAAAACCACTGCCTGTCTGGATATATGTGTCTGTCTCAGTATGTGTCTTTGTCCTTGGATAACACTGCTAAGGTTAACTTGTAAATGAGCTCCATTTAACTGACTTAAAAGTGCGTGCTTACAAATTAAAGCTAAATATCTAGAAAACTGGCCAAGATAAATTTTAGGACCACATGATCTGGGAAATATTTAGTACGAAGCCAATATCTGCTATTGAAGATGGTTTAAGTCTGTTGAGTTAATCAGTATAGATGTCTCAATATGTCTTATAGATGTCTAATATGTCTTAGAGTCATCGTATAATAATCAGTAGAATACGTTCACTGTGCCTAGGCTTAATAGAAGCTAAATAAAATCTTGCTGTTTCCTTTACAAATTTGTCAGCAACGAAAGTAACTCAATGTGTAGAAATTTTTAAGGAAAGAAAATGTAAATAAGGTAAGAGCTTTTTTAAGAATAATTATGTTTTAGGAAAGTCTCCCTAACATAACAGGGCTTTGCTGGTGACTGAGTGGTAAAGAATCCACCTACCAAAGCAGGAGACTTGAATTCCATCTCTGGTCTGGAAGATCCCACACGCCACACAGGAACTAAGCCTGTGCTCGAGTCGGAATGGCAACTACTGAGTGCTAGCACTGCAACTACTGAAGTCAGCAGGCTTTAGAGCCCTTCCTTCACAAGAGAAGCCACCACAATGAGAAGCCTGTGCACCACAACTACAGAGTAGCCCCCACTCGCCACAACTAGCTAAAGCCCACACAGCAATGAAGACCCAGCACAGCCAAAAAATAAGTAAACAAAAGTATTAAATAAAGTCTTTTGTCATTTTAGTTATGGCTTTATTCTGATGCCTTTGTAAAAAACAACTGAAAGACGCTTGCTCCTTGGAATAGCTATGATACACCTAGACAGTGTATTAAAAAGCAGAGACATCATTTTGCCAACAAAGGTCTGTACGGGCAAAGCTATGGTTCTTCCATAGTAGGTCTGGTGGTGCTAACGGTAAAGAATCTGCCCGCAATGCAGGAGACCTGGGTTCGGTCCCTGGGTTGGGAAGATCCCCTGGAAAAGGGAATGGCAACACACTCCAGTATTCTTGCCTGGAGAATGCCATGGACAGAGGAGCCTGGTGGGCTACAGTCCATGGGACTGCAGAGCTGGACACAACCAAGTGACTAACACATACACCATGGTTTTTCCAGTGCTCATGTATGGATGTGAGAGCTGGACCATAGAGAAGGCTGAGCACCAAAGAATTGATGCTTTCGAACTAGTGCTGGAGAAAACTCTTCAAAGTCCTTTGGACAACAAAATCAAACCAGTCAATCCTAAAGGAAATCAACCCTGAATATTCCATTGGAAGGACTGATGCTGAAGCTGAAACTCCAATACTTTGGCCACTTGATGCCAACAGCCAACTCACTGTAAAAGACCCTGGTGCTAGGAAAGACTGACGGCAAGAGGAGAAGAGTGAGACAGAGGATGAAGTGGTTGGATGGCATCAATGGACGTGAGTTTGAGCAAACTGAGGGAGATAGTGAAGGACAGTGAAGTCTGGCGTGCTGCAGTCCATGGGGTGGCAAAGAGTCAGACATGACTTAGTGACTGAATAACAACTTTGTAAAAATATCACCTCTTGAAGATTTACAGAAATCTTGAAGATTAAATTAAAATTAACTATTAATAAACAAATTTTGTTATTAACAGTTAGCTGGTATCAGACTGGAACTTGGTTTTCTCTGTTAAGAGAACAGCTTTCTTGGGATGTGGCTTTTGATAAGACTGAGAATTTCATTGCCTTTAAGTGATTTATATTTGTTTTTAAAATCTTTTGCAACTTTGGTAAAGTAAATAAATATTTCACAATGATCTATGAAGAATGTGGCACACACAGATAAGCTCATTTTGCTTCTACAAAAAATTAATCCTTCATTGTCAGACTTTTGCTATCCTGATGTTCTTAGAATATGGCAACTGTCTACTTCTAAACCAAGGAATTTAAAACAGGTAAACAAAGGCTATAAATCAAACAGTCAGGGGACTGGGAAATCCAAGATGGCTGCTTGACTTTTCCTGGCTCCCTGATAAACCGCATTTCTTATTTGATGGGACTAACCATTAACCCTGGCTAGAGGGTTAATGCCTTCACAAAAAACTGTTTCACTTAATAGTAAATTCTAGTTTTGTTAACTGAGATCTATGTTGACCAAGACTTATTTCCCAGACAGCTCCTTGCTGTTATATTTTATTGCTAAGACATTTAACTTTTCTAAAGCTTATCTCAGTAATCTATCTTTGGATGGAGAGCAGATACCCTGTGACATAAAATAACCTGTATCAATCAATCAACTATATGCCAATTGGAGCTTATGGAAAAAAAAAAAAAAAAAGAGCCCTTGGGTTTCTAGCACAGGAAATTTCCAGAGGCCGGAAAAAGTCATACTAAGAATAGTCAATTTGCTCAATTATACACAGTATGTCAGGCTCTAAAACAAGAAAATTTAACAGAATGTCGTATTTATACAGATTCTTGGTCAGTAGCCAACGACCAAGATTGGCCACTTGGCTTCCCCTAAGCATAAAGAATAACTGGCGAATTCACTCCAAAGAGCTATGGGGAAAGCAATTATGGTCTGACATTTGGGAAACTGTTCAAACTACTACTGTTTCAGTCTCTCATGTAGATGCTCACAGTGTCCCAAATTCTAGGAAATAATGGTATAACTCTATTAGAAATGAACAAACCTGAATTCAAGCAGCAGAACTTGATCCAGACTCCAGCAACTTAAAATGTTCGACTTCATGCACACACCAAAAATGGGGCCATTTGGGAGAAACAACATACAGGTGGGCTCAGGATCGAGGTTATTTCTTTAACTATAGATCTCATTAAATGTGTTATTTTACGATGTCCAATTTGTCAACAATTAAGCACAGAAGCTTGCCACAACCAGTAAAGGACAAGTGGCACATGGCAAGCTGCCTGGGCAAATACAGCAAACTGATTATATTGGTCCATTAATTTGGGAAGAAGGATGCCAATGTGTGTGTACTGCTGTGAACACCTATTCTGGATATTTAGTGGCCATTCCCTTGGGGAAAGCCAATCAGAGTAATACTATTAAAACACTGGAGATAATTCATCTATATTATGGTGTTCCACTTCAAATTCAGAGTGACAATGGATCACATTTTAAAATAAGTTAATACAAGAGTTTGTCCAGGAACATAATGTACAATGGATTTTTCATATTTTATTATCCTCAAGATGCTGGCTTGACTGAAAGAATGAATGATCTGCTTAAATAGCAATTAATTAAACTTGGAGAGGGTTCTTATAAAAACTGAAGGACTAATTTAAATACTGCCCTCAATATTTTAAATAATAGACCTATAGGAGAATTAGAAACTCCTTTGATGAGGATGACTATTCTAAACGTACAGATTCATAAAACAGAGTTCCATCCTGAGACAGCTAGAATTAGAAAGTCAGCCCAGGAGCACCAGTTCCTTTCTGAGCTAGTCTTGAGGCCTCAAGACTGGATTTGTCACCTACATGTGAACAGAGACCTTCTAAAGGAGTGATATGTGCTATTTCAACTGGTGTTGCAATTAAAATGTCTCCCAGACACTTTCAATTAATCCAAGAATGCTTCAGTTTAGCATTAACATGGATTTGTGTCCATGGGGAGTTACAGACCTAGACTACCAAGGAGAAATTTGAGTAATTTTACTAAATGAGGAAAAGGATGATCTACTTATTAATAAACATAATGAAGTTGTCAATTGCTGATTCTTCCATTTGTAACTGACAAAGTACAAAACGGAGAACCTCCCACCTTACTAACGGTCAGAGGTGATAGAGGGTTTGGGTCCACAAATGAAATACATACTACTGAAGCTTAAGTCTGGGTGAGGCAGCCTAACCATCCTCCCATACCTGCGGCTGATATGACTGCACAGGGGAAGGATATCATCATATAATCTCCAGACAGGAAAAATGGAAATGTGCCATTAACATACTGTTATTCTCTAGAAAAGACTCTTCTTGGAGACTTACTGTAATGTGGATTGTTATTCATACCTCAACTCCTGATTATCTGCTACTGTTAAGAAAAGAACATGACGAAAAATGTTGGAGAATCTTCAGATGGAGAAATAGGAGCCAGACCCAAACTCAGGATAACTTCACCTGCCTTGCAAACAAGGCTTTGACTTTCTATGGACAAAATTTATCTGTCTGCTATATTACATCAATTTCATGTGTTACTCATTTTATCTGGGGGAGAGTATTAGTTGTGGCATTTTACTGGGAATTGTTTGGACTTTAATAATCACACCACTTACTGATAGACTATGATAAGCCTACCAAGAGACTGCTAAATGGACCAACATCTCACATTTGGGAACCCTACTTATCACAGAACTTCATCAAGTATTGTGAATGGACTATCTTCCCTAAATCCTATGTTTTTTTAAATAGCCCCTCAACTTGTATGTATTGTAACCAGTTATTTAGAAACTAACTTCTATGTATCAGTTAGGAACCCCTTTTTCCAGATGCCTAACACATATTGATCATTATTACTTTTCCTCCATGAGAACTTAGGTATTGTGGACTCAAATCCTATTCCTTACTCTCTCTATTCCCAGTATTAGCTTCCCCTTAAAACCTTTATGAAAGATTTTGCAAGGAATCAGAGAGTTACAAAATTTCACAGATAAACATAATCATACCTTAATAGAACACTTTGTTGTTACTACTGTAACTGCCAATAACTTAATGGATGTAGGAGCTGATGCACAAAAACGTACTTCTCATTCATGGTGGGTCTTTTTCTTTACTAGATCCCCTACTGCTCCAAGATTCTTTTCTGCACTGCTTAACCCATTACATATTTCTTTGATCACTTTATTTCTGTTGACTATCTGGAACTGTTATTTGACTTATAGAATTAAACAGACTGTTCATGTTACTCTGCCTTATTCCTATGCTCTTCAGTCTGAACAATTCTGAGGTCAACTGGTAAGGATGAGTCTTGTTCAGGCTTCAGAAATAGGGGAGCAGGCCTCTGACCCACTTCTGACCTTGCCCAGACACTGCCTGGACTACATGCCTGCCTACAAGCACATCAACTGTTACCATCAGGTCAATCGGCACATTAGACAACAAAGGGAGTAGGACTTGAAATCCCTAAGCCCCTGAGGGCCTGGCCAGCCTCTCTTCCCCATCTAAAAATTCTTAAGACTCAGGAAGATAAAACAAACAGCATTGTAAAATTAAAGTAAAACTAGAGCTGAATCTTTTTGAAGTAATCTTTTAAAATTATTTTTACTATCAGTCACCAAAAACTATGCAGAGATGATATTTACAATGTTACATTCTCACAAGAGCTGATTTTTTGCACACAAACTGACGCTATCAGCTTGCGGCCTGAGATTACAAACAGGAGCCCGCAAAATTGCAATCTGAAGTCTCACCTGTGGGGTGGATGTACCACCCAGGATCCTTCCAACTGGGAATCCAGATTGCTGTTAACAAGGGACTGGCCAGTGCTGTTCAAGTCTGGACATAGGCTGTTGGCCCAATTCTGTTACTTGTCTCTACTGTTTTTTATTTTTTTTTAATGATTGTATATTTAAATTAAGTCAAATAACCTTCTATAAAAAAACTGAACTTGTTTATTTGTGGTAATGAGTGGTTTCTTTTGTTAACAAATTCTTCAAACCTAAAGCGAAAGTAAAACTCTCGGCAAAACAAGGAGTAAATTGAAATGTCCAGAATCAGCAAGTTCTTAGAGACCAAAGTAGACTAGTGGTTGCCAGGGGCTGGGAAAAGAGAAATGGAAGTGACTGCTGAAGTATAAGGCGTTTCTTTCTGGGGTGATGTAAATGTTCAGAAATTAGATCATTGTGATGGTTGTTGACCTCTGAATATATCAAGAACCAGTGAATTGTACATCAAAAGAAGGAATTCTATCGTATGCAAATTATCTCAATTATACTTACATATGGAGAAGAGCACAAAACTGGAATTAGTGCTCTCACTGCTGGGAACCCAGGTTCAATCCCTGTTTGGGGAACTAAGATCCCACAAGCCATGCTGTGAGGCCAAAAAAAAAAGTCAAGCCAATACACAAGAAGACAGAAAACTCAGAAGCTAGAAAAGAAATCAGAATAGGACATAAACATACCCTGGTGATTTGGGAAATCTCAGGAAGCAGAACTTCTCTAGAATCTTAACAAGAATGTCAGTGAATCAAACACGGCAATGGCATGAACTAGACAGAATTCACCAGAAGTTAAAGAAAACAATAAAAAATTTTATTGAAGTGAAATATTTATTTACTGAGTATAACTGATAAGAATTCTAATATTTATTTGTATTACTTTGTGAAAAGGTTTTTCTCCACAAATTCAATACAGAATATTCCTCTTCCTTTACATCGGCTGCAGCTGTATACGGAGCTTGCCACAAATATTCTACTAGACCTCAAAACAAAGAAAATCCTGAGGAAAATGGGTGTGAACAAAGACGTGAGAAATCAGGGCATCAGGCACATTTTGAACAGTACATGAGTAAAGGATATAAATAAAAGGATATAGGTCACAAAAAATTTTTAAGAGGAGAGTGACATTAAACATTTTGGGCAAAAAAATGTAGAGTTTAAGAAATAATTAGAAAGATTAATCCAGTGGTAGATGGAACTAAAAGGAAGAAAGGATAGATATATTAAGTTACTTTTTCTTAGAGAAAATTTTACTAATACAAGCACTAGGAAACAAAGTTTAGAATAGGCACTAGCAGTAGAAATAAAGTAAAAAAGAGATACAGTTTTCACCTTGGAAAAATGAATAGGTTTTCAGTAAATACACACACACACACACACACACATAATTGCATGAAGAGAAAATTCTAGTGGAAATACACGCCAAAAGGTTAATAGGATTATCTCTGAAGACCATAGTTACAGAGAAATAGTCACCTCCTTCAATTTGTCCTCTTTAATTTTATGATAAAAATATATATTTATAGGGTGAGAAAAACAGAATAGTACCATTACAGAAATTAATAGGACTTTATAACTGATTGGACAAAGGGGAAAAGGAAAAAGATAACTCAAAGGCAATACTAAGATATTAAGCCTACAACTTTGCCTTCAAGGATCTAAAAATACACTTGAAAGAATCTAACATATATATATACGTAAATATATAATAAAAACAATGTCTAACAAGGCACTATCTCAGTTAGGTGAAAGACTGCAACAGATAAATTTCAACCTAATTGTTGTGCAATCAACCATATACTCATTGCTCCTCACGCAATCATACACCAAGCTAGTTTATCGAAGTATTTTCCTATCAAAGGTAGTTTCAAAAGGAATTCTTATGCCAAGTAAGAGTGTAAGATTTTTTCCATATTATAAACAGTAATAATGCCAGCTAATACTTGCTATGTGCAGGCATTCTGCAAATTAATTCACCTATATCCTATGAGGTAGGCACGATTTTTTACTCCAAAGAGATGAGAAAACTGAGGCCCAAGGTAACTTGCCCAAGGCCAAAGAGCTGTAGGCAGTGCAGCAAGGATCCAAATTGAGATGTGTCTGACTCAAGAGATCATCCTCTTAACCACTCAGTTCAGTTCAGTCACTCAGTCCTGTCCGACTCCTTGCAACCCCATGAACCACAGCATGCCAGGCCTCCCTGTCCATCACCAATTCCCAGAGTTTACCCAAATTCATGTCCATTGAGTCGGTGATGCCATACAACCATCTCATCCCATTGTCCCCCTCTCCTCCTGCTTTCAATCATTCCCAACATCAGGGCATCAAGTGGCCAAAATATTGGAATTTCGGCTTCAGCATCAGTCCTTCCAATGAACACCCAGGACTGATTTCCTTTAGGATGGACTGACTGGATCTCCTTGCAGTCCAAGGGACTCTCAAGAGTCTTCTCCAACACCACAGTTCAAAAGCATCAATTCTTCGGCACTCAGCTTTCTTTACAGTCCAACTCTCACACCCATACATGACTACTGGAAAAAGCATAGCCTTGACTTGATGGACCTTTGTTGACAAAGTAATGTCTCTGCTTTTTAATATGCTGTCTAGGTTGGTCATAACTTTCCTCCCAAGGAGTAAGCATCTTTTAATTTCATGGCTGCAGTCACCATCTGCAGTGATTTTGGAGCCCAAAAATATAAAGTCAGCCACTGTTTCCACTGTTTCCCCATCTCTTTGCCATGAAATGATGGGACCAGATGTCCTAAAAAATAAAGTCAGCTACTGTTTCTCCATCTATTTGCCATGAAGTGATGGGACCAGATGCCATGATCTTCGTTTTCTGAATGTTGAACTTTAAGCCAACTTTTTCACTCTCCTCTTTCACTTTCATCAAGAGGCTCTTTAGTTCTTCTTCACTTTCTGCCATAAGGGTGGTGTCATCTACAAATCTGAGGTTATTGATATTTCTCCCGGCAATCTTGATTCCGGCTTGTGCTTCCTCCAGCCCAGCGTTTCTCATGATGTACTCTGCATAGAAGTTAAATAAGCAGGGTGACAATATACAGCCTTGATGTACTTCTTTTTCTATTTGGAACCAGTCTATTGGTCCATGTCCAGTTCTAAGCGCTGCTTCCTGATCTGAATATAGGTTTCTCAAGAAGCAGGTCAGGTGGTCTGGTATTCCCATCTCCTTCAGAATTTTCCACAGTTTATTGTGATGCACACAGTCAAAGGCTTTGGCACAGTCAATACAGCAGAAATAGACGTTTTTCTGGAACTCTCTTGCTTTTTCCATGATCCAGCAGATACTGGCAATTTGATCTCTGGTTCCTCTGCCTTTTCTAAAACCAGCTTGAACATCTGGAAGTTCATGGTTCACATATTGCTGAAGCCTGGCTTGGAGAATTCTGAGCATTACTTTACTAGCATGTGAAATGAGTGCAATTGTGCAGGAGTTTGAGCATTCTTTGGCATTGCCTTTCTTTGGGATTGGAATGAAAACTGACCTTTTCCAGTCCTGTGGCCACTGCTGAGTGTTCCAAATTTGCTGACATATTAAGTGCAGCACTTTCACAGCATCAGGATTTGAAATACTAAACTTGACCTTTTAAGAGTCGGTTAATGAGAGTAATATACACCCAAATTTGTCAGCTATTACAACACCTGTGTAACAAATATTAGAAAATGCAACATAAATACACACATATCAAGTTGCTCACCTTTACTTTTACATTCCCCCACTTGAAAACATTTAAGATAGTAAATATAAAAATTCAATTCAGTTCAGTTGCTCAGTTGTGTCCAACTCTTTGCAACCCCATGGACTATAGTGAGGCTTAATTTCTTCTCAAAAAATGAATGCAATGCCAGGATTTAAGTAAAAATAAACCAGTCATTTAATCATGTCCACTCTTAATTTCTTCTCAAAAAATGAAAGCAATGCCAGGGTTTAAGTAAAAATAAACCAGTCATTTAATCATGTCCACTAAAGGAATACAATTTATGCAATCATAAGGTAAGTTCGCTTCAAAGGTACTGGAAATACACTATATCTTGTTCTGTGTGGAGATTATGTATAAATAAAATGCAAAAAAGAATTGTGCTGCACCTCAGACTTGAGTGCTTTATGTTGCTGCTATTGTTGTTTAGTCACTAAGTCCTGTCTGACTCTTCTGGGACCCCACAGACTGTAGCCTGCCAAGCTCCACTGTCCATGAGATTTTCCAGGCAAGAATACTGGAGTGGGTTGCCATTTCCTCCTCCAAGGGATCTTCCCAACCAGGGATTGAACCCGCATCTCCTGCACTGGCAGGTGGATTCTTTACTACTGAGCCACCAGTGAAGCCCATGCTTTATGTTATACCTCAATAAAGATTTTAAAATTTTTTTTAAAAAAGGCAAGAGCTTTAGGCTCCAAAACACTATAAAAGAATTACAACAAAACAAGAAAAGTATTCATGGCACATGGCACACAGCTTTGATAGATGAGAAAACCAAAATAAAATAGGGGCAAAAAGAATCAACTGAGAATTTTTAAGTCAATTCTTCAATTTCACAAGAAGAACAATGACCAACAGGCATAAGAAGTTCAATTTCACTAACTGAAGAAATGTAAATTCAGAAATAGGACTCCCACTATCTTGCTCACCACTCTATCCCTAGTACTTGACAAATAGTATTTCCTAAAATAATGAGTATTTGTTATTAGTGAGGATGGAGAGAAAAGAAGAGTCTTCCACAGTGCTGGAAACAATGTACGCTGATATAATCTTTCAGTAGAACAAACAGACACATAAAAATCTTTTAAATGCATACCCTTGGACACAATTCCATCTATAGGAACTTATAAACAGTCATGTGTACCAGACTATTTTATATAAATTATTTATAATACAATAAACTATAAACAACCCAAACATCCACCAATCAAAAGCTGGTAAAATAAACTATAGGAACTACTCAAATACTATGTGTCCATTTAAAATAACAAGAAAATGCCCAATACATAAATACTGTTAAGTGATAAAAGGCAACTGCATAAGAGTCATATAGTAACAAGTGATTTTTATAGAAATACATAAATGCTGGTACTACAGGTACAAAAAAAGGTCTGAGACACTACTGTCAAAATGTTTATCAAAAGTTACTTTTGGAGGATGGGATTACAGATGAGCTTTTACTTTCTACATTGTACATGCTTGTATTAATTTTTACCACAAGCATTTATTACCTTTGTAATAAGAAAAAATTAACAAGAAGAATGTATGAGCACTTCACAGGACATACTATGTATCAATGCCACAATGTACTAAATCCCCTTAAATTTGAATTTGGACTTACCACAGCTAAACCCTTAGAATTAACATCCTACAGGAGTCATATTTTTCATCCATTAATTCCAGAATGTTCCTAAAATCAGTTCTCTAAAGAGGATCAATAACCCCAAATTAAAAGAATCACTGAATTCTCGAAAAGGTACTGAAATCCGAAAGAATATCTCTATATTGGATAACTACCAGATCATTCATTCATTCATTAAGTTTACTGAAGCTGCTTTAGAGGATACACAGAAGAGTCTCTGTCCTTGCTAAGATAAATACACAGAAAATAAGACAAGATGTAATTTAAAAGGTAAAGCAGGGGAAACACACCCACACATGTTGCTGTTTAGTCACTGAGTCGTGTCCGGCTCTTTCCTGATCCCATGAACTGTAGCCAGCCAGGCTCTTCTGTCCATGAGATTTCCCAGGCAAGAATGCTGGAGTGGGTTGCCATTTCCTTCTCAAGGGGATCTTCCTGACCCAGGGACTGAAACCGCATCTCCTGCATTGGCAGGTGGATTCCTTACCACGGAGCCATCAGGGAAGCCCATACATACACACACACACACACACAAACACACACATATAAATACACACACATGCACAGAGTGGACAAATTGATGTGAGATGTATTTCACCCTGGATTTCAAATCTTTACCATAATAAAAGAAATGTAGAAAACTTTTAGAATGGGCAAGACAGCAATAGACTTCCTCTTAAAATACCATTTTTTATCCACTACTTTCTCTTCTAGAGCCATCAGACAGCCTCAATAAATGCTTCTCTCTCTTAAGAAGAATGTGCTCCTGGCAATCAGAGGACGTAGAGGAATTAAAGATAGGAGACAGCCAAAATGACTGAATAATCTGCAAAAATTAGGAATATTTAATCCACAAATCTCAAGGGTTTCCTGTACAATTATTCCCAATAATGAGTCCACTAATATCTTGCTTTTTAATTTCTTTTCCTATGGCATAAAAAAGAGAATTCAAACCCTATTATCCTGAGGGTAAGTCTGAAACACCTTACCTCAAAACATAACCTTTTCTTAAAAAAATGTGAAATATTTGACTCATAAATCCATATGAAGTAGTCATCAAGTTCAGCCCTATTATCTTGTGATTTTATTAAACAAATATATTCTTACCTGCAATTGGAATATCACTATTCACTTGCTTCCAAGTCATTTACAATAATGTTAAATAGGACCATTTCAGGTAGCAAAACTGAAAATAGCATTATTTACAATTCTGTCCAGAAAAAAAAAATCCCTTTATTACTATTATTTTATTTTTCTCCTCTTAAAAGTCATCACCCAGTCATCACATAATGTACCTTCCCCTTCCAACCAGACACTGATTGGACTCTTTTCAAAAAGATTTTTAGAAAATGTAAATGACTAACATTCACTTGTTTTCCTGTGCCCGTATTATTAACCAGTTCAAAAGTTACACTTAAGTTAGTTTCCCCTTTAACACTACTCTCCCAAACCAAAAATGTTAACTCTAAGTGTTCAATGATCTATTAGAGAATCCACCTACGGTAAGAATGCACTAAAGCTAAACAAGTAGCTAGACACTAAACAGAAAAACTAGAAGGCTGGATTCAGAATAGCAGTGTCATACATAATGAAAGTGATCAATACTAAATTCTAAACTTCAAACCCCAGTTCAGCAGCAAACATCAACCACAACAAAAATATGAAGTTGAAATTAATCACAAAAGAATTATACCATATAAAAAAATTATACTTACATTTCGATGGAACTGTGTAAAGGACTGAATCATGTAGAATCGATGCATGTACACTATAGCAGTGTTGATCGTCAATTGTGAGCTAAAATGTTCAAGTTAAGGACCCAAAACAGACAGTACAATCCCCCAAAATACAATCTCTATATGCCCCCAAAAGGACCATGCAGCCAAGCACAGTAGATGCTCTTAAATGAAAATCATACTTACCTCTTTGCGGTGTGGAGAAAGGGAATTCTCTACCCTATTGGTGGGACTGTAAACTGATGCTGCCACTATGAAAAACAGTATGGAGGTTCCTCAAAAAAACTAAAAACAGAGTTGCCATATGATCAAGCAATCCCACTCCTAGGCATATATTCATAGAAAATTCTTCTAATTCAAAAAGATACATGCACTCTAATGTTCACAGCAGCACTATTTACAAAAGCCAAGGCATGGAAACAACCTAAACGTCCATGGACAGATGAATGGATAAAGAACATGTGGTGCATATACGCAATGGAGTATTACTCAGCCATAAAAAAGAACGCAACAAGGCCCTTTGTAGCCACATGGATGGACGTAGAGATTATCATACTTAGTGAAGTCAGAAAGAGAAAGACAGAATACCATGATACCACTTTTATGTGGAACCTAAAATGACACAAATGAACTTATTTACGAAACAGAAACAGACTCACAGATATAGAAAACAAACTATGGTTACCACAGAAGAGGGCAGGAGAGAATAAATTAGGAGCCTGGCATTAGTATACAAACAACTATATATAATATATACATATAAGCAAACAGATAACAGCATAGGGAACTATATTCAATATCCTGTAAAAAACCATAATGGAAAAGGACATTTATATATACATATAACTAAATCACTTTGCTGTACACCAGAAACTAACACAATGTTGGAAATCAATAATTATAATTCTTCAATTTTAAACAAAGATATCATACTTGCCTCTCAGAATTAAAAAGCAAATCTGTTTTCCTCAAACTATTGACACTTAACACAATGCCTTCTATGAAACAGGTATCACTATAAACTTGCTGAATTAATAAACAAGGTCTCAATATGTGTGGGTCAAGGACTACAAACAAAACTACTTAAGACCTGTCACCTGTCTACTGAAAATCCTGCCAAGGTGATCCATTAGCACAGAATCTCTCTTCACACTGATTCACAACACCCTTCCCTGATCTGTCCTCTAGGTATGCTTCTGCTTATCTCATCTTCTCAAGCCCTCCCCGATCTGCCCCCTAGGCTGCTGCTCAGTTGTGTCGCCAGGCTTCCCTGTCTTTTACCATCTCCCAGAGCTTGCTCACACTCATGTCCACTGAGTCAGTGATGCCATCCACCCATCTCATCCTCTGTTGTCCCCTTCTCCTCCTGCCTTCAATCTTTCCCAGCATCAGGGTCTTTTCAAATGAGTCAGTTCTTCACATCAGGTGGCCAAAGTATTGGAGTTTCAGCTTCAGCACCAGTCCTTTTAATGAACATTCAGGATTGATTTCCTCCTAGGAATGTTTCCACTAATCTCATCTTCTAAGCTCCAGCAATTAACTTTTCAGTTTTACTTCCCTCTGGCAACCAAACCTTCTCATTAAGGTGATCCCTGGGACCAGAAACACTTTGATATTTAATGAATTTATTTGATATTCACTGAAAAGAAAAATTTTAATTTTAATTTTTAACACAATTTTTAAAGACTATGCTCCATTTCCAATTTCTACAGAATATTGGTTATATTCCTCTTGTTGTAAAATATACAATACATCCTTGTAGTCTACCTCACGCCCAGCAGTTTGTACCTCCCACTCCCACCCTTACATTGCCCCCTCACCGCTCCCCACTGCTAACCATTAGTTTGTTCTAGATCTGAGTCTACCTTTTTGTTTCCACCAGTTGTATCCCTTAGGTTCCACATGTAAATAATATACATTTGTCTTTTTCTTTCTGACTGTTTCACTGAGTATGATAACCTCTAGGTCCATCCACATTGCTGTAAACGGCATTACTTCATACCTTTTTATAGCTAAATAGTATTCCATTGTCTATATATACCACCTATTCTTTATTCATTCATCTGTCCATGAACATTCAGTTTGCTACCATATCGTGGCAACTATAAGCAATGCTGCTATGAACAAACTGAGTGCTCATATCTTTCCAAATGAGTGTCTTTGTTTTTCCAGATATATACCTAGGTGTGGAATTGCTGGGTCATACAGTAATTCGATTTTTAGCTTTTTGAGAAACCTCTATTTGGTTTTCCACAATGACTGCACCAATATACACTACCACCAACACTGTCCAAGGGTTCTCTTGAAAAGGGAAATTTCTGAATGCCTTACTTAAAAAGACCTCAGAAAACAATGTGGGATATACACAGATGGGGGCTTCCCAGGTGGCCCTAATGGTAAAGAAACCACCTGTCTACTATTGCAGAAGAGGCAATAGACACAGGAACAACCCCTGGGTCAGGAAGATTCTCCCCCTCCACCCTCCCCGTAGGAAATAGCACCCCTCTCCAGTATTGGCAACCCACTCCAGTACTCTTGCCTGGAAAATCCCATGGACGGAGGAGCCTCATAGGCTGCAGTCCACGGGGTCGGACACGACTGAAGCGACTTAGCAGCCAGTATTCTAGCCTGGAAATTTTTATGGGCAGAGGAGCCTGGCAGGCTACAGTCTATGGGGCCGCAAGTAATACACACACAAGGAAAATACTAGGATGCACTAAAACAGAATTTAAAAAATTTTAACTCAGTACGGACTGGATGCTTAGGAAACACACTGAATATGGGCACCAAAGACACCTTTTTTCAAGTGAGGAAAACCTTAAGAAAGAAACATACAGCCAGCAACACATTTAAATGGTAGTTGCGCCCAAAAACAAATTTTTTACTTCCTAAGTGGAAAGAACTTCAAAACTCTACAGCTTTGTCTGCTACAAAATGAGTAGGTTTTCTGACCAAAACACTTAAAGGGGAAAAAAACCCCACTAAATCTTTTAAATATGAGAAAAACGAATATACATTAGCATTTTGAGTAACTTAAAACCCCAGTATTTTATAAAAGATTTTTCAGAACATTAGATCTGTAAGTCTACTTGCCTACAAACTAAACTGACATCGTTCCTTCCTCTGAAATACTGTAAAACTCTTAACAGAAACTACTTTTTGAACATATAAGTGCCAAATATTCTGCTGGGCATAGAAATCAAATTCAAGAGGTATCATCCCATTTTATAAACCAGTCTTCAACAACCAGTAAGTGGAAGGAACGGATTTTAAGCCAAAGCTGGGGTATTAATTCTAGGCCACCCTTTTAATAAAGACCCTCAGGTACTGAAATTTCTCAAAACTCTCTTTACACAGTAAGTTTAAGGCAGCCACCAGCAGTGAAACCTCCACTAGACACTTTGGGCATAACAGAAAAGCAGAATCTCAAAGTCACCAGAACAGGAGATCACAACACACCGAAATGGGACTACTACTACTTTAAAATACAAAGCGGGAAGGAAACGCATTCCCACCAAGGCTGGTGGCACGGGTGAGCGAGCGGGAAATTAACTCCGCCTCGCTTCCCTCTCGCGAACACTTAACTTTGGCCCATCGTAGGCTCTCCTAACTAGACACCCAGTCCCTGCCCACCCTCTTCCCTTCTTGTCTAACAGACCTTGAAGACTGGAAGCAGAGCAGGGCGGGACCGACTCCAAGGCCGAAGGCCTAGGCCGCAAGGATACACGTTAAGACGTTGGCCCATGTCCTGGAGCAGATTGGCCGCCTGCTGGCGATTAGAAAGTTCTTTATCTGGATCTAAGCCAAAACGACGAGACGGGCTATTTTCCAGTTGTTCTCGAGTAAAATACCACCGTTTATTGTTGTTCTTCCTCTCTCCCTCCATAGTGCTTCAACCAGAAGGCAGCGGCGACGGCTGCAAGCACTTCTCGGCGTCACCTAAGCGGCGACACACATCCGCTGTGCGGGGGCAACTGCGACGTGACGAACTTCCGCAAAGGCCGGACGGCTAGGTTGTGACACGCTTCCGGGGAGGAAGTAAAGGATTTACTTCCGGAATGGAGCCCTGGTCAGCCTGCAACCGAGTTAACAGCCAGTAGGCGATCAGAAAAACCTTGGTTCTAGGACGCAGGCGCCAGTCATGTGACCCTGGAAGGCACGGTGGGGTTAGGAGTTCTCGCTAAAAAAAAAAGTCTCCTCTCGCGAGAACTATTTTGAGCCTTCGCGCCCTGAGCGAGGGGGCGAGGCAAAGGCTGTGGGTGGGTGAGGCTCCCGCCCTCGCGCCGCGTGGCGGTTTCTCGGAGAATTTCGCATGTGACGGAGGTGGCTGTACAAAATGAGGCAGATAGAGAACTTGACAGAGAAAATGGGTAAGAGTGTCAAAAACTGAAAAAAGTAATCAAAGCGAGTAGCCCTATCGTATATCGTAACATAAAGCCACCGGAAGCTCTTGAATTCGTTGGTAGCAGTATAAATTACCCATTTGAAAAGCTTCAACGCGTAGCTAAATCCTCGAAAACACTGATTCGCCACGCTGAACCAATTTAAAGGAATAAAATAAATTAATAATTTCATTTTATTAATAGTTTAGTGCTTACCACATCGCTGACTCTTATTCAATCGGAACAACCCGAAAAAGTGGTACTATCTTAACCCCATTGTATGACCGGATGAACTAAAACTGCTCCTTCCGTGTGGAAAACTTCCACTACCATCCTGCGCATGCAGATTTTTAAATTCCTGTCCACTGTCAAGCTATATCCCCGCTCCAAGCTTGAGAGCTGTTTGTTCCTAGGCAAGATACTTAACTTCTCTGTACCTGTTATAAATGGTATGCTGCTGCTGCTAAGTCGCTTCAGTCGTGTCCGACTCTGTGCGACCCCATAGACAGCAGCCCACCAGGCTCCCCCGTCCCTGGGATTCTCCAGGCAAGAACACTGGAGTGGGTTGCCATTTCCTTCTCCAATGCATGAGTGAAAAGTGAAAGTGAAAGTGAAGTCGTGTCCGACTCTTAGCGACCCCATGGACTGCAGCCTACCAGGCTCCTCCATCCATGGGATTTTCCAGGCAAGAGTACTGGAGTGGGGTGCCATTGCCTTCTCCTAAATGGTATGCAGTACATACGATTTAGGTTCTGAAAAGGATTAAGTGATTTGATAAGTTACAAACAGTTATAGTATTACTGGGCACATAGAAAACATTCAGTAGGTTTCCTCATAATATTTATTACATTATGTGAAGTTGAGGGTAGGAACAATACCATCTATGCTTTTATATCCTTAACACCTACCTACTGTAGTCCTGGCCCTAGTAAATGAATGTTTGTCAAACAAATGGTCACTACAACCTATAATAAAGAAACTGAGGCTTGGGAGATTAGGTAGTTTGCCCTACACTATACCACTTGTAAATTTTAAAATCAAATATAATTTCATTGTTCTTGCTTTCCTGGAACAGTCAGTTCACCTTGATTATATTTGAGTAATATTAGAACCTTTTGTCTTTTATAAAAAATATTTTGAGTTTTGTCATTTCTAGACATGGCGTTTCCCACTCAGTTTGATTCTAATTCATTCTCAGAAGTATTTTCTTTTACTGCAAGCCTTCCTCTGCCATATACTGCCTATAGTTAGCATTAAGTGAAAGAGGAGAGTGAAAAAGTTGGCTCAGCATTCAGAAAACGAAGATCATGGCATCTGGTCCCATCACTTCACGGTAAATAGATGGGGAAACAGTGGAAACAGTGTCACACTTTATTTTGGGGGGCTCCAAAATCACTGCAGATGGTGATTGCAGCCATGAAATTAAAAGACTCTTACTCCTTGGAAGAAAAGCTATGGTCAACCTAGATAGCATATTGAAAAGCAGAGACATTACTTTGCCAACAAAGGTCCATCTAGTCAAGGCTATGGTTTTTCCAGTGGTCATGTATGGATGTGAGAGTTGGACTGTGAAGAAAGCTGAGCATCGAAGAATTGATGCTTTTGAACTGTGGTGTTGGAGAAGACTCTTGAGAGTCCCTTGGACTGCAAGGAGATCCAACCAGTCCATTCTGAAGGAGATCAGCCCTGGGTGTTCTTTGGAAAGAACGATGCTATAGCTGAAACTCCAGTACTTTGGGCACCTCATCCGAAGAGTTGACTCATTGAAAAAGACTGATGCTGGGAGGGATTGGGGCAGGAGGAAAAGAGGATGACAGAGGATGAGATGGCTGGATGGCATCACTGACTCGATGGACATGAGTTTGAGTGAACTCCAGGAGTTGGTGATGGACAGGGAGGCCTGGCGAGCTGCGATTCATGGGATCGCAAAGAGTCGAACACGACTGACCGACTGAACTGAACTGAACTGACTGAAGTGTTAGTCACTCAGTTCTGTCTGACTCTTTGCAACCCCATGGACTATAGCCTGCCAGGCTCCTTTGTCCATGGGATTTTCCAGGCAAGAATACTGGAGTGGGTTGGCATTCCCTTCTCCCGGGGATCTTCCTGACCCAGGACTTGAACTCAGATCTCCTGCATTATAGACAGATTCTTTACCATCTGAGCTACCATTAGCTCCATTTTACTCCAGAAAAATTGAGGAAATGATGATAGGTGTGGAGTACAGGGATAAAGTAGATGATTGAATAGTTAATCCCACTAGGGGATTGTAAGTAGAAGTAGTATGAGAGACCCTTGTAAGTTAATAATTACTTAAGAAAGCAGTTTTACTTAACCACAAAATCAAGCAGGCTTGTTTAGCAACAAAATCATGCAACAGAAGCAAGAGACATGCCCCAAAATAATAAAACAATGGTGGCATCAGACTCACATGTGGCCCAGTGAGCTCAGTAAGTTAATGATCCCTAGGACATGCTCTCTGCACACATAAAAAAACAGTAATTTGTGCACCTAACTTGACCATGTAAGGGCAAGAAAACCCCCCTCCTCAACCTGGAGCAGAAGCTGATGATGGAAGCATGATGTCTACTCAAAGATAACGAAGTTCTGATCTTCCTGCCCACTTTTCCTTTAATTATAAAACTAGCCCAGTAAACTCTTGGGGCATGGCATCCTTTTTATAAGCCTCACAAGCATCCAATTTTAATAAATCACTTCTTATCTATCACTTTGTCTCTTGCTGAATTCTTTTTCTGTCCTGAGATATAAAGGACTGGTACCAGAGCTCTTCAGAGCCCCTGAAATGACACCAAACGGTTTCAAAAATGCTTACTTCAAATTATAACATTAAACATTTTTTATTTCAAACTTCTTCCATGGCAGACTTTTTCTGTTAATAGAAAAAGCACTTTTCAGTCATGTCATCATGAATTTTGTCTTTTAAACAGCCAAAATAATTTCTCCCAGATTCCTCTTGCCTGTTTCTCTGACCAGTGTTTGGTTCTCCGCTAAATCTCTTGGATTGATGACTCCATTTTGAATTTGCTACCGTAACTGTGTACCAGTCTTCCAAGAAAAAGTTCTTGTGTTTGACAGGCTTCAGGCAAAGCAAATGCTAGCCAATGGTTTACTACCCTGTCATACAGAAGAGGGGGACCTGTGTAAATCAGAGAAAGGAAATGTTCTTTGACTGAAGATGAAATTATTGAAAGTAAGCAGCAGTGACTACATAATTGCTAAACATAGCTTTTTGACTCAGGCCTGATATCAAACCCCAGTTATTTTAAAACTGTCTTAACCACTTTGAAGTGTATAGTGCAGTGTCAACTGCATTGTTATATAACAGGTATCTACAGATTTTTCTTTTTGCATAACTACAAGTCTATATCCATTGAAAAACTTCCCAGTTCCCCCTCCCCTAACCCTGACAACTCCCATTCTGCTTTCTGTTGCTTTGAATTTGAATGCTTTAGACATTTCATATAAGTGGAAAGGTATTTATTCATATTAGTGGACAGGTATTTCATATATGTCATATGAGACAGTCTCACAGGATTGTCTTTCTGTGACTGGATAATGTTCACTTAGTATAATGTTTCACTTATTATAATGTTCTAAAAATTCCCAGTTATGTATTGACTAGCTGTGTGATCTTTTTTTAAAAAAATATTGATATTTTTTTGCGAACTTTAAACTTCTTATTTTGTATATGGGTAAAGCCGATAAACAGTGTTGTAGTAGATTCAGGTGAACTGTGAAGGGACTCAGCTGTACATATGCATGTATCCATTCTCCCCCAAAGCTGTCTCCCATCCAGGCTGGCACGAAAACTTTGAGTGGAGTTCCATGTGCTATACAATAGGTCCTTGTTGGTTATCCATTTTGAATATAGTATTGTGTACATGACCTTCCCAAACTCCCTAAATGTCCCTCCCCCCCAACAATAAGTTTATTTTCTAAGTCTATGAGTCTCTTTCTGTTTTGTAAGTAAGTTCATTTGTATCATTTCTTTTTAGATTCCATATATAAAGGATGTCATAGGATATTTCTCCTTCTGTCTTACTTCACTCAGTATGACCATCTCTGGGTCCATCATGTTGCTGAAAATGGCCTTATTTCTTTGGCTGAGTAATATTCCATTGTATATATGTATCACTTTTTTTCTTGAAAGAAAGCTCCTATTTATTTTTTATTTTAATTAAAAATATTATATGGAAGTATAGTTGATATATAATATTATATAAGCTACAGATATATAATATAGTGGTTCATAACTTTTAAAAGTTATACTCAATTAATAATTATCATAAAATACTGGCTATATTCCCTGTGTTCTCATTCTCCAATTTTTTCTACACATGCACACCCGTACTACCCATTAATAGAGGAGATAATAAATGTTAATCTAATCTGGTAAAATTTTAGATCCAATAGTTTAATTATTTCATTAAGATAGTTCAGTTTCTTCTGGTTTAACAGTTTCTTTTCAGTATTTTGAACTGTATTATCCTTCCCCTGCTCCTTGTAAAACTGTTGTCAGAATATATGGAAGAATGTAGCTAATATGACCTAGTGTCCGTGCTGAGGAGGTAGAATCTATAAATAATCCAGTATCCTCTGTACGAATGGTCTGGTCTGGTCTGTTCTATTCCATGAACTTGTTCTGCGCAGGTACAGTACTTCTCTCTAACATTTTTGCCTTTTTTTGAGAGTGAGAGTCTAGTGTTCCTTGCCAGAGTCCACAGTCTCAACCATTTAAACCCATTCCCCTCATTCCCAGCTCAGCATCTTCTGCTCCATTGCCTCCTCATCCCAATTTCTGGCAGTCCTCTGGCCACTAAAGGCTTCTCCATCCCTGCACCAGGCCAATTTTCCTAAGCCTTACAAAGGCCAAGGGCAGCCAGTGATGCTCTCTAAGGCTCATCCTGGAGTGATGGAATCTTTTTTCTTTAAAGTTTTTAATCTTCTCCTTTTTTTAATTTTAAATTTATTTTTTAATTTAAGGTTATTACTTTACAGAATTCTGTTGGTTTCTGCCAGATGTCAATGTGAGTCAGCCATACGTATACCTCCCTCCTGAATCTTCCTCCCCATACCACCCCTCTAGGCTGTTACAGAGTCCTGGTTTGAGTTCCCTGAGTCATACAGAAAATTCCCATTGGCTATCTATTTTACATATGGTAATGTAAGTTTCCATGTTACTCTCTCCATACATCCCACCCTCTCCTCACCCCCCCACCACTGCCTGCCACACTGTGTCCTTAAGTCTGTTGACTATGTCTGTGTCTCCACTCCTGCCCTGCAAATAATTTCATCAGTACCATTTTTCTAGATTCCATATATATGCATTAAGTATACGATACTTTTTTTTCTCTTTCTGACTTCACTCTCTATAATAGGCTCTATGTTCATCCACTTCATTAGAATTGACTCAAATGTGTTCCTTTTTATGGCTCAATAATATTCCATATAAATAACCTCAGATATGCAGATGACACCACCCTTGTGGCAGAAAGTGAACAAGAACTAAAGAGCCTCTTGATGAAAGTGAAAGAGGAGAGTGAAAATTTGGCTTAAAACTCAACATTCAGAAAACTAAGATCATGGCATCCAGTCCCATCACTTCATGGCAAATAGATATAGAAACAATGAAAGACTTTATTTTGGGGGGCTTCAAATCACTGCAGATGGTGACTGCTGTCATGAAATTAAAAGACGCTTACTCCTTGGAAGAAAAGCTATGACCAACCTAGACAGCATATTAAAAAGCAGAGACATTAATTTACCAACAAAAGTCCGTCTAGTCAAACCTATGGTTTTTCCAGTAGTCATGTATGCAAGTGAGAGTTGGACTATAAAGAAAGCTGAAAGTGAAAGTGAAGTCGCTCAGTCCTGTCCGACTCTTTGCGACCCCATGGACTAGTAGCCTACCAGGCTCCTCCCTCCATGGGATTCTCCAGGCAAGAGTACTGGAGTGGGTTGCCATTTCCTTCTCCAGGGGATCTTCCCAACCCAGGGATTGAACCTGGGTCTCCCGCATTCCAGGCAGACACTTTAACCTCTGAGCTACCGGGGAAGCAAGCTGAGCACTGAACAACTGATGCTTTTGAACTGCGGTATTGGAGAAGCCTCTTGAGAGTCCCTTGGACTGCAAGGAGATGCAACCAGTCCATTCTAAAGGAAATCAGTCCTGGGTGTTCTTTGGAAGGACTGATGCTAATAACGCTGAAACTCCAATACTTTGGCCACCTGATGCAAAGAACCAACTCATTGGAAAAGACCCTGATGCTGGGAAAGATTGAAGGCAGGAGGAGGAGGGGACAACAGAGGATGAGATGGTTGGATGGCATCACTGAAGCGATAGACATGAGTTTGAGTAGGCTCCAGGAGTTAGTGATGAACAGGGAAGCTTGTCATGCTGTAGTCTTTGAGGTCGCAAAGAGTCGGACATGACTGGGCAACTGAACTGAACTGATTTTATTCTTTTTGATGTGATGGCAAGTGGAATTGCTTCTTGAACTTCTCTTTCTGATCTTTCGTTGCTAGTGTATGTAAATGCAACAATTTCTGTGTATTGATTTTGTAACCTGAAACTTTACCAAATTAATTGATGAGTTCCAGTAGTTTTCTGGTAGCATCTTTAGGATCTTCTATGTATACTCTCATGTTATCTGCAAGCAGTGATGGTTTAATTTCTTCTTTTCCAGGTTGGATTCCCTTTACTTATTTTTCTACACTGGTTGCTGTTAGCTGTGATCTTAAATGTCATCCTGAACAGAACACCATTTGGCACACGGTAGGTGTTCAACATATGCTTATTGTCAGAATAGTGTTAGCTTTCAGACGCATGGCCCTTAAAGAACAACTGGCAAAATCTTAGACCAGAGAAATTTCCCTCTTTTTTTTTAACATTTTAAATAGGACTCTGTTTCCTGTCACACTTACAAGGCTATTCATTCTGAGTATAGGATGATATTTCTTGCTTTGATCTTATTTTGCATTGTGCTTATGAATGTCGTATTTCAGTCGTGTCACACATTACCATTTACTGCTTTTACAACTATTTCTCCACACATTCATGTAGTTTCCAAACAAACATATGAAAAGATGGTGTGCTATTCATAACTATCCCCAGCTCCACGTTGAGTGATGTGTATATTTATATAAGTTTATTACAAAATTTACTGATAGGATATATAGCATGTAATTTATAAAATTAAAATATATAATTTTCTTTATTGTAAATTTTTTATAGCCAGCTGATCCTCATGAAATGCTTTCATTGAATTTTCCCAAATCTTGAATCAAGAACCAAATGTGTAGTGACATTTGACAGACAAATACAGGCATACCTTGGAGATATTGTGGGCTCGGTTTCAGACCACCACGATAAAGCAAATATTGCAATAAAGTGAGTCATGAATATTTTGGTTCTTAAGTGTGCAGTAGCATTATATCTAAAAAACAATAATACATACCTTAATTAAAAAATATTTTGTTGCTAAAAAATGCTAACCACCATCTGAGCCTTCAGTGAGTTGTAATCTTTTTGCAGTAGTAGCACAAAAGATCACTGACCACAGATCACTATAACAAATGTAATAGTAAGGACAAAGCTAAAAACATTGTGAGAACTACCAAAATGTGACACAGAAACACAAAGTGAGCAAATGTGGTTAGAAAAAAGTTTACGCTGGTAGAGTCACTCCAACCTTCAGTTTTTAAAAAGCACAGTATCCGCAAAGTACAAAAAAGTAAAGGGCAATAAAATGAGGGATGCCTGTATAGCTTTGATTGCTAGTTGACATTTTCATATGCATTAATAAGGTGACAGTGAAGCAAAGAGACATGTTGGAACTTCACTTAATTGTCAGTGACTTGAGCAACATCTTTGCTGAATTGGATAATAGTTTTTGAATACTGGAAAAATATTTCAATTTTTTGTGCTTTTGACAATTTAATGGCTGTAGATATTATATATTTTTAAACTTAATGTACATTATTAACATTTTCTTGATCACTTTCTTAAGTCTAAACAGTTGACAAAGCAAATAAATTGACTGTAGTATTTACCAATTTCTATAGTGTAATTCTTTCACCATAGTTAATTTCAAACTACCAGTGTGACATCACTGATCATGAAATTGGGAAGAGATGAACATACCATCACGTAGTATTTCCTCCACACAGATGTTATAGACAGGGATTCTGGTTTCCAGTATGACATACAAAGAGCTTAGACGTTATCACTCCTGTTCTCGCAACAAAAAAGTTGAACAAACTGAAAAGCAGTAACCCTTCTTAGATCCATCAGAGAATCAAGGTGACAGGGCAAACCTCTACCACAAAAAAGAAGAATCAGAACAAGCAGAACACAGAATCGTGGTTTACTAGGAGCAAAATCATGGAACCAGTAACTGATGTAAATATTTAAAGGACAATTGATTAACTACTGGAGACTGAACATGAACTTGATTGAAAGATTTCCAGAAACAAAAACTCCTTAGTGCCCAGCCTAAGTAGATATCCACATTTTTATGAGTTTTACCCCTCAGAGCCCCACAGGTCTTACTATGAAGATAGGAGAAAAATCCTTTCATCCTTCCAATGGGGAGAGTGAAAAGTAGCCATTTTGAAATATACTAGAGCATTCAGTTCTTAAAAAAGCCCTTCCCTCAAGGGAAACTATTCAACAGAGCCTGACCAATGTGGGAGAAGGAAAATAAGCCAACTCCAGTTTCCTGTAGCTGTCTTGTTTCATGTAAGAGGGAAAAAAGACAAAAAGCATCTATGAAGGTCAGAGTACGGGGACACAATCTCACTAAAAGAATGAGACCCACAGGACACTTCCCTTCCCCACCCTTTACCAACACATCAGTTGAGTTCCTGTTAACAGGTGATTCCGTCCAAAAGAACTATAAACTCAGACCCTATTAAGAAGGAATTTCTAGGGAAACCCAAAGACATCAGAGGAAACAAGGACATCAGAGGAAATTTGACACCTACAGCTTTAACAAACAGGAAACATAGCCTAACTCCCAGTCAGACAAACACAGAACCTCAGTTCCTTTTACCAAATATATCATGTCTCACTTTCTACAAAAAATTACAAGGCATGCTAAAATGCAAAAAATACAGTCTGGGTATTTCCCTGGCAGTCCTGTGGTTAGGCTCCATGCTTCCACTGCAGAGGGGCCCAGGCTCAACACTTAGTCAAAGAACTAGGATTCCACATGCCCTGGGGCATGGCCATATATACAAATACATATTGGGCAACTGGACAAATATATATTGGGCCATGCCCAGGGCATTCAAGATATACATATAAATATATGTACACATAAAGCAAGCTTTAGAATCAGACTCATATATGGCAGAAACTGGAAATGTAACTGATTAATATCCTAAGGACTCTAATGGAAAAAGTGGACACCATGAAAGAATCAGTGAGTGATATAAGCAGAGAGATGAAAACTCTTAAGAAAAAATCAAAAGGCTAGAAATCAAAAGCACGATAGCAGAAATAAAAAATGCCTTGATGAACTAATCGCTACTCTGGATATGACGGAGGAAAGAATCAGAGAGTTTGAAAATATGTCAGTAGAAACTTCCCAAACTGAAAAGCAAAGAGGAAAAGTAATGAAAACAACAGAACAGAATATCTAGATACAGTAGATGTAAATAACTTCATAAACATAGATAATAGTAAAATGTAATAAAATAATTAGGAAAAGATGAATTTTTAGGATTCACTACTGGCATGCTGCAATCCATGGAGTTGCAAAGAGTCAGACATGACTGGGCAACTGAACAACCACCACCCTTATTTTTAATAAGTATGTTTTATTCAATTGTAAGTCTAGATAATCTGTAGATTATCTGTAATAGCAACAACAATAATAATAATGGGTTAACCAGCTCACAAAATTCCTGAAAACTTAGCAGGTAGTTCTCAAAAGTCAGTATGAACTGGCACAGCACACTACTCTTGAAATAACTTAAAGACTTATTGAAAGTACCATATTCAGATTTATTAATGCATTATATACACATATAAGGTTCTATTATATGCAGAACACATGCTGAGGAAGTTTGCATACATTATTTAATTCTGTTAACTATGAAGTAGATATCATAGCCCTTAAAGTCAGACACCTAGAATATGGCATAACTAAGATTTGAGCCCACATCAGTGGCTTCCCTGGTGGCTCAGACAGTAAAGAATCCACCTGCAATACAAGAGACCTGGGTTTGATCCCTGGGTCAGAAAGATCTCCTGGAGAAGGGAATGGCAAACCACTCCACTATTCTTGCCTGGAGAATTCCATGGACAGAGGAGCCTCGCAGGCTATACAGTTCATGGGATCACAAAGAGTTGGACACAGCTGAGCGACTAACACTTTCACTTCACTTTTTTCAGTGCTCTTTCTACTCACTGCTTTCTGAAGCTTACAGTATAAAGACTAGGACAAGAAAAAGGGTAACAAGCACTTGGTTCATCAATTTTTGTGAAGTTATTTTGTCCACTGCCATTCCATCCCTACTGTGAACCCATAAATCCTGTGCCTCCTCAGACAATGGAAGTTTCAGTCATAGTAGTTCTTCAGGACATTCAGTTCAGTTCAGTTCAGTTGCTCAGTCGTGTCCAGCTCTTTGGAACCCCAAAGACTGCAGCACGCCAGGCTTCCCTGTCCATCACCAACTCCTGGAGCCTACTCAAACTCATGTCCATCGCTTTAGTGATGCCATCCAACCATTTCATCCTCTGTTGTCCCCTCCTCCTCCTGCCTTCAGTCTTTCCCAGCATCAAGGTCTTTTCCAATGAGTTGGTTCTTTGCATCAGGTGGCCAAAGTATTGGAGTTTCAGCTTTAGCATCAGTCCTTCCAATGAATATTCAGGACTGATTTCCTTTAGGATGGACTGGTTGCATCTCCTTGCAGTCCAAGGGATTCTCAAGAGTCTTCTCCAACACCACAGTTTAGAAGCATCAATTCTTCAGTGCTCAGCTTTCTTTATAGTCCAACTCTCACATCCATACATAACTACTGGAAAAACCTTAGCTTTGACTAGACAGACCTTCATTGGTAAAGTAATGTCTCTGCTTTTTAATATGCTGTCTAGGTTGCTGTCCAGCTTTTCTTCCAAGGAGCAAGCATCATTTAATTTCATGATTTTGAAGCCCCCCAAAATCAAGTCGCTCACTGTTTCCATTGTTTCCCCATCTGTTTGCCATGAACTGATGGGACTGGATGCCATGATCTTAGTTTTCTGAATGTTGAGTTTTAAGCCAACATTTTCACTCTCCTGTTTCACTTTCATCAAGAGACTCTTTAGTTCTTCTTCTGCCATAAGAGTGGTGTCATCTGCAATATCTGAGGTTATTGATATTTCTCCTGGCACGCTTGATTCCAGCTTATGCTTCATCCAGTCCAGTATTTCGCATGAGATACTCTGCGTATAAGTTAAATTAGCAGGGTGACAGTATACAGTCTTGACCTACTCCTTTCCTGATTTGGAACCAGTCTGTTGTTCCATGTCCACTTCTAACTGTTGCTTCTTGACCTGCATACAGATTTCTCAGGAGGGAGGTTAGGTGGTCTGGTATTCCCATCTCTTTCAGAATTTTCCAGTTTGTTGTGATACACACAGTCAAAGGCTTTGGCATAGTCAATAAAGCAAAAGTAGATGTTATTCTGAAACTCTCTTGCTTTTTCGATGATCCAGCGGATGTTGGCAATTTGATCTCTGGTTCCTCTGCCTTTTCTAAATCCAGCTTGAACATCTGGAAGTTCACGATTCACATACTGTTGAAGCCTGGCTTGGAGAGTTTTGAGCATTACTTTGCTAGCATGAGAGATAAGTGCAATTGTGCGGTAGTTTGAGCATTCTTTGGCATTGCCTTTCTTTGGGATTGGGATGAAAACTGACCTTTTCCAGTCCTGTGGCCACTGCTGAGTTTTCCAAACTTGCTGGCATATTGAGTGCAGCACTTTCACAGCATCATCTTTTAGGATTTGAAATAGCTCAACTGGAATTCTATCACTTGCGCTAGCTTTGTTCATAGTGATGCTTCCTAAGGCCCACTTCACTTCTCATTCCAGGATATCTGGGTCTAGGTGAGTGATCACACCATCATGGTTATCTGAGTCATGAAGATCATTTTTGTACAGTTCTGTGTATTCTTGCCACCTCTTCTTAATATCTTCTGCTTCTGTTAGGTCCATATCATTTCTGTCCTTTATTGTACCCATCTTTGCATGAAATGTTCCCTTGGTATCTCTAATTTTCTTGAAGAGATCTCTAGTCTTTCCCATTCTATGGTTTTCCTCTATTTCTTTGCATTGATCACTGAGGAAGGCTTTCTTATCTCTCCTTACTATTCTTTGGAACTCTGCATTCCCATGGGTATATCTTTCCTTTTCTCCTTTGCCTCTCATATCTTTTCTTTTCTCAGCTATTTGTAAGGCCTCCTCAGACAACCATTGTGCCTTTTTGCATTTCTTTTTCTTGGGGATGGTCTTGATCACTGCCTCCTATACAATGTCATGAACCTCCATCCATAGTTCTTCAGGCACTCTGTCTATCAGATCTAATCCCTTGAATCTATTTGTCACTGCCACTGTACAATCATAAGGGATTTGATTTAGGTCATACCTGAATGGTTTAGTGATTTTCCCTACTTTCTTCAATTTAAGTCTGAATTTGGCAATAAGGAGTTCATGATCTGAGCCACAGTCAGCTCCCAGTCTTGTTTTTGCTGACTGTATAGAGCTTCTCCATCTTTGGCTGCCAAGAATATAATCAACCTGATTTTGGTGTTGACAATCTGGTGATGTCCATGTGTAGAGTCTTCTCTTGTGTTGTTGGAAGAGGGTGTTTGCTATGACCAGTGTGTTCTCTTGGCAAAACTCTGTTAGCCTTTGACCTGCTGCAGGGGCAGGGGCTCTGGGTGCAGTAGACCTGGGTAGGGCATAAGCCCTCTTGGAGGAGGTGGCCTTTAACCCCACCGTAGAGCCACCAGAACTTCCACAGGACTAGGGGAACAGACACTTGGAGGGCACAAACAGAACCTTGTGCACACCAGGACCCAGGAGGAAGGAGCAGTGACCCCACAAGAGACTGACCGAGACTTGCCCGTGAGTGTCCAGGAGTCTCTGGCAGAGGGGTGGGTCAGTGGTGGCCTGCTGCAGGGTTGGGGGCACTGAGTGCAGCAGTGCCTGCATGGGACCTTTCAAAGGAGGTCGCCATTATCTTCATTACCTCCACTATAGTTTGGCCTCAGGTCAAACAACAGGGATGGGACATAGCCCTGCCCATCAACTGAAAATTGGATTAAAGATTTACTGAGCAAGGCCTCTCCCATCAGAAGAAGACCCAGTTTCCCCCTCAGTCAGTTTCTCCCATCAGGAAGCTTCCATAAGCCTCTTAATCCTCCATCAGAGGGCAGACGGAATGAAAACCACAGTCACAGAAAACTAACCAATTTGATCACATGGACCACAGCCTTGTCTAACTCAATGAAACTATGAGCCATGACGTGTAGGGCCACCCAAGACGGATGGGTCATGGTGGAGAGTTCTGACAAAACGTGGTCCACTGTAGAAGGGAATGGCAAACCACTTCAGTATTCTTGCCTTGCAAACCAATAAACAGTATGAAAAGGCAAAAAGATAGGACACTGAAAAATGAACTCCCCAGGTCAATAGGTGCCCAACATGCTACTGGAGATCAGTGGAGAAATAACTCCAGAAAGAAGAGATGGAGCCAAAGCAAAAACAACACCCAGTTGTGGATGTGACTGGTGATGGAAGTAAATTCCGATGCTGTAAAGAGCAGTATTGCATAGGAACCTGGAATCTTAGATCCATGAGTCAAGGCAAATTGGAAGTGGTCAAACAGGAGATGGCAAGAGTGAACGTCAACATTTTAGGAATCAGTGAACTAAAATGGACTGGAATGGGTGAATTTAACTCAGATGATCATTTATCTACTATGGTGAGCAAGAATCCCTTAGAAGGAATGGAGTAGCCATCATAGTCAACAAAAGAGTCCAAAATGCAATACTTGGATGCAATCTCAAAAACAACAGAATGATCTCTGTTTGTTTCCAAGGCAAACCATTCAATACCACAGTAATCCAAGTCTATCCCCCGACCAGTAATGCTGAAGAAGCTGAAGTTGAATGGTTCTATGAAGACCTACAAGACCTTCTAGAACTAACACCCAAAAAAGATGTCCTTTTCAGGACATTACCATGGTTACCAAACAGACTCCACTGCTCCCGCCTGAACATTCTAGAAGAAGGCCGGGAGGACCTGAGATGGCCTTCTTCAACTTATATCTGTTAGGATATCAAAATTCCTTTCAGAACAAGAAGAGGGACAAACCTGAAGAAACAAGTAAGGGAAACATAGACTAGAGGGTTAGAAGGGCCACTTCTTAGTCATTTCTTTTCCTACCTTGGGTTAGAGTTTTATCCCCCCAGATTAACCACTACAGTAGTTAAAATTATGGAGTAGAGAAAGTATCCATTCCCTCTCCTGTCATTTAATATCCTTGTTAAAACACCCAGTTTGTTCAACTGAATGAATTCATTTGCTCATTTAATCAATATTTTTTAAGCACCAACTATGAGTCAGACTTTATGTTGGTGACTAGGGTTACAAAGATAGATAGGATTAGACCTCTCTCTGCCATAAAATGGCCAACTATCCAATGAAGATAAGTATGCAAACAAAAAAATTTGCAATATGGTGTATGATTCAGTTAAATATGGAATGCTGTAGAACCACTAAAGAGGAAGTACCTAATGCTATTAGATTGAAATGAGAATACAAGGATCCTTTAGAGAAGAACTTCCACAGGAAATGCTTCTAGAACTCAATATTAAAGGATGATTGGAATTAACCGAGTAGACAAGAAGGGAATACAGCACAGACAAAGGAACAGAGAATTGAGAGTCTTATTAAATGAGCTCCAAGTCCTTGAGTACAGACAAACGGTAGACAGGAGCTAAGAAGCAGGTGTTGAAAACTAGGCAGGGGCCAGATAATTGAGGATTATGTTATCCATGCTAACCTTTTAACTTTATAGGAACTATTGAAGGAATTTTAGTAGGCAGTGAGTAAATAATCAGACCTGTATTATATCTGCAATACCTAGCAGTACCTCATATCTAATAGAGGTCTCATAAATGTATTTGTAGGGTGAATGAATGAATAAGTGATACTGAATGACTAATTCTAAAGGGAGGATTTACAGGAGATGTGACAAGATTAAGATAGTAAAAGATGAATCGCTTGAAAACGGAAATAAAAGAGAAAGGGTACTCCAGGCAGAATGAATAACACACGTGAAGGAAATTAAATGTGGGCAGGAACTGTTGCAAAAGTTGTATTGGGGTAAAAGGAGGGGAGGATAACTGGGGAAGGATAAAGCACAAAGTTAAGGCTGAGAAGGACTGAGCTTGTGTAGGACTCCATTGGGCACACTCTGTTCTCTAATCCTATCATAGAAGCTCTGTTTCATGTATTTAGCATTCAGGTAAGATTTGTACAAAGGGTCCCACTAATAGACCCTGCTGCTGCTGCTGCTGCTGCATCGCTTCAGTCGTGTCTGACTCTGTGCGACCCCGTAGACGGCAGCCCACCAGGCTCCCCCGTCCCTGGGATTCTCCAGGCAAAAACACTGGAGTGGGTTGCCATTTCCTTCTCCAGTGCATGAAAGTGAAAAGTGAAAGTGAAGTCGCTCAGTCGTGTCAGACCCTCAGTGACCCTATGGACTGCAGCCTTCCAGGCACCTCCGTCCATGGGATTTTCCAGGCAAGAGTACTGGAGCGGGGTGCCATTGCCTTCTCTGAATAAACCCTAGGAATCCCTTAATAGCCCTACACCCTACTTGCCCCCACCCAGCTGGGTCGAAGCATTGTGCCCTGGTGAGGATAGTTTTGTCTCCAAATTAGTTCATCACCCTCTCTCAGAGAAACACACTTGGCCTACTCACTAATTTCCCATGTTCCATTTTGGTTTATATATTGCCCTCCTGTAATGACAGTTGAGAATTTAGCTTCCCCTCTCCCATCCTAGTTCTTCTAGTATAGTTATGTCACAATTTTAGGTTTATGGTAAGAAAAATTCTAAGAATGACCCTCAATGAATGTTGGCCTTATATCATCCCCTCCCCTTTGAATGTGGGTAGAACCTCTGAATATGATGGAAAACACTCCGGTGATTGTTACTTTACATAGAAAAAAAAGGAGATTATGTGAGTGGGCCTAATCTAATCACACAAGCCCTTTAAAATCTGAGTGGTTTTTTCCAGTTAACAGAAAAAGTGGAATTTGGAGATTGGAAGCATGTGGGGCTCTGAATATGGAGGGGGGCTGCATGCCAAGGAATGTGGGTGGCAGTTGCTGCTGTGGCTAAGTCGCTTCAGTCGTGTCTGACTTTGTGCGACCCCAGAGACGGCAGCCCACCAGGCTCCCCCATCCCTGGGATTCTCCAGGCAAGAACACTGGAGTGGGTTGCCATTTCCTTCTCCAATGCATGAAAGTGAAAGGTGAAAGTGAAGTCACTCAGTCCTGTCTGACTTCGCGACCCCATGGAATGCAGCCTACCAGGCTCCTCCATCCCTGGGATTTTCCAGGCAAGAGTACAGTACTGGGTTGCCGTTGCCTTCTCCAGGGTGGCAGTTAGGAGCTGAAAAAAGTGTCCCAGCTGACAGTCAGCAAGGCATCAGTCCTATAACAACAAAAACCTGAATTCTGTCAATAACCTTAATGAACCTGAAAATAGATTCTTCCCAGAGACTCCAAATAAGACCCCAGCCCAGCCAAGACTTAGATTTCAGCCTTGTGAGACTAAGTAGAGACTGCAGACTTCTGACTTACAGAAGTGTCAGACAGTGAGTGAACGATGTTGTTGTTTTAAGTATTTATTTATTTTGGCTGTGTCCAGTCTCAGTTGCGGCAGATGGGCTCTCCCATCTTAGTTGCAGCCTGTGGGATCTTTAATTGCTGCTCACGGGAATCCTCTTCTAGTTGCAGCATTTGGGGATCCAGTTCCCTGACCACGGATTGAACCCTGGCCAGCTGCACTGGGAGAGTGGAGTTTTAGCCACTTGGACCACCAGGGTGTTGTTTTAAGCCACTAAATTTGTGGTCATTTGAGATGTAGCAGTAGACACCCTAATACAAGCTTCTATCTATAGTCTTGTAGTCTTAAAATATGTAAAAATTGTTTACTTCTAAGGCAATTAGTTTGACTATAATAACTTTTTTGTTCAATTTTTTGTTTATTCCTAGAGTTAAGAACTGCCACCATTGTTTTTTCCCCCCGCATTTGCTTGGTTCTCTGCTATTACTTCAACAACTCTATCCAATGCCCAGTGATATTTTTTCCAGTCATTCAAAACACAACAACTAATCTACCAATTCCTTTTTTCCCAAACTTCTCTCTGTTACTCCTACATTCTGCCTTCTATTCCTGGCACATAGCTCTTTCCTAAAACTTGCTTTTGCCTCTCTCCAAGATTTTATTCCCTATTTCCTGGATTCTTTCTTTCTTGGTTTTACTCTCTCCTTTTCCTGGAATATATCCTTGACTAGCTTTCTAAGGATGTATCGGAGGTATATTTTTGAGTGAAGAATGGTTTTAGACTACCATCACACTTGTCAGCTTTTCCAGATATGGAATTCTAGGTTGAAAGTCATTTTCTGAAAACTTTGAAGGTATACTTTATTGCCCTCTAACTTCCAGCTGTATTCTTTTGTGTAGGATGTATTTGTTTCCAGAAGCTTTTTATTTTCTTTTTTGTACCCTAAGTGTTCGAAATTTCATAATGTTGGAACTTTCTATATGGGTCTTTTTTAATTCACTGTGATAGACTTTCCATGAGCTTTTTCAACCTGGACATTTGTACCCTTCATTTCTGACAAATTTTCCTCTATTACTTCTTTATTAATTTATTCTCTATTTTCTCTCTTCTCTCTTTTTGGAACTTCCATTTATCAGCTGTAAAGCCTGAGGTGATCCTCTAACTTTATTCATATTTCTCTATATTTCCTTTGGGTTTTAAAAAATTTACTCTTTGGGAGCCTCCTCAATTTTATCTTCCAACCTTCTGGGTTAATTATCTTTTGCTGTATAAGAAATTACCCTAAAACATAGAGGCTTAAACCAACAAAACATGTATTACCTTATAGTCTCTGTGAATCAGGAATCTGGAAGGAGTTTAGGTAGGTGGTTCTAGCTCCGGGTTTCTCATGTGTTTTCAGACAGGGTGTCAACAGGGGCTCCAGTCATCTCATGGCTGGAGGCCTCAGTTCTTATCAGCAGCTGGGCATCTCTGGCTCTTGACACGACACCTCAGTTTCTCACCACATGAGCCTCCCCATAAGCTGCTTGAGTGTTCTAACCTGGCAGCTAACTTTCCTGAGAGCTGATGATCAGAAAAAGAGAGGAAGGAGGAAGGAAGCCAAATGTCTTTTTATGACCTCGTCTCAGAAGTGACTGTCACTTCCACCTTATTCTTTTTGTTAGAAGAGAGTCACTAAATCCAGCCCACACACAAGAGGAAGGGTAATGAAGAAGCTGTGGACGTGGGCAAATCACCATGTCTTTGTATCAGAATATTTTGGTGACTATATTCTTAATTTCCAAGGACTGTTTTTGGTCCTCTGGTTTTCCTTTTCCACATCTTTTTTCTTCCAGGATATTTATACTTTATTTGAAATTCTCTTCTGTTCTCTGCATTAGCTCTTTTTCTCCTGCTCTTTGCTTTCCTATGAGTTTATTTTGGTCTCTGTTTTCCTCACTGATAACTATTGTCAAATAACTGGTTATCCTTGGCTCTTTATTGTAAGAGTGAGGAACTAAAAAGCTGACTAGAAGCCTGGAGGGCAGGGTTGGTTATCCATTTGGGGCTTCCCTAGGAGCTTTCCACTGGCTTTCTACGTGTTCTCCAGGGAAGAACACCATACTTGCCTCTCTGGGGATTGTTATGTGTTTGTTGCTAGCATACTGGGAACAAGACTGAGGGTCTCACTTTTGAGGATCTTGGTTTTCACTTAATCATGGTATTTTTAGTCCTACACCATGTGCCATCCCTCACAGTAAATCTTGTCCAGGAGTGCAGTGCCTCCAAGATTGAGTTCCTCCAAAGACATCTTTCTCTTTTTTCCTCATTTTTATTGAGATATAATTGACATATAACATTGGTAAGTTTGGGCTTCCCTGGTGGTGCAGCAGTAAAGACTCCACCTGCCAAGCAGGAGACATGAGTTCAATCCCTGGTTAGGAACATCCCCTGGAGAAAGAAATGGCAACCCACTCCAGTGTTCTTGCCTGGGAAATCCCATGGACAGAGGAGTCTGGTGGGCTACAGTCCATGGGGTTGCAAAGAGTCGGACACAACTTAGCTACTAAACAACAACAAGCAAATTGTGTAAGTTTAAGGTGTACCGTATGTTGATTTGATACATTTAAAATATATTGCAAAATGTTAACCACTGTAGCATTAGCTCTAATACCTCCATGACATCACATAATTGCCATTTCTTTCTTGTGGTAATAACATTTAGGATCTACTCTCTCAGTACCTTTCAATTATATATAATACCATTTAATTACCTATAATCACCATGCTGTACGTTAGATCCCCATAACTTATTCATCTTATAAATGGAAGTTTATACCCTTCGGCCAACATCTCATCCGCTCACCTCCAGCTCCTGGTGACCACCATTCTACTTTCTGAGTTCTACTTTTATAGATTCCACATATAAGTGAGATCATAGAGTATTTGTCTTCTTCTGTCTGACTCACTTACTTATCTTACTTAGCATCATGCCCTGAAGGTTCGTTCATGTGGCAGCAAATAACAGGATTTCCTTTTTTCCCACGACTGAATAATATTTCATTGTATATGTATTTATACTGCATCTTCTTTATCCATTCATTCATTGGCAGACACTTAAGATTCTGTAAATGGCTATTGTGAATAATGCTGCAGTGAACATGAAAATGAAGATTTCTCTTCAAGATCCTGTTTTTATTGCCTTTGGATATATAGCCAGAAATGGGGCTTCTGGACAGAGAAATCTTTTATCTCCTTGCTGGGGCATGGTGAATATGATGAGCCTGGTTGTGCCATGTGCTCTGTAGACAGAGTTTCAGTGAATACCTCCCTGTTCTCAGACCTATTTTTTTACTCCTACCTTCTGTGGTACCTGCTATATACCAAAGTTTGAGATTCTCAAGCACATTAGGTCAATTCTAGATATATCCTCCATTGCAGAAACTTGAGTTAAAACTTTTCCTATTCTGATAAACTGGGGCTTCCCAGGTAGCATTAATGGTAAAGAACCCACTTGCCAATGCAGGAGATGTGGGTCCCATCCCTGGGTTGGGAAGATCCCCTGGAGGAGGGCATGATGCCCCACTCCAGTATTCTTGCCTGGAGAATCTCATGGACAGAGGAGCCTGGGGGACTGCAGTCCATGGGGTTTCAAAGAGTCAGACAGGATGAAGTGAGGTAGCACACACGCATGCACATTCTGATAAGTCAGCTGCTACCCCTTCATCCACTTCCATTTTTCAAAAGATGTTTCCAGTGAACTGTATCATCTTGCTTCTGTACCCTTACTCTCTCTCTGCCCCTGAAGGTTAGTGCCATTTTCATCATTGTGTTTTTGCTTGTTTGTTCTGGCGGCAGCACTGGGTCTTCCTTGCCGTGCACAGGCTTTCTCTAGTTGCCGCAAGCGGCGGCTGCTCTCTGGTTGCAGTGTGTGGGCTTCTCACTGCAGTGGCTGCTCTTGTGGAACATGGGCTCTAGGCACACTGGTGTCAGTAGTCGTGGTGCATGGGCTCAGTTGCCCCGTGGCATGTGAAATCTTCCCAGACCAAGAATGGAACCTGCGTCCCCTGCATTGGCAGGCAGATTCTCAACCACAGGACCACCAAGGAAGTCCTTGTTGTTGCTATTTTGATGTCATTTTAGGAAATTTAGGAGGGAAAGAAAATAAACTTTATGGTTAATCATTTTTAGAAGTGATTTTTGTGATGTATTTCCAAAATTATAGAAAATTTGTAAGACTGGTACAAAGAAATTCCCTATACCCTTTACCCAAATTAGTCAATTGTTAATATTTGGCCATATTTGCTTGTTCTCTCTCCCCTCATATATATATAATTTATATATTAGCATATCTATATATAAACATCTATTTTTTTCTCAGCTATTGAGAATCAGTAGTTCATATTATGTCCTTTACTCTCAAATATTTCAGTTTGTATTTCTTAAAAATAAAAACACTTTTTTAGGGGCTGCCCTGGTGGCTCAGTGGTAAAGAATCCACCTGCCAATGCAGGGAACATGGGTTCAATCCCTGATCTGGGACGATGCCACAGAGCAACTAAGCCAGTGTGCCACAACTATGGAGCGTGTGCCCTAGAGCCTGGGAGCCGCAGCTACTAAAGCTACTAAAGCTCACATGCCCTAGATCCCATGCTCTGCAACAACAGAAGCCACCAGAAAGAGAAACCTGCACACCTCAACTAGAGAGCAGCCCCTGCTCGCTGCAACTAGACAAAAGCCCAAGCAGCATCAAAGACCCAGCACGGTCAAAAACAAATAAATAAAATTATTCTTTAAAAAGAATAAGAACATTTTTTTAGATAATCCACAGCATAAGTTATCAAACTCAGCAATTTTAACACTGATACAATACTGTTATCTAATTACCTACAGTCTATATTCCAATTTTTCCAGTTGCCCTGTTAATGTCCTTTAGAACAAAATTTTCCCTTTTAGGATCCAATTAAGGATCAGGCATTGCATTTAGGTGGCATGCCTCTTTAGTTTCCTTTTATCTGGAAAAATTCCTCTGCTCCTTTGTTTCATGACATTGACAATTTTAAGAGTACAGGCAAGATATTTTATACAGTTTTTCTTAATTTGGGTTTATCTGACGTTTATTAAGATTAAGGGCTTCCCTTATGGCTCAAATGGTAAAGAATCTGCCTGCAATGTGAGAGACCCAAGTTCAATCCCTGGGTCGGGAAGATCCCTTGGAGAAGGCAATGGTAACCCATTCCAATATTCTTGTCTGGAAAATGCCATGGCCATGGGAGCCTGGTGGGCTACAGTCCACAGGGTTGCCAAGAGTTGGACACGGCTGAGCAACTAACACTTCCTTTCTCTAGATCAGGTTTAAATGTTTTTGGCAGGAATAAGCAATAGTACGTCTTTAATACATCACATCAGGAGGCTTGAGATGTCATTTTGTTCCATTATTGGTGATGTTAACTTTGACCATTTGATTAAGGTGGTGTTTTCCAGTCTTCTTCACTGCCAAGTTGATAGTGACAGAGTAAAGGGACAAAACAGGTGAATAAGTAGTTAATCCCACTGGGAGATTGTACGAAACAGTATGGGAGACCCTGTAATTTAATGATTACTGAAGAAAGCAGATTTGCTTAACCACGAAACCAAGCAGACTAGCTTAGCAACAGAACCACACAGCGGCAGAAGACATGACCCAAAACAATAAAACAATGGTGGCATGAGACTCACATCCTGCCCATTGAGCTCAGTAAGTTAATGATCCCTAGAACGTGCTCTCTGCACACATAAAAAACAATAATTTGTGTACCTAGCTTGACCATGTATGGACAAAAAAAACTCCCTTGCCCAGCCTGGAAGAGGAGCTGATGATGGAAGCATGACATCTACTCAAGAAAGACAAAGAAGTCCTTCTCCCTCTCCCCACTTTTCCTGTGATTATAAAACTAGCCCAGTAAGTTCTCAGAGCATGGCATCCCCTTGCCCACCTATTTGTAAGCCTCCAAGTGTCCTTCTCTAATCAGCTACTTCTTATCTATCACTTTGTCTCTTGTTGAATTCTCTTCTGCACTGAGACATAAAGTACTACAGTATCAGAGCTCTTCAGAGCCCCTGAGACGAAACCCAAACAGTTTCAAAGTTGCTATTTTTATTTTGTAATTAGTAGTGATTTCCAGGAAGATATTTTGAAGAAATGTAAATACCCTATTTTACATCAAACTTTTTCTTACTAGTTTTAGCATCTACTGATGATTCGGTTATCTCTATGATAGTTCCAAAATGGTAATTTTCTAACTCACATCCATTTTAACTCCAAGTGTAAAATTTAGGCATGAGTTTTTCCAAAGCATTCTATTTCATTTTTATACAAAATCACTGCTCTTTTTTTAATATCCCAGAAGTTTATTTAATTCTTGCTTGATACATTTTATAGAGAAAGGTTGGGACTATTTGCTTGGGGTGCCCCTAGTAAATCTCATGGAGGCACCCACTGATCCTTTTTTAAAAATACATATTCCATTAGTTTAAATAATATATCATTAAATTGCAATTACAAAGTAAAACTGGAGAAAATTTTGCGGGGAGAAAAATCACAGCTGACTCTTGGTATGCATACAGTTCAACTGGTGGGAGCATAAGTATGCAGGTATGCTAAAGAGTGGCTCTTGGCTGCAACTGGAGTGTTTCAGGCATCTTTTAATACGTTTTTCAGAGGAAATGCAGAACATTAATTAATCTAGCAAACCTATTCAATGGAGCTTCTTTAGAAGAGCTCCTAATATTTATAATATTGAGCTATTCACATTTAATATTCTAAAATACACCAAGGAACTAGGGCATTGTAAAGAATTATTGATAAAAACTTAGATATGCTTGTCCTGGACCAAGCTAGAGGTTCCTGAATATTTGCCAAATTCTATATGTGAGTTAAGATACGGGGGGGAATAAATGTGAGGTCCCTTTCCAGACATATTTTAGAAGCTTAGAATTCCTTATAGTGAAATATCACCCAAATGAGACTAATGTAATATTGTATGTCAACTATACTTCAGTTAAAAAACAAAGAAATATTACCCAAAGATAATGATATCTGATAGAAATTGACAAGATACTCTAAAATTCTTATGGAAATGTAGGGTATCCAGAATAACCAAAGCAATCTTGAAGAATAGGAATGATGGAGGACATACTTCCCAATTTCAATTCTTCTACAAAGCTTCTATAATCAAGACCATGGTGATGTTGGCATAAGAATTGCCATATTAGATCAGTGAAACAGAATTGAGAGTCTAGAAATAAACCCTTATATTTATGGTCAATTGATTTGCAACAAAGGTGCCAAGACAATTCAATGGGAGAGAATAGTTTTTTCAACAAATGATGTTGCAAAAACTGGATAATCACATGCAAAAGAATAAAATTGGACCCCACCTCACACCATATGCAAAAATAAACTCAAAATGGATCACAGACATAAATGTAAGAGGTAAAACTTTTAGAAGAAAAATCTTCATGACCTTGGATTAGGCAATGTTTTGTAATAAATGACAGCAAAAGCATAAATGACAGAAGAAAAGATAGATTGGATTTCATAAAAATTAAAACCTTTTGTGTTTCAAAGAACACTGTCAAGTAAGTGAAAAGAGGTTTATGTGTTTTTGTAAATGTTTGGATTATAAGACAGATTTTAAAATAAATAAGTATAAACTTATTAAATCAACAGTCATAAAATGAAAGTTATTACAGTTGTGTAGAACAAAATGTGGGCTCAGACAATTTTGATAGGAAATATTTTCAAAATGTTAACAGATAATTCCATTCTTAATAGAAAAAAGTGAAAATAACCAATTAATTTTACAATACTAACACAAACTGATAAAATAACATAAAACAATACAAAATACAGTACAAAAGAGGAACCCATAGACCAATAAATGGACAAATTCACTAATAGGTTAAGTTCAAGAATAAAGACAATCATATACCATCAAGTAGGATTTATTCCAGAAATGCAATGATGATTTACTATTAGGAAATAGATAAATATAAATACATCACACCTGTATGTCCAAAAGTTATATCCAGCTATCACTAGGAACTAAAAAGGCATTTGATACTTTTAGAAAACACTTTGTAAATTAAGTAAAAAAGGACATCATTAGCATAATATGATATCCACCTCATATTTATACACAAAAATAAATTCTTGATGATGTAAAGACCTAAGCATATAAGACAAAACTATAGAAATATTAGAGGAAAATGTAAAATATTTTCACAATCCTAGGATGATTTCAGAAAACTTTCTTATAGGACATAAGGCCCAGAAGCCTAAAATTAAAGATTGACAACCTTTCCTAAATAAAAATTCTGTATCAAAAGACATCATAAAGTTCAAGGTAAGAAAGCAACTAAGAGAGGAATTCCCTGTTAGTCTAGTGGTCGGGACTCCACACTTTCATTGCCAAGGACCTGGGTTTGATCCCTGGTCTGGGAACTAAGATCCCACAAGCCGTGCAGCATGGCCAAAATTAAATAAATAAAAGACTAAGAGAAAATATTTGCTATTTATAGATATGTATGTGTGTATACACATATTTATATATATACACACACCTCTATATAAACACACAAAAATTTATAATTCACACATACATATAAAACACACATTTATAATTCATATATATAATATTCAGAGTACATAGAAAACCCCCAAGTAGGGCATCAATCCAGATTCCCCTTCTCATTCAACATCAGATATTTATTTTTTGGGAACTGACTGTGCCAGGCACTGTGTTAGATGCTGGGAATACAAAAGTGACTAACACAAACAATAAATAAACAAATAAGATATTCACAGATTATAACAAGTATAACAAGTATGGAAAGGATATAAGGGTGGGAGAGTTGATGCAATGGCTCAGGAGTTATAAACTGCTGGCCAGAGGGCCAGACTCAGCCTGCAGAGTGATTTCTTGAAAAAATTTGGACCAACATAAAACTCAGGAGATTTTATGTAAATTCCACATTTCTGACTTCTCTTAAAGATCTCTGACCACACTGGCCCTAAGTTCCCACATGAGCACAAATGGCCAGAGTAAAGTAGCAGCTGCCCATTTTGATTGGACAAGTTTCTTGCTCAGTTTGTTTTATTCATTATCTGCCTGACTCTTGGAGGCAACTGAGTTCATAGATCCCATGATGGAGAGTAACTTGGAGAGGTCCACTTTAGACAATAATCAAGGAAGTAATGTTTGAGCAACTTCATGAAGAATGAGAACGAACCAGCCATGTGTAGAGGTAAGGCAAGAACTTCATAAGAGCAAATTTCAAAATCTAGAAGCAGTTCAAGGCCAAAACTATAGCAAAGCACTTCCAACTCCCACTTTGATCACAGACTACTTTCACTGAATCCCAGTCAGAGACCTGTGACTCATCTCCCATTTGTAACAAGGATTTTTTTCTCCTGTGGTTGATTTCTAGTTTCATACTGCTATGGTCAGAAAAGATGCTTGAAATTATTTCTCTCCTCTTAACTTTGTGTGAAATTATGTGGTCTATTCTAGAAAATGTTCCTTGAGACTTGAAAAGAATGTGTACTCTGGTTCTTTTTTTAAAAATTATTTATCTATTTTTATTTTTGACTGTGCTAGGTCTTCGTTACTTTGTACAGCCTTTCTCTAGTTGCAGCGAGCAGGGTCTACTCTGCATTCTGGTGCATGGGTTTCTCGTTGTGATGGCTTCTCTTGTTGTGGTGCACAGGCTTTAGGCACGTGGGCTTCAGCTTTTGCAGCTTGTAGGCCCTAGAGCATGGGCTCAGTAGTTGTGGTGCATGGGCTTAGGTGCTCCTCAGCATGTGGAATCTTCCCAAACCAGGGATCAAACCCATGTGCCCCCTGCATTGACAGGCAGATTCTTATCCACTGCACCACCAGGGAAGTCCTGGTTCTTTGTTTTGTTTTGTTTTGTTTGGATGTAGTGTCTTGTATTTATAAGTTAAGTCCAGCTGTTTTATTGTGTTCTTTAGGATTTCTGTTGCTTTACTGATTTTCTGTCTGGAAGATCTGTCCTTTGATGTCAGTGAGGTGTTAAAGTCTCCCGCTGCTGCTGCTGCAGTCACCATCTGCAGTGATTTTTGGAACTCAAGAAAATAAACTCTCTCACTGTTTCCATTGTTTCCCCACCTATTTGCCATGAAGTGATGGGACTAGATGCTATGATCTTAGTTTTTTCAATGTTGAGTTTTAAGCCAGCTTTTTCACTCTCCTCTTTTCACCTCATCAAGAGGCTCTTTAGTTTCTCTTTGCTTTCTTCCATTAGGGTGGTGTCATCTGCATATCTGAGGTTATTGATATGGCTCCCAGCAATCTTGAATCCAGCTTGCAAGTCATCCAGTCCAGCATTTCACATGATGTACGCTGCATAAATAAGCAGGGTAACAATACACAGCCTTCTTTCTCACCTTTGAATTAAGTCCATTGTTCCATGTCTGGCTCTAACTGTTGCTTCTTGACCTGCATACAGATTTCTCAGGAGGCAGGTAAGGTGGTCTGATATTCCCATCTCTCTAAGAGTTTTTCACAGTTTGTTGTGATCCATACAGTTGAAGGCTTTAGATTAGTCAATGAAGCAGAAGTAGATATTTTTCTGGAATTCCTTTGGGTTTTCTGTGATCCAACAGATGTTGACCATTTGATCTCTGTTCCTCTGCCTTTTCTAAATCCACCTTGTACATCTGGAAGTTCTCGGTTAACATACTGTTGAAGCCTAGCTTGGATTTTGAGCTTTACCTTACTAGCATGTGAAATGAGCACAATTGTACAGTCATTTGAACATTCTTTGGCATTGCCCTTCTTTGGAATTGGAATGAAAACTGACCTTTTCCAGTGCTGTGGCCACTGATGAGTTTTCCAAATTTGCTGGCATATTGAGTACAACACTTTACAGCATCATCATCCTTTAGGATTTGAAATAGCTCGACTGGAATTTCATCACCTCCACTAGTTTTGTTCATAGTAATGCTTCTTAAGGCCCACTTGACTTCACACTCCAGGATGTCTGATTCTAGGTGAGTGAACATACCATGGTGGTTATCCAGCTCATTAAGACCTTTTTTGTACAGTTCTTCCATGTGTTCTTGCCACCTCTTCTTAGTGTCTTCTGTTTCTGTTAGGTCCATACTGTTTCTGTCCTTTACTGTGCCCATCTTTGCATGACGTGTTCCCTTGGTATCTCTAATTTTCTTGAAGAGATCTCTAGTCTTTCCCACTCTATTATTTTCCCCTATTTCTTTACATTGTTCACTTAGGAAGGCTTTCTTATCTCTCCTTGCTATTCTTAGGAACTCTGCATTCAGATGAGTATATCTTTCCTTTTCTCCTTTGCCTTTTGTTTCTCTTCTTTTTTCAGCTATTTTGTAATACCTCCTTAGAGAACCATTTTGTCTTGTTGGGTGTATATTGGGTGTATATATGTTATTAATAACACATGTAATATCTTCTTCTTGTAATATAATGATTCCTTATCATTATACAGTGTCCTTGTCTTTCTTCATGGACTTTGTTTTAAAGTCTATTTTGTCTAATAAGAGTATTGCTACCCCTGATTTCTTACTGTTTCCATTTACATGAAGTATCTTTTTCCATCCCCTCACTTTCAATCCATGTGTGTCTTTTGCCATAAAGTGGCAGCATATTGTATGTTCTTCACCAGTCATTTTAATTGTGCACATCCTGAAATATCTATGCACAAAGACAGGGAACTTGACTACCCTCTGCGAAGTTTGGTTTCAGTTATATTATTCAGAAACTTCTATGTAAAAATTCCACTCGATAGCAATTATGTTCTGTTTCTCGTATTCCCTTGAAGCCACTTCAGCTGCCCCAGAACTGAAGTCCGGGCTCATGTGACCAAGCTCTGGGGTACATAGGCTGACTCTAGAAGCTCAGGATAAGGCTATGAAACTCAAGGGAGTTGGAGTGTTGAACTCCAGGGCAATCTATCAAGACAAAGGTATGTGTATATGGCTCTCCTCCTAGAATATCTAGTCTTCCTATAATGATTAGGAACAATAACCACAAATCTCAAGTGAGCACTTGGGACTTCCTGATAATCCTGTTATATTTCCCTAGCCACTCTCCTACTCCTCAAGGCAACTTCACATCTATTCTCTCCTCAAATCTCTAAAATGCCCTCTCCCATCCTCACTCTGAGGATCCTCACAACTTCCTTGTTCCTTATTTAACTAAGTAGGAGTAATCAAAAGACACTGTCCATCATCACATCTAACATTCCACTGCATTTCTGTCTTCCCTCTGCTACAATGAATGAACTAATTCCATTTGTCTGCTCTATCTCATCCACTTTTTTTAGGTTTATTTATTTTTGGCTGCACTGGATCTTTGCTGCTATAAGTGGGCTTTCTCTAGTCGTGGCAAGTGGAGGCTACTTTTTGTTGCAGTGCAGTGGGCTTCTCATTGTGGTGGCATCTCTTGTTAGGAAGCACGGGCTCTGGAGTGCGGGCTCAGTGGTTGTGGCACATAGGCTTAGTTGCTCTGTGGCACGTGGGATCTTCCTGGAACAGAGACTGAACCTGTGTTCCTACATTGGCAGGCGGATTCTTAACTACTGGACCACGAGGGAAGTCATGGATCTAATCCACTCTTAACCTCAAGGATTTTGCTCCTGTAATTATCCCCTTCTCCCTCAGTTTTGTCCCTCTTCCCAGATCATTCCCATAAGTATACACATGTGCTGTAATCTCTTCCATCTGGGAGAAAAGGGAATCCTCTCCTGATCATATGATCCCCTCAAGCTGTTATCGCCATTTCTTGCTCCACCACTCTCCCCCCTCCCACTCCTGATTATACCAAAATGCCTAGGAAAAGTAGTTTATACTCATCAACAGGAGAAAAACCACCATGCTGATTGACCTCACTTTAAAATTCCTGATCTCTAAACTCAAGTGGGTCTTTATGGCTGCCCAAATGTCAGACTACATTTCTTTGTTCTGTGCATTTTCTCACTCTGCTGAAGGCCTCTTCATATCTTCTCTTCCCTCATACCTCCACCACTTCCTCCCCTATCCTCACTCTCAGATAATGACTTTCCTTCTATTTCACAGTGAAAATGGAAGCAACTGGAAGATAATTTATATAACCTCTCACAAACCATATCTATCCATCTACCTGCATCTGTGCCGATATATGTCTTATAATAACAAGTGAATGTTCTACACACTTAAGACCAACCTCTCCACTGGTGCATCAGATTTTTGACTATTCAAAGATACTACTCCAACTGTTGCCTCAGTTTTTCTGTGTCTAACCATTCCTGTCTACATACATACATGCTACAATTTTTTCCATCTTAAAACCTTACATCCTATTTCCCTGCCTACCCCCTCTACAGAAAAGCTTCTCAAAAGAATTGTCGGGTCTTTCTGTCTCCAAATGTCCTGCCAGTCTTTCTTGAACCTACATCAATCGGGCTCTTGCCCCGACCAGTCCACTGAAACATACCTAGTCACCAGTGCTCCTATCCATGGTGATGTTGCTAAATTAAATGGTAAACTCGTAGCTTTCATCTTATTTAACATATTAACAAGAAAGAGCAACAGAGCTCACCTGGTTCTGAATCCTGATGGTGCTAATGTTGCTTACAGTATGTCAGCTGGTAGAGGTTTGGGAATCTGGACCACCATAATGGGGAACTTGCTTCATACCCTTCTGTTACTTCAGAACTGGTTTGGGAAAAGTATGTGTGGAGAAAATACTGCATTCTGTTTGGCTCTTACAAAACCACATCCATCCACCACGCTTAACCAGGTCTTTCTAATCTCAATTTCTACATTCATTAATTTAAGGAACACACAGTTCCTGACTGTGCTCACCCTTAGTTCCACAACACAAGTGATCTTACAGGACTGTGAGTTGTATTCAGAATGATTCTCTGGCCCCGCTCACTTTCTGACTGATTTCACCTTGTTAATACATTCACTCAAGTGGCTTGACCCTTTTCTGACTGCCTGTACTAGCACTTCAACCTGTTCTCCATGCTCAGATCAGCCACACTCTTACCTGGCTCTTCAGTGAGAGCTTTAACAGCAACATTAAAATGAATCTATTAACACTTCACATTCTTAACACATACTATAATGATATTTTTTAGTTATTCACAATTTTTCTTTGAAGAAAGTTTTTTTCCCCTTCTAGTAGATATGAGGGCCCACTCAACCTTTCCTTATTATAGTCATAATGAGAACTTGTAGAAGTGAGTCAACACAGGTAACTAAATATTCTGCCAGTCTCTGCCCCCTTCCTTTCTTTTCCTCCTGATAAAGAACCAAAATAGAAAAGCCAAAGGGGAAAACTAGGTGTGGAGAGCATATTTTGGTTTATCCTTGACTTCAGAAACTCATTTTTATCAGGTACTCAAAGCTAACTCACACTAAGAAAATTCAGAGTGCCCCATTTTCCTCACCTGTAAATGGAGATAATAATGCCTTCCTTACTGATCTGTTTTGGAGAGTAAATTAAACATACAATGTATGTAATACACCTAAGACCTAGCACATAAAACTGTATGACAGATGATTGGAAGAAAAGTTAAAAACCATAATTTTATTTACATAGGGAATATATACCTTTCCTCTGACTGGAATATATTTGCTACTCCAAACATACTTGCCAGGCTAGAGAGCCTGAAAAGCAATATATATATTTGGGTCATATAGCTTATAGGATCTTAGTTCCCCAACCAGGGGTTGAACCTGGCCCCTTTGACAGTGAAAGCGCCGAGTCCTAACCATCAGACCACCAGAGAGTTCCCATGGAAAGCAATATTTTTAACCATAAGATTTCTTGAGAAGCAACAAATGCTAGCTGGCATCAAAGGATAGCTCATCCAGACCCTGAAAGAGCCTGGTCAATTGCAGTTGCTCACAGAAAAGCATCCCTGACCAGTGACCAGAACTCTCTTGTCCACCAATCAGTAATTCCTACCCCTCCCAGACTCACCTTACTGATCCCGATTCTACTAGTTGCCCCTGCAGGTTCAGCCCAGCTTCCTGAGTTCATTCACCTTGAGTGCCTAAGCTTTCCCTTCCCTATCCTGCCCAGGAGAGCCTGGCCACATATCTGTCCTTTCCTTTGCTCCATCTGTCTCACCAGTTGCTTTTAGTCCTATTCTCCTATCTTCTTTTAGCATCACACCTGGACTCTTTTCTTGGTTCAGAAGTGTCTTAGAATTTCAGAAAAATTCCCTTATGTGGCTCTTTGCTAAGACAGCTTGCCTTGTTATATGAAAAACCTAGGTCAAGCTAGACATAATCCCAACACACATCTCCACTCAGGGCATTGCCCACTGACAGGCGTCTCAGAGGCAAATTGATGGGGATTGGTGGTAAAGAGTGCTTATGCTTGCTCTTGATTGGAAACAAATGGAGGAGTCTGCCTGCCAGACTCTAGTGACTGCCCTCCAGCCACAGACACAGTGACCTCCGAGCTCTGCATATCCAAAGGGCCTCACTCCATCTTCCTCCACTGCAGCCTTTATCATTCCTCCTCCCAGAGGAATTCCATAATGAGTCCTCCTAGTTGCTCTTACTTCCAAATGAATCTCTTCAAAGAAAAAGTACATCTTTGGTAAAAACTGAGTATGTATCACTTGTATTCTCATTTTCTGGATCTTGTCAAAGGGATCCCATACGTGGTTTTCCCCACCCTTGCTGGAAAGTACTCTGCTCAGTCTCCTAGTTCTCTTGACCTCTGCTAGCTGCCTGTTTGATGACCCGCTATAAGACAGCTGGATATGCCATTCTTAGACTCCAGCAGAGGGCACTGTAGTTCTGGCTTTTCGAACAGGGGCGTGAATGGCACAATGCAGCCAAGAGTGAACTGGCCAAAGTCTCTGAGCCCCTCTGCCTTTCTAAATGGATAAACGTACTGAAATTATTATTTTTGGAAACACTCATACATCTCATAGCTGCTGGAGACCGTCATCCTCATCCACCTGAAACTAGAGGGACAAGATACTCAAGCTACTCACAGTTAGATAATATCTAATAGACATTACTTGCAGTTGTCTTGAAGTTGGTATAACTGCGAGCAGAGTAATACCACCCTGCCAGAGCCTCAGGAATGGGCACCTCCAAGGTAGGTGACTGTGTATTGCAGCAGACAGACCACTTTTTTCACAAGGGCTTGGTCTTTCCCTGCTGGTTCTCCCCACTGAGGCTGGTCTAATCCACTGAAGAGTGACCCACCAGGTTCGTCTTCTCTGTTCGCTCGATGCTAGCCATAGGAAATGGTGTTATGCATTTAAGTGACACTCAGGGAGGCAAAGATGTGCTTCTGGAACAAGGTAATATCATTACTAAGTCCCTTATCCAACACAGGCTTCTTCAGGGTGAGAAGACACCCTTGACAGGGCCCTCATTGAGCTATACACAAGAGAGCCCACTAAGAGGGTAGTTCTATCAGTTCATCTTTTTCCTTAGCCTTTGGTCTTTCCTGGAAACCCTGATGATATTTCAGAAGCCAATTTAATGTGGTTAAGAGCATGGGCAGTTGAGCCAAAGTGCTGGGTTAAACTCGTGTCTTGGCCATAAGCTAGTCATGTGATCTTGGCAAATCACTAAACTTCTCTGGGCCTCCGTTTCTCCATTTATGAAATAAGGTAATAGTACCCACGTTTTACACTTGTGCCAAGCACATTCATTGCATATCAGCTTTTCTTCTTGTTGTTTTCACTAGAAGATTCATGCAGTCCATTTTATATCAGCAGTCTGCAACCAGCACTGTCTCCCTCTTATCTCATGCACCCCCCAACTTTCCCTGTGTTCAGAATTCTGAAGAACTGCACCACTTTAAGGAAGATATTTTCAGCAGTAAAGGAACTGCCCCCATGTGTAAAATGTGCCCTGAGAATTGGTCTGGTTGCCTGGGTTTATGTTCTTGTTCACTTTCTCCCAAATCACTATTTCCTGATGTCAGGAAAGACTAAGTGCAAGATAGCTTCCAAAAATACTTCAACCAGTTTCAGTCTGTGTTAATACTCCAGTCAACTTGCCTCATATCTGATACGACCTCTTAGATAGGAGTCATATTTTATGTACAATACCATAACATCTAGAAATATTGTTTGCATTTCTACAAGTATGTTCTACAAATATCTTGTATGCATTTCTAGTCTGGGTGGTATTACTCTGCTTACAGTGACACCAACTTCAAGTAATATCTGTTAGATATTATCATCACTATGTACTAAGAATCTGGAACAGACAGGCAAATACCTTAACTTAAAATTCAGAATTCTGGGAGCCACTGAGGTAGCGTACATGCTTAGTTGTTCAGTTATGTCCAACTCTTTGTGACCCCATGGGCTATAGCCCACCAGGCTCCTCTGTCCATGAAATTCCCCAGGCAAGAATACTGGAGTGGGTAACTATTCCTTTTTCCAGGGGATCTTCCTGACCCAGGGATCAAACCCAGGTCTCCTGCATTGCAGGAAGATTCTTTACCATCTGAACCATCCTAGGTAGACCCATTCTAAAAAAACATTGTGGCAAATCAGCCCCAGTTCCAACTAACAGAAACAGTGGGCAAAGCAGTGGGAAACTAAGATTTTGTGACCTTCTTAGGAGCCCTGGGAAGCTTATACTACTGAGAAATCTGCAACATAAATTTGGAAAAGTAGAAGATCCAGCCATACTTTTGCATTACCCCATATATCCTTCACAGTCCACTCAAAGCATTAAATCTGGTCTTTTGGCAATTCCTAATTTATGGCCTGGTTCTAGAAGAAGCTGTCAGGGCCCTTCCTATCTATTTACCACAAAAAACCATATGGAGTATAGTATTAACTAAGTGGATGAAGAACCTCTGTTATACCATCTGCCAAAAAAAATGATGAATTTTTCCCCCTTGCCACAGTGGAATTTGCTTATAAAGAGTTCATTGCATCACGCTATCCAGAACATGCTCTTTCACAGTAGCTGTGGCATGATTCTTACCTACCCCTCACCACCCTTCACCTCGGGTGGCTTCCAAAACTTGGCAAAGCTATGGGTTACCAAAAATATCTTCCAGCTTGCCAAATACTGATCCGAGGAGTAGGCCAACTGGTGCTTGATTCAAGAGGAAGGCATCCAAGTGGGTGACACTGTCTAATATGCCTCCAAGCACATGGTAACCCACACAGGAAACTGGGCACCCACTACTCAGAAACTGACATAACAGTTATCTGATAATAATCATATGGCTATACTTTAAAGAACTATCAGCCTGAGGCCTCAGGACCAGAGAAAGAGTTCCCTCTGTCACCTGCACCCTAATCAATACTTGCCTGCAGTCCAGGTCCCATTGCTCACTAGGAATATGCTCTTGCTCTTTCTTGGTCTACACTTACTTGGCCATGGACATTCTGCCACCCTCACTTAGCCCAAAGTCAAACAACCAAACTCAAATGACACTGTTTCTAGGAAATGTAACCTGTGATGAAGTACAAAGCCAACCCCTGGTTCACTCCAGGGTTCCACCTGTCCCAGCCCTCAACTGTCAGTGGAGGGGACTCAAACTTTGCCCCACTCTGGTGGTGTCACTGTCGCAGAGAATATTAAGGATGTCCATGGGAGGGCAAAAAGGAGGGTGGAGGGACAGAGATGGTGAACAACGTGTGGGGCCAAGCAGAAGAAAGGGGAAAGCAGGAACTGCGAAAGAGCTACAGAACAGCAGGCATCCCCGCCACCCGCCCAAGATGAGTCCGCAGTCTCAGCAGTTTCCAGAGAGAAGGGCAAGCTTTGATCCAGTTCACGACAAGCTCAGGATTCTGAGATGCAAGCCAAATCTAGCCTATTTAAGTAGAACATGAATTTTTTTTAAAGATAGTGGTAAGACTACACCAAACTTAAAAGCTTCCATGTGGCAAAAGAAACAAATTGAAAAGACAGCCTACAGTATGGGAGAAAATACTTGCAAACCATATATATGATAAAGGGTTAATACCCAAAACACATAATGAATTCCTATAACTCAACAGCAAAAAAAGAAAGAAAATCCAATTAAATGGGCAGAGGATCTGAATAGACTCCTCCAAAGAAGACAAACGAATGGCCAACAAGTATATGAAAAGATGCTCAACATCTCATTATCAGGGAAATGCAAATTAAAACCACAACGATGTATCACCTCACACCTCCTAAAGTGGGTATAATAAAAAACAAAATCCACAAAAGATAACAGCATTGGTGAGAAGAAAAGGGGACCCACATGCATTGTGGTAGGTAAGCAAATGGGTACAGCCACTGTAGAAAACAGGGCAATTTCTCAAGAAATTTCTCAAGAAACTAAAATAGAACTACCATATGATCCAGCAGTCTCACTTCTGGTATATATATCCCCAAAGAAACTGAAATCATGGTCTCAGAGGGATGTCTGCACTCTCATATTTGTTGCAGCATTATGCACACTAGCCAAGACATGGAAGTAACAGAAATGTCCATTAGGGCTTGGATGGGTTTTTTTAATGTGGTAAATGCATACAATGGAATATTAGTTGGCCTTAAAAAAAATAGGGAAATCCTGGCATTTGCAACAACATGGATGGACCTGGAAGAGATGCCAAGTGAAATAAGCCAGACAGAGGACACATATTACATGATACCACTTATGTGAGGAATCTAAAATAATTAAACTCAATAGAAGCAAAGAATACAGTAGTGTTTACCAGAGGCTCAGGGGAGGAAAAAACAGGAGGGCAGTAATCAAGAGTACAAAGTTTCATGCAAGTATTCATGCAAGAAGAATAAATCCTAGAGATCTACTGTACAGCACAGTATAGTTAACACTATACTATATACTTAAAACTCTACAAAGAGACTAGAGTTTATGTTAGATGTTCTTGTTGCAAAATAATTAAGAAGGTGAGAGGAAGTTTTTGGAGGAGATGGATATGTTTGTGGCATAGATTTTGGTGATGGTTTCACAGGTGTATACTTATCTCCAAACTCATTAAGTTGTATAAATTATATACATACAACTTTTTTATGTGTGTTACACAACGAAGTAATTTTTATTAAAATTATTATTCAGGTGTGTCAGGTCTTCGTTGCAACACGTGAGATCTTTCACTGCAGCCCACAGACCCTCTAGTTGTGGTGCGTGTGCTCAGTTGCTCTGTGGCGTGTGGGACTTAGTTCCCTGACCAGGGATAAAACCCAAGCCCCCTGCATTGCAAGGCAAACTCTTAACCACTAGACCACCAGGCAAGTCCTTGAAATAGTTGTTTAAAAAATATTAGGAGGCACATAAAAACTGTAGAAGGGACAGAGAACCACGTTGGGCAGATAGTAACCAGAAACAAGGTTCACAGTCATGCCATAGACCTGGCTGTGCAGCTCCGCCAGTGCATTCAGTGCTGTGGTGGGCGCTACCGGCACCGAGGACACTGGGCCCCAGACAGCGCTGCTGGAGACGAGGCAGCTTCACTGCCCCAGCCTCCATCAACAGAAAAAGACTTCACGTGGTCCCAGCTTCTTTGCAACCCCAATCTTTGATTCAAAATCTGAAGAAGACGTGTTGATTAGCCTAGCCAAAACTCTTGGCCCTTGGCCTTCCTACAAGAGAGGCTGGGTCCTGCTATAACAAAATACCATAGACTGGGTGGCTTATAAACAAAGATTTATTTCTCACAGGAGACTAGCAGTCCAGGATCAGGAAGCCAGGTGAGGGCTCTCTTCCAGGTTGCAGACTTCCTGTTGTTCCCTCACAGGGCAGAAGGGGCCAGGAAGCTCTCTCAGGTCTCTTTTTATAAGGGCACTTATTCCATTCATGGGGGCTCCATCTCATGAATCACACCCCAAGAGCCCCACCTCCAAATGCTATTACCTTGGGCATTAGGTTTTCAACATATGGATTTAGGGGGAGGATGGAGTGGAGGCAATTCAAACATTCAGACCACAGCATTGGGTAAGGAAAATCTCATCTTTTCAGTCACTATAAGAAGATATAGATTTTGCATCTGAGAGATTTCTAAACCGTCATAAGAATGCTAAGACTACACTATCCCACTCTATACTGCCTTTCCAGCTCCTGGTCCTGTCCCTCTCCATTTGACCCAGCACCAGTCCAGCTCTAAACCAATAGCAAGCTGAGAGCTCTTTAATGCTCCTAACACACTTGATGCCTGCTGCCCAAAATGCTCTTCCTGATACTACTGTGTCCCATGAATGCCTTCTTACCCTGCAGCACTTGGCTTGTGAGGGGCTTGGAGGGACCCCTGCCTGTGCCGGGTTAGCGTGGAGACCAGAGACTGAGAAAGCCAAACAATCCCATTTGCTAGGCACTCAGACCAAGTCTGCTCTCATTTCAGACCAGAAGGATCCAGTGCCCATGAGGCTTCCCCCTATTTCCTCAGAAGATGGGAATTATTCTGTGCACCAAAATAGCCACACAAAGTACCACGAAGCTGTTCGGAAGGTATCGTTAAAGACATGTAAGTATCTTGGATTCGTCACAATTCTAGGGGCAGAAAAAGTGTGTCTGAGTTGCTAAAGTGGCTGGGATGTGGTGGGCGCTGTTTTAGAGCAGGCGGCGAGGTCAAAAAGAGCCAAGAAGAGACTGAGAAGAGGGAGAAAGTGGGCTCCAATAGTGAGGTAAACAAGATAAGATAAAAACTGAATCAGAATTGACAGCAGAAGATCTACCTGTGAGTACTTTCTGTCTCTTTCAAGTGTCTCACCGTGGATAAGTCACTTATCCTTTTTAAACTTGTTTCCTCATTCATTTAAAAAAAAAAAGGCAGAAAATGCTGACTCCACCAATCTTACAGGATTGTTATGAGGATCAAAGCTTGTAGCTGAGAGGTTAAAGCGTCTGCCTGGAATGCAGAAGACAGGGGTTCGATCCCTGGGTCGGGAAGATCCCCTGGAGAAGGAAATGGCAACCCACTCCAGTACTCTTGCCTGGAGAATCCCATGGATGGAGGAACCCGGTAGGCTACAGTCCATGGGGTCGCAAAGAGTCAGACACGACTGAGCGACTTCACTTTCTTTCAACTCCAAACAAGCTGTGTGACCTTGGGCAAAATCCTTTGATCACGTAACTTCTCTGAGTGAGTGAAGTCGCTCAGTTGTGTCCAACTCTTTGCGACTCCATGGACTGTAGCCCACCAGGCTTCTCTGTCCATGGGATTCTCCAGGCAAGAATGCTGGAGTGGGTTGCCATTTCCTTCTCCAGGGGATCTTCCCGACCCAGGGATCGAACCCAGGCCTCCCGTATTGCAGGCAGACACTTTAACCTCTGAGCCACCAGGGAAGCCTCTAGACGACCTGAAAACTGGAATAACACTCTAGTGTTTTTTGAGAAAGAGAAACTTACATTTTAAAAAGTACCTAGGACAAGCTGCAGTCCATGGAGTCGCTGAGTCAGACATGACTGAGCGACTTCACTTTGACTTTTCACTTTCCTGCATTGGAGAAGGAAATGGCAACCCACTCCAGTGTTCTTGCCTGGAGAATCCCAGGGATGGGGGAGCCTGGTGGGCTGCCATCTATGGGGTCGCACAGAGTCAGACACAACTGAAGCGACTTAGCAGCAGCAGCAGCAAGACAAGCTACTGATATAGGCAGATACTTGCAGGAATCTCCAGGGAATTCTGCTATGTAAAGAAAGCCAGTCCCCAAAAGATCCCATACTGTATGATGCCATTTATACAACAGTCTTGAACTGAGAAAATTACAGAACTGAAGAACACATTACTGATTACCAAGGAGTGGAGGGAGGAGTATGTGACTGTAAAAGGGCAACTCTGGGATCCTGTGGTGACAGAACTGTATCAGTATGTTAATAGCCTAGTTGTAACAGTGAAAAGTGGAAGTGTGGTGTTTTGTTTTGTTTTGTTTTGTTGCTTAATCGTATTGGACTCTTTGCAATCCCATGGCTGTAGCCCCCCAGGCTCCTCTATCCATGGGATTTCCCAGGCAAGAATACCGGAGTGCACTGCCACTTCCTTCCTCAGAGGGGCTTCCCAACCCAGGGATCAAACCCGAGACTCCTGCATTGGCAGGCAGATTCTTTGCCGCTAAGACACCTGGAAGGCCCCAATAATATAGTAGAGATTTTTTTTAAAAAATAATAATTATAAAGACTAGATAGCCAGAATATTAGGCTATAATTCTAAGTTTTAAAACATATACAAGTTTTATACACTGGTATAATTAGATTTATACAATAGTGAAAATCCAAATAAAGAAAATCTAGGTAAGTCTGATATTCAAAAATTTTTAAATATCTAATGCAACATTTAGAATTTAACAGGTACTGGATAAATTATAGGACTTCCCTAGTAGCTCAGACGGTAAAGCGTCTGCCTACAATGTGGGAGACCCGGGTTCAGTCCCTGGGTCGGGAAGATCTTCTGGAGAAGGAAATGGCAATTCACTCCAGTATTCTTGCCTGGAAAATCCCACGAATGAAGAACCTGGTAGTCTACAGTCCATGGGGTTGAAAAGAGTCAGACAGGACTGAGTGACTTCACTTTCACTTGATAAATTATATGTTGCTGCTGCTGCTGCTAAGTCGCTTCAGTCGTGTCCGACTTTGTGTGACCCCAGAGACAGCAGCCCACCAGGCTTCCCCATCCCTGGGATTCTCCAGGCAAGAACACTGGAGTGGGTTGCCATTTCCTTCTCCAATGCATGAAAGTGAAAAGTGAAAGTGAAGTCACTCAGTCATGTCTGACTCTTTGCGACCCCATGGACTGCAGCCTACCAGGCTCCTCTGTCCATGGGATTTGCCAGGGAAGAGTACTGGAGTGGGTTGCCATTGCCTTCTCACAATTATATGTTAGCAATACCTAAATATAAGGCAGTATCACTGCTAAATTTCAGAGAATTTCCTGAAATAATCAAAGAGGGAGGGGAGGAAGAACCAGTAGACCCATCTTGCACATTTTCCAAGCGGGATGTGTGGTTAGGACTCTGCACTCTTATTGCTGAGGACCTAGGTTCAATTCCTGGTTGGGAAACTAAGATCCCACAAGCCATGTGGCATGGCCAAATAGAAAAGAAACCAAGTAGGTAGACCACTTGTTTTTGCACCACCTTAGCACTTGGGGAAAGAGCTCTTAGAGACTGACTTGTGGTAAACACAGGAAGAACCAAGACTGATTCCACTGACCATGTAGGGTGTAAGATGCTGAAATCCAGAAGTGGAGCTGAGTGTGGTGACTACATTTCTGGGACTTCTCAGCATCTGGTCAAGCCTAGTTGCTACGCTGGGCTTGTGGTGCCCTGAGGCACAAACTCTAAGAAATCTGATAACCTGCCCAACCATTCAGTCCCTAATCAGGTCTTCAGGGTCCCCCTGACTGATGCTCAGAACTTCAGCTTCTGGCGGTCCAATGCTGCAGGAGTGCGCCCAGAAGAGACCATGCCGTGGATCCGGAACCCCCGCCACTGCCTCATCAAAAGCGCAATGACCAGGTTAGGCTGGGAGTGGGGAGGGTGGGGAGATCACTTAAATCCTTGGAGATGCTTTCCATCTTATTCAGAGTTGGGAAATGGAACAGGAGGTTTTGGTCTTTCCAGGGAAAACTGGCCCCGGAATCTGGGCAGTAGTGGCTACTAGTAGTGGCTATTCAAAGGAGCTAAAGATTCATCCATGTCTTTGTGTTTCACCTTATGGCTATGACTTCTGAACACTCAAGAATCTACAGCATTCCTGTGGGAGGCCTGGAATGTTTCTGCTCCCTTCGCTGCCACCTCCCACCTCTCTAAGCACCGCCCATTGGCAGCAGCTCCACTTCTTCATCACTACCCCTGCCCATTCAAGGTTTAAGCCCCACCCCACCCCCAGTCCAGCCTAACCTAGCTGAATCTGAGACTGTCTCTTTCCAGGTTTATGGATCACTCTATTCTCAATGACAGGAACTTCAGTCTGTATTAACCAGGATATGTTTGCAGAAGGACAAGATAGTACTGCAGATGGAGCGGTGAAGAGGTGGTATCCTGGTTCCGATGGCTGACTAGTGGGGAGAGGGGACTGAGAAAGTGCAATAAATAGACTGATCTAGAAGTAACTTGTGTACACAGGAAATGAGTGGGTGGGAAATTATTCCCCAATTCCTGTGAGATCAGGATTGTGAGAGATTCCTGAAGGAGTCAGAGCTTGGTGCTTAGTTTGGGAGGGGCCAGGACAGACCACTACAAGGGGTTCTGAGCTCATGCATGGCAGGAGTCAGAGTAACGAATGCTGCCGGGCCTCAGAGGGGTCACGTTCCCTGCAGACTCTGCAGCTTCATCTTAGCAGATGAGAGAGGTCTACAGAACCCCCGGCAGGGGCCTGCCCCTCCACCAGGCTTTGCCACTTCGGACCCAACCCAGGGCCCAGAACAGCTGCAGAGAACAGGGAATTTTACAAAGAGTTTGATTTTTATTGATATTTAAATATATTAAATATTTCACTGAAATACAACGATATGCCACCCTCCCCCCGGCCTCCACGCTGGTTACATTATAAAACCAAAGTCCATGGGCCTCCCATCTACTGACTCCCCCACCAACTGGCAAGGAAGGGGGCAATATCAGCCTGGGGGAAATGCATGGCTGGCACTGTGGTGCAGGGAGCCAGGGTGCAGACAGGCCCCTTCCACTAGCAAGAAGCAGACACAAGTCACTCACTTCCGCTGTAAGTGAAGCAGTCTTCCACTCTGGCCTCCTTACAGCCTCCTCCCCACCCCAGGACCCCATGCAGAACCTTCCTGTCCAGGGCTGTGGCTGAGGGAAGGGGAGCTGACTTCATCTGGACCACCTAATCTTTTCTCTTCTCCTGCCTTGGCTAATGAAGTGACTGATGGCCCACTTGGTTGATACATGAAGATCCCCCAGAGCAGTCAGTACGAGCCAGAAACAACCTCTGCAAGGAACTAGAGTCAGAAAGGGCATGAGGAAGGGCAAGAGTACCACCTGCCCCTTCCAGTCCCCAAAGTCAGCAACTCTGGGACCCTCTCCCCTCTGCCTCTTAACACCTCTGAGGCAAAGCGATCTTCAAGCAAAACTGTGGCCACTGCCTCAGCTTAAACAGGTACAGAGAAACCAAGGCACCGACTCATTCAGGCCAGAGGCAAGGCTGCAGGGAAGCGGGTGAAAGGCAGGCGCGGACAAGAAGGGAATCTAAGGCCCAGCCCTCCTAATCCTCCTGCCAGCCCCCCGCAGGCTTCATGGGGACTGGGGAGCCTGCAGCACGCTGGGCCCAGGCTGCAGACTAGGGACGGCCGAGGTCCGGCTTCCCCTCCCCTTTCCCCTAGTACCAGAGTCTGGGTCCTCGGGGGTCCCATGCTACCTAAGCCCCAAGGCTTACCACATCCCAGGATACCAGCTGGGGAAATCCAGGGGACTCCTGAGCCTCTGCCCACCAAACCCCAGAGCGTTCAAGTGCAAGGAGCATGGGGGCTCCAGCAGGCGCTTGGGTCCCTGCCCTAGCAAAGCACACGTGGTCCCCACAAGGCAATTAGGGATTTGGCACAAAAGACCTCCTCTCTCCAGTCACCCTCCTCTTGTTACCACACCCCATCCCGCTCCTGTGCAAACTGGGCATCTGTCTCCATCCCTTGAAATCAGACATCCTGCCTTATTCCCAGAAGACAGAGGCCCACAGGAAAGAGGCAACCCAGGGTGGAGAGTTGAGGAGCAGGAGCGTAAGGACACATAGACCTGGAAAACACACACACGGACCACCATGCACACACAGTTACACAGACACACAGGCCCTCCCCAGTGCCAGAGGTCTGGGAGGACGGGTTTAGGATCAAGGTCGTCTTCCTCCAGGCCCTGGCCCTTTTCTATTTGGCAACAGAATGGGTAGAGACGCTCTGTGTCTCTTGCAGCAGACAGCAAGAGTGCGCGGGGGCAGAGTGGCCTGATCCTGACCTTCAGAGTCTGGCACCACCCCCATCCCTGGCCGGCCTGCTCTCTTTGGCACCTGCAGGCGAACGTCCACCTTCCAGTCTTCTAACACCCTCATGCACGTGCCTGCTCCCTGGCTGGGTCTTTTCACAGTACCAATGAGACCAGATGCCCCTCTCCCTGGAGCTGTGCAGGAACTGAGGCTAATCTGAGCTGTCAGAAGTCCCTTTGTTCCCCTTTGGGGACAGATCGTGGGACTAGGATTTGGCAAATGGAAACGTTCCCCTGAAATATGAACAGAGCTGGGTCTCCCGAGCCTCTCCCTCCTTGGCCCTGTGTCCCTGAGGGAGACCTGGCGGGGTGGGGAGGGCCCAGGACCCATGCTGGGGGTGCAGGCACAGCAAAGGCAAGCGTGGAACAGGTACTCTTCAACCCTGCCCCAGTCTTTGTACAAAAGATTCCCAGGAAAAAGGGAAAGAAAGGGCCCAGCCCTAAGCGTGTTGCCCAGACAGACAGGGAAGGGGGAGGTGTGACAAGCTGCCATTTTAATCTCTCAGGCAGGAAGGGTCCCCCCACCTTTGCTGCTGCCCCCTCCCCTGCTCCCAAAAGCTGGAAGAAAGGAGGGAAAACAGCCCTACCCTAGATTTTAAAAGTTACTTGCATAATCCTCTTGGTATCCCCTCGTTCACCAGCCTGAGGACGTAGTTGAACAGCCTGCTGGGGTGTTCCCTTTGTGATCAGCAGGGTCTGGAAGCTCAGTGACCCCTGCCACAGCTTCCCCCAGCAAGCACAGAGTCCACCCAAATGCCCACCTTGGTCCTTTCAGTTGATCTGTAGCTGGGCCCTGCTAACTGCTGGGGCCCCCATTGAGGAAGTAGGTGGTCATCTCCCCCTTGCCCTTCACCTTGACCACCCCTCGACACTCCAGCTGGTAGCCCTTGGCCGCTAGAACCTGGTACAGGTCCGTGGTCACCTGGGGGGGTGGGGCGGGAGGGGAACCTGCTTAGGCCAGGATGCTTCCTGCTGCATTTGCAGGAGCCCAGGGGTTCTCTGGTCATGCTACTATCTCCCCCTATAACCCCCTCCACCAAACACAGAATATCGCCACCCTACCCCTGTCCTGGCTGACTGCAGAGGGGGCCCTGTGGAAGCTCCCCACACCCAGACCCCTCCCAGCTTCCGCTTACAACCCCCTCACCTGGATGCGGTCGGGGACCCCGGTGCTGTCCATTCGACTTGAGACATTCACTGTGTTCCCCCAGATGTCATACTGTGGCTTCCGAGCCCCAATGACGCCTGCCACAACTGGGCCCATGTTCAGTCCTGGGGTGGGCAGGGATAAAAGTAAGAAATTGAGAGCAGTGGATGTTCCCCAGTCAGCCCAGGGAGGCACCACCTCCTGGCACCTTTAGAAGGACCCAGAGAAGAAAGTGGAGAAGGGACAAGTCTCCTGGTTGTAAAGAATGCCAAGGAGCTCCCCTAAGTCAGAAGGGCTATGCCAGAACGGCAGCTAATCCACCAAAGGCTCATGCTATGCCAACCGCTCTATAAGCCTTCTACACTATCTCAGCCTCTCAACAGCCCTACAAGGTAGGGCTCATCATCCCCATTTTATAGAAATGGTACCCGAAGCTTACAGAAGTTAGGTGACTTGCTAAATAAGCCCATAAGTGGAAGAGCCAGAATTCAAACATTCTGACATTCTGACTCCAGAACCCACACTATTAACAACTCCCATCCACCAGCTCATCTGGGAGGAAGTGCCTCTTACCAGACCAGCCACAGATAGGGACATAGGTACTGGTATCTACATAAACCTGGTCTTGAATCCCAGTTCAGCCGTAACTAGTTGTATGACCTTGGCTGAGTTATTTACCCACTCTGAAAATCCAACTCTTTTCTGTAAAAGGGGATAATGTGAGGATTGATATGTGTTAAAAACCAAAAAGAGTCTGAGACAATGCTTAGCACATAGGAGGCCCTTAATAAATGGTATCTATTCTTAACATCAGATGATATAGGAAGCGAGAGAAAAGGAAACCCCCACAGGACTCCTGATGGGGAGTCTGAGACACCATCCCTAGCCTGCTGCCTCAGCTTCACCCCAGAAACATCCCTGGGAAAACATGCCATCATCCAGGCCTTCTTACCAATCTTCATCTGGAAATTGTTGAAGGAGTGCTCATTGATGTGCTTCATCTGCTCCATGAGCCGCATGGCATAGTCAGCGAGGGCAGTGATGTGGGAGCGGCCCACCTGATCATAGGTGCTGGCATTCAGCCCAGAGGCAGCCATGTAGGTGCTACCAATTGTCTTGATCTTCTCCAGCTGCCGGAAGCGCTCCTCACTGATGATCTGGACAGCAGAGGGGGACCTGGCTGTCAAGGCAGAAAGGCCAGACCCAGTCCTGCCCCAAGGCTCCTTCCTGGCCATGCTCTGGCCCCTGCCCCACTTCCCTGCCTCATACTTCCCTCCAGTATGTGAGCCCCGCTTCCAACTACTGCTCTTGGTGCTGGGCTAGGAACTGGGAAAATGTTTCCTTTACTAGGCAGCCGTCAAAACCCAAGCAGGGACTTGAGCACACAACTCCAGGACAACTTCGACAGCCCGCTACAGAACCCAGAACCACAGGAGGGATATCAGGCATTAATGATTCCAACCCTCACCGCTGGAGAGAGTCCCAGACTGAGGAAGTGCCTTCTCTCCAGAGCTGACCTGGATGCTCAGGACGCTTCCTCATATTTTACTTCAGTTCTCTCTATTCAGGGCATCATCTGCATTACTCGGCCTCTTGAGGCTGTAGTCTACAGATTGCCAGCTCCTTCTTCAATGACGTCCACTTGCTAATTCTACTGGCCCCTCCACAGATCACGTCCTCCTTTCCTCCTCAGTAACAATGACCCTGCCCCACTGGAGCTGACCCTGCTGCCTGTGACACATTCATATCTGTCCCTCACTCCACGGTGCCTACCTTTACTCCTGCCCTTCACATCTCTGGGTCTCATGAGATGAGCCCCTCCAATCCTTGCCTTCTTATCCAAAGTTCTCCCACCTCTCATCCCCCAACCCTCTGCCAGCACCAGCCTAAGGGACAAGTACCTCATCAAAATCAGCAATGATCTCATTGAGCAGTCGCAGGCACTCGACACCCTCGTTGTTGGCCTCCAGCTCCACGTAGAACTCAGAGAAGTTGGCAATGGAGGCGAACATGACAGCCACACATTCACAGGACTGGTAGTAGAGCTCGTCGTTCCGGCGCTCCCGGGCCAGGAAGTGGGCGGCCACATCCTTGGGCAGAATGTTATGTAGCAGCCGCCGGTTGTAGGCCTGGAGCTCCTCCATCTCCTCCTTCTCCCCTGTTGCCTGTGGACACCACACCCATCACCCACTGCCCAACATCACAAGGCGTGGGTACAGCAGCCAACACCTGGAGAAGGGTATCTAAGGGAACCGCATGGGAGAAGAAAACCAGGGAGAGATGAGGCCGAAGAACAGGCAGAGGGGCCGAGGGGGCAGGGACAGGATGAGGCGGGGGATGGGGGTGGGCACAGGGAAAGCATGGAGCCAGGGTGGCTCAGGGCAGGCTGAACCTTGACCAGACTAAGAGATGCCTGACACGGCCCAGGCTCCGCCCCCAGGAACCACCCACCCACCCCGGAGGCCTGCCCTGTCACCTGCAGCTTCCAGAGGAAGTCCAGGCGGGCGGTGGACTCCACCTGCTGGGCATGCAGGTACAGCGCCAGTGCAAACACCAGCAGAATCACGGGGGTCATGTATTTGAGTGCCACCCTCCCGGCCGCTGGGCTGAGGGAAGCAGAGGTGGGCTCAGTGGCTGAAAGAGGCGTCTGGCAGCCCAGCCCTTTACTGCCCTGGAGCCCTCACTCACCAGTCCAGCCCATCAAAGGTCTCATTGGAAGAAGCCCTGGCAAGAAGATACAAGAGACAAAGTCATTGGTTCTTCCTGGGTCGCCAGTCAGGGCATGGAAGAGGAGACAGAAACTGCATTTACTGAGCACCACAGATCAGGGACCAGGCCAAGGCATTTGCTTATATTAAGAGCAGAGATTCCACTCCTGGCTCCTCTACCCACCAACTATGTGACCTGGAACAAGTTGTTTAACTCTGTAAGCCTCAGTTTCCTCATCAATACAAGAGTGATCAGATCTAAACAATGTGAGCAAAAGGCTTAGCACATCCACAGCTATAGAAAGCCCAAGTAGCACCATAAAGACACAGCACAGTCTAAATTCTTAAAAAATGCTTTTAATTAAAAAAAACAAAGACTTAGCACAGTGCTTGGCATCAGCAAGTCTTCGATAAATGTTAGTTACTATAATCTTTACAACTACCCTGTGATATAGATGGCACTGCCATTTTACAGATGAAGAAACTGAGGCTCGGAGAAGTTAACTCACCGATCTAAGGTCACACAGCTAATAAGTGGCAGAGTAGGGACTCAAACTCAGCAGGCTGCAGAGGCTTTTTCTACCACACCGTATGTTTCTGCCACATAAGGTGTGGGCTTTTACAGAGGAAAAGCCAGTGTTGTCCCAGGCAGAGCCCTAAAGCAGGAGCCCGAGTTTTGGTTCCTTTCCTAGCCGGGGCTCTACCCCAAGCAGCTATGTGACCTGCAAGTAGTTAAGAGTGGATATGAAACATGCAAATGCAAGAGGGAGTTTTTATTGTTAATGTGTACCCTAAAGACAAAGGGATTTCCCAGGTCTGGGGTTTCCTTGAGGTGACTGTTGGGGGTCAGTTGCTACCTCCTTTCCCCCCATGTGAGGGATGAGTGGTAGCATGCCAGGGCACAAAGGGCTCTCAGCGACCTAGCAGGGTCAAGAGGCTCCTGGGGGATTAAAGGGGTTGAGAATAAACTCACAAGCCATGGACGCCCAGCAGGAGGTCATAGTTGTCAAAGATGGTGGCTGGGGGACCCAGCAGAAGAAGCACCAGATAGACGAGCCCCAGGACAAAGATCATGGCCAACTTCCCGATACTACTGATGTGCAGGAAGACAGAGCTGGCCAAGAGACTCAGCAACACGTTCCCAATGAAGTACTGCGGAGCGAAGGCAGAGGAAGTCTGGGTGAGAGGGCAGAGCACAAGGCACGCCGCCGCCTGAGACCCCTCCACCGCCTCAAACCCAAGCCTCCTTCGCCATCCACACACCCTGACACCACACCACGCCAGGGCTGCTCCTGGAGCTGGAGACTCTGGTGAGATCCTGGGTCCCCAGTGCCCACCACCAAGCCTGGCACAGAAAGGTCAGGAACTGGCACTGATCAGGACCCCCCCACCCCGCCTGACCACTGCCTGGACACCTCGGGGAAGCTGCAGGTGGGTGCGGTGCCCTCACACAGGGGAGCATCCAGGCCCAGAGAGTAATTGAGCTGCTGCAGGTGGCAGGCGGTAATGTCGGCAGGGGTTAAATTCAACATCCGGGCTGCACAAGTTCGTATGGGGGTGTGGTTACAGGTGAACTGCAAAAACAGGGGGAGAGGAGGGATATATTAGGGTAACTGAGGGGGGGAGGGGTTACCAGGGCCTTGCCCAAGTGCCTTATATGCCAGAGGCCCAAGTTCTCACTGAGGGATAACAAGAGGCAAAGGGAGAAAGCCAGGAGGACAGGGGTTAACCTCACTCCTGCTTTGAGGAGGAAATGTGTCTCGTTCCTCTCTGTAGCCCCAGCACCCAGAACAGTGCTTGGCACAGGAGGAGCAGGAGAATTCTCCCTGGACCCTTACCATGCTGGCGACGGCAGAGGTGAACACAAGCAGGACAGAAAAGATGCCAACTGCGGTGCTATGTGCCCTCGAGCGGACGATACTGCGAGACACACGTCGCAGGGCCTCAGGGAACAGCTGTCAGGAGGCAGGAGACAGGCCACGTCACCCAATGGGTAAGGCCACCCAGGGCCAGGCCTAGTGGCAGAGGCCTGGCCTTCTCCTCCCTCCCCACTCCCAGCCTGGCCTCCCCGACCAGCCCCGGAAGGTCCCCCACGTACAGAGCCACAGGAGTACACGGCGCAGGTCAGCACAGTCACCAGTAACAGCAGGAAGATCCCGGCGTGGATGCCAAGCATCAGGGCTGAGCTGGGCGGGAGAGGGCCAGGGAAGATGTTACTCTGGGAGATCTGGGGGTCCTTTCCCACTCCCTGGGCAGGCGGGGGGCAGGCCCCAGGACTGTGTGCTTGCGAGGGTGTTTAAGAAGGGCCTGGGAAGTGGTAGCAGGAAGAGAAGCCCAGCAGGGAGGGGCAGAGCTCTCACCGTGGGAAGACGACAAGCTGGATGAAGCAGATGAAGCAGAAGACCAGCAGGGCACAGGCCACGTAGGCTCCAAAGCGGGGGTCCACCTTGCGTGAGTACTGAGGGAGAGGAGACTGAGCTGGCTGCCACTGCCCTCGGAAGGCAGGGTGCTGCCAGTTGGCCCAGCTGAGGTGAATCCCCAGTGCCCGGTGGTCACCCCCCGCTCCCTAGAAACTTCTCCTGTTCCCTCACTTGTGCTCAGACCACCCTGCCAGGACCTCCTCCTGCTGCCCTTGCACCCCTCAAACCTTCTTTTCAAGATCCTCTCTCTGGAAGGTGAGCAGGAACCGGCGCACGTGGTCCTTGCGCAGCTGATCGATGCTGCGGGCATCAATGGCCCGGCCCAGGAACTCGTCTACCTCATCCTCAGGGTTCAGGGCATCCTGAGCACCCCGGCTGAGGGCAGAGGACATGGCTTCACCAGGCGCCTGACCACGGCCACGTGACAGGTGATGAGAAGGGAGGGGCACGGGCAGCACTCAGAGGGGCAGGTGGCACCCGGTCCCACGCGACACGTCTGAAGTCCAGGGAAGAGGGGGATCTCAGCTCCCCACCACCTCACCCCAGGCTGCAAGTGCCTTCACCCACCCGCCCTCCTCAACAACTTGACTTACTTGTCTTTGCTGGAATCATCGATGCCCTAGAGAAAGGGACAGTGTGTGAGTGAGGTGACGGGCAGGCCACCTTCACCTCTACAGTCCCTTCCCCACCCCCAACACTGTTCTGAGGGCTTTCCCCATAGACTCTGGGGAGCTTGGGACCCCTGGGATGAAATCAGCCCTCCCATTCCCAATTCCAGAAACTAGAGAGACAACAGCCTCCACAAGGGAGGCGGAAGAGGGCAGGGCGATACTGAGTGTTGAGGGAAACAAGAAACCAAGGCCCAGGCCAGGCGCGGCAGGACCCTACCATCTGGCGGAAAGCCTTGGAGTCCTTGGTCCGGGAGAAGGCACGGTCAGGCACCCAGCGTGGCATCAGCCCCTCCATGGAGTTGGCCCGCGCCCGCTGTAGCTTGGCCAGCATGGCCTTCTCCTCTTTCTGTGTAGACAGCACAGGTACAGGCTGGGAAGAGGCGCCCAGAGAAGGCCTCTGCTTGCTCCCTCCATCTGCCCCTCTCCCCAGCCACCTTCCCCAACCCGACCCTGACCCGTTTCTGGCTGGCTCCTAGGATGAGGAAGGTCTCAATGTGCTGCTCCTTGAGGTAAGCGTTGCGCTCCCCACCACGGCCCGGCTCCACCTCATAGTCCCCATTCAGGTACTGCAGTGTGGCCCGGGTGATGTGGATGCGGCTGCGTGGGACAGGTGGGTAAGACCCCGGCTTACCCGATGGCTCCCACCCCTTAGCCCTGGACCAGCACTCACCCGGCCCGGCCCCCGGCCTCCATGTGGTTGGCCAGAGTCACGTCATTGGACCACACGTCAAACTGCCATTTCCGCAAGCCAAGGACGCCGCAGTGCACACGCCCGCTGTGGATGCCCACGCGCATGTTCACGTTTACACCTGTCACCTCGCGCACCAGCCTGGGAGGAGGTGGCCTGGCTTAGCTCTTGGTAGTCCTCCCCACCCCCTGCCCAGAGCCCAGGCCTTGAGCTCGCCTTGGAGCCAAGTGGGCAAGGACAGACCCAGCCACAGGGCACACGGCACACCCTTGGCAGGACACACCCTTGGCGGGACACAGGTAGGAGGCTGCACAGGGCTCAAGGACAAACCTTTGGGAACCCTGTTCACCAGCAGGGGTCCAGCAGTGTCCTATGGGACTGGGCGAGGAGATGAGGAATCGCCACCCGCCCAGCAGGCCTACAGCTGGCATTCTCTCCAGCATAAATCCCCCCTCACCCTGACTCCCCCTGCCCCATCCCAGCCGCTGGAGTCTAAGGTGCACGTGGATCTTCACATGGGCTGAAGCCTCTCCCCTCCCCAGGCATGGATCTCCAAGACAGAGAGACAGCCAAGACTGACGAAAGGTCCTAAGGGCATATCGAAGGGCAGGGGCAGGCGGAGCCCCCTCAGTCCCAGCAAGCCCGGGAGGGAACGGTGCTCACGAGATAGCCTCGATCATGTCCACCCCCATCTCCACGCAGCAGTGGGCATGGTCTGCCCGGGCCTCTGGCAGCCCTGACACGCAGTAGTAACAGTCCCCTAAGATCTTGATCCTGAGGCAGTGATTTTCCTGAAGCAGAAAGAGTTGGGGGAGAGTCAGTCACCTTTACTCTCTTACCAGCCAGCCCGCCTAGCCCACTGCTCTCACTGCAGACTCCATAGGCTCTCACCCCCAAGCTGCTGCCAGAGAGGTGTGCCCCACCCAGTCACCCCTGCCCCCTAGCCCCAGCACCCTCACCGCAGCCAGCTTGTCGAACCGGGCAAAGAGCTCATTCAAGGTCATGACCAGCTCCTGCGCCGTGCACTGGGATGCCAGGCTGGTGAAGCCTTCAATGTCTGCAAACAGGATGCTGTGGACGATGGCAGAAGACGGAAGGACAGTGTGGCCCTCAGAGACTCATAGACCGCCCCCACCTCTCCCAGTATCCTCCCCACCCCCACCCTACCTGACATTGTCGTGCTTCTGAATGTAGATCTTATGAAACATCATGTCTTCTTTCTTTGTGTTGATGTCTTCTTTCATCTCCATGGCAACATGCTGGGGCAACACAGACAGCAGCAGCCGCTCCTAGACCAGTGGTTTCAACAGGGCACCAATATCTTCCTGGCCCCACGCTTTAATCCCTCCTGGTCCCTCCACATCCTGGAACCCTCCCTGACCTCTCTGGAGACCTGAGCTTCCCTCCTGGACCGTAGCGTGACCCTCCTCCGTTAGAGCCCTTGCCAGACACACACCCCAGTCTTCTCTGACGACACCCCATTCAACCCCTCAGGTGCACTGCGTCTATTCCCTCCCCTCCTCTGACAGGCCAGCAACTCCAAAGTCAGAGAGCCTCTGTGCTGCACAGTCAGGGGGAACCATTCACACTACTCCATGGCACAGGTGGCAGATCCAACCTGCAGGCTACTGGCAGGGGGCTGGGCAAGGCCGTGACGAGGGAGAGCAGCCCCACCTGCTGCCGGTTCTCATGCTGCAGGTGCAGGCGGGCCTGGATGTAACCGCGGGTCTCTTGAAATGCCTGGCGCTGAGACACCTCAGCCGGATAGTGTGTGCAGATCCCAATGACATTGGTGCAGAGGAACAGCAGCATGTTGGCACCGAGCTGCAGAGGGGTAGCAGTGGCAAATGGTGACCACTCCCAACACACACAGCTGCAACTAGCTAGGCTCTCGGTAGACGCACTGCTTTGGGGAGGAAGCCAGGATCCTGTGCCTTGTCTTCCCCAAGCCAGCCCCACCCCTGCAGTCCAGCTCCCCATTCCCCACAGGGGTCCAGCTCCCTGCCTGGCTCACCCGTGGTGAGAAATGTGATCTTCTCACAGCTCCTGGGAGTGGAAGCACCAGCCAGGGCCAGGTAGGTCACAGGGCCTGGGCCCAGCACTCTCTGACTCCCTGCCCCACAAACACCCCAAACAAAAGACATGCTGCTGCTCCAGCATGTGGTTCTCCTCACAGGACGACACCCAGGAGACCTGAGCTCCAAATCTTCCTGTGTGTGCCCAGGACAAGTCACCTCATCTCTCTGGGCCTGTCTGCTTGTCTAGAACCTGGAGATGGACAGTAAGATCGCCAAGGTTCCTCCCTACCCTGACATAATATGATAATAATGACTACTATTATTACTGGAGCTAATTTGTTGGCTATTTACAACATGCCTGGATTCTATAGGTGTGCTTTATACATTAACGGATGCATTTCTTACAACTCTTATGAGATGGGAGCATGATCTTATTTTAAAGGTGAGGGACTCAGGTGCACAGAAGTTATATAACCTGTCCAGGATCTCACCGCTGGTAGTAGCTGGCATGGGACTCGAGTCCAGGACAGTCAGACTCCAGGCTGTATCCTAACCCTACCGTGTACTACAACCCACGTTCCCAGGACTCCAACTCAGTCCACTCACCAACGCTCTTGAGGCCCACCTCAGAACCCAGGCTTGGGAGTCATCAATTTCACAGACACGAAGAACCCTTCTGAGCTGGGATGGGGTGCCACCACGCCTGGCCACTCCCAACACTTGGTCCAGTCAGGTCCCTACACCCTAGGACCCCAAACCAAGGGTGTTCCATCCTCAGTCAGCAGCAGCAACAGTGATTAGAGAGCGAGTCTAAGGGAAGCTGGGCTCAGTGATTCTGGAACTTCAGGAGTTAACTTGGCACTCGTGGCTCCACCCCAGAGTTGGCTGGGGCAGGGCTCTGGTTTTGGGAGAAGGGAGGGCAAGAGCACCAACTGGAAGCCAGGAGTTCTGGGCTCTGCCTGGAACCAAGACTCATCCTGCAAAATTGGGCCTGTCACTCAGTCTCTGGGACCTCGGCTTCTTGTTCCTTGGGTAAGATGGAGGGTGGGCCAGCTAACCCCCGCCATTCCCAGCTCCCGCCCTCTAGGATTGGTCTCCCAGCTTCCCTTCTCTGTCTAGCTCACAAGACCACCCCCTTCCCAGCAGCAGGGATGAAGAAGGGGGGCACACTATCCCTCGGGGGTTTCTAAGAATAGCCCCCAGTGGGGGAGAAGAAAAGGGGGGGCAAACCAGGCAACTTCCCTTCCTGGCCCCAGGAGCCCAAGAGGAAAATGTGAGTCATGGTGGAGGGAAGGGGAAGGGGGACAAGAGACTGAAATAGATCTGTACACAGACCCCAATCCGACTGTGAGAAAAAATGGCTGCCAGGACACTGCAGGACACGCCAGGCTGGACTGGGTCACCGGGTGAAGCTGCTCAGTGTGTCTGGGTGAGCGGGTCAGAGGAGGATGAAGGGCCTGGATCTGGAAAGGGGCTGCCCAAAGACCATAGAAAGGAGGCCAGAGCCCCACCCAGAAACCTGAAAGCCAACTGGGTGCAGGGAATCCTCAGTTCAGAGAAGGGGTATGGGCTGCCCTGGCCCCAAGGGCTGGCACAGGCCATGGGCAGCTTCCTCCACTCGCCCCAGGAACGTGCCCACTGAGCCCCACTGGTTGGGCACCCTGGAGAGGCGGGAGACTGGTGCAGTCCTGGCCTCCATGGAACTATGCCTCCCTAGTCAGGCCCTGGGCTTGGCTCTGGGCACCAGGCCAGCAGAGAGCAGGGAAGAGACACCTATCTACCCTAGAAAGGATGGGGGATGGGAAGTCCCACCTCCAAGCTCCTCCTTCCCCAAGAGGGCAGTCCAACTCCAATGCCCAGTGTGACAGCTCCCCTGGAGAGAGATGGGGGGCTAGCAACGGCAGAAGGACCCTGGCCCTTTAAGAGATCTGACAGCGCCCTGCGGCTATGTGCTCTACAAACAAACTGGCTATACAGTTACTCTTAAAAAGGTACATTCTGTTCCACAGGCAAGGCAGGGAAGGGCATCATGCCAGAGCACCCAGCTTCTCACCCTGGGAGCCCCAGGCAACTTCCTCTTTGTGGGTGGGGCTGGGTGGGCTACAGGCCACAGGCTCTGGGCAAGGCAGAGCAAGAAAGAGGACAGCGCCACCTAAAGCAGGGGCCACTGGAGGGACCACAAGGAGTGTTGGGGAACTGTATCTACAGCAACCCCGAAGGCTCGGCTGGGCAAAAGTGCCTGTGCCTGGTCAGGGGACGACATGAGACAGCCGACTCCACTGGCTCATGCTTCTCTGCAACGGACGTCCCGGAAGCCCTTTTACTGGGTACCGTCCCCTCCAGCCTCCCCACACCTCGCTGCAGGTGAGGACACCACCCTATGAGGCAGGGTCCTCAGCAGCATCACGAGGTCGACGCCATTTGCATCTTCCTTTTACAGAATGGGAAACTAAGACTGGGAGAGGCAAGATGTGCTGTCTGCACTCTCACAGAGAAGATTTCAGCCCCTTGGACAACCAGGTCTGCCCGCAGCCAAGCTCTTACGAGAGCCTCACCTCACATACCGCTCAGAACCCAGAGGCAGAAGCCCACATGGGCAGAGAGCCTCAAGGCAGTTGCCAGAGCCCTGGTCCTCAGTGGGAAGTAGGCGAGATGAGGTCGGAGCCTAATGCCCCTCTTGTCCACAGTCCCACCCCAAACTACTCCCAGTCCAGGAGAGGAGAGACCACCCATCACCTCCCCTGTGCTCTTGGAGCTGGCCTCGGTCCAGGAGACAGGTGACTCCCCCCTTGCTAACTCCATCAAAAGCCTACTCGGTCCCCCCGCATCACCGCTGAGAGCTGCCTAGAAGGCAGGCACCAAGCCCGGAGTCTCAGGCTGGGGGTCAGGGGTCAGGGTAGGATGTAGCCTCCCCTGCCCTCTCAGCCTTGCCCCCACCCAGGGGCTAAACATCACCTGCCCTTCTCCAGCCCTCCACAGTGTCTCTGCAGATGATACTATTTCAAAAGCCTCAGGCTAAAGAGCTGCGGACAGTGGCCCATGGGAGCAGAGCGCAGGGTCTGTAGCCTTCCTCCCCCTCAGCAGGGCCTTCTGCCCCAAACCCCTGATGGAGACTGACCCCCGCAACCAGGCCTCCCGACCCCTGCCCCCCTTCCAGATCCAGCCAGACATCCCTCACCCAGTGTCCATCCAGGGCTCACCCACTGCCCTGATCACCAGACCCCTTCTCATTCCTGGCCTGATGCCCCAAGGCCTACCTCCCTGACCACCCACCTGCTTCCAGAGGAAGGCATCACCACGGTTGAGCTGCCAGGCCAAGACCAAGTGCAGGGTGGAGAGGCCCAGGCCGCTGAAGACAGCAGCCCGCATGCGGATAGGGAGGAGCGTGTAGGTGATGTAGACAAAGAACACGGGGCACCAGAGGCCTGCAGATGGGCTGTGCGGGTCGGCTGCCAGGGCGCCCCCGACCTGCACGGCCGCCAGGATGCCCAGCACCACGTAGCTCACCACCCACATGGAGTCCTGGCGGAAGCTGTGGCGGTTGCACACCACCATGAGTGCCACGAAGAGGGTGGCGGCACAGGCCAGCAGGGCCACATAGGCGGGCTGAGGGCGGGCGGGCGCTGCGTGGAAGGCCAGCAGCACGGCCGTGAGCAGCACGAGCGCCGCCATGAGCAGCGTCAGGCTGCTCTGGTTCATCTGGAAGAAGTACCGCTGGTACAGGCGCTCCAGCTTGGCCGAGCGGAACTGCTTCGACTGGAACACCTGCACCAGCTGGCGCCAGCAAGCCCGCCTGCTCCTGGTGGCCACGGCGGGGGCCGCCTCCGCTGCTCCGATGGCCACGGCCACCTCAGGGTCCTCGAAGCCCAGGGCCACCGCCCGCAGCCCCAGCTCCGGGCCCTTGCCTGGGCCGCCCCTCCGGATGAAGGCCTCATCCTGCCAGGGACACCGAGGAGCAGTGGCGGGGGTTGGGCTGGGCGGCTGCGCACCCTGGAGGCAGCTCATGTAGCGGGGCGTGCAGAAGCCACTGGTGCGGGTCCCGCGGCGCGGCCGCTGCTGCCCATTGCGCTCCCCCCAGGCTGTTTTCCGTTCATCCACTTTGGGGACCAAGAGGCCGCTAAACCACGACATCCTGCGGGGAGGAAAGGAATGAGACGGTGTCAATACCCCCATCATGGGCCGCCACCACCAGCAGCTCTCACTAACTGAGCACTTTCTGCTGCCAAGCTGAGCGCTTCAGGGACATCCTCGTCCTAAAATGACTCTGAGGAAGATCAGGGTAGCCCTAGTCAACAGGTGAGAAAATCGAAGCAGAGACGGGTAGGGTCACCTGCCCAAGGTCAAGCAGCCACACGAGTGTAAGAGCTGAGATTCTAACCCAGATCGGTCTGACTCCAAAGCAGTTCACTTAAACATCCACCTCTTCCTTACAAGGCACTGATTTGGTGTGACCTGTCAGTGAGAAAAGCCGCCTGGCTCAGGAGAGAGGGCACACCCTAGACAGGGGCTAGCACCACCCCGCACTGGGGGACTGGTGCCACTGGCGTCCCAGTGGCATCTGATCTGATTTTTCAACAGAAGCTTTAAAAAAAAAAAAAAGTAGACTTTAACACGACATCTCCTGGTTTTACATGTTGGCAAGGGACTTCCCTGGTGGCTCAGTGGTTAAGACTCCACTCTCCCAAAGCAGGGGGCCCAGGAGCCATTCCTGGTCAGGGAACCAGATCCCACATGCCATGTGGCGCGGTCAAAAGATTTAAAAAAAAAAAAATTAAACTTTGGCAAGTAACCAACATTTCTCAATACTGCGAGCCAAATAAATCACATCTATGGAATGAATTCAGCCTGTGAGCTACCAATTGGTGACCTCTGTACATGGGGGGGATCTTGCATGCGTGCGCTCGTGCACACACACCGCTCACTTCACTGAGTGAAAGTCAAACTCTCCCTCAGGTCCCAGCTTAAATGTAACTTCCTCAGGAAGGTGTCCCAGTGCCCCCACCCAGACTAGGTTTGGTCCCGTATTCACTCTCCATGAATTCCCTCCGTAGTACTGATCACAACTGAAACTAAACCATCCCTTGGAAAAGACCCTGATGCTGGGAAAGACTGAGGGCAGGAGGAGAAGGGGGCCCAGAAGACAAGATGGTTGGATGGCATCACTGACTCAGTGGACATGAGTTTAAGCAAACTCCAGGAGATGATGAAGGACAGGGAAGCCCAGTGTGCCGCAGTCCTTGGGGTCACAAAGAGTCGGACAAGACTTAGAGACGGAACAGCAACCACAACAGCCCTTGTTTATTGTGTGACTCTGCCCCCAGACTACAATGTTATGAAAGGACAGACGACACCTAGTTTGTTCAGCACTTTATCCCCACCCCCAAGTACCCCGAGCATTGAGCCTGGCTCATAGCAGGTACTCAACCAATTTATATGTTGAAAAGATAGGAAAAAAGCAAGCTCAAGGGACTAGTTCAGAGAAGCTAACGTGAAATAATAACTAACAGTGATAATCCTATGATTCTCCATCTCTCTTTCTGCACTCTGCTTCACTTAGCCTCTTTGCTGTTCCCCAACACACCATGCACAAGCCAGCTTGGGACCTTGGTGCCTGCTGTCCCTTTTGCCTAGAACAAGGGCTCCTCCAGGTCACAGCTCAAACACCCCCTTATCAGTGAGCTTTCCCTAACCACTCTATTAAAATAGCAACCCCCTTTCCTGGCGCTCCCTATCTCTCTTCCGAGCTTTATGCTTTATTTTTCTCTACCACTCTTATCGGCAACCGCCATTATATATATTTTCTTATTTGTTCATTGTCTGTCTCTCCTAACTGGAATGCCAACTTCACGAGGGCAAGGATTTTGGCTGGTTTTGCTCACTGCCACATCTACAACACCTAGAAGGGTCTAAATGAATGTTCGCTGAGTGGACAGATGGGTTGGGGGACGGATGGATAGATAACACTTCCATGCACTTTCCCTCTGCTTTGAACTACTATCTGATCATCACCAAAACCCTGTGAGGCTGGTCCTGTGGCCACCCAGTGCACAGGACAGATTTGACAGCCAAACAAAACAAAATGCAACTGAGGTCCACTGTAGTCTTACACGGCCGGCCCAGACTCTAGAGATCACGAGTAACCAAGTCAGCCCCAGATCTCACGTCTCCGGGAGGGAAGTGTCTCGACCTGGGCCGGGAGGACTCCCTGACAAAACCGTGGACGTGTCTCCAGCTGAGCCCAGCTCAGAAGGTGAGGGTGAGAGCCCTGCCACCACGGATGCCTGTGTCCCCCTCCAGGGCTACACTCCTCCATGGCCACGGGGCACCCTGAGGGGCTCCTCATTCTTAAACCTGCAGAGCTAGCAGCACTGACATTCGTATTCACGAGAGGAGTACCCAGCACTTGCCCCAGGTGGCCACAGCAGCAGTGCTTCAAGCTGACAGCCAGGGACCCCCAGAGCAGAAGGCAGCCTGGGGACCTCTCCGCACATGGGGAACCCCCATTCCCAAGCACACTCCGCTAAGTTCCCTCGGTGTCCTTCAACCCCTTAACATCACCAACAGCACCATCTGGAGAAACAGATCCAAAACCTAAGACTTCTGGTCAGGCTGGCGTTTGGAAAAGGTCACCGAAGAAAGCCTGGCTCTTCAAAACACTTCCCTGGATACAGGGTCTTGGGAATGAGACCAGGCTTCAAACCGTACTATGATTATTTGCTAGCTTCACGGCCTTGGAAAAAGTTACATCACCTCCCTATGTCACTTTCTTCATCCGTATAATGGGAATAAGAAGCGTTGCGAGGAAAGAATAACAGCCCCTGCCACACACATAGTACACACTTAATAAATGTGAGCTCTTCTCCCCGCCTTCCACCACTTTGAACCCAAAAGCCTGTCAATGTCCAAGAGATGGAAAGAGAGGAAAAATCATGAGCAAAACCCCATGCGTGCCAGCCAGTCACATGTTGCTATGTCCTCAACTGTCAGTCTCCAGAGCTGCATGAGACACAGCCCAGAGCGAGCAGGTTGCCCACTCCCTGTGATGTTTCGCTTCAGTCTCACCCTCACCCGTCCCCTGACCTGTCCTTACCACCACCACCCCTCGCCACTGGCCAGACCTCTGTTCCCAAAGGACCCGTTTCTGGCCATGTTCCCGCCCCCTGGAAGCACATTCTAGCATGTGGCTTGTACTCACAGAGGAAGGACACACACTGTCCAGCAGAACGCATGACCCTCCCAAGAACACTCTGACCCCACAAGCGGATAGCTTTGGAGATCTGTAATTGTCCAACCAACTGCAACCATCCCACCCTGGGCTTCACTCCAGGCGCTGCCCAACTTGGGAGAACTCACTCCTGGCACCCCATGCCAGGCTGGTACGGCAGGGAACAGGGCAGGGTACTGTTCAAAGCCACAAAACTTCCCTATACGGGCCCCCACCCCTACATGTCCAGGAACCCAACTCTGTGAACCACAGACCACCCGCTCCTCCCCAGATGCAGGCTCCTGAGCCTGTGCCCGGAACCCCTCCTCCCCAGGCTCCTGGTCTCTTTGCTCTCTCTCACCGATCTTCTGCTCCAACACAGATACAGGCACCTCCGGCTCCATCTGGGAGCTGTGTCCATGCAGCCTGGCAGACCCAGGCCCAGGGCCCCTGACCCTAAATCTGGATCCTCCGGTGGGTCTGCAACTTGGAGCCTGAAGCAGGCCACGCCCCAGCCCCAAGGATGGCTGTACTTGCTGCTTCGCCCTACACCCTTCACTCTACACCCTCTTCCTGGCCACCTCCTGTTCCCAGGACCCCTCTGCCCCTGCCCTCCTTGGCAAAAGGAAGCTCCGGGGGGACTTTAAAAGGACTTCAGAAAGTTCATGGCAGAAGGCGCTGCCCAGGCTGGGCACTTCAGTGCCAGCACCACCCATCAGGCTGGGACGTGGGCCTCAATTCCAGGCCTATCCAGATGTGGATGAGCCTGGCCAGGGCCTGTATCAGGAGGTCCGGGGACCCTATCCCTCCCTTCCTTAGCCCCTGGTCTCCCTGAAGATGGCACTGAGCTCCGTCCTCCGCCACAGCCAGAAAACCCCCATCAGGCTCCTCCAGTCACAAGGCACTCGGGGCAGGGGAGGCTGGGGAAAGAGTCCACCGCCTGACTCTTGATTCGAGCTTTTCAGTCGGGCCCCAGAGCTGTTCTGAATAAAGTCTGCCTTAGCAGCCAGCCAGCACACCAACCCTTTCTGTTCCCAAGGTCTGGGGTGAGGTGGGTGATTGCAGGCAGAGGGCACCCCTCCCTCCCTTCTGCCCCAAGCACAACCACACTCTACCTCAAACTCGGAGACGCACCCACAGCCCGGCTGCAAAAACCTCAGGACAGCCCCTCCCCGCTGTACATGCCTCCCCCCATCTTCCCCGCCAGCCGGGAACTCACTCCGGGTGGAGAAAGAGAAGCGCCCAGCGAGGGGTGAGGGTGGGAGGCTGCAGCCCCGGGCCTGAGTCCACCGTGCCCCATCCATCCCCTCCCGGACTTCCCTCCGCCAGTCCCGAAGTCCCGGAGCTCCCCGCTCCTCCGCGACCACAGACCTCTCGGGGGGCTGCGCGGGAGTCCGCCCGCCGCCGCGCCGAGACCCGAGCGCCGGGCGCCGCCGCCTCCCCCGACGCTCCTCCGCGCGGTCTCACCTGCCGGCCGGGGTCGGCGCGTCCCCGGGGCCCCCGCCCCGCCGTCCCCGCGGGCTCCGGCCGGCCGGCCGGCAGTCCCGCGGTCCTGCTCCGCGCCCGTGCGTCCCGGCCGTGCCGCCCGCCGTCCGCCGAGCGCCGGGCCCGCGCCCCCTCCCTTGTTGTCCAGCGCAGCCGCCCTCTACCCCGGATCCAGAAGTCCCCTCCCCGCCGGCTCCCGGACTCCCCGCCTTAAAGGCACAAGCTCCTTTTGTCTGGGCACCCCCTCCCCCCCGCCACCACCCCGGACGCCCGGCCGAGCGGCCCGATTCCCTTCGGAGGAGCGGGGTAGGGGCGAGCGAGCCCGGAGAAGAATGGAAACCCTCCCTCCGCGCGCCCCCTCCTCTCCTCCGGCCGCTCCCTCCCCCAGTCTTGGGAAAACAGGCGGCTACTGTTCTGGGATCAAGACCCCGGGGAGGAGCCGGCCGGCCGGCCCTCTCCCCACTTCCCTCCACCCCCGGGCTGCCTCCTCTAGCATTCTCTTCCCACCCTCACTCCCGGGGTCCCCCCACGCGCAGGGGAAACGCACTCTCCAGCAGCGATTACCCGACCCCCTCCCGCCCCCGTCCCGCGCCCAGAGGGTCAGCTTCCTTCCTGTCGGGGTACCCTGGGACTGAACGGGTGCCCAGCACCCACTCCTCACCCCTCCTCCCTACCCCAGCCTCCACCCCGCCATTCCCGCCCCGCCTGCCACGGCTCTGCTCGCTCCCGAGGGAACTCGGTTTAATAATTAATAAAGATTTCATTCCACAAGGCGCCAGGTGTGTGCGGCCTGCTTCCCCACACACCACTTTTTTCCTCTTCCTCCTCCCTCCGGAGCGTTGGCCCCACGTGAATCTCCGGCACCCAGAGCCCCAGGGGGACTGAGGGAAGGGGCACTCACCACGTGGCCCCACTCTCTCTGGGAAGCCGCTCCCCAGCACCTGCCCATATGTAGACACACACCTGCACCTTTCACACACACACTTTTTACCCAAAGGGTTGTCCTTCTCTGTGGAGTGGGGGTTGGGGTGAAGAGAGGGTGCATTGCTAGGGTACTGAGAAATTGTTTGGGACTTTTATTTATTTCCCAGGTTTTCAAGCCGGGAGCTGCAGCCCAAGTAACCTGGATGATGGGAAAATCACGTGAAAACCGCTTTAACCCTTTGATGGTTAGAAAGACGGTGTAGCCAGAAAGGAGAGGAGGGTGAGTGACCTCACCCAGGATGTAGGTGATTCTGGCTTTAGAGGGGGTGCCAGTCCTCCCGAGCTGGGGAGAGGGCGGCTTGTCAGCCTTCCCCTGGAGGCTGCTCGCAGGGTCCTCAACCAGCCCAGTAGTTCATCCTTCCTTTGGCAGCACCTTCCCCACCCGGAGGTCCCAGCCTAGATATCGGAAGCTGCTCTTCAGACCCAGCCCTCCTGCCCTCACTTGCACTGTGCTTCAGGGCCCAACTCTTGTCCTTGCCAAACTCCTACTAGGATCCCGAAGCCCGGGACAGAGCCTGAGGCCAGAAAGAGAGGGGAAGAATTAAGAAAATCCCTTTCAGGGGGCTTCCCTGATGGTTCAGTGGCTGAGACTCCGTGCTCCCAATGCCTGGCTTCCATCCCTGGTCAGTGAACTAGATCCCACATGCCGCACCTAAGACCTGATACAATCAAATAAATATTTTTTAAAAGAGAAAAAAAAGCCTCTTTCAGTCACTTATCAGGCATATATAATTGGAAACTCTTCATCTGTGGTTAATCATCACTTACTCTCTTGGCGCCTCATCTATAAAATAGGGATAAAACTATCTGTCTTGTCTTACAAAATTTTCAGGATAAGCTAGAAAAATGTTGGTTAAAATGTTTGAAAATTGAAAGTGAGAAAGGGACAATTTATTCTTCCATGTATGAGTCTCAGTGGTGCAGGCCTGGCCTGTAATTTGACCTTTGGGGCCTTTCTGCCTGACTTCTCCCTTCAAGTAGCCAGTGTTCTGATCACTGTCAAAATTTCCTCTCCAATCTGAATCTAGTATCTGCCATTTATCTCTTAGAATAATATGTTTACAGACAGTATTGGGGAAATACAAAAGACATTGAGGGAAAGAAGTGTGTGTGTTATGAAATTTTATATTTCAAAATGGAAGCCTTGATCCTTCATTTTATTTTGGAATGAAAAAGAAAATTTGGGGGACATCAACCAAGTAAGCTGGAGAAACATGCTAGGGACGCATCTCTGGCCCCCTCTGCCTCCTGGGAAGCTGCTATGGCGGTCTGGCCTCCTGCAGTCCTTTTCTGGTTTCTGAAGGGCAAGGCTGGCACCAGCATGGTCCTTTGATCCCTACTATCTGCACCTTACACAGAGGATCTGTTTCTAGCGCTATTGGGGCCATAAAAATGATTCCAGCCCTTTACTTCACAGATAGGAAACGTGAGCTAGTGCTAGGCATGTGGGGAATATTCAATCATTAAACATTTTAATCTATACGATATTAGAGCAGGAAGAAATCTTTATGTAATGCAGCTGCTATACTTTCCATAAACAAAATAGCAAGCACATTCATATCATTTGCTGTGCACTGAGTAGTCTTCTAAGCCCTTGACTTAAAACAATTCATTTAATCTTCATAATTGCGTTCATGATGCTGTTACTATCCTCACCTTGGAATGAGGATGAAAAATGAGGCACAGAGAGGTTCAGTAGTCCCAGGATCACAGAGTGGTAGGTCCAGATTCTGAGCACGGGCTGCTTGGCTTCAGAGTCTGTGTGTCACCACTGTCCTCTGCTGACTCTGGAAAACCCAGCCCCTGAGATGGGAGTGGACTTGCCTATGATCACCCAAACCTAGACAGCATATTAGAAAGCAGAGATATCACTTTGCTGACAAAGGTCCGTATAGTCAAAGCTATGGGCTTCCCAAGTGGCACTAGTGGTAAAGAACCTGCCTGTCAATGCAAGAGACATAAAAGACGCAGGTACAACCCCCCTGGGTTGGGAAGATCCCCTGGAGAAGGGCATGGCCACCCACTCCAGTATGCTTGCCTGGAGAAGTCTATGGACGGAGGAGCCTGGAGGGCTACAGTCCATGGGGTCACAAAGAATTGGACACGACTGAAGTGATCTAGCACAGCAGATGGTTTTTTCAGTAGTTGTATACAGATGTGACAGTTGGACCATAAGGAAGACTGAGTGCCAGAGAACTGATGCTTTCGAATTCTGGTGCTGGAGAAGACTCTTGAGAGTCCTTGGACTGCAAGGAGACCAAACCAGTCAATCCTACAGGAAATCAACCCTGAATAGTCATTGGAAGGACTGATGCTAAAGCTCCAACACATTGACCATCTGATGCAAAGAGCCAACTTATTGGAAAGGACCCTAATGCTGGGAAAGATTGAGGGCAGGAGAAGCGGGTGGCAGAGGATGAGACAGTTGAATAGCATCGCTGACTCAAAGGACATGAGTTTGAGCAAACTCTGGGAGATAGTGAAGGACAGGGAAGGCTGGCGTGCTGCAGTCCATCGGGTCACAGAGTCAGACCCAACTTAGGGGCTGAACAACTACAACAACGAATGGTCACACAACTGACTGGCGACAGAAGAGGACAGGCACACAGCCCTGGCCCTGGTTCCTTTCCCTCTCCACTCAGCTTCCCTGGGCGGGCCCAAAAGTTCGTTTGGGGTTTTCCATACGATCTTAGGGAAAAACCCAAATGAACTTTTAGCCAACCCAAGATCATATAGACGTGAGTTGTTCTCATCCTTCCCTATATTCCCTCGGAGGCACGACGTTCTTCTGCTGGCAGGCGGCAACATTTTTCTCCCCTTTGGCTGTGGGGAATGCACTGAAGGGTAGGGACAGTGGGCCCCCTACCTGCAGCTTCCTTACCCCGGAAGAGTGAGACCTGATGCTAGTGACTGACTGTCGGGGACCAGGGACTCCAGATTAGAGCACGGGTTAGAGTCTGGGCCTTCCACCAGCCCCTCGGTGAGAGAAGGGTGCACGTGTGGGACATTTTTAAGTCAAATCACCTCCCTCTGAAATGCATCAAGGCTATTTAAAAGAGCTTGCATAGCAAACATGGAATTTTTGAGACGGTGGTTCTCAGACTTAATCCTGAGCCCCTGGAAGAAATGGTACTCTTAGCAGACCAGGATGAAATATTAATATATTAAAATACATAATGTTGTACATTGCCAGGTCTAACAGACTCTAGAATCACGGGCACCTATGTTTTACAAAAAAATATTGGAGAAACTTTAAAATTGAGAAAATTCTATTAATTTTTAGTCCTTGAGCCAGAACACAATGGCTATTACTCAATTTTCATGGCAGAACACCTTGATCCAGCTGAGGGAACACCAGCCCTGCTGAGCCTGGTTTGAGAACCACTACAATAAGTGAAATACTCAGAAAAGACCTTCTTATCCCAGGGTGGGAAATAAAACCAGTCGGGAATCAGTTGGAAAGTTTTAACCCTAACAAAGAGAATTAAAAAGAGAGAGGCAGCTGGCATGAACTGTTTCTGTCGTCCAAGTCTAGCTTAATGTCAATGACTGTGGTTTTCTTCTAATACAGACCACAGTCACAGAGTGATATACTCTCAACCCCTCATTTTCACAAAGAGGAAATTCCTATGAGAAAAGTGCATCATATGTAAATGCAAGTTCCATATCACTGTAAGTGTATCTGGACAGTGCTATAAATATCCAGCGTTGAAAGCACCCTGGAACATAACTAATGGAAGAGCTTGAGTCCCCTGAGCTTTCCCTGGGTTGTTTGGGAAACAGCTAAGCAAGCCTCTGCCTACTCCCTTTTACAAGGCAAGGATTCCTTTACAGTGCAAACAACCATTCCCTGACTTTTCTCTCTTCAAGATCAGATTTCTGTGTATTTCATTTCTGGAAAGTAGGAAAGATGTGTCAAGACATCCCACATTCGTATATCCCCTGTCCACTACCCCACCAGAACATGGCTACTGCCACCATCACCACCCCAGAGACTCTTGGCTTCCTCTAGGTCCCAGATTGGAGGAGCCCTTGGGTGCCACCAGTCCCACAGCCACTACCATCTATGGGAATGGAATGGTTAACTGTCAACCCAAGATGGATACGAACTTCCTCATTCCTTAGCTCCCCATCATTCATTTATTCTTTCTTTCTTTCCACAAATACTTATCCAGTGCTTACTAAGGCCCGGTACTGTTCTGTTCATAGGTACTGGGGCTACAGTCTCAGCAGACTGGGTCCTTATTCTCATGGAGCTTTCCTTCTAGTGGGAGGAGACAAGAAACAAATGAATAGATGAGAAGATATGTTGATGGTGATAGGTGTGATGATAACCGTTAGAAATGGGGACAGGGACTTCCCTGGTTCCAAGGGTTAAGAATCCACCTTGCAACGCAGGGGACCCAAGTTTGATCCCTGGTGGGGAACTGAGATCCCACATGCCTCGGGGCAACTAAGCTCATGCTGTGCAACTACTGAGCCCACGTGCCACAACTAGAGAGTCTGTGAAATTCACTGAAAGGTCCCCAATGCTGCAACTAAGAACTGACACAGCCAAAAATAAATATTAAAAAAAAAAAAAAAAAAAAGCGGGGACAGATAGGAAGTAAGTTCCTCTCTGAGGAAGTAATGTTTTCATGGAGACTTGAATGACAGGGAATCAGCCGTGCAAAAAATATGAGTAAAGAGCATCCAGGCAGAGCGGACAACTAGTGTAAAAGTCTGGAGGTAAGAGCAAGCTCACTGGGTTCAAGAAACAGAAAGCAAGTCAATGAGGTTGAAGCCCAGTGTGCTGGAGGAAGAGAGTAAAGATGAGGTCAGAGAGGGAGGCATGCCCTAGCTAGTGCAACAGCTCGGAGGCCAGGGTGAGGAGCTTGGATTTCATTCAAAGTGTAATGAGAAGCCTTTGGAATATGTTAAGCTCAGAAGCGGCATGATCTGATTTATGGTTTTAAAAGATCATGTTGGCTGCTAGATGAAGAATAAATCAAGGGATCAAGAGATGCAAGGGAAACCACTTAGGAAGCTATTATAGTGGTTCAGGTGGAAAACAGCAATGTCTTAGACAAGGATGGTGATAATAGTGGGCTATTGAGAAGTGAAAGGTTTGGAGTTGAAGTACCCTGATGACCTGTCTTGGTTCCCTCTGCATGGTTGATCCACAACAAATAATAATCCCAAACTGACAAATGTGTATTGAGTAGCCACTGTATGCCAGACACTGTGCTAGGCGCTGGAAGTTACAGTCCAGCTGCTGCTGCTGCTAAGTCGCGTCAGTCGTGTCCGACTCTGTGCGACCCCATAGACAGCAGCCCACCAGACCCCGCCATCCCTGGGATTCTCCAGGCAAGAACACTGGAGTGGGTTGCCATTTCCTTCTCCAATGCGTGAAAGTGAAAAGTGAAAGTGAAGTCGCTCAGTCGTGTCCGACCCTCAGTGACCCCATGGACTGCAGCCTTCCAGGCTCCTCCCTCCCTGGGATTTTCCAGGCAAGAGTACTGGAGTAGGGTGTCATTGCCTTCTCCGTACAGCCCAGAGAAGATAAACCTACCCTCTGCTGCCCCTCATATCAAGCTCTAGGCTGAGCAAGCCACTGCCCACCCCAGGCCCTGTCCCACCTTCAGGGCCATGGCCACACCCTCACCTCACCCCTGCACTAGACTCCAACGCTGAGCTGGAGTTAATGGCATGGGGGTGGGGGAAGTGTTAACAGCTGGAGAATTGATGCCATAAAAAAATGAGTCCAAAGTCCTCCCAAGATCTCAGAGCAAAGATTGAAAGAGCCCAAAGCTCCAACAATGGGGAGATGGGGCACTCAGGGCCATGAGGACAAGAGAAACCAGATGGTGCCCACACCAGTGCTCGCGCTTCTCTGAACCCCTACAGCCTCAACACACCAGAGCCCCAGCCAAGCCCGACTTCTCTCTACCCCTTGGTTTTACTGCTCCCAAGCTCTCCAGCTCCCTTTGATTTCTGAGTCTTGTGTGCCCTCTGGTGGCAGATTCCTGACACTGCAGCCCACAGTTAGCCTCTCCAGTTTTTCACCATGCAAGCTACAATCCGTGCTGGGGCAGGGCAGGGGACACTATGGGAACCAGACTCTTCCATGGTGGTGTGTGTGTCTGTGTGTGTGTGTGTGTGTGTGTGTGTGTGTGTGAGCACACACGTGCAGTCTCTCAGTCGTGTCTGACTCTGTGACCCCATGGGCTGAAGCTAGGCTCCTCTAGGCTAGGCTCCTCCAGGCTAGGCTCCTCCGTCCATGGAATTTTCCAGGCAAGAATATTAGAGCAGGTTGCCATTTCCTCCTCCAGGGCATCTTCCTAACCTAGGGATCAACCTGCATCTTCTGCACTGGCTGTTTAGCACTGAGCCACCTGGGAAGTAATTTCCCTTTGTCCCTGCCTGTTTTTTAAGCCTGGTACTCTGACCTTTCCATCAATTCTATGAGCAAGTTATTCCCTGTTGTTAGTCGCTCAGTCATGTCCAACTCTTTTGTGATGCCATGGACAGTAGCCTGCCAGGCGCTTCTATCCATGTGATTTCCCAGACAAGAATACTGGAATGGGTTGCCATTCCCTTCTCCAGGGGATCTTCCCAACCCAGGGATCGAACCCAGGTCTCCTGCATTACAGGCGGATTCTTTATCATTAGACACCAGGGAAATTCAAGATATTTCCTAACCTTCCAGTAACCTTCTAATAAATATCTCTTCTGTTCACATTAGTCGAAGTCTATTTCTGCTTTTACAACCAAGATGACTGATACATTGATTGGACAATTGATCCAGCCTCTCTCAGCTCTAGTTTCCTCTTTGGTAAAAAGGGATGAAAGTGAATTCTTTTTCCAAGGCTGTTTTACTAAATGAGTGTATTAGTTATCTATTGCTGCCTAACTACCACACATTTAACACCTTAAACATGTTTACTAGCTCAGTTTCTGTGGATCAGGACTCAGGGCATGGCTTAGTTGTGTGCTCTGAGCTGTAATCAAGGTGTCAGCCAGGGCTGCAGTCTCAACCGAGGCTTGGATGAGGAAGAATCTAATTCCAGGTTCAGGTGGTTGTTGACAGTTCCCGAAGGGTGTTGGACTGAGGGTCTCAGCTCTTTGCTACATGTATCTCTCCAGCATGGCAGCTTACTTCATCAAAACTGGAGGGAGAGAGTCTGCTAGCAAGATGGAAGTCACAGGCTCCTGTAGCCTAATCAAAGAACTGCCATCTCATCCCTTTTGCTTTGTTCTGTGAACTAGAAGCAAGTCACAAGGCTGGCCCTTATACCAGAGGAGTAGATACCAGAAGACAGGGATCCTCTGGGGCCAGCTTGGAGTCAGCCTGCCACAGCAAGCTAGCTCTTAGTTTTCATTCTAGGCCTTGTTCAGAATCACACTTCCTTCTTTTGGGGGGTGGGGGGTGGGGTGGGGAGGGTGTGTGCCATGTCCCAAGACTGGCAGGATCTTAATTCCACAACCAGGGACTGAACCCCGGCCTGAGGCAGTGAAAGTGCAGAGTCCTAATCACTGCATCACCAGGGAAGCCCCAGAATCCCACTTCCTTCTTGAGGGCTTGTCAAGTCCCTCCTCAACCCAAACTCCTCCCAATCAGCCTTTCTTACAAAAGAGGAAGCTTGATGTACTGGGTGTCACATGGGATTATTTTTAATTGTGTTGGGGGATATATGTAATTTCAGTGCTATGAGAAAATGTTCTTTTTGAGAAATACTACTGAAGTTTTTAGCGGTAGAATATTATGATGTCCATACTTTTGTTTAAAATATTTTCGAGTAGTAAGGAGAGAGTCATAAGGCCATTCTCCCACTGCTTCCCCATCTCCCTGGCTGAGTAGTTGCCATGGAAAAAGTTGCTTTTGCTCTTGCCAAAAATGGTCTAGAAAGTCAGCTTTATACATGTGCTCAAGATGGGAGTGGGACTAAAAGGAACAATATCTAATAAATATCAGAATTCCTCATCTCATGAGCCTCAGAGGTTGTGTGTAAGGCTGTAAATATATGTGTGTGTGTGCTGTGTGCTAAGTCGCTTCAGTCATGTCTGACTCTTCGCGACCCTATGGACTGTAGTCTGCCAGGCTCCTCTGTCCATGGGATTCTCCAGGCAAGAATACTGGAGTCGGTTGCCATGCCCTCCTCCAGGGGATCTTCCAAACCCGGGGATCTCCTGGGTCCTCTGCATTGGCAGGCAGGTTCTTCACTGCTAGTGCCACCCGGGAACCCCCATAAATACATAAATATACATAGATAGATAGATAGATATAACCTCACTAAAGTGCTTTCATCCACCCTGAATAGAAGGATGTGGGGTGGAGATGATTGTCATTGGCTTATAGATATTGTCATTTAAAAAATTGGTGTTTAGCGTACGGCATTTCCTCTTCTGTATTGTGCTTAGTTCTTCAGGACAGATCAAGATCAAGAGAAAGGATCCTAGAGAAATCCCAGGATGGAGAACCAGCACCTAGGAATCAGCTATCACTCTGTAGATGTGGGTGGCAGACACTCAAGACAAGGATTCTCTTTGAACTTGGTTTTGACCCAGGTGCATCTCAGCCCTTAGTTCAGGACCTGGGCATCAGGGAAGAGAAGGGAGAAGAGAAAGTCATTGAGTTGCTGCTGCCTTGGCACAGGCTGGCTCCAAGGCTCCGCGGCAGGGAGCAGGAAGCACGCTTCACTTTGCACAGTGTTGGCCCCAGGAAAAATGATGGCCAACCTTAGCCCTGCCTTTCCTCTCCTCCCTGGTCTTCTCACTCTTTCCTCCAGCTCTCTCATCCCTCTCCTCCTCTCTGAGGTAACATCCTCCCTAATTAAGAAAAATGGACGAATGCCACCTTAACCAGATGACTAAATTTTTATACAATTTTATTTCTGTATTTTCGGCTGCTCTAGGTCTTCCTTGCTTTGCATGGGCTTTCTCTAGTTGCAGCAGCAGGGGCTCCTCTTGGTGGCGGTACATGGGCTTCTCACTGGGGTGGCTTCTCTTGCTGCGGAACGCGGGCTCCGGGCCTGTGGGCTCAGTACCTGTGGCTAACCAGCTCTAGAGCGTGGCCTTTCCAGTTGCGGGGCACGAGCTTTTGTTGCTCTGCGGCATGTGGAATCTTCCTGGACCACGGATGGAACCTGCGTCCCCTGCATTGGCAGGCAGGTTCTTTACCACTGAGCCACCAAGGAAGTCCCACCAGGTAATCAGATTTAACGTCGCCAAAAATGGGACAAGCTGACATCACTTGTCCCCCACAGGATGCACCAGGGAAGACACAGAGTCACTTGTCGTATTCCTACCAAAAATGTTTAAACTGAATCTGATCCCAAGGAGACAAATTGAGGTATATTTCTAAAATAATTGGCCTGCACAATTCAAAAATATCAATGTTATGCAAGAAAAAAATAGAGCAGGGAAATCTTATAGTTTTAAGGAAACCAGAGAGACACAATTAGACGTAATGCATGATGCTTGATTGGATCCCGCAGGTTTGGGGGGTTTTTTTGGTTTATTGTTTGTTCTTTTAATCACAGGAAAATTGTTGGGACCATTGGGGGAATTTGCAATGGACTATGTAGTAGATAATACTGTAACAATGTTAAAATTCCTGAATGTGATAACATTTTGTGCTTATGTAGAAATGTCTCTGTTCTTGGCAAATACATGATGAAGTATTTAGGAATGAAGCTGATATCTGGAACTAACTCAAATGGTTCGGCAAAAACACATGTCTACACAGCAAATGTGGGAAAACTGTAACAACCAGTGAATCTAAGTGAAAGTCATATATAGACATATAATTCTTGCAACTTTAAATCTACAGAAAGGTTTAGAAATTTCCAAGACAAACGTTTGGGGAAATGCCAATTCAGAAAAATACTCTAAATAAGGAAAGACGCAATATGCTATAATTCCCCTAAATTTCACATTTCCCTCCCACCAAGGTGGGGTTTTGGGGATTTAACAGTGACTGTTTACTCAATAGACATGCCGAGGGCTAGGTGTCGGCAAAACAAGACACTGAAAAATATTTATTTAGAAATAATTTTATATTTGATATTTTCCCCCACACATCAAATTTGTCATGGAAATTTTCAGAATTTTGTTAAACCTCGAAATTTTTTTGCAGTTGAGTTTCTTGAGGGTTGAATTGTTTTTCACTGTACAAGGATCATTATAATCTTTGTCATGCTTAGGGCATCTTATCACGTCCTCACACCCATCAACCAGCACAAACAGGCTAGGAGCTGGGAGGCAGGGAAACCCAGAAGGCATACAGTTCAGTTCAGTTCAGTCGCTCAGTCGTGTCTGACTCTTTGCGACCCCATGAATCACAGCACGCCAGGCCTCCCTGTCCATCACCATCTCCCGGAGTTCACTGCAAAGTCATTAAAAAAGAGAGAGAGAGAGAGAGAAAGAAACTAACTTTTAAATTGGGTAGCAGTTATCTTGGGGGCAAGATCTATAAAGGAGCCAAGCCTGGATGTCCAAGGATAAAGCCAGCTGTAGTGAGAGTGGGAACTTTCTTTAAAAAAAAAATAATAAATATATATATATTTGTTTGTTTGGCTGTGCCAGGTCTTAATTGCACCACTTGGGATCTTCACTCTTTGTTGCAGAGGCAGGTGAACTCTTAACTTTCTTGCTGGGGCAGGGCTCTCAAGGGAAAGGAGAGCCTTCCAGAGCTTCTCCCTTGGCTAAAGAAAAGCTATTTGCCTCCTATCCTCTTCCTTTCTTGTCTTCATTCCTTCTGCCCATCCCCTTCTCTCTCCCATCATCTTTTTCCCTTCCCAGTGAGGTGTAATGAGGGATTCCCAGGTGGCTCAGTGGTAAAGAATCTGCCTACCAAAGCAGGGACTGCAGGAGATGCAGGTTCAATTTCTGTGTTGGGAAGATCCCCTGGAGCCAAGGAAATGGCAACTTCAGTATTCTTGCCTGGAGAATCCTAGGGACAGAGGAGCCTGGCGGGCTACAGTCCACCAGGTCACAAAGAGTTGGACGTGACTGAGTATGCACGCATATGATGTAATGAACACCCCTCCATCTGGGCTGTGAAGTCAGGAAGACCTGAATTCCAATCAGAATGTAACTGGGACAAACTGTAAAAGATATTCATCCTTTCAGCAAACATTCATTAATTGCCTACTCGGTTCAGTTCAGTTTAGTTGCTCAGTCATGTCTGACTCTTTGTGACCCCTTGGACTGCAGCACGCCAGGCTTCCCTGTCCATCACCAACTCCCAGAGGTTGCTCAAACTCATGTCCATCGAGTTGGTGATGCCATCCAACCATCTCATCCCTTTCTCCTCCTGCCTTCAATCTTTCCAGCATCAGGGTTTTTTCCAATGAGTCAGTTCTTCTCATCAGGTGGCTGAAGTTTTGGAGCTTCAGCTTCAGTATCAGTTCTTCCAATGAATATTCAGGACTGATTTCCTTTAGAATTGACTGGTTTGATCTCCTTGAGGCTCAAAGGTCTCTCAAGAGTCTTCTCCAACACCACAGTTCAAAAGCATCAATTCTTTGGTGCTCAGTTTACTTGATGGTCCAACTCTCACATCCATACATGACCACCGGAAAAACCCATCACTTTGACTAGATGGACCTTTCTTGGCAAAGTAATGTCTCTGCTTTTAAATACGCTGTCTTGATCTGTCATAGCTTTTCTTCCAAGGAGCAAGCATCTTTTAGTTCATGACTGCAGTCACCATCTGCAGTGATTTTGGAGTCCAAGAAAATGAAGTCTGTTACTGTTTCCACTGTTTCCCCATCTATTTGCCATGAAGTGATGGGACCAGATGCCATGATCTTAGTTTTCTGAATGCTGAGCTTTAAACCAACTTTTTCACTCTCCTCTTTCACTTTCATCAAGGGGCTCTTTAGTTCTTCGCTTTCTGCCATAAGGATGGTGTCATCTGCATATCTGAGGTTATTGATATTTCTCCTGGCAATCTTAATTCCAGCTTGTGCTTCTTCCAGCCCAGCGTTTCTCACGATGTACTCTGCATAGAAGTTAAATAAGCAGGGTGACAATACACAGCCTTGACATACTCCTTTCCCAGTTTGGAACTAGTCCATTGTTCCACATCTGTTTCTAGTGGTTGCTTCTTGAACTGCAAACAGATTTCTCAGGAAGCAGGTCAGGTGGTCTGATATTCCCATCTCTTGAAGAATTTTCCAGTTTGTTGTGATCCACACAGTCAAAGGCTTTGGTATAGTCAATACAGCAGAAGTAGATGTTTTTCTGGAACTCTCTTGCTTTTTCGATGATCCAGCAGATGTTGGCAATTTGATCTCTGATTCCTCTGCCTTTTCTAAATATAGATTGAACATCTGGAAGTTCTCAGTTCATGTACTGGTGAAGCCTTGTTTGGAGAATTTTGAGCATTACTCTGTTAGTGTGTGAGATGCTACTAGGTAGCAGGCACAATTCTAGGTACTGAGATATAATGGGAAGTAAAAAAGGTTGACAAGGTTCATGGCCTCATACTACTTACATTCTAGTCCAGGGATGCAGATAATAAACAAACAGGCAAATGAAATAGAAAAATATATATCATGAAAAGTATATTGCATAATCTAGCTACATATTGTATGAACATACTATAGAACTGGAGAGGAGAAAGGCAAACCACTCCAGTATTCTTGCCTTGAGAACCCCATGAACGGTATGAAAAGGCAAAAAGATATGACACTAGAAGATGAGTCTCCCAGGTCAGAAGGCATCCAATATGCTACTGAGGAAGAGTGGAAGCCAATTACTAGGAGCTCCAGAAAGAGTGAAGTGGCTGGGCCAAAGCAGAGACAATGCTCAGTTGTGGATATATCTGGTGGTGAAAGTAAAGTCCGATGCTCTAAAAAACAGTATTGCAAAGGAACCTGGAATGTTAGGTCCATGAATCAAGCTAAATTGGATGTGGTCAAGCAGGAGATGCAAGATGGGACATCGACATCTTAGGAATCAGTGAACTAAAATGAACAGGAATGGGCGAGTTTAATTCAGATGACCATTATATCTACTGCTATGGACAAGAATACCTTAGAAGAGTGGAGCAGCCCTCATAGACAATGAAAGAGTCTGAAATGCAGTACTTGGGTACAATCTCAAAAACAAGAGAATGATCTCTGATGGTTTCCAAGGCATTCCAAAGTATTCAACATCACAGTAATCCAAGTCTATGCCCCAACCGCAAATGCTGAAGTAGCTGACATTGAACAGTTCCATGAAAACGTACAAGACGTTCTAGAACTAACACCAAAAGAAGTCCTTTCCATCACAGGGAATTCGAATGCAAAAGTAGGAGGTCAAGGAGTCCCCTGGTGGATCAGTGGCTAGGACTCCATGCTCCCAAGCCTGGGTTCTATCTTTGGTCAGGGACCTGAATCCCACAGGCCACAACTAAGACCCAGGGCTGAATAAATAAATATTTAAAAAAAAAAAAAAACCAACTACGATCTCTTTTTTTAAAAAAATAGGAAGTCAAGACATACCTGCAGTAACAGGAAGTTTAGCCTTGGAGTACAAAATGAAACAGGGCAAAGGCTAACAGAGTTGCCTTGAGAACACATCGGTCATAGCAAACACCCTCTTCCAACAACACAAGAGATAACTCTACACATGGACATCACCAGATGGTCAATACTGAAATCAGATTCATTATATTCTTTGCAGCTGAAGATGGAGAAGCTCTATACAGTCAGCAAAAACAAGACCAGGAGCTGACTGTGGCACAGATCATAAGCTCCTTATTGCAAAATTCAGACTTATATTGAAGAAAGTTGGGAAAACCACTAGGCCATTTGGGTATGACCTAAGTCAAATCCCTTATAATTATACAGTAGAAGTGATTAATAGATTCAAGGGATTAGATCTGGTAGACAGAGTGCTTGAAGAACTATGGAAGGAAGTTTGTAACACTGTACAGGAGGTGGTGACCAAATCTATCCCAAAGAAAAAAGAAATGCAAGAGGGCAAAGTGGTTTTCTGAGGAAGCTTTACAAATAGCTGAGAAAAGAAGAGAAGCAAAAGCCAAGGGGGAAAGGGAAAGATATACCCAACTGAATACAAGGTTCCAGAGAAGAGCAAGGAGAGATGGAAAAAAATATTCTTAAGTGAACAGTGCAAAGCAATAGAGGAAAGCAATAGAATGGGAAAGACTAGCGATCTCTTCAAGAAAATGTCAGATATCAAGGGAACGTTTTATGCAAGGATGGGCACGATAAAGGACAGAAACGGTAAGAGCCTAAGAGAAGCAAAAGAGATTAAGAAACAGTGGCAAGAGTACACAGAAGAACTATACATAAAATGTCTTAATAACCTGGGTAGCTATGATGATGTGGTCACTCACCCAGAGCCAGACATCCTGGAGGGTGAAGTCAAGTGGGTCCTAGGAAGTGCTATTACAAAGAAAGCTAGTAGAAGTGATGGAATTACAGCTGAGTTATTTAAAATCCTAAAAGATGATGCTGTCAAAGTGCTGCACTCAATATGTCAGCAAATTTGGAAAACTCAGCAGTGGCCACAGGACTGGAAAAGTCAGTTTTCATTTCAATCCCAAAGAAGGACAATGCCAAAGTATGTTCAAACTATCGAAAAACCACTCTCATTTCACATGCTAGCAAGGTAATGCTCGAACTGAGAACTTCCAGATGTACAAACTGGATTTAGAAAAGGCAGAGGAACCAGAGATCAAATTGCCAACATTCATTGGATCATAGAGAAAGCAAAGGAATTCCATGAAAACATCTACTTTTGCTTCATTGACTATGTTAAATAAAGCCTTTGTGCGGATCACAACAAACTGGAAAATTCTTACAGAGATGGAAATACTATACCATCTTACTTGTCTCCTGAGAAACCTGTGTGCAGGTCAAGAAGCAACAGTTACAACTAGACACGGAAAAATGAACTGGTTCCAAATTGGGAAAGTACATCAAGGCTGTATATTGTCACCTTGCTTATTTCACTTATATTTAGAGTACAGCATGCAAAATGCCAGGCTGGATGAATCAGAAGCTGGAATCAAGATTGCCAGGAAAAATATCAACAAGCTTAGACACTCAGATAATACCACTCTAATGGCAGAACGCAAAGAGGAACTAAAGAGCCTCTTGATGAAGGTGAAAGAGGAGAGTGGAAAAAGCTGGCTTAAAACTCAACATTCAAAAAACTAAGAGCATGGCATCCAGTCCCATCGCTTCATGGCAAATAGAAGGGGGAAAAGTGGAAGCAGTGACAGATTTTTTTCTTGGGCTCCAAAATCATTGCAGACAGTGACTGTAGCCATGAAATCAAAAGATGCTTATTCCTTGGAAAGAAAGCTATGACAAACCTAGATAGCATATTAAAAAGCAGAGACATCACTCTGCTGACAAAGGTCCATATAGTCAAAGCTATGGTTTTCTAGTAGTCATGTATGGGTATGAGAGTTGGACCGTAAAGAAGACTGGATGCCAAAGTATTGGTGCTTTTGAACTATGGTGCTGGAGAAGACTCTTGAGAGTCCCTTGGACAGCAATGAGATCAAATCAGTCCATCCTAAAGGAAATCAACACTAAATATTCACTAGAAGGACAGATGTCGAAGGTGAAACTCCAACTCTTGGGCCACCTGACTTGAGGAGCTGACTCACTGGAAAAGGCCAAATGAGATGAGAAAGGCTGAGTGTAGGAAGAGAAAGGAGCTGGCAGAGGATGAGATGGTTGGATGGCATCACCGGCTAAATGGACATGAGTCTGAGCAAACTCCAGGAGATGGTGAAGGACAGGGAAGCCTGGCATGCTGTAGTCGATGGGGACACAACTTATCAACGGCACTATAGTGCTAACAACAATACAAAATACTATACGAGCTTCCAGCAAAAGTAAAACTACGGAAACTGTAAAAAGATCAGGTTTGCAGGGAGAGAGGAGTGAATAGGCAGACCATACAGGATTTTAAGGGCAGTGAAGAACCTCTTGATGAAACTGAAAGAGGAGAGTGAAAAAGCTGACTTAAAGCTCAACATTCAGAAAACTATGATCATGGCATCCGGTCCCATCACTTCATGGCAAGTAGGTGGGGAAACAGTGGAAACAGTGTCAGACTTTATTTTTCTGGGCTCCAAAATCACTGCAGATGGTGATTGCAGCCATGAAATTAAAAGATGCTTACTCCTTGGAAGGAAAGTTATGACCAACCTATACACCATACTAAAAAGCAGAGACATTACTTTGTCAACAAAGGTCTGTCTAGTCAAGGCTGTGGTTTTTCCTGTGGTCATGTACGGATGTGAGAGTTGGACTACAAAGCTGAGTGCCGAAGAATTGATGCTTTTTAACTGTGTGTTGGAAAAGACCAACACCTTGAGAGTCCCTTGGACTGCAAGGAGATCCAACCAGTCCATCCTAAAGGAGATCAGTCCTAGGTGTTCATTGGAAGGACTGATGTTGAAGCTGAAGCTCCAATACCTTGGCCACCTGATGTGAAGAGCTGACTCACTGGAAAAGACCCCGATGCTGGGAAAGATTGGGGGCAGGAGGAAAACAGGACGAGGGAGGATGAGATGGTTGGATGGCATCACCGACTCAATGGACATGGGTTTGGGTGGACTCCAGGAGTTGGTGATGGACAAGGAGGCCTGGCTTGCTATGATTCATGGGGACACAAAGAATCGGACATGACTGAGTGACTGAACTGAACTAAAAGCATCCTACTAGAATAGTTTCAGTTCAGTTCACTTGATGAAGTACACTTGACGTACTTCTTTTCCTATTTGGAACCAGTCTATTGTTCCATGTCCAGTTCTAACTGTTGCTTCCTGACCTGCATATAGGTTTCTCAAGAGGCAGGTCAGATGGTCTGGTATTCCCATATAGTGAGCATATTCCATTATACATGTCAAAACCCATAGAATATATGGCTTATTCATGTTGATGTTATTCATGTTATTCACCAACATCAATAAGCATCATGCTGATGCTTATTCATGTTTGTAGAAACCAACAAAATTCTACAAAGCAATTATCCTTCAATTAAAGTATAAATAAATTTTTTTAAAAAACCATAAAATGAAAAAAAAAAAAAAACCATAAAATGTGCGACACCAAGAGTGAACCCTGATGTAAACTAGGGATTCTTGGGTAACAAGGATGTGTCAAAATCACCCTCTATTGATTTTAACAAAACCAAACTGTACTGCTCTGCTGGGGGATATTAATAATGGGAGAGGCAGTGCATGTGTGGGGGAGGGTATTAATGGGAAATCTACTTTCCCCTCAATTTTTCTGTGAACTTAAAACTGCTCTAAAAATAGTCTATTTTTTAAGGGTGTTGTGAGAACTTACCATAAAAGGTAGTTATAATAAAAGGTAACTGGAGGGACCTACTTCTTTTTTTAATTTTTATTTTATATTGGAGTATCAGGAAGATCCCCTGGAGGAGGAAATGGCAACCCACTCCAGTATTCTTGCTGAGAAAATCCCATGGACAGAGGAGCCGGATGGGCTATAGTCCATGGGGTGGCAAAGAGTCAAACATGACTGAGCAATGGGCCACAGACACACATAGCTGATTAACAGTGCCGTGATAGTTTCAAGTGGACAGCCATGCACACACATGTATCCATTCTCCCTCAAACTCCCCTCCCATCCAGGCTGCCACACAACACTGAGCAGAGTTCCCTGCGCTATACAGTAGGCCCTTGTTGCTTATCCATTTAAAATATAGCAGTGTGAACGTGTTGATACGAAACTCCCTAACTATCCCTCCCCGCCTCATTTTTCCCATCTTCCTCCCTGGTGACTGTAAGTTTGTTCTCTAAGTCTATGAGCGGAGGGACCTACTTTAAACAGAATGAAAAAGGAGGCTGTCTTCTCACTCATAAAATGTAAATAGAAGTATTGGTCTATATATATGTGCGTGTGTGCGTATCATATATACATTAAGTGAAAATTGCTCAGTCATGTCCAACTCATTGCGACCCCATGGACTATACAGTCTACGGAATTTCTGTAGGCCAGAATACTAGAGTGGGTAGCCTTTCCCTCCTCCAGGGGATCTTCCCAACCCAGGAATCAAACCCAGGTCTCCCACATTGCAGGCAGATTCCTTACCAGCTGAGCCACAAGCCACTGGAGTGGGTAGCCTATCCCTTCTCCAGCAGATCTTCCCGACCCAGGAATTGAACCAGGGTCTCCTGCATTGCAGGTGGATTCTTTACCAACTGAGCTATCAGGGAAGAAGTCCTTATGTATACATTAAAGTTCCCTTTAAATTATTATATATCTTCCCATCAGCTCTGAAATGGCTCCCCATGATCCCTACTTTCTGGTATCCAAGTCCTTGTTTAATTGCCACCCTCTGAGTGTGGGTTGGATCTAGTCACTTGAATTAAGGAATAAAATGCAGCAAGAAAGATGACAAGTCACTCCCCAAATTAGGTTCCGAAAAGACCACACCTCTCTCTCTCTCTCTCTCTCTCTCTCTCTCTCTCTCTCTCTCTCAGCAGCTGCCATGTGTACGCAGTCCTGCATAGAGGCCCATGTGACAAGGAAGTCGTCTCCAGCCACCAACCAGCAAGGACCCACAGTGAGATGTTGCAGGATGCAGTGTGTGAATTCTTGATGGGATACTGATTAAGGCACATCAGCTATAGAAGACATTTGGGGGCCAATTGGGAGATCTGAATATTGACTGGGATTAGATAAAAAGCAAATTAATGAAATGAAACCACGGAGAACATTGGATGAAAATAAGCAGGTTAAAAAAGCATTCATTTCACTCTGTGTATATGTGTGTGTACATAAAAAAAAAAAAAAGATACAGCCTAACCTATAACTCAGCAATTCCATTTCTTGCTGTATACCTCCAAGAGGAATGAGTTCATGTGTCTAACCAAAAGACACATGTTCAAGAATGTTCATAGTAATTTTATTCAGCATACAACAAAATTGGAAACATCCTAAGTGTTCATCAAGAGGAGAATGGAAAAATAAATTATAGTGTATTCTAACAATAGAATACCACATGACATTTTTTTTAAGTTGTTGATAAATGCAATAGAGATGAATCTCAAAAATGTAATATTGTGGGAGAGACACCAGATATGAGGGAGTACACACTGTGCAATCCTTTTTATATGAAGTTCAAGAACAGGCAAACCTAATCTATGGTGATAAGAGCCTAAGGCGCCCTCACCACAAGACTCTGGATCCTGACCATGAAGGGGTACAAGGACAGCTCTTGAGTGAGGATGTCACAGACCTTGACATGGATGTGGTTACACAGACATTGATGTATCGGTACGTATATGCAAAAAATTTACCCAATTGTACATTTAAATCAGTATGCTATATACAACTAAGTTATATCCCAATTTTTTTAAGGAAAAAATACCCAGAAGGATTACACCAAAAGCATTAATGGTGGAAATAACAGGGTGGTGAGAATACTGTGTTTTGACTTGTCTCATCTTGTTGCTTGCCTGTATTTCCTTTCTCCAATACATAATCCCTACTTCTGTAATGATAAAGTTATTTTTAAACTACATTCCACATGCTTGATAATATCATTTATGCTGCCTCAGGGGAAAGCTAAGAAATGTATTTGCTGTGTTATTCCTGACAGAGAGAGGGGTGTGGCCACACATGAGACAAAGGAATGAAGTACTCATCGCTGTGGCATCAGGGTGTGGGGGACTTTTCGGGGAAGTCCCCTGTGCTGAGCACGGGTGGAAGGTCAGAGTGGACCAGAGTGTCCAGCCCACATGGTGTAATGGAAAGAACCCAGGAGACAGAATCTGAAGATCTAGGGCTAAATCCAGAGCCAAGCACCGAGTGTGGCCTTTTGAAAAGTCCTGTAACCACAGAAGTGGAAAGACAGGGGTCAGTCACAGGGCACGGGTGGTAACCCAGACCATGACTCCGGACAGGTTCTCTCCACTATGCGCTGCTCCCCTGTTTATAACAACAACTAACTTCTCCATGGGAATTTACATTTTATAAAACACAAATATTCCTGCTGAATTCTCACAGAACCTCTTGAGCAAGCACTGCTCTTGCCCCTTTTAAAAGTAAGAAAACTGTTTCCAAGTGGCTCGCTTGAACTAGTGAGTGATCGAATTATGATTTGCCTGCTGGTTTTCGGGGACTCCACATCCTGTGTTCTTTCCACCAATGGCCTACCTAGAACCTTGACCCTCGACTGTTGCCCTCCTCCCTGTCAACCCTAAACCAGCACCCGCTTCCAGCGGCTCTGTGTTCTCCTGCAATCTTGGTAGGGCCTTATTTCCGGGGTTGGGGAGGATGGGGGGAACAGAGAGCTCTGTGCAGAGCACCCCTAGTGACCTGATGCTGACTCAAAGAAGGATCCAGACTCCTGGCTCTATGTTACTCAGAAAGGCATATAGGAGTCCACCCCTTGACAATGCAGCCCCTCAGGTCAAGGGTCTTCCAGGCTCATTTCCCCAACCCAGCTCCAGGGTGAGCACCCTGTCATCATCCACGATGAGGGGCCACAACTCTTCACCAGTCCTCTGCCCTCCTCCCCAGAAGGCTTCTCCTCAAGGCCTGAATCAGCACTTCCCCATCCCTACAAAGTTCTAGCCTCTCCTTAATATCTCCTAAGGCCTGTCCCATCCCAGGCAGCCAGACCTCATCTTCCTCACAGCTGGTGAAGGAGCCATGAGAAGTGGAGTGAGAAGCAATGGCAGGCCCCAGGGGGCAGCCACCCAAGCAGCTAGCACTCTGTTCTCTTCAATAATTCATTCCCGGGGAGGCTGAGGGCTCCAGGCCCTCATTCTGAGCTGGAGATGGCTACCACAGCTCAGACCCTGAATTGACAGTGGTGGGAGTCACAGGTGGGTGAGAGAGCTAGAGTAAGCAAGTAGAAGAGTACCCAGCCTCCAGCCCCACCACAGACACCTCTCCCACTAATTCTTATTTTAGAGAAGGGGACTGATCTGGGTGGAGGTCAGGCGTCCTGTGAGAGATAAAGGAGCCGAGGACCTGCAGTAGGCCCAAGAGTGCAGAAAGAAAGGACCCAAGTCTCAGCTCTCTCATTCCAGCTGTATGTACATCAGGGCCTGCCTTATTACCATTGTTGAGCCTTCTTGAGGCCACCTCAACCTCTCATCAGCAGCCCCACTTTTCTAAAGGATGCCCAAGTCCACTCTGTCCCAGCTTTTGGAAGGCCTGGGATGCTTCCACTGCCTCCACTTAGGGAATCCTGCCCCCACTTAGGCCTCAGCACTCCTCCCAGGGATTCCCCACCTCCATCGCATCTCTTTTCAACCCCAGCTTCCCCACCCAACCTCTGATGTTTACAAAGCTTATAAATATGTGAGAGTGGAGGAAAGACTTGACCTGATCCCTTGGGTGGTGCTGTAATTCAGTGTCTGAAGTGTTAAGAGTTTGGCAAGAGCAAAGGAGAGAAGGAGGTAAAGCCTAGGTCAGCACCCCCTTCCCCAGGCCACCCTAGGGAGCCTGCCTCTCATACCCCTTCCTCCACCCAGGGCAGCACTAGCGTTCCCCTCCTGTGCCCAGCCTTGTTCCTCTCTCCAATCCTTTTTGCGGAACTGGAATCACCAGTCACATTTAATGGAAACTAAGATCTAAGACTAAAATAGACATATTTCAAACACCTACTATGTGCCACCTACTCTGAACCAAACTCCAGGGAGAAAGAGAATGAGAGCTAAGCATCTCAGCCTTCTCACCTTCCCCTCTTCCCAGGGATGAAAAGGAACCCCCAAATCCACAGAGCATCCACACCACTTGCCTCAGAACCAGCAAGAGTTGGGTCTGGGAGACATAGCTGAGAGCCCAGTCCCTCTAGAGAGGCCTTGTGTGGGAAGGAAGGTGCAGTCTTGCTGAGCACTGTCAGCAAGAAACTCTTCAGACATATTTATAGCAAATGCTGCGTCAGGGGATGGAGACTGAAAGTGCCCAGAAGCATCAAATATCACCACGAGTCTAGAGGCAGAGCCCAGAAAAAGAAAACAGAGATTGCAGCAAGAAGGATTGAGGTTTGATGGTAGAGGAACTTCCCCAGAGTAATATCTGGAGTTGGCAACAGGGATTCCCTGTGGAAACTACCCCCACAGAGCTTTCTCAGAAGCTCCCAGTAGAGCAGACATAAATGGACGGATGTGGTGATCTCTGTTCTCTGTCTTTGTGGTGCAGGGGTTTTCAGATGTTAGGGCCACTAAGTACAGTTATGTGAGTTATGCCTTGCTGAGGAGGCAAGTGGGGATCGAAATCTAGCTCTAGGTCAGTAGAGCAACACCCTGTGCAGGGTGGTGTCTGCACAAAGGCTAGCCAAAAGGGCTACCAGAGTCCTGTCACATATCCTGAGGGCCTGACAACCTGGGAGGTCAGAGAGGAGGTGACACCAGGGAGAAGGGATGAAGGCTGTCTGGGAAGGCCTCCTGGAGGGCAGAGGTGGGAAGCAGATGCTGGAGCTAGGGGCCAGAAGGGGCTAACCTAAAACATGGCTCACAGGAGTGCATCCAGGCTTTGAGGCCCCTCTGAGCAGGGTGTCAGACACCGTGAGGTCAGGGCCAGAGATGGGGCCGCTAAGGGAGGTAAGGCGAGGAGGAAGACTGTGGGTCCTCTAAGCAGTCATCTCACATGGAGGGGACTGGAAGAGGACTGCTCTGTGGACCTGGAGGCTGGGCTCCCAGCTCCAGCTCTGAGGGTCCTACCTTTTCTCAGTAGCAGAAGAGAGAGGGGTGTGTGCTCCAGCAGCTAGAGTGGAAATGAGAACAAGTGAAGGGTGCTCAGCTGTCCCTGTGCACCTAGATTCCCTGATAGGCTCAGAGAGAAGCCATTGATATTTCTATTTTAAAGTAAGGGATGGAGAGGCTGTAGGTTCTTGAAGAGGAGGGAGGGAGGGGGAAGCTAGGGACAATTGCTTGCCTTGGCCAGCACCCCCCTCCTTCCCCTTCTCCTATGGAAACTTAAGCTGCCCCAAGGCCCAGAGGAGCTAGTCCATTAGCTGTGGTCAGCAGGGGTGTAGGGAGGGGCCTCTCTCCCTCCAGGTCTTATTGCCAAATGATAGCAAAGCTTCTGCTCCCTCTGTTAGAGCCAAAACAAAACAAAACCCATAAAAACTTGCATGCACAATTTTAAAGCCCACATGCAACCTCTTTATCTCCTCTGAATAGCTGAAGCTGAATAACTGAGGGGTAGGTGGGTGGGAGGGGATGCAGGGACTAGATCACAGAGAGAGAGAGAGGAGGTGCTCCCCCAAAGCACTTTGCAGGTTAAGCCTAAGGAGGGGCTGGGAGTAGAAAGAGGAAAGTTGATTCTCCCTCAGTTTAGCTCCCTCCGGAATGGGGGCAAGGACAGGGTAAGCTGAACGGGGAAGCAGGTAGAAGTCTTCCAAAATCCCCAGAGGATAGGAGGATGGGGGAATCGGGAACTCCCCAAAGGAAAGAGCCAGAAGAAGAGCCAAGAATGCGAGTGGAATACCCTGGATCCAAAGGAAAGAGTTCTAATTGATGCCGAGGGGAAAGTTGGAGACGCTGGGTCACTGTTCAGGGTGTATCTGTCTCTGTCGGCCGCCCCCTCCCTCCATCCGCGGTCTTTGGTATGGAGCAGAGTCCAGCCTGGGGATACTTGGGGTTTGGAAGGACCAATGAGAAGCTGATCCGCTCACAAGGGTGCAGGGAGAGAGCTGGCTGGGGCTACACCCCTGCTCCCCCCTTCCCCCGCCAGAACTTGGGCTTGTCCTATTTGACGTGCCCGCCTAAACGGGAGGGAGCGGGTACTGACCCGAAGACTGGTCCCACGACTCCGTACTCCCTGCTACCCAGGCCGGGCCAGGACGCCGCCGGGCTCAGCAGGAGAGCCCCCGGAGAGCGGGATGGAGGTAGGAGCAGCGTAGGGACCCAGAAGGGCCAAAGACCTCAAAGAAGCCCCTTGGGGGAGGGGATAGAGTGCAGATCCCAAAGGGGTCTGGAGGTGGGATCGCAGTTCCTGGAAAGAAGAGCGGATGAGGGGGCCCTGTTAGGCTTCTGGCGGGCGAGGGTCTGGCTCCGAAACGCGCTGCCTCTGGTCTAGCCAGGGCAGCGCCTCCTGCTGGCAGAGCCAGAGCCCTGCCGGCCGACAGGCGGACCCCGGGTGCCACCACCTGGAGGGCGAGTGCGACCGCGACCGCGGGCCGAGCAAGCCCAGGGGGCGCTGCAGCCGGCCGGGAGGAGCCGCTTCGCCTCGCTCTCCGCCTGTGCGAGCTGAGTCCCGCGGCTCCCGGAACCCGGGAGAGAAGAGTGACAGTAGAGACGCCCCGGGTGCCGGGCGCATCCCCACTGGGGTGTCGCCAGTTGGATCCCATAGGAGCCACCGGGTCTGGGCCTGGGACGGGTGGATGGACGGAGCTTCCCCGGAACCCAGAGGGAGCGCTGGACGCTGGGGCTACCGAGCCGTACACAAGCATTCTTCCTTTCCGATCTTTCCCTCTGCTGAGGACAGGTCGAAGTCGTCTCTGGGACCGCGGCGCCTTTCTTTCCGGGCGCACCGAGCAGGTGTCGGAAGGGAGTGGAGCCTTCCGCCTAAAGCTCTGGAGTCCGGGCAGCCCTTCGGCTACTCCTGCCCTTCTGCCTGCGGCAGTGGGAGCTCCGGAGCCCCTACCTTTTCTGGGGAGAGGGTTAAGGAAGAGAAGGTGGTGTGGGGGGGCGGTCAGGGAAGAAAGGCGAGACATATGGATGGAAGGACAGTGGCAGGCCCCCAGATAAACAGAGAACAGGGATCGTAGAGGGGGGAAGAGACGGGAATGGAGAAAGCTGGGCTGAAAAGAGAAACGGGAGGGAGAGAGTGACAGAGGCGGCGAGAAAGGAAGAGAGAGAGAGGGAGGGAGGGAGGAGGGAAGAGAGAAGGGAGGAGGGAGCCCGGAGAGAGGGAAGGGAGCGCCGTGGAAGCCGGGCGTGGGGCGAGGCCAGGCGTGCAGGTGGGAGCCAGTGTGCAGAGCAGCTGCCCGGTCCTGCTCCCGCCTCGGAGCCCCTGCCCGGAGGAAGGAGAAAGGCCGCCAGCCCGGTCTATGTCTTTTTCTGACTCCAGTGCAACCTTCCTGCTGAATGAGGTAAACGCGAGGGCCCCCTCCCAGTGGGTGGGAGGAGAGCCCACTCCGAGCTAGGGAGAGGGCTGGCATTTGGGGGAAGACTGCAGTGATGGGGAGGGAGGCGGAGTAGGTGAGGCTAAGGGTAGAGGTGGCAGGTAGGAAAGGAGGGAGAGCCAGTGCTGGCAGCCTCTAAGCACTGGGACTGGAATGGGGGCGGGGAACTGTGTGGGGGCCAAAAAGGGGTCTAGATGTGAGGACTGAGGGGAGGACTCTGCAAAGCTCCCCTGGTGCTCCTCCCTGCATTCCCTGGGAGCAGCCCAGCAGCTAGAATGCTAGAGGCTTTGGCTTTCTCCAGATTTTAAATACTGCTGGGGAGGACTCCCTAGAGGTCCTAGCTTCTGCCTCAGTTTCCTCCCTTCAACACTCTGTGACTGGGATCCACCCAGTTTCCTGGTGCACTTATAGGAGAAGCTAGAATGTATTCTGGAGATTCCCAAGAATTCCAACTCCCAAACCTGGTTATTCAGGCTTCCCCCCAGCCCCGATCCCATGTCCTGCTTCCATGCCTTGGGTATCTGCCAGCTGCCAGTCTAATGACGCTCTCCTAGAAAGAGGAAGGCAGGAGGAATCCTGTCCATGAATCTTCCTCCCACCCCACCCCCCAGCTCACTCTTCTTATGCTTAGCCAGGGAAAAGAAAATGGATTAGGGACCACATGGACAGTGACAGGCACATGTCTTGATATAGGACAGGAAGCACTAGGCTGGCATGAGAACCAGAGCAGGCAGTTGTGGGTGAGGTGAGAAATGGAAGAGGGCAGTGAGTAGCAACTCGGAGAGAAGGGAACCAGGGAGAGGCTCTGAAGCTCCCGCAGGACCCAGGAGATGGCCCAGGTATGCGGAACTTGAATACATCTCCTGGGGGTGGTTGGCATGGCAATTCATGCTTCATAAGCAGACTTAAGACACCACTGTCCCAGATGGGGATGAAGACAAGGTGTGTAAGACAGGAGTGAGGTTGATAGCAGATCCACTGTTACCTACAGTCCCCTGGACACTCCCGTGGTGGATAGAGTCCCAAAAGGAGGGGCCATGAGAGTAAATTCAGGGACGGAGAGAGAAGCAGATGCCCTGGTAGCTGTCGCCTTCATTAGAATCATCTCCCAGGAGAGAGCACCTTAAGTCTTATTGCGTCACATTTAATGCCCCCTTTCTGCCCCTCTGGAAGGACAGAGACAGAGAATAAAGGAGGCTATGAGAAATACTGAGGAACTGCGGGAGGGCACAAAGCGAGAAGACAGTGTCTGGGAACTTCCGATACAGAAGAATCCAACATATAACCAAGCCCCAAATGGTGCTAGCCTCAGGAGAGGGAACTGTGAAAGTACACTGCCTCCCCCAATAGCGGGCCATAGGGGCTCCAAGAAAGTTGTACGCGGAGTCCCTGCGGGAGGTGGATGCTGGGCAGGGCTGGACTGCACCATTCACAGGGGGTGAGAGACTAAAGGCAGACCAAGACAGTCTTAGGATGAGACCCCCCTTCTCTCTTTCTTGTTAAGGAACACGAACAAGTGACCTAAGTGGGAAGCCAGTTGGTTTGGTGGTCTTCCTCTCTCTCCCAGGCACAGTGCTTCCTACCACAGATCTCACCCAACCCTGTCAGAGTTTTGGTTTTCCAACTCCCCTGTAGCCCAGGAAGAAAAGGGATGAGCAAATATCAGATTCACCCTCCTGGGTGTGAGACTCTGGGAGGGGAGAAGACCTGAGACCAGAAGCTGTCCAAGGGCACCCCTCTATCTCATGTTCCCCATCCCCGCCACCCGCCCCAATCTCTGGGAGGAGGCAGAGAGGGGAGGAAAGGGTACGGAGGGAATCAAAATTCAAAGGAATAATTTTGCTCTGGAGTTCAAATGGGTGGATCTTTGAGGAAGTTTCCTCAAGACAAGGGATGCTGCTCGGGTCTCTAACCTCAAACCTTAGTGCCCCTTTGAAGGAGACTGACTGGAAGAGTGGTACACGTGCTTCCAACCCACACACTGGCCACCCGGACCACCCTCATCCTTTTGCTAAGGAGGGTATCTGGCCTTAGACTAGTGACTCTGAGGAGAATTGCTCCCCCCGCCAACCCCGGCGTGGCCAGGCTCCCTCCTTCAGTCCCAGCCACAACCACCCCCTACCTCCACTCTCTGGCTTCTTTCCCCCTCCCTTTAGGTTCGCCTAAAGCAGCCCCTCCCTACGCCAGTTCCCACGATGCCTTGGCAATGCCTGGCACAGTCCTTGGCAAGGAAATGAGGAAGGGAACCCCCATCCTGGCCAGACTAGGATGAAATCTGCCCGCGCAACAGGTGTAGTAAGGTGGCCGGGCCCCAATCCGCCCGGGTTGGGCAACCACCGAGGCCCTCGGCGGCGAGCGAGTCCCAGCACTAACGGGCCCGAGCGCCTGGCGTGGGGGGGTTGGAGAGGCGGGGGACGGGAGCTACTTTTCGGCATTTGGCCGGGGGTCGCTGAAGCCACTCCTCCCCAGGACCCCTGCGGGGTTTGCTCTCGGAGTCTCCCGGGCCGCCGGGGCGCAGACACGCCGCCGTCTCACCTGCCGCCCGCCCCCGCCCCGCCCCGCCCCGCCTCCTCTGTCTCCGGTCTCCCGCTACCCGGCCTCCCCTCTTCCTCTCTCGGCCTCTGCCCCTGCGCTGCCTGCCCCTCTCTCCCGCCTCCCCTTAACCTGCGCCCGCGGCTCGCTCGCGGGGTCCCGGCTCCGCGGCCGTCTCCGCCCCGCCCCTCCCCCGCGCCAGCCCTTTGTTTCCCGGCGGAGCATTTCCTGGGTTGCCGAGCGCCTCGGTCTCCGCGTCCCTCCTCGGCCCGCCTCCTCCACGCCGGGATCCGCCCCGCCCGCAGTCTCTCCTCCCCTTCCTCCCCGCCGCCCCTCTGCCCCGTAGGTGCTCGGGGACCCACCTTCTACCCCGCTGGCGTCGGCCACCCTCCGGCGGCCGGGCCTCGGGCTCCCCCGGCGGCCGGCGCCCCCTGCCGCCGCCCCCTCGCCCGCTCCCGGGGAGGGGGGTCAGGTGGGCGGGCGCTATTGTAGGAGCCGGCGCCAGATTTCCTCAGCCGCGCTCGGGGTGGGACCGGCGGGGTTTTGGGGGGGTGGGGCGGGGGGAGCGGTGATTTGCGCTCGGAGCAGCTGGTCTTCGCGGCTCGCTCCCTCCTTCGCGCTCTCGCTCTCCGCCGCCGCCCGCAGGGCTGCGGGGCTCGGTGGCATCTCCCGGGCGCGGCCCGCTGTCATCGCCCCTGCCTCCGGGCCGCTCCCGCCCCCGGCGCCGCTCGCTTCCCCCCCACCCGGACTCCCCCATGTATGACGACTCCTACGTGCCCGGGTTTGAGGACTCGGAGGCGGTGAGTGCCCACGGGGAGGGTGGGGGTGGGGGAGCTGGGGTGACACCTCCTGTCCCTCGGACCCTTCCCCCAGTTCAGGACTTTGAGGAACGCCTCTGTGGCGGGGCAGGGCATGTCGTGGGGGGTGGGGGGCGGTGGCCCTCCCGCAAAGTGGAGCGATGGATGTTCACGCCGGAGGCTTCCCGGTGGCCCCGAGCTAGAACAGGGCGCATCCGGTGTGTGCCGAGAGGGACTCGGGTGGGGGGAGGCTCAGAGCAGGTGGCTCCACAGACCAGGACAGAAGGGTAGAGGGAGGCGGGGCTGGAGACTGAGGGCCCGGAGGCATTAGAGAGGCCCTCGGGCAACGTCTGGAGTTCCCCAGGGAGGGTTTCTGGGGTCTGAACAGCAGGCACAGAAGATGCGATGCGGGGGCTCTTACAGAGGGGGACAGTCCAGCCCTCCTGAGCCTTAGTAAAGGACAGATTAGGAAGCCTGGAGAAGAGCAGAGAATCCCATACCAGCCCCTTCAGACAGAAGGATCATAAAACTTGAGGACCTCCATTATCGCCTTCAGCTGGCCATCCCCGGGCACTGCCTTACCTCCTCACCCCTCAGCCCAGCTTCTCTCCCAGCCTGGAAACTGGGTGTCCCGCACATGGGTGGGCTGGCTGACTGTGCCCCAGCCATCCCACTCCTCCTGCTGAGGCACCCCCAAGCAGGGGGGCCTCCTGAGCACCTGCTCAGCAGGGAGGCCAGGAGATGAAGCCAGAGGAGCCCAGGGCCTGGGGATGGAGAGGAAGCTCTTTGCTCAGAGAACCAGGCAACTGATAAATATTTAATTCTCCTCTTTGCTTTTATCTCCTGACCCACTGAGACAAATCAGCTCATTAGGCAGTGATTCCCGGAGCTCAAGAGAGCAGGGAGAGTGCTTGGAAAGATGCGGCAAGGATGGGCAGCACTGTCTCAGTCCCTTCTCTCCGGCATCCGACAAGAAGTCCTCCTTATGAAAGCAGCTGGATGGCTTGAGAGGGGTCTCTGATCTGATAAGGAGGGTAGAGTGTGCCAGGGTCAAAGGGGACTGTTGGCGTCTTCTCCCATCTCCTGCTGCCATGTCCAGGATAGATGAGTTCTGGGGCTCAGGAAAGGCACCTATCTATCAGTCCTTTTCGGGGACTGGGCCCCTGCTGGGCCCAATTCCCCACTGGGCCTCTGAGGCTAATTACATTGCAGCTAGAGCAGATGATTTTCAAGGCTCTGGTGAACACCTCTTCCTGACAGTTGAAGGGACAGCTGGCCACGGCCCAGGGTGCCAAGGTGAGCTGGAGAATGAACCTCCCTCTGTGGGGCTGGAGGGCCCTAGAAGGTTCTTCCCACCCCTGGTTGAGAAGGCTTGGACTGTTACAAGGTAAAGCCTGACTTAGGGATGGTGTTTGGGGCAGCCTGCTAACCCATTGCTGGCTCCCCACCCCTCTCTGGTTCCTGGGTTACCCTCCCCCACTTTCCTTTCTCTTGCCTGGCTCCTTGCTCTCCCTGAGGCCCCCTCTGAAGCAGTAGGAGGGAAATCAGGCTCTAAATAAATCCAACGGCTCATCTCCCTCCTCTCCTTCCCCCGTGCCAGGCAAGAGTAGAGCTGCAGCCTGCCCACACACTCACCAGGCGAGGGGGGCACCACCAGGGCACAGTGCCAACTCCTGGCAGCTCCAAAGCACTGAGCCTCTGGCTGTTCTGGCATAACAGGGGGTGGGGGAGCCAAGACCCCAGGGTCTGCTTGGTGGGGCAGCCCTGGCCTCCCTGAGTCATGGGTGAGCTCTGAGGACCTGGGAGAGATGGAGAGGGATTGCATTCTGAGCATGACTCATGGAACATTAGGAAGAGACCCTGTCGTTCCCATCTTAGGCTAAGAGGTCAGGTAACCCAGGTGCCCCAGGCAGGAACACAACAATGACTCAGGCTGAGAGCCTGGAGAACAGAGGAAGGGTCAGACTCCTCTCCCATCTAGGAAGCATCTGGCATGTACTTACCAACGCAGGTGGTCATCCTGCCTCACCTGCCCCCTCGCCTGCTGGCCCCTGTTCACTTCAGACAGCTGTTTCCCACAGAGGCATCTCCTGTGCCCCAGGCCCCTGGGATGAGATCCCCAACTCAGCTGTTATAGCTAAGGTTCTTCCCGGGGCTCAGCTGCTCTTTATCCTGCTGCCAAGCCAGCCTTATTTAGTTCTCAAGGGAGATGGGAACGTGCTCTGTAAAATGGAGGCCCTTCCCTCCTCGTGCTGTCTTCATGCCTTGGGTCTAGCACAGACATTGTCGTTAGCTTCCACACTAGGACCTGGGCTGCCCGCAGGCTGACCAGCCCTCTTGCCCACAGTGGGCTGGGCAAGCTGTTTGAGTTTGTCTTCCTCACCCAGAATCAGGCCTCCGCTGCCTTCTGTGGTGGTCATGCACAGTGGGTCTGAAGGAATGTTCCTCAGCCTGAGAACATTCTACTACACACGCACACACGTGTACATTCCTACACGGTCCCTTTATCTAGGCTCCTGCCTGATCTCTTCCCCCTGGACCTCAGAACTGATGCATGTATCACTTTAGGCTTCTGCTCATAAAGAGGGGAAACTGAAGCAGGAAACCAAAGACTCCCTTCTCCCTAGACTGAGGGGGAATCCCAGACATTCTGACTTCTTCCCTCCTGCCCTGAGGTCCAGCTTCCCTTGTTCATCAACCTCATGGCCTTGAAGGTGAGCTCTGCCACCCTCCAAAGGCCCCTCATTGCCCAGAGGCCCGACCTCTGAGCAGGACTCACACCCTCCTGGCTCAGGTTACCAGAGACCCCCTCCCTCCATCCCCAGGGTTGCCCGGCACCAGCACCGCCTTCCTCCAGAGCTGATATCCCCCTGGGCAAGGGGCGGAGAGATGTAGGCCAGCTGGTAGTCGTGGCCAGGGCTCACCTGGGCTCAAGGAGGTAGCTTTATGTTGCCTCCTCAGTCTGTGCCGCCCACACCTGGCCAGTTGTCCCAGCAGAGGTGAGAGGAAAGAAAGTGGGGGTAAAGAGAGCAGGAAGGGAGTAACTGCCAGGAGTTGGGAGCCCGGTGTCCTCCCCTTCACCCTGGATGAGAAAGAGGATCTAAGAGGGTAGGCAGCTATATCCTGACACTCAGGACCAGCAGCATGCCAACCAGTGTCTCTTGACTGTTCCTGGCTGGCTATACTCCTGCCAGGCATTTTAAGGAAATAGTTTCCAGGCTGCTTTGCAGGCTGATGTGAACAAGAGGGTTGGGTCTTCTGGATTCCAAAGATTCCGAATCATCCCCAGTATGTCATCTTCAGTACATCTCACTTCCCTCTGCCTCACAGGACATGGTCAAGGGGAGAAAAGGGAGGAAGGAGGGAAATGAAGGCTCTATTCACGGCTGCAGTATTAATAGGTTTGGGAGGAAGAGCCCAGATCTCAGCACATATGGGTTGGACTGGCTTTCCTGCAGCCCCAGAAGCACTGGTGCCTTTCCTGGGGAAACAGGAGGGACTGACAGGGCCAGCCACCCCCATGGAACTGGAGAGGCTGAGGTTCGTGGGGTTCGGAGGTGCCTCTCTAGTGCCCAGCACTCCTGAGCCCACAGGTCACAGCCTCTCCCCACACCAGGGTTCAGCCGACTCCTATACCAGCCGCCCATCTCTGGACTCAGACGTCTCCCTGGAGGAGGACCGGGAGAGTGCCCGGCGTGAAGTGGAGAGCCAGGCTCAGCAGCAGCTGGAAAGGGCCAAGGTATCCTCTTGCCGGCTGCGGCACAGTGGGCCAGGCTGGGTGGAAACTGGTGCCAGGTCCTAAGTCTCGAGGGGTCAACGGGCAGGATGTGCGAATGAGTATGTGTGTGGTTGGGTGGATGGTTGGGCCCTGAACCTGGAAGGGGTGCTCTGAGGTTCCCCTCATTTGTGCCGATGGTTGCGTTCCCCAGCACAAACCTGTGGCGTTTGCTGTGAGGACCAATGTCAGCTACTGTGGCGTGCTGGATGAGGAGTGTCCAGTCCAGGGCTCTGGAGTCAACTTTGAGGCCAAAGACTTTCTGCACATTAAAGAGGTAACTGACCCTCTCCGGACAGAAGCCACTTGGTTTCTCTGCTCTTACCCAAGTTCCCAGGCCTCTTGCTTCAGTCCTCTTTAATAAACAAGTCCTGAAACTCCGAAACTCATCCTTAACACACCCCTGTACATACACACACCCCTCATACCCAAGACCTAGTCCTCAGGATCTCTGTCCTCCTGAGACCTGGGACTCAGCTCCCATCTGTACAAGTGAGCAGTTAGCTTAGTTGCCTCTAAGGCTCCCAGTGACCAGTGTGAGGCCTCACACGGAAATCTTGGGGGTCTCAGACATGGCTGCCCTCCCCTCTGGCACCTTCTCCTGACCCTCTTCCCTTGCACTGCCTGGCTCAGACCAGCTCTCCCACGCCTCCCTTTTCTTTGAAGAGCCAGCGCGGAGGCCTGGACCGCCTCCTCTCACCACTCCTTCCGCCCCACCCCACCCCTAGAAATACAGCAATGACTGGTGGATCGGGCGGCTAGTGAAAGAGGGTGGAGACATCGCCTTCATCCCCAGCCCCCAGCGCCTCGAGAGCATCCGGCTCAAGCAGGAGCAGAAGGCCAGGTGAGAGCAGGGCTGAGACTCAGTAAATACCTCCTGACGTGTGCTCTTTACCCACGGTCCACATCACCACACAGGCATGCATACCCCGCTCCCCGCAACATGCAGTGTGCACACTCAGACCTAACGTGTACATTCGCAATGCACAGGTACCAGTGCACACGTATTGAAGCTCACACACAAAGGCTCACGTCACATGCACTTCTCTCACTAGCAGAAACATAAGATGTATACAGCTATTGAGTACTGTGTAGAGCAGACACACAAAGACTCTCATTGACCTCCCTCTCTGCTCTCAGGAGATCTGGGAACCCATCCAGCCTGAGTGACATTGGCAGCCGACGCTCCCCTCCTCCATCTCTAGGTAGCCTCCCCTCCACCCACCTGTCTTGGGTAGGTGGGCCACTCAGACACAGGGGGAAGGGAGATTCTCCCAGTGAACAGTGTGGGAAGGGGTTGGAGCTGGGAGAAGCCCAGGGTTTCCCCTGGGGACGGGAACACCGTGTCCTCGGGGTCTTTCCCCCTTCACCAACTTTAATCTTTTATTTCCTTTTCCAAAAAGCCAAGCAGAAGCAAAAGCAGGTGAGTCAAGGAAGGGACTGGGGCTTGGGGGGCTCCTGGCGTCTGGCTGTGGGGACAGGCTTCTGGGCAGTCATTGTTGAAGGGGCAAGAAAACACAGAGGGGAGGGGGCCCAGACGTCTGCATCTGCCCCACCCCACTCAGGCGAAGGGCAGGCCACATGGCCATGACTTTGCCTGACCTCAGGTCAATTCTGCAGGCGGAACATATTCCTCCATATGACGTGGTACCCTCCATGCGGCCTGTGGTGCTGGTGGGACCCTCTCTGAAAGGTTATGAGGTGAGAGGTCCCTGACCCCAGAGTTGCCTCTACCAAGCTTGCCACAGAAACAGTGGGAGGGGGTGTTCCCCACTGCCCCTCCATCAAGGTCTGCGTGTGGAGAGGCTGAGCTCCATGGCCGTACCTGGGGAGGCTGCCCATCTCCAAGAAGGCTCCCAGCCAATTCCACGCCTCTCCCCTCACCCGCCCCCCCAACCCAGGTCACAGACATGATGCAGAAGGCACTCTTCGACTTCCTCAAACATAGGTTTGATGGCAGGTAAGCTATTCTGGCCTGGGGAGGCATGAGAACCAGGGAGAAGTCCTTGCCTCCTTCCAGATACTGTAGCCCGGTGTCCTCCAAAGTGAAAGCTGGTGGGACCTGGGTAGGGAGGGCCCTAGGCTTGAAATTTAGAGGTGGGCTGTGCTTCTCCCTGCCCACCCCAGGATCTCCATCACCCGAGTCACCGCAGACCTCTCACTGGCAAAGCGATCTGTGCTCAACAATCCTGGCAAGAGGACCATCATCGAGCGCTCCTCTGCCCGCTCCAGCATTGGTGAGAAGTCCCCAGTCCTGCTTCTCTGCCCACTCATGCATTAGTGAAAACCTTCCTCATGCCTTTCTCTTTCCTGACAACTTGCATTCCTGCCCAACCCCTTCTCCACCTTCCCCAGGATTGGCAAGAACCCACCCCAGTCTCAATTCCCCGTGCCTCTGCCTGCCCAGGCCTTGATGAACAGCCTCTCCCTCCACCATGCCTTCCCATCCACCATTTGGGAGACCCCAAAGCCCTGTTGGAGTCAGATGGGGGTGGAGCCACCGCTGAGCATTGCGGCCCCTCCCTCCCTTCATAGCTGAAGTACAGAGTGAGATTGAGCGGATATTCGAGCTGGCCAAATCCCTGCAGCTAGTAGTGTTGGACGCCGACACCATCAACCACCCGGCACAGCTGGCCAAGACCTCACTGGCCCCCATCATCGTCTTTGTCAAAGTGTCCTCACCGAAGGTAAGAGCTGTGGCGATGGAGGAGGCCTACAGGGCTGCCCTCTTAGAATGCGGTACTACTCTGCTTGGTCCCTGCCCAAGGGCTCCTCAGTCCCCTTTTCCTGCTGCTGCTTAACACCGCTCGGAGTCCTCCTTGCCTGCTCCTCATGCCATGAGTCGGGGGCACGCCCAGTGCTTCCTGGGCCCAGCTCTGCCCTTGCCCCTCAGGTACTCCAGCGTCTCATCCGCTCCCGGGGGAAGTCGCAGATGAAGCACCTTACTGTGCAGATGATGGCATACGATAAGCTGGTCCAGTGCCCACCCGTAAGTGGCTGGGCACCACTCCTGTGCCCACTCTTGCTTTTCCAGGGCTGGGGTGGGCTGATAGAGACGGAACATTCCCCCTTTCCCTTCCAGGAGTCATTTGATGTGATTCTGGATGAAAACCAGCTGGAAGACGCCTGTGAGCACCTGGCTGAGTACCTGGAGGTTTACTGGAGGGCAACCCACCACCCAGCCCCCGGCCCTGGGCTTCTGGGCCCTCCCAGTGCCATCCCCGGACTTCAGGTAACCATTTCCAAGGGCACTGATGCTCAGGCTGAGCTAGCCAAAGCAATGCCCCCTCCCCACCGAGCGGATCATTCCTGACCTCCAGTTTGAAGGCCAAAGGATCAGAGAGCAGAGCAAGGGTGTGTGGGTGAAAGCACTCCCTGATGAGGGAAGAAAGCAATGAGACAGGTAATCAGAGGCCACTTTTCCTGGGATTCCAAAGAAACACACTCTGCAAACTCTTCTCCTCGTCTGTCTTGAAGGCAGAGCCTGGATTTGGCTGGAGTCGAAAGCTCCAGTTTTCCTTGTCTGAAGTAGAAGAATGCTCCGGGGTGCTTCTCCTTCTGCATCATTTCCTGTACCCAGGGACCGAGAGTTGAGGGCAGGAATCCTCACGCTGCCAGAGTGGGGAGGGAGACTGAGGCGAGGTCCGCATGGCCTTACGTAGAGCTGCCATCTTGCCCCCAGAACCAGCAGCTGCTAGGGGAGCGTGGCGAGGAGCACTCACCCCTGGAGCGGGACAGCCTGATGCCCTCAGACGAGGCCAGCGAGAGCTCCCGCCAAGCCTGGACGGGCTCTTCACAGCGCAGCTCCCGCCACCTGGAGGAGGACTATGCGGATGCCTATCACGACCTGTACCAGCCTCACCGCCAGCACACCTCGGGGCTGCCTAGTGCCAACGGGCACGACCCCCAAGACCGCCTCCTGGCCCAGGACTCGGAGCACAACCACAATGAGCGGAACTGGCAACGCAACCGGCCCTGGCCCAAGGATAGCTACTGACACAGCCTCCTGCCACCCTGCCCCGGCAGGCACAGGCACAGGCTGGCTGGGGCCCCTGCTCCAGGCAGGTCGGAGTTAGACTGGCATGAGGCTGGCACTAGGCTCAGCCCCCGAACCCCCCCGCCCAGCCCCAGCTCCAGGCCTGCCTGCAGTCCCGAGGTTCTGGGAGAAGAGCAGGGGGCCCCCTCACCTCCTGGGCACAGTGACCCCCCCCCCCTAGGCTGCCATTCCAGGAAATAGCTGTGTGTGCTGCACCCTGGCACCTTTCCTCTCCTCCCGCACAAGAAACTGCCCCACTGGGCAGTGCCCTCAGGCCAGGACCCCCTTAGCAGGGGCCTTCCCACCAGACTCAGGGAAGGAATGCCACCCAAAGAGACAAGAGGGTGGGGCATGGGCAGCATGGCATGAGGGAGAAACAAGGTCCCTGAGCAGGTGCGGTCCTGTCCTAACCTGAGGGACTCAGGGGTCGTGCTTTGGGGGTCCGAGGGCCTCTACTCACCTCACTGCCACACGTGAGACATGAGACAGTCGAAGCCCAGCAGGGTGGCACTCCTGGCATCAGCTGGGGTGGGGCATCCACACAAAGGCTGGAGCACGGGCAGCTGGGCCAGGGCCAGCTGAAGCTCCAGCAGGGAAGGGCTCTGCCCACCTGCCAGGAAGCATCTTAACATCTGAAGGGACCAGGGACTAGGAACATGGTGGGCTGGGGGCTGGGGGAGGGAGGGTGAGTGTAGCAGAGAATATATGGACGGCTTGCTCCGGGCGCCTCCTTGCCCGACTCATTCTTTCGCTCTTGCATCCTATCTTTTCTGTTTTTGGCCTTCATGCCTCCCACACCCATGGGATATGGGCCTCAGACTTTATTCCCTGATCCATAGCTGCTGCTCGTAAGTTAGGATTAGAGGGGGAGATAGGACCCAGCGGACAGCCCCCAGAGGCCCTGTCAGCCTGGCTACCCTTGTCTTAAGGCTCTAGTGTATGACCTACAGAGCATGCTCCACAAGACCCTGCCCCACCTCACTGTCATCACTAATAAACACCATGCGCAGACCCTTGGGCTCCTGTTCTGTCTGCTGGCTCAGGTAGCCAAGGTCCTTACTGCATGGCCCAAGTCTGGAGGAGGTGAATACGTATCCTCGATGTGCTCTCTCAAAGACCGAGTGGGAAGGGGAAAGGACAGAGCTGGAGGAGGCACTAGACTCCCGGGCGCCCCTTCACCCAGCCGCTCATGCCCAGGCCCTGGAGGGAGACTGTCAGCAGCACAGAAGGGACTTGTTTGGGGAGGTGGAGAAGAGGCTGAGTCACAGCCTCACACTGTCCCAGCCTCAGGCCAGAAAGGCCCTGCAGTAGCTGCAACTCGAACTCCGTGTCCTTGCCCAGCTCTTTGAGGGGTAAGGAAGAGCATGTGAATAAGAGTACAGGGGGAGGACCCAGGCCTTGCAGCCCCCTCCCCACACGGAAACTCAGCCGGGCCCAGCTCCTCTCTCCTTGCTGTCTCGGGTGCCTGTTTCCTCACCCTGCAGAGCAGCAATCTGGGAGCCACAAGCAGTGGTCCTGAAGACTCGGGGTCAAGCACATTGTTCCAGGGTGGGAGAACGGTTCTGACTGTGCTGCTCCTGCCAGAGTTTCACAGCTGCTTTCCTTCCTCACCCTTGGGTGAAGACCCCAGAAGGCTGTCCAGGCCAGAGCTACTTCTGTGAAGCCAGAGCTGAGGAGGGAAAATGCATGACGGTCCCACCGTCACTGCCTTTCCCATCTCCCCTCAAGTGGTTCCTAGAGACTTAAGGCTAACAGCCTAGACCCAAGGATCTTTCTCAGATGTGATTTTCCTTCATTTCCCAAGTCAACCCACCGTGCCCAGTGCTGTCCTTCCGTCTCCTGTGGTACTAGGGAGGGCCTGGGAGAGGAGTTTAGCCAGAACTAGACACAGCCTTCATATTCGTGTATTTATTCTCAGAACATACAAACTCATCTTCTCAGAGAATAGAAAACAGAAATTTCACTGACTTCAAGATGGACTCAGCCAGCTCACCTTGTCCCCTCATCTGCTATAAAAATTCCCGGGGTGAGGGACGCCTCAAGTGCACAACACCCCTTGGTACAGGGGCCGTGCACAACTCTAAACAAGGCTCTCGACTTGTTTTATAATCCAAAAGGGCAAACAGCTGTCAAAATGACGATAAGAGTCCAAGGTCCATAATCCTCAGTACCCGATTCCCTGGGTCATCTAGGGCAACGATGGTGCCGTGGCTTAGGCAGTCAAGTCTGTGCCAAAGAAGTCCCAGCCCAGCAGCCAGGTTTTTGTTCAGTCTGGGAGGCGATGCCAATTGGCTCCCCCTTTAACTGGCAAGAACTGATGGCCCGATGCAATCCCAAAGCCTGCCTGAGGGGCAGAGCTGGGCCAAATCCCTGGTAGTTTGTTCTGCCTGCCTCCTAGAGCAGCTTCCTCCCCTTTGACAGACCTGCACTCAGGCCTTCAGCCCTGAGGGCCTGGGCCAGGGAGTCTGACTGCTTCCTAAGCCCCTGGAGGAGTGAGGGCCTGGGAAGAGATGTGAGGCTCCTGAGGAACAGGCTCCAGAGCGTGGCCTTGAACCCTGGGGCGAGTGCTGTGTCAGGCAAAGATGGTCTCTTCCCGGCGCTTCTTGGTGAGGATGGTGCCTGGTTTGTGCTGGGCATCAGGGTGGTTGGCTAGCTCTGGGGGGCAGGAGGACACCGGGCTCTCCAGAATGGCTTGCTTCAGCTCATAGAACACAGCAGAGTCCTCTTTGGTGAGGAAGGTGATGGCCACACCACTCTTGCCTGCTCGTCCCGTGCGGCCAATGCGGTGGATGTAATCTGGGGAGGGGGAGAAATGTCAGGGCACCAGGCCAGATGCCCTGGTGGGCAGTGTCTGAAGCCTCCACTTCTAAAGGCACCCTCTTCCCTGCCACACCTCCAAGGGCAGTAAACGCAGCTTGTGCTGCCTGAACCTGCAGGGCCCACGGTGCTCTCCCCAGCAGCACTGCTGATGGAGGTCACCCTATCACACTTGGACAGTGTGGCCCAGCTCCACTCTTCACACCCAGAGGACAGAGTGCTGTCCCAGGCGCTGAGGGACAGGAGCTCTCCTCACAGGAAGAAGCAACTCCAAGCTCGAGGCTGAGAGAGCTGAGAGCAGCGGCCCCCTCGGTGGAGATATTCGAGAAGAACCAGGCAGGGACTCACCCTTTACCTGGAGTGAAGCTGCTTTCCCCCGCACTCACCCTCAATGTTCTTGGCCATGTCATAGTTGACGACCATAGATACATCTTGGATGTCGATACCACGACCCGCCACATCTGTAGCCACCAAAATATCCTTGGCCCCAGCCTTGAGGTTGGACAGTGCAAACTCTCGCTGCTCCTGGCCTTTTCCACCGTGCAGCGTACAAGCGTTGTACTGTTGGAAGAATGGTGAGGTGAAGAAAGAGCAATGGGATCACAGAGAGACTCAGAAGGCAGGAGGGTAGACAGGGAGGGAGGGCTGCAGAGAGGAGAGGGAGAAGGAAGGGGAAGGAGGCGGGAGAACAAGGGCAAGTGAAGTATGAAGGGAGCAGATGAGCTGAGGAAAGGGATGGAAGAGACGGGGGGTGCGGCAGACAGACAGGACAAGGTTAAGGGCAGGGCAATCGGGGTGAGATGTGGAGTCAAAACAGATGACAAGTAGTGGAAGAGAGAATGAGGGCAAGATGAGGATGGAAAGCAGGGACCGAGAAATTCAAGGCCGTTTCAGTGTTGAGTGGAGAGGACACACCCTTCCCCTCAAACACCAGATTCAGGAGTAAAGGTCGCTGATCACTAACATCTGCCTCCTGACCACGCCATCCCCTCTCCTCAAAATACTTGGTAACAGAACACTCCAACCCACTCCACTCCACACGCTCAGATCCTGCCAGGACGTGTGTCTCCCTGGCCCCAGCCCACCTGGAGGAAAAGCCGAGGCAGCTGTGGCTGGCACTGCTGGAATGGACAGGGAGTCACAGCAACTGACCGAGTCCCCTTTATCCCCATCTACCACCCCTCTCCCTCTGACCCTGACTTGTTAAATACTGTAAAGGTTCAAGAATGGGTCGGAATTGAAAGCAGGAGACCAGGGGGCCCGACTAGCTTCAGAAAGCAGCACCAAAGAGAAGAGGCATTGCCCTCCCCTGCCAGACACACCCCCATCTTCTCCAGGGATTTGGCCAAAACATCACAGCCCTTCTTCTGGTTGACAAAAATGATGATGGGTGGATCAAAGCCTTGCTCCAAGATTGCCAGCAGCTTTTTCCTGGAGAGAAAAGGATGAGAAAAATTACACGCATACTACCCCTCCACTCCAAGTGAAATGCCCAACCCTGATCTACAAACACCAATTCCAGAATCTCCAGTGCCCATGGAATTCTGAACAAAAAAACAGAAACTCTTCAACATGGTAGAACAATCACCCTCCAGCCACCACTGGCACTAAAGAGTCCCTTCTCCCTTCTGTTTCCTGACTCAGGTGCCCCCATACCTCTTTTCGGACTCTGACATGAGGAAGACTTTCTGTTCCACACGTTCATGGGGCTTGCCTGCAGAACCAATGTACACCACAGCAGGTCGCCGAAGATAGCTCCGGGCCAGTCGCTCTACCGCTGGGGGCATGGTGGCCGTGAACATGACTGTCTGTGAAAACAAGAGGTCTAGCCCTGAGCGCAGGCAGACACACCACACATGCCACCATCAGCACAAGCAGCACACCCCAAACTAAAGAACAGAAAATGAGCCTGGACAGGAAACAGTGTTTCAGAAAACTGCCCCTTGCCTTCCCACTTCTTTCCTCAGTGGCTACTCAGCAGAGTACTTTCTACCTTATGATAGAAGGAAGGGCTGAGTCATCTGCCAGAACCCGTGGCGGCGGCAGCATGACTCTCAAGAATCATCTTTCCAGGCTAAGAGGCTACACTGCTAGCACTGTGAGAGGACCGTACGCAGCCATGCCTCACCATTCTGGAAACAGGTACTCTGGCCCACCAAGGGCAAGAAGGGCCCTGGAGCAGGTCTGGCAACTTGCCCAACTTCTCCCGGCCTGGGGAAGCAGCCTTACTTGGCGGTACTTGTGTTTTCCTGACTCAAAGTTGGCCAGCATCTTCTCAGGGTCCTCAGCCTCATCTGTGTCCGGCTTCTGATTGCTGACAGGCATGTGCTCCAGGATCTTCTGGACATCTGGCTCAAAGCCCATGTCAATCATCCTGTCTGCCTCGTCCAGAACCACATAGGTGCAGCGGCTCAGCACCAAGTAGCGGTTCTCTAGCACGTCGATCAGACGTCCCGGGGTAGCGATCACTATCTGGGGGGCACAGGGGAGTCACGTGTGGCCCAGCAGATACCCTTTCCTTCCCCTCCTGTCAACTATCCACCTACTTGGGCAACAGATCCCCAGTGCTAAGAAACTTGGCCCCCAAACTCTATTTAGGTTTGGGAGTGAAAATTCCAGAGAACTGGCATGAAATCACTTGGATTATTTTTTCTCAGGAGTGAATGGGGTCTCTGGGTAAGGTCCAGGGGTTAGACCGAAGAGGCAACATCAACAGGAACTTCCTTAGATGGAAGAGAGACTAAGTGATATGGTGGAGGGGGTTGGATAGAAGGATTAGGAAGCCTGCAGAAGACTCAATTCCTCCAGCAGACCTCTTGTAAAAAGCTCTCCTTCTACCCTGAGAAGAATGCAAAGCAAAATCAATGACGCAGTCTGGCAGAGTGATTAAGAGCACAGCCTTCAGACATGAATCTCAGTTCTGCCCATCACCAGCTGTGACTCTGAGCAAGTTATTAACTTGATCCTCAGCTTCATCTGTAAAATGGAAGTACCATTATCCATTCTCCTAAGGTGGTTGTGACAATGATGTGCAAAGTACAATCCCTGGTGCCTAAGTCCTCCATAAATAACAGCACGTATCTATAAGCCAGCCCCCTTTTCATTTACTGTACATCTATGGCAGAACTAGAAACACTTCCATCCCAAACGGCGGGCTTGCTGCTGGCTAGGTGAACCAACCTCACAGCCCATGCGCAGCCTGAAGCCCTGGTCTTCTCTGGAGATGCCGCCAATAACAGCCACAGTGCGGATGCCCAGCGGCTTCCCAAACTTGATGGTCTCTTCCTCAATCTGCTGAGCCAGCTCACGAGTGGGGGCCAGGATGATAGCGTAAGGGCCCTGGTCGGACTCTTCGATCCTGTGGTAAATGGGGCAGCCCGCAGTTTCATGAGCTTTGGTTCTCATCCAACCACAAACAGGAGCAAGATAAAGTCACTCTTAAGGGCAGCTATGAGAATGGGGAGGGTGGTGGGAAAAGAATGCAACAAATGCTCTTAAAAATCAGACTCCAGGACAGCCAAGCACTCCAAGGAGTGATCTGTACCAGCAATAAAATAACCATATGCTTCTTTGATATCATGATCCAATTATTCCCTAATATCTGACCCAGGCTAACTAAAGAAGGGCCCTTCTGATTACAGACTTAAAAAAGAAGACCAAATGCTCATTTGCCATTTTCACCCTTCCCAACCAGAGGAGCCAATGCTGGCTGCTCTCACCTGTCAATTTTGGGGAGAGTGGTAATCCAGACCAGCAACGGGATAAGGAAGGCTGCTGTCTTGCCACTGCCAGTCTCAGCCACGCCAATGATGTCACGATTCTGTAGCCCAATGGGGATTGCCTGGCGCTGGATAGGTGTCGGCTCCTGCAGTGACCCAGAGATAGCAGTGGGTACAGACAACGGGTACAGAATTATGCAACCTGGACTACTGCTGCCAGGCTGGGCACAATGGGAAGAAACCAAGCACAGTGAAAAGGTATGGGACCCGAGAAGAAACACAATCAACAAACAATACTTCAGAAACTGACAACAACATCACCTTGGTGCCCACTGGCAGAGGAGGCACCAAACAGTCAAGGAACAAAGTCTTCTGTTCGCAAATTAAGCATGTGCCCCTGGAATCTGGCAGCGTGTCGGACCTCGGGCAGTCTGCGCGTCTCACCTTGTAGCCACACTTGTCGATGACCTCCAAGATGTGTGGCGGCAGAGAGGAGTCTTTCCAGGACCGGACGGGGTTGGGGATCTTGCCGCCTTTGGTGGTGATGCTGTAGTCCTCGCGGAAGATCCGCCAGTCCCTGTCCGTCATCTCATCCAGCTTTTTCTGGGACCAATGCCGATCATCCCAGCGTTGCTTGGCTTCCTTCTTTCGAAGTTTGCGGAGTCTCGCCCTGGAGCAGGACACGGGGAATACATGGGGTCCATATCCTCCATCTCCTTCCTGTAGACTCGGCTGTGCCCCCGAACCCATAGCCCTGACCACTCACTCCTCTTGCTCCTTTTCTTCCAGCGTCCGCCTCTTCTCCATTAGGTCTCCATAGAAACGCGACTGCTCTCGTTTCTGCTGCTTCAGGTCAATGCCTGCAATGAAGCCTCGCCCCAACAACTGTACCTGGTGCCGTTCTTTGTACCTGGGATTGGGACAGAGAAAGAGGAAAAGAGAAGAAGCTGCTAAGCACAAGGCTGAAGGTGTACCAGTTCCCCTTTCGGTCAGAGTCTTTTCCCACCCAGAGGGCTATTGACTATTGTTTTACCCATCTCCCCATCCCAGCCTATCTCACTCCTATCTCTGTAGTCACTGATTCTCTCTAGCAACTGCCTAGTTTAAAAGACCTAGCACTGAGGCATGAAACCACTCACAAGGGGTTGTAGTCAATGGAAGTGTCCTCAGACGCATCCCACTCAAAGACAAACTTGCGGTCGTTGAGATGCCTTGTCCGGCGCCGCTTCTTGATGCCACCGAGGTAACGCTCCTGCCCAGAGACAAAACACAAAGCCCTTCAAGCAGGAGGCCCAAACCTCACATACAGAGATCAGAACAGCCACACAGCTAAACCTCATTTGTGTGTGTGGAGGGTGGGGCCCAAACCTTAATGGCGTGCAGCTCCTTGCTCTTATCCTTCTCCTCCCGGATCTTCTGCCGCCCTTCCTCATCCTCATTCCCGTTGGTCTCCCTCTCCATCCTCTCCCTGCGCTCCCGACGTTCCCGTTCCTGAGGGTCTTCTGCAGACCAAAGAGAACAAAGCTGCAGAAGAACTCAGTGGAAGAAAAAGAAGGCATGGAGATCATCCAAACAACAGACACCAAACGAGTAAAAAGGAAGGGGGGACATTTATGATACAAGGGGAATGAAGACCTAACAGAAAGAGATGTTTCTCATGAACGTGCCCCAGCCACCCTCCTCCAAACTCAAACAGGTCTCAAGCCCTTCTGAGTGACACCACAATCCTGTCCCACCCTTTCCTACCCCCATCGAGGGCCACGGGGTAAGAAAACGAACCCAACATTTTCCTGCCCAAGTCCTGGAACTGCTTCCTTTTCTTCCTCTCTTCTTCAAGCATCCTCTGCCGTTCCTCCACCTCCTGCTGTCGTCGCTTCAGGGCTTCAGCCTCTCGTTCTGCTTTGGAGAGGAACTTGGGCTACAAAATAGATTACAACTGTTAACAAGGATCTGGGGACAGGGTAGACTCACATCACTGATGGTGAGATGGCAAAGGGCCCAGAAATACCTGTTCAGGCATTAAATGTGTAAGGAAAATACAAACAGGCCTGGGACCTTGTTAAAGGCTAAACTATGTCTCCCTCAAAATCTGGATGTTGAAGCCCTTAACTCCCATCCCTCTGAGTAGACTGTATGTAGAGAGGTGATTAAGGTAAAATGAGGCTCCAAAGATAGGCCCTACACAGATCTAACTGTATCTTTATAAGAACACTTGGACCCACAGAGACACCAGGGGCCTGTACACAGAGGGAAGGGCCTGTGAAGATGGAAAACCCACCCACCTAAAAGTCAGGGAGGGAAGCCTCAGAAGAAACAACCCCATTTGATCTTGCATTTCTAACGTCCAAAACTGTAAGAAGGTAAATTTCTGTTCTTTAAGTCACTCAGTCCGTATGTTCTGTCGTGGCAATCCTAGGCAACTAATACAGACCCTCAAGCTCTTACCTTGGCCTCGGCTTCCTCCTCAGCCTTTTTCTTGGCCAGAAGTTCCTCCAGGGATAATGGCTGGGCCTGAAGATAAAACACAGGACTTCAGTCCATAGAGGCTCTCTCCCTCTGAAGAACAACAAAGTCAGGCTTAAACTGAAGAGGATGGTAAGGGAAAAAAAAAATTCTTCCTCTTTTTACCTTAGGCTTCTTATCACCATGTTCATCCTCTTCATCCTTTCTAGAGTCTCTATCTTTCCGAGATTTAAACTCTTTTCCTCGGCCAGGAGATAAACTTTAAGGCAAATGAACAGGGGAACAGTCCACGTCACTTTTTTTTGGCTACGCTGTGAAGCATGTGAGATCTCAGTTCCCCAACCAGGGGTCCACTGCAGTGGAAGTGAGGAGTCTTACCCACTGGACCACCAGAGAACTCCCCATATCACTGTTACTCTAGCCCCTGGATGAGATTCAGCCTGAGCCCCCGAAAGACAATGGAAGTTTTCCCATGACTCAACAAGACTTGCCCACGGTCATCCAACAAGTCCTGAAGTTCCTTTGGCAGGCCTGGTCACTCTGCCTGCTCTGAAACCAATGATGGCCCTGTCTTGGGCCCATGATACCTGAACCTCCTTTTCTGAGACTAATCTCCTCTGGGATGTGGGTCTTAACTACTGATATCAAAAATATTTCCTCCAAACATTAGTCACAAAAAACAATCAAATATTACCATTTGTAGCAACATGGATGGACACAGATTATCATACCGAGTAAAGTAAGTCAGACAGAGAAAGACAAATATGAGATAATATCACTTATACATGGAATTGCAAAAATAATCAAATGAATTATTTACAAAACAGAAACAGACTCACAGACACAGACAGCAAACTTATGGTTACCAAAGGGGAAAGTGGGCAGGGAGGGCTAAATTAGGAGTATGGGATTAGTAGAAACACACTACTATATATAAAATAAACAACAGGATTTACTTTGTAGCACAGGGAACTACATTCAATATTTCATAGTAACTTATAATGGAAAAGAATTGGAAAAAAATATATATGTGTAACTGAAATCACTTCACTGTACAGCTGAAACTAACCCAATATTGTAAATCAACTATATTTCAATTAAAAAAAAATTCCTCCAAATAGCAAATGCACATCAGAAGGAAAAAAAAAAAAGACCTGCCTTACTTTGTAATGCACAATGAATTCAGCCAACATGGCCACCACCCACACCCTTCCCAGATACTGCTATATATTCCCTTGCTCACTTCTCCTTCCCATCAGTCCCAGCAATCTTTTCCCCATATCTGCTATAAGCATAATAAACAAGAGATCTCAAATAACCACAGTGTTTGTTATGAGGATTCTATCTTTCGCCCTGAATTCTAACCTACATATTCAGGGCCTAATAAAAACTTTGTATAGAAAGTTTCCAGAACAAAGAGATCAAGATATTGGCACATTAAGCTAACCCAACAAGTACATGTTGTATATTCTGGGTAGGAAACTGAATGGTCTGATGGAGCTATAGGAATGTTCTGTTGGCTGGTAACCTTTTCAAACTAATTTCAAAATTCTAAGAACAAGCGGACCCTCAAGGGGCTGTGACTTCACTAACTGGTTATACATTCTGAAGAAGATGTGTGCCTTCTAAAAGACAGCTCTGCAATAACTACCAACAGGATTCACTGTGGAAAATTCACTTTCCCGTGAAGCTGGGCGAGCTGAGATGCAGAGAGGAAGCAGTGAGGGCGTTGCCCTAAAGCCCACTCCAACCAGTCAGGCACCTGGATCGCTTGCGGTCCTTGTCCCTTCGGTGCCCATCCTTATCCCGGTCTCGGTCCTTCTTATTCCGATCTCGTTCCTTATCTCGCTCTCGCTCTTTGTGCCGGCGATCTCTGAAGACAGAGCAATTAAGAAATCATGTGATATTTCCTGTGGACCTGCACTGCAGCCCTAAGAAGGTTCCCATGCTCTTTTCTTCCCAAAGTAATATTTTACAAATTAGAAAATGTGTTTCCCAAGAAATTATGAGGGAATTCTATTAATAAGGTCTTAGAACTCCAAGCTGCACTGCTAAGTACTAATGACAATGATAGGCCATGGACTGTGTGAACAGATGAACTATCTTCCTCAATCGCTGGGAACTTCATCTTACAAGTTTCCTCTTTACCTGTAAGAGCTACTGGGTCCCCAGATGTAGAGAAACCTATGACAGACTCATGTCCCAATATGGAGGCATCAGAGGAACCAAGGATAAAGGAGTCTGAAATGTACACTCCCTTTCCAGGTAACACACAGCAAGTTACTTTACCTTTCTGTAGACTTGGATCGGGAACGGGAGCGAGAACGGCTGACTCCTCTACGCCGATCCCTTGAACGATGCCGTTTCCTGTCTTTAGATGGGGAAGACTTCCGGTCTCGGTCTCTATCGCGGTCTCTGTCAGGAGTCCGAGATCGCTTCCTCTCCTCCTTGGAAGGTGATGCATCACGGTCCTTCTTATCAGCCAGCTCTCCTGCCATCTATCGTGCATAAGACGAGTATTTATTATGTACTGGGTACTTTTCTGAACTTTTTTTTTCTTTTCTGAACTTTTTACAAACAATTTACTTAATCTCAAAACAATCCTCTGAAGTAGATATAGTGGTGTGCCTGCTTTATGGATAAAGAAACTGAAGCTCAGATATATAAAGTAACTTGCCTAAGGATACCTGGGTGTTAAGTGTCAGAGTTTCAGGCAGTCTGGCTCCAGAGGCCCATTCTTATTTATTAATACTCTCTCTCTGGGATTCCTTTTTGTATATATTCATTTCCAAAAGTGTACAATAAGCATACCTAATTTTTATAATTAAACTGCAAGAATATTAAAAGAAATTTACCAAATGAATAGTATACTAGCTATCTCTAGAAATATCTTGTATTGCTCATCTTTGGAATCTACTGTATCTGCCAGCCCACCAGGATCAATAAACTACATCTAAGAGAGATAAGTTATCTTGGGCACATAACGAAAACTCAAAAGAAAAAAAAAAGAAAACTCAAAAGAGAAAAAAGGAGTTTAATTTTGAGATGTGGGATTATGATCAGCACCTCAAGGAAAACCTAAGTTCAAATAGAAGAGAAACTCACTTTTACACAGATTAAAAGAAATGTACTTCTAGTTATGCAATGGCAAAAACTTGGGTGACAGGTACATAGGACCTCCATGCACTTTTGTTTTAAAATTTCCTGTGAATCTATGTCTTTTGGAAACAGTGAGAGACTTTATTTTTTGGGCTCCAAAATCACTGCAGATGGTGACTGCAGCCATGAAATTAAAAGATGCTTGCTCCTTGGAAGAAAAGCTATGATAAACCTAGACAGCATATTAAAAAGCAGAGACATTACTTTGACAACAAAGGTCCATCTAGTCAAAGCTATGGTTTTTCCAGTAGTCACGTATGGATGTGAGAGTTGAACTATAAAGAAAGCTGAGCACTGAAGAATTGATCCTTTTGAGCTGCGGTGTTGGAAAAGACTCCTGAGGGCCCCTTAGACTACAAGGAGATCAAACCAATCCATCCTAAAGGAAATCAGTCCTGAATATTCATTGGAAGGACTGATGCTGAAGCTGAAACTCCAATACTTTGGCCACCTGATTCGAACTGACTCATCTGAAAAGACCTTGATGCTGGGAAAAATAGAAGGCGGGCAGAGAAGGGGATGACAGAGGATGAGATGGTTGGATGGCATCACCGACTCAATGGACATTAGTTTGAGCAAGCTCTGGGAGTTGGTGATGGACAGGGAAGCCTGGTGTGCTGCAGTCCATGGGGTCACAAAGAGTCCGACACGACTGAGCAACTGAACTGAACTGTGAATCTATGATTATTTTACAATTAAAAATAAGGGAGGAAGGGATGGAGTAGAGCAAGGAGGGAGGAAGGGAGGAAGAAGTGTACTAAAAACTAGAGATCACAGACGTTCTGACATTCCGTACCCAGATTTTCACAGCCTTGATTATGATCCAGTCCCACAAAAAGTTTGAGCAGGAATTGTTCTGTCCCCATCCTGCCTGGGGGATACTGAACACCATACCATACTGTCAACTGCCCTTCAGACTACAAAATCTATTTCAGCGAGGTGCTAAATTCAGACAGCAAGTCTGAATCTGCCTCTATTCTACCATCACCATCATCATTCCTAAGCCTCAGAATATATTTCTCAAAACTTACTTTATCTCCAAATGGTTCCCATGCAATAACAGTTCCCTAACCTACAGCTTACAATCCCCCTTTCCCATGTAATTCCTGTCATGTATCTTTAAGAAGGGAGAGGGTAAAGAAAAGAAAAATGAACAAGTAGCACTTTAAAAAAGTTGGAGACAATCTATTTTACCTCAGAATTGCCAGTACATCATGCATAGACCATGGACATTACACTTATGTCTCTTTCACTTATAGCCCTAAGAAAACAATCAGAGGAAAGGCAATCCTGGACATCACCATTATTTCAACAAATACTCACTGAGTACCTGAGAGGCGCCAGAAACTGTTCCAGTACTAGAGATACAGCAGTAAGCAAAACAAAGCCTCTGAACTCTTACTGCTTAAATTCCAGTGAAGCAGACAGCAGTTAGGCAGAAAATAAGAGAATTTCAAACAGTATAAGTGCTAATGAAGAGAACAAAGCAGGGTGTCTGATGGGGAGCAGCATGAACAAGAGGGCTCTGGAAAGACTTTTTTAAATGACATGTAAGCTGAGACTTGAATGATGAGAAATAGATAGTCCATAAAAATCAAGGAAAAGAATTTATTGTGTAGAAAGAACAGCAAGACACTGAGGCAAGAGCTAGCTTAGCATGTTTGCTAACTAAAAATAGGCACGTGTGGAATTCCCTGGTGGTCCAATAGTTAGGCCCTCACAATGCCAGGGCCAGGTTCAATCCTTGGTCAGGAAACTAATATCCTGCAAGCTATGCAGCACTGCCAAAAAAAAATACTCATGTGGTCAGGAGTGGCAGAGACCAAGGGGAAAACTGGCTCAAGATGCGCTCAAGGAGGTAGGCAGGAGTCAGATCATGGAAACATGTTTTAGGGCAGGCTAGAAGAACTTGGCTTTTAGTTTAACTGCAGTGGGAACCTTAGAAAGGTGTTAAACCAGAAGTAATATGGTCTTATTTTACATGTTTAAAGAATCACTTCGGTGACTTGCAAAAGGCAAAAATGGACACGGAACCACTGAGAATGCTATTATGGTAGTCCAGACAGAAGATAACAGTGGGGACCTCTCTGGTGGTTCAGTGGCCAAGACTGCACTCCCAATGCAAGGGGCCCAGGCCTGATCCTTGGTCAGGGAGCTAGATTCCACATGCCACAACTAAGAGTTTGTATGCCACAACTAAACAATTCCTTGTGTCCAACTAAGACCCGGTACACCCAAATAAATAAATAAATATTTTTTAAAAGGTAACTGGTTTGTTCTAGGAAAGTGAGAGTGGAGACGGAAAGAAGAGAGCCTCAAGGCAGATTCTGAAGACAGAGCTAACAGGACTTACTGATGAAGGGAGGAAGCAAACAGGAGACACTCAAACTCCTATATGGTCTGACCAACTTAAATGGCTCACAGCGCCATTAATGACTGCAGAAGACTGGGGAAGGAGAAGATGGAGGAAGAAATTTAATGTTTCATTTTGATCCCGGTGAATGTAAGATGTCAGTAAGAAAACCAAGTGGCGATTCCAGGAAGGCAGCTGAAAATGCAATTCTGGAACTTAGGAGAGAGTTGGAGACAGTAATGTGAGTTATCAATATACAGATGGCTTTTAAAACCATAGGACACTAAATGATTATTATCTAAGTAGGCATTCTAGTTAGGAAGAAAACAGAGGAGGATCCAGGGACTTCCCTGGTGGCCCAGTGGTTAAGAACCCACCTTTCAATGCAGGGCACACAGGTTGGATCCCTGGTCAGGAAAGTAAGATCTCACATGCTGCAGAGCAACTAAGCCCACCTGCCCCAACTAGAGAGCCCAAGCGCTGGCAGGAAAAAACCTACACCACAGCGCTGCCACCCCCTCACTACCAGAACTGCAGCTAAGACCCAACTCAGTCATAAATATTTGTTTTAAAAACAGGACCCAGGATTGAGCTCTGAAACACTGTAACGTTTAAAAGTCAGGCATAGAAGCCAGAGAAGAAAACTGGAAAGAAACAATAGCCAGTGAAAAACAAGAAAAGATAGTAAAGTATGCCATCACAGAAGCCAAAAATGTGTTTCAAGGAGGGAATGCTGATCTGTGTCAAGTGGAGAAAGACTGGAAGATAAAGGAGTCACCCTCGCCTTTGTAAAAACAGAGACGACAAGAGCTGTTTTAATGGCATGGTGGGAGTAAAAGCCTGAGTGCAATGAGTTTAGAAAAAAATGAGAAGTGCAAATAAGCAGACAGTAAACACAGGCAACTTTTATTGTAGGTTCTACTCATCACAAACCTCCGGATCTTTGAGTTCCTCAGTGCTTGCAAGACAGCACTGAGGAACTTCACTGAATGAACTTCATTTCATTCAATGAAGTATGCATTTATCAAACAACCACCATATGCAAGGCACAGTGCTAGGCACAGTGTGAGTTACAAAAGGAAATCAGCAAGATCCTGTCCACAGGAAGCTTACAAAACAATAGAGGATATGAGACACATACCAAGATGCAGGCTCAGATGAATTGCTGCACGAGTTCAAAGAAGTTTCCTTTCACTTGAAAAAGGAAATCTCGAAAGAGTGTAGAGGAACTGGCTCTTGAGTATTAAAATATAGGTAGAATTTGAAGATGTGTAATTGAGGGTTCCGGAAATAAGTCATTCCCGGCAAAAGAAATAATACAGGAGGCGCAGAGGCGGGAAAGCATGACTAGTTATGGGAGAAAAGCCAGAGTTTCAGTTTGGCTGGAGCAAGGGCTATTCCAAACATGAAAGAATAAGATCGGACTGAGGATATCACGGGTGCTGTGCGCATGGGCAAAGGTCTGACCCGTAACATCGTCCAGGGACCTGCCCTATCCCCGCCGGAGCCAACACTCCCACTGGGGCCCGCGCCCCTTCGCTCCTGCCGGATAGATCTTTCCAAGCTCGTGCCCTTTCCCTATGGTGTTCTTCCTCTCCTGGTCCCAGAGACAGGGTCGACCGCTGTGCCCTCATTCTCGCCTTCTCTGCAGGCTCGTGGAAACCGCTTCCATCGCCCGAGACTCACCACTCTTGAGCCCAAACCGCCCAACGCGGCCTCAACGTCGCCGAGTAGTCGCCATCTTTCCCGTTTCCTGGTCGCCGGGCTGCTCCCTCGGCCGCGCGGCAAGCCGGGAAGGCGAGTTCCTGGTCCCGGGCAGCGCAGGCCAACAACGCGGGGCCGAGAACTACCAATCCCCGAATGCACGGCGCGAGCGCCGGTCCCGGGACGCGGGGGCCGCTGGGCAATGTGGTTCGCCAAACATTTGAGTCTGTGGGAGGAAGAGTTTTTCATAGGTGGGCTTTCATCAGAAGGTTTTTCTCTCTGCGGGCGCAGCCCTCCTGGAATATGCTGGTTTTCCTGAAAACTGTAGTTAACGACATCATGGCCCGTGGCTTACAACGGAGTAATTTAAGGCTTTCCTTACATATGAACTCGCCTGGCGTGCTGCAATTCATGGGGTCGCAAATAGTCGAATACGACTGAGCGACTGAACTGAACTTACATATCAATAGCACGTAGTTATAACTAGCAACTGTACTAACAGCAATAAATACTTTACCATTTGTGGAAAAGTGGGTTAAAAAAAAATCTTTGAGATAGATTATTTACAGATGGACAAATGAAAATTTAAGTTACAGGAGCAGCCTAGTATTTACCAGTGAGGGTGGGACAGTTCATTGTGTGAGACTATCCCAGCTTTGGGAGAACATATTAACAACCCTGGCCCCCTCGGTAACACCGTAGTTACTGTTACAACATTTTGAACATTTTGAAATGAGCTCACACGGTGGATTGCACCTCTTGGAAAGACAGTATCTTCCGGGCTGTGGCACCTGGTTTTCTAAACATCCCAGATAGGACCTGCCCTTTTCACTTTCTCGCTCTTTGGAATCTGGCCAGTTGTTTGGGTTACCTTAATACTTTTTATTCTTTCTCTCTCTTCAGTCCTCCAATGAGCTTTTTTCCCCAAAAAACTGTACTTTCACTTTGTTTCTCTTTGGTCTTGTGGTTAATAATTCTACCTCCCTTCCTCCCCAAAACAAAAATCTTGACAACTTCTAGGATGGTTTAGATAGATGCGTTCATGCTAAGTCGCTTCAATCGTGTCCGACTCTTTGCAGCACCACGGACCAGGAAGTAACTAACGTCTCCTTCCTTTCCTTTTTTCCCATCACAAGCTTTAGGGTTTCAATCCCACACGGCTCTTGGTCTGGTTTTTCTCTCTGAATGTGTTCAGTGCTGCTGAAGTAGAGCCTGGAGTAAGCCCAAATAACCTAAAACTCGGAACGTCACTGCACAAAGTCCAACAGTAACCCCAGGAGAGGCATCCTTCTGCTCTTAGAACTCTGAAGCCTTTATCTGCCCTCTTGAACCTCAGAAAAGGGAAGGAAGAAGTTGTCCAAGATCAGTTAGGTGTAATTCACCCAGTGAACACTGGAGGGCTCTCCACTCACAGACTGGAACTAATCAGACCAAGGGGTAGAGCTGCGACTGCTCTTAACTAAGTTATCTTCTACTGCCCAACTCTGTGCTGGATACTTAATTACATTACTTACTTCACTGGTTCTAACACTTTAAGATGGGCATTATCTCCATTTCAGTGATAAGGAGATTTGTGGCCCAGAAAGATTAATTATACCTTTGAAGTCCACATAGTTCAAAGAACGAAGCCAGGATTCAACTCCAAGTTCATTTAACTTCAGCGTAGATGCTGTCCCCATGTTCAGGCTACCATTGTCAAACATCTTTAAAGATCAGTAAAGGGAGGCCCAGAAAATTGATTAAGCTTGTCCAAGTGCATAGAGGCAGAGTTCCCTGGTACTTGCACATAGCTTTCTCATGATACTTGTGAGACATTGAGTTTAAAGAATACCTGCAGGACTTTCCTGGCAGTCCTGTGGTTAAGATTCCATATCCAATGCAAGGGGCTGGGGTTCTATTCCTGGTCAGGGAATTAAGACCCCACATGCCTAGCAGAGCAGCCAAAAAAAAAATTTTTTTTTTAAAGGATACTTGCATGGTTTGTCCTACCCTGCTAGCTCTTTCACAAATATGCATCTTTGGAGATGGAGACAAAGGGGCTACATTCTCTTAGGGTTCATAAGTATAGTCTCCTATTTCAGTACCACATGGCTAGCAGTAAAGGACCCATGGAATTAGTTAACACTGAGACTGGGTTTGAATCCTGACTCCACTATTTACTAGAGTACAATCTTGTGCAAGTTATATGGCATCTCTGGCTTTTCTATTTACTCATTTATAAAATAGGAATAATAAGACCATTTGCCTCACAGGATAGGATAGCATGGGCTTCCCTGGTGGCTTAGATAGTTAAGAATCTGCCTGCAATGCAGAAGACCCAGGTTCAATCCCTGGGTTTGGAAGATCCCTTGGAGAAGGGAATGGCAACCCACTGCAGTATTCTTGCCTGGAGAATCCCATGGACAGGGAAGCCTGGCGGGCTATAGTCCATGGGGTTGCAAAGAGTCAGACACAACTGAGCAACTGACACCACTACAACCATAGGATAGCAGATCAGGAAAAAGTGCATGTTCTGTAGAGAACAAACTACTGGTTACCAGTGGGGAGAGTGAAGGAGCAATATAGGGGTGAAGGGAAGAATATGGGATATTTGAAATCATGTGTGTGAAACTTAAAAATTGCACAGCACTATAGAATTTAAAGACATTCAATTTTTTTTAAATAAAAAAATTTAATGGTTCATTTTTTTTTAAGTGCATGTTCTACAGCCAGGTTGCCTGGATTTGTATTCAGGTTCTACCACTTTCTAGCTGTGTGACCTTAAGCACATTAATCTCTCTGAACCTCAGTATTCCTGTCTGTAGAGTGGTGTTAGTACATCATAGGGTTATCACAAGAATAAGTAACATGAAGAACTTATAAGCACACCTGACCGATAGTAAACATTTAATAAATGTTAGTTATTTTCATTTATGAGGTGAAATGTGATAATGTAGAGGGAAGGATTGGAAGTTTGGGGTCAGCATATATAAGCTATTATACATAGGGTGGCTATTATACAAGGCCCTATTGTAAAGCACAGGGAACTATATTTAATATCCTGTGATAAACCATAATGGACAAGATAAATAATATGTAACTGAATCACCTTGCTGTATACCAGAATACAACACTGTAAATAAACTACCATAGGATTTTTTAAATAGTAAATCAAAAAAAAATGTGATAAGGTAAAGCACTCAGCACAACGCTGAGCACATAGTTAAGTACGCAATACACAGTAAATTTTTATTTCCAGTACAGCATGACACTTAGAAAAAAGAAGCTATAAGCAGCTAAAGAGATGATAAGGCCCCTGAGCTGCCATCAACAGGCCTTGGAATTAGAAGGTCAAGAAAGCAAAAGGCATCACCTCACGTTGAATTCAGAGACCTGAACCCTTGGAACCTCCCAGCCTTTGCTTCCGCCTGCCTACTTTCTGTAGGGGTGGGGTTGGCTCTCCATCTGATGCTTTCACTGGATTTTGTCTCTCTCCTCTAGACTCTCTAGGGCAATGGTTGTCAACCCCAAATGACTTTGGCCTGAGAGACATTTAGCAACATCTGGAGACATTTTGGGCTTCCCTGGTGCTCAGATGGTAAAGAATCTACCTGCAATGTAGGGGACATTTTTGGCTGAGACAATTCAGGGTGCTATACACACCTAGCAGGGAGAGGCCAGGGATGTTGTTAGACGTCCTCCTGTGCACAAGAGAGCCCCCACCACAAAGCAGTAGCTACTCCAAAGTGTCATTGGTTCCCACGTTGAGAAACCCTGCTCCAGAGTTAAGGAGAGGCGCACTAGATTAGCAGGAAATGGGTGGGGAAGGCGATGAAGCAGGGCTGTGGGGAGAGGGAGCAGATCCTTGCTGGAGGTGCCAGGGAACAGTGGAGGCAGCCCCTCTGCAATGCACAGAAAGGACCCCAGCACCACTTTCTCCTCAGTATCGGAGACCAAAGGAAACCAAGAAAGAAACTAAGAAAACGGAGTCAACTTCTTTGTATGTCTTATATATTTAATTAATAAATAGGTTTTCTTCTTTAAACACAGAACATATAACAGATTGAAACACTCCCCCCTCCCCCCGATTCCAAAGACAAGAGTCTATAAAACAAACGCCAGCTATACTGCCCTAGGGCAGAAAAAGTCTGGTGACCCCCACCCAGCCCTGCCTCCTGCAGCACCACCACCCCCACACTGCAAGAGAAGGGGGTCTGGGGCTTCTCCCTTGGACCCTGGGGACTCAGGCGAGAAGCATGCGAATGTATGATGTCACCTCTCCATGAGGCATGGGCTATGCAAAGATGAGGTTTCCTTCTCGGTGGCTCTGACCAGCTCCTGCCTTCTGATTTCAGTTACCAGTTATGAAGCACCTGGGCTCAGCTCCCAAGGGAGCTGCCTCTTGGCTTCCCCACCCTCCACTCCTCTGCAGCCTCCTCAGAGGGGAAGAGAAGGGTTCAGGGACCCCTCCCATCCCCTGGCCTGCATGGAAACGCTGTGTGGAAGAGGCATGATGCTGAAGTGAGGCTCCTATAGGCCCCCAACCAAAGCCGTGAGGCCAGCATGCCCCCCAAACCCCCACACCTTTTCTGTCACTGGAGCAGAGGCCACTGGGGCAGCCGCCCCCTCTACCACCTAGTGCCTGGCTTGGGGTGTGATGGTTCTTTCTCAGTGTCAGGTCCTCAAGCCGGGCCTGGCTCTTTCCTTGTCTCATTCCTGTCTCCTTCCGAGCCCTCACCGCGGCCATCTGAAAATCTCATGTCCAGAGTCCTAAATTGTCTCCTCCTCCCTCTCCCCGTGCCCCTGCAACCCAAGGGAGGAAGTGGGAGGTTGTCTCCCCTCTCCAACCCCCACTTCACATAATGGAACAGCTTTTGGCCTTTTCCTTCTTGAAGGTGGAAGAGATGAGTTCAGAACGGCTGGGGAGGTGGAGCAGTCGCTTGGAGAGGCTTCGGACAGGGCTCTTCGGGGGCATCGGGCTGGGTTTGTTCAGACACACCATGGACGCTGTCCGGAAGATGCTGTGGATACTCTTCTCTGAGGTGAAAGCCGAGCCTTCCAGGTATATTTCTGCACCCAGCTGCTTGGCAATGGCACAGCCCTGCAGGGGAAGTGAGGTCATCCATGCAGTGATGTAAAATGGGTCTGAAACCCTGCTTTCTCAGGGTAGCGGTCCTCCCCAGGGCTGCTCCAAGGGACCCAACTGCCAGGCTCCCACCACCACCCTCTACTGATTATTTTCTGAGAGTGAAGCCTTACTGCACCTTAAAGTCATCTGGAACATTTTTAAACCATATTGATGCCAGAACAAGTAAATCGGAATTTCTGGGGGTAGGCCTAGGAATTAGTATTTTTAAGAACTCCTCAGATGATTGTAATGTGAAAGACTGGTTTAAAGAAATGATTCTTACCTTCCCATGTGCATAGGAAATTATCCAGGGACTTAATTTATAATGTAACTCCCATACTTTTCTCCCAGAATGACTCTGCAGATAAGGAGTCAGGAATCTAACAAACACCTCTAGTGATTCTAATGAAGGTGGTCCACATATACACACAAAAAACCACCTGAGAAACAGTGGCACACACAGGAATGGCTCACTGAAAAACTATAGTACGTGCCTGCGTGCATGCTAAGTCACTTCAGACGTGTCCAACCCTGTGCATCTCTATGGTTTGTAGCCCACCAGGCTCCTCTGTCCATAGGGTTCACCAGACAAGAATACTGGAGTGGGTTAGCCATGCCCTCCTCCAGGGGATCTTCCTGACTCAGGGATGGAACCCATATCACTTATGTCTCCTGCACTGGCAGGCAGGTTCTTTACCACTAGCGCCACCTGGGAAGTATGAATCTGAGCAAATTGGTATCCACTACCTCTATCCAGGTAACTAGTTTGCTGATTATAGATGGCCCCCCAGAATACCAGTTCTCTCTTGCTATAGTGAAAGAGTGTGAGCAAGAGCCATTTTCCAAGCCCTCTCCTGTAGCCTTCCCCAGCTCAACTCCCAGCCCACACATGGGCGTGCACACACACACACCTGCTCATAAGAGATGGGCGCCTGCTTCTGGTGTGACAGCTCCATCAGAGTGCTCAGGTCTGTCCTCAGGTCGGTCTTACAACCAATAAGCAAGACACGGGTGCTGGGACAATAGTCAAGGATTTCCGTCCTCCACTGAAGAGCCGTGCAAGAAGATAAGAAGGAGGAAGGAAGGAGAGTCAGTGGCTGACGGACACCCGGAGGAACCCAGCTGGCAACATCACATACACCATTCCGCTTATCCCCAGCCCTCGCTGTGAGTCACAGCATCGCCACTGCACTAATTACATCATCTTCCTGCCCATGAGGCCTTTGGGGCCACAGGAGTGCTGACCCAAGAGTCTGTCCCCAGAGTCAACGGCCCAGTCTCCAAAGAGAGCACAGGGACAAATCTCTCACTCTCCACCAAGCATATGGGGCACGGGTCCACCCCCTCAACCCAAAGGGCTGCACAAGTCCAGAAAGCCAAGAAGCCGACCAGTCTCTTTCCAAGAGATAATCCCGGAGTCTTCTGGGAAACTGGGCTAGTTCTGCAAGGTTTCCTGGGACTCCTCAGTATGGGTAGACCTTACTACCATGACCGAGGCATTTCCTACCAGCAGTTCAGCTCAGGCCTGCCTGGCTAAGTCCCAGAAGGCCTGGGATCAAGGTCTGTAAAGCTGCCACCCAAAGGCCCCTTCTCCAACTCTCAAACCATATCACCAGAAAGTTCTCTGCTCTCAACCCTCACTTCCTGAGTCTCCAACACCACCCTCCCCTGCTGGGCCTCTGGCAGGTCAGTGCAGGATAGGGGCGAAGGCAGGATGAAGAGGGACTGGAGATCTGGGTTTAGCCCCAGTGTTTAGTGGCTCAGTGTGTCTAACACTTTGCGACACCATGGACTATAGCCTGCCAGGCTCCTGTGTCAATGGGATTGTCCAGTCAAGAATACTGGAGTGGGTTGCCATGTCCTCCTCCAGGGAATCTTCCTGATCCAGGAACTGAACTCGTGCCCCTGCACTGGTAGGCAGATTCTTTACCACTGAACCACCTGGGAAGCCCCTCTGGTCCCAGAACTGTAGCTAATGGTGTGGCCTTGGGCAAATCTCTTCCTTCCCTGGCCTCAATTTCTTCCTACACAAGAAGGGTTAGATGACCAGGTCCCCAAGATTCCTTTTTGTTCTCCAGCTGAGCTAGAGATGGTAGAATTCAATCAGCCTTACCTTCTTGAGTGCACTGTCCACAGTCTCTGGACGGCTGATATCAAAGCACAGTAATACTGCGTCTGAGTCACTGTAGCAGAGTGGACGGACATTGTCATAGTAGGGAGATCCTGGTAGCGGGGAGAAAGAGCTGATGGTAAATCATGGCACTTTCCCTCCCCTAGAGGCCTAAACCCAAAGAGCACTGGGAACACCATGCTTGGTCCCTTAAGGGAGAGGGCCCCACCTATTTCCCAGGGGAACGTGCTGCAATGGGAAGCTTGGCACCTGACCACCTGCCAAGAGACAGTGCAAGAAGGTCATCTTCCTTAATCCTGAAAAAGGGAAAGGGTGCAAAATAAAAGGGAGGTGAAGTATAATCGGGCCCTGTCTGGATCTCCTACAGTGGGCTTCACTGAAGGTCCACCAGTTTTCTGAGTCCCAGGGGAAGCGCCTCCTACTCCTGCAGAGAGACCAGGCCTTGTTTAAGGTCTCTTTTCTAGAATCTGCCTGATGTCCAACCTCTGCTCCTGGCTTCTGCTCCAGGGTCTCCCCAGTGAAGAAACACATCTGCCTGTTATATAACTGGCTGCCCTGCTTCTTTGCCATGGGGTCAGAACTCTAGGAGGCAGGCAGGGGAGGGAGAGCATCAGGAATTCAGGGTCCCACTGCTCCTCCCACCCAAATAAGCTTACACTGGAAAGGGCAAAAGGAAAGCTGCAGCCCCCTGTCCCAAGATCTCAGGGAGGCATTCTCAAAGACAGCAACACCAACAGCTGGGATTTAGAGGCTCTCGAATAAGGGTCCATGGCTGGGAGGGGAGTAGGCAGTGCAGACCCAGGTGGTCCAATGTGGGAGAAGGCTGGAGTTTGAACCTGCCCCCCTCCACCCTGGGGAAGGAACAGTAGCAGCTTTGGAACCCAGACAATCCGTGCTCAGAATAGCAAGCAGCCCCTCTCCCTGAACCGCAATCGCCATGGAAACTGGGGGGAATCCAAGCTGAGGCAGGGGGTTGGTTGTTCAAAAAAAGGAGTAGAGGGGAGTTGGGATAACTGCCTGCTCCTTCAGTAATCAGCCCCCATCCCTCTCTGAGGGATGAAGTGGGGTCTCATCACAGTATCACTGAGCAAAGGGAACACTGCAGCCCTGGGGAAGGAGGAGGAGAGGAGGCCTCCTTTCTGGCTCTAAGCGATCCCCCTCCCCTAAGACCAGCAAGTGAATAATGGCCCCAGTGCTGGGAAGCCCCATCCCACACAGCCCTGCCATTCCTCCTTCCTTACGGGCATCTCATTTGAAAGAGGGAGTTTGAGGCCGACGGACAGCCGGCATCCTTTGGGAACTTGGGCGGTGGGGATGCGGCACAGGGAAAAGAGACCACCTTGCTGATCTTCCATTATCTGAATTGGGATTCCAGGACTGCATTCTGACTGTGGGAGGAGGGGGAGGGGCTCTTCGGGGGCGGTGGTAGTGAAAAGAGATGAGCTGCAGGAAGATTCTGGGAAGATTGAGAGGTGGGCAGAGTACAGCAGATGAAAACCCATATATCATGCAGCCGAGCTGCATTCCAGCTCAATCCAGCCAGCGTAGCACAGTCCGGATAATCAGAATGCTGGCTCCCAACCCCTGGAACTGCAACAGAGGGAAACACACCAGGTGGAGGAATTTTTGTCCTGTTTTGGGGAGTGGGAAGCAAGGGGGATGTCTCATTTTCTGATTACCCATATCCTACCTCCAGTCTTCCCAATCCTCAAAATTGGATGATGGGAATAATAGATCTTTGGAGGAGTAGGATGGCATATTTATATGTAACAGGAAACCCCTAGTGATTTATAGTTCCTCTTTAAACTCAGCATTTTTGAAGAGAAATGGATTTTATTTTCTTTCTCATATTTCTGGCTTTTAGCCTTTAATTATGATTCCGAGCTCAGTCTATTTTAAAAGGGCTGGGGTAAAGAGATAATGGAAAGGGGGTCAGAGTGAAAAGCAAAGGATAGCCTAGCACTGAAGATTTAGGGACGAGAGACTTAAAACATTGCTTTTCACATTCCAGAAAGATAGAGCATCTTCTACCTCAGCCTAGTCAGAGCCAACAGCCCCCTGCTATGTACAACATGACCATGACCCATTTGAGCCCCCCCACCCTCCAAAACACTGACGATGCATCGCTTCATCCCTCAGCCGCAGAGGCATGACAGTGGGGCTGAGCTGCGGCAGGCAGGCAGGCAGCAGTGGCCAGAGATGAAATGCAGAAGAGAAAACTGAGTCAGGAGCAACATTTCCCCCAAAACAGACTTGTCTCCCTGCCACAGCCACCACTGCCTCCTGCTTTTTATTTGGCTTTGCTCTGAGGCAGTAAAGGCTGTGAGTGTGTGTGTTGGGTGGCAGAATGTGGAAATGCAGAAGCCCTAACTGCCTCCTCCAGTAGTCTTCTGGGGTCCATTCCCCTCCCCATTCCAGCTCTCCAAAGGATGGAGCCAGACCAAGAGAAGTGATAGCTTCTGGGGTTCATCCATTCTCCACCCCTGGATGAGCCAACTGAGTTAGCCAAGCCCCACCCCACCCCCCAAAGAATCTTCAGGTCTCTCTCTTTCAGTCTCCGGGCAAGCACCATACTCCTTCCCCCCGTCAGAGAGAAAAACAATTTCTGAGACAGCGACTGCAACAGACCAGTGCGGGTGGGAAAGGGGCACTCGCGGCCAGCAGTCTTACCTGAAGTGTCCCAGAGACTGAGCTCCACTCTCTGTTCCTCTGTCTCCAAGCAGGCTGTGTAATTCTCAAACACAGTGGGCACATACGTCTGTGAAAAGAGAGGAACTGTTCACACCTTGGACGTACCAACCCTCAGAACCCTCCAGTTAGTGCTGGCTACACAAGAAGCCACTCACCCTAGTGAGACACTAACGTGGCAGGAAAGGAGAGGATACCTGGGGCAGGAGGGACCACGTGGGACAGGAGAGAGGGGTGTAGAAGCTCAGGCACTTTGCTCCATCAAAGTGAGAAATGTAAAACACTTCCTGCCAGGGACAATCTCCCCATATCCTAGACGGTCAGGGAGACACCACAGACACACACACACACACACACACACACACACACGGATTCCTCTTGTCCCCAGATTTGCCTGTCTACAAATTTCAGAGCCACAAATCAATTCTAGCTCTTTTTCTCTCCACAGGTCCCTTGGACCAGCAGGGCGGCAGAAGCCTGCCTGGGGACAAGCGCATAGAATGGCTGAAGGGACGGCAGGTATTATGTCAAGAAGAAACCCCTGACTCTCAAATGCCTCCAGTTCCTCTCCCAAGAGCAGACTCCAGGATGAAGAGAGGTAGGAGGGGATTTGATCAGGGACCTATGGGTGAAGAGGTGAGGAGGAGCCAGCTGGGCGACAGAAGTGGAACAGGTCTCAGGGGAAGCTAAGGCAGGGCGGTCCTCCAGCCAGAAAGCGGCTGAGGATGGGGAGGGGTGGGGTGGGATGAAACAGCTCCCCTGGGCAGGTGGGAATCTACCCGCAGCAGCAGGCGGTCAAAGAGGAAAGGTGGCCAGCGGGCGGGCTAGCAACTCACCTCGGGATAGCAGTCCTTGGCCAACACCTGTAACATTGCTGTCTTCCCACACTGCACATCCCCCACCAGAACGAGCTTACATCTGGCCACGACTGGCTGGGGGGCCCGTCTCTCCTTCATGGCTGCAGCCTCCGCGGGACCTGGACTCGGATTCAGAAAGGAGAGGGTTACGCCAGGTGCGTCTCAGCACACTACCCAGCCGGATTCCCTGCCTCTCTCCAACTGAGAAAGAGGCCAGTACGGCCACCTTATATTGCCATGGCTGAGCCAATCACAAGAGAAGGCGGACTCTGTCACAGCCAATCCCTGAAGTGGGATCCCCTCTAGCAGCCAATGGCAGGAGGATCTGAGTCAGAACCCTCTTCTTCCCTTCCCTTTCTCTTAAAGCTGCACCGTTTCTTGCTTCCTCTTGAAAGGGAATTCCCACGTTGTTCTGCGTTTGTATGAGGTTGGGGTGGGGGAAAATGAACCAAACTTTAATGGTCTTGAGTGTCCACCAATTAGTGTCAAAAACAACAAACTAGCCAAGAATGTGGATAGTGAAGTCAAGCTGGAGTTGTTCCAGAACAGGACTTGCCTAAATTGCAGCCTGGTGGCACTTCCTTGGGGAAGGGGTGGTCCCAGAAATCTCTGGCCCCCTCGTTCCATCTAATCCCCACTCGGACCACTTCCCACTTCTGGCTTCTTTTCACAGAATCTCTTGCTGGACCCCCTTATTAACTCGGTTGGACCCCTTTCAACACCCAAGTCTCTTCCTCAGAAATCACCTTCACTAAAAAGTACATAAATTAAACAACCTTCTTGCGTCATCTGGAAAAAACCCACAGAGCTTCTGACCCAGAGATGGGCACAGAGAAAGGAATGAGGGAGTCTGGCAAGTGGGGAGGGGCATGAAGAGGGCAAAACAAACAAAGTTGCTGTCTGTTTGACCAGACAACCTCTCACCCCAGGCCTGGCAGGAGCTGCTTTAGGGGTGTTTGTTCTGCCTCTTGGGTTCAGCTTCCTGGATGAATCAGGCACAGGTCCAGTTTCAGGTTGACACCTACTGACGCTGCTGTACTGCGTGTGTCAGCTGGTTGAAGTCCAGACTGGAAGAATGGGCCTGGGACTTTGGGATTCGGAAGCTGAAGGGCAAAATGAGGTTGAGATGAGCTGCGTAACTGCCTGCCAGCCCTTGGCCCTCAGAGCCCTTCATGTTACCGCCTCTCCACTAGACAGAACCAGCTTGAATAACCTACTGATTATTCAAGAACCAAAACAGTCTAGATGAGGCCTCCTGGGGGATCAGGGATTGAAGTGAGACTGACCCTGGGCAAAAGCGGAGCACTCCAGACTTCTCTGGGTCCCTTCACCTTGGGAAGCCCAGTGCCTCTGGAGCACAGCCTGAGCCCTATTCCCTTGGAGCTTTACTCTGACTTGCCATCACTGCTGCCCCACTGGGGCAGGGGAGGGGAGTGTGTTCCCTGTTACATAGGATGTTTAAAATCTTCCCTGGTCCCAAAGGGACAGGATTGCCAACATCCTCTATAGACAGGAGAATGGAGAGTATTTTGAGAATGTAGCCTAACCAATGTGTGTGCATGCTAAGTAGCTTCAGTCTTCAGTGTCTGACTCTTTGCAATACTATGGACTGTAGCCCACCAAACTCCTCTGTCCATAGCATTCTCCAGGCAAGAATACTGGAGTGGGCTGCCATGCCTTCCTCTAGGGGATCTTCCTGATCCAGGGATTGAACCTGCATCACTTATGTCTTCTGCATTGGCAGGCAGGTTCTTTATCACTAACACCACCTGGGAAGCCCCAACAGTGTTGGTCAATCAGTCGTGTCCAACTCTTTGGGACCTCCTGGACTCCACGGACTGTAGCCATACAGGCTCTTCTGTCCATGGAATTCTCCAGGTAAGAATACTGGGGTTGGTAGTATTCCCTTCTCCAGGGGATCTTCCCCACTTAGGGATCAAACCTAGGTCTCCTGCGTCTAGTCCAAGTTGCCTGGCTGAGGGTCCTGGGGCTAAGTCCTGCACTGTCCTCTGCCCTAAGGCCCCCCTTCCAGGGATCAGGGATCACTTCAGGGAATCTCCACGGTACAAAATCAGTTACCAGATGATACCATTGGCTGGTTACCCTCCTCTCCCAGGCAGGCTCTTTGGAAGCTTCTTTGCCCTACCATTCCCCAGGTCTCATCCTCAGCCCTAAGATAATGTTCTGTCTATAGAATTTGTCCTCTTTCTGCCCTTTTGCAGCAGCCTGACAGCCTCTCTGAGCTCCCCATAAACATGTTTTGGGAGTGTTCCAGGAACAGCTGTAAGATCACAGACTGCCTCAGCCTGGAGTCCTCTCCCTCAGCATGACTTTTTCCCGGTGTCTCCCTCCCTCCATGTCATCCGAACTCAGTTCTGGAAGCACCAGTGTGGTTCCCATACAGCCTCTTAACCCTTAACTGGGTTCCCTCCAATGGCAGCCCCAAAGGCTTTAGCCCTCTCTCCCCATGTTCTCTCCCAGCCTCCCCCTACACGCACCCCCTCCCGAGGCACTCCAAATAGTATTCAAATAAGTAAAAACTGTTCTTGCTATGCAAACAACTTCCTCTAACTTCTAACAAGATTGCCACTCCTGAGGTCCACTGAGATAGAAATTCTGGGAACTTGTGCTAACACTGCTTCCCTGAGTGGTTGCATTTCAGGGGAGGAAAGCAGAAAGCCTGAGCTGTGAGATGGAGCAGCCCCCATCATGGGGCCTCCTGGGGATCAGGACTGAAGTAAAACTGACGTTGAGCAGAAGGGAGAGCTCTCCAGACTTCTTCTCTAGGTCCCTTCACCTTGTCAAGATGTGTCTCCGAAGATATTTTGTGGGTCACGTGTTTATGAATTATGGTGGGAAATGTGGGGAGGGGGTGTGTTTTCAGAAGGCAGTGTGGCAACATGAAAGGAGGATGGAACCAAAACTCAGCTGGTCTGGATGTTGGACCAGCTCTGTCCTTAACAAGCTATGTGTGTTTGGGTTAGTCTCTCTGGGCCTCTAGTTCCTTGAACGTAAGGTGAGGGGTTTCGACTAACGAAGGGGATTTTAGCCTTTTTTTTTTTTTTTAGCAGTTAGACTACCTCCCCCAAGTTTGTTTAAACCTCTTCCGTGTATCTTTCTTTAAAAATCCAAAACCAGAGTAATAAATGTATAAGGTTGTATTTTCCTATGAGGCTGATTCTTTGCAACCATGTGGACTGTAGCCTGCCAGGCTCCTCTGTCCGTGGAACTCTCCAGGCAAGAATACTGGAGTGGGTTGCCATTCCCTTCTCCAGGGGATCTTCCTGACCCAAGACTCAAATCCAGGTCTCCTGCATTGGCAGGCAGATTCTTTACCACTGAACCACCAAGGAAGCCCTCCTATAAGACCAGGAAAATTTAGGTTATACTTGAAAACATTATCCTAAGGTGAAAGGAGCTAGTCACAAAAGGCCATATATTATATGATTTCACTTGTATGAAGCATCCAAAACAAATCCAAAGACACAGAAAGGAGATTAGGGCTGTAAGGGTTGTGGGGGAATGTAGAATGTCTGCTAATAGGTGCGAGGTTTCTTTTTGAGGTGACAAACTCTTCTAAATTTGATTGTGATGATGGTTGTACAACTCTGTGAATATACTGAAAACCACTGACTTGTTTAAATTGGTGAGTTGTATGGTATGTGACTTATATCTTGATAAAGCTGGTACTTTTCCTGACATTTTATTTATTTATTTATTTTGGGCTGGGTCTCTGTTGCTGTGCAGGCTGCTCTCTAGTTGCAATGAGCAGGCTTCTTCTTGCAGTGGCTTCCCTCATTTCGGAGCACGGGCTCTAGAGCACAGGCTCAGTAGTTGTGGTCACGGGCCCAGGTGCTGCTCGGCATGCAGGATCTTCCCGGACCGGGGATGGAACGCATGCCTCCTGCATTGGCAGGTAGATTCTTTACCACTGAGCCACCAAGGAAGTCCAAAGCGGTTACTTAAAAAATAAATAAGTTTATAATTTCAAATTTTCTTTACAATCTCCTTTAACTTGTTTTTTTTTCTTAAAAAAAAACATTGTGTGGAGATGTTCAAATATTTAAAGAAATAGAAAAATACAACGAACCCATTTGTAACCATCACCCAGCTTCAACAATCATCCACACAATCCTACTTCATCTATACCCCCACCCAGCTTCTCCCCAGTACACCTCCTCACTGGACAATTGTAAGGCAAATTTGGATGTCATATCATTTAATCCATAGAGGTTTCAGTACTCATCTGAAAAATAAAAAGATTCTTCATTAACATAATCAAAATACCATTATTCCCACCAAAAATAAATAACTCCTTAAAAATCACCAAATAGTCAGTCAGTGCTAAAATTTCCCCAATTGTGTCATTCATTGATTTAGTTAACTAAATCACTGGAATCTGAACAAAGTCCACTCACTGAATTTCACTGATATGGCTCTTAAGCATCTTTTATTTCATAGGTTCCATTTCCTTTTTTCCCCTATAGTTTACCTGATGCAGAAACCACGTTGTTTATTCTACAGTGTCTTCCATATTCTGGATTTTGCTGATTGTATCTCCATGGTGTTGTTAACATGTATTAAACACTTTTACAAATTACATCTCATGCAGTATTCCCAAACACAAAAAGATGAAAAGCAAAACTTCTGTGGTTAAATCAGAATTAGGTACTTGGGATGGGACTCACTCAGCCCCCCAGTTTGTCCTAGGGGACAAACTCCAGGGAACACAATTTAAAAGCCACTAGCCTGGATATCATGTGCATGAGTGTATGTGTATGTGTTTGTGTGTGTGTGTGTGTGTGTGAGTGTATGTGTACCACACCTTCAAAGCTCAGGGCTGTCCTATCTTTTTTGACTCTGATTACTGTGATAAGGTCCTTATCTAGGACAGTGACGTAATACACCAAGGTGTTCAGGGTGGTAGCAAATTCAAATCCACTCTGACTCTTAGCACAGAGTACACAAACCCAGGACTTTCTCTGCCCTAGGGATCCTTACAAAGAGCTCCCAGGGACACTGCCACCTGTGTCTCCCAGGAGTCTGGAAGGCAAGGCCCACTCACCCCTCCTTAATATGACTCAGGCGCCCCACTTCTCAGTTCTAAACCATAACTTCTCATGATCTCAGGGATCCCTGGCTCCTAGCCATGGGAACACCTGACCCTTTGACGGGGCCTTTTAGCTGGAGCAGTCACTAGAGTGCTAAACAAGATTTTAAGACTCAGTCCCCATCTTCATGGAGTTTACAGCTTATGAGGAAGAGATAAAACAAGAGCCTGGCGGGTAACTGAAACAAGTGCTGTAGGAGTGCTGAGAAGGGAGAGGTCAGATCTGGTTGGGTGATCTTGGAAGCCTCATCTAAGAGAGTGGTTTCTCCTGGGCTTCAATCTTAATGCAAGATTGGAGATGGCAAGACTTCCCTGCTCCAGTGGTTAAGAATCCTCCTGACCATGCAGGGGACGTGGGTTCGATCCCTGCTCTAGAAATGAACATACCCATATGCTGTGAAGCAATTAAACCAGAGCGCTGTTACTATTGAAGCAAGTGCTACAGAGAGCTGCAACTAAGACCCAAGGTAGTCAAATACATAAACAGACAAACATTATTTAAAAAAAAAAGACTGGAGAGGAGAGATGCAGGAAAATGCTCAGCTCGCCCAAGGACTGAAGAATCACGTAACCAGCTGAAGCAGATGATTCAGGGGGTGGGGCAGTTTGCCTGAGAACATAATTAGGAAAGGGAATGTGGTACTAAAATATCATAAAATACACTTAAAAACCAAAACGTAGGAGTTCAGAGTTTTAAAAAATACGCACAAGTGTACTTGTATGTTTTTTCTTGATTGTCAATGCCCTCCAGCCAAAGACTACCAGCAGACACTTGTAGTCAAACAAAATGGGGTTTGTGAACTCATTTCATCAAGGAGAACAACACACACCAACTGTGGGGCATCCAGGAAAAGGCTTAGGATTTGGACTTAAATTTGCAGATTTGGGGAGAGGTCAGGGAAGCAGCGGAGAAGGTGATGGCACCCCACTCCAGCACTCTTGCCTGGAGAATCCAATGGACGTAGGAGCCTGGTGGGCTGCAGTCCGTGGGGTCGCAAAGAGTCGGACACTACTGAGCGACTTCACTTTCACTTTTCACTTTCATGCATTGGAGAAGGAAATGGCAACCCACTCCAGTGTTCTTGCCTGGAGAATCCGAGGGACGGGGGAGCCTGGTGGGCTGCCGTCTATGGAGTCGGACACGACTGAAGTGACTTAGCAGCAGCAGCAGTAGCAGCAGGGAAGCAAGGTTGCCCTGGGTTAGAGGTTGTCAGGAAGCTGGAGGATTCTACAATTGGGTACCTTTTTTTTGGGGGGGGGTTCTTTTTTTTTTGGCTGTGCCGCACTGGCATGAAGGATCTTAGTTCCCCAACTCATACCCCCTGCAGTGGAAGCACAGAGGCTTAACCTCTGGACCACAGTGGTACCTTAGTAAATAAGAATGAAGCAAGACCAACGCTGTGATTGGTAAAGGAGCAGCAGCCACTCACAGGGGGATGTTTGTTCATGTTTATGGCTTGGACAATTTCTTGTTTTGTCTGTGTTTGGATGTGACTACAGCGAGGTCTTGTTCTTGATCTGTTACGGTCATTGGGTGGCCTTGCTTGATGTTGATATTCTGTGAAAGCGTTATATTCCGTAGGAGAAAACCAAAGATTAGCTGTGAAGGCCAGGCCTATTCCTGCAGCTTTTCTCTTTCTTGGGCTCTTCTGCTCCTCTTCCTGAGAGCTGAGTGTTGTATGAGTCTGGTGAGCGATTAGAAGCAAAAACAAAAGGAAAAAGGAGAATTTTCTTGGGAAACTTCCTAGAGGAAGTAGCATTGAGCTATGGTTAAAATAAGAAGATGCTGAGAGGTGGGTAGTATATAGGGAATGATCTAGGGAATGGGACGGTGTGGAAGCAAGAGATGGAAAAAGAGGACCAGTGAATGCGCGCGCGCGCGCACGCGCGCGCGCGCGTGCGTGCGTGTGTGTGTGTGTGTGTGTGTGTGTGTGTGTGTGTGTGTGTGTGTGTGTGTGTAAAGGGCTATACAGGAAGAGAAAGAAAGAAAAGCTACCTGAACTAGACTAAGAATTAGGAGGGAAAAGATGGCTGAGGATGGGGCAGGGGGGGAAATAGGGACACAGTAAAGACAGTGGTCCTGGGGAAACCTTGTTCTGCCTGGTCTGCACTGAGTTGTGGGCTGGGAGTGGGGGACAGAGGAGCAGTGTGTGGCCAGGGCGAGTGTAGCCACCATTCCTGAAACAGGCACCTGGAGCAGAGGACCCTGGTAAGACCGCAGCAGGTAGGGCTTCCTGCCTTCTCTTGCCACCACTGAGGCTTGGTCAGGGCCAAGGTGCTAGGGGGCCCTCATTCTGGGGCATGTCTAAGGAAGGAGAGGCGCTGGGGAACAGGGGAGTGAGCCGGGAAGCGACGTGAACGCTGAGCCACACACACTCCCTTCCCAGTTTCCCAGGTCCAGCCACTTCCTCATCTGCTAGTGTAGCAGCTCCCCCGCCCTCCTCTACCCTCTCTGGGCCTCCTTCTGCCACCCTTCATTACAGCCTCCCGGGGAGCTTTGGGTGCCCCCTCTCCTGGGTCCCTCCAGGAGGTCCTTCTTGATCTGGCAAGGTGGACAGAAGCATAACTTTCCTCTGCCTCCCCCCAACCCAATTTCTTGCCAGCAAAAGCAAGGCAAATCTGTTTTGGTGGAAAAAGCAACTATAAGGAGATTCAGTTTATCTATTTCTAAAAGGCAAGATTAAAAACAAAACCAAGAAACTACATGGGTCATGTCCATTCTCTGCTTAAGTCTTATGGAGTCAGGTTCATTTTGAATAAAACCCAGTTTATTTTAGACCCATACATGACCTGTCTTGCCCTTGTATTCTTCCCCTCCCCACTGTGCTCCAGCCATGCTGAACATTTGCTTCCTCCAATCACGGCTCTCAAATTTTCTATCACAAGTCAGAGTCAGAAATTTGTTACGGGGACTTTCCTGGTGGTCCAGTGGCTAAGAATCCACGCTCCCAATGCATGGGACATGGGTTCAATCCCTAGTCAGGGAACTAGATCCCACGTGCGGCAACTAAGAGTTTGCCTGCTGCAGCGAAAATTGAAAACACCATATACCACAACTAACGGGATCTTCCCAACTCAGAGATCGAACCGGGGTCTCCTGCATTGCAGGCAGATTCCTTACCACCCGACCCATCAGAGAAGCTCCAACTAAAATCCAGCACAGCCAAATAAATAATAATAATAATAAACACTTTTTAAAAAGAAATACATTACATCACAGCCCAAAACATAGACATGTTCACACTTTATCTACATATACATTTACGTATAAATATATATTTATCACACACACACACACGTTCATACTACACTAGCGGATGAGGAAGTGGCCGGACCTGGGAAACTGGAAAGGGAGTATGTGTGGCTCAGCCTTCACATCATTTCCAAGCTCACTCGCATGTTCCTGAATGCCTTTCCTCCCTTAGACTTCCTCCAGCATGACAGCTCCCTATGAAATTAAAGTTCCTGGGGAAAAAAAAAAGAACATTAAATTTCCCCAAATAGTCACCTTTACTAAGTACCATGTATTCTGCTTGTACCTGGGAGCTTTTAGCTGCATGCTCTCTTCCAGGAGCACCCTGCTCCTTGATGGTCCCCACTGGTATCCTTTCATCCCTTAGATCTGGGGTTTTAGTGTCATCTGCCCAGAGAACTCACCTTAACTGAAGTAACCAGTTGACAACTCCCTTTCATGTTCTCTGGCACTGGTCACCACGATCTTTTCCTGGCATGTGTTTTTCGTGTACCTATTTTTTGTTGCCTTTCTCCTCCACTCTGGTAAGGCAGACTTGCACGTGTGCTTGCTGAGTCGCTTCAGTCATATCCAACTCTTTGAGAGCCTATGGGCTGCAGACCGCCAGGCTCCTCTGTCCGTGGGATTCTACAGGCAAGAATACTGGGGTGGGTTGCCATGCCCTCCTCCAGGGGATCTTCCTGACCCAGGGACTGAACCTGTGTCTCTTACGTTGCCTCTTGGTGGGGTCTTTTCAGTACCATTTCCTGCCATATCGCCAACTAGAATGGTAGCTGGAACCCAGCAGGTGCTCAGTGACTGTGGACAGACTGAAGGAATGAGCCTGACCCAGACTCTCTCTTTGGGCCTCAGCATCCTTATACAAAATGTGAGGCTGGACTTACTCTCTGGGAGCCTCCCGGCTCACCCCCAGTCCAGTCTTCCAGGGCGTGCCAGGGGGTGTGCCCCAGACAACCAGAGTCTGGCATTGGTTGGACTGTGAGGGTCAGGCAGTCACCCCTTAATCCACAATCCTGTTTACTGACTGAGGACAAACACGGAGGAAGGACAGATATTTGCTTCCAGGTTAGTGAAGGCCAAGGGCATAAACCCCGGCACAGAGCAAATAGGGGAAAGGCAGACCCGAAGCCAGACAGACAGAATGAGGACAGCGGTGTCGGCTCTCCTGCATGCTGGGCTCCACCTACACTGTCTCACTCAGTCCTCAGTCCTCCGAGGGTCCAAGAGGTGCTACAGGACTTCATTAGCATCTCCGCTCCAGAGTCAGCCCCACTAGCTTGAGAACCAGACTCCACACATCCAGAGGCCGCACAGGTAGAGAACCCAGGCTCAGATCATGCGACCCGGGGTTCGCATCCTGGTCCCAGCCGTTCCCAGTTATATGAACTGGGTGAATTACTCCATCTTTCACTGAGCTTTGCTTTTTCTGAAATGGAGGTGGCAATATTGCATTACCTTGTGTTCTTTCCACCACTTCCTGGGGATGGGACTCTTTAAGCAAATCAGGAGTCTCCACTGGGTTTGCCAATCCATCTGACTCCCCGGGGCTCTGGGCCTTTGGCCACAACGTGTGGGTTGAAAGCCTTGGCCCACGTTCAGTGGGCTGTGGTCTGTGTCCATGTCCAGGGCCCAGCACCGACCGCCTTGTGACCTTAGGCAACCTCTGTGAGCCTTGGCAGAGATTTTGAATTTCTTGAGCCAGAGTTTCATGCACAGCTGGGACATTCTTCTGCTCACCAGTTCCTAGACGCTCCAACCCCAACACTTCCTCTTCCCTGAAGGAGACAAAACAGAATGTGACACAGAGAGCCCTCAAGTCTGTTATTATTATTAAAAGCCTTTCCTTCCCTCTTCCAGTTTTCTCCAGACTGAATAATCCAAATCCTTGTCTCTTGACTTCTCAAGAGAAAACCCTGAGCCCTCCCATGACACCTCTCCTGTGCCACCTCTGGACATCACCTATGTCTTCGGGCAGCACTGAGTCCAGCTGAGGACTCCGACGGGCAGGGGACAGGGTTGAATGAAACAGGCCTGAGAAACAGCCCTGCGTCCTGGAGGGCCCTCAGGTCCATTAGCAAGGCCTTTGCCGCCTGCAAGGCACCTGAGCTCTGTATTCTCCTTGCATTAGTTCACTTCAGCCTTGCTACAACTCTGGTGGTTTAGTCACTCAGCTGTGTCCGACCCTTCTGTGACCCCATGGACTGTAGCCTGCCAGGCTCCTCTGTCCGTGGAATTCTCCAGGCAAGAATACTGGAGTGGATTGCCATTCCCTTCTCAAGAGGATCTTCCCAACCCAGGGATCGAACTCACGTCTCTAATGTCTACTGCGTTGGCAGTCAGGTTCTTTACCACTAGTGCCACCTGGGAAGCCCACTGAGGCTTAGGCAAGTGCTGCTTTATTGATGATGAAGCCTGAACCTAATTGGTGGGGTGTGGGCTCCTAGATTCACTGGACTTCCGAGCTCCTCCTTTGACTCAGGTGCTGTCACAGTGGGACGAGCCCCGAACTGCAGAAATAGAGTGGCTCTTCTGCAGGGAGGGAAAAGAACGCCACAGTGGGGGAAGCTTCCCACTGTGGGAAAACAAGAGGGAAACAAGACAAAAGGATAGAAAGGATGTAAGACCCAAAAGGTTCACATTACAATCAACATTTACCAGTGTTGAGGGGATGGGAGAGGCAGTAATGCGAGATGGGTGGGATAAGCCTGGAAATTTTCAACAGAAGGTAAGGATGGGTGGGGCAGGGTTGAAGAATGGTCGCGGTCATGGAAAGAATTGCCCTCACCCCCACGCCTATGAAGATCCAAAAGATCAGGAAGGTGCTAGTGTGTGAGCTGTGTTTATTTTTTCCGAAGTCTAAAAATACAGCGAAAAGGAAACACACACACACACACAAACTAACCTAACCAGAAATGGGAAAAAGTGGTCACAGCAACAGCTGAGAAATCGGAGTCAGGAATTTCAGGAACCCGGATAACTCGGTTACTGGAGCTTGGAAATTCCACCTCATGACGAGCTCTTAAAAGCTGCCAGCTTCCGATCAGAGTCTGGAGCACTTTCCAGCAGTCTGGGGTGGGGCAGACAGGGAGGAGGGAGGAGGAGGTGAAAGCCTTCTACCGAGGGCTGACCTATCATCTTGAGGGGCTGTGGGTGTGGAACGAATAAGGTCCTCCATTTAGCCCCCTCTCATAGTAATAATAACTGTAACAAGAATAACCCCTTACCAAGTGTTCACCATCTCTCAAAGTAAGAATTATGAACCCTACTGTACAGATGAGGACTTAGAGGCACAGAGAAGTTAAGTAATTTGCCAAAGGTCTGACAGCTAGCCAATGACAGATCTGGGGAAATTTTTGAGATCACAGATACCTTTGTGGAGTTGATGAAAGCACACAGGAGATGAGAGTTCAATCCCTAGGTTGGGAAGATCCCCTGGAATGGCAACTCACTCCAGTGTTCTTGTCTGGGAAACCCCATGGACAGAGGAGACTGGCAGGCCACAGTCCACGGGGTCACCAAAGTGTTGGTCACAACTTAGTGACTAGACAACAAGAATTGCAGCTTAGAAGAATTTATATACAACATTTTACATTAAATTCCAGGGGTTTCAAAGAGCAATTAGATGGTAGGGCCAGTGTTGAATTAGCTCCTACCCCTATCCCATCCCACCAGGGGCTTCCCTGGTGGTTCAGACAGTAAAGAATCTGTCTGTGATACAGGAAACTTGTGGTCGATCCCTGGGTCGGGAAAATCCCCTGAAGAAGGGAAGGGCTACCCACTCCAGTATTCTTGCCTGGAGAATTCCATGGACAGAGGAGCCTGGCGGGCTACAGTGCTGCTGCTGCTGCTGCTGCTGAGTCGCTTCAGTGAGTCCGACTCTGTGCGACCCCACAGTGCAGGGGATCACAAAGTCAGGCACAACTAACAACACTTTTTTTCACTGCCCCATCCCATCCCCAATCCACTGGTGCAGTAAACAAAGCCAGAAGAGGGGGTGGCTTACAGAAGTTACCTACTCCCCGACCCAGAACCCTACTATTCTGGGACCTGGGGCTCGCCCTGGCTGGCCTGTGAGGTTTCCCCAGTTTGCTCTGGTGTGCGGTGGGGAGACGGCCGGCAGGTGGGAGGGGATGGGCTGGGAAAGCTATACTGGGTGCTGTGGAGAAGCCAGAATTGTGCTATACTGGAGGACAATGCTTTTGCCTCACCCCCTCAGGGTATCCTTTTCGGGCAGAGATTTGGAACTGCCCGGACTGGAAGAGATGAAGGCCTCCTCCCTTAATTAAATGCCCAGGGGTTGCTATGGAAACCAGAGCTTCCAAATCCTGGTCAGACAATGGGGAGAGGAGCTGCCTCCTGCCCAGACAAGTGAAGCTTCAGAGGCCTCATCGGGGACAGGAATGGGGGCGAGAGGGTGAGAAAAAGGGGGATGCTGACCAAGAAGTCCAGCCTCGTCTCTCCATGGAACTGTGGGAAGGGGCCTCTCAGAACCAAGGGGTCTGCTTGAGACGGGAAGGGGGGTGTGGGGGGCAACGCTCCAGGGGAGAGGGGAAGGGAGTGGGGGCGGGGAGCTGGAGCCAGGCACTGCCCAGAACTGAACACCTCCTTTGTTCCCAGAGGAGAAAGCCATCCAAGTTGGTAAACAAAGGGAAGAGGCCAGAGGGCAGACAGCTAAGGGATAAGAGTGGGACTGCCGAGAGCTGAGTAATGGAGCCTGAGAGACGGAGGGCAATCTCCTGAGTCCCGTTGACAGGCAGAACGCTGGCATGCACAGTCACCAGACCTCACAGGGCCCACGCAGACACACACCTCCACAGAAACGGTGTGCACTGATGCGCCTGTTTTGGGGGACACTCAGACCCCCAATGCCTTTGTCACCCCAACTTCTTTCTGAAATCCCCTTTACCCCTGCCAGGCTTTGGAACATCTCCTTATGGACAGTCCTCTGTAATCAGCTCATGTTCCTGCTTGTGAGCCAGCTGCGTATTGGGGTCAGGGTCTTAGTAAGTCATGGATCGTGACACCTCACCTCAAGGGAAAAGACTTACACTTTGAAAGCACGACAATACCTACCATTCATCAGCACTTGTCAGGCAACTCTGCAATGATTGTCTTTCTAGACACAGGAACCCAAAGGAAAGTTAGGTAACCACAGCTGGGCCTCCCCCAGTAGGAATGGCAAAGCTGGGATTTGAACCCAAGTTTGTCTGGCTTTGAAGCCTGTGTGCCTTTCCACTTTCCCTGCCTTTGCTTTGAAACCTCTTGGAAACTTTTCTGAACAAGCCCACTCTGTTCTCGTCCCTTCACTCTCCCACTCGGTGTTACCTAAATACTTCTCTAGAAGCAGTTCCCAATTTGTAAGCTGGTTATCTAAAGGGTTTATATATAACTTGGTTGTTTGGAACCCAAAGACATTTTCCCCAAAGAAAAGGGTCCAGAAAGGCCACTTGACCCAGAATGCAGCTGACAGCGGTACATCTGGTTCAGAACTAGCCTGGGGCCCCAACCATCATTAATAATATTGTTTCCTGGAAAATCACATCCCCGCTTACACTGGAGAGAAAGAAACAGCTTTCTTTTCTCACTTTCTTCTCCATCATCCTGCTGCACCTATGCCAAGTGGCTGAGAGTAGGGGCTAATAATTCATAAATGAGGCTACGTTCTGAGTGCTGACCAAAGTGGGTGTTTCTTGAGAAAAGAGCCCAGGGTGGAGAGGGTTAAGAAACCAAGGCTTCCAAAACTGAAAGAACTGTTTAGGTGGCACAGCAAAGGTTGAGGGTGGAGGAGGCGAGGAGGATAGCTGTCTGTAAGTGCTTAAAGGACTGTCTTGATTGCATGTAGCTCCAGAGGGCCAAACTAGGACAAAGAAATAACAGGGAATCCATTTTTGTTTTTGTTTTCAATAAGAAAGGACTATTCTTTTACCTGTGCTGTGCTTAGTCGTGTTGACTTTTTGTGACCCCATGGACTGTAGCCCCCCAGACTCCTCTGTCCATGAGATTCTCTAGGCAAGAATACTGGAGTGGGTTGCCACTTCTTCCTCCAGGAGATCTTTCTGACCCAGGGATTGAATCCAAGTCTCCTGTGCCGCTTGCATTGCAGGCAGACTCTTTACCTGCTGAACCATCATGATGCTTTTTTTTTTTTCCCCTTTTTTTCTATTAAATCTCTTCAAAAATGGAAAGGGCGTCTTGTGAAGTAGTGAGTTCTCTGATATTAGGGATATTCAAAGGGAAAGTAAATGACTGCCTACTGGGCATATGCTAGAGGGAAACCAGCATTGGACCAGTAGACCTCTGAAACCCTTCTAAATTCATACACTCATTTTACTCATTTAGCAAAATGTTATGGAGTGTCTATATGTGTCTAGCACTATGCCAAGAGCAAGGTTTCATGTTGTTTGTGCTTTGGGGGGCTGCGCGGGGTCTTCATTGCTTTGTGTGGGCTTTCTCTAGTTGTGGAGAGCGGGTGCTACTCTTCATTGCAGTGCATGGGCTTCTCATTGCCGGGGCTTCTCTTGTGGTGGAGCAAGGGCTAGAGGGCACTTGGGCTTCTGTAGAAGTGGTGCACAGGCTTAGTTGCTTAGTTGCATGTGGAATCTTCCCAGACCAGGATCGAACCCATGTCCCCTGCATCGGCAGGCAGATTCTTATCCACTGCGCCAACAGGGAAGTCCATAAGCAAAGTTCAAAGTGGAGAATAGAGTGGGGCCCTTGTCCTCAGGTGGAGAAGGCAATGGCACCCCACTCCAGTACTCCTGCCTGGAGAATCCCATGGACGGAGGAGCCTGGTAGGCTGCAGTCTATGGGTCGCTAAGAGTCGGACACGACTGAGCGACTTCACTTTCACTTTTCACTTTCATGCATTGGAGAAGGAAATGGCAACCCACTCCAGTGTTCTTGCCTGGAGAATCCCAGGGACAGAGGAGCCTGGTAGGCTGCCATCTATGGGGTCGCACAGAGTCGGACATGACTGCTGCGACTTTGCAGCAGCAGCTTGTCCTCAGGAAGCTTGCAGTCTAACAGGAGAATCAAGCATCAAGCACAATTGGATCTACAACTTCAAATTATAATATAGGTTATAAAGGGAAGTAATAGGTTACTACTGTGAAAGTATAACAGAATAACTAATCCAGAGATGGGACCCAGGATGGCCTCTCTGAAAAACCCACAGTGAGGCTGAGATCTGAAGGATGAGTGGGGATCAGCCTGAGAAAACATGAGGAGGGTGTATCTGTGTGCAGTGGGTGGGGTGGTTCAGGGCAGAGGCCACAGCAAGTAAGACCACCCTGGGGGCAGGAAAGAACAGCAAGATGAAAACATTGTGTGTGAGGGGAGAATGGCTAGAGATGACAGTGCTAAGGGAGGAAGGGGCTGGGGCTCCGGGACCACAGTAGGAGAGTCCACTTTACTCTGCCCCTGACCGTCTTACTTAGCTTGTTGCCCCTCTCCAGTCCTGGATCCCCAGCCTTAGCCCAGCAGATGGCCAAGGCCTCACCAATCCCTGTGCTCCTCCCACTGCCCCGGGACCTCCTGCAGAGCAAGTATCAGTGTCTTGGGAGGCGGACTGGTAGAATTCTCAGCTCTTGTGTGGGAGGCCCAGGCTCAGTCCTTAGCTCTTGCAACTGCCTTCCTTTCCAGAGGTAGCCTCACTCTGGTGAAGAGCCCAGACTGCCTGGGTCCCGATGGTGGCTTTGTCCCTTGGTATTTGATTTTGCCAAGGCACTTACCTGCTCTGTGCCTCATTTTCCCCAGGTGTAAAATGACACTGAAGATCATGCCTATTTCCTAGAGGTGTTATGGAATGAAAATTGATTAAGTGTTTAGGACAGTGCCTGGCATGCAGTAAGTCCTAGATGAGTGTTAAAATAAATCACTGACAATAAATCACTGTAATACCTGCTTGCCTGTCTCATCTGGTGCTCTTCCTGTTCCACCCCTAACCCTACAGCAGGGGCTGGGGGCAGCAGGTCTATTGCTGTCTCTCCTCACCCACTTTTCTAGCCAAGGCTGCTTCTGGCCTCAACTCTGAAGTTAAAAAGTAGGCAGAGCTGAGCTCACTCCAGCTGAGCCCTCTTCACCCCCAGCATAAAAGGTGTTCCTAACGATAGGATGCAGTCAAACCAAGGTGCACTTGTCACTGCTCCCTCCCCATTCATCCTCTGGCTCTTTTCAGAGGCTGAGGGTATTCTGGATATATACCATGTGTATCACTGAGCCTCACGTCCTGGGCCCTGGGCCGATCCCCACGACTGGGTATACAGCTCCTCCTGCATACTCCCACACCGCGCTCTGTTCACTCCTGGTGCTGAACTTACCCTTCTACAGCAGAACCACCAGCTTTCTTGCCAGTGTCCTTGAGGGCGGCAGCTGTCTCCCTGTTCCCTGTCACATCCCAGGGGCTGCATATGGCACTCACCCTCTAGCCCCATTTCTCATGCGTTCTCCGCCTGGTACTGCTGAGCCCGCTGCACAGGCCTCCTGTTGGCGTCTCAGGTTTGCCGTTCCCTCTTCTCAAGGTTTTCCCTGTGCTTTTCTCCCTGCCCAGTGTGTTCTCCCTCAAGCCTTTGCCTGACCAGCTCCTGCTCCGTCTTCAGGTCTCAGCTTTCCGTAAGGGCCCTGGTCTAGGTCCTGGTGGGTCTCCTGAATTTCCCCACTGTATTTTAAGCATTTCTTTACTGTCCTGTGTCAGTGGAAAGTAATCAATAAACGATCTTTAATAGCAATAGAAAAAAGTTTTCTTTGAGCCAAACTGAGGATTACAGCCAGGAAGACAGCCTCTCAGGTAACTGAGGAGCTGTTCAGAAAAGCACGGCTTTCAGCACAGAACAAAGAACATCGAAAAAGTCAGGGATATCTTCCTTCAAGGTTTCAAAAGAAAAACCAGACCGGCACTGCACACAGTGAGTCAGTATGGCCTTGGCACCTGGGAAGGGAGTCTTATCACTGAAGGAGTACTCAGCATTGGCTTCCCACGAAGGGAAGTATTTAATCTTTATTTTTAACATGGACATTCTTTTACTTCTGGTCAATGTGCCCTTTTCCTTAATAATTAAAGCAGATGTACAATGTACGTTTGATAGGCTACAAACACACTGTTCTAATTAGCATCAAATTCAAGTTAACTCATGCATAAACCATAATGACTTCCCCATACCTCAACGTGTAAAAGTGTCTGTAATCATCTGTGTCTCCCACTATCCTCTGAAGCTCAGACAGGGTGGGTATATGCACACCTCATTTGTATTGTACCCTCAAAGCCCAGGACAGGGCTCAAAGTAAACCAGGAGTTTAAGTCCTGAGGCCCATGGGTGAACTCCCAGGAGTTCATGAGACTCCCCAAACCACACAACAGCATTTCTAGATTTGCAGTGCATTCTTTCTGGCAGAGACTCTGTATTTTTTATCATAATCTCAAAGGATATGTGACGTCCCCTCCTCTGCCCCCGGAAAGGTTAAGGACATTCCGTAAACACTCTATTTGATTGGATGCATCCATCCGTGAATATAATCGTTGATACTCGATTAACAGTTATTGAGTGGATGACTAAGCCTCCTCCTCAGGGTTAGGGTGTTTCAACAGATCAAGATAAACCTTAGAGGAAATCTTTGCCAGTAGAAGTTAAAGTGTCCTTGCTTCGGCCCCTGACTCGGGGCCCTAAGCACTCCCTCTCCCCAGCCGAGCGCACAGTCTAAAGACTGAATCTTCAGCCACTCACAGCCCCTGCCAGAACCCTTCTTCTGTCCTGAAATCCACCTACTGCGCCTTTGCAGCCTGTCAGCTGAAAATAATCCTGGTGAGAACAGGGGTGGCGGGAGCAGAGAGGAAGGAGGCCGGCAGAAGCGTTGACGGAGGGAGACTCTGCCCCCTGCTGGCCGCCCGGCTCCCCTTCAGCGACCCGGCCGCGGTTCAAAGAATGAGGTCAGAGCAGGCAGAGGAGAGTGAGGCAGAGGGGCTACGGGAGGAGGCGGACCCCCAACTGGGTAGCCTCTCCCGTCAAGATTACGCTTTGTTTTCAAACAAGTCAGAGGCGGTAGCTTCTGCTTTGAAGCCCCCACCGCTTCCGTTCCCCTGGGCTCCTACGGTCTACTCCCAAATTAGGAGTTTGAGGAGGGCAGGGGTGTGGTGGGGGTGGACGTCCTTCTGGAGCTCCAAGGGAGGTCCAGCCACTCAGACTCGGCTTTCTCATCGATCTCTTTTCCCAGAGCCTGGCTACTGCCGACTCCTTTGGATCCTGAGCCAATTCTCTGCATCGCCTACCCTTGGCGTGTGTGGTACCAGCCTCCGCACATCACCATGGAAACAAGAGCCTCTGCATCCATCCCAGAACTGATTTGTGAAGCTATGAGAAGAATCTGAATTTCAGGGTGGGGTGCATAGGAAGGGCAAAGAGGAGACATTCACAGAAATTATGGGGAGCGGGCCAGAGACGTCAGGGTGGGGGACAGATTGCTTTATGAGGGTTACCGGAGTAACCTGCACCCTGTGAAGAGGAGCAGCTTTCTGGACAGACCATTAAGGCCGTCCTTTCATGGGCTTACTGGTCAGCTCAGACAGACCAGCCCCTCCCCACGTGCTGTCCTTTTAACTATATAACCTCGAGTGAGTTGTTTAATCCATCCAAGCATCGCTTTTCTCATCTGTAAAATAAAAATAATAACAGCACTTACTTCACAGGGTTATTGTAAGAATCCAGTGAGGTAATGCATACACAGCACTTAATATAGTGCTTAGCACACAGTGAGTGCTCAAAAATGTATTGTTGCCCATGCTTATATTTCTATATTATTTATGTCTCCTTAGCTAAATTGCCAGCCCATCAATAACACCTGAGGTAAGCGAAAAGTGAAAATGTTAGTCGCTCAGTCATGTCTGACTCTATGTGACCTGATGGACTATAGCCCACCAGGCTCCTCTGTCCATAGAATTCTCCAGGCAAGAATTCTGGAGTGGGTAGCCATTCCTTTCTACAGGGGATCTTCCCTACCCAGATAATTGAACCTGGTCTCCTGCATTGCAGGCAGATTCTTTACATCTGAACCACCAGAGAAGCCCTCAATAATACTGGACTACCTCACAATTTTCAAAGTGATTTCACACACATTTCTCTAATTTCTTTTCTTTTAAATGGCTCAGTCGTGTCCAACTGTTTGCAACCCCATGGACTATACAGTTTATGGAATTCTCCAGGCAAAATACTGGAGTAGGTAGCCTTTCCCTTCTCCAGGGCACCTTTCCAACCCAGGGATCAAACCCAAGTCTCCTGTATTGCAGGCAGATTCTTTACCAGCTGAGCCACAAGGGAAGCCCAAGAATACTGGAGTGGGTTTCTCTTATTTTTCTCATCCCAATCATGAAAAATAGAAAGATTACTCTCCCTACTTGATAGGCAAAGATGCAGGTTCAGAATTTAAGCTTGGGACTTTCCTAGTTGTCCAGACTTCCCTGGCAATCCAGTGGTTAAGACTCCATGATTCCAATGCAGGGAGTGTGAGTTTGATCCCTGATTGAGGAACTAAGATCCTACATGCCTCATGATGCAACCAAAGTGGATGGGGGAGAACTGAAGCTTGTTCAAAGGCTGAGCTGTAACCTAGTGCTAAAATTCAGGTTTCTATAGATCCTGGGTTTATTGCCCTGTTCACTCATGTCCTCTCTGCATCCCAGCCCAGTGCCACAGATGGTCAGTGCCTCATCATTTGCTGACATTGATCCTGGAGCAGGAGTCTCTGGGAAAAGCTTGTCCTGAGGTTTGGGCCTTGGGTTTAACCATGAAGGAAGCATAAAACTCTTAATTGAATCTATAATGAAAAACATTGCCACAAAAGGGGAGTGACTGCTAATGGTTTGGAGTTTCTCTCTGGAGTGGTGAAAGTGTTCTAAGATTGATTGTGGCAATGATTGCACAACTCTGTGAATGTACTAAACACCTCTGAATTGTACATTTTAAGTGGATGAATGTATGGTATGAGTTATATCTCAATAAAGCTCTTGTTTTAAAAACTCCCACAGATCAAATACTAGGCTCAGATATGGCACTAGTAAATTCTGCCAAACATTTAAGGAAGTAATAAAGCCAACTGGACACAAATCCTTCCAAATAATAGAAAGAAAAACCATTCTTCCCAATTCATTTTTTTACTTTAAGTTTTATTTTATTTTTAATTGGGGGATAATTCATTACTTTGCTGACAAAGGTCCATCTAGTCAAAGCTATAGTTTTTCCAGTAGTCATGTATGGATGTGAGAGTTGGACTATAAAGAAGGCTGAGTGCTAAAGAACTGATGTTTTTGAATTGTGGTGCTGGAGAAGACTCTTGAGAGTCCCTTGGATAGCAAGGAGATCAAACCAGTCAATCCTAAAGGAAATTAACCCTGAATATTCATTGGAAGGATCATTGATGAAGCTGATGCTCCAATACTTTGGCCACCTGATTTGAAGAGTCGACTCATTGGAAAAGACCCTGAAGCTGGGCAACCCTGAAGCTGAGAAAGATTGAGAGCAGAAGGAGAAGGGGGCAGCAGAGGATGAGGTGGTTAGATAGCATCACCAACTCAATGGACATGAATTTGAGCAAACTCTGGGAGATAGTGAAGGACAGGGAAGACTGGCATACTGCAGTACATGCTCTTGATCAGTCACTTCAGTCATGTCCAACTCTTTGCAACCCTATGCAACCATAGCATGCCAGGCTATGAAGTCTATGTCAGTGGGTTAATGAGTCCCTGAACCCATTCTATGGGTATTTTCCCAGTTTTGCAATGCACAATTGGAATATAATCAGCAGCTGCCAGAATACCAACACTGGTCCCCTGACTTGTGGATTGAGGGCTTTTACGATGAGAAAGGCCAAGTGGAAGCCACTAGAACTGATTCTGCCTAGGAAAATAGTGAACCAAAGCAATACCACATTCCTGAAGGGATTACACATAGATTACTGCCACCCTAAAGTTCTTGAAAGATGCAGGAGTGGTCATTTCCACCACATCACCATTCAACTCACCTATCTGACTTGTGCAGAAGATGGATGGATCTTGGAGAATGAGAGTGGATTATTGCAAGCTTAACCAGGTGGTGACTAATTGCCAGATGTGATTTCATCACATGACCCAAATTAACACTTCCTTTGGTACCTGATGTGCGTGGTTGGTAGCTTCAGCCATGTCCAACTCTTTGTGATCCCGTGGACTGTAACCCACCAGGCTCCTATGTCCATGGGATTATCTAGGCAAGAATACTGGAGTAGGTTGCCATTTCCTCCTCCAGGGGATCGAATCCGTGTCTCCTGTATCGGTAGACAGATTCTTTACCACTGAGCCACCTGGGAAGCCCTTAGTACCTAGCATGCAACTCTTGATCTGGAAAGTGCCTTTTTCTCCATGTTTGCCAATATGGACCACCAGAAGCAGCTGGCTTTCAGCTGGCAAGGCCAGTGATACATCTTCACAGTTCTACCTCAGGGGTATATCACCTCTGCAGCCCTGTGTCATCACTTCGTTCACAGGAATCTCGATCACCTTTTGTTGAAAAAGCTTACAACCTTTCAACTCCCAATCCGCAGCATAAGAATGGACGCTGGGCCTGGAACACTTTCTTCTTGTTTGTTGTTTCTCAGTTGCTCAGTTATATCCAACTCTTTGAGACCCCACAGACTGCAGCATACCTGTCTTCCCTGTCCTTCACTATTTCCCAGTTTCTCAAACTCATGTCCATTGAGTTGATGATGTTATCTAACCATCTCATCCTCATCCTTTTCCAATGAGTTGGCTCTTTGCATGAGGTGGCTAAAGTATTGGAGCTTCGGCTTCAGCATCAGTCCTTCCAATGAATATTCAGGGTTGATTTTCTTTAGGATTGACTGGTTTGATCTCCTTGCTGGCCAAGGGACTCTCAATAATCTTCTCTAGGACCACAGTTCGAAAGCATCAATTCTTCAGCTCTCAGCCTTCTTTATGAATGCGAGAGAGTTGGACTTTCACATCCATACATGACTACTGGAAAAACCATAGCTTTGACTAGATGGACTTTTGTCAGCAAAGTGATGTCTCTGCTTTTTAATATAGTGTCCAGGTCTGTCATAGCTTTTCTTCTAAAGAGCAATCATCTTTTAATTTTATGGCTGCAGTCACCATCCTCAGTGATTTTGGAGCCCAAGAAAATAAAGTCTGTCACTGTTTTCACTTTTCCCCCTTCTATTTGCTATGAACTGGTATGATCAGATGCCATGATCATAGTTTTTTGAATGTTGAGTTTTAAGCCAGCTTTTCCACTCTCCTTTTTCACCTTCATCAAGAGGCTCTTTAGTTCCTGTTCACTTTCTGCCATGCGTGGCATCGTCTGCATATCTGAGGTTATTGATATTTCTCCCAGCAATCTTGATTCCAGCTTGTGATTCATCCAGCCTGGCAGGAGGTAAAGAGCCCACACAGCCTGAATGAGCTTATCACCTTGTGTGGGAATCTCTCTATCCTGCCTGATGTACTCCTGTGTTCTGCTTAAGCAAATGCACCACTAGTCCTCAGGCTTGCCCCCAGCTATTTCAGATTTTATGGGAAGGGGGAGGAGTCTTTTCACCTGACACCAGAGTGGGTGCACGTAGGCTAATTGCCCAGCATCGGCTTCCAGGAGGGGACCCACTGGCCACTGGGGACCAACACTCATTATTTTTAAATGTTATTTATTTTATTTATTTTTGGCTGTGCTGAGTCTTCACTGCTGTGCGTGGACTTCCTCTAGCTGTGGTGAGCAGGGGCTTCTCCTTGTTATGGTGTTCAGGCTTCTCATTACGGGGTCACCTCTCGTTGTGGAGCACAGGTCTTAGAGCATGCAGGCTTCAGCAGCTGTGGCACGTGGGCTCTAGAGGATGGCTCCATAGTTGTGGCAGAGGGGCTGAGCTGCTCGTGACATGTGGAATCTTCTGGACCAGAGATCGAACCCATGTCCTCTGCATTGGCAGGCAGATCCTTAACCACTGGACCACCAGGGAAGTCCCCACTACGGAAGTGACCTTGCTCTGTCTCTTCTCTATGTGAGTGACGCACTCTTCCACCCAGTGCTTGACTACATTGTCTTCCTTGGCAACTCTGATACCGACATGCAGTGGGCAGAAGTGCTTAGACTTCTATTCCTGGTGGTCAGCACTGTGATGATCTTAGCTCTTCCTCCATGTATTTGGAGCGCTCCCCTGATACTGGTCATCAGGGCATGATGTTCTGCTTGACACCTTTCAAAACCAGAAGATATCACACTTATCCATTACACTGATGACATTATGCAGATTGGACTTGGTGAGCAAGAAGTAGCGACTATTGCAGGTATTGGTTTTGTTTCGTTCGCCGCATCACGCAACTTATGAGATCTTAGTTCCCCAACCAGGGGATCGAACCAGTGCCCTCAGCAATGAAGGTGCAGAATCCTAAGCATTGGAACACCAGTGAATTCCCCAGACGTTGTATTGTTTATTTCTTTTTTCTTTTTTTTTTTTTGGCTGCACTAGATCTGTGTTGCAGTACAGAGGCTGTTACAACCAGGCTTCTCTAGTTTCAGGGTGCAGGCTTAGCTGCCCAGAGGTGACTGGAATTTCAATTCCTCAGCCAGGGACTGAACATGTGCCCTGAATTGGAAGGCAGATTCTCAACCACTGAACCACCAGGGAAGTCCCCAGACATTGGTTTTTATTGGTGAAACATTTGTGTCTCAGAGAATGGGAAATAAACCTAGTTAAAGTCCAGGGCCTGTCAGTGAAATTTCAAAGGTACAGTGGTGCGGGGCACATGGAGATATCCCTTCTGAAGTGAAGGATAACTTGTGTCATCTGGCCCATCCCACAGCCAACAGAGGAGTACAACACCTTAACGGGCCTCTTCAGGTTTTGGAAGCAGCATATTCCTCATTTGGGTGTGTTATATTGGCCTGATCACCAAGTGACTTGAAAAGCTGGAAGCTTTGAGTGGGACCAGGACAAGAGAAGGCTTTGCAACAGGTCAAGCTGCTGCACAAGCTCTGCTCCTCTGCCGTGTGGGCCACACAATCCGGTAGATGCCACCGTGCTGGGGCGAGAGTGGCAGACAGGATGCTGTTTGGAGTATCTGGCAGCCCCAAGAGGTGAACTGCCACACAGGCCCTTAGAATACTGGAGCCAAGTCCTCTCATCCTCCACAGACGACTACTCCTCTTTTTTATAAAAAAAAAAAAAATTGTTTATGGCTGTGCTGGGTCTTCTTGCTCCGTGGGCTTTTCTCCCCCTGTGGCGAGAGGGGGCTACTCTTTGTTGCATTGTACAGGCTTATTATGGCGGCTCCTCTTGTGGTGGATCACAGGCTCTAGTTGCTTAGTTGCTCCTCAGCATGTAGGATCTTCCCAGACCAGGGATCAAACTCCTGTCTCCCGCATTGGCAGGTGGATTCTTTACCACTGAGCCACCAGAGAAGCTCTTTTGAGAAACAGCTCTTGGCTGCTACTGGGTCTTAGTAGAGACTGAATGCTTAACCATGGGCCTCCAAATCGCTATGTGACCTGAGCTGCCCATCATGAACTGACCCACCAAGCCATAAAGCTGGGTATGCAAAGCTGCACTCCATCATCAAGTTCAGTTTGGTTCAGTTGCTCAGTCGTGTCTGACTCTTTGTGACTCCATGAACCGCAGCACATCAGGCCTCCCTGTCCATCACCAACTCCCGGAGTTCACCCAAACCCATGTCCATTGAGTCGGTGATGCCATCCAACCATCTCATCCTCTGTCGTCCCCTTCTCCTCCTGCCCTCAATCTTTCCCAGCATCAGGGTCTTTTCAAATGAGTCAGCTCTTCGTATCAGGTGTCTAAAGTATTGGAGTTTCAGCTTCAGCATCAGTCCTTCCAATGAACACCCAGGACTGGTCTCCTTTAGGATGGACTGGTTGGATCTCCTTGCAGTCCAAGGGACTCTCAAGAGTCTTCTCCAACACCACAGTTCAAAAGCATCAGTTCTTCTGCACTTAGCTTTCTTTACCGTCCAACTCTCACATCCATACACGACTACTGGAAAAACCATAGCCTTGACTAGACGGAGCTTTGTTGACAAATTAATGTCTCTGCTTTTTAACATGCTGTCTAGATTGGTCATAACTTTCCTTCCAAATTAAGGTGGTGTAAAAGAGATCAGGCTGAGTAGACCCTGAAGGTACAAGTGAGTTACATGAAGAAATGGTTCAAATTTTCATGGCTCCACAAATTTGTCTCTCCTAGCCTCCACCCATAGCCTTAGAGGGAGTTCCCTCTGGTCAGCTGATGGAAGAAGAGAAGACTCAGGTCTGGTTTACAGACAATTCTGTGCAATATGCAGGCACCACCCACAAGTGAACAGCTGCCATACTGTAGCCCCTCTGGGGGACATCCTGAAGGGCACTGTAAAGGGGAATGGTCCCTGTGGGCAGAACGACGCACAGTGCACCTGGTCGTTCACTTTGTTTGAAAGGAGAAATGATCAGACATGTGACTTTATATCAACTCCTAGGCTGTGGCCAATGGTTTGGCTGAATCGTCAGTGACTTGGATGGAACGTGATTGGAAAATTTGTAACATGGAAACTTGGGGAAGATCTATGGGATAGAACTCTCCGAATGGGCAAAAAATATGAAGGTATTTGTGTTCCAAGGAAAAGTTCACAAAGAGTGACCTCAGTAGAGGAGGATTTTAATAATCAAGTGGATAGGATGATTTGTTATGTGAATACCAGTCAGTCTTTTTTCCCAGCCACCCATGTCGTTGCACAATGGGCCCATAAACAAAGTAGCCATTGTACCCAGGACAGAGGTTATGCATGGACTCAGCTACATGGCTTTTCACTTACCAAGGCCAACCTGGCTAAGGCAATCACAGAGTGCCCAACTGGCAACAGCAAAGACCAACACTGGGCCCCCTGCATGGTGCCATTCCCACATGAACAGTTGATTACATTTGACCACTTCCATCATGGAAGGGGCAGTGTTTTATTCTTAATAGAATAAATATTACTCTGGATATACATTTGCCTTCTCTGCATGCAAGTCTTCTGCCCAAACTACCATTCTGTGGATTTACAGAATGCCTAATCCACCATCACGGTATTCCACACAACATTGCTTTTGATCATGGAAGCTACTTATCAGCAAATGAAGTGTGTCAATGGGCCTATGCTCGTGGGATTCACTGGTTTTACCATGTTGCCTGCTATCCTGAAGCTACTGGGTTGATCAAATGGTGGAAAGGCCTTTTGAAGACTCTGTTACAGTACCAGCAACAGTGGCAATCCAGGCAGGACTACTACCAGCCCAGACCCTTCAGGAATGAGTCTGGGTCACCCCACCAGGTAAAGAGCCATGACTCGCTGAGGTGCTTGCTGAAGGCAGAAAGAATACAATATGAGTAGCAGGAGAAAGTAGTTATAAATTCCCAGCACAGCAACATGACCAGTTATAGAAATGTGGTTTCTGTAATTGGAGAACTATAATTTTTACATTTCCTCATTTTGTTATGAATATGTTTGTGTGTATAAAAATAAAATTTTTCCCCTTTCCTATTCCCTATCATGTAACATAAGATGTATTGAGTTTATATTACAATATTTCAGTATCATGACCTTGTCATTGGCTTTATTTGGTGATTAGGTATAGTTTAAGAAGATGTGTGTTAACAAGAGGTGGACCTGTGATGATAAAATTTATGTGCCAACTTGACTGAGCCAGAGTGTCCAGACACTTGGTCAAATATTATTCTAAGTAAGTCTGTGAAGGTATTTCTTCATGAGATTAACATTTGAATCAGTAGACTGAGTAAAGCAGGTTGCTCTCCCTTATGTGGGTGAGTCTTATCCAATCAGTTGAAGGTCTAAGTAGAAAAAAAGAGCTGAGTAAGAGGGAACCCTTCTGCCTGACTGCTTGGTTGAGACATTGGTCTCTCTGGCCTCTAGACTCAGAATGAAACATCAAATGGATGAAGATATATTTCTATATCTTAAATATTTATATTTTAAATATTATCTATTATATACTTGAAATATTGGCTCTGTTTCTCTGAAGAACTCCAATCCAGGTATTATATCTTCTATTTAAAACAACTCTATTGAGGCACATTTTACATATCATAATTCACCCTTTTCAAGCATATAACCCAATGATGCTTTTATCCCAGATTCATTCATTTATTCTCCAGCATAAATCAGTTTTAGAACACTTTGATCAACCCAATATGATCTCTCATGTGCATTTAATGTTAATCTCCTTCACCCCCTGCCCCTAGTAATTTGTAGTCTACTTTCCATCTTCATAGCTTTTCCTTTTCTGGATAGTTTACATAAGTGGAAATTTATGTGACCTCTTTTATCTAGCTTCTTTGAGTATGTTTTTCTGGTTTATCCACATTGTAGCATGCATGCATAGTCTGTTCCTCTTTTTATTGTTGAATAGTATTTCACTGTATGGAGAGAGCATATTTTGTCCATCATTCACTTGTTTTTGGAATTTAGGTTGTTTTCAATTGGGCTATTATGAACTGGACATGGAACAACAGACTGGTTCCAAATAGGAAAAGGAGTCCATCAAGGCTGTATATTGTCACCCGGCTTATTTAACTTATATGCAGAGTACATCATGAGAAACGCTGGGCTGGAAGAAGCACAAGCTGGAATCAAGATTGCCAGGAGAAATGTCAATAACCTCAGATATGCAGATGACACCACCCTTATGGCAGAAAGTGAAGAGGAACTCAAAAGCCTCTTGATGAAAGTGAAAGAGGAGAGTGAAAAAGTTGGCTTAAAGTTCAACATTCAGGAAACGAAGATCATGGCATCTGGTCCCATCACTTCATGGGAAATAGATGGTGACACAGTGGAAACAGTGTCAGACTTTATTTTGGGGGCCTCTAAAATCACTGCAGATGGTGACTGCAGCCATGAAATTAAAACTTTCCTTGGAAGGAAAGTTATGACCAACCTAGATAGCATATTTAAAAGCAGAGATATTACTTTGTCAACAAAGGTCCGTCTAGTCAAGGCTATGGTTTTTCCAGTGGTCATGTATGGATGTAAGAGTTGGACTGTGAAGAAAGCTGAGCACCAAAAAATTGATGCTTTTGAACTGTGGTGTTGGAGAAGACTCTTGAGAGTCCCTTGGACTGCAAGGAGATCCAACCAGTCCATCCTAAAGGAGACCAGTCCTGGGTGTTCATTGTAAGGACTGATGCTGAGGCTGAAACTCCAATACTTTGGCCACCTCATGTGAAGAGTTGACTCATTGGAAAAGACCCTGATTGTGCGAGGGACTGGGGGCAGGAGAAGGGGGTGACAGAGGATGAGATGGTTGGATGGCATCACCGACTCGATGGACATGAGTTTGGGTGAATTCCGGGAGTTGGTGACGGACAGGGAGGCTTGGCGGGCTGCGATTCATGGGGTCGCAAAGAGTCGGACACTACTGAGCGACTGAGCTGAACTATGACTAATGCCACTAACAGCATTACTGTGACAGTCGTTATATGGATACACTCTCACTTCTCTTAGATTGATATCTAAACGTGAAATTACTGGATCACAAGGTAAATTTACCAAAATGGCTCTACCATTTTACCTTTGCCACCAACAATTTGTGAAGATTCCTGTTTCTCCATATCTCTCAAAAGTCATTTATTACATATATTTTAAGATATGGCCATTACGTGAAAAATAATCCCCCCCAAAAGATTTTTAGAATATTCATTGAGGAGGAAAAGACCCTCTCAGAAACTGACTGAGGTCCTCCAGCGAGCAGAGGGCGCTCCAAGACAGGGCGCCTGCTCTTAGCTATTACCGCGCCATGTTAGTGAGATCTCCGTTGCTAGGAGACGGAGATGCGTCCTTTGGCTTGGGAATCCTGCCACACCGCTCTCCCAGGTTTTCTCTAGCCTGAGGTCTGAGATCTTAGGTCTTAGATCTAAGATCTGAGATCTAAGGTCTTAGATCTAACACACATCTGAGATCTAAGGTCTTCAGGGGCAGTCCCAGAAGGCTCTTTTCTAAGGACGTTTTCCTCCTGCCCTTTTAATGCTGGCCGTGGCAGGTGGAGGATCCTCGCCCAGATTCAGCTATGTCTAAGAAAGGGAAAAAAGCCAAGGTGCCGTTGTCGGATGAGGAGCAGCTCCTTCTGTTTCAGCAGAAGTTGCTGGCAGAGGAGGAGATGGCCAAGAAGAAAGAGAGGCTCCTGAACCAGTTCTTGAAGGTGATGGGTTTTTGCATTACTCTCTGCCTAACACCCACCCCCCAACCCCTGCCCTGGTCCTGTTACCTTGACCCTGTCTTTGTGGCAGCCTCATTTTCATGGGAGCCTCCCCTCCCCCTGGAAATCTTAAGACCCAGATAGACTTAGATTTCAGGCAATATTGTATGGGGGAAGGAGCAGTTCTCTGTGAAGCATGGAGGTAGGGAGATGGTATAGAGCTGGACAATCACTACTGAGCCCCAGCACTGGGATAGTAGGTGCTATCATCTGTCTGAGCTATCTGAAAGTCTGATATTCTCCCTCGAGATGAGCCATTACAAACAATGTCCTGCTCTGATGCCTCCATCCAGAAGGAAACTCACCATCAGTTCAGTTCAGTCCCTCAGTCGTGTCCGACTCTTTGCGACCCCATGAATCGCAGCACATCAGGCCTCCCTGTCCATCACCAACTCCCGGAGTTCACCCAAACTCATGTCCATCAAGTCGGTGATGCCATCCAGCCATCTCATCCTCTGTCGTCCCCTTCTCCTGCCCCCAATCCCTCCCAGCATCAGGGTCTTTTCCAGTGAGTCAACTCTTCACATGAGGTGGCCAAAATACTGGAGTTTCAGCTTTAGCATCTTTTCTTCCAAAGAAATCCCAGGGCTGATTTCCTTCAGAATGGACTGGTTGGATCTCCTTTCAGTCCAAGGGACTCTCAAGAGTCTTCTCCAACATCACAGTTCAAAAGCATCAATTCTTCGGTGCTCAGCCTCCCTAAAATGCCACTGGGCAGATCCTGTCTTACTTAAGACCCTCCCGAAACAGGAATAAGAACTCCTGAATGTTAGCCATCAGGTGCCTCAGAAAAGACAAAGGGTAAGATGTTAGTTGACAAACTAAATTTGATCTTGTTTGTTGTACTGTATCAGGACTTTTAGCCCTGGTCTCTGGGGTTGTTGTTGTTGTTCAGTGACTAAGTCATATCTGACTCTTTGCAACCCCATGGACTGTAGCACCCCAGGCTCCTCTGTCCTCTATTATCTCCCAGAGTTTGCTCAGATTCATTTGTCCATTGAATCAGTGATGCTATCTAACCGTCTCATCCTTTGACCTCCAGTGTATATGTGGGGTGGGGGGTATATTTATTCCTTCTCACAGGACAAGCTGGCCAAGGAGGAGCACAACAGTGCTCTGAACCTTAATAAGATTAACACACAGTGGAGAACGGTCCTTCGGGAAGTCAAGACGAGAGAGCTTCATAAGGACATTGAGATCCTCAGCCAAACATTTGAACGAGTGGTGGACTGCAAGGACAGTGTCATCAAGGCAAGCTCTCTTCCCAAAGAAACACTTGATTATGACTGCTTCTGATCTCTTAATAGAATGGGCCTAGTGAATTAATTCATGTTAAAGCGCTCCCAAGACACATGCTGTGATGCAGCTAGGCTATCGTTCATTTCACTGAAGTGATAAATAGAATACGGAGCTGTCACCCCTCCCCTTCTGTTAGAGGAGCCATTCTCCTTGATCATCTGCTGCCTCAAACCAGTACCATACAGTATTAGAGTTGAAAGGCAGAGTAGACATCACCCAATGACTTGAACTTACTCCTAAACTTTCATTTCAATGTGAGAAGGCTTAGTTCCAGAGAGAGGAAGCAGTTTGCCCAAGGTCACACAGCTAGTCAGTGAGAGAGCTGTGACTACAGCATGGATTTCTTGATTCCCACTCCAGTACTTTATGCAACCAATTCCATGTGGCCTCTTGGATTCAACTTCAGTGGCCCTGGATAAGGTTGTGAAGATCTCTATCGGTAGGAACGGTTCTGGATCTCTAACCAATTCAATCAGCTAACTTTATGCCCTTGGGAGGTTCTTGAGTTGAGTACATACCATCTTTTTCTGTAAGGGATTTTTTTCTCTTGAATTTCAAGTCCCTATATTTAGGATCCCTCAATATCTGTTCCTGTTTAACTGAACTCATGAGTTCCTCCCCTCTCCAGTCCCCTTTCCCATACTCCACAATCCGGTCTTCCTCATACTCTCTGTTTGGGTGGCTGGTGCCCTTCACCATCACCCAACCCGGGAATCTGGGCATCATTCTAGCTTTGGCCTCCATCCCTGACTTCTGGTACTAAGTCTTATGTAAATCTTCTGCTTAAATAAGTCACACCCTGCTCTTCCCCACTATCCTGCTGTCGTTGAGACCCGGGTATTATCTCTACTGCAGTGACTTCGAATCTTCCAGTGTTTGATTGTCTACACAACGACCAGGATTATCTTTCTAAAACAAAAATCTGTTCCTGTTACTCCACTGTGTAAATCTCCTTAGTGGCTCCATAAATAATGGCTCCCTTCCTCCACAGAAGGGACAGCAAAGCCTTTCCTGCTCTGGCCTCTACCTGAACCTTTCACATAGCCAGCCTTCTCTCCTGTGCCTTTGCACATGCTGTTCCCTCTATCTGGAATTCTCTTTTCCTTATCTCCTCATTTTTCCTGGCAAATTCTTACTCCTCCTCCAAGAGTGACAAAATGACATCTCTACTATGAAGCCTTCCCCAGTGCCCTCTGTCTTTTATATCCCCTTATCACTGGGGAATCATCAACCTCATAGCATTTTCCATGTTGTGCTGTAACATTTTTTCAAATTTTATAAAACGGGAATTTAATCTGCACCTGTTGTTTTTTTTTTCCCTTCAGAATTTATTTGTAATTTTCTGTTTATATAACCTTTTCTACTGCAAGACTTCAGACTCCTTTGGAGACACTGAAAATGTCTTTTCATCTCTGAATCCTCAGCATCCAGCACGGTGCTGGTACAGAGCAGATTTAGTACACCTTAGCTGAGTGAGTGAATAGTCTTCCATTATCAGCACCTATTTCATAAGATCTTTTCCATACTAAAGTCGCTCAGTCGTGTCTGACTCTTTGAGACCCCACACAATTCTTTGCAACTCCCTGACGGGGCTGTAGCCTGCCAGGCTCCTCTGTCCATGGTATTCTTTAGGCAAGAATAGTGGGATGGGTTGCCATTCTCTATTCCAGGGGATCTTCCCCACCCAGAGATCGAACCTGGGTCTCCTACATTACAGGCAGATTCTTTATTGTCTGAGCTACCAGGGAAGCCCCATACTAAACAATGTGGTAGTTTACAGTGAGTGGATCATCTGGACATTTGGTAAAGGCTTTTTTGCTTTATTCATTTTAATTTTGTTTTGCTTTTTTGAATAAGTAGTTCACCCACATTATTCAAAATTCAAAAGATAAAAAAGTTATGTACAGAAAAGTTCCCTCCCACTGGTGCCTTTCAACCACCCAGTGCCCCTCCTGATAATTTTAGTTGCATGAATAAAGCTTTTTTTACACAGATAGTAGTATTACATAGTGTTCTGCCTCTTGCCTTTTTCCTTTACTAATATATCCTGGGGACTATTCCACATTAGCCCATGCTTCTCATTTTGTTTTACAACTGCATAGTATTCTGTATTGTAATTTAACATGTTACTTTGTCCTCGGTATTTCCTGTGTCTTGGTAATTCCAACTAGAAGCTTGCAGGTGCTGTGTTCTTTTATAGTAGCTGTTGATTAATTCATTGGGGGTTGCAAAATGCTGATTTTCTTTTTTTTTTTAATGCTGATTTTCTAATAGTATCATTCTTTTTTCATTTATTAGTTAGAATACTTCTATAAAGAGATAGTTACTATAATTTACCATTCAGTTACCCAGAGGTATAGTTTATATAAAAAATGCCTGACTCTTTCTCTTCCCTTGTATAAACCAGTTTTTTTTTTTTTTTATTCATTGTCTGGCATCCTCTAATGGGAATTGATTTTTTTAAGTATCCTGATAAACTCATAATCAAACATATTTGATATTTTTTAATCCATTGCCATTCTTATCCTTATTGATGTTCACATTGTCACTTTTTTTTTTTGCCAGTGGATGTCTTCTCATTATCTATTATAGCTACATCACAAACCACCTTAAATAAGCGACTTACAACAACAATTTATTTCACTCTCTCTCAGGGTTCTATAGGTTGACTTAGCTTAGCAGGGAGGTTCTTGCCTGGCACCTCTCACATGGTTTTCAGTGAGATGTCACTTGGGACGGCAGTCACCTGGGGGCTTGACTGAGCTGCGTGTGTAAGATGACCGGCAGTTGCTTCTGACTGTCCACTGGGATCTCAGCGGGGCTGTTGACCGGATGAATGCTTTCACAGGGCCCCTCCACCGGCACTGGCTTCTCACATTCCAAAGCGGGACAACCCGAGCTCCCAGAGCCAAAGAATTGGCATTTAGAAACTAGGGAAAATAGGAACTAGCTAGCTGAATACATTTTTATTTTCTCACCCAGCTGCCATTCAGCCAAAGTGGTAACTCTGTTTCCTCCCCAGTCTTTAGCAAAGGACCTGTCAGAAGCCGAGGAGCAGCACGCCCACGCCCTGCGCAGCCACTTGCACAGCATCGACCAGCTCTTGGCCCTGCAGAGATGCCGGCTCAGCCTCCTCGAGGAAAATTACAACATGGAGCTGGAGGCCCTAACCAAGGAGTTTGAGACTGAAAGGTGTGGGGGCCAAAGAGGAGCTATGGGGGTGGGGGTGGGCGTTGAGCCCAGGGGCGTATCCAGAGCCTATGTCAAAATGCTACCTGTAAGCAGCCACCCACTTTCAGCGATCAAAATCCTACCCATCTACCTACCAGGAGGACAGCGATAGTGCGGGGAAATTAACAAGATGGCACCATTCAGGCCCTCTCACCCCACCCTCTCATGCCCTCTGCCCCACGTTCTGTAAACAGTGATTATGTGATTGCTGAGGTCACTTGTAGCACTGCGCATGCGCGTCAGGAGGTACTCGCTTGGTTCCGGAGTCCTTTGTGCGGAGCATCACCTGAAAAAGCCCAGAAGGGTTGGGTACAGTTATGTGGTGTTATATCTACGACTGCAGCGTCAGCCAGGAGAGAGGCTGTGTTATGGCTGCCATGCCAGCCTGGAGAGAATAAACCTGGCTACAATTCCTATAGTGTCTGGGTCTTCTTTCAACCTCTTAGTTCTCGGCTTACCTTTCCTGGGTTCAGCGAACAGAGGACAGTGTGAACAGCAAGAAAATTGGCATCCGGAACAGGATCAGCAATACAGATGGGAAAGAGACTTTTCACTGCAACATTTTGTACTTTTTAAATTTTTTTATCATATGAGTACATTACCTATTCAAAAATCAAACTAATATTATTCATTTTTTCTGGCCCTGCAAAGGACAGAACCTGCACTCCTTCTATTCTTCTTCAGTACCTAAGAGTTTGTACCATTCATATAGTTTTATTACATACTGCTTTGCCTTGTCATTATTGGTCCATATGTTTTATGCCTCAGAGCAGGAACAGTATCTTATCTCCTACAGGAAAACAATTATTGACCAACATGAAAAAGAGATTCACTACCTACAAGATGTCTTCATGGCCATGGAGCAGAACTACATAGATTCTGAATATGAAAGCAAGCTGGAGTTCCAGAGCATGTGGGATGATCTGAAAAACAAGGTATGGAGGGAGAGCAGATGGGCAGGGGGTGGGAAAAAGGGAGAAAAAAGTTCTGAAGGTAGTAGACCTAGAAGAGATCCCTTTACCCAACACAGTCAATAAAATGCCTGTTGCCACTGTAGGTATACCTCTGCAGCTTTTTGTAATTTTGTGAAAATTGGTGAGGAGGAAAGACCATCCTGAAATACCAAGAAAATGCATTTTAAAGCTAACACACACCAAGGAGATCCTCTCACTTCACCTCTGTGATCTGTAGAAGAAGAAATTAAGGTCCAAAGTGGGCCTTAATGACCTGCCAAAGTCAGGCTGCTGATCTGTGATCAAGCCAGGGGGGAGTCCAGTTCTCCTGCCACTTGGCCCCAAGAGCTGCCAACTTAGCCAGCCTGCAGACCTGGGTTTGGAGGGTAGAGTGCTTTGTTTACATTTTGTCCCATAATGTTTCATACTAATTTTTATAAGCTTTCTACATTTAAAAATTGGGAGATTTCACAAAAAAATCCAAAACTGCAACTTCCCCTAAACAATTTAAAGATCTGGTAACATTGGGCCACATTTTCAAATGGGGACGTTCCCATGGAGCTGAGCAGCTGTGCCCTCACCCCCACCACCAATGGGGCATTTCCTCTGGGGTTCACCACCGGCCCCACAGAGCCCATAGCACTTATTGTATTATCTGCCTGGTCTTCGTAGGCATTTTCACTGGCAACCTCTGCACCATGCTGTGCTACAAACAGTTCAAGAGGGGGAGGTGTTGGTGCCAGAGAAAGGGCACTAATAGGTTAAGTCCAAGCACTGGCTATTGGGGATCACTTCCCAGAATTTAGAAGAGAAGCACTTTCTAAGACTGCAACTGGAGAACATAGTAGAAGATCTGTGGAGAAGGTTCCAGGATGCACTCAAGAATTACACTGATGCTACAGAGGATCGAAAGGTTGCCTTCGAGACTCTCAAGGTGAAGGACGAGAAAAGCTCCAAAGAGATTGAAGCACAGATGAAAAAAATACAGAAACTACAGGTTAGTGCAGCTAACCTGGGCGACTCACTGCTTTAACTGTTCCATTGTCCCCTGTTCTTCTTCCTGTTTCCCCTGGGCTTCATCACTGTTTGGGGAGAGATGGTATGCTCTGATTTCAGTCCCCAGACAGTCCTATCTGCTCACTGAAGACCCTCATGTAGTCAAGTGTTTCCTCTAATCTACCCTGTTCTTCTAGGATTCCATCATTATTTTAAAAGGAAAGATCCTTGTGCACAGCCGCGAGAGTGAAGAACAGAATCAGGACATTCGTGAAGACAAGGAGTTGGTCCTGGTACAACTGCAAAAACTTAAGGCCCAGAGGACTCAGGCCCGGGGAATAGCACAGGAGAACTTAGTCAAACTCACCCTGGAAAGCAATGCTACCCTCAAGGCCCTGAGGGAGATTGTCAACAAGGTAACAAAGGGGAGAGGGTAGCCAGAACAGAACCAGGGAACCTGGCTCCCTGCAGAGTGAAAGGGGCTGGAAAAACAGAGGGCTTCCCCCAGATTCCTACCTGAGTGCACACTTGGAATACCTATTGTAGTTCATGTTCCCCTGCCTCTGACATATTACTTTCTTTATTTAATATTTATTTTATTTCTGGGCTGCATCAGGTCTTAGCTGTGGCACGAGCTTCTCTCTAGCTGTGGCGCGCAGGCTCAGTGGCTGCAGGACGCGGGCTCTCCAGTTGAGGCACTCGGGCTCAGTTGTTGCACAGTGTGTGGGATCTTAGTTCCCCAACCAGGGATGGAACCCATGTCCCCTGCATTGGAAGGCAGATCCTTAACCACTGGACCACCAGGAAGTCCCTCACCTCTCACCTCTTCAATTTAATGAGTTAATAGTGAATGAGTTTTAGAAGAATATAAAATATTTGGAATAGTGCTTGTAAGCCCTTTGTGTTGGATGTATTACTTTTGTATCCCATTTGGCTTCCCTGGATTGAAGTAGGGGAACCAACTCCACTATTTCCCCTTCCCAATCCCTTTCCTGGTAGAAGGTTTCTGCTTGCTTCCATCAGGGTGAAAAGATTCTTAAACTTGCTGAAATATGTAGGAAATTTGAAACAGAAGAAGAGAAAGTGCTGCCTTTTTATTCATCGGTGTTGACTCCCAAGGAGCAGGAAGAGATAGAGACAATGGACCTAGAGGAGTTTAATGAAGAGCTTGGAAAGGTAAGGTTCCACGGGCCCAAGGCCACCACCTGAGGCTGGGGTGACAGAGCAGTGGGCTACACTTGCTAACAGATCCTACCACACACCTTCTCCCTGTAACTCACTCCCAGGTGATAATGGACTACAAAGGGATGGAGAATTTCTGGAAAAGGTACAACAAAGTGAAACTGGAGCAACTGAGCCTTCGGCACAGACGTGCTCAGTTGTTAGAAATCAATGAGAAGCTGCGGGAGATGCTCAGGCAATACTTGGATGGCATCTCTGTGAGTGATGAAGTGCTGAGCCAGCTCAACCCACTCTTCATCGTCAATCACCGCAGCAACTTACCCCAGCTCCTGCCCACGCCCACAGCCCAGCCAGGTGACAAAAAACCTCCAGCCACTTACAGCATCATTGAAGCGGCCCATGTGGTCTCCCACACCCTGTGATACAAGGGGAAAACCTCTTTTCAATTCCCAGAGAATGTTTTGAGAAACCCAAGGACTTTGCTATTAAAAATTACCATGGAGTTTATGAACCCTCTGTATCTTTTCTATGTTGGATAAAACAGTCTACTTGGAGGATATTGGGAATACAGCAGCACTAGGGAGTAGAAAGGGCTTCCCAGGTGGCACTAATGGTAAAAAAATAAATAATGCAAATTATTTATTGGCACCTGCCAATGCAAGAGATGCGGGTTAGATCCCTGGGTTGGGAAGATACCCTGGAGGAGGGTACAGCAACCCACCCCAGTATTCTTGCCTGGAGGATCCCCATGGACAGAGGAGCCTACGGGCCTACAGTCCACGGGGTCACAAAGAGTCGGCCACGACTGAAGCGACTTGGCACAGGGAGCAGAGAGAGTGCCAGGCAACTGCCCCGACGCTTACTTCTCAGTGAGGTATTGCTCCTCGGTGTCAGAACACCACGGGAGCCAAAACCCATGCTTTCAGGACCCAGAGATCCTATGGTCCTTGGTGTAAGTTAGGACAGGAAGAGGAGGCCAGGAGAACTGATCCAAAGCCTCCAACCACCCCCTGCCAAGCAGAACCCAACCAAGAATGCCTTTTTCCTCAGCCCTTTATCTCATTCCCACTTAAAAAGGCAGCCGCAGAAAGTATCAAGTGAAGAATGCAAAGTTTTTTTTAAATTGTTTATTATTTCTTTTTGCTCTTGTTTCGTTTCTCTTCCTTGAGCTTCTTTTTGGAGATTTTAGGACTGCTGGCCTTTCTGTATAGATGATACCCAATAAGGCCCAGGAGGGCTGGCACCATGGCCATGCCTACCAGAGGGAAAATGCCCTTCACCAGCTTCTGCCAGTAGTTGGCTCGGATCAGTGCAATCAGTTCCACGTCAAAATGCAGCTCTGCATCCGCTGGAGGCAGAGAGGAGGTGAGGGTTAGAATCCCTGTGGACTGTATCCAGGGCTCAGATCTGAATGCAAATAGGGAGGGCAAACCACACCACAGCAACATCTGTGACGTTGGCAAGATTTAAATGTGGGGCTGAGTTCTCTTAATGTGAGAGGCAGAGGAGGGTTATGAGGCTGTTGAGTGATAGTCATGTTTACCCCAAATATACAAGTGTGGCTTGTCTTCACTGACAGGTCTTTGACACAACAGGAGAACCTTTATGAAAAGTACAGGCTGTTCTCCATTTATAAGTTAGAGCACCTCTGTACTAACTGTATCTCTAAACAGCCACATGGATAGAATCTTTGCAAGGCTGAAATTAACTGGACTTAAACTAGACTTTTAAAAATGTCACCAACCAATAAGCACACTCACTATGACTCTTTAAAAAAAGGATAAAAAAAACAAACAGGTGTTTCAACATGGCTAGAGAGGCAGGATGTGGTTTAAGACGTTCGGAATGGAGAAATGAACAGGAGTGAGATGAGGGAGAAATGTAAACAAGCAGTACTGGAGATGAGGAGGCAACAGAGCTTTGGGTAAAAGAATTTCTCTTTAGTCCCCTGACTCTCTCTCTGGGTCTCCCTTTAAGCTAGAACTTAGGATAAGAATTTTTATCCCAGTACAACTCATTTTAGCTAATGGAACATTTCTTATAACCAAAAGCAAGAGATCTGCATCTTGGAAAATCTGTTTAGGCTCAGGTCTTAAAAAATAGGTATTAGCAGTGACCTGTGAGGACTTGGCTTTTTTTAAGATTTTTTTTTTTTTTTTTTTTGGTTGTGGACCATTTTTAAGTCTTTATTTAATTTGTTACAATATTGCTTCTGTTTTGTTTTGTTTTTTTGGCCCAGAGACATGGAACTCACACCCCCAGCATTGGAAGGGGAAGTGTTAACTAGAACCCCAGGGAGGCCCCCAGGCTTGGCTTTTACATGTTTTTATTTTGTTTTGAATTACTTGACTGTGACCATTTTCACCAGCTCTTCTCTGGTGGAGGCTGAAAGGAACTGTGGAGATGTGGTGAGAAGCCATGCCAGCTGCACAAATGACAGTCTGGAGTTGTAGGAAAAGCACAGGAGAGAAGGCCAGAGTTCTCAGAGAGGTGGCACCGGCAGCAGACTCAGGTGGCTCAAGCAAGGGTCACCTCCCTAGAAAGTTGCCGGCTGCCAGAGGACAAGCCTGGTGGCATAAAAAGGTTATATGTCTCTAGTCCCTGCTGGTGATCTGAGGAGGAAAAAGGTGGCCCTGCAGAAGGAGGCATCAGCCATTTAGCAAACTGGGTTTAGACCTCAGGCTTCAAAGTGCATAGCTCCTTGTAGCTCCTAGGGACTGTTTTTTCTGTTTGTTTTTTGGCTTTGCTCTCTGGCATGTGGGATCTTAGTTCCCTGACCAGGGCTCACACCCACGCTCTCTGAGTTGGAAGCACAGAGTCTTAACCTCTGGATCGCCAGGGAAGTCCCAGGGACTGGGTATCTCAATAGCCAGAGAGACGCCTCGTCAGATTACCTGGGATAGATGGTGGAAATCCCCGTTTTCCATAGGCCAGGTGAGAAGGAATGATTACCCTTCGCTTCTCTCTAAGGAAAGGAATGTGAGTCATAGCCAGGGGTAGAACCAGGCGGGCCAACCACCTCAGTCCATATGAAGTCCCACCAACAAAAACCTCTGGATATTCACACTCAAAACACGAACTTTCCCACCTGAGCACCAAACAGGTTGACTGGCCAAGGCGTCTCAACTCCACCGACAGAACCCCCAGCCAGAAAAAGCCTGAGGCTTCATTCAGAGCCCCCATGCCCAGAGACCAGGGCCTACCCAGTACGAAGCCAGAGCCCATTCTCTTGCCTCCTCTAGGAACAGAGACAGCCTCCACCCATGTAGAAAGGGTACACCCAAGCCCACCCCTGCCCAGATACTCACCCCACACACATGTCTAGAAGGCTCTGCTCCAGACCTTGAGGAAGAAGACACAAATGAATAGGAAGCTATCTACATTCCCCAAATCCTGGGAGAGGAAGATCAAACACTCCCCATGACCCTCAGTTGAGCTCCCCACTTCTGGAATCTCTGGCTTCCAATGTGGTATGCGGCAAGAGGGGTACTAGGGGTGGGATTTGAAGCTCGGGAGGTGAGAACCCTGGGGGGGCGGGCATTTCCAAGGTAGCTGAGAGGTTAAAGAGACTAAGAAAGGGCTTAGGTTGGGAAGAAATGGAATGGGAGGTGCAGCTCACATACCTGGTATCACCTGCTTTTGGCCAAGTTCTATAACCAGAGGGTCTCTGGTCAGAGAGGTGTCAAAGATGCGTCCATCTACCAGGCTGCCCTGGGGGTGGGAGGGAGAGCATCTAGAGCGCACACCTATACCGCTCCCTCCCAGCAGGGTGCGCACACACCTGGCCTCGGGCCGCAACCCCTGCAGCTGCAGTCTAACGTTCCCTTTCGGGCAGAAAGGAACAGGAAGCCCCAAAAGGGCTGGCACTTCTCGGAGATCCCTCCACCCTTCACTTCACTGCGGAAGAGCAGGGAAGGGGAAAGGGTAGGAACAGGCGCGCCCCTCCCCCCCGCCACGTGCCGGAGGACCCCAGAGCCGGAGTTACTCCGGGACCGCTTGCCACGTGTCCATGCCAAAGCTGACGTGTTTCAGCGGGGCGCCGCCCCCCGGGCCCCGCCGCGGCCCCCCAGGCCCCTCACCGAGTAGTGTATGTGAAGCGTGTCTCCAAAGGCAGCAGGCTCAGCACACGGCTCGGGGGGCTCCACCTACGAGCGCACTACGCGAGTCAGGGAGGCTCCTGCCCTCGACGCGGCACCCCCAATTCGGTGCCTGCACTCCCTCCTCCCCGCTCCCAGGATCCTTTAGACCCCGACCTTCCCCGCAACCGGGCCCGACCTCCATCCACAGCGCCCGCCCGGGATTCTCTCCTCCTCACCAGGGTCTCCACTTGGAGGGTCCGGACAGGACTTTCGGTTTCGGACCCAGCCTCCGCCCGGCACACCGCCCCCCTGAGCAGCAGCAGCAGCAGCAGTCGGAGCGGGAGAAGTGAGGGGCGCAGAGTCATAACTGGGTGCGGGCAGGGCTCGGGGCACGCAGGACAAGCCGCTGGATGACAAGGGCTGGGACCGCAGTTCCTTCGGCGCCCAGGCCAGACTGGATGGGACGGGGCGGGTCGCGACGCGCCAGCTCCTCCTCCCGCAGCCCTTCCTCCACCTAGTCCCCACCTCCTGGAGGGAGGAGGCCACGGGAGCTCTCCCGGCCCTCTGAGATCCCGACGGTGAGACTCCGACCTGTCGGTTAGCTGTTCGTTGGGTCCCACAGCGAGGGGCTGAGTCACATCGTAGCATCCGTTTACGATTACCTATTGTGTTCCAGACACTCGTCTGTAATCCTCAAAACCACCTTGAAAGGTAGACATAATTGTTTCTGTTTTACAGATGAGGAACTGGGTGTTCGGGTTAAGTAACTTTAACTTACTCAAGTTAAACTAGCTAGTTAAACTAGCTTAACTAACTAGGTTAAACTAGTTTAACTAGCTAGGTGGTGACAGAGGCAGGATTCAACCCTAGGACTACCTGAGTCTAGTCCACTTGCTCCCTGATCTTTCCTCTTAAGTCTCCTCACACCTATCCTGCCAGGATCTGGCTGGCCCACCTCAGCCCAGCAGTTGTCAAAGATGGCAGCCCTCTCCCACATCCAGCCATTCAGCTTGCATTCCTGGAGGTCATATACCCAAAAGGAGGCAGGGTGCTGTGCCATCACCCCACCGTTAGGGACGGTAGTTGAAAAGAGCACAGGGCTGTTTACTGTAAGGAGCGGGTGGATCCCTGGTCTTTTCCTCTGAGAGTACCATTTATTTTCTTTTTCAACAAACCTGTCAAAATGGCAGCTACATACACCCCTTTTGTTTGTGCAAAGACTTGTTTTTAGGAGTTTTTCTGTTATTTCAGATGACCCTACCAATCCCCTTCTGCATGATTCAAGCCCTCACTGCCCACTTAGGCCTTAGGTATCTGGATTCTGCCCATCAGTGAGCTCACAGTCATCATTGTTTGGGGTCACCTCTTAGGCCTTGTCTTCCTTAACATCTCTCCGGTCCGTGATGCCCCTGAGCTCTGACTGCCCTCCCAAGCTTTAGACACAACTTGTATACTGCAGCCCTCCACCTGGATGTCTGATCAGTACCTCAAATCAACACACACACTACTGTACTCATTGCTCTTTCTCCTCCATCCCACCTGTAACAGTCTGGATTTTGCACCCAGTGTCCTGTTTCTATTTGTTCTGCTATCAGCCTTCTCTATGATTCTTCTCTTACCTGTCCCACATCCAACCAGTCTTCTCTGGATTCTCCCTCCACAGCCTCTCCAGCTCTCTTTCCATTCCCATGGCTACCACCCTAATTAATCCTTCATTCTTTCTTTCTTTCGGGTTGTTTAGGCTATGCTAGGTCTTCTTTGCTGTGCTGGGGCTTTCTCTCTGGTTGCAGTGAGCAGTGGCTACTCTCGTTGTGGAGAGCAGCCTTCATTGCAGTGGTTTCTCTTATTTTGGGGCATAGGCTCTAGGCTGCTCGGGCTTCAGGAGCTGCAGCTTGCAAGCCCTACAGCACAGGCTCACTAGTTGTGGTGCATGGGCTTAGTTGCCCCGAGGCATGTGGAATCTTCCTGGACCAAGGATCTAACCCATGTCCTCCAAATTGGCAGGCAGATTCTTAACCACTGGACCACCAGGGAAGTCCCTCTTCAGGGTTATCTTTTTTTTTCTTTAAAGCCCCTTTTATGCAGAGTACATCGTGAGAAACGCTGGGCTGGAAAAAGCACAAGCTGGAATCAAGACTGCCGGGAGAAATATCAATAACCTCAGATATGCAGATGACACCACCCTTATGGCAGAAAGTGAAGAGGAACTAAAAAGCCTCTTGATGAAAGTGAAAGAGAGTGGGAAGGTTGGCTTAAAGCTCAATATTCAGAAGACGAAGATCATGGCATCTGGTTCCATCACTTCATGGGAAATAGATGGGGAAACAGTGTCAGACTTTATTTTGGGGGGCTCCAAAATCACTGCAGATGGTGATTGCAGCCATGAAATTAAAAGACATTTACTCCTTGGAAGAAAAGTTATGACCAATCTAGATAGCACATTGAAAAGCAAAGACATTACTTTGCTAACAGGTTCGTCTAGTCAAGGCTATGGTTTTTCCTGTGGTCATGTATGGATGTGAGAGTTGGACTGTGAAGTAAGCTGAGTGCAGAAGAATTGATGCTTTTGAACTGTGGTGTTGGAGAAGACTGTTGAGAGTCCCTTGGCCTGCAAGGAGATCCAACCAGTCCATTCTAAAGGAGATCAGTCCTGGGTGTTCTTTGGAAGGAACGATGCTAAAGCTGAAACTCCAGTACTTTGGCCACCTCATGCGAAGAGTTGACTCATGGCAAAGACTCTGATGCTGGGAGGGATTGGGGGCAGGAGGAAAAGGGGACAACAGAGGATGAGATGGCTGGATGGCATCACCAACTCGATGGACATGAGTTTGAGTGAACTCCGGGAGTTGGTGATGGACAGGGAGGCCTGGCATGCTGTGATTCATGGGGTCGAAGAGAGTCAGACACGACTGAGCAACTGAACTGAACTGAACTGAGGGGTGATGGAACACTCTATATCTTGATAGGGATGTGGGTTACATGGGTGTATGCTTATCAGACTGTATGTGTGCACTGCATGCAAATTCTACCTCAAATTTTTTAAAAAGGAAACAATATCAAACACAAAAAAACTATATTAAAAAAAAAACCCAAAACCATTATTTCCAAGCCTCCCTTCAAGTCTGATACAGTCAATAAGACATAATATTGTCCTGGACTTTCAGGGAGGCTGCTTAAAAGGAGCTAATTTAGCTAAGAAATGTGTCATAGTGCTTCACCTCCTCCCCCAGTCTCCTTCCCTTCCTTCTTCCTGTTGCCTAGAATGTAGATGAGATGAACTACACTCTAGCAGCTATATTAGACCACGAGATGAGCATGAGGATGTAAGCTACATGCTAGGACAGTGATAACTATAGCGCCACCATTCCAAGCCTACACCAGGTTACCTTTTAACTGAGGTAGAAATTAACCTCTATCTTGTTAAAACAACAAAGAGTAATTAAGCCCTCAGCGTCTTTCTACTCTAGCCCATTCTGTACACTGTGGCTATCTGTTCAGCTTCAGTCATGTTACCTACCTGCCCACTAAAAAGCCTGCATGGCTCCACATTGCCCAGTGAATTAAATTCAGACAACCTGACATACCAATTGAAAGTTTTCATTATCTGGTCTTAATCTGCCTTTCCAAATTTTGCTTTGATTCCATTAAAATAAAAGCCTTAAAAACAGGAACTTCACTTTTCCCATTTTTATATTCTCATTGCCTAGTAGGGTGCCTGACACATTAGATGCTCAAAAAATGTTTACATATAAATTGAATCAAATCCTTTTGGCATCATGATGCTCTTGGCATGGGATGAACCTGCATTGTTTTCATCTCTGTGCACAGCTCATGCTCCTCCCTCACCTGTCAAGCTCCCTCTAAGCCAAGCTCAAAGATCATCTCCTCTGTGAAGTTCCGATCCCCTAGCTGGAAGTGACTGATTTCTGAACTTCAGGCAAACGCCTGGGGACTTTATTGTACTCCCCCTTGTGTTGTAGTTAGTTGTGTATTCCTGCTCCTTCCTCCCCTTCTCAAGAGTGACCTCACCGATGGCAAGGACGAGGCTGTGATCATATCTGGAGTCCCTTAGGTGCCAGCTGCACAATACCCTCCATACAACAGATTCTAGACAAATATGCTTTGAGTAAATGCACTATGCAATACTGAGACACCATTAGAGGGAAAACCTAACTATACTAATACAGAAAACCTCCAAGACAAGCATATATACCTTTAAGGTAAAAAAAAAAAAGACTGATACATGTGATAGGAGCCCCTTTGTATTTTAACCCCTTCCCAAATACAGATAGATACATATATTTAGAAAAGGAGAGGAAGCACACCCAACAACTGAGGGCGGTTACCTCTGGGAACAGAGGGAGCAGAGGGGAACAAGTACTACATGTTGCTCTGAACATTTATGAGGTATTTGAATCTTTTGCAATAGGAATTATTTGGGTTACAAAAATAAATTGTAAAATTTTGAGTGAATGAACATGATATCCAGCCATCCAAGATGATGTGTGGGAAGTGCTGAAGGAGTTGGGCTAACAGAGCTAAAGGAGCCAGACTGAGAAGCCAAGCGTCCTTGTGCTGTTGTTCTGGCCGCACTGCATGACTTATGGGATCTTAGTTCCCCTACCAGGGATCGAACCTGGGGCCCTGGCAGTAACAGTGCTGAGTCCTAACCACTAGACCACCAGGGAACTCCTGAAAAACATTTCCTGTAATTACAGAGGACATGGGTAACTTTGCGCTTAGTCACTCAGTCGTGTCTGACTCTTTGTGACCCCATGGACTGTGGCCCACCAGCTCCGCTGTCCATGGGGATTCTCCAGGAAAGAAAACTGGAGGGGGTTGCCATTTACTTCTTCAGGGGAACTTCCCAACCCAGGGAATGAACCCAGGTTTTCTGCATTGCAGGCAGATTCTTTACTGTCTGAGCCACCAGGGAAGCTCCGGTCACTTTGCAGATCCTATAAGTGGGATTTTTTTTTTTTTTTTGAAAGTGGTATTTTTAAACAAGTGAAAAAGGGTATAAAGGCAGAGGGCCAAATATTTGGGGAAAATGAACAGACCAGTTTGGCTAAAGTAAGGGATTCAGCCAGCAGAGTAGACAGAGGTAACTGGAGAGACAAGTAAGAGTTGGTATGGAGAGACTTGATTGGTAGTGAGAATCCACTGAAAGTTTCTGGGCAAAGGGGTTACACTGAATACCGTGTTGATGCAGTGCTAGAGATAGAAGGTTACTCTCTTGCTCAGCTCTGAGGCTTTGTTTGGTAACCTGAATGGGAACGGGTGAGAGGGTAATAGCAGAAAAGGGCAAAACTAAGGCAACAGTATCCCCCACAGAGGGCAGCACAAGCCTTCTTGGACCCAGGAGGGACCAGGGAGGGAGTTTTCTCCTTAGGTCAAGTTAGGAGCCTGTGTGTGCAAGCTCAGTCGCTCAGTTGTGTTAGAGTCGTGTCTTTGTGAGCCGATGGACTGCAGCCCACCAGGCTCCTCTGTCAATGGAATTTTCCAGGCAAGAATACTGGAGTGGGTTTCCATTTTCTATTCCAAGGGATCTTCCTGACCCAGGAATCAAACCTGTATATCCTACATCTCCTGCATTGGCAGGTGGATTCTTTACCAGTGAGCCAGCTAGACAGGCAGAGAAAGGTGACATGACCTTGGGAAAGATAGGGGAGACTGGCCCAACCTGACTCAAGGCACAAGTTAATCAGAGGGCCACCCCTGGAGCGGCTTCCACCTTCAGAGGTGTCTGTGTCAGCAAGTAGGAGAAACCACCACATACTCCTGGCTTCCAAGCTTCAGGGGCACCCACCATGCCCAGCTTGGTCAAAGACAATGATGTTGATTCCTTCATCAAAGCTGAGTGACTATTATGTGCCAGATAGCAAGCAAGGCATTGCTTTTTAAATGGTTTTAATATGTTTAACAGATTGCTAATAAATAAAAACTTAAGTGAGTCAGCATATAAAATCTGGGTTCAAAACTGAATGCCGTATTTTCAGGAGCATGCATACCCAGGCTGACTAGGTGTTTTCTTTTTGCATCTGATTATGTGCTCATAACCAGGAATGATACGTTACCCTCCCCCCCCCACTATCCCCTTTGGCTGTTCTAGCCATGGATGTATTGTGCCATCGATACAAGATCTGGCATAGGCAAAAACAGATTCTCCATCTCCTATTACCTAAAGGCAGGATTCCTATATTCAGAACTCGCCCTGCCTGGCCGAGCCTAACTGTTCAGACCTCCTCAGAGACAGCTCTCAATGCACCTGTTTTGAAGGAAGGCTCAGGCAGGAAGCAGGTATGGGCCGAGCTGTCAGCTCTGGGCAGAGATAGCAAAGTTCTGGTTTGTGTGTTGCCCTCTCCACCACATTCAGCTCGGAAGTCAGATCTGCTGCTAAACTAGAGCCCAGATACTCTCTTCTGTGGCTCATGGCCACAGTGACACAAACAAGGAGACACTTACCTTCAAGCCTTGATGGTGAATAGTTCTGGCCCAAGTCCCTCACTTCCAGACCTCCACCATGGCCTTTCGGCAGCACTGCGCCCTTTATCAGTCAATGCTTAGATTTCCTCACACCTAACCCTTTCTTCCCTTGCTCAGGAACTCAGGGTCATCCTTACCCTTCCCAGTAATCAAGGCCAGGAAACCTAATTTGAATGAAAAGCCTGCAGAGGAAAAAAGGCACTTGGATCCCAAGACTCCCCAGTGGCCAGCTTGATTCTCTAAACCTCCAGTTCCCAGGTTTAAAAAAAAAAAAAAAAAAGGAGAGAATTGGACTTTGACCCTTCTACCTCCACACCCTTCTGAGCTGGAAAAGAGACTGTTCTTAATATTATGACTGCCTGCACAAAGACACCACCCCCTGCTTCAAGCAGTGGCAAGGGGGTATCCCTTCTATACTCTCACTACCCCATATGGTACTCTGTGGTTATCCCAAAGAATTCCAGAGCAGCCTAGGAACAGACTTCCTCGTCTCTCCCTCGGTGCCATGGTTTAACTCCACTCTTAGCACAGGTCTGCAGACACGAAGGTGCAGAATAAATACCTGCCAGCTGTCTGCTCTAACCAATCTAATTACCTGAAAGTAGAGAGTGCGGTGACTTCCCAGAGCTTTCAGACCTAATGCCTCTAGTCCGAGAAAGTCACACCCACTCACACTTATCCTGCCTGTCACTGACTCCATCCCACCTGGCCCGATCCAAGGCTTTCCACTAGCTTTCTCTAGGCTCACTTCAGAAGCTCCCTTGCCCAGATTATCCTGAAGTATATCCTAGGCCAAGCCATGAATGAGGAGCTATTCGTGTTCTGGGAAGAGAAGGTTGCATTTGTCTTAAGAGCTGGATGCTAAACATTCACCTTCCAGGTTAAGTCTCCCTTTCATCTCCCCATGTCCTCCTCCATCCCCCCAAAAGCTAAAAGTTTCAAGCAACTGCCACAAGAGAGCTTCCCCTCTTTCCTGGCATCCTAGACTGACTACTGAGGGTCACAGGGACTAGACCATCCTCTCCCCAAGTTGTCAGAGGTCAAAAGACCCGCACTGGCCTGCCATCCAGGTAAAGTCCTCTCCACTACCATTATCTTATGCAGGGCTGTAGCTCTAGAAGTTATCTATTTGTTAGTATACAAATAATGCACTTGGGCAAATGCTCCTAACTTATCAGCAACCCCGGTCACCAAGCAGGACTTCTGAGGAACCCAGGAGGGGGAAAGCATCACCTGGTTTTGAGGGTTATGTGGGTAGTGTTCAAAGCTTATGGGGTTCATAGAGCAATGTCTGATTGAAGTAGTTTAAGGGTTTCATAAGGGCAGATGTGCTGGTCCTTAACCATGATGGGTTATTTTAATAGCAAGAGAAGGGCTGAAAAAGAAGATTGCCAGGGGAGGCAGCAGGGAGGTAGCTGAACACAAAGGATAATTTCACACTGGTATTGGGGCTCTCAAACTTATTACATGCCCAAATCCTGTGCCTTTTCCATAACATCAAGTTGGGAAGACCTCCGTCATTAAAGCTTAGGAAAGTGGTGAGAGTAAGGAAGGCCTGCCTGGCTCACCCAGACCTCACCAAGAAAGGGGAGCACCATCCCTTTCTTTGCCTGAATAACAGCAGGAGAGGAAGAGTAGTGGTGGGAATTGGATGGAAGGACAAGGCTTGTCTTTTTCCTCAGAACACTATCTCTGGATGAGGTCTGGCCTTCTTACAGTGGGGAACCGGACACCTAAAGCAGAGGTGTCATGGGCCATGACAGGGCCCTGCCTTACAGCAGGGCCATGAGCTGTAAGGAAGGTCAAGTTCACTATGCTACTCAGACCTTTATCCTTCACCTTACTCAATGCCAAAGTCCAGAACTAGATGGGTGAGCAGACTCCAACCTATGGATGAGGGGACCCTGGTCCAACTCGAAGCACCTGAGGCACAGGGCTGGGGAGATCTGAGAGTGGGGCCTGTGTGAGGCATTAGGGCCCTCTACTGGAGTCCCTAAGTCTACTAGAAGATGATGAACACAGCTAGGTTCAGGGTTAAACCCTTTACAACTTGAGGGGCAAAGTCACAAAGCCCTCAAACTCTGGGCCCCGATTCATTTCGGCTCCCTTTTGGGGCATCATGGGAAACAGTAAGCAGTGTGGAGATGAACCTCCATCACTTCACTCTCCCCAGTCCAGAGTACCCTTTACCCCTCTGCTGAAACAAAAAGCAGTCTGGAGTGGGGCCAGAAGCAGAACTACCCTCACCAATAAACCCTGCGCCACGGCTGCTGCACATCAAGGATGAAGGTCTGCTCCAAAGCTGCATAAAACAAGTTTAATTTCCAACCAGGGTCACAGTCATCGCGCATCCCACATTTTGAGCAAGGAGAGAGAAGGTGAGTTATTAAACATGTACAGTCTACATTCCAGAGGAGAAAAAAAGAAGAGAAAAACCAGTTCAGAACTGCAGTTACCACTATAACACCACAAACAAACTTTAAGGGGGGAACAGGGGAAATTCCCAGGGAGAAGAAAGGCTGGAACAAAGGAAAGCAAAAAATTAAACTTACCAGAGGAAAGTAGGGGAGGGAGTGGGTAGAAGTGGAATGAAACACCCAATTCCAAAAGCGCTTTTGGGTGAATGGGAATGTAGAAAGGACCGCCCCTGCCAAGGGCCTAGCAGCCTGGGATACTAACAAGATCATTTACTGCCCCCTGCTGGACAGATCCTTGAGCAGCACCCAGGCAACCTCCAAGACTGTTTTCCCAACACCCTCAGCCCCACCTGTCCCTGAAGGCCCCCAAACCAAAGTGGGGAGTAGGTCTAAAATGAGAAAAACCCATGTGGGACTGACATCTAAGTAGGCAGGGTCAGAGAGGGAGTGAGGCAGGAGAGGAGGCAAAGTCCTCACCAACCACAATGATACCGAGTGAGCAATTCTAAGGAAATTTTCCCAAGGAAAAGGGAGACAAACAGGCAACAGCAGTGAAGCAGGTGAGAAGGCAAAGGAAAGAGTTCCGGGAGGCAGAGGCAACAGGAGCAGGAACCAAAACAAAATCTGACAAAACAGAGACAAAGGCAAAGTAAAAGTATGAGGGAAGCATCTGTGGGGTCAGGGGAGTGAATACACGTTAAAATGAATCAGAAGCTCCAGCAACCCCTCCCCCGACCCTGCCACCAACCACACATACACACGCATACACACAAAGGCCTAGAGCACGAGAGACCTGCATACACCCACTGCATCTTGGATAATTAACACGTCACCAAGGAGCTGGCACTGAGACACCCCGGAACCTCTCTTTCACAGTTCAATCTGAGGTGGGGTAGGGGGTACTGATCCGCCTGTTGTAGACAAAAGTGGCAGGAAGCCTGGCCCCATGGGGTGGGGCTTGGGACAGCCCCTCTGAGAAGAGGTCCCTCAGCCATGCTATGGAGGCCCTGGGCCCTGACATTAGCAAAAAGGTTATGGGTGGCCGTCTTGGAGCTCAGGGCGCAGCCAGCACACACAGGAGCCCGCAGAAAAGCCACGGCTTCACAGAAACCGCGGAAGTCAGGAACCCAGGCCAGGATCTCAGGGACAAGTGCCTCCTGTAGACAGAGACACAGTAGCAGCAGCTTCTGAACTACATAATAATGGAGGGAGGACTCGGAAGACCGCTGCATCCCATCAGCACCAACAATCACTTTGGAGCCCGATCTCCTCCATTCCAATGCCCAGATCCATTTATGGGAAGTGGCTGGAGAAAGCAGGGAAAGGCTGTTGGGACGGAGTAGAGAGTGACGGCAGGATGGTCTCAGGGTCTGGACACAGAAATTTCTCATCTTTCAGCACACGCTGGACTAGATAAAAACGGAGAAGAGCTGGCTTGCTGCTGAGGCCTGTGTGGCAACCCCACTCCCCTGCTCCTCAGCAAACCAGCCAGCCGGCTCTGGTGAGGCCAGCACTACCAGGGTGAGGAAACTTCTGACAAAGGACAGGTGATACCCAGGCCCAAGATCAGAAGACAGAAGGGGCAGGAAGGCAGGAATAGGGAAACTGATCTGTGTTTCACCTTCTCCTAATAACAAAAGAGGATGAAGACGGAAAACCTGAGCCCCTCTCCCCAGTGCCCTGGGTCCCAAATACAACCCATGGTCTTGCTATCCCTACCTCCCCGCTCCAGCTCGGAGGAACAGATCTAAGGATGAGGGGGAGGATCAGCTGAACACTCTGAGCTGATAAAGAGTGAGCGGGTTCCTCTCTCCTTCCACAAAAAGGCAGGGCAGAATGGCATCTCCTTGGGAACAGTCATCTAGCGACAAATGCCAGCCCCCTGACCTGAGTGGGGTGGAGAGAGGGATAGAGGAAGATGGTGGCAGAGAAGCTGTCATCTGCCCTGTCATCCAGGAAAACCTACCTGCAGTGGAGAGGCACCAGCCCAGGACGGGGGAAGCCTCCCCTCCACCTCCTTCCCTTTATCTCACCAGCATGGGAGGAGCAGCTGATAGACGAGAGTGGGCAGTGTCCTGCTCCAAGCCCTGAGCTGCACCCACCTCCTCTACCCGCTCCTTGGCCCCCATATATATCTCTCTATACAGGTATATACACGCGCACACATGCACGCACACACAGAGAGGCCCGTGCAATTTCCATGTAGAATAGGGGGAGAGCAGCAGAGGAAAGGAAGATGGGGAAGGGGAGAGGGGCCTGTGGGGAGAGGGAAGGGACTCAGATGCCAAGAGCACAGCAACTAGAGCCAAACGAAGCAAACCGGAGGGAACACCCCATCCCACCTCCCAAGCCCCAGAGCTTGAGGGGGGATCCACCCCATGAAACCATAACAACCTTGTTTTTTGTTTTAAATCCAGTAAATTGGAATGACTCATCATCAGGACAGCAACTGGGGACTGGTCATGGATGGGGGAGGGGAGGGCAGGGGAAGCAAGGCTGTTGCTGGGCATGCGGACATGATACCCAGGGCTCTGGCCGCACTGGCAACAGGAAGGAACAGGGCAGGGCTGGGTCAAGGAGACAGTAGGGGTGCATGGGGTGGTCGGATGGGGCTGTCTGGCTCTCACTTCTTGTTTTTGAGCTGGTTGGCCAGCCAGTCCAGGCCTTCGTACAGCCCGTCCCCGCTGGTGGCACAGGTGGCCTGAATGTACCAGTTGCGGTGGCGCAGGGAGTGCAGCCCCAGCTTGTCTGTGATCTCAGCGGCATTCATGGCATTAGGCAAGTCCTGGAGCACAAGGGAGACACAGAAAGCAGCCTCAGGATCCTGCAGAAGCTTCTAGAGCACCCACCTAGCAAAGGCAGGTACACCAGCACCCTCTCCTCCTTCTTCAGTGGAGGAACCCAGAGCAAGATCCTAAAGAACCACTTTGGATTTAATCATCCTAGAACTCCAGAGCCAAGGCACTTAAAGGTCATTCCACCGAGGAGCTGGAAACCAAGTATGGGGTTGCTAGGGAAGTGGAGAAGTGATTCAGATGGGCCGACAATCAGGTCCATCTGACCCTGAGAGAGGGCTGTTCCACTAAAGCAGACAACAGGTGAGATAACAGAGGGGCTGGAGGTAAAGATCTACCACACCAGCCCCTCTGGACAGAAACACTGCCAAGTAAAGCTGGGATGGGGGAAGGGGACAAGAAGGGGGGCAAAAAGAAGCCAGCTAATCATATCTCCTACTTTCCAAATTGGGAGCCCAGTCATATAGGGTTTACCACACAATGGGCTCCAAGGTCCCATGACTTCCACGGCCAGGCTGCCCTCTCTCAAACGCAGAGGCAGGGAGATGTCACACCTGTTTGTTTGCAAAGACAAGGAGCACAGCATCCCGGAGCTCATCCTCCGCCAGCATCCTCATCAGCTCCTCCCGGGCCTCATTTACTCGCTCTCGATCATTGCTGTCGACCACAAATATCAACCCTGGGGAGGCAGAGCATGGGCTGCACAGAGACGACAGATCAACTCCCCTCCCCCACCGCAAAGAGAAACACCCTCCTTACACCCTTCAAATGCCTGCTCCCTCTTCTGTCTCCCATCCCTAGGAGCTGCAGCAGGGCAAGAGCTGGCGCCTGATAACCAAGAACAATGGCCACCCTCTGCTCACACCCAACCAACCCGTGCCAGTCCATGGGCAATTCACACGGCCTACCTTGGGTGTTCTGGAAGTAGTGTCTCCAGAGAGGCCGAATCTTGTCCTGGCCACCCACATCCCAAACTGTGAAGCTGATGTTCTTGTACTCCACTGTCTCCACATTGAACCCTTTGGGGAAAAAACAGACAGTGGTCACTTGGCCAGAAATACCAGGCCTGCAAACGATGCCCCATTGGGTTATTTCTGTTTCCCCCAGGCCTAGCAAAGAAAAGAAAGTAAGGCTTCCTCAGACCTGGTGTTCCCTGACTTAGCAGCATCAAGGCCAAAAAGAAAACCTAAGAGAAGCAGCAGAGGAGGACGAAGAGGGCCAGCCAGGAGGTTCCCAACTGCCTGGGTGAGACAACCTTCCCCACTCGTTCTCAGTCTGACTCTCTCTCCTGCAAAAGAAATGACTCAGCCCCACTCCTGTCCCTGGGCCAGCGAGTCCGCCTCAGCCGAGAAGTGGGGCCTGCGAGGCAGAATGGAGAACAAGAAGTGGGTGACAGTCCTGGAGCCCCGAAAGCAGAACCAGCTGATGATGGTGATCTAGAGCTGCTTCCACGAGCCAAATGCTCTCCCTCCCAGAGGCAGGTCTTAACTGGGAGCAGGGCCACCAAGGATCTAAACTGAAGCAATTCCAGGCCTCTGGCAGGAACATCAAAGCTCTTCACCTGCTTTTCAAACAACAGAGAACAAACCAGATCAGTGCTTGAGGGCCACTGTTGGGTGCCAGGCCGCGGAAGTTCCTGCATCAGAGAGGGCCAGGGTAGGTGTGCAAATGGCAGGCCCAGCACCTGCTAGGAAGCTAAATAACCACTCTTCCCTGAACCCCACAGACCGTAAGGACTTGCCTGGTGGCCAGGTTGGGGATCCAGGAATAGGCCCCCTATGTGGCTCAGTGGTGGGTATGAGAGCCTCCATTGAGCTTTGCCCTTACCAATGGTGGGGATGGTGGTGACGATCTCGCCCAGTTTCAGCTTGTACAGGATGGTGGTCTTTCCTGCGGCATCCAGGCCCACCATCAGGATGCGCATCTCCTTCTTCCCAATCAGGCTCTTGAGAAGGTTTCCAAAGATGTTACCCATGATCACAGCAGTCGCTTTCTGAGGACAGTAGGGTGCAGTGGGGGCAGGGGCAGTCTGGTTCGGGCCTGGACCCTGGTATGGAGGACTTGATCCTAGGCAAAGAAATGCAAACTCACTACCGCCATCTGCTTGTCAGGACTTCATGCTAACGGGACTGGCCAGTCATGGCTGGAGTTCTTTTATGACAAACCAAGAGCCTGAGCGTACTATGAAGATCAAGGCCCCCTTAGATCCTGAGCCTTTGGGAGCAGAGACAAAGCAGGAACACTCAGGTCCCCTGCTTCTGCCAGTAATCCACCCAGGTGACGCTGGATGGGTTATTTCACCTGTTCTTATCTGCACCTGTATATGGAGGAAGTTGAACTAGACGATTTCTAAAGTCCCTTCAGTCCTGCCATTCTATACTATATCCCAAGGCATAGGGAGATCATTAATGCCTCTCCTTCCCCCAACCTTGCCCTGAGACTTCTGGAAAAGGTGGGAGAGGAGGGGATGGAATAAGGAGTGGCTCTTTGTGACTCCTGACAAGGTTCAGGCTTGTCAGGTTCCCAAGGTTTATGCTCTCAGCCCTAATCAAGAGATTCTGCTTTTTCCCTTCCTGTGTTTCTACACTTTCCTTCTACACACCAAAATTAAGCACGAAGAAGTAAGAAAGCAGCACTCCTAAGAAAAGCTGATCCTTTCCACTCTGTGAACTACCAGCTGCTAAAGCCGTACTCTGCGCATACAACAGTGAGCTGAGAGCTGGGGGGGGGGGGGTGTGTGGAGAGGCTCCCCCTCATTCCCCAGCCAGCTAGGTCCCTCCCGTGGGCCCTCCCGGGCCAGCTGCTCCACATGGTCACCTGCAATGAGGCAGTCAGCTCATTCTCTGCTTCTGTTCTCACCCTCTTCAACCTACTCTCCACAGAGCAGCCACACTGATTGTAAAAGCAAAACCAGGTCAGGCTGCTCCTCTGTTCAAAACCCTCTCTGGGCTTCACAGCTCCCTTTCTGCAAAACCCAGAGCCATCCACAGCCTACAAAGTCCGGCACAGTCTGCATCCCCGCTTCTCTCATCAGGCCTACTACTCTCCCCTGGGCGTACTCCACTTCAGCTCCCCAGCACTCTCCGGTCTCAAAGCTTTTGTCCCTGCTCTTCACTCTGCCTGGAAGGCTCATCTCCCAGACAGCCTTCGTGAGCTCTCCCTTGCTTCCTTCAGGTGTCTGTTCGACGGTCCCTTTATCAAAGAGGCCTTCCACAACCACCCATATCACACACACACACCTCTCTAACCCATTATTCCACTTTTTCCTCATAGCATTTATCACCATCTGACACGTTCTGTATTTGTTTCCTTCCGTACTGGTTTTCTCCTCCTACTATAATGTCGGTTCTTTATCTATTCTATTCCCTGCTGTGTTCCTGGTGCCTTGACTAGTGCCTGGCACACAGTAGTTGGATAACTGAATTAACTCACAAGGTCTCTACTGACCTCACAAGCAGCTCACTCAGGTTAGACCGCTTCTGCCTGATACATCATTGGCGGAAATGAAGGGAGCAGTTAGCACACTACAGAAGCACAAGATGCCTGTCTGCCCACTTTGCCCACTGCCCCAGACTGACAGAATCATAGAGTCATTCATTTCTTCCCTTCTTCTCTCCCATCTGGATGGCTCAGGACAGTCACAGAAATGAGTCCTTGAAACAACAATGAAGCAAGGGGTTCAGAATCACCCATGCCAGCCAGCTCTCTGTGCCTGCAGGAGACGATGTGTCAGCGGCAGCTTATTCAGCAATCACCATATGCCAGCTGCTGGCGTTCTCCACAGTCTGGGAACCAGAGGCACACATATGCACACCACAAACCCAGCAGGCAAAGGAACAGGTCAAGACAGAGTGCACCCAAACCCAAGAATGTGAAAGGTGGATAGGGAGGAATCCTATTTTCAAGCTAAAGCACAGGGGTTTGGTGGGAGTTTAGTTGTTTTTTTCAAAAACTATTTTAGGTTTGTTTATTTGTTTCCTACTCTCCTCAGTTTGCAGCGAATTCCAGACTGGTAAAAAGGAGCCAGATCAACAGCCCCTGGAGACCAAAGTTCTAGTTTGTCCAAAAAACAAACAATCAGTGCTTATGGAGTGTTTCATCTTCAAAGGCCTCCGCAGACATTCACTAATAAGCCAGGCGTGGTGCTCTGGGTAGGTTCCACAGATGAGCCCAGCCCCTGACCCAGAGGGCTCACACCCCAGGGGGAGGGCCTGGCTCAACTTTAGGGTGCAACTTCAGCCAGGTCGCCCACTAGCCATCCACCCGGCCCCTCCTACCTCAACCACCCAGGCAGACAGATTCCTGAGGATTCCTGAGGCAGGAGGGGAAACCTACCCAGCTAGTAAGATCAGATCCTACCAACTCTGGAAATCCATGGTAGTCAGACTTCTGGTTCTGATGCCTTCACTTCCAGAAATTTACACCTTCCCCAAGTCCTCCTAGTTTTTACCGTTTCCCGCTCACGTGTCCTTTCCTTTAGCTCCAGATGACACTTTGCTTTAAAGCTTAGGTAATAGGCTTTGGCCCAGATTCTGAACTGAATTTATACCACCCGTTTATCCTGCCATCCTTCATGACTAGAAGTATTGCTGATTAAATGATTACCAACTGTGAGTAGAGCAGTGGCTGAAAGCGAGCCCTTGCCCCAGAACATGCACACACTGTCCTCTGGTTTGCTTCTTTGCTAAGCTATCACACTGAAGTCTCGGTTCAAAAGTGGATCCCAGTGTTACACTGATTTCTTTTTTTTTTACACTGATTTCTCTTTCCTGGCAAGCTACATAAAGGCCCCTGAATTACCTGAACCATGCAAGTGGCACTACGTTGTGGAGCTTTTCCTTCTAAATCTGTGCTTTTACGGTCTCCCCAATTTAACCATGTGCTCACCATGTGCAAGGACTATGCCTTTTATTTATTTTGGGTCTTTCCTTGCTCCCAGTGCCAACCCCCGCTGTAGGAGTTCAAGCAAGCACATTGGCTGATTTAAGCCTCATTTAAGGCTTGTATCATTTCTTCTGTCCTAGCAGTACTTGGTATCTTGGTGTCTCCATGTGGTGCACAGATGGCTGCTCAGCTTTCCTGTCAATCCCTGGCCATTTTCCACACACACTGACCTTAAGACTGGTTTGGGAAAGCCATGAAAGGACGAGAAGACTAAAAGTGGTAAAATTTTCTCTCGGCATTTAAAACTCAATGGGGCTGGCAGATAACTAATGAAATATTCAAGTAGTTACCATGTGTCCCCCATGGCACCCCAGGGCCTTGAAATTAATGAACGTTACAACTCCTTTTTAATATAATCAGGAGCTTGACTCAGACGAACAGTCCAAAGCAAGTGTTGGCTTTCCTGTCTTGGCTTTTCTTGTTCCTGTCTGTTTCCAGATGGCATGCTGCCCCGACCACCAGGATGGTGGCAACTTTCAGCTCTGTGCCATGAACATACACCTACGGCTACATAGTCAGCTCTCACTTTCACCACACAGCAGAATGGCAAACCAACCAACCTCGGATTGTCTATGTACAGTACAGCCTATAGTCATTCTCTTTTGCCACAGATGGCACTCCTGTGTCAACAGGGCAAAATACCAGGGTTCCATGGGCTGGGAGAAACAGAAAGCAGTTAAGACTGAAGGTGAGTGGCTCAAGATGAAAAATGGAAAACAGCAGTATCTCTATAAACAAAAAGGATGTCTCAACATTCTATTGTACAGTTACAAACTTTGTTATCAGTGGTAAAAGCAGCAATAGGAACTCTAAAAATGCGTTTTAGTATAATCTGTGTTGGACTGTGCAGTTCAATCGGGCACACTGACTGATGTAAGCCTCACCTGAGGATGCCCTCACTAAGGATCACTTATGGCCCCAGATCCCTCCCCCCTAGCCCCACCCCCCCAGGAGAGGCAGGCTGCTGCTGTCACTGACTGTTCAGTCACTTGACTTGAGGCCTATCTGCCTCACACTCCAGGTGATTCTGAGAGTCACAGCCCAGTCTGCCAGGCACACACCCCATTCTTTGTCACAGGCATGTGTCCTGAGACACCCCTGAGGGGACTCCTGATCCAGCAACTTTTCAGGCTGCATGGGCTCAGGGAAAAGACGACCAGAGTCTCCCAAACCCTCTGCTGCCAGGCAGAGTGCACAAAAAGCAGCTATATTCCCAGACAATTTTCAAATTGAGACTTCACTAATAAAGATGCTATTTTTAGCACAGCCCATGGAATAGACCAAAAAATTTAGGAAAACCAAAGCAGGGTCTGCCTGTATTTGGTTTCCTTAATGCAGCTGGCTTGTGACCTATGTAAACTTTCCAAATTTTTGTCTTAAGAGCACTGTAATCAGCACACAAGAACTTGTAGATTAGTATCTCAATGGCTTCTATTAAACTCAAAAGATTTCCCAAAGCCAAGAAACAGCTTCTGATGTCAGTTTCCATTCATTCATTAAACGTTTATTAAGTATAATGAACTAGGGATACAGAGGAAGAGTTTCTGCCTTCATGAAACTCAGTCAATGGGAGAGAAAGACTAGGAAACAGAGGATTGCAGTGTGAGGCTAAGAGTGGGATAAGCACACAGTATTATGGGGACAGAAAGCTAAAGCAGTTAATCAAGACTGGAGGATGAAGGCCAATTCCAAGACATGACTCTCTGGTCACACCTGAGCTGACTCTTAAAGGAAGAATACGAATCAGTCGGACACTAAAGAACAGGGAAGGTGGAAGAGGGAAGAGGGTATGCACAGGCGTAAAGATGAGTTAGAACAGTGATGAGCCAAAGCCAGGTGCAACCAGGTCATGTATGTGAATGCAGCATCGTGAGTAAAGAGAAGGGATGAGGCTGGAGAGGGAAGCAGGAGCCGGATCATGAAGGGCCCTCAGGGTAACACGGAGTAACATGATCAGATATGTGCTTTAGAAAGACCGTTCTGACAGCAGTTTAGTGACTAAGGGAATAAGGGGGAAAGACGGAGGGAAAGAAACCACTCGGGAGGTCCAGTAATGGATAAGAAATCCAAAGTTCTTAGAGGGGTGGGATGGGGAGGGAGATGAGAGGGAGGTTCAAGACGGAGAGGACACATGTATACTTATGGGTGATTCATGTTGATGTTTGACAGAAAATTAAAAAAAAATTGTGTACAGCAATTATCCGTCAATGAACAAATAAATTTAAAATTTTAAATAAATAAAATTTAAAAAGAGAAAAAAAAAGAAATCAAAAGTTCTGAAACAGAGATGGCAATAGAGAGGACAGGACAGATTTGAAACACCAAAATAGTAGACTTCACAGGATTTGATAGCTGATTATAGTAGGGAGAGGAGAGTCAAAGATGACTCCCAGGTTTCTGGCCTGTGTGAGTCAGTGGCACTTCTTTAGACTGGAAACACTACAGAAACAGATCTGGCAGCAAAGATGTTTGTTTTTAGATTAATTTTGAAGTGCTAAGGTCTGAAGATCGGGAGAAAAGTTTGGTCAGGGTATTTGGAATCATCTGCGTAGACAGTAACTGAAGTCCCAAGAGGAACCAGGAAGATTCAAGGTGGCAGCAGTTACTGGCTGCCTGCCCCAACAGCCATCTTCCCTTCTTTCTTCTAACAGAACCCCTAATTTGTTCAGACATTGGCAGGCAGTGGTTATGAGCTACCCCTCCCCAGCCCTAGGGTATGAAAGCTGATCGGTAAAGGCTCTGGGCATTTCATTTCTCTCACCATGATTTGAGTCACAAATGGTCAAGCACTAATTCTGGGCAATAAGATGTAAGAAAAGTCTACCGGGAATATCTGGGAAAGATTTCCTCAATCTTAAAAAAGAACATATATCAATGTTCTCTTCTCTAGCCTTTGGATGTTAATGTAGAAGGGCGAGATGCTGGAGTAACCTTGAGTATATGAAGGGACAGACACAAGAACACTAGGATATCAGAGCAGAAAAACTTGGATCCTACCAGTGTTTAGTTGGTAGATGAAAAAAAAATTGTAAGAAGAAATGTTCTACCCCTGAATTACTTCTCCATGTGGTAGACTATGTGCGTGTGTGCTCAGCTGCTGCAGTTGTGTCTGACTCTTTGCAACCCCATGGACCGTAGCCCACCAGGCTCCTCTGTCCTTGAGACTCTCCAGGCAAGAATCCTAGAGTGGGTTGCCATGCACGGCTTCAGGATATCCTCCCAACCAGGAATTGAACCTGAGTCTCCTGGGCTACAGGTATATTCTTTACCCACTGTGTCACCTGGGAAGCCTTGTGGTAAAATATACATAAATTTTACCATTTTAACCATTTTTAAGTGCACAGTTTAGTGGCATTAACTAGTTACACTGTTGTGCAACCATCACCAGGAGGCATCTCCACAACTGTTTCATCTGCCCAAACTAAAACTCTACTTGTTAACCAATAACGGCCCTCCCCTCCCCCCTGGAAACCACCACTATACTGTTTCTGAATCTGACTGTTCTGGGTACCACCTTAATGTGGAAGCAAACAATACTTGTCCTTTTGTGTCTGGCTTACTTCACCTAGATTTGCTGCTAGATGTTTAATAAATCCTCAGATTATTTGAGCCACAGTGTGTTTTCTTTTTTCTTTTTTCTTTATTTTGGCTACACTGAGTCTTCGTTGCACATGAGCTTTCTCTAGCTACAATGCTCAGGCTCTAGAGGGTGGGCTCACTAGCTGCACCATAGGCGTGTGGGATCTTCCCGGGACCAGGGATAGAACCCAAGTTCTTTGCATTGGAAGGCGGATTCTTAACCAGTGGATCACCAGGGAAGTCCTTCACAGGTGTGCTTTCTATCTTTTGCAACTGATACATCCTAACCTATATATCTAGAGAGAGTGTGTATGCTGAGACAGGAGAAAAGCCAAAGATAAAAACCTGGGGCACATCAACATTTAAAGCCAAAAAAGGCCAGGAAAGAGAGTAGGAAGCAACCAGAAGGGTAAAAAGGAAATCAAGAGACTAAGGCATCAGAGACACCAACGAGGAAAGAAAAAAAAAAAAGGAGGGTCAAAGGCTATGGAAAAGTCAAATTAAGATAAGGCCTGAAAGATACCTACTGAACTTAGCTACTAGGCAATCAATGAATGGCCTTGTTATAAATTAGAACATGACTAAAATTAGTCTCCACTTAACTAACAGCACTTAGGTTTGAGTCAGAATCGTTAAACATCAGTTTCCCTTCTAGTCTGAGAGGAAGACTCCAGTTCAGGATAACCTGAAGGAAGCCACAAAGTCAAGCAAAGGATTCTAAATTGCCCTGATAGACCCAAACACCAGAGAAGGGTATGGCTTTTCCCAAAGACAAACCTCAGCAAGTGAGTCAGAACAGAACTTCAAGTCTGTTTCAGAATACATGACCTAGCTAGATAAGACAGTGACCAAATAAAAACTAGACTCATTTATTTCCCTGGAACATTCCGTGGCACTGCCCCCTAATCAAAGCTTTCAGTGTCCCCTGTTCTTAGAATCTGACCAGCTTACAACTGTACCATATCCTGATATTTGATGGCTGCCCCAATGCCCACATCTCTAGCCTTGGATATCCAGTACACTGTACCTTCCTAGTTACAAAACCACTGAAATACCATGAGTAATCAGCCTAAAGCCCTAGTAAACCTTTGCCCCAATCTGGTCCCACTGTGCAGGTCAAGATGGAGCTGCCAGTGAACAGATGAAACAGGAGGCCATGATTTGGACAAGGCCACCTGTAACAGAGCAGCCTAAGGATACAGGAGACAGGGAATGTCCTACCTTGGGGAATAAGAGCCTTCTGTGATCCCTCAGCACCTCAAACACACTTCTACTCTAGGACTTACCACAGAATGTTTTATTTACCTTGGTGTGTTTTGCTTTCCAAAGCTGGAACTTCCCAAATAATGTGCCTTTAATGTAATACAGGTCAGCTGAAGATGCTGATCCCATCAATACTGGATAGCTAGGGCTTAGTGTGGCTAGAGCTCACGGGCCAGTGATCTTGGGTTGCAAGCAACTATGCCTGTTTCACTATTACCATTTTCTCAGGACACCACGGTGGGAAAACAACACTAGACTCTCAGTCCCTTGACAGCTGGGACTGTGCCTTATTCATGTTTCACCCTCCCAGCATCCAGCTCCATGACCGATCTGTAGCTAGTGACTGATATATTTGTTGCTGAACTCAGTTCTATTGATGGTGGCAAACGCTTGTGAGGTTGAGGAAGACAGTATTCTATAAGTGATCTCCAATCCTTTTCCTGTAACTGACAAACTGGAAAAATGGCTTCCATGTTCTCAGAGCCTTAAGGTTCCTTGGATGGGATTCAGAGCCTGCCTAGGGGAAAGGGAAAACTATCTGAGAGATTCTGATTATGGTCCGCCACTCTCCACCACTACCACAGCAGCACTGCTTTTATCCATTTTATGTATTAGACTTCAAATAAGATTTTATATAAGGTAGGGTTAGACTCCTTTTTCTCAAAAAGGGGAGGATGAAGAATTAAACCACTTCAACAGAAAGCTCATGTTCTTCTGCATCCTAAATCATGTTGAAATTTAAACATTCATGCTTGACATGCTTGTGTTTAAGCTCATAAAGGGCAGGTTATGGGAATTCCCTGGCAGTCCAGTGGTTAGGACACCACAATTTCAATGCCAAGGGCCTGGGCTCAATCCCTGGTTGTCGAGGAACTAAAATCTGCCATGCCCAGTCATTTCAACTTTCTTCAGGAATATGGTGATAACCGTGGATCCCTAATATCTTGAGCCATTTCTTTTTCTGGTCCATCTGATGCAGCAGGTCCTTTGCAGAAGTCCATGACAAATCTCTAACACCTCTGTAGAACCCCTACCTCAGTCAGTTCTTTCCCAGACTATAAGACAAAGCCTTCAAACATTTGTAGAACTCTTTCCAAATGCTCCCCATGTCCCTTCATTATCCAAAAGCTTTATTAGCACTCCACCTATATTTGCAACAGATGTTGGAAAAGGCATAGTAGGCAGATTTATAGACATTGCAACTCTGGACTGTAATACAGTACACTCTGAAACAGAGGCACACATTTAAAGGAGATATGACTAAGTGAAAAGAGTGGCCCAGGAAATGGAGGATGCTGAAATACCAAGATCTAAAACAATGGGACCCAGGAATCTAAACACCTGACACAGGCCAATCAGGGTGCTCTTTCATGGCAGAGTCAACCATCACCTCAGAGTCACGCTGACTTTTGTATCATGAACACTATTCCTGAGCCCCCACATCCTCACTCTACATCCCAGTTGATGGTTCAGGGCCCCTGCCTTGCTCCAGCTTCACCTCCCACTCAGGCAACAGGAGCTGCCTCTGTGAGGCTGATGCTGAAAAAAGATTTCATTGCTCATAAGCCTACGACCAGCACGGAAAGTCATGGTAACAATCACCCCTCTACACAGGCGCTTCAGGCAGCAAGTTGGTCTTTTGTAAACCTCCTCTTTTTTAAGGCAGCCCTGAGAGCTCATGTTATTATTACTGTTATGATGGTGATTATTAATAGCAGCTAACATTTACTTGAGGCTTACTATGTGTGCTTTGTATAACCCTAAGCACTTTGTATATGTTATCTCATTTAATTCCCATGCCAACACTATGAACAGACACTATCATTATCATACTCTTTACAGATGAGGAAAATGAAGCTAAGAGAGACAAATAATTTAATTCCCATGCCAACACTATGAACAGACACTATCATTATCATACTCTTTACAGATGAGGAAAATGAAGCTAAGAGAGACAAATTATTTCACCAAAATCATACAACTAGTAATTAGCAGAGGCATGACTTGAACCCAACTGTGTCTGATTCCAAGGTCCACACTCTTAATTATCATACCACGTAACAAAAATGGTGAAGATATATGTTGCACCCCTGAAACGAACACAACAGTATAAATCAACTATACTGCAATTTAAAAAATGTGAAGGACTTCCCTGGTGATCCAGTGGTTAAGACTTTGCACCTCCACTGCAAGGGACACAGGTTCGATCCCAAGTAAGGCAAGTTCCACAGGAGCCACACACACACAAAAAACGGTGAGGAGAGTGAAATACAGTGACATGTTTTGAGTCTCAGGCCTCTTGAAATCCATTTCTAAAGGTATACGGGGGAGTAGATTCCACAATTTCCCTCAGTCATTGACTCCTTCTTAACAAACCTGGTTTTAGAGAACTTCCTTCTAACCAATAAATCCCGCCCACTGTCCTCTGAGTCCATTTCCTCTATTATGACTCCAGTGGAAGAAGGCAGCAGAGACAAACACACTTATGACTCCGTGCACGGAAGACTTCACTTCCACTCTTTCTAGCCTGCTGTCTGTCCTCCCTTACACTTGCATTCAGTTTAGTAATAGCAGCTACCATTCATTGCCACCAATTTTATGCCAGGTACCAGATACATACACTGGCTCCCTTCTCCATAATTATCAGGAACTCAATCTGCAGACAACTCTGCAGGACCTAGATCTAAAGGAGAGACTCCTTTGCCCAAAACAGGGAAGCAGGAGATCTAGGATTTCTGCTAAATAATGACTCTGTGTTCTAATACTTTTCTTTTGGGGGTCTTAAGTTTCATTATCCACGACTCTTTTGTGCCTCTTAGGAAACGTGGAGAGACCAAGACCTTAATTACAAAGGGTAAAGACCTTTAGACCCTCACTCAGCTATCTTCAGGAACTCTCTATGATAGCCAAGCCATCTCTTTCTCTTTCCTTAAACTGTAGTCAGAAATCCGGAGTTCAGGACTTTCCGGGTTTGATCCCTAATCAGGGAACTAGATCCCACAACTAAGAGTTACCATGCCCATCCTGCCTCCCGCAACTAAAGATCCCAAGTGCCACAACTGAGACCCAGTGCAGCCAAATAAATAAATAAATATTTTTTTTAAAAAAAGAAAAGAAAACCTAAGTTCTATTTATTCACATTCAGTATTCATGAGAGCTTACTGTGTGCCCAGGCAGTGTGAGGGACACAAGATGAGATCCAATTCCTGCACTCAAAGTTTCATCTCTTTGGAAAAGCAAGACATACACATAAAAAATTTGACTACAAAAGAAAAAAAAATTTTTTTTTTATTACCCAAGACAATAACTCTATGCTGGGAGGCAGGAGGAATGTCAATATGTGATACAAGAGGACCCTTCCAAGCTGAATCCAAGGTCAAAGATCCATTCTGTGAAAAGGTGGATCAGTTTCTTTCTTAGAACGAGCTTTTATAGACATGGTATTCAAACCCAAGTCTAATGCACAATGATCAATTCACTGACCCATTCCAGTCATAGCAAGTGGAGACACCCCAACAATAAGCTCAAGACAAAATGGTAGCAAATACTGTCACCACCTGAATAGGGATGGGGAAGAAGTATGCAGACCCTAGCTGCACTGACCTAAGCAATCAGACTCCTGCAGCAGATCTCCTACCAAATAAAACTTTCATGCCATAGACCAGGAGTGACCCAATCCAACAGCGACGGAGACACGTTTTAAGTTACACTTCTTCCTCCCCCAATGACCTCACTATTTCTTCTCACTCCTGACCACATACCACAGTCCTCCAAGCCTAGCCAGAGGGAGACCAGCGGTAATACAAGCCAGAAAGAAGGGAACTCTCCCCAAAGAGGAGTTACAACTTGGCTAATCAAGTGGCCCGGTTTTAACAGGGAATTCCATCCTACCCCTCACCCCCACCTTCTTCCCTCAAACACTGGTGTAAGCAACGGCTCCATTTTCGGTTCCGGGAATCCTGGTACTTCCTAAAGAAAGAAAGCGGATTGGAAGACCGAAACTCAGAGCTGGCGACCAGAAGCTCCCTCCTCCTGTGAGACCGCCCCCGCTACGCCTGGGGGAGGAAGGCACCACCTCTCTTCTCTAAGCAAGACCAGATCCCCCTCCCCCTTCTGCTGCCTCCTCTCTTCTGGCTCCCCACCTGCTGCCCTCTTCTCAACATGCGGTTCCCAGGACCCGAAAGCTCAACCTCCACCAGGGGCTAGTGCCCCTGGGGTGTCCCACTAGCCTGTGTTCCAGGTTAATCCCTAACCCCCCTACGGACCCCTGCCCCACGATAGGGGGAGGGGTGTCACCATAGCAAGGCTTCTCTCTGGTCTATTACCAAGGTGAAGGCGGAAAGCGGGTAGGAAAAAGCGCTATTCCCTAGCCCTTTAATAGGAAAAGAACACAAAACAGTCATCGCCGCCCCCATGTCACCTCACCCAGGACTGCTTTCCTCCCCGTCAACCCCGACCCTTCAAAAGCCCACCTCCTGCAGGCGAGGGGCTCCTCACTGCAGCCCAGGTCGCCCCCTTGTGCGAGGCGGAGGACAAAACCGCCCCCCACCCCCACACCAGCTCAGCGTCCTTCAAATGCGGGGGCAGGCGTGTGGCTGGCCCAGCGCCCCCTCCCCGAGCTCTCGGGAGGGAAGGACCACACCGCTCCATGCCAGGCAGTGCCGGGCGGGCGAGCGAGCGGAGAGCGGGGCGAGGGGACTCCATCCTCGCAGCCCCCACCCCGAGCCTCTCCTCTACCCGGACCCGCCTTCCCTCCTCCAAGCCCCTCACCTGTTCCTGCTCCCAGCTCCGCCGCTGCGGCCGCCGCCTCCGCCCCCACAGGCTCCGCTCGGCTCTCGCTCCACTCTCTCCGGCTCCCTCAGCCGATTTCAGCGCGGCTGCTCCCCTGGCCTCGCTCCCGGCTCCCTCCTTCCTGCCCTCCACCTAGCACCGGAAGCAGCGACGGCGACAGGAGCTGTGCGGCGCACCCCCACCCGGAGACCGGGATACTTCCCACCTCCCCGCTCGCGCGAGAGCTGCGCACCGGCGAGCGGCAGATCTCGCGAGATTCATCACCATGGCAGCGGCTGCAGCAGAAGCAGTCGGTATTGGAGGCGAAGTCCGGGCGGGGTCCGATGTGGGGGCTGGAATCTGTGGGCGGTGGTGGCGGAAGCTAGGGAAGAGGGCTGAGACAGTGGGAACAGGTGAGAAGCCCCAGGGTTCTGTCTGTTATTTAAGGACTGAGGCGGCGTAGTGGGCGCAGTGGAGACTGGGGCTCCTTGGGCAGTCAGGAAGCCAGAGAATGAGTGAACATCTCTTGCTTTGGACCTTGCTCCTTCAGCTCTCATTTTCATTTCTTAACCAGGGATAGGTGCAGGCCTCCGAGAGCCCTCAGTGCCCCAGTGTTGCTACTCACTGCTAAGGCTAGGTTGCTGGGGGGTGGGGGTGGGGGGCTCTGAATCAAGAGATCTTTTTTCATAGGGAAGAGGGAGAGTGATGAATTTAAGAGACTGAAGGAAGCAACTGGACACTGGGCCAGTTAGGAAGTTGGAACTTGAAAGATAAACAGTTGAGGCCTAATATTCAGAAGTGTGGTTTGAGGAAGTATACCTCAAGTATGAATTTTAGTATTACAAGGAAAGTGAGGGATTTTACACGTGTGTTTCTCTGTTCTTGCCTACTCCCACTTTCATCACACTCATTTTTGCACCTGGCCTAGACATGCAGCGTTACCTTGGAACAGTCACAGCTGTGATACAAGAAGGGCACTAATAATGCTAAGCACAGAAGGTTCTTGAAATGCCCTTTCTCCTCATTTACAGCAGTACAGATTTTCCTTGGCTTACAATGGGGTTACATCCCAGTAAACCCATTGTAAGTTGAAAATATCTAAAGTCGAAAGTGCATTTACTGAACATCATAGCTTAACCTAGCCTGCCTTAAACGTTGTCAGAATATTTACATTAGACTACAGTTGAGCAAAATAATCTGACAAAAAGCCTATTCTATAATTGTGTTGACTGTCTTATGTAATCTATTGAATACTATAGTGAAAGTGGGAAACAGAAGAGTTGTAAGTGTGTCAATGATTTACCCTTGTGATGGTATAGCTGACTAGGAACTGCAACTCACTGCCCCTACTGGGCATCACAGGAGAAAGTCATACCACATGGCCTGGGAAAAGATCAAATTCAAATCACAGTTTCTACTCAAGGCATATCACTTTTGCACCATCATAAAGTAAAAAAAAAAAAAAAAGCATTAAGTGGAACCACTATAAGTTTGGACCGTATGTATAAGGAAACACATGGTTCTTCCCTAAAGCTTGAGCCAAAATTGTCGATTTTTTTAATTTGGTTTTTTTGGGCCTTATTTCTTGTCTCCTTCCAAGAAGAACTAGACTGGTAGATAACTCTGTCTACTCCTTGTCCTCATCAATCCCTGGTATATACATTCACCAATCCCTTCCTCTTATCCCAGTCTGTTTTCGCTCTTGTTTTAACATGGAGAATAACAAAACTCTAGAATGTGAAGTCAACAGGAACTTAATTGAAAATTGTGAAGGATGAATGACAACCTATATGAGAAAAGAACCTAAAAAAGAACAAATATATGTGTATGTATAACTGAATCGCTTCACTGTATACCTGAAACTAACACAACATTAGTTTAGTAAGTCAACTATGTGTGCTAAGTCGCTTCAGTCATGTCCAACTCTTTGTAACCCTATGGAATGTAGCCTGCCAGGCTCCTTTGCCCATGGGATTCTCCAGGCAAGAATACTGAAGTGGGTTGCCATTCCCTTCTCCAGAGGAGCTTCCCAACCTAGGGATGGAATCTGAGTCTCCAGCTTTGCAGGCAGATTCTTTACCATCTGAGCCACTAGGGATGCCCCTAAAATCAACTATACGCCAATGAAAGGAAAGGATTATTTTTTAAAAAGTTGGTGAAGGATGATCAAAAACAGACTTGTGGTTACCATATGAGAAACGAGGTGTGGGGTGGGGGTGCCGTAGGGATAAATCAGGAGATTGAGATTAAAATACACACACTACTATATATAAAATAGATCACCAACAAGGACCTACTGTACAGCACAGGAAACTCAAATATTCTGTGATAACCTATATGAGAAAAGAATCTGAAAAAGAATGAATATATATATATGAATAATATACATATGTATAACTTAATCACTTTGCTGAACACTTGAAACTAACACAACATTGTAAACCAACTATACTCCAATAAGATTTTTTTTAAAAGATGATGAAGAATGAGAAGACTAATGAGTATGTTTATAACCAAAAGAACTGTATCCTATCCGTCCTGGGCTGTTGCCATCAAAGGCCTTTGGGAATCCTAAGCTCTGTAGTTTAAATGGCAGAAGACTCCTCCAGTGTTTTTACAGACTCCTAGAGTGGGCTCCTGGAGAAGGCAATGGCACCCCACTCCAGTACTCTTGCCTGGAGAATCCCATGGGCAGAGGAACCTGGTGGGCTTCAGTCCATGGGGTCGCTACAAGTCGGACACGACTGAGCAACTTCACTTTCACTTTTCACTTTCATGCATTGGAGAAGGAAATGGCAACTCACTCCAGTGTTCTTGCCTGGAGAATCCCAGGGACGGGGGAGCCTGGTGGGCTGCTGTCTATGGGGTCGCACAGAGTCGGACACGACTGAAGCGACGTAGCAGCAGCAGCAGAGTGGGCTCCATGATACCTGCAAATGATTTTTCTTTCCATTTCTTTTCCTAGATTTTTTAAGGCACACACCACCAGATTATGCCCTCGCAATGATCACCAAAATTATGCTTTGCAACTGCCCTTGTTAGTGCCTCAACCATACCAAGATGCGTTGTGAGACTCTGACAGGAGGTGACACCTGTCAGTGTTCCTGCCCAAGTCTTCAGATCCTCTCAAGGTTGAGTCCCAGGTATGATAGAAGGAAGGAAATGGTGATAGTGTTGTATGGTTAGCAGTAAGTCCCAAGGTATTTGAGTCAGAACCGATGAATGGAACTAGAGAATCTTCCAGCCCTGCTATCCTTCACCCTCTGGAGTCTGGACAGGGAAGTGTCTATTGCAGCATTACTGGGTGCTCCCCATAGAGCAAACAGGAGCACAGACAGGTGGGTGGCTGCTCAGCTAGCAATAAGCCAGCCACTGCCACTCCCCAGCTCCCCAGCCACTTGAAAGGCTAATGCTCTAAGAGGAGAAGAGCTGTATTCAGAGCTGAAGGAGGCTGAGAGGCCTGACTACAGTTGATCAGTCTTTCCCCATCCCTCTGGCTGCCATTGGCGCTAACCAAGGCTGAAATTTTAGCCACCCGCTCTGTGGGTTGCACACTCCCCCTCCGCCACTGACCCCAGGCCTGGGCCTGAGCCCATTGCGTGAGCCGGGAGCAGGGGTGGGGAGGGGGGTGTTGGCCTCGCTGACAAAATCTATTTGGAATTTCTCAAGGTTGTGGTTTGGGGCTTCAGTTTGCCACAGAGCGTGTCTGACAAAAGAAGAGAGAAAGCTAGAAAGAGAAAAGGAGCCAAGGAGAGCATAGAGGAAGGAACCGGAGGAAAACTGAAATAGTCCTGCTGTGATTTCATTGGCCATTCTCTTCCCTCTTCCTGAGTGTGAGAAATTCCCACTCTGGCTGTCCCTTATCATTATTTTCCCTCATATCCTATGTCTATTCTAGCTGCATCCATCTCTCTCCCGCTGTCCCATGCAGACACGAAGCTCAGTCAGTGCCTAAAGGCCTACCTCCATCAAATTCCCAAACCAATAATTCTCAGTGTGCAAGTGAAAATTTAGGACATCAAGTTTTGCCATAAAGTACTACCCTAAACCAACACCCCTTCCTCTCCTTCCTACCTCGATGCTACCTGATTTTGAGGATAATTGGGGGCAGATATAGCTATTGCCTAGAGGTAGGAAAAGGACTATTTCTACATCTCCTGGCCAAGGAGATGACCTGAGAGAGTGAGCATCTTGCAACCCCATAAATAATCAGTTATTTGTAAAGTTCTAAATTTGTGCTACAGCTTCCTTTTTTGAATTGAAAGATGATTGTTTATTTTCAATGATACTTGACTAGGAATAGAAAGAAAGTGGAATTGAAATAAAAGAAGTTCTGTTTTCTCTAGACATGAGTGCAGTCGCTCAGTCGTGTCTGATTCTTTGCGACCCCATGGACTGTAGCCTACCAAGCTCCTCTGTCCATGGGATTTTCCAGGCAAGAGTACTTACTGGAGTGGATTGCCATTCCCTGCTCCAGGGGATCTTCCTGACCCAGGGATCAAACCCGGGTCTCCCGCATTGTAGACAGACGCTTTACCATCTGAGCCACCAGGGAAGTCTCTAGATATGGTTATCTCTTAAAAGATAAAGGAGCTGTTTTGCTGAGATTAAGTGCAGAAGAGCTCTGAATAAGGAAAGACAAACTACATATGCAAATAATTCAGGGGAGTAGCATGCTGATTTTGCTGGTTTCCAGAGCAAAAAACTCCCAATTTTGAGCATAGGAATCCTTTATATATGTTTCCTGTTAGTCTCGAATCTATCATCAAGTTCTCCAATTTGGAACCGCAGAGAAAAGCACCTGCCATTTTTGAGTCCCGGTTCAATGGTGAGACGTCTTCAGGATCTGAAAATCCCAGAACAGAGGTGACCTCACTGTGTAGGGTAGGTGTCAAAACAAACCACAGCCAAAGAACCAAATCTGGCCCTGCAGTCCATTTTTGTGAATAAAGTTTTATTGGACATAGGCATGCCCATGAGTGGAGGAAAAAAGGAAAATCCAAGCCCTGTTATAGGGCAGTCAAGGCAAAATCTGGAGGTGGGTCACAGAGAACCTGAATGGGGCCTATGTTTACATCTTGAGTCCCTCACACCTAGAAGTCCCCCTGCCCCTACCCAATTTTTTCCACACTAAAAATTGTCAACTGAGTCACCTGAAGACCATTTCAAATCCCTTCTGGAATGGGGCATGATATACATAAAGTCACTGAGTGTGGGAGGGTAAGAGAATTCACCTGGAAAAGAAGCCAGGCTTGGGATCCCAAGTGTGGCTAGAAATATCACCATCTGTAGTCACCATTCCAGGAACTTAATTTATTTTTATTACAAACAAGAACCAAGAACAAGTCTCAGTACAATAAATTAGCCATTCCCACCCCTCCTGCTGAGGAAAGAAAAAGAGGCTCAGAGAGTCTTGGGTAAAATTCTTCCTTTGGAGGGTTCCCTTCAACATCTGAATGGGGGCAGACAGCTTCCCTAAGGGCCTTGACAGACAACTTTCAGGGTTTTAGAGTGCCCTGTACCGTGTCCCTTCCCTAAGAAAAACCTCTCTACCACCGGCTCCTATGAGGGGTCCAGGCTGCAGCAGAGGAGTTTGGAAACAGCAAATAGGAATGAGAGGTCTCTTTCTGGATATAGGTTGTATGGCTCCACACAATGCTGGGGCTATCCCACAAAAGAAAAGAGTGGTCAAGTTATAGGGACTCCTCAGCCAAAAGGAATATGAATATGAGAGTTAAAGGGACCCCAGGTTGGGTGGCTGGGAGAGCAACACAGTTCATCTTACTCCATTCAGGTGTTCAAGGAACAGAAGAGGGTGACAGCTCCCCTACAAGGCCCTCCTACTGTGGGGGAGAAAGCCACACATCACAGACTCCACCTGACCCAAAGCTGTTTGCAGGTAGACACTTTGAGCTGCCAGGGGCCAAGATTGACCCTGGACAGAAATCAGAGCAAAAGGCTGCAAACGTGGCCCTCCCCTGCCCCAGCCCCACAGTGAGGCTGACCCTCACTTACACACATTGACCCACTCTGTGACCTTGCACTCTTCACACAGCACGTAGCAGCACCAGTGGAAGCGGCAATGACAGCGCTCGACTCGGGTCTGCCGGAGCACGTTGTGCCCGCGGCCACAGCACAGGCTGCCACAGCCATCCAGCAGGCGGCTGGTCTTGTTGCAGGCCCGGCCCCGCGTGCCTGGGGAGCCCACAGCGGGGTCTCGCTCGCAGAAGTCAGGAGACTTCTCGAAGTAGACCAGCTCTCCTGAGAGGCGACGGGGCCGAAGGCGGGGTTGGAAGGCTCCGGAGTTGCGGTTGTGAGCATCAATGAAGATGGCCCGGCCCAGCCGCTCCCGCAAGGCTGTTCCCACTGCCCGGAACTCTGGGGCTGCCCTCCAGCACGTCTTGAACTGGCAGCTGCCTGAGGTGCCATGGCACTTGCATTTCCGCTTCAAGTTTTCAGTTACCACCTAGAGCATCAGCGAGGAAGAAATGAGAGGGGAGGGTAGCAAATGGACAGAGCTCAGAGGCACAGGAGAGGGGAGGGAGTAGAGAGCATACAGGAACAGAGGGAAGAATGGCGATGAACTATCAGAAGCGAAAGGGCACCGTGAGACGGCTAATAGCACCATTCCCTCGTTTTATGTTGGAGAACTAAAGCCAGAGCAGAGAGTAAATTGCCCATCTTCAACAAACAGCTGGTTATGGAGATTTGGCTGGTAACTAGCCGGCAACAGGACTCAGCTCCAGTTGTCCTGACTCCCAGTCCAGTGCTCTTTCCAGAGTGGACACTGGTAAACCAGGGAGTCTAGCCCAGAGAACCCCTAAATTCTAGGGAAGGCAGTGACTTGCTTGGCTCCAGGCCACCCCGCGGGTAACAGTCACCCCCCACATCTCATCCTCTTATGCTGCTGTGCCCTCTCAAATCTAGCCAGGCCTTAAAAAACGCCAGCAAGACCCAGGACAAGTTGCACACACATACCTGACGCCCCACCCTGTTGTTGTGGATCCGCATTCGTGCCTGGATGTCCCGGGGAGCTTCCCTGGAATCCAAAAAATCCCGAGAGAACTTCTCCCCGAAGTCCATGTCATGGTTACAGCCACCCCATTCCCACGTGTCCTGGGGACCAGGGCTGGGACCAGAGCCAGGGCCCGTGCTGGGCAGGGAGTGGGGAAAGCTTTTGCCCCGCGATAGTGCCTGCAGCTGCAGCAGTTTCGCCCTCAGTCGATCCTGCTCACCACTGCCCTTCCAGCCACAGCCGCAGCTCACCAGCTTGCCCAGGCTGCAGGCGGTGGCTACTGCATGCATGACCCCAGCAGCCAGCATGGAGAAGGAAAAAGCGCTCTCTCGGAAACCTGGGGATGAAAGGGGTGTGGATACGGGTAAGTCTGACAGGCCACTGAGAGTAAGGAGGCCAAAGGAAACAGCCAACCTGCAATTCCAGAATTTCCTGACTCCAGATCCTGCCATTTACCAGTTGAGTAGTTTGGGAGCAAGTCACAGGAGAAGGAAAGGAACCTAAAAGCACAGAGTCTCAGTTTCCTCATCTATAAAGGGAGAGGATGAATTGAGATGATCCCTGAGGCCCATTCTTGCTCTGTTTAAGTCTGGGGTTTTCAGGTGTGGATGAAAGAGCTAGGCTAGAGGGAAAGACCCCTGGGGATGAGAGATGACTAAGAGAGAGTCCTTGAGGTCTTTGAAGATATGTTCACTTAGTTCTATATCTGAAAGCCTTAGAAATTCCCCAGCCCTGCAGGTGGGATGGAAGCAGAAGCCTTTGGTTTTGTGATGTTGTTGTTTTTTTAATCAAGGTTATTTAAATCAGTCTTTTCACCAACTTACCCTCCACCAACCCCAAATCCCCAAAGTGTTGGAGCTGTGGAGCTGTCCTTCCTCTTTCCAGTTTCTAGTTTTATATTTGCCCATTAAGACTGCCCCTTATATTTATCCTAACCTGCTATTACTCTATAAAATGCTGGGAGAGGGAGAGAGGTGGAGGTGATTCTCCCTAAGGTCCTCTTAAAATGTTGACTTCTTTGTTATGTTTTGGAGTCACAGAGGCTCAGGATGACAAGCCTTCCTCAGGCTTAGATAGACATGCTTCTCATTGGGCCATGAAAGCCTTCCCCTACACCAGGGCCTGTAGAAAAGCAGCCCCCCTCTCTGGAGCCCTAAGTGGATGGGAGCACCTCCTTAGGGGCCAGGCCTCTCCCATCCCAGGATGCAGGGCTCCTGGCCCAGCCTCCTGATCCCCCAACCTCAAGCCTCCAGGGGTGAAGCTGTTTGCACAAGTCTTGGGAATTCCCCCACAGATGGCAGCTGCCTATTAACCCCATAGTCCCCAAAGTATTGCCCCCACCCTTGGGCTGAGCCCAGGATGGACGTTTACTCCTTGGGGCATGGCCTAGCAAGAGACAGTGATGCCCTTCCAGACCAGGGCCCCCAGGCCAGGCCCCACAGTGACCTGTTCTCCACACCTCCAGCGCTTCTTCACCTGCTCAAGTGAGAGCCACCTGGGGCCCCCACATCACTGAGGAGGGGGATGCTCCCCGGCTTCAAAGCCACCGGGGTCTTTGTTCCCAGCTTGTGCTCCTGGGAACTCCAGTAATTAGGAGAGTAGGTTTAACCCTTAAACGGTTGGGGGCGTCACCCCACCCCCGCTGAGGCTATGGGGACACCAGCCTGGGCTTGTCCCATGCAGAGAGGAGGGGCAGAAAAATTGGGGGACGAGGAGGAGGGGGGCGTTTAAAGCTTCTAGGGCTGGGGGCATCTCTTGCTCACAGGTGCAGCCGAGATCAGCTGGGCGGAGGCAGGAAAGGGGGGCCCTGGGGTAGGGGAGCAGGGACCCAGCTGCCTTGCCGGCAGCGCGCAGGTGGAAGTCTGAAGCACGGGGCCCCAGACGGGTGGCCAGACCCTACTCCGCGCAGCTCCGGGGGGGAATTCCCGGAGAGGCCCCTCCCAGAGTGGTGAACCAGCCCCTTCCCGCCTCCGCTGGCGTCGGCGTGCCCCCCGCCCCCCAGCCCCGGCGGCGGCGCAGACTCGCCCGGTCAGGCTCACCGCGCTTGAGGATGGCGCTGTGGTGCGGCAGGCGGCCGCCGCCCTCGAGCGCCGAGCAGTTCCAGCGCTGATCGCGCAGCTGGTGCTGACACTCGTGGACCGCGATGTGCAGGCCCTGGAGCGCCGACGCCGTTACGTCGGGGCTGCGCAGGCACAGGCCCAGCTGCCGCTTGCTCAGGCCCGACAGCGTCAAGCAGACTGTGTTGGCGGTCAGCGGCGGCTCGCCGCCGCCCGGCAGCTTCAAGCCCAGAATCTCATTGCCGAGGGCCCTGGGAACCGAGAAGGCGTCTCAGGTCTGCGGTCCAGGCCTTCGCGCCCTCTCCGACGCCTCCCGACCCGCCTCTAGCCCAGGGCTTTCTCTCGCGGGCTGGGTGACAGAGGGACCGCTCACCGACTGCACAACGCCAGGAACAGGAGACCGGCGAGGCCCGAGGGCGGAGGCCGCGGCCGGGGCTGCTCCCGCATGTCGAATCCCGGGCCCGAAGGCCCCGATGGGCAGATCGAGCAGGGCCTGCAGGACAGGGACACTTAGGGAGTACTCTAGAATCGCGTGGCTCACCTGGGCAACCGAAGGATGCCCAACTCCGGCTCCTAACTCACCAGGGCCACCCCGCGGACCCTTCTCATCCTGCTCAAACAAAACAGTAAGATCACGCCCTTGATTCCCAGGGTACCTGGGCCCTGGAAGAAGAGTGTGGGCCTGGAAACTGGGACTTAGGCCAGCGTCCTGGAGCTCACCCAGCCAGACACAGTGCCCGGCACACAGACACACTCACGTGCAAACAGCTGGATAGTCTCACAAACAGCTCTCCACTACCCTGTCCACCGCTCCCTTTTCAAGGGCCCCAAGACTGGCTTCCCAGGCCCAACACAGCTTCACCCGCTCACGCTCAGGAGGCCTGGGGGCAGGATTGAGAGGGGCCGGGGGTAGGGGAGTGTCGTCTCCAAGTGCCATCTAGCAGCTTCCCTGAACACGATGGGGGAATGGGCTCCCCATCCCGCTCTGCCCTTCGCAAGTAGGGAGCCAGGGAAGGCTCCAGGTGCCACAAGTCTGGGAGGGGACCTTGCTTCCCTCTTGAAATGGGCCGTGGTGCCGGCTGAGTCCTTTTCTTCGTCTGCTACTTTTCCTAACTACATGTTCCTCTCCTGGCACTGCCCGTCTGGTCCCCACCAGGTCCCCAGCCTCAGCCCCCACCCCTCTGCTCTCCACTCACTGCCCTCCAAATCTAGGGCCACTGCTTTATTTGCTAGGTCTTTATCTCTGGCAATATCCCGGGCTCTCTCTGCATCTCTGTGCCCCCGTGGGCGGATGCGTGTCTGTCTGACTACCAGAGTGCTTGTCACGTCCCCGAGTGCAAGTCCCTGCCCTCCCTGCTTTGCCAATTCCGATTACCTCCAGCTGCTCTGGGGCCGAGTCTGCCACCGGCGCGGTTGGGTCGCCTGGACTCGGGCTGTTCAAACCGTGGGGAGACTGCGTCGGGTTCTGGCCCCTCGGCAGAGCCGCATTCTTCCAGGGCAGGGCCACTCCTCTCCGCCGCTTCCCCAGCGCCGCCGCGGCCGCCGGGAGGAAGGGAGGGAGGAAGGGAGGGAGTGATCGAGAAAGCGAGCGGGCGGGCGAGCACAGAACTGGGGGCTCTGGCTCTCCTCGCGCGGAGCTCACCGGCCGCTCTGCCGCGGCTGACAGAGCTGCGGCCCCTCCCCGAGCCCGGGGCATCCCCACCCCACTCCTCACACCCCCCGCCTTGACCCGGGGAGCCCAGCCGCTCCCCCTCCTCCCAGCGTACTCACACACCCTCTCCCCCGACGCCTGGGTTTCAGGCTTGGCCCCACCGAAGGGGGAGGTGGCCAGAGTTCCGCTCACCTGCTCTGGGACCGCCAAGGCTGCAAGGAGGGTGTGGTGACCCAGACTAGAGAGCCAAGCCCCTGGTCCCCAGTGGTCATGTCTCTTTGCCTCAGTTTCCCCCACGGATAGCTGGGTGACTGGAAGGTGCCTTTGACCAGATGAAGACGGAACTCAGATCGAACTTGCCTGGCTGGACGGTCTTGGTCTCCGCGCGAGAGCCTGGGGAGAACGCGCTGCAGGGCAATCTGAGCTGGCGGGAGTAGCTCCCTTCTGGGTGGCTTGGCTTCCGCCCACCTCGGAGCCCTACGCCTGCCCCTTGGGAGGGGTCAGCTCTGGCCTCAGAGTTTGGCTCTGGCAGAGGTTCCGGGAGCTCCGGAGATCTTCAGCCTGCCCCTGTGCTTCCTTGGGCTCACAGGCATCCTTGCCAGCAGAGGTCCCCTGCCCTTCCTAAGATCCCAAGTCGCCACTCCGGGGTGGCCCATATTCCTGCTCCAGACTCTCAGACTTGCTTCACGTGGAAAGAGGAGGAATCCCAAACTGAGCCCAGCCTGAGGACGGCCAGGCAAAGAGTCTGATCGTGGGTTGCACAGACGGAGGCAAACCACCCTAGGGAGTTCCAGTGGCAGCGAAGGGGTTAGGCGCCACTGCGCTCCTGCCTGACTCACCCTCCCAGCTCTAACCACTGTGGGCTATTTTTGCCAGAGAGGGGCCCCAGGCTTCCCAGCCGCCCCCCGCCCCTGCCAGACCGCAGCCCAAGGCACGGCTGGCCCCGCGCGCCTGAGGCTGGCAGTTGACTCAGAGACAGGCCCCCCGGGGAAGCAGAGCCATGGGGTTGAAACCCACAGCCACAGTCATCTCTTCCTTGGTAGTGGCCATGCAGCTTTCCTGGGCAGCCAGCCTCTAGTCTGTGTGGCTGCAGGTCTTGCCCTGGGCTGCAGGGGGCACTGCTGTCTAGGGGGCAAAGCTGTCTGAGAGAGATTAATAACTTTCATCTGTTGGGATATTTATTAATCACCTTTATGTGCCAGGCCTCAGGCAGGCTGGGGAGGTGAAAGTACCCTAGTTCCTGACCCTGGACAGCTGTGATCAAAGAGGGCTGCTTTTCTCTGCTTTCCCACCTCTGGGTGGAGAGGGGAGTAGAAGAGAAGAAGCCCTACAGGAGAAGGGGCTCTTGTCCCTCCTTCCTGTTTAGGGGCCAAGAACCAAACTGTGTGTGGCTTTTGAGACCACTAGAATCTGCACCCTATCTTAGTAGCTTTTGGATCCTGTCCTTGTCCTTCCTGCATGTCAGCCTGGAACTTTACCTAGGTCACTGGAGGAGGGGGACAAGGTTTCCCATGCTCTTGGACACTCGCATTTTTCCATGTGACTCCAAGTCTCCCTCAGATTTCAGACTGCTCCTTTTGATTTTACCCTTGTCGGGCTGTGGTATAGTCAGGTGCCAAGGAAGGGCTAGGGTCACTGCTACTACCACAGATTCCAACATCTTAGTGACCCCCGGGTTCCCCAGGCTGGCCTGTCCCAAATCCAAAGACCCATACTCCTGTTTCCTTTCCCAGCAGAAGCCCAGCTCTGGGACAGGAGGCCACAGGCAGGCAGACTGGGTGGCCTGAGCTGGCCCCCAGTGCCCTCGGCCCGACCGGCTGGCCTGAGCACTGACCCGCAGGCGGCTGGAGGGTGGTGGGGCAGGCGGGGCCTGGAGAGGGCTGTGGGTACACACCCATTGCCTAATACCCCAAGCACGCGGCCAGCTCCAGGAAAGGAGAGGGGCGGGAACCAGAGAGACCTTGACAAGGGTTGGGGCCATGACAGCAGGGGGAAAGTGAGGGGCTGTCATTACTTCAGGGAGGGAGTGGGAGCAAGCTGGTCCCCCTTCCCCTGCGGGGAAGAGTAGGGGGCTGACTTCCCATCATAGGGGTGGACATATCAAGAGCAATCTGAGAACACTGGGGCTCTATAGGGCGGGGGTCAAAGAAAAAAGTGGGGGTCCCTGGAGATTGGGGGATCCAGCAACTGAGGCGGTGGCTAAAACTGAGTGCAGCCTCGAAAGCCTCCTCCTCCTCCTCCTCCCCCCATGTTTGCCTTGGCCCGGGGTCCCGGGTGACTCATCTATTGCTGAGCCGCTGATAGGGGCGGCCAGGCCCAGGGAACCCAAATTATAGGCCCTGGAGGGATGGATGCACCCGCGGCGGCGGTGAGCTCAGCTGTGCTGCCCACCCTCCGCCTCTCACGCCTTCTGCTGCAGCACCCTAGGCCACCACCCGGAGGCACCAAAGCGTTCGCAGCTGACTGCACTGGACTCCAGAGAAACCCCCAACACTCAGCAGTTGCCCCCAATGTATCAGTAAAATTACCCACCACAGAACTTTGCACCCTTCTCCAGCAGAGGCTGATGCCTTCCCAGCCCAAAGAGGGAGTGCCACCTGCTGGTGCTTCAAAAGAAGGTAGGCTCCTCTGCCCACAGCTCTCAGCCCTGGTCCCCTGCTTCCTCCCCAGAGGAAAGCCCCTCTCCTATTTTAAGAGGGTAGTTTACTACTGACTTTCCACTTTAAGCCTTTAAAGGTATCCATGGTCAAAAGTGATGCAAAAAATAAATAAAGCAGGGTAAAGGAGATAGGTGGCGGAATTCCATTTTATGTAGGGGGAGGAGAGAAAGGGATGTGGAGGAACAAACACATGGAGATATCGGGGAAGGGCATTCCAGAAGACAGAAAAGCAAGTGCAAAGATCTTGAAATAATTACTTCCTTGGTATGTTCAAGGAATTAGCAAGGAGGCCAATGTGGCTGGAGGGAGGAACCTGCAGGGGTTTTGAAGACAGAAGAACAGGAGTTTTGTTTTCTGGGTTTTTTTGATTGATTTGACTTAAAAAAGTATATAAAAAAAACAGACAACTCAAGGATGGCTCTAGTACTCTCATCCTGTGCAACTGAAAGGACGGATTTGCCATTCACAGGGATGGGGATGACTGAATAAAGAGTAGGTGCAAGTGAATAACTGGGAGTTTAGTTTTGGATACTGTACATTTTGAGATGTTTATTCAAGTGTTACATGTCCAAGTTCAGAGTTCAGGGCAAGAGATAAAAGTAGGGAGTATGAGACTGTATAGTTCGCCAAACGAGTGAGTGTAGACTGAGAAGTCCCAGATTGAAATGGGGTGCAGTCCCATGAGTCATGTAGAAATTGGGTGCAAAGGTGGACCCAGATAAACAGACTGAGAAGGTGGGCAGTCAGGGAGGTAGGAATAGTGTTCCAAGAATCAAGTGAGACTATTTCAAGGACGAAGTGTTCAACTTTGTCTGCTATTCCTAAAAAGTTTGTTAGGATGAGGACTGAGATTCGACAGTAGAGCAAAACGGAGGTCATGGATGATTTCGAGGAGGAAATGCAGTGGGTTCAAAGGTGTGATGAAGGTGGTGGAAAGAGAGAATAAAAAAATGAAACTGGCATCAGGGTGATTAAAGCAACACTTTGAGTTGTGCAGTAAAAGACAACACAGAAGTGGGGCACACGTAGGTGGTAATGTGAAGTCAAATAAAGTTGTGGGTTTTTTTAGATGGGAGACATTACAGCGTATTTGTAGGCTGATAGGTATGATCCAGTAGAGAGGTAAACTGATGACACAGGAAAGGAAGAGAAGACAATTGATAGAGTGATGATTTGATCTAAATAAATTTGGGCCAGGTCCTACAAAATTTGACTAGACCTAGAGCCTTTCCACTCTTCCCTACTATTCCTGGTGGGTGGAATAGTGGAACAAAGGATATGGAATCCTTCTTTCCTCCCTTCCCACTTATGCTTGTCACCAGTGGCCACAGACAGGACTGCCCTGTCTTCAAGCCCAGCTCCCTTCTCCATGGGGTTTTATCAACCCACTAAACCAAAAGATGTGACCCAGGCCCCAGTGGGAAAAACTTCTAAGGGACAAAGGGCAAGCTGCCCATGGTACACTGTCTACTTATTTGAGCCATCTGTGCTGGGTGGCCTCCTCAGGGGCCGCTGGCTTTTAGACCTGTGGAAGATGCTAAGCTAATATACCTTGTCCCTCAGGGTCAAATCCTTGGAGGTGTCAAGGGCGTGGGAAAGATATTCCCCTCAAAAATAACCTCCATCAGGTTTCATTTGGGTTAATAGTCACCCTTTTAAAATGCAAGTGCCCCAGGAAGATTCATTAAACTTATCAGGCATTTATTCTTTAGAGTGATTTTCCTGCACTGGTGGGGAGGCCTGATCATTTCTGGGACTTGGAACTCTTTGGGACCAGGCCTGGTACATTACTCAGTCAAAAAAACATCCTAAAGTCAGGGAAGATGAAAAAAAAAAAAGATCAAAATGGAGGCAGGAAGATCCTAAAGACCATTTTTATTTATCTCCCAGTTTGGGGAAGGGCCCCCAGCCTGCTATTGCTGCACAATCACAAGCAGCCATTAAGGTGGAAAAAGCATGGGGTGTGAGTAAGAACAATCTGGGTTTTAACCTGGCTCTACCATTCATCCCTTTATTAGCTCCGGGGTCCATGGAAAACTGCCTAATCTAGTTTTTCCTCTGTAAAATGGAGAGAGAGAAGAGAGATGTAAAGGAGGAGATCCTCCTCTTCCAGGGGCAACCTGCGTGTGTTGGTGAGGCCTGATAACCAGGCTGGCAGTGCCCCCTATATCCCACACGGGGAACAGCAGCCACTCCTTCTATAGGAGGCAGAGGGACCCTGAAGCTGAGAGGTTGTAGGGAGGTGTGTTAGGGTTAGGGTTAGGTATCCCAGCATGGTGAGAGTGAAGAGTCAGGGTTTTAGGTGGAGAAGACAGAAACTTGGTAGAAAATTTCAGAAAGAAGCAGAAACATGGATGCACAGGTTCTCGACTCTGGGTTCGGTTTAGCCAGCAGCCCTTCTGCTCCCGGCCCCTCCACACACACACCTGACATCTAGTCCAATGCCTGTCTTTTCTGAGCCCAGCCTCAGAGTCTCCGCTGCTCCAGGCCTCATCCGTTATGATGCCACCTTGGTTACAGGTTTTGTCCCCCGCCCCCAGTGACATGCACAGGTTGACACAGGCCAGGGGGTGACACACTATAGGATGACACAAGGCGCACAGGGTAAGAGTGACACACATGTGCATATTTAATCTCCTACTCATCCACCCACCTGCACACACAGTTCCAGACACCGGCACTCGGTCAACCTTCTGGGTCTCTCCTGACCACCCCTTCCCGACACGTAGGAGATGATGCACTGTCCCAGGTGGTGGCTGTGACAAGATGACTCGATGATGCCTTCTGACCTGAGCTAAATCCCAAGATTCTTGAGAAAGGCTCCTAAAATCCCTCCTCAGAACATGGAGTTTCTGTACGTGAAGACACACACTCATATGTGTATGCACATTCTCACACGCAGTCTCATTGACAACTCTCCCACTTGATGCACACACTGGCAGGCATTTGTGCACTTCTTTCCTCCCACAAGTACAAGCCTCTGCTGCCTCAGGTTTCTCTCCATCGTCGGGCTCTGTGTGCTCAGCTCATCCCCCCACCCCAACCCGCCCCTGGGATTTCCCTGACCACAGCCCCAACCCCACCCGTCTCCCGCTTCTCCTTCCCTGTTCAGCCGTCGGGGGTTCATGGGCGGGGAGGCGTCTCCCCAGAGTTGCTGCCCAGAACCACAGTTTTCCTTCTTCCACTCAGGATGGGGTTCCGGGGTGACGTCGAAGGGACAGCCCCACAGCGGGCAGCGAAGTGGCTGAGCTCCTAGCAGTTTGTCCCCGCAGCACACTGGTCGCTGCGCCCCCTGGCGGACGCTGGTCCCCGACGGGCTCCGGACGCGGAGAGGACTGAGGCGGGCGCGCGTGGGAGGGCGTCCCAAGGGGAGGGGTCGGCGGCCAGTGCAGGTCCGGAGGCGGGAGCCACCGGGCAGGGGGCGGGGGTGAGCCCCGACGGCCAGCCCGTCAGCTCTCGCCTCAGACGGGCGGGAGCCACGGCCCCGCTCGCTGCCCATTGTCTGCGCCCCTGACCGGTGCGCCCTGGTGCCACAGTGCGGCCCGGCGGGGCAGCCTCCTATCGTCACTTCAGCCAGCGCCGCAACTATAAGAGGCGGTGCCGCCCGCCGTGGCTGCCTCAGCCCACCAGCTGGGACCGCGAGCCATGCAGCCCGTCGCCCGCCCCCAGGGCTGTTAGAGCCAGACTGCGAACTCTCGCCACTTGCCGCCACCGCCGCGTCCCGTCCCACCGCCGCGGGCAGCAGCCAAAGCCGCCCCAACTGCAGCATAGAGCGGGCAAGGCCGGGCAGGCCATGGGGCACTGGGCGCTGCTGCCTTGCTGGGTTTCTGCTGCGTTGTTGCTGGCGCTGGCCGCTCTGCCTGCAGCCCTGGCCGCCAACAGCAGTGGCCGATGGTGGTAAGTGAGCTGGTGTGGGGTCGCCACTTGTCTCGGGGCACAGAGCCAGGGGCCAGCCCCATCCAGCTCCCACGCTCTGGGATCCGTCCGCAGACAGACTTCCTCCAGCGCTCTGACTTCCCTTTGAGACACCGAGGGGCGCTCTGGAGCGGAGCTGGTCCAGAAATTCCAGCTCTGGTGAAGTGGGGTGAAGGGTCCGCCCGGCGGCCCACGATACTCCAGGAGGGGAGCCCTCCCCCATCTAGCACTGCCTTTCTTCCAAGAACCCCCAAACGAGCTTCACGGTGGTAGTCACACTACGGGGCTTCCCAGACTCTGGAGAGAAAGGGCAGGCGTGCACTCCGAAAGAAGCCCATCAGCGGGTGGAACTCCCAAGCATTTCACGCCTTGGGTGGGCATGGACGGCAGGCCAGGATTTGCGAGCCAGACTGTCCGGAAACAGGCTCTGAGAGCCAAGGTGAATATCTAGTCCCTAGGCTCTCCATGCCTCCGCTGTCCAGCTCCGGGCGCAGGGCCCCCTAGCAGCCCTAAGATTCCTGGGAACACAGAAGTCTGAAAGCCAAGTCCTTTCAAACTAGTGAGTGCCTAAGCGCGGAATCGTTACCTTATTATTGATCTCTCCCCGCTCTTGTGGGCAAATAGCTCCAGGAAGAGGACAGGGCGAGCAGGACCTTTCTGGTTAGGGTTAGGGTGCAGGTCCCCTTCCAGAGCTTGAACTCCTCTCATGCGTCTCACCAGGGGCATCGTGAACGTAGCCTCCTCTACGAACCTGCTGACCGACTCCAAGAGTCTGCAGCTGGTACTCGAGCCCAGTCTGCAGCTGCTGAGCCGCAAACAGCGGCGGCTGATCCGCCAGAACCCGGGGATACTGCACAGTGTGAGCGGGGGGCTGCAGAGTGCTGTGCGAGAGTGCAAGTGGCAGTTCCGGAACCGCCGCTGGAACTGTCCCACGGCTTCGGGGCCCCACCTCTTCGGCAAGATCGTCAACCGAGGTGGGTACCCCGGAAGGTGACGCTTCCGGGGACCAGGGGAGCCCGGGGTCACCTCAGGGCACGGGCGAGCAAGTGCAGAGAAGATGTCCGGGGCATCTGCAGGGTCACAGAGTCAGCCTGCCAAGAGCTTCATGCCAGCACTAGCTCTGGGCCAGACTCGTTCCACCAGGAGGTTTCAACCCGTGCGCCTCGGGCAGGAAGCTTAGCTTTTCTGAGCCACTGCCCCAGCGAAAGGGAGTGCTGAGTGGTGGACGCTCGCTGGCCACCACTTTCCCGCAGTCCCTCTCAAAGAAGCCTGGGAGGCTGCTCTCTTGCCTCCAGCCCAGCAAGGCTTGCATCGCTGATGTGAGCTGGAGAGTTCTTGGCGGTGCAGAATTCTTCCGCTCCCCTCTATTCTCTTTTCCCTCCGGGGCTGCCCTACTTGCACCGAGAAGTCAAAATGAGCCCGGAGTCTCAGTAAAGCGTGATTACAAGTGTGGAGGAGGTAGCGTGCCCACACACGTGCTTTCGCGGGGAGACCAACTTCCCAACACAGCCGGTCGCCAGGCTTCCAGGACCCTAAGGGCGTGGGACTCAAAGATCCCAAGGCCTCCCCTGAAGGTGCAGGCTGCACCCCGCGTGCCCCCTCGCTGATCCCCTCTCCCATCCCCAATAGGCTGTCGGGAAACAGCATTTATCTTCGCCATCACCTCGGCCGGGGTCACCCACTCTGTGGCGCGCTCCTGCTCAGAGGGCTCCATCGAGTCCTGCACGTGCGACTATCGGCGACGCGGTCCTGGGGGCCCCGATTGGCACTGGGGGGGCTGCAGCGACAACATCGACTTCGGCCGCCTCTTCGGCCGGGAGTTTGTGGACTCCGGAGAGAAGGGGCGGGACCTTCGCTTCCTCATGAACCTTCACAACAATGAGGCGGGGCGCACGGTGAGCCTGCTTGAGGGTGTCCGCACCCGAAACGGAATGGCAGGGATCTCGGAGTCCCTGCCTTAGGCTAAGCTCGAACTTGGGAAGTAACGGTCGGTGTTGAGGCCAGAGGTTAGGGTAAGGAACCAGGCGAGGGCGTCCGGAGGGCGCGGGGGTTTGGAGGGATTCACAGAATGGAAGGGATGGTCTGACAACGGAGAGGTTAGAAGTCATGTAACCCATGGACTGTGTTGCCTACGCCCGCCAATGTTCAGGTTCAAAAAATAAGGCTGAGAGGCAAAGACAGATTCTCTGGGTGGAGCAGAGTTGGGTTTGGCTTCCAAATCTCTGCGGGACAAAAATTTCGTGGCTCCCTTCCTTTGGGCTCGGCTAGGCCTGGGCCTTTGCTGAGATCCCGGCGACGACCAGGAGGGGGCGGTATCCGGGAAGGTGGCTCTGGCTCTGACGGCGTCCCGGGCCGTCCTTTCTTCTCCTCCCCCCCACCCCACCTCCCGCCCCCCCCAGACCGTGTTCTCGGAGATGCGCCAGGAGTGCAAGTGCCACGGGATGTCGGGCTCATGCACGGTGCGCACGTGCTGGATGCGGCTGCCCACGCTGCGCGCAGTGGGCGACGTGCTGCGGGACCGCTTCGACGGTGCCTCGCGCGTCCTCTACGGCAACCGCGGCAACAACCGTGCATCGCGGGCTGAACTGCTGCGCCTGGAGCCGGAGGACCCGGCTCACAAGCCTCCCTCGCCCCACGACCTCGTCTACTTCGAGAAATCGCCCAACTTCTGCACGTACAGCGGACGCCTGGGTACCGCGGGCACGGCGGGGCGCGCCTGCAATAGCTCGTCGCCCGCGCTGGATGGCTGTGAGCTGCTCTGCTGTGGCCGGGGCCACCGCACGCGCACGCAGCGCGTCACCGAGCGCTGCAACTGCACCTTCCACTGGTGCTGCCACGTCAGCTGCCGCAACTGCACGCACACGCGCATACTGCACGAGTGCCTGTGAGGCGCTGGGCGGACTCGGCCCCTGGGAGCATTCTCCTCAAGCGCACCCCCAGACAGATTCGCTGGCAACTCAGACCCGGATCTGCGCCCACCGCGTCCCTCCAGCCGCACTCCGGGATTCCTACTACCTATCCCATCATTTCTCCCACCTCCTCAGACCTGGGGACTGCTGAAACCACTTGCCTGGGGCGGCATGAACCCTCTTGCCATCCTGATTGACCCGCCCCCGGACCTACCTCCCTCCCTCTCCGCGGGAGACCCCCTTGTTGCACTGCCCCCTGCTTGGCCGGGAGGTGAGAGAAGGATTGGTCCCCTCCCCCATCAGGGTCAGCTCCCGAGGCGAAGCTCTGCCTCCTCCACCGCGCGCAGCGACCTGCCTGCCTTTCTCCTTCTCTTTTAACCTCCGTTTTCTCCAGGTCCCCACATGCCCTTCCCCTTCTTCTGTTAAGGGTGCACACCCTGAACACACACCTGGGCATCAGGGCCTTTCTCCTCTCCACCTACAGCTGAAGTGGGAGGTTCCGGGGTGAGAGGGCAGCTGTGGTGATGTGGAAAATGAGGTTGGGGACCCGGGAGAAATATCGCCATTCTCCCAGCCTATGTCATGGAGCCATTGAACAGCTGCGAACCATGCCTCCCTCAGCCACCTCCTACCCTCTTCCTGTCCTGCCTCCTCATCAGTGTGTAAATAATTTGCACTGAAACGTGGATACAAAGCCACGAGTTTGGTTGTTGTAAATAAAAACTATTTATTGTGCTGGGTTCCAGCCTGGTTTGCAGAGACCACTTCCCACCCCAACCTAATTCTTCTCCATTCTTTTGCTCTCCAGCCTTTTCTGACCCCTCTTTCCCTCTCCTTAGTTTCTCCAAGATGCCTTTGCATTCCGGAATCAGTATTTCCTTCCACTGTAGCTATTAGTGGCTCCTGGCCCCCACCAATGTAGTATCTTCCTCTGCAGAATAAAATATCTATTTTTATCAATGACTTGGTGGCTTTTCCTTGAATCCAGAACACACTATTGCTTACCTCCTTTAAACAAATAGGATACACTGTTGAGGGACTGGTTTCCTGACCCTGGAAGAGGACTCTGACATTCTGTCCCTTGGATGACCCTGATGAGGCCACTGGGGATCCAGGTCTCCAGATGAACCCAGTCAAGAGCCAAAAGACACTACAGGGTCCTTCTTCCTATTTGAACACCAATTGGCTGTATGATACTGAGAAAGTCCATAACTTCTTCAGTTTCTTGCCCTGCTGAGTGGGGATTAAACAAACTTGGAGAACCTGCCTTTCCTATGTAGAAGAGCTGTTGTGAAAATCGCTACAACTAAGTGATAGCTATGATGGTGTTCTGAAAAGAAACCAAAGAAAAAAGAGAAACCCAAACAGAAAGGGTGCTGTGGCTCATGGGTGTAGAGGTTTTGGTCCCCAAAGCCTCTCTGGGCCAGCTGTGGTCAGGGTGTTGGGCAACGGGGAAACCACTCTCCTTCCCAGGACAGGGAAATGCCATATTAGGACATCAACTTCCAAACCGTTGGCTACAAAGAACAGGTGAAAAGCTGAGAGAGGATAATGGGGGAGAAGAAAGGAGCAGCAGGGTTAGAATCCAAATAGAGGTTAGACTTTACCAAGTGTAACTGAAAGGAAACCCAACTGTGGTCCATAACCAAACCATGAGGTTAGCCATTCCCATAGAAAGCCCAAATGAGGATTCTGTTGCTAATAACACCAACATGATACCTCTGTGTGCATTTCACCAGATCGGAGGGGAGAACTAATTTCTCCTACAGCCCGAAAACCTCTCTCTAACTCTAATCCACTCCCTCTCCCTAGGATTAGGTCTAACCTTAGCCTTAACCTAACCTCAGGCAAACCCTAACTGCTTGCTAAACTCTAATGCCGGTCTCTAATCCTAACACTTCCCCCGCCCCAGGGGAGGGCTTGAAGGACCAGGGGAGCTATGAAGCACCCCACCCCCTGAGGGCAACGACTGATCCCAGCCTACTGGAGAATTTCCCCCTCTCCTCAGTACTCTTTGCTGTTGTTGCTGCCTCGCACCACTCCCTGGATGTGTGAACTCTGACCCATGTTGGCCTTTGGGATATGTGTGGGGGTAGGGAAGTGGAGCCAGGAGCTGCTCAATCCTGCAGTGATATATCCCCTTTCCTTTCTCTCCATCCACCAAGCTAGCACCAGTTCAGATTTGATAGGCAGTTGAGGAGGAGGAATAGAAATCTGACTGATCCTGGGCAGAAGGTACCTGACAGGGTTGGGTGTCCAGTAAAGAACCCCCTGCGATAATGTCCAGTCTATAATCCAAAGAGCTATTAGATCCCCCCAGAGGCAGGAGAGGAGATGTGGGCCCCTGCCAGACAATACCCAGATTTAGGGAGAAGCAACAGGGTGGAGTCAAAGGGTTGGCAGCTGTCCCCAACCACTCTCACCTAACTTCTAACAGTAAGAACCTGGAAGCTGAGGGGGGGTGGGGGCGCTCTGAGCTGTGCCGACACAAAAGAGCTGGAAGAAGGGCAGGGAAGAAGTGAATCCTGTTCTGGTCCTAACTAGACTTTCAAAAACTCCGTAGCTTTCTTGGCTTCAGTTGCTTTGTCTATTCAACAGGGATGATTACTGGCACTTAGTCTTCTTCAGGAAGGTGATGAGGTTCAGACAAGATCATGTACATGGATGTGAAACACAGGGTCATTTGAACACTTGCTGACATCTCTTCTGTGCCAGGCATATGCCAAATGCTGGGGATACAGTGATGTATGAGCCATGGAGCCTGCTAGAAGTTTACAGTCTGGCCAGGGAATCAGGCATATCAAGATATTGTCAGGATAATGGGAGCAGTGCTGTGAAGGCTCAATGAAGTGTAAAGCCCTCTGCACAAGCATGAAGTTTAAAGACAGACTCCCATACTCATGTCCTCAGCATGGAAGTCCTTTACTTCTAGCCACAAGGACTTCAAGGGAGGGGGTAGGGAAGTGCAGAATGGGACTGGGTCCTCAAAGGGACATGTGATAATAAAGCAAAAAAAAAAAAGTAAGCAAAAGAAAAAGAATTTTTTTAAAAAGCAAAAGGGCTAGATCTGCAAAGCACTACCTAGGAGCTAATTATTGATTAGGATCACATGTGGCATCCTCAGACGGAGCAGGTAAATCCTGGGGAGGAAAGCAGCAGTGCCCAGAGCAGGTCCTGGGTGGGGGTCACTATCCTCCCGCCCACCTCTGATCTTCAGGTGGGATCCGAGACCGGCAGGACCCCGGACACAGGCTTGGCTCAGTGAGTGAGGGAGGCACTGGTCCTGAAATATCCTGGGGGGAGCGGAAAAGCTGAGAGGACTGAGGCTGCACAGTCCCCAGGGGGTCAGCAAGCCGGCACCACACACACCCTGCCACACGCACCCTGGAAAAACCCTGTCAGTGGGGCTGCAAATACCCCAGGGTCTAGCACCCCCCACCCCCCACCTCAGGCTGGCTCAGTCCTCCTCTCCAGGCCAGAGGGAGAAAAATAACAAAATGAGGAGAAAATAAGCTGTTTGGCTGTGGTGTGAGCAGGAATATCCATGCAGAGCTGCCCACCACTCACCCTTACTCACTCTTTCCACACCCAGCCAGGGCGCCCAGCATGAGACAGACCACCCCCCTGCCCCCTCCCCCGTCTGGGCTAAAAGCAGACGCTGGTGAGCGAGCAGCAGGTTATAAATATGCCCGGGGAACTGCCGCCAACTCGCTCCCTTGTCATCCCCTGGGAGGGTATAGGGTGGGGTGGCTCCTAGGGAGGAGCCAGGGCTGCCCTGTTCCCTGGGGCCCAGGAGGAAGTGGGGCTTCCAAGAGGCTACTGCATTTTTCCTCCCTTTTCAAAGGGAAAGAGCCACTGCCACTTCATTTTTCCTGGACATCTGCTCATCTGCTCAGAGGTGGAGCCCTCATCCTCCCTGGGCCATAACTGGGAGTTCAGAATGAAAGGGCCCAAGTCCATTCACTCCATGTCTCGGTGGAGCCCAGCGCTGCTTCTCCTCACACCCAACACCAAAGTTCACTCATTCACTCAACAGATATTAACAGAGGACCTGTTGAATGCCTGGCCCTGTGTGCAAGCATGTCTGCACATACAAGCGTGTGCATGTGTGTGTGCAGGCACACAGCAGCCCCCACACACCCATGCATGCACACCAGCTCCAGCCCCTCCCCCGACTTGGTGTTTCCACGAAGGGTAAAGCTTCAGGCTCCCGGTTCCACCTCAGAGTAGGTTTGGGGAGGTGGGGCATTGAGAACAGGGCCCCTAAATATTCCTGCTTTTACTACCTCCCTGATAAACGAGAGGGTCCCTTTTCTCCTCCCTGCCCAACCATCCTACCAATGGAGGCACCACCCAAGGAAGAAAGAGCCACTCTGTGGGACGCTAGGGGGTACCTGCCCCGGCTGCCAGGGCCCCCTGCCTCCCAACCACTTGCCAAGTAAGTACCAAGCCGGGCAAGAGGGGGCAGTGCCACCCTGGGAAGCTCCAGCTCTCCTCCCCCAGAGCCGAACCCCTCCCTTCTCTCTCCTCCCTATTAATCCTCGGAAGTGAAGGGGCCGTCCCTGGCGGCCCCTCAGCCCTATTGTGGCCCCTCGCCCTCCTCGGCTGGCGTCTAATTAACTCCTCCTGCCCCTGGTTTTATGTGCCCCCCTTACCCCACCTTGTCGGCCCCGCCCCTCCGCTCGCCCGCTCCCCGCCACGGACATTCCAGCCCGGCTGGGCTGGTGTGCCAGGGCAACCAGGGCCGGACCGAGGCCTAATCCCCCCGCCGCCTGGCCCGACTGGGAGAGCCCCGCTCACCTCCCCGCTCTCTGGGGGCTGCTCGGCTCTGCGGTGGCGGAGACACACAATCGGGACAAAGGCGCAGCCCCCAGGGGGCTAACTCAGCCTTCACGCCCAGGTTGTGCGGCATTTGGGGAGTTTAATGAATTGTCCATCACGCCTTTCAGGGCCCGCCCGTCAGCCTGGATTAATCTTCGGAGCCCTGGTGGGGTAGGAGACACTAAGCCTGTATTTATTACTCTCCCATTGTCACTAATTGAGGTAATTATCTGTGACTCTGGCCTGGCCAACAATGCGGCATTCACTCCCGGGACCTCGATGGGCCTGGCTCCCACTCTCAGCACCAACCCTCCCTCCTCTCCTCTCCCAAACCCGCCAAGGGCTAACTGGAGCCCTGGAGCATGATGGGAAAGTGGACAATGTCCCATAATGCTTCACCTCCAGACCGGTATGGAGTTGCAACTAGGGAGAGGTCCCTCTAAAGCAGGTGAGAAAAGAAGGCCGCCTGTCTGGGGACAGGTTTGGCTGGCAGAGCCCTTGAGCCACAGAAGAGCATGCCTCTGGGGTCTTTGATTTTCTGGACCCTCATCTCTGTGTTGGTGGTGCCAGCGTCTCTCAGGGTCCTTCTGTGAATCCACCTTCATGCTCCTGTAGCCTCCAGAGTTCTAGGGTATTAGGAGGCCCTATCTCATACCAGGTATAATTTAGGGAGGGCCCTAAAGTTTCAGGGCTGGCAGAGCAGTGTGGGTGGGGGAGGTGGGGAAAAAGAATAGGCTTGGGCTCAGGGGGAGAGCAAGAGGAGCCATCACAGGAAGGAGCACCGAGGGCTCACGCTACTGTGGCCATGCAATAGCCTTAGGGAGAGACTTGGATGTGAAGAGGGGAGCAGGGCCAAAGAGCAGATTTCACATGGAGATGGCTTCCCAGGTCAAGGGGATTTGCCCTGGGGAACAGGTGTGTGTGTTTGTGTGTGTAGGGGGGGTGTGTAAAAGAAAGAGAGAGAGAAAGATAGCAAAGGCAGTTTTGGACAGGACGAGACGATCCTTGAGGGTAGGGGCTGTGTCTTGATCACTGTTGTTTTTCTAAGAGCCTGCACTGTGCGTGGCACATAGATCCTAGCAAATGAGTGTATAGGTGAGGCCTGTATGATCATTGGGGTTAAGATCTGTCGACTCCTCTGCCACAGCCGCACACAAACTCTTCATTCTGCCTCAAGGCTTGCTGAAAGGAAGTTCCGACCACCTGGGGACAGTTCTTGAAGGGCACATCACCAGCTACCGGTGTCAAGGATCTTGGCAGAACCCAGTGCTACACTCGGAACATCGCCACCTTGTGGTGCCTCTTGGGAGAGCTACTGGAGGGACCCCAGCCAAGGAAGCAAGGTCATCCCTGGCGGGTGCGGGGCATAGGGGAAGGACGGTCACACCAGGCAGCAGCAACCCCTCCCTTATATATAGACCCTGAATTGCTGTGCCAGTGTTCCTGTGGCACAGTTTTATCATCTGTTCCTTCTTTCTGCCAGCATCTGCTGAGAGCCTGCTCCAGGCCAAGCTTATAGGCAATACAGAACTAAATCAAAGGCACTACCCTTGATTAGCTCATGGTCCAGTAGAGAATGACACAAAACCTCTCTGCCCCTCACCTCTCCCTCAGTTCTTCTCACTAAAGCTCAAATGTTTGGGTGTTTAATATTTATTTATTTGGCTGAGCTGGGTCTTAGTTGCAGCATGCAAGATCTTTTAGTTTCAGCAATACAAGCTCTTAGTTGCAGCATGTGGGATCTAGCTCCCCTAGCTCCAGCTCTCCTGCATTGGGACCATGGGGTTTTAGCCACTGGACCACTAGGGAAGTCCTCAAATGTTTTATCCTTGCTTTCCTGGGATACTTCCTGATGTGGTTCCCATCATTCCAGGATCCCATCCCTTTGCAACTCTGCCTTCCCCAGAGCCTGTGCTGTGTTCTCCCACCTCTCTACCTTCACCCGCACCCTGGAAAGAACCTTTTCCCCACCTCCCCTGGCTGAAATTCATCTCAAAGCTGCCTTCCTCATGAGGCTCTTCTAATTTCCCTTGGCAAAGTGGCCTTGCCTCCTGACGCACCTTCTTGGCGGGGCTTTCACTAAACCAGCAGCACACACTGGCTGCTCCATGGGTGGAACATCTGTGTCTGTTATTCATATGTGTATTGGCTTCTAGCTTTCTGAGGGCATGGACTCTACGTTTTGCTCATCTTGGCATCTCTTGCAACACTGAGCTAGGCACATCACATGCCCTCACTAAGACAGATGGATGGTTAGATGGATGGATGGATGGAGGAAGGCATGGATGCATAGATGGAGAAATTAATGGGAGGGTGACAGATGAGTTGGTGAATGGATGGATAAATGGATGGGTGGGATGTATGGATGCACAGATGAATAAACAAAAGGATGGATGCATGCATGCATGGATAGATGGATGGATGAAGTAACTCTTCTCTAAAAAGATTCACAAAAGCTTACGTAAGGGACTTGCCTGGCAGTCCAGTGGTTAAGACTTCCCCTTTCAATGCAGGAGGTGTTTGGTTCGATCCCTGGTCAGGAAGCTAAGATCCCACATGACTTGCAGCCAAAAAACCAAAATAAAAAACAGAAGCAACAATGACGCACCAATGAAGACTTTTCAAATGGTCTATGTTAAATAAAACTTTTAAAAGAGGCTAAGTAGTACCAGGGGCTTCAAGGGAGGGAGCCCCCACAGCAGGACATGAAGAGGAGATAATGGATCCAGGCAGATAATGGATCCAGCCTTCCTTCACTAACACGTGTACCCTCAGTGACTGGTCTCTCAAAAGCTTGGGCATATTCTAACTGCTTAGAAGTTGCAGGTTGGGAGCCATTCCTTCCTTTATGCTCCCCTAGACCCTGCAGGAATGCTTTTATGAACATATATTACATTGTACTGCCTGCACTATGATGACTCTGTGGGTTTCCTCTTCCAAATCCCTTCCCCTGTTTCTCATACAGCCTAGATATGTGAACTCCCTGAAGACAGGTAACAGGTCTGAGTCTTGTGTGTGTCCCTAGGGCCTGGCATCCATGTTCAATGGGTGAGTGAACAAATGAGTAACTGGGTGAATGCACAATATCTACATATTCATGTTCAGCCATCTCTCCTTGTCCTCTCCTCCTCCTCACACACACACACACACACACACACACACACACACACACACACACACACACTCCTGACGACAAGTCCCAGAGTTATGGCCTGGTTCTTTGTTTCATTTACCCATTTGTGATCTATCTCGGGAAGTCCTAGGGCTCTCCTGAGAGTCTGAAGGGGGAGGGGGCTCTTAGCTCCCTTCAGAAAGGGGCTTCCCTGGGAAGAACTTGGCTGGTGGAAGGGTAGGCGCATCCTGTGGTAACCTGAGGGCTGCTGCCCAAACCTGAGCACACTCTCCAGCATTGCCGTCCCTACAAGGCTGTCCCAACATGGGGTGGGGGGAGTGCGGTGTAGCTGTGGCCTCTGTCTTGAGGCTGGCTGGCTGGCAGACGCAGCCAGATTTAGAAGTCATTTTCGCAGCAGGGAGCCTCCAGCCTCCCACCCACAGGGCCCTGCAGGGCCAGTCTGAGATATGGCTCACCCAGGGCTGGCCCCCTGGGCCTGTACCAGCTCCTCCCCTTCTCCTCTCTTACCCTTTCTCCCAGATCTTTAGCAGCTGGTGCTGATTCCACCCTTAGGAAAAGATGCAGGAAGTCCTGGGGGAGGGGGGATTGCACTTGACGTCCCAGCCACCCATGCGCTCTCAGTACACCATTCACCCAGTCAAGGGGCTGCTTGTCTCCACCCCAGGAATCCCCTCTCCTCTCAGCCTCTGCTGCCTCTTCCTCCTATTCCTTTACCTCTACTCCTCTCTTCCCATCTCCCAACCTAATACTCCCAACACTAAAGAAATAGCCCTAAAGGGAAATAACAGAGTTCAATACATATATCACTTACTGTGTGCCAGGAGATGTTCTAAGTGCTTTACATATTGAATCATTAATCCTCCCAACAAGCTTGTGAAAAACACACTATTAATAACTTCATTTTGTAACTGAGGCTGCTAAGGCACAGAGAGGTTGAGTAACTTGCCCAAAGTCACACAGCTAGTATGAGGTGGTGGTGGTGATGGTGAGTGGTTTAGTCGCTCAGTCGTGTCTGACTCTTGCGACTCCATGGATTATAGCTCACCAGGCTTCTCTGTCCATGCCCAGGCAAATATACTGGAGGGGGTTGCCATTTCTTTCTCCAGGGGAATCTTCCTGACCCAGGAATGGAACCTGGGTCTCCTGCATTGCAGGTGGATTCTTTACCGACTGAACTACAAGGGAAGATCCAATATGAGGTAGAGGCAAGATTTAAACCCAGGCTGCCAGGTCCCAGAGTCCATGTTCTGGATACAACACTACCATAGTTCTCTAACAATGACAGCAGTCTGCATAAGCTCTTAAAGCTAGCCTCCTGTGTGTTCAGCCTCAAAGAAACCTAGGCAGCATTGTGGAACCCCCCTCCCCAGGAATAGCCCCTCTACTTTCCCATGCACCTCACCTCTCCTGACACTCTCAGAGCCTGGGAGCCCCAGGGCTACAGCAAAATCCAGGCAGAAGCTCTCACTACTGCCCTGGTCTTCCTCAGTCTTCCTCCTAGCCTGAAGTCCATCCTGTTCTTAGGCCCAGAGGGCAAAGGCACACATCCCTGGGCTGGACCAGGCTCACCCTAGCTTGGCCTCTGTTTTCACTCCTGCCTTTATCTTCCACATCTCCTCTGAATGTATCCTCAACTCCAGTCAAACCAGACCGTTTGACAATTTCCTAAACAAACCATTTCCCTTACATTCACGCCTCTATTTTTGCTGTCCCTTCCGCTTGGAAACCCTTTCCCCAAATGCTATCTCAGATGCCTACCTCCTCCATGGAGCCTTTCATGATCTCATAGAATCTGTACAATCTGCCTTGTTTGATTCTTTATAATACTTAACACCCACTGCTCAATCTATCATTATTTACGTGTTTTCCCTTCACCCCGTCAGGCAGGTCTTACTCATCTCTTTCTTGGAGCTCAGCTCAGTGCCCAGTTCTTTTCAGGTGCTCAGTAAATGTTTAGGAGTTAGAATCAGCAGAAGTTAGAACTGTAGGTGGAAGGAAGACAGAACTCAGAAACCTTTGATCTCTGCCCAAGGTGAACCCCCACTTACTTCACTTCCTCCAGCAAGAGCTAACTTGAAACCTGGCAGTATGGTTTCCAGGCAGGTTCTGAGATTGACGGACCTTTCCGGGTGACTCTGACCAATGTTATCCATTTAGATTCAAAGCCCCCAAAGACCCCTACCCCCCTACCCCGCCCAACCCCTTTCACTGAACCAAGGTCAGACACCCAGTTTAGGGTCCAATTCAGCGGCCTCCCTACCCTGCCCCCCTCCCAGTCCTGCCCAGTCTCTCCGGGTGCGGGTGGGGAGCGACACTGAGATAATTGGAGACCAAAACTCTAAGTGGTTTGAGAGCGGGGCTGGGGATCGGAACGCTGAGCCGGAGTTGCTGTTGGCAGGACTCGGTGGGGGTGGGGGGCAGAGGCGGGGCCGAGGGCCGGGCCCAGGACTCGGCGACTGAGTCTGAGCGAAGCCCCCGCGCCTGCCTAGTCGACGGCTAAATTTACCCAGGCTGACTCAGCCCTTGCCCGGAATGGGGGGTGGGGGGAGTGCATCGAAGCAATGGGAAGAGTCAGCGGGGGTGGGGTGGGGGGCAAGGAAGGGAGAGTCCGCACTGGGGGAGACAGGGGTGGACCGGCGTTTCCATCAGAAAAAGGGGTCTCCTCCACCACCCACCAAGTAGGAAGGAGCGCAGGAGCCCTGGGGGGAAGGATGCTGTGGGGAATGGGTCGGTGAGAGGAAAAAGATGCCAAGGCTGGACAAAGGGAAGCTTAGATTTATTGAGCGCCTGCTGTGTACCAGGTACTGTGCAAGGCGCTTTACATACATTATCGCATTAAGTCCTCACAACAACCCTGCGAGGTAGGTGTTTATAAACCCCCATTTGACGGATGAGGAGACTGAGGCTCAGGGAGGTGAAGTGATTTGGCCGAGTTCACATGGCTAGTAAATAGAGACAGGAGGTGTCCGAGATCGAAGAGAAAAAATACTTCAGTGTCTGAATCCCAAGCTGTTTGGTGTGGACGAGTACAGAGAGGGGCTCCGCGCGCTCCAGAGGTCTGCAAGGCCAGAGGCCTACTCGCGATCTCGCATGGCTGGAGACGGCGGGGCAGGGGACCCGCGCGCAGGAACTAGGGAGCAATTGATTAACTGGCAGTGCTGGGGGTTGGCAAGACTCGGGGACTAGCTACAGGGAAATCCGCGACCTGCGCGCGCCCCGTAGTGGCTACAGCGAGTATCACACCCCACACCTACAGGCTTTTGGGGACTAGCCTCTTCCTTCCCTTGTTGGTTTCTGGAAGAGGCAGAAACATGTAAGACATTCTCAGGATTCTCTCAGATGGGTGATTCCACCTGGGTGGGAAATAGTGGTAACTATTTAGAGCATCACCGAGGAACACTGGGGAGGAGGAACAGGGGAAGGCCTAAGGGTCCCAAGCTGCTTCATTGGGTGCCTTCCCTCCCCAGCTCAGACCACCACAAACTGGGGACAGTGAAAAGGCCGCCATCCTGCCCTGCCTCGGGGATCCTACACCTAAACCTGAGAGACTGGAATAGGAGCCCTTGCCCACTTACTTGGCTCTTCTGCAAACCCTGCACGGTCTCTTGGATTGAGAGTGAATGCAGGTGTCCATGAAGCTACCCAGAGACCCTCAGACTCTGTTCACTTATTCCTAACTGTCTTGTGGAGGGGAGGATTGAGATAAGAGCCTCTCCTAGGACTCCAAAACATCAGGAATGGACCTCAGAACCCCCTCATTTTACATACTATGGGAACTGGAGAGGGGAAATGACTTGCTTAAGGTCACCCAGCAAATCAGTGTCAGAGTTGGGGTTGGAACCCGAGATCTGTGAAACCAGTGACTCCTCTTCTGCTTTGCTGGTGGCTTCTGCCAAGGGCCTGTCACCTGATCACCTCAGTCTGAGGCCTCTCCATCACCTTCTTCCTTCTGCCCAGAGGCCCTGCCCTGCAGTTCCCCTGACTATCCCATCCCTGCCCTCCTGCCTAACCCCACCTAGGCCTCTGCTCAGCTCCATGTTAGTGCAGTGGGCCCTGCAGAAGACCTTACCCACAGGCCCTGGGTGGAGCAAGCATTCAAGTCTACTGCACACCCTCAACTCTCATGAAAAAAAAAAATCTTGAACTGACACGTGCTCCCTCTCATCTGTGTGCCTTCTATGCTGAGTACAGGAATGGGTGGGTATAGGTAAGGGGTACAAGGAAGTCTGTAAGGAAGAAAGGGGACACAAATACAATAATGGGCCTCTCACTGTTGCTCCCTATTTCCCTGTGGAGTCCCCTTAATGTCCCTCGCCCCGAAGAGGACCTCCTCGTTTTTGCTGATGGCACCTACAATCTCTCGGGCATTGCTGTTCAGCTCGGCTGTCTTCCCGCCTTCCGGGGGCCCGGTCCGCTCTTTCCGCCAGGAGGCGCCCGAGGCTTCTGTGTCGCTCGCATCAGAAGAGCTGCTATGGACGCTGAGCTCCGCAGCTTCGTCTGAGTCGGAGTCCGGGGCGGTGTGGCGGCGGATGCGAGACACGGCTTCCCGCAGGGCCCCGGCATAGGGTCCAGGGGCTCGCGCCCAGCCCCGGCCTGTGCGCCGCAGGCCGGACGCCACTTTCTCCGATCCCTCGGCACCGCACGCTCCCCCCGAAGCCGGTGGGCCTAAGGCTGAGTGCTCTGGGCTACCTGGCTGCGTGGGGGGATCCTGTAGGTTTACTTCGCCAACCGGGAGCCCCAAGATGCGCGAGGCGCGCTCCTCCAGTGAGGAGTCCTCGGGCTTCCCGCCCTCAGCTTCGAGCCCGCGTCCCTCACTGGGTTGGAGAGAAGGGCGACTGCTCAATGGCAGCTTTCGGCAAGGGGAGGGAAGGACCGCGGCCCCCTCTCCCTCCTCTTTATTGGGTTTCGGTTGGCTGGGGGCATTCCCCACAAGGCGCGGCACCCCGGCGGGCAAAAGCTGCACATGCTGGGTTCGAGGGGTCGGGACGTACTGGGAGCGTATCACCACGCAAGTGGCATCAATGACAAAGACGCCTTCCCGACGAGCGGGGCCACGGGAACTTCGGGGCAGGGTGTGGGGGCGTCGGGTCGCCTTCCAACCCTCCAAGGTCTCGGGTCCTGCCTCCCCTCTATGACCCAGGGACTCTCTCCATCCCGTGCCTCCTGGAGCCCAGGGTCTGGGAAGGGTCTGGCTATGCCGGGGCGGCTGCTTTTTAATGGAGGGAACCCAGCGTTTGGGGAGCCAGGTCTGGTCTCTCCCTTCCCTCCCTTCCCCGGAGCCCTTGAGATGGGGTCTGGACCTGGGAGTGGGACGCGGGGGGCTAGGGGTGGCAGTGGCAGACCCCGCAGGAACGGTGCCTGGGCTCCCAGCGGCTTTATCTTGGGGATGGCCGTCGCTACCACTCTTCAGGACAGCAGCAGCCAGCCTCGGGCTTTTCTCCGCGGCCCCCTTACCGGACTCCAGCCTTGGCCTGTCTGTTCCACAGCCTGGGGATCCCCCCAAGAGACCCCGTCCCTGACGGAGACCCCAGGCCCCTAGGACGTCCCGGTAGATCCGAGGATCTAGCCTCTTCTTTGCGCACCCTCCCTCTGTCCTAGTCGGCGCAGAGGTTGAACAGGCGCGCGCCTGCGAGGGCTCGGGGCCTCGCTTAGTCCCCAGGGTCCTGTGGGGGCCCTCGTAAGAAGGTGGAGCCACGTAGGGTGGCGGCCGGTCCCAGCGGCGTCGCGGGGCCATCCCGGCAGCGCCTCTCAGCAGCAGGTGAGCCTCGTAGCTGGGGGGCCCTGGCCGCCGACCAGCCCAGGGCCCCGCCCACGGCGCCCCAGGATTGCTCTGCGGCTGCGCGGATGGACGGGGCGGTCGCCCTACCGACCCCAGGCGCTCGGGCCTTGAGGGAGCTGGGAGCCCGGCAGAGTGGGCCACCCGAAGGGCGTTCCGAGGCTCCGGGCGGGGCCGACCAGGGGGACTCCTTCGGGCCCCACCAGCCTTGCGCCTTTTTCGCTCGGTCTCCTTGGCCTCCCGCTCCTGCGACGCCGCTTTCCTTTTCTCTTGCTCCCGGGCTCGGGCCTCGGCCGGGGGCCCCGCCCGCCAGTTGGTCGCCTCCTGCAGCACCCTGGAGGCCCAGGGCCGGCGGGGCGGCGGCTCAGGGGATCCCGGGCGCGGCCCACACCTGGGACAATGAGCAGGAACCCAGGTGAGCAGTTTGTGGGGGAAGGGAGCCGAGGTCCGGGGAGCTGGGCGCGCTGGAGGCCACTTGGGGCCACCGGGTGGAGGGGTGTGTGTGAGTGTGTGCGCGTGTGCACGTGCGTATATGTTAGGGTTGAAGTCGAAGCGGGACTCCTCACCATCTCTCCATGCACACTTTAACAGTATCTGCCCCATCTCATCTGCCCTTTCTCACGCCCACTCCTGTGCCCCCAAACAAACGGGATGAGTCAGGCCCCAACCTTCGGGATGGGGTTGGGGGAGGCGTGGAAAAGAGAAGGCAGCTCTGGCTGGTGCCCACGGGAAGGTCCGGACCCCAATCCCTGCCCCACCTCTCTCTTCCCCTTACCCCTCCTTCACTCACGTGCGGCTCTGGGGCCCGCGGACCCAGTGGCTGGCCTGGAAGTCCATGAGCTGTCGAGGAGGGGCGCGGCGACTATAATGACAGGAAATAGTCTTCACTTCGATCACCAGCAGCTTGGATTTCTGCACCCAGAGGCAGCTGCCAGACTCCTCATCCTTGAGCTCCCGGGGGCTATCGGGCCCCTCGGAGAAGAGCTGGCCATCCAGCATCCTGCCCCACCCCACCCCGGCCCCCCACCCTCCCACCCGCCCCGAAAGCCCCCTCCCAGCCCGGGGAGCTGGCGCCCACTGCAGAGCGGCAGGCCCAGCGACTGGGGACTATATATACCCAGGCACACGTGTGTGCCTGTCTGTGTGTGTGTGCGCGCGCATGTGACACGGCGCGGACGGCTCCGCGCTGCTACCTCCCCCACGTGCACGACCGCCCCCTGGGGCCCGGGATTGGGCGCCCCTTCCCACTGCTCTTGTCCCGCAAGCCTGATGGCACCCGCACGAGTGGGCAGGGGAGTTCTTATTCTTGCCAAGATGACCGTGCCCCCCCCCCCGCCCCCGTCTCTTCAACCTTCCCGCCGGTTTTAACCCTTCATTCTCCTGCTTCTCGGGGTGCCTGACCAGCAGCGTTCTGTCCCTGACATCCTGCCCCAGACTTTTATTTCTTCATCAGAGAGGTGATGGGAATGGAACTCAAGGTCTCCGCCTGCCACTCTCTGCTGGTTTCCAGGGGGTTGGGGTGCAGAAAGGGCTGGCCCACGGCTGGGGGGTTTATTTTTAGCGGCAGTGGCGTTCGGGCGCAGAGAGGAGATGAGTAACCAGCTTCCATGCGGTGGAGGGAGGAGGTGGTGGCTTGCCTGCAGCCTTTGTGCAACTCTGGGGGAGAGCTGCCTCCAAGCTCCAAAAGGGTCACCCCCACACCCTTAACTCCTTACCCTCTCAGTGTTGTGCCCAGGGCTGCTGGCACAGCAGGACAGGAGTCTGTCTTAGCCATCGAAGCTGCCCACACTTTCATCCTTAGATGTTTGTCCTTGGGCACCCATGGAGCCCTCTCTCTGAAGCAAGCTCTCCCAACCCCCAATCCAGAAGCCAGGATTTGGGGGTCCTACTGTTCTCGGCCTGAACTCTGCTCAGACTTGTGGAGGAAGGAGTGCTTACGCACTTGCACCCTTTCAGAGGGTATAGAGGAGGAACGGTGTGCTTCCTTGGCTAAACTAATCCCCTAGCAACTGAAATGACACAACTGGCCCCCATTTTCCAGTGTAGCACTCTGTCACCACTACCACAGTGCCTAGCTCGTTCAAGCCCCACCTGGAGTGAAGCTCAAGGTGCCCCCCTTTTAGGCTCATTCTGTCCCGGGTGGGGGTGGTTGCCTGCAAGCCTATACCAGGTGTCCCCTGATTCACCATGGTAATGTTAGTGGCAGTGCAGCCCACGCCAACCCTTCCATGCAGAGACTTAGCAACCATGCCTGGCAACCATGGCAGCAGCTCCAGTGGAGAGGAGGGGTGCGGGGAGGTGGGAGAAAAGAGTGTGTACGGCAACAGTGCTGAAGAACGGATAATGCACCTCTCCTGAGGAATAGGTTAGAAGGCTATGAGGCTCCCACTTTGTCCCTTGTCTTTCCTTCTGCTCTGTCCTCATACCCTGAGACTGCCTGGTTGGGTTTTTTGGGGGGACAGGAGAAGCAGATCCCAATTTGTTTTCCACTCAAGTATACAGAGCCCTTGGACACAGACCCTTCCTTTTAAGGTGATGAGCCAGGAGGGTTGTTTTAGGATGGGCACCGACTTACTGGCAACCACGGAAACAAAACCCAGGCTTCCTGCTCCCTAACATGGACCTTTAGAGAGAACCCAAACATCCTCTATCCCATCCGCTCAGCCCGCTTTACACCTACCAGCTACACCGGTGGGGTGGCTCTTGCTTGAAGCTGCTTCCTTCCACCCAGGTCCCACCAGAGCCCCAAGGCTTTAAAAGTCCTTGCCTCCTCCCTAGACACGATGGAATGTGACATAAGGCGACATCTGTCCTTTCCATCATGCACACACCCACACACACATAAACATACCCTAATTCTAATAACTTATAAGCCTCCCTCCCTCAAGTGTGGGAATGTGCTGTGAGAGCTTTGAAGGGACGAATGCAGAAGCAGGGGCTTTGGAGAAGCCCCACAATGCAGCACTGACAGAAGGGCTTAGAGCAGTGCCCGGTGCTTCTCCCTGTGTTCCATGGAGAAACCTGGTTTGGAGGAACCACTACAGAATAGCCAGGGTCATGAATTATCAGGCATGGTCTGGGTAGGGGCAAGGAAGTACTCAGAAACTCCTTCAAATCTAGGATAGGAAATGGTACCATATCGCTAAGGCAGTGGTGAGACAGTCTCCAGAATGTGGTTCATACCCAACCATCTAGCAGCCCTTATGGTGCCAGTTGCTTGGACTACTGCTTTGGTCCAAATAGTTTCAGCAGAGGGAGAGGGTCTGACAGGGTGACCATAATCCTGCTGCTCCCCACCCCTCACTCTCCAGCTCTTATCTACCTTGGAAGAAAGGGATTTATGAGTTCAAAGACAGTGTTGGTTGAGCAAAATCCAGAGTCCAACCTTCCCTAAGAAAAGTGGATGATAGCGACAGGTACCTCTGCCAACCCAGAGGAGACCCTCGGTCTTTCTCCTCTCTGGAGACAGAGGCTTAGCGCTGTTACGGGAGTTTCCTTGGGTGCCAGCTACGGTCCAGGCAGAGGAGAAAGCGAGGTGATAAGGGGACTGCAGGGAACAGGGTGGGAAACTGTTACGAACAGAGAATTAGACAGACAGTGAATCTGATGTAGTGGTATAAAGTGCATTAAGTTCTAAAGCAAGACTGTTTGAGCTCAAATCCTAGCTCTACTTTAACTGTGTGGCTGTAGGCTAGTTACTTGGCCTTTTTGTACCTCAGTTAAAAAAAAAAAATCTGTAAAACTGAAATAGTATCTACTATTGTTCTGAGGATTAACTGAAGTAATATATGTAAAGCACTGAGAATGGTGGCCGGCACACAGTTTAATATGTGTGTGTGTTTGCTATTATTGTTCGTAATGATGAGCTGAAGAAGCCATATGAAGTAGAAACATTGGAGCAATTACAAAAATCAAACACCGAAATACCATGAAGAGGCTCCTGTCATTTTAATTAGGTTTGCCAGGAAAAGCAATAACCTCAGCTAACCATTCTGCCCTCCTCCTCCCTGCAACTCTCATCTCCTTTCATATGCACACAGCACAGGAAGCCAAGGGTCCTCCTCCCCATGATCCTCCCCACTCCCATTAGAGGAAGAAATGCCACTACATGGACTCAGCCTCCTCCATACAGCATGAAACATGATGAATAAAAACATCTTTATGCAGAGTCCTGTTATGCCTATTTTCTTAGGGTGGAGTCAGGGACAGAGGCAAAGGCTGGGTGAGGTCTGGGGATCTCTTAGAGATCAGGATTTGCCTGAGGAGCACAGAGTCCATAGGTCACTCAGAAAGGGGGCTATGTCTAAAAAGAAAGGGGCTAGGATGGGCTAGGTGAGGATAAGGAGAGCTAAAAATCCATTTTCCTTCCTTCCCAACATGTTCCCTCCTCCCATGTAGAAGGGTAGGGGGCTCCTGGGCAGGGAACAGCCACAATTCTCTAAAGGTCTCATCTGTGGTTCCCAGAGCTTTGGGCAGGCAGTGAGTGGGGCATATGCCCTGGTGCTGCACGACCCCTTCCCCTGGCTCAGGGCTTCTCTCCGCCTGTGAGCACCAGCGCCTGCAAGATGTCAGACAGGGATACAATCCCCTTGACCACATCATTCTCATCCACCACTACAAGTCGGTGAACCTGCACAGAGCCAGGAGGGAGAAAGGGATGTTTAGTGCCAGCCTCAGTTAAGGTGAGCCCTTCAGTCCCCATCCTCCATGCCAAACCCGAGCTGCTCCCCCAGCTCCTTTTGGACTGCTGGGCCCCTACCTCTGCTTCTACCAGCCTGTTGATGATGGCTTCCAGAGTCTCATGCAGGTAGCACTTGAGAACACCCTCAAAGTAATGTGATCGGTGTTGCAGGGCTTTGGTCACTGACACATCTAGGTTGTTGTAGGTCTTTTCTGCTGCCAGGTTCTGGGGAGAGAGAGGAAGATTCATGCAGGGAAGCAAGGGAGTCCCAAACCCTGAGCCCACCCCACCTCAGAGTGATTTCAAGTAGGTGTCAGCCATGCCCACAAGCCACGCCCAGCTCATTCAATTCCTTTTCAAACAGAATTTGAAAGCTTGGAAGCTTCTAAAACCCTTAGGTCCCAGAAGAGACTCTTCTCCCTCTCCACATTCAACACCCCACCCCTTTCCCTACCTCCCAACCCCGCCCCCACAATCACTCACGATAACATCAAACTTGGAGTAGATGTCCACCACACGCCCTAGGGGGACAGAGGCAGCTCAGCAAGGAGGATCTGGCATCCACGGCTCCCCCTGCCTACAGAACCACCTTCCGGGCTGAGCTGAGGGGACAGCAGATTTTCCCACAGCCTCCCTGGAGCCCTCCTCCCTGTGCCCGATCCCTCACCTTTCTCATCCACCACTGGCAGGGCTGAGACTCGGTGCTGTACAAAGATGCCCAGAGCCACGTACACAGGGGTGGTGGTGCGGACCATAGCAATGTTGGCATAGGTACCAATCTGTAGCTCTTCCAGAGACTTAGACATGAACTCTGGCTTGGGGAACTCGGTGATCTGAGGAAATAACCAACACCTTGAATTTTTTTCAAGGCCCAACCAGTATATAAGAAGTAAAAACTGGGCTGAGGAGCACTTACAAATAACTTGAGGAACTTGAGGATGCGCTTGTGGGTGAGGATGTACAAGGTGTTGCCTGATTCCGGGTCAATAACTGGCAGCCTGTGGATCTTGTTTCGAATTAATGAAGAGACAGCATCAAACAAGCTGTGGGAAGGTAGGGATTAACGATAAGTTCCACAGTGGTGGGCCTGAGGGTGCTGGAGTAGCTCTTTAGAGTGTGCTTACAAACAGGTGGTTAAGGGAGAAGAGCAGGGGGTTCAGACCAGACCTAAAGAATGTGCGTGCGTGTGTGTGTGTGCATGTGTGTGTGTTTGGGAGGAGGGTCTTTTTTCTCTTCTGTTCCTGGCTCTTTGGGTATCTAGGGCCTTAGCTATGCTGATGGCAAGCCTCTTTCCCCTTCCAGACAAATGGATAGGTGGAACTCACCTGGCGTTAGGAGAAATGCAGACAAGTGGCTTAAAGGAGTCCTGTAGGTACACCTCTGAAGGGAAAAGGGAGGTTCACAAAGTATTACCATGAAAAACTGTTTCCCAGGAAACTCTCCATCCCTTTATCCTTTCATAGCCCTCGCTCTCCACATACCTCTCCAAGTTTCTATCTTGTGTTCTTCCAGCTCATAGATCTGCACCTGAAAGCAGAGGCAACAAACCTAAGACTTGATCTCGCCGCTTTATTAACCCCTTGTAGTTTGCTTGGAAGAAAGGAGATGAGAGTGAGGGACTCTGGGCAGGGAAAGTGGTTTTGGTCATGGGTTCAGGAGCCTTACCAAGGCTGATTTATAGTAGCGGTGCAGGATATTGATGAAATCAGTGATGGTCAGCATGCCTAGAGGCCAAGATAACAGCCCTCAGCACTGCTCAAAAGCTTTTCTCCATGCCCAGTACAAGACACCAATAAAACAGTGTTCCAAAAACTGCTTACCCACAAAACTCTGCTTCTTACTATCCCACAAAGGGGCAGCCCGGACACCATTAGTCACCAAAGCAAAGAAAGCTTTCTTTACCTGTAGTGAAAGAGTAATAACCACAAAGGAAAATTCACAGGAAGCAGGGCTAGAAAAGAACAGGGGTTGGGTATGCTGGGGAAAATGGGAGCCTAACCACATAGAAGGACAAGCTTATCACCCTTGGGATGAGGTAGGATGAGAGGTATTGAACCAGAGGCTCCGAGGAAGGGGTAAGGGAAAAGAGGATTTCACCCACCTGAAGGGAAGTATCAAATACAACCAGTTTTGAGCTTGTGGGAATCAGGTCATAGCAGCGATGAGACTTCATGAAGGAAGTATACACACTATTGTTGGATTCCGGAGTCTCTACATAGGGTGAGATAGTTAGTAGCTTCCTCCCATGCAACAACTCACAATCAAAAGAGGCAGAAAATAAAAGTGTGGCAGTTGCTCAGATATTTACAGCATGATTTATAAGGCCCCCTTATAAAGGACAACAGGAACAGATATTCTGTTTTGTTGCTATTGTTCCCACAAAACCTGGATAAACTCCTTAGAAACCATTTGATCCAACTTCACCCCCAGGAAGAACTGTATCTATTGGCTCCTTAGGCAAAAGATGGCTGACTAAAACAAAATCTATAAAACTTTCATTAACCTGTTCTAGTCTAAAAGTTTTTTTTTTCTCACCTTTAACTCATTTTCCTTCTCATATATTTAGCACATTTTCACTTGTTCTCTTTCTCAATTAAAATGTAATTAAGCGTCTTAAAATCCAAGAAGTAAACTTCTTAAAATTCTTGTTAGACTCACAGATGAGGAAGTCATGGTCCAAGGTGGGCCATTTTAGAACAGCACTAAGTTAGAGCCCAGTGCTCAACTGACCTGGCCGCAAACAACCTGAGAGTCCATCCTGGGATGACTGTGTGAATCAGACATCACCCCACCTACTCTAGACAATGGCTGTGTTTGCCTTTCCATTCCTCTGACTTTAACTGCTTGTTCTATTAGAGCAGCAACCCCCAAAAGAACAGCCCAAATGTGCTACATGGTATGCTTGTATATCTAAAAATATTATGTCATTTAATCTGTAAGGCAAATATTGTCATTTTTCATCGGAGAAAACAGACAGAAAGACATAAAACAAAAACTGCTCAACGTCATATCATCAGTAACGAGAAAGGCTCAAACACAGATCTACGTGATTCCAAAGTTCTTAAATGCTCTTAAATCCTTATCAGTTGGTTTTTTATTTTTAATTTTTTTACCAAAGTTATATAGGTACACAGTTTAGAGAGTCAAATAGTTCTATAATTTTGTTAAGAAAAACTGCAATTCCTAGCACCCACCTCCTTCCACCCCTCCCCAGAGATGAAACCTCGTTAGCTGATTATTTTGGTACTTATTTCTATGTCTATAAATAATATGCTTATATTGCTACCTTTTTTTTTTCACTTTTAGGCATTAACTATTATCGTGCAAGGAAGATGACAGGCACTCTCTATTATCATATGAGGAAGATGAAAATTTTCAATTCTATGTCCTACCAGGACCTCATTATAAACCTGTACCTCCTAACTCTCCATTCTCCCAGAAGTTAAATTACATCAGTATTTAAATAATTTGACTGAATATTCATTATTCTGAGCTACCTCAAGTAGTAAACTCTGATTTTTTTTTCTTCACAACTTTATTTTCCTTGGAGTTAATAGCTGTCTTTTTGTTTGCTTAGTTCTCTATGTTTAGTACTTATAACTAATTCAATCCCCAAACTCCTTACCAATTGTTTAAGTCTCCTTTCAAGAAATTCAGAAGCATGGGATAGTCTATCAATTTAACTACCCAAAGAAGTCTCTCTGGAGCCTTCTGACCTGCTCAAATCTGGGCTGGTTTGCCTGCCGCGCACTTCTGTCATCTTGAGATCTCCCTTCATTTCCGTCCTGGGACCCCTTTCACGTCTCTCCTGCGTTTGCACTCTTGTGTCCTGTATCCCATGATTTCCTTTTTTGATTATTCCCTTGTTTTGGTGAAGCACATTTTCCAGTAGCTTCCTGAGAAAGGGTGCAGGGGAGGTAAATTTTTTGAGATCTTGCACCCTGCAGACATCTCTATGTTACCCTCATCTTTGATTTAAATTTGTCTGGCTACAGAATTCTAGGTTGAACTTTATTTTCCTGCAGAATATTGAGGGCACTGCTTCACTGCCTTCCAAGCTTCTGGTGTTATTGAGAGTTTGGGGTCCTAGGCCCTTCTGATTCTTTGTATATGTCTTGTTATTTTCTCTCTGGAAACTCAGGATCTTCTCTTTGTTCGGTGTTCTGAAATTTTATGATGACTGTGCTTTGGGAGGGGGGGTGAATTTCACCCGTTGTGCTGAATATTCAACGAGTTCTTTCAATGTGAAAACTAATGTTCTTCAGTTCTAGGAAATGTTCTTGAATTACTTCCTTGATTGTTTCCTTCCCTCTGTGTTGTCATTTTTCTCTTTCTGTAACTCCTATTATTTGGACTTCCAAAACTAACCCTTAACGTTTGTTTTTGTTGTTTTTAAAACACAGTAGTTCCCCCTGCCCCACTCACCTAATCCAGGGTTTTACTTTCCACCGTTTCAGTTACCCATAATCAAACCTTGTCTGAATATTAAATAGAAAATTCCAGAAACAAGCAATTCATAAGTTTTCAATTGTGTGGCATCCTGAGCAGCGTGATGAAATCTCTTGCTATTCAGCTCAGTTCCAACCCTGGGAGGCAATCATCCCTTTGTCCAGCATATCCCATCCACTACTCATTAGTAGCTCTCTCAGTGATCAGACTGTCATGGATGTTATCACTGTGCTTGTGTGCAAGTAACCCTTATTTTGGAGGATGTCTCTGATGGCCTAGCAGTTAAGACTCCGAGTTTCTTGAAGAAGGAAATGGTAACCCATTCTAGTATTCTTGCCTGGGAAATCTCATGGACAGAGGAGCCTGGCAGGCTACAGTCCCTGGGGTTGCAAAGTCTGGCACTAGTTTAGTGACTAACAATAACAAACCCTTATTTTATTTACTAATTGGCCATAAAGCATATGTAAAATTGAAGCCCTAGTGCTGTGTGTGTGTGTGTGATGAGTCGCTCAGTGGTGTCCAACCCAGGGATTGAACCCATTTCCTGCACAGCAGGCGGATTCTTTACTACTGAGCCACCAGGGAAGTCCTAAAACCTAGAATGCTTCCTATAAGTGAAAAGGTGAAAGTTCTCAACTTAATAAGGCCAAGAAAAACAATCATATGCTGAGGTTGCTAAGATCTATGGTAGAAATGAATCTGCTATCTGTAAAACTGAGAAGAAACAGGAAATCATGCTAGTTTTGCTGTTGCAACTCAATTGCAAAAGTTATAGGGTCAGTGTGTGAAAAGTGCTTAGTCAAGATGTGAAAGGTATTATGTTTGTACAGTAAGATATTTAGAGGTAGACAGACTGAGAGACGCAGGTTTGATCCCTGGGTTGGGAAGATCCCCGGGAGCAGGAAATGGCAACTCACTCCAGTATTCTTGCCTGGAAAATTCCTTGGACAGAGGAGCCTGGCAGGCTATAGTCCGTGGGGTCACAAAGAGTCAGACACGAATGAGCACACATACACCTTATTCTTATTAGACTGACCAACTACATTCACATAACTCTTAGTATACTGTTATCATTGTTCTATTTTATTATTGTTGTTGTTAATCTCTTATTGTGCCTAATTTGTAAATTAAACTTTATCATAGGTATACACGGGGCTTCCCAGGTGGTACTAGTGGTAAAGAACTCGCCTGTCAATGAAGGAGACACAAAAGATGTGGGTTCATCCCTGGGCAGGGAAGAGCCTCCCCGAGGAGGGCACGGGAATCCACTTCAGTATTCTTGCCTGGAGAATCCCTTGGACAGAGAAGTATGGCAGGCTACATAGTCCATATGGTCGCACAGAGTCAGACACGACTGAAGCAACTTAGCATGCATACACTCATAGGTATGAATGTATATAAGTCATTACACTCATAGGTATGTATGTATGTAAGTCATTACACTCATAGGTATGTATGTATATAAGTCAGGATATACAGGAAAAAAATTATATATACAGTTTAATACTATCTGTGGTTTCAGGCATCCACCGGGAGTCTTGTAATGTATCCCCCAAGGATAAGGAGGTACTAACCACTGTTTCTTTTTTCTATTTCCTCTTTCTTCACTTTTTTCCTTTTTCATCATAGTTTATTACAAGATACCAAATGTAGTTCCTTGTGCTATACAGTAGGACCTTGCTGTTTCTTTTATATACACAGTAGTTTGTATCTGCTAATCCTATACTCCTAATTTATCCCCCTTCTTTCTCCTTTGGTAACCATAAGTTTATTTTCTATGTCTGTGAGTTCACTTTGATTTTTAATTCTTACTTTATGAGAGATTTCTTCAACTTGATCTTCCAAACCTCCTACTTAGTTTAACACTTTTGCTGTTATATTTTTAATTTGTAAGAGCTCCTTTTTTCTTTTCTGAACATTCCTTTTCTTTAAAAAATTGCATCCTATACTTGCTTCATGGTGGAAATATGTTCTTTGAGTAAGTATTAACGTTAGTTTTTAAAGTGTTCTTTATGCATTGACTTTTCCTGCTGTTGCTTTTTTTCCTGTTTATCTTTTTCTTTTTTCTTCTTCATTTGGGGGGACAGTCTGGATCAGTCTTTTCGCATTAGAGGCTTTCTTTAGATGTCTGGTAATCCTTGGTTTAAAGGAGGATTCAAACCATATTTTAAGAATGGAGTCTTTAAAGCTGATTAGAAGCTTTATCTGTGTAGATGAGTCTTGTTAACTGTGAACCATTTAGATGGGGAACAGTCAGTACTTATATTTTTAGGTTTTTCCTTCAGTGGGATTCTGAAGAAAAGGATTATTCATTTGACTTTGTGCTTGAGGATGAAGTCTTTTCTATCAGCATTCTGAAAACTGAGTGGGGGAAAAGGACTAGGGTCTCAGCATCCAGTATAGTTCACCTCACGCTCATGTTTTCAGCACAGTAGCTCAGCCCCTTTCTGTACCTCCAGTCTGTGCCAAAGTTAGGATGGGCCGTTTTCCAGCTGCCCTTAGTGGGGTAGGAAGTCTTGGGATGTGACTCCTCCTTCGACCTTCGGCGCTTCTGGGCTTTCCCCTCTGCTAGTTACAGTTGAGTTTTCTCAGGTATGCTAAGGCATTTACCACTCTTCTGTCTGCTTTCCAGCTTCCAAAAATTCATTGCCATTGTCTCCTTGCTTGTTCTCCCTATTTTGATGGTTTTTGTACTTTCAAGAATAATTCCTTCATGGTGGCTTTAGTGGCTTTTTGTGAAGGAACAAAAGTAGATACATGTATTAAACCCACCATCTCTAACTGGAAGGCCACCATTGTTCAGCAAATTTGAAAACTCACAGACTCCCAAGAACGTGTCTTTTGACACCAGTTCAAGACATGCTACAATGATAGCTAAATAATATTATAGGCTACAGGCCTGCAAACATATTTGGTTTGGTTTTCACAGTATGTAAATAATTAATTTAAATAATTAAAATTAGCTGCCCAATTACACAATTCTGGAGATTTATAAGAATCCAAATTCTCAGCTTCTTTTCATAATCAGAAGATCTGACAAAACTAGGTCTTGAATTCCTGAAAAGCAGCAATTAACCAGACTAGGTTAGTTGCTGCCTCCTTTTAGATGCAACGAGAACCAGTTTATTGTAATCATATGCAACCCACGTCACTACTTGATCCATGTAGACAATTTGAGTTTCTTACCCCTGCCTCAGTTGATGCTAATGCAAATGCACTCAGAAACACAAAATAAGCACTGACATCACGGTGCAGTCATCAATTATAAAGAATCATCCAGGTAATTCAAAATATGACTATATCAACTTTTTTGGATACTAATGACATGAAAATAGAACATTTAAAAATTCTTGTGGAGAACTCACAGACCTTTAATAATATATCCCAGAGTCTCATCCCATATTTTAATCCTCTGAGAAAGTATGTACTCCTAATGCCTTAAACATGTGAGAAAAACTGAGTGTTCCTGGGCAAAACCCTTTACCAGAGATGCCTATAATTTTGCTTCTTTCCAGATGACCGGGTTGGACCACCCTGCTCTAACCAGGTATTTGGGCAGATGCTGGAATTCCCTTCTCCTGTGCCCTGAATTTTAGGGTTTAGTGCCTCTATTTCTGGATTAGTTCTAAGGGTTTTCAAGTCCTTTCTATAACTTCTTGTGTATACTCAGGGGGTTTAGTGAGATCACTGGATGATAAAATCCTAGTGGCATTGTTTGGGCTACTCAGAACATACCAGGGACTTCAAACATGGTTAGCCAGCCCAGAGTTGCCTATGAAAGTTCTCCCTGTACCTCAAAAGTTTCTCTCAAGTGGTCTGATGACTGAAGATATTAATCATCCTCACCCTGCCCAACATTTATTCTTAGGTGATCCTGGAAAATCACTTGTTCCTGATTTATGTAGTTTGGCACATTATCTGGCCCAGCCTTGATTTTCCCAGGGAAGACTCTGGGAAAAATTCAAAAGCACTGCTGAATACGAATTAGGATCAGGCTATTGTTTTCATACCAGTTTCCTTTCCTCAGTAAACTTACCTTGAAGATGCTCATTTTCCACAGCTGGGTAGCTATCTGAAGAAGGGACCTGGAAAGACAAGAGAAACAAAGATTCAGCCTATCTTAGGCTCCATCCATTTGAGCCTGGCAACATTCGGGGAAGGGCTGGTGAACTAATGACTTCCTTTAAAGCACTACAAGGTCCTTTAGCAATATTATCTCATTTAATCTTTATAACCCTGAGGTGAATACTATTATCAGCCTTATTTTCACAGATTAGGAAACTGAGGTTCAAGAAATATTAAGCAAACTGCCCATGGCTGGCAAGGGGTGAAATGGGGATCTGAATACAGGTCTGTGTGGTTCCAAAGCTCATGGTCTTATATACTACATTGGCTAATGAAACATTTAGGACTTAAAAGCTGACACTAGAAAATATGAGCTTAAAGTTGGCCCCACAAGACTTTCACAGACCTATTTATAAAAATATGGAAGCTGGAGAGACAACACTGCTTTCCTTCAAATAGTCACTAAGTGTAGGTGTAGGCACCCGAGTCACTGACATACAGCTTACCACGAGAGAGGGCTGCATCTGGGGAGGGTCCCAGCAGCTGACTGTCAGCAAGGATCAAAGTTTGAATGACTGAGGGGTAGATGAGAAGGATAAATGTTCTGAAACTAGGGAACTGAGTCCTCTCAACACCCTTGTGAGTCAAAGGCTGCTATAGCCCAGAGGGGGCTGGTTTCCCAAGTTTCCTTGTTTATGACAGTCTGAGATTAGAAAGTGCTCTGAATACACAGAAACCTTCAGAGCATCTGTGCTCCCTCAAGTGGGAACATTTAGAAATTTCATTGTTATCTAGGAACCCAGGAGAGATCATGATCATTTTTGTCTGCTGGAATCAATAGTTTTGACTCTATTTGCTCTTTTTGGGTAATATTCCCAAAGTATCTTAAAGTCACACTTCACAGTGACTTTACTCACAGTAAAGTCCACAGCTGCAGCCGTAACATGAATTTAAAGGCCTTGGCTTGAACCTGGGAGGTTGGCTGGTAAACAGGGTCAAGCTGGTTGGAGAGCTCTAAATTTCCCTCCTCTAATAGGCCAGGGTGGGGGCAGGGGGGTAATCTCCCTCTCTTCTCTCTAGGCTGCATAAGACTTTCATCATGGCCTGGCATTTTGGCATAGCTATCGGAACAACAGCCTCATCATTTATAAGTGGGAGAGAGGACTGTTTAGCAGTAAAGCAGTCTCACAAAGACCTATACAAAGAAACAGAAACAGTGACTTCTGTAGAAATTATTGTACCCACCATATGATACTTACTTACTTCACTGTGCTACAGTTATTTTGTTCATTATCTATCTAAACAGACTGTAAATTCCTAGAAGCCTGAAACTATCTTACACTTCTTTGTATCTTTCTCTCATATCACCTAGCATGTGGGTTTGCATATAATTCTCAAGTGTTTTGCTTTTTAACACTGAAACTGGTAATGATTCACACTGATATGGACAGAGAGATCTAAGACTACATTACAGAGACAAAAAAGAGACATACAGCTAAACAGAGACATAGATACCTACATAAGAGTCAGATACAATTGAATATGACTTTCTTTCCACCTATTTCTCCACACAGGAGTGGGGCAATTATGTCTACTCTCTCTACATTTAATAACACAGGGGACTTGAGACTACTGTACTACATAAGTTGTTGTTGCTAAGTCGCTTCAGTCGTGTCTGACTCTGTGCAGCCCCATAGATGGCAGCCCACCAGGCTCCCCTGTCCCTGAGATTCTCCAGGCAAGAACACTGGAGTGGGTTGCCATTTCCTTCTCCAGTGCATGAAAGTGAAAAGGGAAAGTGAAGCCACTCATTCGTGTCCGACTCCTAGCGACCCCATGGACTGCAGCCTACCAGGTTTCTCCGTCCATGGGATTTTCCAGGCAAGAGTACTGGAGTGGGTTGCCACAGAGACACAACCTATATCTGCTACAAGACTCACAATTTCTTCCAAACTCCTGATCTACCTTTCCAGTTGTTTGCTGGACCACCACAGATGTCACAGAGACTCCTCAAATGCTTCAATACAAGATAGAACAGCATCTGTCCCTCCAATCCTATTATTTTTAACTGTGGTTCCCACCTCTGCTTTTGCATTGCTCTCTTCCCAGGTGCCTGAACTGTGGTCTTGATTTCTCCAAAAATGAGCTATCCTAACATGCCTACTTAGAATGACAGAGCAGGGTGTGACCTAAACTTGTCCTTAATGTCTATTAACTAAGCTGCTATGCTAGAAATAATTACCTCAAATCCATCTCACTCCTTTCCACTTTCACAGCTTTAACATAGCCTCTTACATCACATTTCTGCAACATTCTCTAAACTGTTATCCCTGACAGTTTAAGAGAAGAGGAAATCTATTTCCTCTTCAATTCGTCTTTCATGCTGTCACTAAGTTCTCTCCCCAGGCATTTCAGAAACTTGGAAGGGAACTTCAACTCCAGGAACCAAGAACTCACTACTCTCTGAAGTAGCTCCTCCATTTACAGAAAGTCACTAGGAATATTCTTAAAGTACACTCACTACCTTGCTCATAAATCTTCTGTGTGTGTGTGTGTGTGCGTGCACTGTCATGTCTGACTTTTTGCAACCCCATGGACTGTAGCCTGCTAGGCTCCTCTGTCCATGGCATTTTCCAGGCAAGAATACTGGTGTGGTTGTCATTACTATTCCAGGGGATCTTCCTGACCAAGGACTGAACTTGTGTCTCTTGTGTCTCCTGCATTGGCAGGCAAGTTCTTTACCACTAGCACCACCTGGGAAGCCCCAAATCTTCCATGGGTCGCCTTATTACAAAACAAAGTTCAGACTTAATGTGGTATGCAATATCTTCAACCTGACCTCAACCTACTTTCCCAGTCTTTTCTCCAACTATAACCAAAATCCAAAGCTCCAGCAACATCAGCCACTGGCTGACCCCCAGTTAATCGCTACACACCCCAGTTTCTATGCCCTTGCTCACACTGTTCTCTCAACCTGCAATGCCCTCTTGTGGGCTGACAGTAATTTCTCCCTCCCTTCTGCTGCCACAGTCCTTTTTTTGCATCTTAATGATAGCATTCACTACAGTCTACCTTAAATAACAGCTGTCACTGACTTACCCTTCCTCCACTGCAGCTAGGCTAAGCATTTTCAAAGTGGGGTTTTTCTTTTTTTCTTCATTTTATTTATTTATCAGCTGCACCACGTGGCCTGTGGTATCTTAATTCCCCCACCAGCAATCGAACCCAGGCTCTGGCCATGAAAAGGTTAAGTCCTAACCACTGGACTGCCAGTGTACTCCCCCCCTTTTTTTTTCTTTTTAGAACAATTTCTATTCCAAGAAACTTCTAATCCAGTACATAAAATATGGCTAAATTAGAAAATCCATACAAAAATGCTTTGTAAGCCATAATAATTTATAAGTAAAAAATAACATCATTTTGAATTTAATGAAATAAGACCTTTTATTTTTGCTCAAAATTCTCCTAATCTATAAGAACTTACTCCCTTGCCTGGGTGACCAGTTGAAAATCACTTTACTTTGGCTTGATTTCTTCTTTATAATCTGAGGGACATGACCTCTCTGCAGGCAGAGAAAGAGCACAATAAGGGAATTACTCTGGGCACGTAACTGATGGAGAGAAAGGTGAACCTGCAGCCATCATACAACTACAGTAGGAGATGATAAAAACCAGGAGAGGAAGAGCTACTCTGTTTGACAAAGAATACATGGAAGGAAGGAAGAGAATGGGAGAGTTCCAGAGTGCCAGACCAAGGCTCCTGAGAATGAGGAGAGGTACAAAGAGATAGTAGGGGACCTGCAGCAACTCTGGGAGGGCCCTGCCACAATCTGTCAATGCCTGCTACCCAAGAAGGAGATAGGCCAACACACCTGCTTAGAATCGCAGAGCAGGGCATGACCTAAGCTAGATCAGGGACACAGTGGCCTCTAACACTGGAAGATTCCCTCCTTGAGGGAAACCCCACTTTTCAGTCTTATTAAGGCTAAGTTATCTCGCTGAACACCTCAAAGCAGTATAAAGGTCTTTCAGACGTCCCTCCTGCCAAAGATTCTATGGATCACACTCGGAAAACTGGGGACCAGGTGCTACCTGCAAGCGGGGGTCCCTTGGAACCCCCTGCTTCATCTAGGAAAGCTGGCTCACGACCCTTCTCTCTCAGGCAAACCTCTGAAGGGCTTGAGGTGCTAAATGAGGAGGAGGTCCGAGATCGCCAGGGAGTGCGTGGGTTTCAAGGAGGGAGGCAGGAGTCATTGCCCGCTCGGGCTTAAAGTACGGTGGACCGAAGGCAGGCAGCGGCGCGGCCCAGTCGCTGAGATGCGCTCAGCCAAAGAGCGGAGGAGCAGGGTCACGGTCTAGGACAGACACCCTACTTCTCGTTGACTGGGCACCAGCGCCGGCCCCGGTTCCCCAGTCCCCTGACTGGGGTCTCGGGCTCCACAGCGCACCCCCGCCTCCCGCCACCTTCCCGCGCTCCTCACCGCCTCCATCGCGAGAGACGCCGGCTGGGTTCTTTCGCTTTAGGAAGCTGGCCCGGGGCAAGGGGGCGGAGAAAGCCCCGCCCCACGTCCGGTACCGCGACGCACTTCCGCCAACGTCAGAACCTACGCAAGCCAAGGGTGGAAAGCGGGGAGCTCACCCTTCCGTTGTGTCCTGGCCTCGGAAACCGCCCTCCCGGGGTCCACTCAGACCTCACTGATCCCACCAACGGCGAGGGTGACGGGACGGAGTCGCTTGTATTTAAAATGTTCTTTTTTTTATTTGTCGTTTAAAAACAAACTCGGAAGAAGCAAAATCCAAAACTTGCCCTTTGCCTCTTGCAACATAAATTATGTACAGTTCAGAATGATCGCTGATACAAAACATGCCAAGGACAGGGGCGCTGGGGTTGGAGGGAGAGAGGGCGCTTTAAAAAAGGGAATCATTTCATCCGTTGTTACGAAGGACCAACCTTGCTGTACAGGATACACACAACACAAAATAAAGTCTTCACGGGATTCACACTTGTCAGAGATTTATTTTTTAAAAAGGGGGAGGGTCCTGGAGGTGAGGGGAGAAGACCATAAATGGGAAAAAACTGAAAATTGAATATGTGCAAGTGTAAACCAACCCAAAGTACAAACATGGGGGGGGGGCGAGGGGGAGGGAGGGAATTCTGATGCAATTATACAGGCGGGGTACTTAAAAAAAAACCAACAACCAAAATTCCAACCTTGTAGCTTGGGTCTGAGTTAGTTTATATAAAAATTAAAAACTGTATAAGGTTTCTTCACTAAATTCTACAGGACTATCAGATACCTAGCATATGCTTACAAAGTCTGCCCCATCCCCTTTTCCCAATCCCAGGGCCCAAGCCCCAATCAGAGCCTGACTGGCAGGAGCCAATCTCCCCTTCCCTGTAACCTAGACCTTCTGCTCTTGGAAAAGGAACACCCAATGGCTATGGGGGCAGAAGCCCAGTCTCCCCACTGTGATCTCATTACAGTGGTTTCTGTGGGGGTGGGGGATCTTATTCTCTTAAACATTTGCAGCTTGAAACAGTTGAGGAAGCAGCTTAAAAAAAAAAATTTCCCTACCCCCATCAATCCACAACCCCCCAAATTCAAAAACAAACAAAAACAAACCTAAAATCACAACAGCGACCGTGCTCCCCCTCCAGCAGGCCCACCCATACACCACCACCAAGCCCACCCCCACACTCCAGACATTTGATTCTTGAAAATATTAATTACAAAATGCCCTTTGCCCACAGCCCCTAGGAGAGAACTGCATATAAGCTTCATCTTCATCCCCATGGCTCCCTACCAGAGAGGGGTCTGGGGCCTCACCCACCCCCTGACCTACCCCTACCCCCAGGAAGAGGTTCAACTGCAGCACAAGCTTGGGCAGAAAGGGGAAGGAAAGGGAGGCAGGGGAACCCATTACCCTCTGGCTCCCCCTGGGGCCAGCTCACTTTTGTGCGTTATAACATAGTCCAACTATACAAAAGGGGGTGGGAATCGCCCAGCCTCTATACCCCCACCTTACAGCAGTCACAGCCAGGGGGTGGGGAGGAGGGGGTGAGGAAAAGGGCGGTAGGTTGGGTAATGGAGGGGGCTCCCCCACAAGGGGAGCTCCATGTATCCGCCCCACACCCCCCTACCATTTATAAACTGGTTTTGTAAAAAGAAAATAGATATATTTATATAGAATATATAAAGCACAAAAATTAGTAGTTTTACATTTGCTCTCCCCGGGGGTGGGGGGAGAGGGGAGGGTTCTCACCTCCAGCCGGCTCCCCCATGCCCCACAAGACTATGTACAATCCCATGTATAAATAGATAAATACCCCCCACCCTCCCCGCGCTGACACTAAGCTCCCCCACCCCCACATCACCACCCCTTCTCACCAGACCAGCAGCAGTTTGGTGACTGAGGGAAAGTGGGAGCTCCGGGCCACACCCTGCCTCACTGGGTATGGGCATGCCACTCAGGGATAGCCCTCACCCTACCACCCACCCACCCCATCCAGGGGCTGGAGGGCAAATGGGCTCATGATGGGGTTGGGAAAACAGGAGGGAGATACTCTGGTCCTAAGCACACCCCTCCTGCCCCCATGTCCAGATGGAGAAGGAAGTCCTAGAGCAACTAGGGGCCAGTCATCCCCAATCTTCATCATCATTAGCCTCAACCACCATCCCATGCCCGTAATTAAAAACAAAGATGGATTTTTTGTTGTTGTTTTTTCTTCTTCCTCCTACCCCCCTTCCACCCACTCAGAAGAGGGCAGTGAGGTGGGGGAGAGGGTTGGGGCAGTAGGGGGCTTGGAGAGGGTCTCACATTTCAAAACAGCAAAAAATCCAACACTTAAATGAGGTAGGTGTGGGTGCGGGGTCTCCTTGCCCGGCTTGCCTGGCTTGCCCTCCTGGGCAGCTGGGCGCCTCTTTCCCATTCATGTTGCATTTGTCAGATTGGAAAACAAGGAAACACAACCCATAGAGAGACAGAAACACAGAGGAGAAGAGGGAGACAGAGACAGATCGAGAGGGAAGGGGATGGGGGTGAGGGTGGGGGCAGGACCCGGCAGGCAGGGCCAGGTGTGGGACCCGGCCTTTGGGATTGTCAAGCTTAGTCAAGTCTCTTTGCAGCCTTGAGTTGGGCCAGAGAGGTCGGTGGGAGCAGCAGGGCTGTGAGGCCCGGCCACACATCCTCCTCCCTCCTCCCTGCTGCCTCCCAGATGCTTCTGGGTAGTTCCCGGCCCATATCCCCCTCAAACCTGAGATGCCCAATGGCTGCTTCTGTCTGGCCCCTCCTGGAGCTGGGGGCAGAGATGCCAGCCTGGGGGCCGGTGGCGGGGAAGAGGGTCATCCCTGGTGCCCAGGGTGGGCTTGGCCTAGGGCCCTCTGCCCCAGCCTCCTGCTCCAGGGGCTCCGGTCAGCCGGCAGCCCCAGCCCTGGGTCCTGGCTCTGGCTGCTACCTCTCTTCCCCCTCATCCCTTTCAGGGAAGAGGTTGGGGGTGGGGGGACTCCCCTGCCTGGTAGCCTCAAAGCTTCTTAGTTCATCCATTTCCGACAATTCCAGGCTCCACAGTGGCAGGGGATCTTGTGCTGATCGTCCTCAAAATCAAACTGATAGTCATATGTCAGCTGGAAAGAGAAGAGGGCACAATCAAGGCCAGTCCGCCAGAGGAAGTCGGGGAGGGCAGTGGCCTTGGGACTGGACTTTCAGCAGAGAAGAGGGAGCTGCTCTGTCACTCACTAAGAGAGGCTTCCTCTTACCTCCTCTCCTTTGGGGATTCGCCGGCTGGAGATGATGATGATTTTGTCCTCCTTGTCAAATGTCACAACTTCCGCCACACAGTTAGGGGCACAAGAATGGTTAATGTACCTAGGCAGTGGGACAAAGGCAGAAGTATCAAGCTACTGGATTGGATGATGCTGGTTCCTTGTTGGCCCGCCCCCAGGGTGCCACCCTGAGGGACTCCTAAATCCCTTCTTGCTCATCCCTCTCTCACCTGGCGGGGCCTCCGGTCAACGTAGCATCAATGACATGTTCGTTGTTTATTCGAAACATGTAGATGCCTCGATTCTAGAAAGGCAGAGGTTGCAGAAGGGGCAAGAATATCAGAGAAGGGCAGCAGAGGTGGTGGTGGGGTCAGGTGGTGGGCTTGGGCAGTGAGCTCATCTTTATTTCTTACTCTTCCTTTCTCCTGCCTCTCCCCTCCTCTTCCCACAGCAGCTTTCCACCTGCTCCTCTGGCCCCAGTCCTGCCCCTGCCCCTTGGCTAAATGCACCATGATGGCCCCTCTGCCAGCCCATACCTGCTCCTCATAGATTTTCTCCCGCCGGTTGGCCACTTCATTGCGAATGATGGTGCCAATGTACTCGATGACCATTGTGTGCTTTTCTAGGTCCTTGGCTGCATAGAGACCCAGGCCCTGGATACGGGAGCGAGCCAGGTAGACATTGTTCTTCCACTCAGTGCGCAGCCGCCGGTACTGAGATGACTTGGAGTGCACAAACTGCTTGCTGTACGGGGTGTTGGTCTCGCCTGTGAAGGTGCTCTGATATGCCTTGGACATGCTGGTGCTGTTCAGAGTGTGGGGCCTGGGAGGTGATACAGTCCACAGTCCATGACAAGACAGCTCTAGCCCAGACCAGGCACATACCACCCGCTTCCTCCCTGGGATGTGTAACACTCCAATGAGGGCGCGTGCTGCCTTGGGAGTGGAGTAGAGGCACCCGAGTCTTGGCTGTGGTGAGGCAGCAACTAGCTACGGGGACCCTTCCAACACCCTGTGTGGCGGAGAGAGCCCAGGATGGCGGGGTGAGGTGTGAAGGGAGGGGAGGGGCACTGATTCCCCTACACTGAGCCTGCTCTCCCATCTCCCCGCCTTCTACCACCCTCCTGCCAAACCAGACTCAAGGCCGTGCTCACGAGCAGCCCAGGCCTGGAATTTGGGCTAACGGATTTGTTCAAATCTCTGAGTCCTATCTCCTGCTCATGCTGGAAGCTCCGCAAACGGGGGCCATGTCTACCACACTGGGCTGGATTTGAATTAAAACTGGCCCTGAATTCACAGCCAAATGGTGGTATCCTTTCCTTTCTTTAGACTGTTCCCTTTCTCCGCCATAACATTGGGCTCTGTGCAGATGGCTCAGTGCAGGGGAATGACTGCTGCCTAGCAGGATGCCTTTTCACCACCCTAGGGCACCAGCCAAGTTCTTGCCCATCCCAGAGCAGTGGTTTTCAAACTGACTCTTTCTCATACAGCAGAAATCTTGTTTGTTTTTTTTTAACAAAACATTACAGGAATGCCAATACATAAACTAGATGGAAACGGAACTCTTCTGGTTGAATCCAATATGGGGAAGGGGAGAGTTATGCATGGAGAGGGCCAAGTTCTGCCCACTCAGTTTATGTGTTCCAGGGCTTTCTGAAACACAGTTTGAAAACCACTGGTGTAGAGCATCAGGGACCAGGGCTGGCAGGGCTAGAGTTTGACGCTCTACAACAGCCCAAAGAGCAACCGAAGACCTTCAAGAAAGCCCTCCTCTCATGGATTCTGCCTCCCTCTACCCAGGGACCAAGGTCAGGCTACTGTGGTACACAGCAAGAACAGTGAACCACAAGTCAAGAGGTAAGGCTCTGGTCCCAGCTGTGACCTTTGTCTAGTCACTTAACCTTTCTGGGTCTCAGTTTTCTCAGCTGTAAATGGGGATAATACCACCTGCCCTACCTACCTCATAAGGTTGTTGTGAGGATCAAATGAGATAATGGATGTGAAAACGCTTTGAAAAAAAAAGTATAAAGTGCTATACAAATGTAAGGTTTTATTATTTTTTTCTATTATATTCCTAATTATTTATTTTTGACACCAACTCAGCCTGGGGACGGGAAGGTGAATCTAGCACTCATGGGGCATCTGTCTCAGGCTGGGGAGAATCACAGGCCCCCTGGAAGCAACACAGGAGAGGAAGGTGGCATCTGGGTCCTTTATACATAAGATCTCACCACCGTCTACCCAGAACCTCCCCAAGGGCCATTCCCAGGACACCCGAGAAGTGTCCCTAGATGCAGGTCAACCCCAAGCACCTGAGAGGCTGGGGAGGAAAAGGATACCCTAGTGATACCTGTATACCCTCAAGTCAGGAGGCTAGAGTGAACCCCCAGTCTTTCTGAGGGAACTCTGATCTGTAACCCCAAACACTCGTAATTAGCCAGAGGGCCCTACCAACCGCATACCCACAACCCTTGGTCCAGCCCCACAAGCTCACCGTTTGTAGTGTGTGAGGATTTTAGGCTCTGACCGAGCACAGCCAGTGGGGTTGATCATGAGCGGTAGCTCCATCAGGGGGTGGCGTCCATAGCGGAATAAATAATTTTGACAGCTTTCCACTCCAGGCAGCTGTGGGCACAGGTCACACTCACTTCAGCCTGAGCACTTCTGGGGCAAGACCAACATTTCCAGGGCCCTCCCGGCCCCCAGCCACCAGCCGCCAGCCCCCGGCCCTTTCCTTACTGATTCAGCTATGCGCAGCACGGCGTGCACTGTCAGCCCAAAGAGCTCCTCGCCTTTCAGGTACTCGGGGAAGAGACGCAGCATGTCGGCCTCTTTCCTCATGGCTGCCACAGGCTCAATGATGCGATTCCAAACGGCTAAGAGACAAGGAAAGACAGCAGCCCTCAGAGGCAACTTCTGCTCACTGACCTCAGCCCTAACCTCCATCCAATGCTAGGGTGGTTTCTGTAGCCTGCCCACCTTGCTATCAAGAGGGTGTGTGGTTCTTCAGGAACCTCTCTTGGCCTCCCAGTCTCAGTCTCCCTCAACAAGCCAGGAGGTTTCCCACCCTGGAGGGGCATCAGAGAGCCTTGTGACACAGAAACATGAACCCAGGGCCCAGGATACCCAACACAGTCCATGTACCTTACATGAGAGACAGAGCAACTCAAGCTCCAGGCATGTTCTGGAGTGACGAGACTTAGGTTCAGGTTCTAATACTGGCCATGGGGCCCTTAAGGCAAATATTGGGTTGGTGAAAAAGTTTGTTTGGGTTTTTTCTAAAACCTGAACGAATTTTTTTGGTTAACCCACTACTTAAATCTCTCCACTACTCAGTTTATGTATAAACTTGGCATAATAACAGTACTTACCTTGAGGGGTTGCAGGAACAAAATAATTTAGATAAACCACTCAGCTCAGTTTGTGGCTCATAATACCTGCTCACTACAACGTTAATTCTGTTACTTTTACCATTAATACCGAAACCAAGGTCAAAAGATTTTATCCAGGGGAAAGCAACCATAAGGAACTCAAGCCTAAAATGAGATTGGGTAAACTGGGCAACAGGGTCTCAGACTTGTATCCTTTAGATCCACTGAGATTAAGAAAAGGAGCTGGAATATGTATAGTCAGAGAAGCAAAGTATCTTCAGTTACACAGAGAATTCAAAGTGGCTGAGAAAGGCCAAAACACTTTCTCTGGAGAACTTCAAGAGACCTCTACCTGCCGGAGGTTGGGAAACAAGATCACTCAATAAGGAGCCTGAAGGTCTCGTCTCAACATTGGAAAGGTGACTCTGGGAGAAACTCGCCCAATGCTATACTATGGCTGCAAGGGTCCTGTGCTTACCCTGGGGAGAGGCGTCTGTGAAGACCATGTCCTCCAGGCCCTGCTCCATGACTTTGATCACGAACTCCGGCCGCCCATTGTTCTCGCCGATGGAGCAGCGGTAGCAGCAGCGACGGTTGTTAGTGCGGAGGCTCCAGTAGATGCGCGTGGCCTCGTAGCCCACTGGATAGAGGGCGGTGGCACTGTGGAAGTCGGCCATCTGGTGGGGCAGCAGCTGTCCAATGGCGTGGAACACAAGGCCGCCCACCCGGAACATGTGCAGCCGCTCTCCCCGCTGGATGATGCTGGCAATCTGCTTCACCTCATCCCGCTCGATGTAGACCCTCCGGAAGACAGCAAAAGAGCTCAGCTCCTGCTCACAGGGCCCTTTGATCTTATGCATTGGACACAGCATGGTCTTGTCCTTGAAGAACATGCACTTGGCGCGGATGGCACAGGCAAAATGGTAGACGTTGGGGCAACGCATTCGATTGCAGCTGCTGGTGGCACCGGTGCGCTGGCACAGGGAGCACTTGGTGAGCAGGCCTCGGTGCAGGGCAACCTCCACGTTCATCAGCGCCCCGCCCTGGGTCTCATATACCTCTGTGGACCACAGGGCACAGTTGAGGTGCACCCACAAGTCCAAGTCCAGGTTCAGCAGGCGGGCAGGCCCATCCGTGGCCCCATCCCCCTCCTCATGACAGAAGCAGCAGCGCCGCATGTCTCGAGGCACCTTGTCAGGTCGCAAGGCTGTGCCGAGCTGTTCCATGAACTCAGCCACTTCCCGCTCATCCTCCTGCCGCACACCACCCTTCTGGATAGTCAGCAGCAGCCGGAGCCGCTTCCAGCGCACCCCCTTCCACTTCTTGAGGCGAGGGGGCCGGGAATCTTCACCTTCCTCAGGAGGCCGGGCTCGGGGCTTGGGCCGGGTAGATTCAGGGGACGAGGCCAGTGGCAGAGGCGAGGGGATCGGTGGCTCAGCTGAGGGTTCAGCTGGAAGTTCAACCAAGGGTTCAGCAGGGGGGCTGGCAGGAGAGGGTGCCAGAGGGGAAGGGGGTGGGGAGGGTTCTTCAGGAGGTGGGGCCGAGAGCTGTCGCACATCCAGGTTGGAGACGTTGTAGGTGTAGCTGTGCTGGGTGGGGGGCTCTGGGGCAGGGCTCTCCTATGGGAAGATAGGAGAGCCCTGTACCGTTAGTGCTGGCTCCTCAATTAACTAGTCACCTCTCTCCTCCCACCCAGATTCCACTCGCCCCAAAGCTCTCTGCCTCCTCTGTCCTAGCCAGATACCCACCCTGTCTTCTTCCAACAGACCCACCTGTTTGAGGAGACTCAAGATGTCTAACTGACTCTTGAGTGTATAGCCAGGCAACACAGCATCAAACTGCTTCAGCCAATCAGGGCCAGCCTCTGGGCTCTTGCCTCCCAGACTCTTTTCTTTCCCACCTGCAGGAAGGATGGGGTCAGAGACTCCCACCACTATCACTCCCTGCGGGCCCCAGGAGTTTTTCTGCCATACTCACCAGGGCCCTCAGCCTCCCCCTTCTTAGGCTCGATGCCGGCCCGGGCAGGGCTCTCTGGGAACAGCACCTCATAGGAATTGGGGATCTTCATGCTCAGCAGCTCTGCCACTGCCACCATCATGCCATTCAGGTTCTGCCAGGGCAGGAAAGGGGATACGACAGCCAAGTCGGCAGAGCGGCAGCGTGAGAACCATCACCAGCTTGGTGGGGAGCATGACACCCGGAACGCAGCTCCCTAAGCGGCCTGTCAGTCCTGCCCCTGAGCCATCTGGGCTTCTTCCCATGCACCTCCTTTAAAGGTAGCCTTTCTCAAATCACTGTGGGCATTACCGGGAGCTCACAGCAAGAGACCTGTGGCAACTGGGCTTAGCAAACGACACACTGCGTCCAGCCCTTGTAAATCAGTACACATTAGCAAAGTAAAGGATCTGTAGAGCCTTGTAATAAAGAAAACTGTTTTGCTATTTTAATGGAGATTTCCAACTTCCTTTGATCACAAGACCCTGATAACATTTTCAAAAAAACAGAATTCCATGCAATGTGACGGGGGACATGTTTGGTAGCACTTTACCCCTGAACTGTGAGCTCCTTGAGGGCAGGGCAGCCCCTTGTGCTACATTTTTTCTAATCCCACACTCCGGCTCAGGCTTTCATTCACAGGAGGTCCTCAATACACAGGTTTAAATGACTGGATTTATCCAGAGAAGCTCCTGGGGCTGCCCTCTGACTGGCATCCTCTCCTGGCCCCGAGGCATCCCCAGGACATACCTTGGCGGCAGCAGCAGAAACCGTCAGCATGACTGACACCTCGCTTCCTTTGCCCTTTTCCCAAGTTGGGGCAGGCAGCTTCCTGGTGGCCTCCAGATCCAGGACCCCATAAGGTTTGCTCTCTGGGAAGACTGAGTGACAAAGATAGTGAGCTCCAGCTACCTCACTCCCTGACCTCTGACAATGCAGCCTGGCCAGGCCAGGCCGGGTCCAGGCCCAGAGTCACCTCTACCTGGAATGCTGGCCCGAGGAATGATGGGGATGACGGGGGAGAGAGCCCGGTCATCCTGCTCCCACCGGCCTGAGCCCAGCTGAGGGAAACGGGGGGCCTCCTCCCCCAGGATGCTCTCAGGGGATGAAGCTGGCACGATGCTGTCAGGAGAATCGCTGTCCTCATCACTCTCCATCCTGTGGGCCGAAAGTAGACACTCACTGCCTCAGCCCAGCAGGTGCCCCCTCCCAAATCTAGAGATTTGTGGATGTTACAGCTCTATTTGAAATCTACCATTGGTCAAAAGAAGAAACAAGGAAAAATGAGGAACTGGTCCCCCACCTCAATTCCTCATCCCCATCTCTGCCCCTTCCGCACCTGACATCCTCAGTCTGATTGTGAGGGGGCGTAGGCAAAGCGGCCAGCAGGTCTAGACTTTTCACTTCTGAAGCATCTGCAGGGTAGGTAGAAGAAAAGTCAGGCTGAGGTCAGGCCAGAGCTGCTGGTGCTTTCTCCCACGTTTCAAGCCTAACGGGTACAAGATCTAGCTCAGTTCTACGACCACTATCTACTCATCCAGCCATCTACCAGTTTGGGGTACATGAGCTATAAATTTATTGAGCCTTTCTAAAGAGTGTACTCTGCAGTGTACGCTCATTGGTTATAGTCTTTCAACACCTCCATTAAGTATTATTTTTATTTTAGAGTGAGAAAACTGAGGCTCACACAAGTCAATCAAGTTACTTGGCTGCAGAAACACAGCTAAATGAATGCAGGAGCCAGATTTCAAATGCAGATCTGACTGGAGTTCATACCCTGTGGGTAAGGAAACTTGGTCATTCCTCAAAAACAAAAGCTTCATTAATATTCTCCCTGCCCTGCTGCCTTTGCTCTGGACTCCAGAAGCCCCTCCTTGGCTCCAACAAATCAGTCTCGAAGAGGCCCTTCCTATCTCAAGGACCACCTGTTGTGTACGCACACAGAGCAACACACAACCCACTCCTACCTCAAACCCCACCACAGGACCCTAGCCACCAAGGTGGGGCCGAGAGGCGCCCACTCTGCTCCTGACTTACCCCTCAGCACCCCTTCAGTATCCCGGGCAGAGGCGGCATCCTTGGGGTGCTCCCCCAGCTCTTCAGACGGAGTGACGCCATTAACCATCTTCTGCTGCACCGATGGGGGTGGGGTGGGGGGCAGCGACGAGGGTGGTGTCGGCGGGTTACTCAGGTTATTCTGGGGGCGGGGTGGGGTGTTGTGTGCAAGATGGCATAGGGAGACTGACATAATCTCCTGGCCCCAACTCTATCAGCCCTTTGCTCAAGTCTGCCACCCCCAACTCCACCTCCTCAAGAACCTCATCATCCCCAAAAGGTACTGCCATTTTTCTGACCTTGGTAAGCAGCTGGGAATAGTAGTCAGGGCCCGTGGGCAGCACCCCACTTCCGAAGGCCCCTCTCAGCTGGCACTGCCCACTGATCGGGCAGCCGCTGCCAAAGGGAGCAAAGAGGCTAAAGTTGGCGGTGATGGTAGGCTCCGTGAGGGGCAGCAGGGACAGCTCCTAGAAGGGGCAAGATGACAAGGTTGGAATCCCGCAGCATGTACCTCTCTGCTACTGCACAGCTGGGGGCCAGGCTGCCCCTATCCTGGGATGGGACCAGGGGACTGGCTCCTGGGGGTCACCTGTTTCAGCTGTTTCAGCAAGGCCTCGCTGGCCCTGACCCCGTCCTCCTTCCGCAGCTTCTTTCGGGAGCTCACCAACCTGTCGCTTGCCTTCTGTACCCGCTTGGGCTTCGGTGTCAAAGGCTTCCTTGCTGCTGTATCCTAAGCCGGACAAACCCACAGTGAAGGCCACCGTGCGCCTCAGAGCCCTCACCTCTGGTTTCACCCAGACCTGCTCGCTCTGCCCCTGGGCTCCAGGCCCCACACTGTCTGCTCCACTCTAACTGGAGTACTCACCTCCTTGGTGCTGGGGGTACCCTGCAGTTTCTGCTCCAGCCCAGCAAGCTTGCTGTCAATGTGCCCGTTGATCTCAGCTCGCAGCCCCTCGGGCCCCCGCCCAGTACTGAGTTGCACATTCTTTGCTCGTAGAAGCTTCTGCAAGAGCAGATGCCCGGCTTCTGAGCGGGGCCCTGCCAGCAGGAGGTGGTTGCTGGTACCTGGTGCCCCTACAGGCTCCCCGTTGGCCTCCCTCTTCACCGCCTGGGACCCCAGGGCACACGGCTCTTCCCGAGGCTCCTGCTTGATGTTGAGATGTGGTGGCTCAGGTACCACCTGCCCATTCACCTGGTCCAGATGCCCAGGTGCCAGGCTGCTTTGCTCCAGCTTCTGGGCTTCCGCTAGGTGGTCTGGGGGGTCCCAAGGTCCCAGTCCCTTGCCAAAGAAGGTATCCGCAAGCTGGGCAGCAGCAGGTGAGACCCTCCCAGGAGGAAGCTCCAAGGGTGGCCCCTGGGGCTTGGGGGTTCCTGGCTGGGTGATAGGGAGCTGGGCCTCTGAGGGGAGCTGGGAGCTAGGGGAAGGTAATTGGGAGGAAGGTCTCTTTGGCTCTTGGGGGCTGGATGGTGGAGGTGTGGGGTGGACAGGGCCAAGAACTGGTCCTGTGGATAAGGCTCCTTGTGGGGCGGGGAGTCGGGGTGGGCCCTGAGGTCGAAGCCCGGCCCCTAGCTCCTGAAGAGGGCCTGTCTGGGATCCAGGGAAGCCCCCAGGTTGGGGCTGGCGGCCCAGGAGGCCTTGGAGGGGAGAGGGCTGGGTCCCAGGCTCCGGGTATGGTGGGGCCTGGCGTGCTGCCTGACTCTGCTGTAGCTGCCTCTGCATGAGAAGCGCGTGGAGCTGCTGCTGCTGCTGAGGACTCAAATGCCGCAGCTGTGGGTTTTTGGCCAGGACTCCTTGGAGCTGTGCCCGAAGCTGACCCACTGTAGGCATGACCCCAGCCCCTGGCAGGCTCTGGCCAGACTGCGGGACAGATCCCGGCTTGGCAGGCTGTGGCCCTATGTTATTTTGCATAGGCCGCTCTAGTCCAAGGGGCTGTTGGGAGCTCAGAAGGTTCTGGGTCACAGATCCAGGCTGTTCCCCTAAGGAAACAGAGGATTGGGCCAGTAGGTGGGGCACAGGCGAGGCCTCAGATGATCCACTGCCTGGTTGCCCATGGCTTCCTGCGCCTGCTGTGTGGAGCAAGTTAACTGGCGGCTGCTGTTGTCCTGGGAGCCTCAGAGGTGGCTGCAGCTGCAGAGAATTGGGCTGAGGCTGCGCCTGGGGCTGGACAAGCAGGAGTTGTGAGTCCCCAGATAGTGAGGGCTTCACCTCTCCTGGTTCAGTGGCCACGGACTCTGGTACAGTCCCCATTGGTAAGGGCCCTCCCTGATGTGTGGAGGGCCCCTCACTGGCCTCTGAAGGAAGAGCCGTCTCTACGATGCTTTGTTCCTTGCCCGTTAGGATGAGGGTTGGGCCCAGGGCCCCGGGGCTAGAAAAGTGTTGCAGAGGCTTGGCTGGCATGCCAGGGCCAAGTGTCATCTGTTGCTGCTGCTGTTGCTGTTGAGGAGACAGTAAAGCTCGACTCTGGCTCAAGAGGCCCATCTGCTGCTGCTGTTGAAGCTGCTGTTGCTGCTGCTGCTGTTGAAGCTGCTGTTGCTGCTGCTGCTGTTGAAGCTGCTGCTGCTGCTGCTGCTGAAGCTGCTGCTGCTGCTGTTGAAGCTGCTGTTGCTGCTGCTGTTGAAGCTGCTGCTGCTGCTGAAGCTGCTGTTGCTGCTGCTGCTGAAGCTGCTGTTGCTGCTGCTGCTGCTGTTGTAACTGCTGCTGCTGTTGTTGTAGCTGCTGTTGCTGTTGTTGTAGCTGCTGTTGCTGCTGCTGTTGTTGAAGCTGTTGGTGTTGTTGAAGTTGCTGCTGCTGCTGCTGCTGTTGCAACTGTTGCTGCTGCAAGGCGGCCATGGGCTGAGCGCCCAGTTTGGGCTGCCCATTGTGTGGCATCAGACCCTGCTGAAGATGGGAAAGCCCGGCCATGGATCCTTGCTGTTGGTGCTGTTGCTGCTGCTGGGATGTGACCAGCCGGTGTCCCATTAGGCCCTGACCCTGCTGTGCCATCTGGGGAGAACTTAGCACCCGCGGCTGGGTCAGGAGCACCTGTCTGTGAGGGCCCTGGGGGCCCAAAGCTCCAGGGTGTGGTTGCTGCTGCTGCAATACTGCCACCTGGGCAGGGCCCAGCATGCTCTGGGGCCCCTGGGGTGGTTGGGGGGACAGCTGCTGGACCAAGAGGCCCTGGTGGCTGCTGGGAGGCAGAAGGCCCTGGGGCTTGGGACCCAGAGCCTGGTTTGCCTGTACTCCTGGACCCTGCTGCTGTTGCTGCTGGATTGCCACCTGTCCTAGGAGATGCTGCTGCTGCTGCTGTTGCAGTTTCTGGGCCAGCTGCATGCGCTGCTGTTGGAGCTGCAGCTGCCTTTCCTGTAAAAGCCTTGAGTCAGGTCCCAAGCCTCGAAGAGCAAGGTTGCCAGGGAAAAAGCCCCCTGAGGGGCCAGCCAGGGCCCCAGCTCCACCAGAATGTTGCTGTTGCTGCTGTTGGGCCAGGGTGGTGTTGAGGAAGGGGCCACCAGGCTGTCCAGGTAGGGCCATGCCCCCGGGGGTCAGGCGAAGACCTGCAGCCTGCCCCCCAGGGGGTCCTTGAGGTGGCTGCAGCCCATGACCTGGGAGCAGCTGACCAGGAAGCTTGGTGAGTAGCCGGGGACTCTGGGAAGGGCTAAGGGCAAGTACGGCTGAGTGCTGCTGCTGTTGCTGCTGCTGCTGTTGCTGCTGCTGCTGCTTATTCCGATATTCTGCCATTAAGTTAGTGTGCTCCTTCTGCTGCTTCCGGACCTAACACGGGAAGGTTAGGGAGGTCAGCAGGGAGGCTACCCACCTGTGCCACCCTTCTTCCCAGGTTCCTGGTTGCTAGGCTGAAGTCTGCCTTTCCTACCTGATCCAGCTGTTTCTGGATCTTGCTCTGTTGTTCTGTAACCAGCTTTAGCTTCTCAGCATCAGCCTCGGGGAACTCCCGGCCAGCCTTCTTGGCAGTGCGCTGCTTGGCACACAGGGCTTTCCGGGACTTGCGGTGCACCCCTATCTGCTCCTCTAGCACCTTCAGTTGCATTTGTAGGAGCTGCTGGGTATGGAACAGCCACTCCTCATACTGCCGCTGGTCAGCCTCATCTGGGAAAGGAAGTGGATGGGTGTCAGGGGATCCAAACCCCTCTTTCCCCAAGCCACTTCCTTGCACATTCCTCCCCATCACCATACTCACTGATCACTCCCTGGGCAAAAGTGGGTGGATTGGGACGAGGCTGGGAGGAGTCACCGGCACCCCGCTCCTGGGATGAGAAAGACTGTTGAAGGGTCATTGTTCTGTACCAGGCCCTAAGAAGGGTGGCTCGAAGGCATAGAAGCCAAGTTCCTGCTCCCACCAGACCATTTACCTGGCCACTCCCAGATGCCACGTGGTTCTGCAGATCACTGCTGGGCCCCCCTGAGAGCCTCTGAGCTAGCAGGGACACTTGCTGCCTGGAGTCCGCCAATGCAAAGAGGATGAGTTAGCGATGGGGAAAGTTGAAGGACAAAGAGGTGGGACAAGTAGGAAGGAGGATCATGAAGAATAGGGGAAGGACTGGAAAAGGAAAAAGCCAATGCTCCCATCCCATTCATCTTACCTGTTCATACCAGGTGCCACTCCAATGCTGCCCTGAGCCATCACCTTCTTGATGCCTTTCAAAGCCACCATCTTGGCCTTTGCAATAGGATCAATGATATCTTCTGCAGCGAATTTGTCCAGGTCTAGAGACAGAAAAGCCAAGTGAGCCTGGCATTGAGGTCAATGTCTGGTGTTGCAACTCCTTGACTTCCACCAAGCCAAGCAGAACAATGACATGGCATGGTGGAAAGACCACTGGACTAGGAGCCAGGTAGCATAGGTGACTCAATTCTATTATTCACAGGACACATAGCTGTTTTTACTTGCATGGTGTTAGGAAAAGGTACTCAGTAAATATTTACTGAATGAATGTATTAAAGTCATTTCACCTCTATGAGCCTCAGTTTATTCTTCTATTTGACAGAGATCATGATTCCTTATTCTGCTTATCTCACGGAGCTACTGAGAAGATCAAATATGACCAGAATACAAGTTTACTTTATGACCTAAAAAGCATTCTTCAAAAGTCATGTTCTTAGGACAACTAAGTGCAGCCCAAGAACCCAAGATGTGGGCACAGTGCCAAAGCCCAATGCCAGAGTTGCTTTGGCCACAACACACACCACCTACAAACCACTCTTCTGCCTGTCCAGGACACTGGGTAGAAAAAGAGAAACAAGCAGACACCAAATCATCCTAAAATCTTACACACTGCATATTTCTCCACTACTCAGAAAGCTTAACTGACTCCCTACTTTTAAGAAGATTAACCAAACACCTCCTCCTGGTTATTCTGAAGTGGTAAAACAGTTAAAAGGATATGAGGGCCAGGCTTCAAATTCCAACTGTTAGTTGTAGGATATCGAGCAAGTGAATCTTTCTGCCTCAGTTTCCTTTTCTATAAGATAATAATAGGACCTATTACGTGTACACACTGCTATATTTTAAATGGATAACCAAGGACCTATTGTATAGCACACAGAACTCTGCTCTATGTTATGTGGTGGCCGAGATGGGAGGGGACTTTGGGGGAGAATGGATGCATGTATACGTATGGCTGAGTCCCTTAGCTGTTCACCTGATGCTCTCACATTGTCAACCAACTATACCCCAATACAAAATTAAAAGTTAAAAAGAAATAATAATGGTACCTACTTAATGTTTTTGTTGTGATGATTATATCACACAGTAAATGCAAAGTGCTCAGCACAGTGTTTAGCAGTCATTATTCAATAGATACTATTATACTTTGATGTCTTCTTCAATCTGGGCCCCCACCTCACCTTTCCAAAGTTACGGCAGTGCCCACACACTTCCTTCCACAAAGCCTACCCCAGCCTAACCAGTCCACTCATGGTCTCCAAATACACCTGACTTTCCTGCCACTAAGTCTGACTACATCTTTTACCAGGCCAACTACTTCTCGCACCACTCTGCTCCAAGTCCTAAGCTCTGGGTCTCACCACAGCTACAAGGACTCTGCTAATCAGACTTCAGGTGTCCATTCCGTTCACTCACTCAAACATCTGAACACCTGCTAGACACCAGGCACTATTCTCCCTTAAAAGCTACAGTGTTTCTGCCTACACCACTCTCTGAGTCTGGTCTCCTTTAACTAGGGAGTATCTTGAGTCTGCAGCCTCAGAGAGAATTCAGTTAGTGGTAACCGTGATCACTCCTGAGTTACTAAGCCAGTCTCTCCCCCAAGATGAGATTACCTGTATCTGGGAAAAAGCTGTTAGCCAACTGCTGCTGCATTGCCAGCTGCTGTGGTTTCATGCACATGGACGGTGGCATGGTACCCATGGGCTTCTGTGCCAGCACTGGCTGTGGGTTCTGCTGGGGCACCAAGCCTGCCTGTCCCCCATGCTGCCCACTTAGCATATGCCCTTGGTTGGATACCATGGCCATGGATGGGGCCAGGCGCTGCTGGAGGGCATGAGCTGGTGGCTGGGTGGGCATCAATGGTTGGGCCAAGCCTGGCTGTCGGGAGCCTCCAAGTCCCAGGGAAAGCTGCTGTTGAGGGCCAGCCAAATTGGGAGAAGAGCCCTCATGGGGCAAAGACACAGCCTGGGCAGGGCCTGGGGTGGACAGCAGGGAATGCTGCTGGGGCTGCTGCTGCTGCACAGGCTGCAGCTGCGCTGAAAGCTGCTGCTTCTTCTGCAGCTCTTTCTTCTCATGTTCCAACAGGTCCTCAATGAGCAGGGGTAACTCACTGGCTACCAGTGAGCTCTCCATCTTGTCCAGCTCATCCCCAGATGCATGTCCACCAGGCAAAGTCAGGGCCCCACTCTCTAGCTCAAACTTTTCCAGTAGGGAGGACCCTCCCGGGCCACTCAGTGGGCTGGGCGTCAGCAGGTGAGCTGGTGGTCCTCCTGTGGTCCCAAAGGGGACCTTCTCAGCTGTGTGCCCACTGCTAGAAAAAGGTCCTGTGCCCATTCGAGTGTCCCGGCTGCCCGTCACACTCTGACCTGGCTTCACCCCCAGGCCTAGGGAAGTGGTGACAGGTGCTGGCTCTGCCTTGGGGGTGGTAATGGTAAACTGGCAAGGGGAAGGGTGGCGCCCACCCTCCTCCACCTTGGGCTTCACCTCGGGAAGCCCTGATGCCAGACGGGGCTCAGGCGCATCAGCAGCCGGGGGAGGGCGCTCCTCGGGGCCCAAGGGTCCTGGCTCCACCCCTCGCAACAGAGCCTCTCGTTCAGCCTTTTCATTGGCCGACTCCACCAGCCTCAGATGCTCATTGAAGATGTCCTTCTTGTCCCCCGTGTCCAGCTCAGGGTCAGTATAGGCCAGCAGGTCAAACTCATCCCCATTGAGCAGGTCATCGAGGTGGGGATCATTGGTCTCTAGGTTTTCCAGAGTACCCAGCTCATCGTCTCCCTTGGCCACATCCACACCCAGGCCCAAGTGAGCAAGCTCCTCATCGTCCTCCAAGGCCTTGTGGGCATCAAAGTCATCATCCAGCTCAGGATCCTCACAAGGTAGTTTTCCAGCTTCCAGGGCCAGAGGAGGGGGGCGGCCAAGCTCAGTGCTGGAGGGGGGCCGGCTGACTAGCTCCAAGCCAGTGGGCAGGTTGGGACCCTTGGTGTGGGGCGTTGGATGGAGGCTGTTGTTTAGTTCAGGAGCTGGTGGGGCTGAAGGTTTCTGTGGAGGAAGGCCTGAGACTGCTAGGCCACGAAGCCCTTCAGGGGCCAGTCGGTGGGAATCCTCAGTTACAGGGTAAAAACGGGGTCTCTGTGGAGGGCCCTGACCGGGAAATGGAGGCCCCCCCGGTCCGAGTCCTTTCTGTACATTGTGCCGCAACTCAATGAACTGGGCAGGACCAGCTGGGCCAGGCACTGGTTCACCAGGGCCAGGCAGGCGGTTGGAAATTCCAGCCAAAGGGGAACCTAGGGTTTGGCGACCAAGTTCAGGCCCAGGAGTTGAGGGAAAGCGCGCAGACATGGTAAGTCGCATGGAAGCTGCTGCTGTTGCCTGTTGCTGCTGCTGCCACAGTTGCTGCTGCTGCTGCTGCTGTAAGGGCAGGGACCCAGGATACGGTGCTCGCTGATAGAAGGCTTGGGAGCCCCCCACCAATTGCCTGGAAGTATACGCAGTAGTAAGAAAAAATCAGAATGAAAAAAGAGCTAGAACATGGGCATCCCTAAAGAAGGAAAAAGTTAACACAGTGAGGGGGAAAGAATGGGAAAGAAAAGAAAGTGATGCTGAGGATTAGACAGACAGGAAAATCAGGGGCAGTCCACACTGGATATAATATACTCCCTTGATTTTTCCCCGAGGGAAGCCCAGGAGCCTCACCGGCTGTTAACATCCATAGAGGAAGGGGTGGCTGGTGGAGGTGGCCGAGAGAGTCGGTCATCACTGGGGAAAGCCCCTGGCCCCAGGATGGGGCCACCCAGCTTGCTTGGGGGCAGCCCCACAAGGCTGCTCTTGTCCTAGGAAAGATGAGGGTAGATGAAAGTGCGGCCACCTTCTGCATCTTGGATCTACCACCCCTTGCCACTCTACCTACCTGGGTCCCAGCAAAGGGGGTCTGGCCTCGACCCAGCTGCTCAAATGCAGGGCTACTAGGCTCAGCACCCCAGCTGCCTGGGGGTCCCACTGCTCCGGCAGCTGCCGCAGTCTCCTTCTCCTGCCGAAGGGTGTTGCGCTGCATCTGCTGCCGAATCAACAGCTCCCGCAGTCGCTGGCGCTGTGCAGAGTACAGACAAGACAGTAAGTCCACTGGACGAGCACCAAAGCCCAAAGGGCTGGCCCACAAACAGAGATGTTGACCCACCTGTCGCTGCTTCTCTAGTTCTGTCTGACTGAGGCCAGACATGCCTGGGTCCTGGGTACCTGAAAGCTCAGGTACCGCCAAAGAGCTGCCCGTGCCAGCCCCTGGGTCTTCTCGCTTCTCGACCGGAGAGGTGATGCCCGCCCGTGGTGTGGCCCCATGGGGCAGGCAGGGGAGGGGCCCGTCGGGTGCGGGTTGGGGAAGGACTGACGGGGGGCGCAGCGGGGACGGCCCGTAGCCCTCTCCTGCGGGCCCGCTGTTGGGCCCCAGGGGGCTGCCCGATGGGCGGAAGTTCCCTGCGGCTACTGCGTAGTTTGTGCTTTGAGGCTTGCCCATGGTAGGGCCGGGCCCAAAATGGCTGTTGATCCCATGGGGTGGAGGGAGACCAGGCTGAGGGACAGGGGGCTTTAAGGGAGGCTCCCCGACCGCCTGAGGGAAAGTGAAACGCATGGGAGAAGGGGTGCCCACAAATGCACTGGTCCCAGGGGACCGGGCAAAATTGGGGGGTTGCACACTTGGGACCTTGGCATGGAGCTCACCTGCTGGCCCTGAGGGCAGGGCTGCTGGGAAACCCCCAGCCCCCAGCGGAGTGTGGGCTAGAGGCCCAGCCTTGAAGGCAACTTCAGAGGGCTGGGGGCGGGGGGGCTTATGCAATGGGGCAAATGGATCCCGGGACTGAGGGCGCGAGGGTGGACGGGAATAAGGGTCAGGGGACTGGAAGCGAGGGGTAACAGGGGATGGGCAGAAAGCCTCAGCAGACAGAGGACGGGGTGTTAAGGGGGACTGGGAGCTGGACTGGGACTGGGGACTGGCGGGCACTCGGGAGAAAGGGTCAGAGGGCAGTGAGCGGGGAGGCAGGGCACAGCAGCTCTCAGGTGGTGGGGGCTGGGGCCGAGGGGTCAGCGGGGGTTGGGCGTAGGGGTCAGGGTAGGGACCAGGGCGAAAGATGTCCGAGTGGCTGGGAGGAGAAGGGGCCAAAGCCTGGGCAGGGGGTGGCTCCTGGGGCCTTAGGCCCAAGCCCGGGCTCTGGGGCTCTACCTGAGATGCCCGAGGGGTCAGGGGGGCTTTGAAAACATCAGGTGCCTTTAACTCCAGGCCACCCAGGTGGGGGCCTGAGGAGGGAGAGTCAACAAAGCCCAGGTTTGGGGGCCCATAGCTCGGAGAGGATCCCCCAAGCTCTTCCTTCTTCACCTCCAGGGCCTTCCGAGACTCCCCAAAAGGCAGGGGCGACAGCAGAGGCTCAGCAGCCTTGCCTCCCCCTCCCCCTGGGCTCTCAGGCACAGCCAGGTTGTCCAGGGAGGGGCAGCGGGGTTTGAGGAAGGGATCAGGCGTGGAGGGCTGGTGTCGGGGGGTGCCAGGTGGGGTAGTGTGGAACTCCCCTGGCTGGCCAGTCCCAGGACGAGACGAGGCACCCAGCGTCGGGGGCGGTGCAGGGGCCCCAGTTGGACTAGGATAGGGAGGGTAGGTGGGTGGTACTGTGGGGAAGCGGGGCTCCAGAGCATAGGCAGAGGCCAGTCCAAAGGGGTCCTGCGAAGGCACTTGGGCGGGCACCTGGGGCGGGAGCTTGAGGAAGAGCTCACCAGGCGAGTCGGGGCCAGGCACCGTGCCCGCCGGCGGCTTCAGGAACCCGTCCGCAGAGGTAGACAAGCCAGCGGGGGGAGTGGGGCTGCCAATGAAAATGGTGGGGGCAGCAGCGGGAGGCGGACTACCCAGGGCCCCTGGCTGGGGGGGAATGCGGAGATGTAGGGCCGGTCGGTCAGTCTTGCGGGCCATGTCGCCCACCTTGGTCTGCTTGTTGATCTGGCTCTCAGCCTGCTACAGGAGGAAACCAGGTAGAGAACAGTCAGGCTGCTGTGGGTAGGCCCTCTGACCCCCACCTGCAGGGAGGCTGCCCCACAACCAGACTTGGATGCCTCTGCGCACCCTGAGCCCGCTCACCTTCTGCACCTTGTTGATGCGGTGAGCTGCCCGGTTATCTTTGGCCTTTTGCTGAGGAACAGAGGACACAGCCTGAGGCTGGGACTCAGTCTCAAGCCCAGTCCCACTCCCTTACCATGCCCTCACACTCCCCACCCAGAAGCCGACCCCTACTGGCCCAGCTGCTATGAAAGTGGGGAGTAGAAGGAATGAGGGTGACTTTCCCGAAGACATGCCGCCCATGACTCATTTCCCACGCCACTCCAGGCTCCTTCTGTCTCACCAGGTAGGGGGCTTTATCAGCAGCTGGAACTTTTCTCCACAGCTTCATGATTTGTTTGCAGCGGCTTGACCAGTCTGGAGGACAGAGACGATGTGTGAGAGGAGAACTGGCAGGTGACCCCTGCGCTGGTCGTGTTGCAGGCTGTCTCCCTTGCTCTGTCCCACAGGTACCTGGGTAATCCTGCTTGAGACTGGGGAAGTTAATATTGGCGTACAGCACAGGTGAGATGGTGGAAAGCTGGCCCAACTCCTCGTCCTTCTCCCAGCGCTGAAGACTCCGCTGATTATAGGAGAGCCCGTCGCCCTCACCCTCCGTGGTGGGGGTGGTGGGGGTGGAGGGCGTGGTGCCCCCCGAGCCTGTCCAGGGGCTGTCTGGCTCACCGGGTTCTGGGCTAAAGAAGCCCCCGCGCTCCCTGGGGCGCAGGGGCAGAGAGTCACAGAGGGCAGGGATGCCAAGCCCCACCCCAGACAAACTGCCCAGAGTCCCCAGGCTACTGCCCTGCCCCAACAGAGGACAGTCACTATAAGGCAGCAGAGGGAGGGAGGGGTTGCCACAGCAGCACCCGAGAGTCCAACGTTCCCTCCCCCAGCGTGGCCCCACTGGAGGGAAGGGACTGCCCACAGAGGTTAAGCACAAATACCAACCTAGAATCCAGGAATGGGGACTGGCAGAGGCCCGGGTAAGAGTCCATTGGGCTGTTGGAGGGGAGATTGCCCAAAGGGAGTCCACCTACAAGAAGCACAGGATCAGAGAGAGGGAGCAAGCGGCCCGGTCTGGAGGCAGGCTTGATGGTACCTGCCCACACAGTCTTCAAACCACCCCCATCAGCTCACCTTGAAGAAAGGGCCTCTGCAGCGGTGTCCGGCTGCCGTCCAGGCCAGGGGTTCCGCAACCCAGATGCTGCTCTCGTTCGGAACCCAGAACGTCCTTGAAAAGCTGCTGCAGGTCCTTGGATTCCATCTTAGGCAGTTCTGTGAGGGATCAAGGAAAGATGCTGCTGAGGAAGACTAGGGCTCAGGGGATACCAGGGAAGGTGCCCATGACTCCCCACCAGAGGAGCAATATAAATGAGTCCCTCAGGCAGAGGAGAGGACCTTTTTACATGCCGACTATGGGTCCCAGCCTCACCTTCTGTGGGAATCCTGTCTAAGTCAGAGCTAAGCATCCCTTCACCCGGGGTGCCTGGCTTCTCGGGGTCACTGGGCACTGGGGATGCCTTTATGCCACCATCCTCAGGTCCTGCAATTGCCAAGAAAAGCCCATCAGCTAAGGTCGGTGTGGAGCCACCACACTTGCCACTCTGGCAAGGACCACAGAAAGCCTGAAACACTTTCCAGCCTCCAACCTTGATGGTGCTCAGGGGCAGAACAGGTTGACAGAAGCAAAACCAAGATGGCACCCAGCCCTCCCAGAAGCCCTCACCTGGTGTATCAGCCTTGCTCTCAGGGCCACGGGATTCTTCATCTGCAACATCTGGACCATCATCTCCTATGAGCAACAGCCCCACTTCAATCAGAGATGCCCAGAACAGGACCCCAGCACCAAGGCCAGGGCCCTTGGCCAACCCTCAACTCCTAGAGACCAGCCCATTTCACACCAAAATCTCTTACCAGCTTCCAACTACAAACTGAGGTTGGACCCCTTCAGACTACCTTACCCCCACATGACTGACCTTTCTGTGAGGTCGGGAGCTCCTTCCTCTCTGAGCCTCCATCGCCCTTGGCTTTGGGGGTTCCCAATGCAAAGCTTGGCCGGCCCACGCCAACTGCAAACAGGGCCTTCCGGCTCAGGTCTAGCAGCTCCTTCCCAAAGAAGGCTTCCTGTGGGAGGAGGCGGAAAGAAACAGGCTTTCTCAGGCCCTGCGGGCCAGGAGCCTGGCCAGTGGCCTTCAGAGCCTAAGACCCACCTGCAGGTAAGCAGGGAACATGTCCTCCAGTTTGTTCTTCTTGCGCCCTCGCCGCTGCTGCTTCTTCTTCTCATCCCCATCGGCTAAGCTCTGGTCCACAGAGCCCTCGGCAGGCAGGTCAGTAGGCAACACTGAGGACCCAACAGGAGGGTTAGCCTCTCTGGGGACTGTGAGCATGCTGCTCCCAGGCTGGCCTGGGGACACTTTCTGCCTATTCTCCCCCGACACCAATTGGGCCCACTACCTCCTTGACCCTTTGAGAGCACCCCTGCCCCCGGCCTCCCTGGCAGTGTCCCAAGGGTCCTGCGAGCCCCACCTTCTCCCAGGCCCCACTGGAGCCCTCACCCGTCTCACCCTCGTCGGGCTGCCCATCCCCACTCAACACCTCCGCCTGTGCTGCAGGCCCTTTTTTCACACGTGTGTGGGATTTCCGCTGTCGCACCATGAAACCACCGATGCCTGTAAGGAGGCAGAGCTGAGGCTGAGAAGCCGCTGGGGACCTGGTAAGCTGCCCCTCACCATCCCACCCACATCCCAGGGCCTCACCAGGCCGATAGGGTTTGCGTTTGCGTTTTTTGCTCTCCTCGGTCTCCTCTTTGCCAGGCTCTCCATCAGGGCTGACAGGACCCTCCAGTTTAATTTCGCACTCCATGTGCTCCACACTACCTGTGTGTGGAGACAAAAGAGATGGAGACAGGTCAGAGGCTTGGACCCTTTGAACCCTGTCATCCTGTCAGTTAAGAACTGAGAACTGGGGACTCCCCAAATGGTCCAGTGGTTAAGAATCTGCCTGCCAATGCAGGGGACATGGGTTTGATCCCTGGTCCAGGAAGATTCCACACACCAAGGAGCAACTAAGCCTGTGAGCCACAACTACTAAAACCCGCACACCCTAGGGCCCATGCTCTGCAACAAGAGAAGCCACCACAATGAGAAGCCTGTCTACTGCAACTACAGAGTAGCCCCTACTCACAGCAACTAGAGAAAGTTCACATGCAGCAACAAAGACACAACACAGGCAAAAAAAAAAAAAAAAAGAACAGACAGCTAAGTTCGCTGTCACAGAGCCATCGGACAAGACCCACAGGGGCCCAAGGGTGACTGGGAGTGACAATGCTGCCCTGACCCAACATCAACTCTCACAGGCATGCTCCCCGAGACCCCCTAGGCTGACCTTCAGCCTTGAGCAGCTCGTCCGTGTCCAGGTCACCATCCTTCTTGTCATCAGGGCCCAGGACCTCTGAAGGCTCGGCCCCCTCCAGCCCCGCCTCACCTGGGAGGCCGGGCCGTCCACGCCTCTGACGCCGCTTGTGCAGAGGCGACATGGTCAGGTTACGCAGCACCGCCATGCCCGTTTCTGTCAGCCACACGCCCTCGAAGCGAAAGTACTGGGGCTCTGCACAAAGGGGGGAAGCGTGTGACCCCATGGAGCCCCAGGGAAACTGGGACTCTGAGTTTCCGTCTAAGTCCCTAGCTGGGACAAGAGCACTGAGAGACAGACTGAAGTCCAGACTGGGGTCTGAGGGCTACAGAGGAGAGACCACCGATGGGCACCAGCTGAGGCCTGAGTGCTCTTGCAGTGACCCGAGGGGGTCTGAGAGACAGCGGCTGCTGAAGCTGGACTCTGCTCCTGATGAACCCTCACGTCACCAAATATGTTCTCTGGCTATGTGGACCAAGGAGGGCCCCTCTTTGCCGAATGCCAGCTCATAGTGCCCCAGATGCCAGGAGCAGTCCCTACATCATGATGGATGGAGATGGCAGAGCTCCTTCATTAAGGAAAAGGAGCAGAGTTCAGAAAGAGTTCTGTGCTCTCTAAAGATGAGAGTCTGGCTGTACAGAGGCCATGCTGGCTGGCAAATGGAATTCTGCTTGGAGCCTAGAGGCTGTGAGTGTCACCACAACTTCACCACTGACCTACGGGGTGACCTTGGGCAGGTCACTCAACATCCCTGGGTCTTAGCCTCTTTTCTGTGAAAAATGAGATAAAACTGGAGGACTGGAGCTGGACTAAGTGTCTAAGGGTCTTCTCTGGCACTGGCATTCAGATTTATTGTGACTCACCAGGCTCTTTCACCTTCATAGGTACCAACTCTGGAGGTGCGACAGGCGCTGTGGAGAGGACAAACAGCTGGAGGCCCTGGCCCAGAGCAAGGCACCCCTGCGCTGACCCCTCCTCCCGCTCCCTAGCACCCAGGACTCACCAGTAGGCTTGACCACGTAAGGCTGGCAGGAGATGCAGTCGAAGCCCTCATCAGCTGCCTGCTCCACATCATCCTCTGTGAAGAGGCTCTCACAGCCGGCATGCATCCACCTGGTGGAAAGGAGACAGGAGGAGGTGAACAGAAACAACGCAAGGCCGAAAACGGGGCGGGGGGGCCTATCTGGGGGAGACGGGCACCCTCACCGTTCACAGTGGCGACACTGGATCAGCAGGTCCTCCTCCACGTAGGGGGCATGACAGATAGGGCAGGTCACCAGGCTGGCACAGGGCCCGCAGTGTGTGTAACTATTCTGCCATTCACAGTGGAAGCCAGGGGAGGCGGCCCCACACTGCATACAAGACACACACCTGGTGGGGGCAGAAAGACAGACCCTCAACACCTGACCTACCCAGAGCACCCAAACCAGCCTGGCCTTCTAAACCCAGCCTCAGCCATGTATTCAACATCATACTCACTCTTAACATGTCAGGCCCACCTGAAGTTGCTAGTCTCCTTACCACTTGCACTTCCAGCCACCCTTCGGCACGGTGAGTAGTGGGGGGTCCAGGCAGTACGTGTGGTAGCTAATGTCACAGTCATCACAGAGCAGGAGGCGGGAGGGGTCTGAGGCCTGGCCACACACCTCGCACACGATGCACTCCACGCAACGCCAGCCCTTCAGCAGCATCACCTTGGTGATCTGGTGCAGGAGACGGCAATTCCTCAGGGGGTGATGCAGAGGGCAGGGCAGACCTCTCCAGGGGTGCTGGGACTTACACAGGTGGGGCTGGAGGACCCCCGTACCCAGGCCAGACCTTCATTTGAGCACAGGGAAGATACACGGAGTACCCTCACCCCTAAAATAGTGGCTCTTAATCTTAGGCTTTCAGGGATCTCCACTGGTCAAAGAACAGCCTCACCCAGCCACTGCCTTGTTAAGATCTTTCACTGCCCAGGTGGTATCTCCCCCAGCTTTTCTTGAACATGGGGCACCTGCTACTGCTGCAAGTCAGTGAATGTTAGCAGTGGACAAGTTCTAAATGTTAATGAAAACCCCAAAATGACTGATCATGCTTGAGTCAAAAACATTGCTTTCTCTTTGTGGACATGTGTTTGGTTCTGATTTTATATTTTATATCCAGACCATGTTTTCTACTAGAAAAGTTCTCACAATTTATACAATGTACTCAATTATACCAGTAAGTCATGATCTGTAACAAAGAAACTCATAAGACCACTATGGTTTCCAAAACATTTTTCCCAAGATGAATTTGACAGCCACTGGAAACTGATGAACAAGTTCCATGACCAATGACCACTTTAAGTAGAGTGGCCAGGAAAGAGACCTAGGATAAGCAATAACTGACCCCATTCCCCAGACTGTATCTCTGGGGCTCTGAACTCACCTTGCTGTTGACACAGTACGGGTGATAGCACTGGGAGCACTGGGAACAGGCAAGGAGGTGGCCCTCTGCCCCCCGGCCAAAGCTGCCACACACCACACACATGTCCTGGGGAAACACACAGAGACCCAAGTGTCCCGCCTCACAGCCTCAGCACCACTCAGTCCCTGTAACTGACTATGACGCTAATCTCACAGGAGGGAGTCAGAGAACCAAAAGCCTATCCCTGCATTAGGGCAGAGCAAGCCATCATGGGACCCTGCTCCTTCCTAGCCTGCCTTGGTCGTCTGATCGGGTAATCTGAAATGATACAGGCTACCGTGGATAGAGGTAATGAGAAGTGAAAGAAAAGGTGGGTGAAGACTGATCAGGATCACAGTAACATACACGACAAATTCTGTAGCTTCAAAATTACTCATGTTCCCTAGACTAGGAGCTTCAATAGAGCAGAAATCGTTCCTGCCTTTTTCACTGCTACATTCCCAGCTCCCAGTTCAGTGTCAAGCTCATTTTCTAGTATTCCAAGAAGTAGGTCTCTGGTTTTCCTCATTTACCCTCCCACCAAAACACATATATCCAAATGCCATCCTGGCGTTCAGTCTGCCAGGTCTTACTGCTGAAGATGGGACTACTTGCGTCAAGTACGGTACCTGCATTAGCACAAATTTGTCTGTGTTGGAGAAGAGAACCACAGTATTTTGCATGGTATCATCATCATCGTCTTCTTCCTCCTTGCTGGGAGAGCTATCGATATCAGCAACCTTATAGGCAGAGAGTTGTGCAAAGTGAGGGAGCTAAATCTGCCCCGACTAAGCTGCTTTCCTCTTTGGTGTTGGGGGAAGGCGGCATAAACCCCCGGCTAAGATGAAGGCCAGGAACCAGGACTAAGAAGCAGAAGAACACCCCAGCTCCCAAACTGGGCCTCAGCCCAACATCACATTTCAGAGAAGCCTGGGGGCCAAGAGGACAGGAGCACAGACATAGCTGGACAGGCCCTAGGCTAGCAGGCAGGCAGAGCGTGCAGGGGACTGGCAGGATTTAAAGGGTGTTTAATCTTGAAGGGGCCAGCTGAAGCATGTTTGGGGGATGGGAGGCCTCTCCTTACTACCAGAGTCTCAATGGAAGAAGTAGTTGATTTTAGCCGGGCCCGTCCTCTCCCACGTCCTCCATGTGCTCCTCCACGTGGCCGGCGTCTCCCTGGGAAACTACTGCTGCGACCCTGAGTGAAGGATAATAGGTAATTACAGGAGTAGAGGGCTAACAGGTGGGGTCCATAGGCTTAGAGGCAAGAGAAGAAACAAAGGGACAGAGTGTGGCAGGTAACAAAGTCCAAGCTTCCCAGTCAGGGCCAGGGAGGAAGCCCAAACTCTAGAGTAGCAACAGGTAGGTAGCTCTGGTCCAAACCACTCCTGATCTTCCAAGAAAGAGTGGCCAACATGGTACTGTATAGTAAGAAAAAAGACTAGCTTGAGAGATCTGAGTTTCTAGTACCGATTCTATTGACTGAGTAACCAAGAACCTGGGCAATTTATTTTCCCTCTGCTACTGGTGTTCTCTTTAATAAAAGAACAAGATGAATTCAAGGATCTCTGAGAACCTGTTGCTGCTGCTGCTGCTGCTAAGTCACTTCAGTCATGTCCGACTCTGTGCGACCCCATAGACAGCAGCCCACCAGGCTCCCCTGTCCCTGAGATTCACCAGGCAAGAACACTGGAGTGGGTTGCCATCTCCTTCAATGGATGAAAGTGAAAAGTGAAAGTGAAGTCGCTCGGTCGTGTCCGACTCTTAGCGACGCCATGGACTGCAGCCCACCAGGCTCCTCCGTCCATGGGATTTTCCAGGCAAGAGTACTGGAGTGGGGTGCCACTGCCTTCTCCCTCTGAGAACCCAGGATTCAATAAGTCAAGTGGGAAGGTATCAGTGAGTGACAGAACCGTACCTCTGACAGTGACGGGACATCAAACACATCCAGTGGCTGGATAGCCCCTCACCTGTTTGATGCGGGAACGAGCTGGGGAGCTGCGCCGCCTCCCCTTGTCCCCCTCGGCTTTGCCTCCTCCAATAGCTGTCCCAGCATCACACAATAGCGAGTCATCAGTCTCTGGCAGCGAGTCGGTACAGAGCCGCAGGGAGCCCTCATCTCGGGCTGGACTAACGTCTGTAGATACCCCCAACTCCATGGACAGGGAGCCACCCCCCTCAGGATCTGGAGAGCCCAGCAGGGGCTCTGAGCCAGGAAAACTGGCACTGGCATCGCCCTGGCTCAGATTGGAGATCTCATTAACGATGTCGGATTTGATGAGAGTAGGTGGGGTTGGGGCCACTGGTGCACGTGGCTCCTCTTGCTCTTCACAGGGTGAGCCCTGCCCTGCCTGCTTGCATTCTGGGCCATAGACCTCCATAGGGGTCACAGGGGCCAGCTCCTCAGAGTCCAGGAGCACAGGGGAACACTTAAGTTCACTAGCCAAACTGCCAGGGGTCTGTCCAGCCTCTGGTTGTGAACCAGGAGTATCAGTCCCATCCAGAGGGGCTGTATCTTCCCCCAGGCCACAGAAGTCATCCAGGGCTGGGGCAGGGCTGGGTGCAGGGCAGGAAAGGTTCCCCAGAGGAGACGGAAGAGGACTAGTAGGGCTGGGTTCCAAGGCTGGGCACTCAGGTTCTGGGGCTTTCTCAGTCTCCATCTTCTGTGGCTCGGCCTCTTCTGAGACCTCCACTGCCTTGTCCATGGGACTCAGCGGGGAAGGAACCGACAGTGGCAAGGCAGGAGAGCACTGGGAAGGGGGTGAGTTTGAGGGAGGCAGGGAATGCTGGAGGAGTGGGGAACAATGAGGGGGAAGGGGCTCCATCAGAATGGGAGAGGCCGGTCCCATGGGGGAGCCTGGGGATGGGGGGAGGATCATAGGGGGTACAGGCTCAGGGTCAGTGCAGTTAGCTTCCGGTGGAGGGCTGATAGGTGTCTCCAAGATGGGGGCAGCCAGTGGCGACTCAGGGTCACTGTCCCCTTTGGCATCAAAGGGGTACTCTAACTCTCCCAACGGAGACAGGGCTGGTGGGGCCACAGTTGTGATGATGGGTGAAAGTGGAGGAGGAAGAGGATCTGGAGGAAAAGAGAGGCTCTTAGATTAGATGTGCCATAAAGAGTTAAGACCGTCCCAGAGTAACAGAGTACTAAGTGCCCCTTACCTGGTGGCATCAGCTGAGGTGACAAAGATGGCTCCCCAGATGGGGACAACGGCAGCTCCTCAGGCAGAGGGGACAGAGGTGGTTCCCCAGGCTCAGACAGGGCCGGCTCTCCAAGCACAGGGGATAAGGGTGGCTCCCTGGGTGGGAGGAATAAGGGCAATTCCTCAGATGCAGGGCACAGGCCTGGCTCCTCAATGGGCTCCTCAGGTTGAGGGGACAGGTGCGGTTCCCCAGGCCGGGGGGACAGGCATGGCTCCTCAGGCTGAGGGGACAGGCGCGGTTCCTCAGGCCGGGGGGACAGGCGTGGTTCCTCAGGCTGGGGAGACAGGCGCGGTTCCTCAGGCTGGGGAGACAGGCGTAGTTCCTCGGATGCAAGGGACAGATGTGGCTCCTCAGGCATGAGGGACAGGTGCAGCTCCTGAGGCGCGGGGGACAGGCAGGGCTCCTGGGGTGCAGGGGACAGGCGCAGCTCCTTGGGCGCGGGGGACAGGCGTGGCTCCTCAGGCGCAGGGGACAGGTGTGGCTGTTGGGGCATGGGGGACAGGTGCGGCTGCTGGGGTGCGGGGGACAGGCGTGGCTCCTTGGGCGCAGGGGACAGGCACGGCTGCTGGGGTGCAGGGGACAGGCGTGGCTCCTCAGATGCAGGGGACAGGCACAGCTCCTGGGGTGCAGGGGACAGACGCGGCTCCTGGGGTGCAGGAGACAGGCGTGGTTTCTCAGGTTGAGGGGACAGGTGTGGCTCCTCGGGCTGGGGGCAGAGTCGCAGTTCCTCAGGCAGTGGCAACAGCAGTGACTCCTCCAGCGGCAGGGACACGAGCAAGTCCTCCGGAGGCGGAGAAGCAGGCGGGTCTTCAGGTGGCGGGGATGTAGGGGAGTCCTCAGGTGGAGGAGACAGGCGTGAAGCCTCAGGTGGAGGGGATGTGGGAGACTCCTCAGGTGGCGGTGACAGGGGAGACTCCTCAGGCGGGGGGGACAGGCGTGACACCTCAGGCGGGGGGGACATAGGCAAGTCTTCAGGTGGTGGGGACATGGGTGAGTCCTCAAGTGGTGGGGATAGGCGTGACGCCTCAGGTGGCGGGGAGAGAGGAGATTCCTCGGGTGGAGGGGACAGGGGCGACTCCTCAAACGGTGGGAACAGACAAGAGGCCTCAGGTGGCGGAGACATGGGTGACTCTTCAGGTGGCGGAGACATGGGTGACTCTTCCGGTGGTGGAGACAGGCGAGATGCTTCCGGTGGTGGGGAAGTAGGCAATTCTTCAGGGGGAGGGGACAGAGGAGACTCCTCCAGTGGTGGGGACAGGGGTGATGCTTCAGGTGGTGGGGGTAAGGGTGTATCAAGTGGGGGATGTGAGGGGGAGTCCTCTGGGCAAGAGAAGGGTGGTGACTCAGGTGGGGGAGACAGAGGAGACTCCTCAGGCGGTGGAGAGAGGGGTGAGTCCTCAGGCGGTGGGGACAGGCGCGATGCCTCAGGCGGCGGGGACGTGGGTGAGTCCTCAGGTGGTGGGGACAGGGGCGACTCCTCAGGTGGGGGCAGCAGTGGCATCTCCTCATTTAGGGGGGCCTCCAACTGGGGCTCAAGTTGGGCCCCTTCTCTCCCTGCAGACATAACACACTCTGCTCCTACCTAGCTCAGCTGCACCCCCACAGCAAGTACAGGATCAGGGCAAAGCAGAGATTGGCCCTTGCCACAGGATAGAAGGGGATTACTTTCAGGAACCCTCAAACCCTACTCACCTAGTGGTTTGGCTTCACATTGCAGGGGCCCCGGTTCCTTGGGTTGCATAGAGGTCACGTATCCACCCTTTGGCTGCCCTTGGCACGCAATGTACAGACTATTGGGCTCATCAGTGGGGGTAGCGCCAGGCTCTGGGGGTGAGAATCTGCAGAGGGCACGGGAAGCAGACTCGCATCACCTACTGACCCCTCTAGAGCACACAGGGGTGAAGCATGGATGCTCTGGAATGTACTGCTCACCCGAGGGCTCTCCTCTCAAAGGCTGTTTGCTTGAACACAACCCCTGCCCATCTCAGTACCTCCCAGGTCCCCTCCCAACCTCTGCCAATCCACACCACTTACCTGCTACAGACAGGAGGGTGCTGCTGAGCAAGAGAACTGACAGGCTGTCCTCCCGGGGCTTTGTGACAGCGGTGACAGAGCGAGTAGTTCTCAAACCACTCAGAGTTGGGATTCAGCTCAGCTGAGCCTGCCCCACAGGCCCGGCACACCCGGCATGCCTAGCAGAAGGGAACAAGCAAAATGGCCACCGGTCAGACAACAGAGACACAGAGACAGGAGAAGAGCACAGTGCATGTCCCAACAGAGAAACCTGGGGCACTGCAGGAGGTGGAATTAGGGAGAGTAAGGCAGCACTGGGGCACACTCACCTTGCACTTCCAAGAGTGAGCAGGCAGTTCCTCCATTGGTGGTTTCAGGCAGAAGGTATGGTATCCTTTGTCACACGTCTCACAGACCAACATCTTAGAGTCATTCCCAGGTTTCCTGCGGGGGTACATAACAGGGTTCTCCCTGCCCTCCTTTTCAACCCTGACCTGTGCTTCACCTAAGGTTCCCTTCTGCCCTCCCACTTTTACCTGCAAGCTTGGCACACTTTACATTCAGGGCACTGCCAGCCAGCACGCTTGCGGGCAGTCAGAGCAGTGTCCAGACAGGCCCCATGATAGTGATGCCCACAGCTGGTACAGAAGAACAGGTCACATAATTCCCCTGGCCCCTCACATACTGCACAGCGAGCCTCCTCTGCAGTAAGAAGGAAAGGATGACACAGGTCAGCTACAGATTCCTTATAGGACTCAGCACAGTGCTGTCTACCTAACTGGCGTTCCACAGACACAGAATGAACAGAGTTTCTGAGTGTCTGCCTGACATATGCCAGGCGCTCCTCTGGGCACTGCACTGCGTCGTGCGTGTATGCTCAGTCGTTTCAGTCGCACCCAACTGAGATCCCATGGACTGTAGCCCACAAAGCTCCTCTGTCCATGGGATTCTCCAGGCAAGGATATGGAGTGGGTTGCCATGCCCTCCTCCAGGGGATCTTTCCAACTAGGGATCGAACCCACATCTCTAACTTCTGCACTAGCAGGCAGGTTCTTTACCACTAGTGCCACCTGGAAAACCCAGGCACTACAGAGACCACAGTAAATGAGACAGGCAAAGCCACTGCACTCAAGAGTCCAAGCCTATTTTCATGGGGCAGACTGACAGCACGTAATTACAGATTTCAGAGCACTCTGCAGAGCAAAAAAACCCCAGCAGCCGTGGACCCTCACGTGTCCCCTGTCCAAGCGGCAGGACTCCTCACCCAGATGTGCGGCCCCCTCACTGTGCTCTGGGCATAGCAGCTGCAGTGTTTTCATGGATAAGAAGGAACCGCTGGCAGTTGCGCAGGGGAAGTGGTAAAGACGGGAACATCCAGGTGAGCGGCAAGGGATGGAGGCACCAAGTCTGGTGCAGTGGGAGCAGCGCTGCCGGAGTGGAAACAAAGCCTCAGCGCTGGCCAGCTCTCTCCAGAGCCACAGGCCAGGCACAGATCTACCCCAGTATGCCCTCTGCCCACCCTGCCCTTTGCCTGTGCCATTCCCTGGCCCCCGCCCCACCTGTGAGATCCCTGAGAAGATGGCCTTGTCCACACCACATAGTTCTGGGCCCTCCTGCCCCCATACGCCTGCCGACCACGCAGCGCACCAATGGTGAGCCCAGCAGGACCCTTTATAGGTAGAAAGAGGGAAAACAGTTAACAAGAATGTGACCCCTGGTTCAGGACCACCTAGCCCCTACCCCATTTCCTCCCCAAGTCAGCTACCCCACTTCCCTTCCCTTACCTCCAGGTTCTCCCAGGTGGGCAGGTGTCAGGCCCTCAGGGAAACCAATCTGTGATAGGTCCTCACTGGGCAGCGCTCCCTCACTGGGCCCTGGGTTCCCCCCAGGGGACACCATGGGACACCGGGGCCAGTCAAATGGCAACTCAAAGCGCCGTAGCTCCCGCTGCCCATGTAGACTGGGCTCTCCGCAGTTACAGAGAGCACAACGCCGCACCGGACCCCCGCTGTGAACACACAAGCATCAGCACCACGCCGGTCCTGCCCTAGGGCACCCTCAACAACCCAACAACTTGGCACACCTATGCTTCCTGAACACTCATTTCCTAAATCTTCCACTTTGAAAGCCCCAGATGCTCAAATCAAGTCTTCATACATCTTTATATCCTCATTTCCCCAAACTAGTTACCTGCAGTCCTGGGGAGGCTCCTGAAGCCGGGGACCCCCAGAACTGGGCACAGAGACCTCCCCAACATGTGGTTTGGGAAGGTCTGGCTCAGTGGCACCTGACTCCTCGGAGGCTGCAGGTCCATCAGCTGAATGAACAAAGAAGAAAGATGTATCAGCCATTATCCTCTGTTTAATACCAGCCCACTCATCAGACCCATGAGATTACCCAAAACCCTTGGTGGATAACAGTGATGGCATTTCAACTTCTGTCCCAAAGAACAAAGTCCTTCAATTATTACCTGTCTATCAGACAGACTTAGCTTCTGTCCCTGTGCTAGGACCAGAAATCTAAGATTTCCTGGGAAGAACAGAAACCCAGTGTTTGTCCTACCCACCTGCTGGTTCCGAATCTTTATCCTCACCAGGCGGCTTCGGGCTGTCCATCCCTCTCTCCGACTGGGCAGAGCCCTCTCGGGGAGACCTGTCAGAGCCAAGAGATATCTATTTGTCTAGGAAGTCTTCTCACTAAACACTTTGCTCCAAATCCTAAGGAGAAGGCATCTAATGTTATCAAGAACCTATAGAAATCAGAGCAAAATCACACCTACAAACTCCTGTACTAATGACAAGGAAAATCCTTCTCCCCAACCCTTGTCCCACGGTCTACTTCCCCTCCAATAAACACATATCCCCTTCTTCCACTCTGAATTCCCGGGGGATCCACTTCCCATCTCCTGCCTAAGAGTTCCCAGGACAACCAGAAGCACCCACAAGCTACATCTAGTACCCTTCTTTGCCTCACAGTTCTTGGCTGCTGGTAGGCCCTATCCCTTGGACTTTTCCCTCAGTTCTCAAGTCAGCTACCATCCTAGAGGTCTTTCAGCACTAACCCAGGAGTAGTCATAAACCAAGAAGTCTGAGTTCAGCTGAAATCCCTCTACTGGAGACCAAATTTGGGGTCTTGCAAGATGTAGAACATGTTACTGGAACGAAAGCCCACCTATGGATGGATCTCCCCCAACTCCACTGGTTTCAACCAGAATATTCCAATCATAACAGAAGAAACTCCCCATTTCCCACCTACTGCCCATCTAAATCTAGCTCAGTCCCACCCCCTGGCCCCTGCCATGACTGAGCTCAAGTTCTCACCCAGCATGAAGGCCTCAGGTCGTTGCCCTTAGCAACGCCAACTGCCCTTCCTCCTTAGATGTCCCTAGAAGTTAACAGAAGGGGCCTTAAGAGTTACTGAGCATGTGTAGCCAGGCCTGGTGCTAGGCATGCTGGGAGTTGTAGTCTCAGGAAGCACACAGCCACTTGGAGCTGTTCTAAACAGGGGCAGGACACAGCAAAGCAGCTTCCTTCCTCTTCCGTCAGGCAGGGTTTCCACACACACTATGGGGGTGGGGGGTAACGGTCCCCTCTTCTAAGATATGCCTGCCTATCCCAGAGCCAAATGAAACACACTGAAGTTATACCTAAAAAGGTCAAGATCCACACCTTTTGGCATATTTTCTTAAATCTCAGAGGAAACTAATAAACAGTACAAAAAAGAGAGAAGTAAAGAATTACAGAGCTGAGGAAGAGGAAAGGGGTCCTTATAGAAGAAGGAAGAAAGGGACAGGTGCCAACAGCTCTTAGTGGGAAGGGTAGGGGCTTAAGCAGAGAAACTACAGAAAGTATTATTTTCCCATAGCAGGTGGAGTAGGTTACAGAACTCTAAATGAAAGTTTGAGAATTTTCTGTCTCCCCTTTTCCACTCCTCTTATTTAACCAGAAGGACCACACCAACCTGTGTAATGACAAGCCTCTCTCCCCACACCAAATACTCCAGTCAGCTACTTGGGGTTGAGTGCATGGGGCAGATGAGACTGGGGGAATCCTCAAAGATGCCCAGGATCCATAAATCAGTTACCTAAGAGCCACACTATCAGTGCTCTTTCCCTGAGTTAATACTTCATTTCCAGAGACTGGCAATGGGCCTCATGGGACATGCCACAGGAAGGGAAATTTTTACTCTTTTCCCTTTACACTATTAAATTCTACTGGGAAAGTGAAGTATCACCTGATACCTGCTACCTTTACTCCCAGATCATCTCTTTCCCAAACCTGTCACTCACATAATCACACCTAAAAGGAAAGCAGGGTGGCCATCTAGCCAGCCCAGAGAAAAGATGCTCTGGCACTTCAAGGGCCCCCCAGAAGCCACCTATGTGAAGTAGGGGTTGGAGGTCAGGGCACCAGCTAGGCTCCCCTTCCTATTCAACCATTCAAGGCCTGACCACACCCAGAAGGCTTCAAAGTTTCTTAAACATGTGTAACTTTTGTGGTACCTTACCACTAAATGCCCCCAAGAGCTTCCAACTGATGTGCTCTCAAAGTTGAGGCTAAAGGAGTCACAAACAGCAAGAAATCAAAAGCAACAGTGATAGCGCAGTGGGTGGGAGGACTGCCTCACACAAGGCCAGAGGGACAAATTCCTCCGCCCTCCCCCAAGCGCAGCCCTCTCAAGCTGGTAACGCAGGCACTGCCTGGGGAGGTGCAGAAACCACCTTCATCCAGCTTTGGGAAACAGTACCAACATCCTCCAAAGCTGCCGCCTCATTTACGGCATCATGGAAGATGAGAGATAAGCCAAGGGTCGAGTGTCCTCCAAGCTGGACCAGAGAATCCAGAGGCTCTTCTAAGGAGTCCCATTTCCCTACCCGGCAGTCCAGCACCTGCCCTCCCAATGCTGAGTGTGAGTTGTCAGGCCCCTGAACAGATCTAAACAAATAAAAACCACAGGTTCCCCTGTCCCAGCATTCACAGCCAGAAACACACATATACACCAAGGGTTTTTCCCCGGATCTAAACTGGGCTAAGGCCTGGCCAGGCTTCCGCAAGGCAACTAGGGATCCTAGAGAAACACAGATCTAGGGAGTGAAACCATGGTGGGTCCATTTGACCCCAGGCTGAAGAGGCCCAGGACAGCAAGGAAGAAGGCAGGGATTCATGTCAACCCACTCTACTCCCTGCCTCCTTCCCAGACCAAAAGCTTTAGCTCCATTATGCCAGCCAAAGGGGAAATGGAGGCTTGGAGAGGTGAAAGGCTGAAGCAGGCCCTTGAGTGAACAGCTCTTCTGTAGGACTCAGGACTTCCTGGTTCCCAGCTTGAGAATCAAACCACACCTCTCCCCACCCCCATTTTGGGCTGGCCCTCCAGGGAAGAACCCAAATGGCAACAGGGGCTCTGGAGACCCTCCCAACTATCCCTGGGTCATCCTAGGGTCAGCTACAGCCAAAAAGGAGTGGTGTCTCTTAAGGAAGTTCTTTAGGGACGGACAGCCGGAGAGGCCCTCCACAGGAGGCAGGGGCAGACAGCATGGGTGACAGCTAGCCTCATTTCAGCACCCCTGTGCCACCTCTCACCTCAGGATTACCACCCCAAAAACCTTTCAAGGGCAAACCCCTATGCTGTCCTTTCCGAGACCAGGCTCAAAGTGGCCGAGCCTCTGTATGTTGGAGGGGACAGAATGAGGGAGCAAAATACAGCAGCCAAATCCTGGCTGGGCAGCATGACAGCTGTGAGAGGGGCTGTCCCAGCCCAGGGTCCAGAGGCTCATGCTGCACCCTTCATGCAATCACACACACTCCCCTTCTCCCCAACACCTCCTGCCAGGGCTGAAAACACTGGCTTCAGAGACATGCTCCTATCAGGTCATTTCTCCTCCAAAGAGGTACAGGCCACCCTATTCTGCAAGGCTGGGACTGGATCACAGGACTAGTTAACATTCCCTGACTGAAAAAGGTTGGTGAGGTCTGGGAGGGGCCCTGCTGGACTGGCCAGAGACTTATGGGCAACCAGGCCCAGAGAAAGCGGGAGACAAAAGCCATTTTTTGCAGCCCACATTCACAGGGAGCAAATCTCAACAGCCTCCTCTATAATCCCCTAGAGATTATGTCCATCCCAAGAGGAGGGAAGGCAAAGCAGGCTAAGACAGCACTAGGCCTCGTTGGGGTCACTTTGCCAGGCAGGGATAGTTTAAAGTTGACCAGCAAGGCCAGAGCTGCCCCCGGCCCCGCCTCCTTCTTGCCCCAGCCACCTCCTTCATCACAATAGTCAGTTTCCACACACTCTGCTCCATGCACAGTGAAATAAGGCCTAGTGCAGGAATCAGGATTCCTTGAGTCTCCTAGAGACTGCTCTCGGCGTCCGGATGAGCAAGAACAACCTTAAAGTCCAACCTGGCGCTAAGTCTGGCCTGGCAGTGGCACCCTACCCCCGCTCCCAAGTTGTTCTATTCCCAAGGCCCACAAGGAACCCTGAAGGAGAAGCAGCTGACTGGGATTGGTGCTGGCATCAGGGCTTGGGTCCTAGTTTAGTAGAGCTCCCCCCAACACAAAAATAAACAGGCAGAGAGACTTTCTGGCCAGGTTCCCAAACTCCCGTGGTTCCCTGAACCCCCCAGTCTTTAAAGAGGCACACCCCAGGACACCAGGCCTCGGTTCTCCTCTGGCGACTGGCTCAGGTTCCCTTGACAGACCCTGCCAAAAGGAACCCTCCTCAGCTCTGGCACCCCTTTCTCCAACCTACAGGCCAGCTCGGGCCAAGATAGTCCATCTGGCTATGCCCCCAGTCCAACCCTTTCTGGGCCCTGGCCGGGCGGACTTCACTCACCTCTTCACAGGGCGATCCAGAAATCCTCATCCGAGAACATGGCCAGAGCCCGGGCCGCTCCCCGACCTCCAACCGCCAGAGCGATCACAGCCGCCCCCCGCACGGGGGGGCTAAAGGGGGCCAAGAACGGTAAATCCAGGTCGGAGTGGCCACCCTCCCCCCCTCAAAAAAAGCAAGAAGCCGAAGAAGGGTTCTCTGCCTCGGGTTCCAGCAGTTTAGGTTTCCATGGACAGCCCCAGGGCGGCGAATCCCGAGCGGACACAAAGAGAGCACCGGTGGCTTTGATCTTGGGCGAGCAGGCTCCGCATCCGCGTCGCCGGGCGGCCTCTCAGTCCTAGGGCCGGGCCAGCGCCCCGGCCGCCCGCGCCGGGCTCGGGCGGAACGTCGAGGCTCTCCAGATGGAACGTCGAGGCGCCTCCCCAGCAGCCCGGAAGGAATGCCGCGCCGCCGCGCCGGGCCCGGATGGAACGTGAGACCCTCGCAGGAGCGCGGAGCCCCTCTCCCCCTCGGGCCGGCGCCCCGGGGCCGCGCGAGCTACGGCGACACGGAGCCGGCGGGGCCGCGGGGCTGAACCTGACACACACCCAGTGCTGGGCTCCTCGACCCCGAGCACTCTCCCTCGGCTGCTTCGAGCCCCCCACCTTCTGCTCCCCCCGGGGAAGGGAGGAGGGTAGGTGGGCGAGGAAGAGGAAGGGGCGGGCGGTGCGAGCCCTCTGCCCGCTCCCCTCCGGCCGCTCCAGGCCCTGCGCTCGCCTCCCTTCCCCTCTGGCCTCGGGAGCTGCCCCGCCCCCGGCCTGGCCGGCTCAGATCGGCGGCACCCCCTCGACCCCCGGCTGGCTGTGATCGCGGGGGGCCTAGAGGTGCATGGCCCAACCCCGGCTCCCGGCGCCGGGGGGTCAGGAAACTGAGCGGAAAGTGGGGAACGAGGCAGCCATTTGCAACCGGAGAGGAAAGTAGTGCAGCGCGGCGCCGCTCCGCCTCCCCCCCCTCCGCCTCCTGTTCGGCCGGTAGGGTGGTTCCTGCGAAGGGGCTATTTCCTGGCCCGAGATCTCGGCAGCGGTCGTGAAGATTCAGGAAGCCTTCGGCGCGAGATCCGGGTGGCCCTTTTGCCCGGGGAACCCCACTCCAGAAGGGGAGAAAGGAGAAGACGCGGCCCTATTTTGTGTTGGAGCGGAGCGGCGGAGGGATCCGGCCCTCTCGGAGGAAAGGCTGTGACTCTGCAGTTCTACGCACACGCAGCGGGATCCCTCCGCCATAGGTTAACCCCGACTGCGCCGGGCCGGCCGCTGTGCAGACACGTGGGAATGAAGCCCCCGTCCTCTTCGCCCCAGACCTGGAACTGTCTCCTTCACCACCGGGCTAGTAAAACTAGGAAGCTGGGCACTTTCTAATTCCGTTTCGCTGGAGTTATCGGTCCCTGAAACTCTTAGCTGCCCCTTGCCTTGGCCAGGAGCAATCTTTCCCGGGAGGGGGATGGAAGAAGAGCCTGGAGATTGGCCGCTGCTCTGCATCCTGGGAACTGGAGTCCGCAAATGGAGAAAGTGAGGCACGGCGCCTGGCGCTGCAAAGGGTGGGTTCCTGCCACGTTCGGGGGCCTAAAGGAAAGCGGAACGAGTCCCTAGTCGTTCTGCTGGCTCTCAACCCCCCTCGAGAGGAAAGAGCACTGTTAGTGCCTCCACAATCACCTCCCCTGTCAAAACAGAAATGCAGAGTTTCCCCTCCTTTCCCGGGTACTCCCAGCCCCAGCCCTTCTTTCCGAATCTTCAGGGCCTGGACTCCCCAGCACCCCCCCTTTTCAGTAAACAGAAGGCATGTAACTTGTAGCCTTGCTACCTGGCCAGAGTACTGTTATTCTACGCAAGATCCCAAAACAGCTTGCAGGGACACCCCTCGCGCCCCCCCCCCCCCGCGACCCCCCGCCACCAATTAGTCTGGATGAGAAAGGATTGGAATGACTTCTCTGCATTAACTCTACCCACGGGATAAACAGGAGGAGACAAATTAACAAATGTGCTGGAAACTTAATATATTCTTAGTTATTCCTCACCGTCGTTATGAATTAATGTGGAATTATGTCCATATTACGGATGAAGAGATTGACACTAAGATATATAAAATTGTTCAACAAACCACGTCTAGTGAAAAGTTGAGCCTTGCCGTAATGCAAGACAATGGCCATGTTTGTCCTAGGATGTGTATGTGTATATAAATATATATATATATTTTAAATTATTTTAATATGTGGAGAAAGACACAGACAAATCAGGTGCAGGGCTGGTTTTGTGGGAAGGGGTTTACAGTGCTGTCCAATAGAACTTTCTGCAATGATAGAAATGCCCTATGCTCTCATGTGGCTTAGTCACATGCAGCTATTGGGTACTTTTGAAAAGTAAGTGGTGCAACTGAGGAACTTTTAATTTTATAAAATTTTAAAACTAAGTAGCAATATATGACTTGTAGCTTTTATATTGGACAGTGCAGAAGACCTAAATGCCTACTGGCCAGAGTCATAGGAGGGATCAGGACTAGGTATGTCTTGGCTAGCCAGATACTGACATACGCTCTGCACTGACCATTCAGGTCTAAGTCAGCAAAAGAGTCCAGCAGTAACTCCTCACCTGTAAATGGAAGGCCTCTCCTTACTTTCTGCACCCAGAGGCCGGGAGGCAGACCCTCACCAGAAAAACCTCAAATAATACACAATAGCCATCTTTTAAGGGTGAGGACCTATGCTAAGCATTTCATATATCACCTTAGTTTTATTCTTACCTCAATCCTATGAGGAAGGTTTAACTACACATAGTAAATGAGAAACTAAGAGAGGTTCAGAGGCTCAGAGTTTTAAGTGTCTTCCTAGTGTCACACAGTTAAGTGGAAGAGTAACTCTTTTTAACCCAGCCATTAACCACTATTCTTTACTACTATCAGGCTTTGAGATTTTTTGATATGCCTCTCGAAAACCTGATATTTGTTATCCCATTTCAAACCTCATGGACATAATAGTATAGATACCTGTAATGAGAATTCCAGGTCTGATGTGCAAAAAGACCTAATATTAGTGTAAGGAAAGAGGGTGATGAAAACCCTAAAGAGATTCCTGAGTCCCTAAGAGATTGCTCTTTGGAATATGCTTTTTTTTTGCAGCCCTTATTTCTTTTTAGATTCTATATCAGAGATGCAGAAGCTGCCGGCAGGACTTTTAAAAACAAGCATGACAAACCATCACCCCCAATTATAAGCCCAACTAGCCTGGAGCCAGGCAATAACAAGGTCATAGCTAAAAATCACATCCGGATTTTGTCCATTTTTCCCAACTAAGTGCGTTGACAGAGTATCTCAGGCTCTCACAATTGGCAGAACTCTATGCCTTTCCTGTGAAGGATACCATTCAGGTCACCCTTATAAGTCGTTGCAGGAGGTATTAGGCCACTTAGGACCTAGGGCTGCTGGGGAAGGGTTGGAGGTAAAGGCAGTTAGGACTAAACTTTCCTAGCTGAACCCATCCTTCTACTGAGGTGGTGGGTCAATAAGAACAGAAGTAATAGCCTTTGACATCTGGAAAAGGTAACACAACTTCAAAAGTGTGAAAGGTATGAAAAAAGCAAAGAACATCTATTTTGATGAAAGGCACTTGGAGAGATGAGGAGCAGGGAGTGAGGGTTGATCGGGGCATTATTTCTTCCTTTATTCAACTCTCTTAAAAAGTTAAAATCTTCGCAACACTTTAGTCCCTGCCTTCACACTACTTCACAGTTGTTACATCATTAGGAACGAGGGTCTTTCTTCGAACCTAAAGTATCCTGAGTTCCAACAAATCCCAAGGCCCCAGGAGGGAAGCTAGGGCAGCATGTGGCAGCTGGCCACTAGAGGGCGGTGTTTCTGTAGTTAAAGGGGTTGTGCTGCTAAGTCGCTTCAGTCGTGTGCGACCCCGTAGACCGCAGCCCACCAGGCTCCCCCGTCCCTGGGATTCTCCAGGCAAGAACACTGGAGTGGGTTGCCATTTCCTTCTCCAGTGCATGAAAGTGAAAAGTGAAAATGAGGTCGCTCAGTCGTGTCCGACTCTTAGCGATCCCATGGACTGCGGCCTACCAAGCTCCTCCGTCCATGGGATTTTCCAGGCAAGAGTACTGGAGTGGGGTGCCACTGCCTTCTCCGAAGGGGGTTGTGAGAGCCTACAAATTTGGATGAGAGTGGCAGTCAGTTGGTTACCTGTATGGGAGAACACGGTAGAAAAGAAAGTTGGGAAAAATAAGTATTAAGTCTTAGGGTGATGGTCCTGAATGAATGAGGGGTAAAGAATAGGAACAAGGTTGAAGGAGTAAAAACCTTGATTCTCTACCAATGGCCACAGTCATCACTCCTTAGAAAAGAAGATACTGGCCCTGAGTGCTCCCCAGACACAGAGAAGTCAATTACAAAAAGATTTCTCAGTTTATTTGCATATTTACATTGTCACTCCTGGGAGCCAGCTTCACTTCAGGAGTCCCCAGCTCCCCTCACCCAGCCAACACCCAAAACCTACAGAGGAGACTGGGTCCTGAATAAACAGTGCCCAGGACTCATATCCCAACCCCATAGGTTATCACAGTTCATTTATTTAGCAAAAACAGAGCTAGAGGACAGTGCCCATGAGACATCCTTGCCTCTTTGTAAACATGGACAACCAGGCCACTGGAGCCTGGGTAAGTGTGCAAACATGAGGGTACCTCACTGTGTGCCTAGAGGGCCAGGGACACAGCTGGCAACCAAACAAACCCGTGAAGTCCTGAGGGCGCCCCCACAAGCCCCCACTGGAGCTTGGAAAGTACCAGGGGCAGAATCAAGGCAGCTGCCCCTTGCTCCAGGGCTCATCTCCAGGCTCACATGAGATGGCAGCGGCGCTCTTGCCCATATGAATTTTCCACCCGGGCAATCTCCTGGATGACTTTGGTGAAGATGCCTTGAGTCAGCTGCAAGGGATAAGGATTCAGGGCAAAAAAAAAAAATTGGTTGAGTTCACTGCCAATACTACCCAACTCTTAGGTGAATGCCCCACTCCCCCACCATCCCCACCACCAAGCAGTGGCATAAAAAGAAAAACACTGCTGCCCCCACCACCCTCCTACTCTTCAGGCCCAATACCTGATTATTTCGAGCAGATGACTCCATAAATGTTGCACCCCAGGATGCTGCCAGCTTCTTCCCCTCAACAGCCTGGACCTCCCTAGAAGCAAATTCAGTACATGAAAATGAAGAATAGCAATGGGCCCCATGTTCTCTGAAAAATCTTTACAGAAACTAAACTTCCTCTGACTCATCTCATTCCAAGGTTTGGGAGAAGGTCTGTGGAAGAAGAAAATACAAGAGAACAAAGGAGCCTAGGACTGAGGCTTGAAATATGAAATTATAGCTTTTGAGATAGAAGGATCATTTTGTCTCAACCTTCAAGTTAGAAACGAAGAGGTAAAACGACTGGTTTAAATCAGTGGCAGAGCCAGGACAAGAGCCTGACTCATTCCTAGACACTTTCCTTTGCCTTAAGCTACAGAGATTTCCATACCTGTCTGGAGAGAGATCGGCCTTGTTTCCCACCAGCACCACCGGCAGCCTGGGAGGAGACAGCAGTTACAACAGAATCCCCTCTGTTCCCCATGGACCCCAACCTCCTTCACATCATAGCTGGACAACTCCCCATCAAACCAGATAGGATCGATGTTCCAGCTTCCTCCTTAATTTGGATCAATACTCCCCTCTGCCCTCCCTCTTCCCTGGTGTCCACACTATGTCTTTATCCCCTGTGCCACATACCGGGTTTTCCCATGGCCTTCATGTAGCTTTTGGTACAGACTCTCAATGACTTGGAAGCTTTAAACACAAGAAAAGAATCTTACAGTTTTATTCTGGGACAGCCCTCATGTCTTCCCAAGTCCACCACTCTCAACCTTGGTCACTTACCTATGCAGAGAGGTGACAGAATACACAAGCACATAACCATGGACCCCAATGATGAATGAATAGGGCAGAATGCTGTACTCATCCTGACAAGAAACAGAAATATCAATACCTTGATTCACAAGACTCAGATGGCCAAGTTTGGTGGGCTGCATCCTGGGGACCCTCCCTGTGGCACTCCCTACTCCGGTCACTTCTATCCAACAAGTATTTATAGAGTAGCTCCAAACAACACTGCACACTGAAATACTGCTAAAATGCTTTTAATACTACTTTACAGATGAGCCTCAGAGGCTACCAGACTTTATCTCCCAGGACTGAACTGCCACATTTAGACACCCTACCCCAAACTGGTACCTGCCCTGCTGTGTCCACCAGGTGTAGGTGAAACTCATCTTTGCCAACAGTCACTATCTTGCTGTAAGCTGAAAAGAAAAGAAAACTTGACTGTGAGGTGCCTTGTAGGGCGAGCAATCTGTGCCCCTATATATTAACACAGATGGGCCAGGTTCAAGGAGCTCTCCAGGAAACTTAAGATACAATGTTAGGCTTCTTATTGTCTACACATGCACTATCCTGGACTCAGTATCTTGGAAAATGCACACTCTAGCTCCACTCACAGAACAGGATTGATAGAGAAGAGACTCGATTTAATATCTAATTAAATCATCCCTTTGGCACCCGGAAAATCCCAAAGTGTGGCCTTGGGTGGAGCACCCAAGCCCTCCCTACCTCACCCCAAGAGGAGAAATTTACTCACTATTCTCCACAGTAGGATCATAGTCTTCCAGGAACTCTCCCTCCACAAACTGATGTGCTAAAGATGTCTTCCCTGTGGGAAGCAGAGGTAATTGTAGCCAAATCACCCATCCACATTCATTTCCTCTGTCCTTTCGGGCTGTGGCCCTGGACTAAAGGAAACCCCGAATTAGCATCCTAGCCTGTGAATGCCCCATGCAATGCTTTCCCATAGACTCCTTCACCCTCTTTTCGTCCCAGGTCTCTGCACCTTGGCCACCGGATGCATACAGTAGCGACGCAGGAAGCTTTTCCTGCTGTCTTTCCCCACCCAACTCCTGGGAAGATCCGGATTCCCCAGGATTTAGTCAGCCTTGCATCCGACACCTGAGACTTGCCCCACCCAGACCGCGCCCCCGCCACCAAATCCTGCCCCCATCTCCACCCCCCCAGAGTAACGAACGCTGAGGATCACTGTGGTGTTCAAGCAGTAAGCCCATGTATACTCTTCCATGCTCCAGCTTCGGGCCGCCTTGAACACTACCATCACCCCAGCCTTTCCCACTCCAACCTTTCAGTCCTCGCTCTACAAGCTGGTTCAAAGGATGCCACCATTTCTCCCTGGGTCGCCTTCCCGCGGCAGTGCGCCTCCTCTGGCCACAAAGCCGCGGTGCATCGGTGCTCTGCCCTAGAGGGAGACTCACCTACAGAACGGTATCCGAGGATGACCACCTTCCTGTAGCGAACTAACGGCATGGCAGGAGCCGGCCCCGAGGGGCTTGCAGAACTTGGAGCTGAGAGAGCCCCAAGAAGAGAAAGTCGCAGTGCAGTCAGGTGTGGCAACCGGCACAGGAAAGTCGCTCACTCTGAAGCTGCCAGGGGCAAGCTAGAGGGAAACCAAAACAAGCGCCGCGCCCGGAGCTGGCCACGTGATCACAACACAGCAAGACTAAGGCGAGGGAGCCGGGCGACCGGGGAACTACACTGCCGCGCCGCTCAGGGCTCCGCCCCCCAGGCCGCTCGCCATTGGTCCATTAGAAAGGATAGGGGCGGAGCCGTTAGCAGGAGGGAAGGGCGGGCCTCACGTGGAGCGGGAGAAAAAGGAGTTGCGCATGCGCACACTAGACCCGGTTCATTCATAAAGAAACAGAACGGAACCCGGGGTCCTAGAGGTGTTTGCGCGTTTGCAATCTAGTAATCGTGGCTGCAAAGAATCGTGGATGGAAAAGCGTTGTGGCTGGGCTGGAATTTATGGTCAAAAGATTCTAGGTCTCCCTTTTGCAAGATCTCCGGAGTCCTTGGGTAGAGAAAAAAGGCCAAAGTTTAGCCTCCAAACTTTAGCCCCAGATATTCTATTGTCAGGTTTCTGTAGTCTTCCAGGATCTAACTTCGGAACTGCGATTCTTATTCCTTGAAAAATTGTTAGAATTTGTGGCCAAGTCCTCTGAGGTTTAGCTGTTATCGTTATCACAATCAAAGCATTTATTTGTTCAACAAATATTTATTAAGCATATACTATGTTTTAGTTATTGCTCCATCTTTGAAGATAAGAGTGATGAACACAATAGATAAGGTCTCTGAGTTCACAAGCTTAAAATTCAGTTGGGAAGAAACAAACATAAACCAGTAAATGTTAGATAATATTAAGTGCAACAAAAAAAGCAATGTTACAAAGGACTTCTGGGTGGTCCAAGGCAGAGTACTCTTTGTTCCCAATGCAGAGGGCAGGGGTTCAATCCCTGGTCAGGATACTAAGATCCCACATGCTGCAATTAAGACCCTGTGCAGACAAATAAATAAAAATAAAGGGGGGGGGGCGGAGAATTGTGATAAGAAATGACTGGATTAGCCATTAGTGACACAAATTAGTGGCTTTTCATTTCAAAAGAAGCCCCATTTAAGGTGAAGTTCAAATGACAGTAAGGAGCCAGCTAGGTAAACATTCAGACAGAAGAATCCACTGGCACTAGGATGGAAATAAGTTTGTTTAAATCCAGAAAAGAGAGAGAAAGCCAGTTAGCCTAAAGTAGATGAAGTCTAAGAGGATCGCAGGTGCTAGCCCATGTAAAGTAGTTTGGGCTAATTCTAAATACCTAGAAAGCTGCTGGTGATGGCTGTTGATGGTGTCATTAAGTAAATTGGGGCATGACATGATCTGAATTGTGTTTCTAAAAGATCTTTCTGACTGTGGAGAATGGATTGGGGTTTGAGAGAAACAGGAGCAAGTGGAACAAACAGGGAGATCAGCTAGGAGTCTGCTATTTGTAGACCAGGTAAGGGGTGAGAGTGGCTTGACTAGAGTGATAGTGATGAATGAATTTCATTCAGAGAATTCGGGGTATGTTTTGAGGCTGAGGTTAAGCTCACTTGCTTGCCGAAGGTATGGATACAGAAGGTGAGGGAGGAAAACGAGGAAAGAAAACACCTAGGTTTAGAGAGAGTTTTACTTTATGCCAGGAGAATTGCACTGTCGTCTTATTTAATATTCACCATAGCCTGAGGTTATTAATTGGCATTGTTCATGCATTCATCAACAAATATTTATCAAACAACCACCATGTCCCAGTCACTTCCAGGTGCTTAGAATACAGCGGTGAACAATACAGACAAGGTCTCTGCTTACAAGGATCAAGTATTCTTTTGGGAGAAGACCAACAATCTAGAAGTAAACAGTAAATAAGTTACAATTTAAAAGTAATAACTGCAATGAGAAAAAATAAATAAGACATTAGTGGGCTAGAAAGTAACTTGGGGTGTTATTCCTCTCTTTTAAAAATAATTTTATGTATTCACTTATTTTTTTGGCTGTGCTGGGTCTTTGTTGCTGATTGGGCATTTCTCTCTTTGCAGAGAGCAGGGGCTACTCTCTAGTTGCATTGCTTGGGCTTCTCATTGCAGTGGCTTCTCTTGTTTTGGAGCACAGGCTCTAGGCATGTGAGCTCAGTAGCTGTGGTTCCCAGGCTCTAGAGCACAGGCTCAATAATTGTGATTCACAGGCTTAGTGGCTCTGTGACATGTGGGATCTACCCAAACCAGGGATAGAACGTGTGTCTCCTGCCTTGGCAGGCAGATTTTTTACCACTGAGCCACCAGGTCAGCCCCATACTCTCTTTTTATATATCCTAGAAAGCCTGAGGAGGTAACATTTGTGTCCATCACTTGAGTTGTTGCTGTTTTTTAGTTACTAAGTCATGTCCAAGTCTTTTGCAACCTCATGGACTGCAGCCAGCCAGACTCCTTTGTACATGAGATTTCCCAGATAAAAATACTGGAGTGGGTTGCCATTTCCTTTTCTAGGCGATCTTCCTGACCCAGGGATCAAACCTGCATCTCCTGCATTGGCAGGTGGATTCTTTACCACTGAGCCACCGGAGAGACTTGAGTAATGGGTAGCTGTTATTACTGTTCTCTTACAGATGTAGAAGCTGAGACTTAGTCGTACAGGTAGCATACAAAAGTTATTTCTTCTGGAAGACCCTGATGAGGTGAGTGTGTAGGAGTTAGACTGTATTAGAGGACAGGCTTTATAAAACTAAAGAATCATCTCATGCTTAAAAATATCCAGATCTACAAAAGTTATTTCAAAGAGCCACTTTTTAATCTGGTCTCAGAAAAGGACCTTTACTGTTGGGTAAAGGAAGTTCCTTGTAGAGCAGCAATTTTATGTTGGATTATTGGGCCTGAATGAGGTTGGCAGTAGTCCCAGATTAGGTTTTAAACACTGTAGCATAAAATAAAGAACTGGATTCAATTCAATAAAATTTTATTCATTTCTTCCTTTGTATCACGCACTCTTACCATATCTTGCACACTAGGTATATAAAGGTAAGTAATAGATGCCTTTTTTATTGCTTGTCTTTCCAAGTTAACTTTCTAGCTTTTTCCACCCAGATTTGTGTCTAAGAGGTAGACCTTGATCCTTGGATCCCAGGGGGCTTCAGCCAAAGAGGAGTACTCACAGAACGCAAGGAAGAGATGGTCTGTTCCCACCATGAAGTTCACAGCACCTCTCAAAGCACTCCCCTTACCCCAACACAGGCAGCTCTCATGTTCTATTTCCAGTAATTGCCTCCCTCACCCTTCAGGCCCTACAGTAGTTAAGAGCTTCTCTGATACTCACCTGGGGTGCTGCTCTATCCCCTTTGTTTTCCTACACCCTGCCTGCACCTTTGTAAATAGTCTCTTTATTAAAACATCCTTGAACTCTCTTGTTTTCAGTCAAGAAGAAGGCAAAAGTACTAAAACAAAGGACTTTCTCTTGTGAGTTTTTTTTTCTTTTTTTTAATGCAGAAAGAAGATCTCATGGAAAATGTTCTCCTACATCTTGAACAGAACTGTATCATATGACCATCACTACCTACAAGAGAGCCAGGAAGTTTTGTTTAGCGTTTTGTTTTCCACTCTTTGCAAAGGAAAGCAAAAGAGAATAGGAACAATTGTTTAGTGAGCCATTCTAATAGACCTGCATATCTTGAGACCAAGATATTTGTTAAATATCAATCACCACAAACGGAGGGCATAAATGGTTACTTCATAAAGATCACAGTATGCAAAGATCACCAATAAAGGATAAAATGAAGGGAGCAAACTACCCTAATGTTTGATAAATAAGCTTAGCATAAAATTTCTAGAGACAGCATCATACATTGCTCTATTTCAAACAGCTGAGATAAAATAAAGATGAATTGCTGCCAGAAAGCTGTTTTAAGTATCTCTATGAAAAATGAAGGGACTTCCCTGCACTCTGGTGGTTAAGACTTTGCCTTCCATTTCAGGAGGTGCTGGTTTGATCCCTGGTTGGGGAGCCATCCCACATGCCTTGAGGCCAAAAAGCAAAACATAAAACAGAAACATTGTAACAAATTCAATAAAGACTTTTTAAAAATGGTCCACATCAAACAAAAATCTTGAAGAAAATAAAAATGTTTTTACTATTAATATGTTTGCATTGAAATGATGGGTTCCATTTCACAGATCTTCTTGGTTTCTCACAGTTTTGGTGGAGGAATAGTTATGGCTTCACCTTCCTGCTGATATATCAGTTATCTATTGTTGCATAACAAACTATATCAAAACTTGGTGGTTTAAAACAACACCAGTGTATTATTTCTGATGATTTCATGGATTGAATTGGCAGTTCTTCTGTTGGCTCTCCTGGACTCACTCATGGGGCTAACAGAAGCCACAGGCCCTGTTGCAAGGCCCTCTCCTTCAACTAGGTACAGGTACACCTCTCTTTGGTTCTTGTGACCCTTTCTTCCCTTGCCCTTCAGGTCTAGAGGTTAGCAACTCTGGTGACTCCCCACTGAAGACAGACTCTGAATACTTCAGAACACTTGTAGATACTCCATCATCCTGTCCACACCTTTATGAACATTCCTTTCAGTCTATGCTCCTCAATTCCCCATTTGAGTATGCAATCTGTTTCCTTCAAGGATTCTGAATGATACACTTCCAAATGTCATAGTAGGAAAAATTATCAAACAAAATTATAGCGAGTTTCACATTACAGTAAAACTAGCTAGAACCATAGAAGAAATGTTTCTTCAAGAAAAAAAAAAAAAAAAGAAAAAGAGGAAGGAAAGAAGAAAGGGAGGAAGGAAGAATGATTGATTCTGTCTGGAAAGATCAAAGAGATTTCACATGATAACTGATAAAGGAGTTGAAACTTAAAGCTCAAGAATGCCCTGAGCAAAAAAGCAAAATGCTGGGCTGGAGAGGGATAAATTAGGAGTTTGGGATTAACTGAACTGAACTGAACTATGTATACATGTATATAAAATGGACGGGGCTTCCCTGTTGGCTCAGTGGTAAAGATGCCACCTGCCAGTGAGAGAGACACGGGTTTGATCCCTTTCCAGGAAGATTCCAAATGCCATGGGGCATCTAAGCCCATGTGCCACAACTATTGAGCCTGGGCTCTAGAGCCCGGGAACCACAGTTACTGAGTACTGCAACTACTGAAGCTCCTCGCCTAGAGTCTGTGCTCTGCAACAAGAGAAGCCCCTGCAGTGAGAAGCCTGCACACAGCAACAAAGAGAAGCTCCCATGCAGCAATGAAGATCCATCGCAGTCAAAAAAAGTCAAATTATTGTTTTTTTAAATGGAGGTACTTCCGTGGTGGTCCAGTGGTTATGACTCCATACTCCCAACATACGGGGTATGGATTTCATCCCTGGCTGGGGAACTAAGATCCTGCATGCCACACAACTGGGCCTAAAAATATAAATAAAACAGATAACCAACAAGGACCTACTGTATGGCACACGGAACTACGCTCAATATCTTGTAATAACCTAAAATGGAAAAGAATCTGAAATATATATAACTGGGTCACTTTGCCGTGAATCACTATGCTGAAACTAACACAACACTGTAAATCAAATATGTTGCTGTTGTTGTTCAGTCCCTCAGTCGTCTCCAGCTCTTTGTGACCCCATGGACTGCAGCACACCAGGCTTCCCTGCCCTTCACCAACTCACAGAGTTTGCTCAAACTCATGTCCATTGAGTTGGTGATCCCATCCAACCATCTCGTCCTCTGTCATCCCCTTCTCCTCCTGCCTTCTATCTTTTCTAGAATCAGGGTCTTTTCCAATAAGTCAGCTCTTCACATCAGGTGGCCAAAGTATTGGGGCTTCAGCTTCAGCATCAGTTCTTCCAATGAATACTCAGGGTTGATTTCCTTTAAGATCAACCGGTTTGATCTCCTTGCTGTCCAGGGAACTCTCATTCCATTAAAAAAAAAGTTTTAAGACAAAATGCTAAGAGAAGAGCAAAAGCACAGTGTATTTGGAAATACAGAGTGGATACTGTACTTGTAGCATTCTGTGTGCGTGAGTTATGCGTGGAGATTAAGGCTGGAAATTTGACTGGAATCAGATCAAGGCAGGTTCTGAATGCCAGATTTAAAAATTTGATCTTTATTCAGTATCCCAAGGGCTTTCAAAATATACCACTAGTGGTATGTAAGATGACTTAGTTAATACACAAACTTAAAAATTACATAACAAATTTTTTTTGTTATGTAAGGGAGACTTAATGCCAAAACTATGACTTCAGAAATATTCTTGCTTAGATGAGCCTGAAATTGATAGAAAGAAAAGACAGTAAAATACTAAATAATTATATGGGTGGAATGGAACTATAGACATAGTCATCAAAATAGTAAGAGGTTTAGGAAGCTCTGCAATGAGCAGTTGGACCTTTGCTATTTCCCAGGTGGAAGTGTCGTGGGGAGGACAGTACCGTGAAGACAGCTGTGCTTTGTAAGGATCTCACTGGTGACCCTGTGGAGAAGGATGTACCAGGAGAGACTGAGGCTGGAGGCAGCAGCACAATTAGGAAGCTGATACCCAGGAGGAGAAAGATGAGGGCTTGGACCACAACAGCAACAGAGAGGATGCTGAGGACTCCTACAAAGGGCACTCCAGACAGAACTTTAAAAGATGATGACCTCATTCAGTTGAGTTCAGTTCAGTCGCTCAGTCGTGTCCGACTTTTTGCGGCCCCATGAATCGCAACACGCCAGGCCTCCCTGTCCATCACCAACTCCCGGAGTTCACTCAGACTCACGTTCATCGAGTCAGTGATGCCATACAACCATCTCATCCTCTGTCTTCCCCTTCTCCTCCTGCCCCCAATCCCTCCCAGCATCAGTCTTTTCCAATGAGTTAACTCTTCGCATGAGGTGGCCAAAGTACTGGAGTTTCAGCTTTAGCATCACTCCTTCCAAAGAAATCCCAGGGTTGATCTCCTTCAGAATGGACTGGTTGGATGTCCTTGCGGTCCAAGGGACTCTCAAGAGTCTTCTCCAACACCACAGTTCAAAAGCATCAATTCTTCAGTGCTCAGCCTTCTTCACAGTCCAACTCTCACATCCATGCATGACTACTGGAAAAACCATAGCCTTGACCTCATTAGAAGAGGCCAAATTCCATTTATAGATTTGGAGGACATGGGGAGGACAGGAATTGTTTAGTGGGGGATGGGGAGAGTGTTGAATCAATGCACTAATGTTTTACATAGTTGTTTTGTTTGTTTGTTTATTTGTGGATTTTTTGTTTTTGCCATGTCACACGGCATTTGGGATCTTTGTACTTCAACCAGGGATCAAACCCATGCCTCCTGCAGTGGAAGTGTGGAGTCTTAACCACTGGACCACCAAGGAAGTCTCTAATGCACTTATTTTCTACCTGTGGATTTTGAGACAACTCCCAGCTGTTCACATATTAATGAGCCAACTAAGGATATGTATCTCTAGGCACTCACCAGAAAAAATAACCAGAATACATGTGCAGGTATCTCCCCTGCATGTTTCATACGTCTGGTACTTTCCTTATCGTTATACCTCTTCTTAAATTTTGCTATCATGGAGTTTGATAAACACCAACTCATTTCAGAAAAATTAGCAGTACTTAGCTCCTCTAAAGGCACCTTGCTTGACCCAAGGACCACAATCAGCAACTTCCAAAATAACTGAATTATAATGTATGAGAGCTGGAGAACCTTGGCGATCATCTGGTACAGTTATTCTGAAGAGTCAGGTCACGTTAGAGTCACTCAGAGAGTTTGTTAATGCACAGATTGTCAGACCCTACATGAGAATTTTTGATTCAATAGGTCTGGGTAGGAACCAAAAATGTGCCTTTTGAACAAATTTCCAGGCAATTCTGAGGTTGCTGATCTATGGACCACACTTTGAGAACCACTGATGGAGCACAACTTCTCCAAATTACAGACTGAGAAAATGCAGCCTGGAGAAGTAAAGTGCATTATACGAGTGAAATATGGAAAGAATATGGACTTTGCAGTCAACCAGACCTGGTTTCAGATCCTGACTGACTCACTCTGTGATCTCAGGCAGGTACTCAACTGCTCTGAGCCTCAGTTTCTCTCCTATGAAATGGTTAGAATAACCAGGTAGTAAACATTTGTCCTTTCCAGCTGCCACAGAAAGACAGAGTTGCCAGATAGTGGCCATGGTGTCAGCGGTGCCTTCCAGCATCTAGCCAGGGCATCAGCCCGCACACTGCACTGTCCAGTGTTTAATGGCAGTTGCCACAATGCCCCTGGCTTGGTTCTGTCATCTGAGGCATCGTTTTTGGCTGTACAACCTTGGAACCAGACCTTTAGCCCTCCTGTGACCTGCGGAAATCTTTCTGGAATCAAATACTGGCTTTTGCACAACTCTTGTGAGAAGTAAATGAGATAATCCCTATCACTCAATTGAAAAATATTTGGTACGCATTAAATTGAAGCCATCAAAAGAACTATCATTATTAGTTTGAAAATGAATTAGCAGTTTGGCCAGAGAGGTATGCACAGAAGCAGATGGCCTGGCTCCCTCCCTGGACACCACTGAGAAAGGCAATGCTGGGAGGAGCACAGTCTAGCCAACTTGGGAATTGGACTTGCTCAGGACACCTCCAAACGGTCATGCACTAGGGAAGCCTCGAATTAATTCATGAACACCAGATCTGGGCTCCCACCATGCTTTCCCTTTCCACTACCGAGGAAGTCTGTGCTCCTCTATCTAGGGCACTCCCTTTTCCAGTGAGGTACCAATTTGTTGCCCGATGAACGGAAAATTAGGATAAAGAAGAAGGTATTTCAACCAGGTCACATGGAGACCCAAAGAACCATCCCTGACCCACCAATGACCACATTCAGCACCTCTCTCCTCAAGATAATTCTGGGCATGGACCTCCCTGGTGGTCCATTGGTTAAGAATCCGCCTGCCAATGCAGGGGACACAGGTTCAATCCTTGGTCCATCCCTGGTCTGGAAGGAGTCCACTTACCGCAGGGCAACTGGGCCTGTGCAACGCAACTACCAAAGCGTACATGCCCTGGAGCCCATGCTTCTCAACAAAAGAAGCCACCGCAATGAGAAGCCCACGCACTACAACTAGACAGCAGCCCCCACTTGCGTCGTAACTAGAGAAATCCTGAGTGCAGCAATGAAGACGCAGCACAACTCCCCCAAAATAATAAATTAATGCATAGTGAAAGATAATTCTAGGCACATGGTAACAAATTGATTGACTGAGTTGCCCATTTGCCACATTCCATTTTGGATTAATAGATAGATACTGGTTGATCAAGTAGGTTTCATTTCGTTGTTGTTCAGTCCCTCTTTTGTATCCGACTCTTTACAACCCCATGGTCTGCAGCACGCCAGGATTCCCTGTCCTTCACCATCTCCTGGAGCTTGCTCAAATTCATGTCCATTGAGTTGGTAATGCCATCCAACCATCTCATCGTCTGTCGTCCCCTTCTCCTCCTGCCTTCTATCTTTCCTAGTATCAGGATCTTTTCCAGTAAGTTGACTCTTTGAATCAGGTGACCAAAGTAGTGGAGCTTCAGCTTCAGCTTTCCAATGAATTCAGTCTTTAATGAATATTCAAGCTTGATTTCCTTTAGGATTTACTGGTTTGATCTCCTCGCAGTCCAAGGGACTCTCAAGAGTCTTCTCCAACACCACAGTTCAAAAGCATCAATTCTTCAGCACTCAGCCTTCTTTATGGTACAACTCTCACATCCATACATGACTACTGCAAAAACCATAGCTTTGACTAGATGGACCTTTGTTGGCAAAGTAATATCTCTGCTTTTTAATGCACCATCTAGGATTGTCATAACTTTTCTTTCAAGGAGCAAGTGTCTTTTAATTTCATGGCTGCAGTCACCATCTGCAGTGATTTTGGAGCCTAAGAAATATAAGTCTCTGACTATTTCCATTGTTTCCCCATTTACTTACCATAAAGTGATAGGACCAGATGCCATGACCTTAGTTTTTTTGAATGTTTAGTTTTAACATTTACCCTATCTATTTGCCATGAAGTGATGGGACCAGATGCCAGCTTTTCACTCTCCTCTTTCACCTTCATCAAGAGGTTCTTTAGTTCCTTTCTGCTTTCTGCCATAAGGATGGTATCATCTGCATATCTGAAGTTATTGATATTTCTCCTGACAGTCTTGATTCCAGTTTGTGATTCATCCATCTGGCATTTTGCATGATGTACTCTGCATATGAGGTAAATAAACATAGTGACAATATACAGCCTTGACACACTCCTTTCCCAATTTTGAACCACTCTGTTGTTCCATGTTCAGTTCTAACTGTTGCTTCTTGACCTGCATACAGGTTTCTCAGGAAAAAGGTAAGGTGGTCTAATATTCCTATCTCCCGAAGAATTTTCCACAGTTTGTTGTGACCCACACAGTCGAAGGCTTTAGTATAGTAAATAAAGCAGAAGTAGATATTTTTCTGGAACTCTCTTGCTTTTTCAATGATCCAATGGATGTTGGCAATTGATCTCTGATTCCTCTGCCTTTTCTAAATCCATCTTGAACATCTGGAAGTTCTCCATTCATGTACTATTGAAGCCTAGCTTGGAGGATTTTGAGCATGACCTTGATAGCATGTGAAATGAGTGCAACTGTGCAGTAATTTGAACATTCTTTGGCATTGCCCTTCTTTAGGATTGGAATGAAAACTGACCTTTTCCAGTCCTGTGGTTGCTGCTGAGTTTTCCAAATTTGCTGGCATATTGAGTGCACACTTTAAAAGCATCATCTATTAGGATTTGAAATAGCTCAGCTGAAATTCCATCACCTCCCCCTAGCTTTGTTCATAGTGATGCTTCTTAAGGCCCATTTGACTTCACATTCCTGAATGTCTGGCTCTAGGTGAGTGATCACACCATCATTGTTATCCAAGTCATGAAGATCTTTTTTTATAGTTCTTCTGTGTTTTCTTGCTACCTCTTCTTAGTATCTTCTGCTTCTGTTAGGTCCATACCATTTCTGTCCTTTATTGTGCCCATCTTTACATGAAATGTTCCCTTGGTATCTCTAATTTTCTTGAAGTGATCTCTAGTCTTTCCCATTTTATTGTTTTCCTCTATTTCTTTGCATTGTTCACTTAGGAAGGCTTTCTTATCTCTCCTTTCTGTTTTTGGGAACTCTGCATTCAGTTGGGTATATCTTCCCAGTTTTATTTTTCTTTCTTTCATTTCAGATACATTAATATAAAGCAGATAAAGTTGAGAGAAATCTTTTTCTCCTTCTGCCTTACTCTTCGCTCCATGCTTTCCAACCAACCACCAGGTCCTATCAATCCCACAAATATAAATGTTTCCTGAAACTGTCCTTTCCATCTCTACTGCCACCTCTTTAACTCAACCAACACCAACACTCATTATCTCATTGTCTGTTTTGCTTGCTCCCTTCCCTAGGCCCACTGAAAGTGAAGTTGCTCAGTCATGTCTGACTGCGACCCTGTGGACTGTAGTCTACCAGGCTCCTCCATCCATGGGATTCTCCAGGCAAGAATACTGGCGTGGGTTGCCATTTCCTTCTCCAGGGGATCTTCCCAACCCAGGGATTGAACCCAGGTCTCCCACATTGCAGGCAGACGCTTTAACCTCTGAGTCAACAGGGAACCCCCAAACTCCAAAACTGGGCCCACTAACTCCATTCTAATCCATTCTCCACTTAGGAGCTAGAATGACCTTTTCAAAACCCAAATTTAATCAGGCCATTCCTTTCAGTTAAAACCTAATTAATTTAATCCATTAAAATGATTGCTTATTTCCAGCAGATTCATGTCAATGTATGACAAAACCAATACAATATTGTAAAGTAATTAGCCTCCAATTAAAACAAATAAATTTATATTAAAAGTAAAATAAAATGATTGGTTATTTCCTAGAAAAATGTCAAAAATCCTTAGTATAGTATTGCTACAATGCCTAATAGTATTTGCAGGTTCAGTTCAGATGCTCAGTCATGTCTGAATGTTTGCAACCCCATGGACTGCAGAATGCCAGGCCTCCCTCTCCATCACTAACTCCCGGAGTTTACTTGAACTCATGTCCATTGAGTTGGTGACGCCATCCAACCATCTCAGCCTCTGTCATCCCCTTCTCCTCCCACCTTCAATCTTTCCCAGCATCAGGGTCTTTTCAAATAAGTCAGCTCTTCGCATCAGGTGGCCAAAGTATTGGAGTTTCAGCTTTAACATCAGTCCTTCCAATGAATATTCAGGACTGATTTTCTTTAGGATGGACTGGTTGGATCTCCTTGTAGTGCAAGGGACTCTTAAGAGTCTTCTCCAACACCACAATTCAAAAGCATCAGTTCTTCGGCACTCAGCTTTCTTTATAGTTCAACTTTCACATCCATACATGACTACTGGAAAAACCATAGCTTTGACTAGATGGACTTTTGCTGGCAAAGTAATGTCTCTGCTTTTTAATATGCTGTCTAGGTTGGTCATAATTTTCCTTTCAAGGAGTAAGCGTCTTTTAATTTCATGGCTGCAATCACCATCTGCAGTGATTTTGGAGACCATGAAAATAAAGTCTGTCACTGTTTCTACTGTTTCCCCACCTATTTACCTTGAAGCGATGGGACCGGATGCCATGATCTTAGTTTTCTAAATGTTGAGCTTTAAGCCAACTTTTTCACTCTCTTCTTTCACTTTCATCAAGAGGCTTTTGAGTTCTTCTTCGCTTTCTGCCATAAGGGTGGTGTCATCTGCATATCTGAGGTTATTGATATTTCTCCCAGCAATCTTGATTCCAGCTTGTGCTTCTTCCAGCCCAGGTTTCTCACGATGTACTCTGCATATAAGTTAAATAAGCAGGGTGACAATCTACAGCCTTGATGTACTCCTTTCCTTATTTGAAACCAGTCTGTTGTTCCATGTCCAGTTCTAACTGATGCTTCTTGACCTGCATACAGATTTCTCAAGGGACAGGTCTGGTGGTCTGGTGTTCCCATCTCTTTCAGAATTTTCTATAGTTTGTTGTGATCCACACAGTCAAAACCTTTGGCATAGTCAATGCAACAGAAAAAGATGTTTTTCTGAAACTTTCTTGCTTTTTCAATGATCCAGTGGATGTTGGCAATTTGATTTCTAGTTCCTTTGCCTTTTCTAAACCCAGCTTGAACATCCGGAAGTTTGCAATTTATGTACTATTGAAGCCTGGCTTGGAGAATTCTAAGCATTACTTTACTAGTGTGTGAGATGACTGCAATTGTGCAGTAGTTTGAGTATTCTTTGGCATTGCCTTTCTTTGGGATTGGAATGAAAACTGACCTTTTCCAGTCCTTTGGCCACTGCTGAGTTTTCCAAATTTGCTGGCATATTGAGTGCAGCACTTTCACAGCATCATCTTTTAGGATTTGAAGTAGTATTTGTAGGAACTTTAATAAATATTTGTTGAAGGGAGGGTGTCTCTGGACCTGAGAGGAACTGCCTTGTCTCTTGTGTGTTAATCTGACTTGTTTAAATCTCAGAGCTCCTCCTTATTTCCAACCCCTTGGAAGCACCTCATTGTAGCAGCCTCTGGCATTACAAAGTGATTTTCCTCAAGGTCACAGCTGGTGACTAAGCACCAAATAGAATATACAGCCCTATTGTTCTTATCTGGGGAAACACAGTCAAGTAAGAGGCAATCACAGTTCAAAAGTGACAACCACCAGTAGGACGCTTGACCCTCCTGCTATACTCCCACCAAGTTTCCAGGCCTTCCTATAGACTCTTTCAAAGATAAAGGCAATCCACCTTCTTACCCTCCCAAAGAAGTCCCATTCATCTTTAGACAATTCCACCAGTTGTTGAAAATGAGACATTTCAAAGAATAATCTACCCTAGCCAGTTTATCAAGGGATAGAGAGAACGAGGGCAAGAAGGCCATATGAGAGAGAGAGAGAGACCAGTTCTCCCTCCTGAAGTGGTGCTAAGGTGCCTTGACCAGCTGCCTCCAAGAGAAGAGGAAGGTGGGTGACTTTGGCCAGAGCTTAGCTCAGGGAGAGATTCAGGCTCTCTAGCCTCAGAGATTCTACGAGCTCCTATAGACTAGCCAGGACTAGAACAAGGAAAGGATGTGTGTGGAGGAAATGGGATTAATCCCAGCTCAAATGTTGGGTGGAATCCCAGCTGCTGCAGCTGCTGAGGGCTTAACCAGCTGTTCCCTGGGCAGCTGCAATGTTCAGCCCAGACCTGACTCTCAGGGTGGCAGCTCTGTATCAGCTTAAGGCTATCAGCTCCAAGCAAAGTCAAGGCTCTGTGGAAAGAATCGCTGGAAAGCAAAAGAGAATAGCAGAAAGAGTCCCCAGTTCCAAGAACTTCTGTTTGGACATCAAGTGGTTTGAAATCAGACAACTGTGTTCTTACGTTATGTGGTCTCAAGGAGGGAAGTTGAGAGACAGTTTGGGTTTAGGTTTCAGAGAGAAGCAAAGCAAGGACTGGAGGTACTGCCTTCAATTCTCCTTTCCTTTCCTGTCCTGCTTCAATTTCCCTACACTTCCCCCACCACCATGGGTTTCCATAACATGTCCCCCATGGGAATGGATGCATTTCCTACTTGTGATCGGAATTAGTGACACTCACATGCTCTGGTGAGGACTAATGTACTTAGGGATAAAGATAACGCCAAAAGCCCATCTAATTGTCAATTTATTTTTTAAACAAATGTTTATTTTTGGCTGCAGTGGGTCATAATTGTGGCACTCAAGTTCAGTAGTCGCAACAGACAGGCTTATTTGCCCCATGACATGTGGGATCTTAGTTCCCCAAACACCGATCAATCCCGTGCCCCCTGCATTGGAAGGTGGATTCTTAACCACTGGATCACCAGAGAAGTCCCAGCAGTTTCTATTTTTAAGTGCAAGTTTGATTTTCCCCCTCACCTGCTTCAAATCCTGCAATTGTTTTCCAAATTTCAGACACAATTGAAAATCCTTCAAGTTACCCCATCTGCCTTGCACTGTACTGAACTTGCCAGTGCTCCTCAGATTCATCTTATCATCACTCCCCAACGCCAGTCCTTGGCACATACTACTCTCTTTTCTTGAACGACTCTTATCCATCTTTCAGGCCTCAGCTTAAATGTCATTCCTCATCTCCTCACCACACTCAACCACCTTCTAACCACTTATGTCTGTCTCCCTAGAGGACTTGTAAGAACGGTGCTTGATTTTACTGTCCTATCCCCATGGCACAGCACCGTATTTGGCACATAGCAGATACTCAACAAACCCTGATTAGAGATACCCCTTTCTCAAGGGAGATGTTCATCATTAACCAGGTCTCATATAGAGACAATAACACAGAGAAGCGGGCTTGAATATGCTAACTGGCCACAAAATCCCCCATAGGGAAATGCCCCAACCACCCATAGACTGCTTCCCATAGACAGCTACTTCAGGCTCCCAGACAGAGAAGAAAGCTTCCTCCAATACAGCAGGAACCACAAAAGCAGTCAGGGATAAACATCTCAAGACTCTAGGTCAGAAATGCTAATTTTTCAAACAGAGTTCATTACTTTTACTAAGGACCCCATCTTAGCACTGGGTCCTTTTTTTTTTTTTTTTTTTTTGGCCATATAGCATCTTCATTGCTGTGTATGGGTTTTCTCTAGTTGAAGGGCTCGAGGGCTGCTCTCTAGTTGCAATGCGCAGACTTCTCCTTGTGGTGGCTTCTCATCACAGAGCACAAGTTCTAGGGCGTGCAGGCTCAGCAGTTGTAGTGCCCTGAGGCAGGTAGGATCTTCCCAGACCAAGGATCGAACCCATGTTGCTTGCATTGCAAGGTAGATTCTTAACCACTGAACCACCAGAAAAGTCCTGGCCTCTTCTTATTTTAAACATTTCTAGAAACTTCCTTTATTCTGCTAGAGCTCCCATAACAAAATATCATAGACTGGGTGGCTTAGACATCAAACATTTATTTTCTCATAGTTTTGGAAGCTAGAAAAATCCAAGATCAAGGTTCCAGTCAATGCAGTTTCTGGTGAGAGCTCTCTTTGTGGCCTGTAAGATGGCTGCCTTCTCACTACGGCCTTTCATTGAGCATGTGAAGAGAGAGAAAGCAAGCCCTCTCCTGTGTCTTCTTGAAATGACACTAATCCTGTCAGATCAGGGCCCACTTTAATGACCTCATTCAACCTTAATTACTTCCTTAGAGGCCCCATTTCCAAATATAGCCACAAAGACATGAGAGCTTCAACAGATGAATTTGGGGGTGACACATACATTCAGTCCATAACAAAGCTCAATATTCCCTCTCCTCTAATTCAAAAAGAGCTGAGAGTCTTCTCTTGCTTTCTGGGTTGGTGTACCCACCTGCTATGGATTACTGCCAGAAACTTGCATGTACATCTATATTTCCTTAAGCAGTGGCTAGGTAGGGAAGCCAGTCCTCCAGACAGGAGGAAGAAGAGTCAACGAAAATGAGAGAGTACTGTCAGAAAGTGAGACTTACTAGTGACTCAGTGCAGGGAACAAGGAAGAGTTAACACTAGCTTAACACCCCATAGGATGTGGCCCCATCCATGAACGCAGTCTTATTTAGTTATTCCTGCCCCAGTTTCCTCTTCTGTAATATAATCTCACTGGGTTATGTGAGGACTAAATGAGGACACACGTAAAGTGCTAAAACAGGGCCTAGCCTGTAGTGCGTTCTCAGGCAGTGTTGGCTGTAGTTACACTTCCCAGTCTCCTGTTGTAACCAGCCTGCACATTCCCATTCCAGATTCCAAGTCCTTGCTCATGTTGTCACTTCTATCTGGAATGGCCTTTCTAGTCTCCTCCACCTACACATGCTACAACATCCTATTCAGGCCCTACTTTCTCCACAAGGCCTTCTGGGTGCAAATATGACATTTACCACCCATTCAACTCATCTGAAGTAACACTGTTGCTTAGGTAGTTAACCATCTTAAACTTTTGAGAAATTACTTCTTAATTTTTATGTTTTTCCATGTCTAATATGATGCTACACTGTGTATGTTCAGCAAATCCTGATGAAGAAAGGAAGGGGAGAAAAATCTGAATTCTGGGCAATAATAAGGTCACCTAGACCTTTACCATCTGAGCCACCTGGGAAGTCCCCAAAGTTCACCTGAACCTCAACACAGTGCTTCTCAACTCCAGTTTCCCAAAATGCCAAGAGGTCTTGCCAGGATGATCAACAAAACGCTCTGTAAATTCTCAAAACAAGATTACTTTTAATTATACTTCAGTTCTAAAGCAAACCCACATCTGTCACAGAGCACTTTCTGAAGAACGGAATGTCATGAAATCAAACAAGTAAAGGGGCAACACAACCCCCCGAAAGTCTGGGAACCACTGATAATGCTGATTCTGGTAGAGTGGTATGGAAGGAAGCAGACAGTCTACAGACAGCAGAGCAGCAAAGGCAGCGAGAAACAGATGCAGAGCATAGAGAGCTTGGTAGCTTCCGCTCCAATCGGGCACGTACACTGCTATTGTCAACGATCTTGTCAGGCAGGGATCACTAACTCCAGGTCTGCCCAACTTCCAAGTCATGCCCTTTCCCTAATCCTCACTGCCTATTTTGTTAATGAGAAGGGGTGTTGCACTTAGAGATGTCCTGTGGCCCAGTTGAATATGCCTCCTGGCTATCTTCATAGAGATGGTGTTCTTTGCTGCCTGAGGGAAGGTAATGAATTTTATTTTAGGAAGCTGGGAGGGCCTCAAGAGGAAGAGAATCATGAGGAATGAAAGTGGGGGTGCGAGTGGGGGAGGTGAGAGGTGAGCCTTCAACCTGGGAAGTAGTCTGTGGGATGTAGTTTAAGGGAAACCAATTAATTCTCCTAGTCCCCAAGTATCTCCTGCCCAACACATTAAGGTGGTAAGAATCGGAGGCCTTATTTTCAGCAGGCCTTTAAAATACATGCATTATGTGAAAAGAGTAGTGAAAAAAAAGGAGCCCATCAACAACATAGAAATTTATGAGTTTAGTCATCACCTGGAGTGACGTGACAGGAGGCCATCAGGATCTGGCAGAATGAGACAAGGGCAGGTGTAGAAAGGAGGAAAGGTCCACAGCTTGGAGTGTGCTTCTGAAGTCACTCTGAAAGGGGAAGGGTGGTGGTAATGGGCACCTGGTGAGGGAAATGGCTGTGGAAGGATATAAAGGTAAACTTGGTTGTCCTTTAGTCGCTAACATGGGCTGTAGCCTGCCAGGCTCCACTGTCCATGGGATTTCCCAGGCCAGAATACTGGAGTGGGTTGCTATTTCCTTCTCCAGAGGATCTTCCCCACCCAGGGATTGAACTTGCATCTCCTGCTTGGCAGGTAGATTCTTTACCACTGAGCAAGGGTAAACTTCACCTGTTTCCAAATGTTGGTTTTATCAAGCACTACCTGGAACCCTAAGTATGCTTTCACCTCCAAACACTGAACTCAAAGGGGCCCAGGGTGAGGGAGATAAGTAGGCTAACTTGGATGCACTTGAAAGTCTGGATTACTACAGGCTACAATATACCTCCAGCTTCCAGGAGCCACAGAACTAAACCAAGAACGAGGGATGGAAAAGAGCCACTTTCCAAATGAGAGGCAGGTGGGCTCCTCACCAGCCCTTGACACCTGTGGTTCAGCCCCGGCAGCTTAACAGGCCCATCCACCCCCTCTTGCCTCGGGGGAGAAAGCTCTTTTGCACAAATCCATCCACCATCTGTACAGCATACAGTTCCTCTTTCCTAGGGGCTAGAAGGGAACCGATCCTGAAGGCCACTAGAGGGCAGTGCATAGCAGGGACCTTGCCCTGGAAGAGCACAGCTGCTACAGGGAAGGGTGGGCTCCTGGTGGTACCAACACTTAACCATCCTCCAGGCCCTGACACTCTCCTTCCAGTGTACTGCAACTCCCTTGGAGCTTCCATTCCTAACTCGGAGGCACCTGCCTGCCTAGATTCCAGGGAAGCAGAGCTGGCAATAATGGGAGAGGGGAAAGGGGGAAGGGGGAAGAAGCCAGTGGAAACAACAACCAGGACAGCTGATCAGAAAGGGGGCTCAGTTTTTAATTCCTACATTCCCTTGCTTGGAGAGCCTATGTCCCCTCTGCTGCCATACATTTGGGCTGAAGTTGCTCTCTGTGCTCAGCCTATCAGGAAGAACAGGTTCCAGCCCTCTGTGCAGGCTCTTTCTCTTGATCAAGAACGTATGGAGACTACCAGTTATGAATTAGCTATGGTTTTTCCAGTAGTCATGCATGGATGTGTGAGTTGGACTATAAAGAAAGCTGAGCACCGAAAAATTGATGCTTTTGAACTGTGGAGCTGGAGAAGACTCTTGAGAGTCCCTCGGACCGCAAGGAAATCCAACCAGCTCATCCTAAAGAAAATCAGTCCTGAATATTCATTGGAAGGACTGACGCTGAAGCTGAAACTCTAATACTTTGGCCACTTGATGCGAAGAACTGACTCATTTGAAAAGACCCTGGTGCTGGGAAAGATTGAAGGCCAGAGGAGAAGGGGACAACAGAGGCTGAGATGGTTGGATGGCGTCACCAACTCAATGGACATGAGTTTGAGTAAACTCTGGGAGTTGGTGATGTAGAGGGAGTCTGACGTGCTGCAGTCCATGGGGTTGCAAAGAGATGGACATGACTGAGCGACTGAACTGAGCTGAGGGATTGCCATGAGTTGTCGGTTGGTCCAGTGACCTCCCAGGGGAAGAAAAAAAAAAAATCAGTCCCATGTAGACACCCCCTCCCACCCCACCCCCACTGCACACACACGAGTAGAATGCAGGCTATGGTGATTCTTGAGCAGGGGAGAGCGCAGGCTAACAAATGGGAGCCAGAATTCTTTAAGTATCAGTACCTAAAATGGCTTGAACCTCCTTTGGAGCCCCTATGAACAGAGAAAGAATGCGTTTGAGTTGTCTTGTTCTTTGGATAACCCTGGTCTCTTCAACAGTCGGGTATGCAGACACATGGGCAGAATGCTAGTCCTCTCTGGTGGGAAAAAGAACTAGCAGCCTAGAAAAGGGCAGACTCTTCTGGTCTCTGTTGCTGGTCGACAGGGAAGCCTCCAGAGAGGAGGAAGCAAGGCAGGACGACCTGCTGGGAAACAAAGGGGGATGGGAAGTAAGGTATGGTCCCCTTTCTCCATACCCCTCCCCCAATCTGGAGGCAAATCACCATCTGAATAGAGATATTTCCCAATAAGCTCCTGGAACCCTTCCTTTTATTAGCCCACTTGTAGGGAAATGTTATGACCGTGCCTCAGCCCCTCATCTTGCTAGGCTGGGCAAGCAGATCATTATATTACAATTTATAAATAGAAAATAAAATAAAATAATCGAGTGGGGCTGAGGCACTGGGGAATAAGAGGAGAAATAGTCCTCGTCAAGGAGTATCCATCATCAACCCCACCACCTACCTAGGACCCAACCTCTCAATTAGAGGTTGCCCCTAAACCATTTTCTCCCTACCCCTCCCCCCAGTCAGCATCGTTTGCTGCGCATATCCCCGGATCTCAGCCCGCACGCTCGCGTTTAGACGGGTGCCACGAGGTTTCTATGCCTGGAACGCTCAGTCCAGCAGCTCCTCAGCCAAGCGATAGAGGAACCGAGAGTACCAATGCATGCCAGTCGGCTGGACGGCCCCGCCCGGAAGCAGCGCCCCCAGCGCGTGCAGCAGGCGCAAAGGAGCAAAGGCGCGGTGAGCCCACTGGTGACTTTCCAGAACCGCGTAGCATGAGGCCAGGACATCATTGACCAGCAGCGTCCCGTGCGCTGTGAGCGGCGCGAAAACGCCCACCGCTTCCTCCCGCGCGACGCGGGCCACGCGCGCCGGCCGAAGGGCGTCCCCGCCCGGCGCCAGCACCGAGTCCCCCGCGCGCAACCGGCGCGCGAACACCGGTGCAAAGTCGCCTGGCGCGGGCGCTGGCCCCCGAGCCGCGAACACCAAGTGCCAGGGCGTGAGCAACAGCTTGCGCGGGGGCCTCTCGGTCTCCACCGCTACGAAAGAGGCCCGGCGCTGCAAGTCCCGGTCCAGGAAGAGCAATACGGGCGTGGGCACCACCCGGCCGGCCGCGTCCGCCGCCAGCACCCAGTCTCCGCGATGCAGTTCCCGCAGCCCCTTCCGCTCGCCGCTCCGCAGGCGCACGGTGGCATTTCCCGGAAAGCAGCCGCCGGCCCTGACCGCCAGGGAGTTATCTGTAAGGAACAAGCAGAGAGAGAGGGCTGAAGACCAGCGGTTCCAGAATGTTAGTAAAGATTCTGAAGGACGTGGGTCAAGCTCAGGACAGACTTCACCAGTCCCGGAACAACAAGCACGTCCCCCCAATCGGGTCCCAACCGGGCGGAAATGGAAGGCTGGTTTAACAACGCCAACGCCTCTTTGGTCTCCCCTAGGGTCGCAACCGGGTTGTGCACCCACAGTTTCTCGAAGGGACCTCACCACCCACCCCCTACTGTACCAGCTTTGACCGACACGTGGACGTGGTTGCGGGACTCATAGTAGACCCAGTCGAAGCCGGCTTCCACGGCCAGGCGCGCCAGCAACCCATACTTGTTGCGGTCGCGGTCGGATGTGGTGATATCCAAGGCACGTCCTTCGTAATGAAGTGAGTCCTGCGCGTGGTGGCCGTCCTCGTCCCAGCCCTCGGTCACCCGTAGGCGCACTCCGGGCCACATGTTCATCACGGCTATGGCCAGCGCGTTCACCCGCTCCTTACAACGCTGGCGGGGAATAAAGTCAGTCTGCTCAGTACCACGACTACCACCACGGGGGCAAAAGCGACCTGGCCGGGAGAGTTGATTCTCGTTCTCCCGCCGCCCCCCTCCCCCCACCCACACCACTCCCTCCTAGATTTTGAGTGCCCTGGGGAAGTGAGAATCTGAATGGCTGTCGTCGTTAATCTACGCCTTCCAGGGTGGCTTTGCGACCTGCGGAGTCACCCTGAGGTTGAAAGGGAGCACCAAACCTACTACTTTTGATTTCTGCCCTTCATCCCTAGTTGAACCTCAGCTCAACCTGGCAGAGGGCAAGAGAGCGGGTAGGAGCTTGGTCAAGGAAGGGCTGAGCAGCCTGGCTCCGCGAGAGGAGCCCCTGTTTTAGCTTGGCCCCCGCCCCAAGCCCCGGCCGCCCTCCCTCCTCCTGATTCATCTTTTGTTTCGTTGCCTTCCCTGGCACCGGGCACCGCTTCCTTCCTTCCTTCCTCCTCCTCCTTTCAGCCCCTAGCATTAACCCTTTCGTGGTGCGAGTGCCCCCCACAGAGGTGCCCAAGCGGAGCCGTGCGGGATCTAGGCTGCTGGAAAAAGGGCTGGGGTGGCGGGGGCTGCGCGAAGTACAATGGCCATTCTCCGGGATGACTTAACCGAACGAGAATCCCGGGCCGAGTCCGGGGACGCGCCGGGAGAAGCGGACTCAGCAGCTCCATCCACAAAGGCGCTTTTCAGCCGCCCCGGCGCAGGGAGAGGAAAGGGCAGAAAGCCGCGCCCCCCATCCCAGCTCCGGCCCGCCGGGTCCCCTCCCCCAGCGCGGCCAGCCCTCCCAGTTCCAGCTCAGGCTCTGCCAACCCTTGAGAACCCCCCATCGCTCGGTCTCTTGTTCCAGAGACCGCGCAGAAAGGCGTGGGAGTAGCACCTGAGACTAACGAGAGCTGCCCTTGCGCGGATCTGGGGGGCCCCCTGCAGGGTGGGAGTGGAGAGGAGGAAAAGCAGCCGTGGCTGGAAGCCTGCACCGGGGGAGGGAGACCACGGTTATCTCGGCTGCTCCGGAGACCTTGGCGCGCACCACAGCACGGACCTCACGGGAGGAGGCGCAGAGGACCGCTTCCTTTTCTTCTCCCCGCTCCGGTCTCTCCTCGGACTTGGTTTTTTCCTAACCGGCCAAAGGGACATTTCCCCCCTGCTCGTCTTTCCCGAGTCTTCTACACCTCCGCAGGGTTGGAGAGGAGGGGAGGGGGAAGACAGGAAAAGTGGTAACTCCTTCCAACTTTTTGTCGTTTTGTCCCCTACGGAGGCCCTGAGGCCTTGACCTGCGGGGGCAGCAGCCCAGTGCAGAGCCAACTCAATGAAGGCCTTTTGCAGCCAGGGTGTGGGAGATAAGCAGGATGGAGGGGGTTCCCGGGCCTGTTAGAAATTCTCCTGGTCCTGTCCCTTGCTCTGCCCCCTCTGCTGCAGGTGGAAGCCAGAGGAAAGGGCCAGGATACTCCATGACCAAGGAGGGAAGGCGTTTCCCCTTCCCAATCTTTGGGTAGGTAAGGCTTCAGGGAATTCTTTCTCCCCTGGACAGGTTTTCCTAACAAAGTAACCTGGAAAATTATGGCAGTTAATCAGAGGAAATCCGTCCCCCACCCGCTCCTCCCACCTTCCCACCCCATACACAATTAGGTGGTGTAATGGAAAGTGTATAGGACTTAGAATCAGGAGTCCTGAATTCTAGACTCAGCCATGCCACTAATTAGTTTTAAGACTTTGATTAAATCACTTTTCCTCCTGGGGCCCAGCTCCGAGATGTAAAAATGGGAGGTGGAGGATGGAAGAATGTGACCTCCAAGTTTCCTTCCAGCTCTTGACAGTTGAGATCACAGGCCAGAGGTGGTCCCTCTCCTCACACCCTAGGTTGGTGGTTAGGTTCTGGTCTGCAGCAGATGCTTAATACATAGTTGTTGAATTCATTTTAACCTTTTGATTCCAAGGAAAGTCCTTGAGCTAAATTGCGTTTGAGGGACACAGGAACCCTTTGGGTCTCAGGTGGGTCCATCTATTCTTCACATTGGAGATTGCTTTTTGCTCCAAGACAGTTGTTTAGACTCTAGATAGATAGCTTTACCCCAGTTCTGGGATGCCTCCCTGATACCAAAGACAATTCTTGCCCAGCCCCTCCTCAGGTAGATGGCCCTGATGATCTGTCCCTTGGTCACCACTTTCCCAGCCCCTTCAGTCTCTTTGGCCCTTGAGCTTTAACATTACCATGTCAGAAGCCAGGCTAAGGGTAGAGCTCTGTCTGCTGCCTAGCCAGCTCCTGGCCCCCAGCTCACCCCAGCCCTTCCTGCCTGGCTCGGTAGCTGACCCCCGGTCCACGCCTCAGCCATTTCCCGTCTCGCCTGCCGCCATCCTCCTTTCCCCGCCCTCCCTGTCTCTCCCAGCTTCACTCTCACTAGTCCCTCCTCCCCCTCCCCAGCCCAGCCTCTCCCTGGATCCCTCTTGATCACTAAATCCAGCCAGCATAGGTGTTCTTTTTTTGGGGGGGAGGGGTGAGAAGTGGAGGTAGGCCCTTGAGATCAAGGTCTCTATAGATGAAACTCAGCTCAACACCCCTCCCCGCCAGCTGCCAGAGGAGAGCAGAGAAACTGACGTGCCCTCGAGCAGGTGGGGAGAGGCCCTCCTTACCTCGGTCATCAGGCGGTCTGCGCCACTGTTCTCCTCATCCTTGAAGATGATGTCGGGGTTGTAGTTAGGCACCAGGTCCCGGAAGCGCTCAGAACCTCTTGTCACCCTCCCCTCAGCCGGCCCACTGGCACCCAGGGTCCGCTCGGGCACGCTGGGCACAAATTGCTTGTAGAGCAGCGGCACGAGCTGTTTGCGCACGTAGCGGCGCCGGCCGACGGGTCCCCGGCCAGGCCCGCAGCTCTGAGCCGGCAGCGCCAGAAGTGCCAAGCAGCACAGGGGCACCAGACTGGCCGGCAGCGCCATAGATGCAGCGGACTCGGGCCAAAAGGGAACGTTCTTGTTCTCACCAGCTCGCCCGTCACTTGGGCATCTCCCCAGGCACCACAGAGCGCAGCAGGCAGAGCTGCCCCCAGAGTGCCCTAGAGCTCTGTGGCTCTGCGCACCTGGCTGCTGCTAGCTCTGCCTACATACCCTTGGGGGGTCTGGAACCTGCTACTGACGGGCCATCATAGCAGGGAAGGGGGGGTCGTGGGTAAGTGCCAACCCTGCCGGGCTCTGCCGCCTGGCTCCGGCGCTGCCAGACCGCCCCAACTCCGCCTTAAGTGGCCCCTGGCCCCGCCCCCCGCCCTTCTCCCAGGACCGTCCCGCCCCCTCCCACCGGGGCGGGGGCTCTAGCCGGCCACCGCTGGTCCACTTCATTTCCATCCCGGAAGCCGGGCAGGCACCTGCTTCGGAAATTCTAGCAGCTTTAATCCTTGGTACCTCTAAGCTTATGTGTGGCACCAAACCATCCTCCTCTGATACTTGAATTAGATCTTTGCTCTCCCCAAGCCTGCCCTGCTAGCGCGTCCCCCTGCTATCATCTAGGAGGTATGGGATCCAATTTCTGCCCAAGGCCAATAAAGCCTTTTGGGCACACAACTCCTTTCTGTGTCCTCCCCCAGCCTCCCCCACTTCCACCTCTCCTCCTTAGCAGTAACCAGGACTGGAAGGGATGGGTACCAGAGAACCCTTTTCCCTGGTAGCTTTGTAGTCTTCTGCTAGGAGCTTCCTCAGAATCAGGAACAGACCTTCATGGTGATAGTCTGGTTCAGGACTTCAAACTTTTGCCCCTCTCTTATCCTTGCCGGATACCCAGTTTGTGGATTGGAAACTGCTGCAGGACCTGTCCAGCAGGTACTTAAAGTCATAGTCTCTAACAGGCTGATGGTCACTTCCCTTTACCTTCCATCAGGGCATCTTATTAGGGCTTCCCTGGTGGCTCAGATGGTAAAGAGTCTGCCTGGAATGCAGGAGACCCAGGTTCGATTCCTGGGTTCGGAAGATTCCCTGAAGAAGGGAATGGCTACCCACTCTAGTATTCTTGCCTGGAGAATTCCACTGATAGAGGAGCTGGGCAGGCTACAGTCCATGGGGTTGCAAAGAGTCAGAAATGACTGAGCAACTAACATCATACGCACAAGGCATCTCTCTTTTTCCTTCTCCAAACCTTCTGGAGCTCTGCTTCTAGCCACTTGGGTTTTTCTCATGTCAAAGGCTTTGAAGTTGCAACACTTCACCCATTAATCTACTGTCATTTAGAAGTCTTTCTCTAAGAAGCCTTCCCTAATGTACTGACACTGGACCTCTGTTTCTCTGAGAATGAGAAATTAACCACCATTCATTGCAGTATAGTATTAAAATTATGTCACCCTTATCAGGGGGCTTCCCAGGTGGCACTAGTGGTAAAGAACCTGCCTGCCAATGCAGGAGACCTAAGAGACGTGGGTTCAATCCCTGAGTCAAGAAGATCCCCTGGAGAAGGGAATGGCACCCATTTCAGTATATTTGCCTGGAGAATCCCATAGACAGAGGAGCCAGGTGGGCTACAGTCCATACGGTCGCAAAGAGTGACTGAAGCAACTTAGCATGCAGGTACATAAACACGCACCCTTACTAGACAAAGTAATTCTTAAATACAAACTTAGCTGAGTGCCTGGCCTATAGTAGGTGTTCAGCGAGTATTTGTGGCAACTACATTTTTTGTATCTCATACTCACTCAGCTCCATGGCTAGTATTCACAGTAACCTGTGTACCTTAGAAAAAAGCAGCCCTTCCTCAAGTCACTGGGTTGCGATTTGCAAAAAAAAATAGTTGTAGTAACCATGCACACAGTGACTAAGAGGTAAATGGTGCCCCTGCAAGCTGTACAATGTACCATCTGCCTAACCATGAGCAGAAACGTTGTTCCTACCCCTAAGATAGCAGGAGGGCTTGCAGAATAGTCAAGGCACTGATAGCCTCTGGAAATACAGAGTTAGGCCCTTCTCAGAGGTAGGAATCACAAACCTTTGTCAGGCAGCCCCTTCTTTTACCTCGTCCTATGCTGATGCCTATTTACCCCCAATAACCAAGGCACCCAAGAAATAAGGCTTGGGTATAAGGAAAAGTCAGGTGACCAGCCAGGTTTTAGCAAGGCCAAGGGAGGAGGAGCTTCCCACTGCCTGACTGTATGGCCTAACACCAGACCCAAGTCCCCAGAATACAGATAGAGGAGAGGCAATGAATGGTGGCAAGGACCCCTCTATTTCCCTCTGTAGACTCAGGACTGGTGGGAGCAAAGCTGTTCAAACAGACACAGAGACAGGACCTTTAAAAAAAACCAAAGAAAACCCTGGTATCAACTTTATTGCTGATGGTTGTGGCCTCTTCCTCCCTATGCCCTCGTCTCTCCGGCGGTCCACAGCCCCTCTAGGATAGCACAGTGCTCTTAGGCTCTGCTGGGCCAAAGGCAAGGGAAGACACTCTGCCTCCCAAGTTGGCCACTGGCTCTGACCCTCCCCTGCCCCCACCCCACCCTATTGCACATCAAGTCATGTAAACATGGCTACAGGCATGGCCCTGAACAGCAGTGAGGCAGATTGATGTGTAAACAGATTTGAGACCAGGAGCCAGACCCAGTCCCCAGCCCCACCCCATGCTGGGGCCCACAGTTAAATCTAGAGAAGCAAGGGGGCCTGGTCCCAAACTCTGGCTCAGATTACGCAGCAGTGCAGAAGGCTCAGCTCCCCTCTGCCACCCACCCTCTCAGATTCCAGATCCTGAGGGCCACCCACCCCTGGGCGCCTCTTCAGGCCTAGGCAGCAGATGACAGTGTCCAGATTTCTCCCTCCCACCCCCAGCTGGAGGTCACTGGTGCTGGGTCTTCTTAGACACCCGGGGGAAACCAGAGACAGGCAACGGTAGTCTGTCCAGCCCTGGGGAAGAGGCAGGGGGGTAGTCAGAAACAGGGTTTAGGTCAGTTCTCAGAAGCCACAGAATGGGTGGTGAGTATGCCATCTCCCCTGCTTGGGATGACCACTGTTCCAGACAGTTCCACCTTACAACCACCCCACCAGCCTCGCCCTGACTCCCTCTCACCAAAGGCCCGGATCAGCTCTGCCCGCACAGCTGCCGTGAAGGTCTTCACCAGACAGAGAGTGGTGAGGCCCGCAAAGGCTGCATTGTAGAGGAACACGATGTAGAAATTGCCCAGCCAGTTGAAGCGTCCAAAGTCACCCAGCAGGTCAAAGCGAGTGAGCCCTGAAGTACAAAGGCCAGGATGGGAGTTAGGCTCCCCAACCCTTCCCTGTCTCAGAGCCGAGCTTTCTGCTGCCTCTTGGTGGCCACATCTCAACACTGCAACTGATAGGTTGGCTTCTACACATTAGTTGTTCTACATCCCAACTTGTCTCAGGGAGAGTTCAGGGCAGTTGAAGCAAGTGTCTCTGCTAGGCTTGCTCCAACTTCCCTTCCAGAGTCTGGCATCCTCTCCTGCAGTGTGTGTGTGTGTGTGTGTCTGTGTGTGTTGGGGTTGGGGGGATCCCCTCTGGCTCCAGGTGTCCTAAGGACCTCCCTGGGCCTGCTACTTGTTCCTGGGCCAGAAACCTCAAGCTGGTCACCAAGTGTTCTTTTTTAGTAGACAGAGCAGTGTGGTGGCTGAGAAACTGGGCTCTTATTATGGCTGCTTTGGTTCATATCTGAACTCCACCCCATCTAACTGTGACCTGAAGCAACTTCCTTAAACGTCTGTGCCTCAGTTTCTTTAACTATAAAGTAGGGAATTAAAAAAACAAGTAGACAAAATAATGGGACTGTGAGACTTAAATGAGACAACACACCTGAGGAGCCATATGTGCGAGGCACTATTCCAACACTTACTGAGCCCCTAATAATAATAATATAATTATCATAAATTAAAATTCTTGAGCCCCTCCCCCACTTAAAAATTTTTTCCTACCAGCTTCCAACCTAAAAGGAACTAACTGCTGGACCCACAGGCCAAGTATCCTAAATCCCAAGGCATAAAGTAGAAATGGTAGAGTAGAGAGAATATAAACTTAAAAACCAAATAGAACTGATTTAAATACTAACTAAGGCTTCCCTGGTGGCTCAGTGTATTTGCCTGCAGTGTAGGAGACCTGCGTTTGATTCCTGGGTCGGGAAGATCCCCTGGAGAAGGAAAAGGCTACACACTGCAGTATTCTTGCCTGGAGAATCCTATGGACAGAGGAGCCTGGCAGGATACAGTCCATAGGGTTGCAGAGAGTAGGACATGACTGATAACGTACAATAGATGGATGATAATGGCGGGGGAGGTGGGGAGCCTATGCAACTCCCCTACTGCCTTGGAGTGAACACTTTTACCAGGTAATGCTCAAAAGTGTAACTAGTTTACCCTGAAGTAGTAGGAGAGTCGCATAGGTTCCCCTTCTCGCCCACCATCATCTAGATCCTAGCTCTAAAGATGGGAGGAGAGTTGAGCTTATCATTTGATGCCCAGTGTGCAGAAAAAGCACTCAACTGGGGCTCAGGATACAGAGGTTCTGGCCTGACTCAGCCTTGCCTCAAGCTAGCTGTGTAACTCTGGGTAAATCAAGTAGCTCTCCTGTTTCTCATCTCTAAAATGAGAATGTTGGGATTTCCCTGGTGGTCCAGTGGTTAAGACTCAATACTTCCACTGCAGGGGGCATTGGCTCAATCCCTGGTTGGGGAACTAAGATCCCACATGCCCTATGGGTGCAGCCAAAAGAAAAAAATATATATGTTTATCAGATGATCCCTCAAAGAAAGATTTTGGGGAAAGTGGTGCTTCTTCACTGAAAAAAATGGAAGTAAATAGGAGAGGCCATGGGATGTAGCAAATGGAAAAAATATGAGCTTTGAAGCAACACTACTCTGAATCCCAGCACAGCACTTTATAGAGCCTCTGTCACTCCATCTGTATAATGGAGGTAATACCTCCTCATAGGTTTGTTGTGGGAATCAGAGAGAGCAAGAATATAATGGGTCTGCTTAGTACCAGTAGCTACTCAAAACAAGCCAGTTCCCTTACCTCATTTTGCTACTTACCCAGGGTTCGAGAGAAGACAGGAAGTGCTGAGCTTAGAACCAGGAGACAGACACAGTTCCCAATTATCTGGGTGGGAGTGAGAAAAGGGGAGGTCAGGGTCACAGAGCTGCCAGCACTGAGTGCCCAGGGACACCCTCAGGATGCTTTTTCCACTCCCGTCTGGCAGGTTCCCGGCTACCTGAGTCATGGCCGTGTCATGCCATCTGGGCCGCAGTCCCCGGAAGAGTGGAGAGCTGTAGAAGCCCACGACCGAAGAGACCATCAGGTAACTGCCACTGGGTTAGGGAAGAACTGGCCCACTCCCAGGGATCAATGCCTTGTCTCAAAGAGGATGGCCCTCTCTTCCCCCAGCCCTCCTTTTGAATCAACTGGTTTTCTTCTTTCTGAACGTCGGGCTGGCCAAGTCTTGCCCGCTTCCCCCTCACTCCCACTGTAGCTCTGCCCAGAGCCCTAGAGGAGACGGGTTTGAAGAAGAGAGGCAAGGGTGGATTTCCAGAAGGATACAAGATAAGGACGACCTGAATGACGGCACCAAAGGAGCCCAGCTTGGAGAAGGAGACCTGGCCCAGGGAGGCACCCTGAGGGACAAAGAGGTGTCACTGTGCAGCACTGCCCATCGTCACCACCACCACCAGCGCCCGGCCTCCCCTCTGGCCTCCCCTTCTGCCCCCTCACCCAGCCTTGCTTAGGCCCTCTCCCAAAAGATGTGGTGGGTGGGCGGCGGGGTGGGGGGGGGGGTGTGCAGCCCCTACCTGCATGCCCCGGGGCATGGCAGCCTCGTCAATGAGCAGCTCCAGGATGTGGATGGCCACAATGAGCACAGACAGGCCCTGTGGGAGGCAAGGTCATGGACTCCCACCGCTGTCCCAGCCCACAGATGTATCCAAAGTTGAGAATGTTAAGAGCAGACTCTCTGGCCCATCATTTTCGGTTTTCAGTTAGCTGTGTGGGACTTCCCAAAGGTTAATGCTAGCAACAGAGCACCTTTGAGAGTATCTTATAGCAGACTTCCAGGTGCAGAAGCAAAAAGCCCAAATAGTTTTGTTTGTTTGGGGTGTTTTTGGACGTGCCACACAGCTCATGGGATATTAGTTCCCTCGACCAGGGATTGAACCCATGCCCTCTTCAGTGGAAGTGCAGAGTCTTAACCACTGGATTGCCAGGGAGGTCCTGTGCATGCGTGCCTGCTAAGTCACTTTAGTTGTGTCTAACTCTTTGAGACCTTATGGACTGTAGCCCACCAGGCTCCTCTGTCCACAGGGATTCTCCAGCCAAGAATACTGGAGTGGATTACCATGCCCTCCTCTGGGGATCTTACTAACTCAAGGATCAAACCTGCATCTTTTATGTCTCCTGCATTGGCAGGCAGGTTCTTTACTACTAGTACCACTTGGGAAGCTCCCAGGGAAGTCCCCAAAAGGCAAAAGAGAAAAATATACGTCTTTCTCCAAACCAATAAGACTTATTTCCAAGTCCATGATGTAGCAAGTTGAGAGGATGGACTGGATTTTAACCTTTATTTTCATCCCAGAGCAAACCTGCATAATGGCTTAGGCCCTGTGTGGCCTTGGGTAAGTTCTTTTTTTTTTTTTCTTCTTTTTGGGTAAGTTCTTTAACTTCTGTTTCTTCATCTACAAAATGGGGACTGATGTGCTTCGCAAAAGTAGGTACTCTTTGAGAGGCAGCTACTGTTATTGAAGGAGGTCCTTGCACCTCCTTCCTCCTCCCTGTGAAGGGCTAAAGTACTCAAGGTGCAACCACTGCCCACCCCCACCAAGTCTGGTGTACGTACCGTCAGCACCAGCAAGCACAGCATGGCCAGAGGGTAGCCCAGGTTGCGCTGCCAGGCTGAAGCCTTCTGCCGCTTCTCTGTGCAGGAATGGGAAAGCAGTTTGCAAGAGCCTGGAAGGAGGAGCTTCTCTCCTTGGGAAAGCCAGGCATCCCAATGCCTACCAACCTACATACCCAGCAGGACCCTCTGTGTCTGCAGAGCCAGAACCTGTCTGTGCAGCAGTTCCATGTCCAAGGGCAGCCAGCAGGAGGTGGGATCTGGGGGCAGAGACGATGGTGCTGTCCCCCAGTCCCACCACCCTTGCCCAAGCCACACCCATCGTGCCATCTGGGAAGGACTGTGTCTCACTACAAATCCTGCGGCTCAAAGCTGCTTCCTCAAAGGCTGAGCAGTGCAGCTGCTCCTCCAGGTCCTCCAGGAGCTGTGGGCATCAGGAAAGGGAGGGATGGACTGTCAGAGGTTCCTTGATCACGAGAGCCCAAGAGCTCCCTGCTCACCTTAAGGATCCATTGTCCTTTTCCTTCCCCTCCCCTCATTCACCACCCTGTGACCGGTGACCTTATCCAGTCCCTCCCAACACTCTTGTGTTCTGCTTTGTGTGTCTGGTGACCAGCTCCACATGTTGGGGGTCAAGGATACAGAAGCCAGCAAAGGCTGTGGCCCTCTGCAAGGTGTGCACAGAACAGCTGGACAGTGGCTTCACAGATGGGCTCCAGCTCTTCAGAAACTCCCCCGGCAGGGTCCAAGGACAAGGAGCACTACATACCCGGGGCTTGACCAGCAGATTCCCAGTGACCGAGAACATGCGGGCGAGGCCGAGTGGGGTACACACTGTGGGGACAGGAGGCGGTCACCCGCCAGAGCCTTCTCTCCACCTCCTGCCCTGCCCGCCCCTGGAGTCCACCCTCTACCGGGGGTGCTCTGGCCCCGGGACCTTCCCCACGCCCTCCCAGGCTCTGGACACTCACCCAGGAGCAGCAGGACCCCAAGGAAGGAGATGCAGGAGTAGAGGTAGGGGAGGTAGTACTCCCAGAAGTCTGAAGATGGAAGGAAAAAGGACTGTCAGCCCAGCTCTCTCCTCCTGCTTACTAGGGGCTGACAGGCCCCAGAGACCAGGCAGGGGTGCAACACCGAAGTCTGTACGGGCAAGGGAAGTCATGAAGATGAGGAAGGCTGGGCGGCAGGAGAGGCAGTGGCAGAGACTACAGCGAACTGCAGATCCTCAGCCCCCTCTAAAGGGCACAGCCACTGTTTGGCCCAAGTCACCGGGGCCTAGTGTGGCCAGATCCTCAACCTGCTTAAGCACAACCAGAAACCTGGATTATCAGTGTGAGATCTCCCAATTTCAACGGACTCATATTTTTTTTAACTCACTGCATGGGCCCAGCGGAACACTTCCACAGGCTAGATGTGGCCTGAAGCCCATCAGTTTTGAAACTTCAGTCTAAGGGAGAAGGTCCCAACTTTCGCCGCCTTAGAGGGATACATTCGTTCTGGACAGAGGAACATGAGCTGGCTGAGGGGTGGGGAGGAAGCTGGTCTTCTCACCATAGAGGGACTCCCTGCTGGCCTTGTTGTTATCCACAATGGCAGAGGCTACCCACACCATGCCCAGGACCAGCAGAGTGAGGAGCATCAGCATCACCACCGTCTCATAGACCCGGGCCAGGACGCCCTGTGGGAGGAGGCAGTAGGTTTCAGGGGTGGGGAGGGCAGTGTGGGGAAGGAAGGAGACAGGGGAGACGGCAGCCTGGCTTGGGAAGCAGAGAGGACTGGATTCAGGAGGCAACAGAGGGTGTTTCCCTCTTCTTCTTTTAGTTACTCTGTCCTCCTACCCCGCAGTCTGGGCCCAGTCCCTCTACTAGAGATTCTTCATCTGCAGTCCCCCTTCCCAGACCCCTTCGCCATCCTTGTCCTGCCCTGGGAAGCTGACCCCTGAGGTCTGCATGACACCAGCTCGTTGCCCTCTTGGGACTTTCCCAGCAGTCCAGTGGTTACGACTCTGTGCTTCCACTGCAAGGGGCATGGGTTCAATTCCTGGTCTGGGAACTAAGATCCCACAAGACACTTAAAAAAAAAAATCAAGCTCTAGTTTTCTGTTCATCTTGCTCAATGGAGAGGGCTGGCAGGAGAGTTGAAGGTAGAAAGACAGAGAGGCCAGGGTGTTTTTCTGTGTTTCCTCCCACCTCTGACACTAGCTCCTCTCTTGGGTGGCCACACCTCTTCAGCTTCAACTATCAGAAATTATTTCTTCCTTTGGCTCCCTCAGGCCTAGGGATGGTAACGACCTCCTGTTGTCACTAGTGCCTTAAGCTCCTCAGTGCTGACTAAACCTCTGCAAATAGTCTCTTCATTAAAACCTCTTCAGTTGAACCGTCTCAGTGGAATACTGTTTCTGCTCTGTATTGATTGATTGATACATTCCCCGACTCACCTTTCTGGAGCCAGCAAAGCCCTCAGACTCAGTGAAGAAGTATGCAAAGGGCATGAGGAAGATGAGGGACAAGTTGGAGAAGAGAAAAACAAGGTTCCAGAGGCCTAGTGCAAAAAAGGAAAAGCAGAGATGGTCATTAAGGGAGACGCCCCAACCCACTGAGGACTGACCACGTGACAAGGGAAAGTGGAAGAGACAGGGTGATCTATGACTGACTAGCCCCAGGCTGTCTGCGTCTGCCTGACCCGATCTGCCCCCCCGTCCCCATCCTCAGCGGCAACCAGGATCGACGCACCGTGGATGAGGGAACCGTTGAGCCACTGGATATAGTAGTTCCGAGGCAGTGAGAGCAGCACCTCGTTGCCGATGATAGAGAAGGGCAGGAGCAGGACAGCGCCCAGGGCGACTGCCAGGGTGAAGGTGCACAGCTCGAGCCTGGGCAGAGAAGGGGTAGTGCCCCTGCTGAGCGCCAACATTCACTTCCCTGGGCCCAAGAAGCCCTACCCATCCCATGGGCACCTGTGACTCCTAGAACCAGCTGGAGCAATGACAGACCCAGGGAAAGAGCTGGCACTCTACCTGCTGCCTCATACCCCAGCCTTCACCTCCAGGGAAGCCTTGGCACATGGGATGGGCACATCTCAGGAATTCATGGGAACCTGGTCACCAGCCATGTCACTTGCCCAGACTGTCCCCAGGAATGCGGTCTTCCCACAGTGTCTGTAGGGTGTGCCAGGCAAGATGCCAAGATAATGGGCCTGACTTCTCTGCTCACCTCAGGGATGTGGATTTCTGAGCCTGGAGAGAGTAGGGTCACCCCATATGCATAAGGGCACTAAGGCAGAGGGAGACAAGGGGAGTTGAAACCCAGCTTCACAGCCAAGACCTGTGCCTCAGATTGCATCAGCTCAAAAGAAGGGACACTTATCTAGTTGGTCCATGAGGGATGAGAGTGGGGGTTGCCTTTTAATTTGTTGTCTGTTGAGCCAGAGGAGTCATCTCTATATTTTTCTCTATAGGTGCTAGTGGATAATAATAGCCTACAGTTAGGGCCATTCTCTCAGAATCAAGCAAGGCCCACCCGTGGGGGTTCCTCCTTCCCCATCCCCTGGCGTTTCCATCAGTCTGCATCCCTACCCCACCCCTTCTCCGATGGCTGCTGGGAGGTGGAGCCAAGTAGGAGGTGCTTCTAGTGACTCAGGCCCCCAGCAGACAGTTCCTGGCCGAGAGGCTCCTTGAAGCTCTCGGCCAAACCAGGCAGACAGGAAGAGCAGCTTTTCCAAGAGTCCCCAGGATGGTGTAAAGCCGGAAAAAAGCAGAAATAGGGCGGAAGCAGAAATTGTTTGACATCTCACTCTCTCCCTGCTCCCAGGGCCTCACTAGATCCCAGCTTCCAAAGGCTACCAGTGCCAGGCGTTGAGGCAGCAGTACTTACGCAATCTTGTTGACTGTGGCATCTTCTTCATCTACTACAAAAGACAGAGGCACGGGGAAGAGGCAGGTCATCAGTGGGCAGCTCTGGGAACCATCTGTGTCACACAGCACCCTCCTGCTCCCTCCCTATCCCCTGAAAAGGGGCCTGGGCCCACCAAGGCAGAGCTGGACAGGAGGCTCAGGAGATCTCACACTATGAACCCCACAATTCACTCTGCCGGGGTGGCAGCTTAAAGATCAGTGGTCCCAGGGGGTGAGAGCACGAAATTCCCCCACTTCCCTCCTTCCCCACATCTTCTCCACCATAGGTTCCTTTTTTTTAAATTTTATTTTATTTATTTATTTGGCTGCTCTGGGCCTTAGTTGTAGCATGTGGGATCTAGCTCCCTGACCAGGCATCGAACCTGGGCCCCCTGCACTGGAAGCTCAGAGTCTTAGCCACTGGACCACCAGGGAAGTCCCTAGGTTCCTCTTTGTAAGCTGAAAATACAATAAATAACCAGCTTGCTTACATCAGTGGCAAGGTAGAGTAAAGGGAAATGGGGAGAGGGGTTGGAAATCACAGAGAAAGTCCCTAGGGGAATCACACTGAGGAGGAGCTGCCTCCTTGGCTGAGGGTGCATGAAGCCATCTGGAGGGGAGGAGAGGTTCCGGCCAGGACCGGAAGATCTGGAGTTAGGAACTGGGACAAGTGGGTCCCCCTCAATCACAGAATGCCTACTGAAAGCCTTAATATGCATTCTCTGCAAAGAGAAAGCTCACCATCACCACTGGGGTCAGGGAGGTCTCTGGTCCTGGGTGTAGGAGCTCTAGGGGAGGACATGACAGAGCTTGTGCCCATGACAACATTCACTCTGCAGTTGCCCTGCTGAGGTTCACAGAGAGTTTTCACGTTAGCCATCATATTTGGTCCACACAATAACAATGGACTGGGTAGAAATTGTTAGGCTCATTTTATTTTGTAGAGAATGAAACTGAGGTCATAAAAGTTACATGACTGGCCCTCCTTCTAGACTCTCCACTATACCACCTTGTCCCTGCCTGTGGAGGAAGGGAGGCAGAAGCTCAAGAACAGACACCTCTACTTTCCCAGCAAGCAACACAGCCCTCTTCCCCTGAGGCTGGTGCCATAGCAACAGGAACACTGGCAGAGGGCAGGCAGGAGGGAGGGAAGTCACAGGTACCTGTGGTAAACTCAGCAGGCTTCTTGAAGCGGGTCAAGGCGATGTGGCAGAAGATGTAGAGAGTCGCAAACAGCAGTGTTGAGATCTGCAGCACAAAGTGAGCAAGATGAAAAGCCCGAATCCCCAAACATTTCACAGCTCCAGTGGCCTCTCTGTTAATTCCATGGGGACATTTTCTCCAAACTAGACTCCATACATCCAGGGGTTCCATCTTTCTCCCCACTACTTCCTTCTAATCAAGGCCTCAAGGGGTGACCCATGCACTTGGGGACAGAGCACTATGTCCAGATCTATGAGGGTTTTTTTCCCCAGGGAGAAAATAGTTTCAGCTGAACCCTGGTTGGTGCATGGGCAGAGAAGACTCCTAGAGATGCACATATCCACACATCTGAGAAAGGCCACAGAACCAGAGAGGATTTCTTCCTAGCACATAATTGGAAAAGCAGATTTGAGGGGAAGAAGGGGATGTCTTCATTGTGCTGACACTCCACTCCCTCTCCCTCCACTCCCACCTTGATCCAAGCTCCAGGAGGAATCGTGTTCCTAGACCAACTCAGAGCTTCTACTCTGTTTATTCAGGGGCCCTAAAAGATCAGGTCTGCTCTGGGCCAATCCAGAGTCTCTTTCATGCCCTGCCCATAATAGTAGGCTTTAATTGGGGTTCCACATCTATAAAGCTTCTAGAGCTGGGATCAAAATCTTTAAAGGCTATCAATCCATGATCCCTACCTAAAGTAATTTCCAGCTCCCAGGGTAGGTCTCTCAGGGTCTGTCCCATGCCCCTGATGACTAGTCCTCCAATGGACACTTATGGCAGGACTTAACCAGGTTATCCTACACATGCATACATTTCTACCCTACCCTGGATCCACAATCAGGGTCAGAGAATCTTGAGATGTTATTGTGTTTGAAGTGGGCCAAGAAGGCAGGATCAGTCTCATAGGTGCTCCAGTCCCCAAGAGAAGCTGACCCTATGGGGAATCTGCATACAGCTATGTATGTAAAGAGAGAAGACACAGACCCCAGGAGAAACATGGGTCTAGGACAAAATTGTAGCTTTTAACAATAGGGAAGTAGAGTAGAATGAGCCATTTAAATTTCAGCTCCAAGATTTTTACTGCCTAGTGCTCTGCCCTGGGCATGTGTAATAAGCAGGAAGGCGAGGGCGGGGTGGGGGTGGGGGGCTCAAAAGGTCAGGCTGGAGTTCCATGTAGGTCCAGCAGAGGCTAGGTGATTCTCTAGAGCAGGGGATTGGAGCCACGTGGGAGATGTACTAGAAGCCCTCAGGATGCCCTTGACCAGCGGTGACCTCCTCAGCTAATGGGACTAAAGGATGGGACGACATCCAGGAGGCTGCTTCTCTCTCCAAGATCTCTTCCCTCCCTGTTCTCTAGGAAAGTGGGTCTCTGGCTCTCCACTGGCTCAAGGCCTGGGTATGACTCCAGGATATGCCCAACCCTGCCATATGCAACTCTCCACTAAGAAACGCACAAGGAAAGCTTTCTGAAAGCAGATCTGGAGTTCCCACGCATGGACTGATAAACTCCCTACTTTTCAATCCTCACAGATAAAGGCAGACCTAGTTATGCCTTGGCTCACTTTAGCCCTCCTCCAATCTGAGGCTGCCCAGGGCAGACTGGAGCCCAGCCTGAGAAAAATGAAGGACGACCCCTGCAAAGGGTCCTCCACTCACCAACTTCTGTTCTTCTAAACTTTTCCCTTTCCCTTTAGTATTTGGGGGTGAGGGCTCTGAAGAAGGAGAGGAGAAAGGAAAGATATGAGAGTTTAGAGCAGATGCAAGAAAGATGCGATCCCCTAAGCTCCCCTGGGTGCCCCGGCCCAGAAGTGAGGAGTCCCTCGCTGTGTGACAGTTTCAGCTGTTACTCTAGGTGGCAGTGAGCGAGTAAGGAAAGCAGCCAGAAGCCCTCCGTCACACCAGGGGCAACCCTTCAGAGGAAATCCCTGAATGGCTGCGAAGCTAGGAAACTCGGCTTGCAGGGTCTCTAACGAAACACCAATAAGGGCGAGGAAACGAAGGGGACACTTCAGTTGTTCTCCATTTCTACACGGCAGAATCCACTCCAGAAAGAGTCCTTTCCTCCAAAGTGAGAAACCCACCAAAGATCCCTGTTCATCTCCCCTTCATCAAACATCATTTGGGTTTGAGAAGTAGTTGCAAACAAGCCTTCCCCAAGTTAAACCCATCCCTCTCCGACCATCTGACTGAGATCGGCAGGCTCACCAGATTCCCAGACACGGGAAGACCCGCGCTCCGATCACAGGCGCGCGGGGGCGGGGTGGGGGGACAGGAGGGAGGGCGGGGTCGGGGGAGAGGCGTGTAGAAGGGAGGAACGGAAATCGATCGGCTTTGTTTATCTCTCAGCTACTCAGCTGGAGCAGACTCTAGGGATTCGCCAGCCCAAGCACTAGTCGGACCAGGGCTCTTGGTCACTCGCCCCTGGACCAAACAGGGTCTGCCGGCGCTGTGCCCAGAGGATCTCACTCCGATCCGGACGTCTCCCTCTCCCGCGACACCCGTGCTTCTCCCCAACTTGGTCCTACCCTTCCAGCCCGGGTCCCGGACTCACAATGCACTCGCGGACCCGCTCGTGGAATAGCTGCTCTCGCACGGATAGCACTTCATAGTCAGCTCCTTCCATACTCTGCTCAGCATGACTGGGGCTGGGGTGTCTCTGGGCCCGGGGAGGACCAGCGGCGATGAAACCGCCGCCGCCAAGCACCCGGACCCAGCGAAGGAGCCTTACCTTGCAGCCTGTGACGGAAACTCGGGGTAATCTGGGGCTCAGATTCTGTCGTCTGAGCGCCCCGCCCTTAAAGGGGCAGGCACCAGCTGGCCTCGCTTTAAAGGGCCCGGGTTCCCCTCTGCTCCCTCCCCTTTAAGGTCAGGCTTTCAGTATAGTTTCAACGCAAACACCCGCCAACAGGCAAGCTAAGGGGAAGCGTAGTCTGGGTTCTATTTCACAAGAGGCCGAGTGACGACACAACGGATGGGCGGGATAATTCCAGGGAACGGAACTCATTGGCTTCTACGGAGCTGCCGCTCTTCGCTAGAGGAACGCTGATAGGCTTGCCCCGTGGAAAGAGGCGGGATCTTTGGGGCCTACCGGTGCTCCTTCTAAAACTAAGCAACTGCCTTTTTCACCTCCCTTAGTTGATAAGCGACAGGTATGACCTTGGCAAGATGAGCCACTTGAATCAGGCCAGCCAGGTGGGATGTGAGAATACCATAGGGGTTCTGAAAGGTACCGCTGCCCAGTAACCCAAGATCCATGGTAGCTTTTTCTGAAAGTGTTTTTGTTGGGGCGAGGAACCCTCAGCCACCAAGAAATTTTCACTCAGTCACTTTTGTGGGAGCCCCTATGTGTGCTGGAACAAATACCAAAGAAAACGGAATAGAAAGCTATAGAAGTATCCACCTGAAGCTTTGTGAGGAAATGCCCACAGGGGATCATGGGCGTTAACTGACCACCTGCTATGTGCCACTCACGTTCTAGATTTTAATCTCATTTTATCTTTACCTGAACAACCCTTCAGGGAAAGGCGTGATTAGCATTTTAGATTTTAGAAAATGTGAGAGGTTGTCACAAAATTAAGGAATGCAAGTTCCCTTCCTATGACCTTGATAATGGGTACTGTTTGGGAAGTCCCACCTTCATGGACTCAAACTGTTCCTCTCAAATAGAGGGAGCATTACAGAGAAAAGAAGGCCTGAGTTTTGCCAAGCCCCCAGCTGAAGAGTAAGTACGCAATTCCAGTGGCCTAGATCGTGTCCCGTTACTATCTGAGCAAGAGTTGGGGCCAGAATGTACAACTGAGTTCTCTACTCTTGAAATTTCTGCAGGGCAAGTTACTTTTACCTCTTCTGTTTCCCCAGTACTTTTGCCTGGAAAATCCCATGGACGGAGGAGCCTGGTAGGCTGCAGTCCATGGGGTCTCGAAGTCGGACACGACTGAGCAACTTCACTTTCACTTTTCACTTTCATGCATTGGAGAAGGAAATGGCAACCCACTCCAGTGTTCTTGCCTGGAGAATCCCAGGGACGGGGAAGCCTGGTGGGCTGCCGTCTATGGGGTCCCACAGAGTCAGACACTACTGAAGCGACTCAGCAGCAGCAGCAGCACTGATTTGCAGTAGAACTTTGAAAATATAAACTTGTATATACACACATAGGGCTTCCCAGGTGGTGCAGTGGTAAAGAATCTGTCTGCCAATGCAGGAGAGGCAAGAGACGCAGGTTCGATCCCTGTGTTGGGAAGGTCCCTTGGAGTAGGAAATGGCAAACTACTCTCCAGTATTCTTGCCTGGAGAATCCCATGGACAGAGGAGCCTGGTGGGCTACAGTCCATGGGGTTGCAAAGAGTTAGACACAACTGAGCACATACACAAAATACATACATTAGTGTGTGTGTATATATAATATCTATACATATGTGTGTGTATATATATAGTAGCAAGATAATGAATGGACCTGAAGAGCTGATTTCCCTTTTAGTAACCAAACTTGGAGTGAACAGAATCCAGAGGAGCGAGTGGGCAGAGATAGTAACCAAATACAGCTGGCTGGTTCCTTGGCTTTGTTGCATGGAAGGAGAAGAGAGCACAGAGAAGTGGGTTGGGCCTGCTGAATGACCTGGCACTTATCTCAAGCAAAGTATTTTAACGATCTTGTTAAAACACAAATCTGCCCCTATTCAAAAGCCCTCAAAAGCAGTCTACTTGCACTTAGAAATTCACCTGCCTTAAAGTAAGAATACAAAGCCCCGGGAATTTCCTGGTGGTCAGTCGTTAGAACATGGCACTTTCACTACCAAGGGCCTGGGTTAAATCCCTAGTCCACGAACTAAGATTCCACGAGATGCTAGAGGCTGCCAAAACAACAACAAAAGAACAAACAAAAAAGCCCTCGGGGGTTACAAAATGGTGGCCTCTGGGCTGCAGTAGACATGCTGTGTTTTGTTTGGCTTACAGAATCTTTAGCAAATTTGAACAAACGCACCTTGTCAGCCCAGTTGTGCATTTGAATTTGTGACCTGGGAGGAAGCACTTCTCTGCTGCTTCAACTTGGCCTCATCCTCACCCTGACCTTTCTTCAGTTCCTGGTGGACCCTGCGCATCTCTTTCCTGCCCAGGAAAGAGCCATACTTGCTGTTTCTTCTCTCTGGAAGAGTTCTCCCTTCCCCTCCTTCTTCCCAGTTCACTTCTGGTTGGCTCTGGTCTCCTTCAGATTTGAACTTAAATGTTACCCTAGTACCTTATCTAAAGCAATCTAATTTTGTCCTTTTATTTATCACTTGTGTGCTAAGTCACTTCAGTTGTGTCTGTTTCCTACCCTATGGATTGTAGCCCGCCAGGCTCCCCTGTCCATGGGATTCTCCAGGCAAGAATACTGGAGTGGTTGCCATGCCCTCCTCCAGGGGATCTTCTCTACCCAAGGATCGAACCTGAGTCTCTTAGGTCTCCTGCATGGGGAGGTGGGTTCTTTACCTACTGGCACCACTGAGAAGCCCTTTATTTATCACAAGTTGCCATAATTTAATTTGTTTGCATTTGTTTGTTTCCCCCATATAGGTTCCTAAAGGGAAATAATCATATATGTCTTTTATACAGTTACTCTTAAACTCTTATCTCCGTGTGTAATTGACATAGGCACTCAAATGTTGGCAGATGTAGTGAGAAGGATGGCAGACATTGCTGATTATCAGAAAAGCTGGGTTCTGGCTCTAGCATTGTCATCCTGGGTTACACTTGATCTCACTTGCCAAACTAGAAGACCCTGAAGATTGCTTCCAAATTTATGAATCTAACGTTCACTGCCCTTTATAGTTTACACAGTGCAGTGACATCACCCAAGTCACAAACTGTTCCATATGATTCCTTTAGCAACTGGCTAACATAAATTCTGCTTAGAGATTTATCATCATCCAGAATGTTCAACTGAAGTAAATTTTTAAGAGGTAAAATATCAATAAACAAACTGGAAAGTGCATAGTTTAAGCTTAGAACTGAGAAAAATAGAAATGAGCTTAGAACTGAGAAAAATAATCTAGAAGACTTCCTTTGAGAAAGTAGTAATCGAATTTATTTGCTTTCAGGTCCTTGAGCCCTTGTTTACAAATTTGTTGGAAGCAAAATAACTTTCTTTCCATTACCTGTGTTTAGAATTAGCAAAAGCATCTCTGTTTACTGACTTATCACTCAGAACACTATACAAAAAGACACTACACATTCTCTTCTTAAACTTATCAAATCTCCCTTTGTCCATATCTTATCTTCCAAGGCTCAACCCAATTATCTTTTCTTCCATCTTTTCTTGAAGGGATTTCCACCTTCTCTAGGCAGCATCCAGTTGCATAGTTAGTTCAGTGACCAATTAGACATATATGCCCTGTTTTGGAACATTCATTACCTTGAGCTGTTATTTAAATCTTTTGTATTGTTTAACTTTACCTCCATTTGTGTCTTTTCTCCTTTCCTCTCTCCTTATAGGGTTGGAAACCTGTATTTGGCTTCTAATTCACCCCTTTCATTTCAACCCCAGTTCTTAACCCAGTGTAGTTCTCACAGTAAACACGCTACTAGTACTAGACAATGTTTGTGGATCTGATCTGCCCAGGAGATTAGTTACCTGTTCTTAGTAAGGGAGGGGCCCCCTGGACTGTGGAGAGTAAATTTCAGTGTCCTCGAGCAACACATGGAGGGGAACTAATCCAGACTGAGCCTCCAATGAATGCTAAAGATTGACAGATACTTTACAAAGATTAGTTAATTGGGTGTCTCAAGGACCTTACCAAATTGACTTTATTTATTTATTTTTAGGTGAGGAATCAATTCAAACAGGTTAAGTAACTTGTACAGTTCAGTTCAGCTCAGTCATGTCCAACTCTTTGCGACCCCATGAATCACAGCACACCAGGCCTCCCTGTCCATCACCAACTCCCAGAGTTCACTCAGACTCACGTCCATCGAGTCTGTGATGCCATCTAGCCATCTCATCCTCTGTCGTCCCCTTCTCCTCCTGCCCCCAATCCCTCCCAGCATCAAAGTCTTTTCCAATGAGTCAACTCTTCGCATGAGGTGGCCAAAGTACTGGAGTTTCCACTTTAGCATCATTCCTTCCAAAGAAATCCCAGGGCTGATCTCCTTCAGAATGGACTGGTTGGATGTCCTTGCAGTCCAAGGGACTCTCAAGAGTCTTCTCCAACACCACAGTTCAAAAGCATCAATTCTTCGGCGCTCAGCCTTCTTCACAGTCCAACTCTCACATCCATACATGACCACAGGGAAAACCATAGCCTTGACTAGATGGACCTTAGCCGGCAAAGTAATGTCTCTGCTTTTGAATATGCTATCTAGGTTGGTCATAACTTTTCTTCCAAAGAGTAAGTGTCTTTTAATTTCATGGCTGCAATCACCATCTGCAGTGATTTTGGAGCCCCCCAAAATAAAGTCTGACACTGTTTCCACTGTTTCTCCATCTATTTCCATTGGAGTGATGGGACCGGATGCCATGATCTTCGTTTTCTGAATGTTGAGCTTTAAGCCAACTTTTTCACTCTCCTCTTTTACTTTCATCAAGAGGCTTTTTAGTTCCTCTTCACTTTCTGCCATAAGCGTAGTGTCATCTGCATATCTGAGGTTATTGATATTTCTCCTGGCAATCTTGATTCCAGCTTGTGTTTCTTCCAGTCCAGCGTTTCTCATGATATACTCTGCATATAAGTTGTACAAGGACTTACAATAGTAAGTGGTGTAACTTTGCCTCTCTGACTCCAAAGCCTCCTTTTCCCCCAATATTCTGCAGTTGTCTTTTAGTAGATACATCCCCCCTACTTCTCTATTCCCTTCATTACTATATCGCTTAGATACTTAGGGTAATAGACTGCTAAAATTTGAACTTCAGTATCCTCAAGAAACTTGGTATCTTCCAGCTTATTTAAAGGGCTCACTGGGGACTTCCCTGTTAATCCAGTGATTAGGAATCCACCTTCCAAAGAGGGGATATGGGTTCAACCTCTGATCAGGGAACTAAGATTCCACATGCCACAGTGCAACTAAGCCCTCGAGTCACAACTAGAAGCTGCCTGCTCTAGAGCCCAAACGCCACGACTAAGACGCAACACAGCCAAATAACTAACTAAATAAATACAGAAATAAATATTTATAGATGGATAAATAAAATAAAGGGCTCACTGTTCTGTTCTTTCTTGCGGGGCTATCTTTGAGCTTCCAAATGATAAAGACTTATTGCTGAATAGCACTTTGAGAGGAGCAGACAAAAGACCCAGGGCCGCCAGTCCCAGAGGTGACTGGGGAGGGAGAGGGCAGAGAGTGGCATGAGAAAAAGTTGCTCTTTTCTTTAAATGAAAGTTTCAAAAGCTTTTCATTCAGATTATAGGTTATTTTAATTTTCTCATTGCTTATCTACATGTCCTAATTTTCCCACAGAAAACACAGTATTTACAGAAAAATTCCTGTTCACTCTGACTACCATGGGCTGAATATGTACCCCTAAAATGCATGTTAAAACTCTAACCCTCAGCATGATGTATTAGGAGGTGGGAACTTTGGGAGGTAATTAGATTCAGATGAGGTCAAGAAGTACAACCCTCCTGATGAGATTATTATCTTTTTTTTTTTTTTTTTTTGTAGCTCCATGCCCTATGCAGGATCCCCCACCAGGGTTGGAACCCATGTCTCGTGCATTGGGAGTGTGGAGTCTTAACTACCGCACCACCAGGGAAGTCCCAGGATTTATCATCTTTCTAAGAAGAGGAAGGGAATATTTGTTTTTCTCTTCTCCACAAGAGAACTCAGCAAGAAGATGGCCAACTATCTGCAAACCAGTTAAGAAGGCTCTCTCTTGACCCTGAATCTGCTAGCACCTTGGTCTTGGATTTATCAGTCTCCAAATCTTTGAGAAATAAATATTTATTATTTACACTATCACACTATCTGATCTGTGGTATTTTGTTAGACCAATCCGATTTAAGACAGGCTATAAACCTCCTTCCTTATCTCTGGTGGAATTTGGACCAGTTCCTAGAAATAGACCAGCAACTTTGGAATTGCCCTCTTGTCTAGAGTGCTAGGGAGGCCAGAAAACCACGGGTTCCCTTTAGGCAAGGCCTCTCTGGGTCTGAAAACTTTTATTGTTGTTGTTGGCAAGGGTGAGGGAAAAGGTTTAAAAAGCATGTTTTGATAGATTCTGTTCCTTTGTCCCTACCTATCTCTGCCCTCTCCAAAAATATTTGACAGAATAGTCATAATTAAAGACTGGCTTGAGACACAAGGAAAATTTGTGAAATCCTAGTCTCTGGGAATGGAGAAGAATCTTAGAAGTCTTCAGTTCTACCTGTTTGTCCTTCATGACATGGATGGCACTATGGTCCATTGTTGGTCCTAGCTAATTTTTACCAAGTGAGCTGTGATATTTTTATTTTGTGGTTGTTTTTGTTTGCTTTTTAAAATATTTATTTGGCTGTGCCAGGACTTAGTTGCAGCATGTGGGATCTTTAGTTGTGGCATGTGGAATCTAGTTCCCTGACCAAGGATTGAACCTGGGACTCTGGCATTGGGACCGTGGAGTCTTAGCCACTGAACACTGCCAGAAATCCCTGTGGTGTTTTTCTTCATTCTTAGCTGTCCTCTCTGGGTTCCTGCTATTTCTGGACACTAGCTCTTCATGGGTTTCTCTTGTAATTTAAACATCCTTAATTCTCCAAGTTGCTTTACCCAGTACCGCATCCCATTCTACCTGCCCCTTGGAGGAAGCTCTCTGGTCTGTCCATATCCTTCTTGAGGTGCCCAGAACTGGGTAGCAATTTGCCCAGTAGGGTGATCAGTGAAGAGGCTGGTGGGAATGCTCCCTTGCCTAGCTTTCCACACTGCTGTATAGAAGGAGTGCCTAAGATGTCATCAGCCTGTTCTGGCAGCTGGGTCACAGCTTGACTCATGGCATGTGTGCATGCATTCGATTAACATGAGCCAGTAGAAGTTCCTACATGCCTGTATCACGAGACATTAGAGCTGGGCCAGAGAGAGGCTGAAAGATCTTATTTATGAAGAGTCTTTAGAACAGAACAGCAGCTTTTCCCTTCTACCTCCATTTGATGTCACTGTCCACCCTAGAGTGTCTTCCTGAGGCATTTTAGATCTTTGGGCCTAGGGAAAAGAGGAAAGCAGTAGAGGGACAGTTACCTCTAGTTTTCAGAGTTAAAAATCTGAATCTCTGCTTCAAGATTAATTCTCAGACTATGAAAATATCTAATGGAGAATTGGACTGCGTCTGACGTAGCCTTCAAGGACTTGAATAGATGACGCTTGGGTTTTTATCATCAAAGGAAGACAGAATGAGTCAACAGGGCAAAGGTGGTAGGATCAAATATGGTTGTAAAAGGTCTTATAGGCTGAGAAGAGTGTTTGAAGGCCAAAAGTAGGAATGCAGTGATGAGCTTGATCCATCACTGTTGGACACAGTAACATACAGCAGGCTGTCAATTGGGAGATGAGCTGGTCAGCTGAGGGATGGATGGATGGGGTAGGGTATTCATTTTGGCAGAGAGGAAGAAGATGGCCCTTGCAACACAATGATATCTGTATCTACATGATGATGCCCACTTCATGTTATTAACTTTGTATCAGTATTGAGTTCAGATTGATGGGGCAGCATGCCTCCTGCATTACTACAAGTTGACCACAAAGCCATATTTAAACTCATTCCACACTGGGAAGTACCCTAGAGGCTGGAGATGAAGTCAAGAACTCGGAGTGTGGGGTTTTCTGTGGCTAACTGATTCACAGTGGCCTAGAAGGAGGCTCGGCTGTCTCCAGGAATGGACAGAACAAGAAATGACAAGCCCATGAATGCCAGGTATGCCAGGTTAGTCACTTTCTCTTTGTGGTGTATCTTTTAGGCTCAGCTTCAAGGTGATGGGGAGGGCAGAGTTCACAAATCTGAGCTTGACTCTTCTGGGCAGAGAACTCCTTGTCAGTGGTGCCATCTGCAGGGCATTAAGGAATTTGCCAGGAATTTGATGGGACTGGGAGAGGGAAATGGCATCTCTCTCTCTTCCCTCCCTCAAACCTCTTAATCTGAGCATGTCCTTAAATCATAGCCCTGGTCCTCCATAAGGCTAAAAGATTCCTATTTCTCGTGGCCTTTTGGCAGGCAATATTTAAGACATCTGATCCTGCAAGGCAGGACACAGGGCTGTGATATGACTTCTCTTAAATCTGTCCACTGTGAAAACAAAGAAGTGGGCTCTTCCCATTTCAAAGTCAACTCAATGAGGTTAAGAATGCTAAGTTGTGAAGGCACTTCACCTTTAACATTCTTTTAAAGGTGGATAGGTATAAGACTTCTTGGTGGTCCAGTGGTTACCTGCCAATGCAGGGGACACGGGGGTTCGATCCTGGGCTGGGAAGATTTCGCACACTGGGGCAACTGCTTCTGTGTGCCTCAACTGAACCTTTGCTCTAGAGCCCGCGAGCCACAACTTCTGAAGCCCACGTGCCCTGGAATTGGTGCTCCGCAACAAGAGAAACCACTGCAGTGAGAAGCCCCTGCTTGCCACACCTAAGACCCAGCACAGCCAAAAATAAATAATTTTTAAAAATAAAATGATGTGTAAAAAATTTTCTCTTAAAAAGGTTAGTGGGTGTAAATTGAAGGTGTTGTGGTTAAGGTTAATAATCATGATTATCTGTATTATCATCCTCACCATCTCTAAGTAAACCCTTCTTGTGCTTTATTTATTTCTTTTCTAAATAAATGGCTCAGTCTTCCTGGACAGTAGCTGTGGTGTCCTGCTGAGGAGGGCTGTTAAGCCCTTAGTAGGGCTGCTTCGCCTGTTCCTCACTTCCCGAGTTCGGACACACAACTATAAACTTACAAGTCCTTTCAGATTTGAGTGAGCTGTTTGCCACCCTCAACTCCCCACAGACACCTGGAGAAAGATGGGATGGAACTCTGTGGTACAAAAAGGAAATAGGCTCAGAAGATGCAGAGCCCCTGACTAGTAACAGAACAAGAAGTGTCTCAGTCAGTCAGTTTCCAAGCCCTCTCTACCCTGAGGTACAATTTCTCAAGAGGTGCTAAAAGAGACTTGGCCTGAAAGAGTGAATGCATTTTACAAAACCTGAATTTACTGTTTATATGAAAGAGAACCAATAAAGAATCTGGCCTAAGAGGGAAATAAATTATTATTAATCTTAATGGAAGTACATTAAAGCACTGTATGGGCCATAAACATTACTGTGATTGCTGCTGGGACAGAGATGTAGATAATAAGACCCACAGCGCACCGCCCCCCCACCCCACCCCCACACAAAGGAATGCTTAATGGCATTTCCTGGTTGCCTCAGCATTTCATTATAGCCATTTCCTACCTCCCAACCCCAATGTCCCACACTTAGTATCTCACATTACCAAAGGCTTTGACCACTAGTACCTACTAGTTATCTTCTTGATTTATATGATAATTGGGAACAAACAGGACAGAAGGAAATACTGAATTTTAGCAGCAACCAAATAACTAGGGTATAAGGAAGATTGGATAGTTTAGGAGGAATGTAAATAGAAGGTGGCTTATAAAGGGAACCAAGTGTGTTAATTGCTCAGTTGTGTCCAACTCTGCGACTCCATGAGCCTGCCAGGCTCCTTTGTCCATGGGGATTCTCCAGGCAAGAATACTGGAGTGGGTTGCCATGCCCTTCTTCAAGGAATCTTCCTAACCCAGGGATCAAACCCACGTCTCCTGCATTGCAGGATTCTTTACCATCTGAGCCACCAAAGGATTGCTTAAAAGGCAACCAAAGACACTGAAATTCGTGTTGGAACTATAGAAAATAGAAAACTCCTTCTAAACTACAGGTTTCCTCCCTTTTAAAAGATGAAATATTCCAAGTATACAGGGGGAAAAGGTAATAAAACTGGTGTCCTTCTGGGTTTTGTATATAACTCCCAACAACCCACATCTCCTACTATTGTCTAGTTTCCTCCCACACTGAATAGGACTGACATGTGTAACCAATAGGATATTGTAGAAATGAGAGTGTTAGTTTCAAGATATTGTGGTTTTCAACTTGCCTTGTCCAGGATCACCCTGGACAACACCCTTGTCCTGGATGTTGTGAGGACACTGAAGCCGTCCTATGGAGAAGTTCCTGTGGTGAAGAACAAAGGCTTCCTGCCAACAACCAGTACTAACTTGCCAGGCATGAGTGAAACCCCTTGGAAGTGAATCCTCCAGCTAAAATCAAGCATTCTGGGGAAGGAGGTGGAAGGGAAGGTCAGGATGGGGAACACATGTACACCCATGGCTGACTCATGTGAATGTATGGCAAAAACCACCACAATATTGTAAAGTAATTAGCCTCCAATTAAAATTTTTAAAAAGAAAAAAATAAAATTAAGCATTCAGATAACTGCATCCTCAGTCAACATCTTTACTGAAATCTTGAGAAATCCTGAGTCAGAACCATTCAGCTAAGGTGCTCCTGAATTCCTGACCCTCAGAAACTGCATGGTCATACATATTTTTTTTATATACATATATTAAGCCACATATACATATATTGTTTTGTATATACATATTATTCAGTTTTAGGGCAATAGATAATGGCATTGCAAATACCTATGTACTCACCACCCAGACTGTCATAACTCTTTATTACATATCTTTTCTTAAAAATACAAACATCCCCCCCCCCAAAAAATATCCTGTCCCTGCTATGTGCCTCTGGACTCAAAAAAGCAACATGGCACACCATAGTGTGTGCTTTTCCCTCCAAAACCTCCTCTGTATTGGTTTCCCAGGCTCCAGCCTAGCTACCTCTCTCTTCTATGGCAAGAGACTTTCAAAGGTTCCAAAGCCTCCCTGAAAGTTCAATACTAGCAAATTCCTGTCTTCATTTGGGCACTAATTAAGGTTCCCATCAGGGATATAAAGGCCTGCATCTGCCTTCTCTTGGGACCTGTGATTTCTGGCTACATTATGGGTTGCTGCGCAAGGCCTGTAGTGCCTGTGAAATGTCTGTGGATTTAATCAGGAGTTGAGAACTATTAATATTCTCTAAGTTTATAGGACTTATTGACTAGAGAAAGAACTGGCAAAATTTTACTCACCTCTATTCTCAACTTTTCAGACCTTTATAATCCATGTGCCTCCTCAGCTTTAAAAATGTATTTTCTCTAGGCAGATTTAACCTCTCTCTTCTATAGTGGGCTTTAGATGTAGCCACACTATATACTGGAAAGAATGCAAACTATGCCCAGTGCTACAAATTGTTAACTTTGTCCTAACCTTTCCAAGTGTTGCCATATCATCCCTTGTAAAGCAGCTGTTCTTCCACAGGTGTATGGCTTACTCTTCAATTGTTTCATATTGTTTTGTTGGTCAGCAGGGAATTCTGATCCTGCAACTTTCCTCCTTCCATCATTAAAGAGTAGGAAACAGTTTTTACATCTTTCGGCTCAAATATTCCCCCAACCAAATGTTTACCTGGTCACTAATTCTGATAGGTTAGCAGGCTTCTTTACACAGCAGTCATAGTTGTAGGATATTAAAAACCTTCCCAAACCTAACTTATAATTACCTTATAACCTCAAGAACTAGAGTAGCAAAATCACTCTCATCTGAAATTTGCATCTTTCCAAGGCCTCTGAGCTGGATTTCAACAAAATACTGGTTGAAGTGATGTTAACAGACCAGTTTCAGAGTACACCTTCCCCCCAGAGATATCTGGAGCAAAATCCTTGGTATTACTTCCAGTGGCAGGCTTTCAGGTATAGGAGTGAAAAGTGGAGAAACCAATTTAGAAGCACAGAACTCTATTTGCTTTCTTAAAATCTTTACTTTTGAGACAGGACATAAGTGTTACAGACACACATGGAAAAGGAATACATGATCACAGCTGAAAGCGAAGACAATCTAGTCGGAAAGTTTTTATGCCTGTCAGCTAATGCTGAAGCTGAGTATGACATGCTGCAAGGCTCAAAGGAATGGTAATTAGTATTCCTCTCCTTCCTCCTCTCCCTCTCCTTCCACAGAATCCACACCAACCTCCTCATAATCCTTCTCAAGGGCAGCCATGTCCTCACGGGCCTCAGAAAACTCGCCTTCCTCCATGCCCTCACCCACGTACCAGTGAACAAAGGCACGCTTGGCATACATCAGGTCAAACTTGTGGTCCAGGCGAGCCCAGGCCTCAGCGATGGCTGTGGTGTTACTTAGCATGCACACAGCTCGCTGTACTTTGGCCAGGTCTCCACCAGGTACCACAGTGGGAGGCTGGTAGTTAATGCCAACCTTGAAGCCAGTGGGGCACCAGTCCACAAACTGGATGCTGCGCTTGGTCTTGATGGTGGCAATGGCAGCATTGACATCTTTGGGAACCACGTCGCCACGGTACAACAGGCAGCAGGCCATGTATTTACCATGGCGAGGGTCACATTTCACCATCTGGTTGGCTGGCTCAAAGCAAGCATTGGTGATCTCTGCTACAGAAAGCTGTTCATGGTAGGCTTTCTCAGCAGAGATGACAGGGGCGTATGTGGCCAGAGGGAAGTGGATGCGGGGATAGGGCACCAGGTTGGTCTGGAACTCTGTCAGATCCACATTCAGGGCGCCATCAAACCTCAGGGAAGCCGTGATGGAGGACACTATCTGGCTAATAAGGCGGTTAAGATTTGTGTAGGTTGGGCGCTCAATGTCGAGGTTTCTACGACAGATGTCATAGATGGCCTCATTGTCTACCATGAAGGCACAATCAGAGTGCTCCAGGGTGGTGTGGGTGGTGAGGATGGAGTTGTAGGGCTCAACGACAGCTGTGGAAACCTGGGGGGCTGGGTAAATGGAGAACTCCAGCTTGGACTTCTTGCCATAATCGACTGAGAGGCGTTCCATCAGCAGGGAGGTGAACCCAGAACCAGTTCCCCCACCAAAGCTGTGGAAAACCAAGAAGCCCTGAAGACCTGTGCACTGGTCAGCCTGTTAAAAGAGGAACAGAAAAAACAGTTATTGCTCTTTCTGATGTCATCATAGTAAAAAGACTTCCACTTTTCATATTAATCCCCAAAATTTAAGATTGTATTTTGACAAGAAACGCTTAAGAAAAAAAGTAGATCTTTCCTAAATAACTCAGCATTTTATTAAAATTATCTTCATGAGTATTTATCAAATGACATCAAATAGTCCATATTTCAGTTGAACTTTAAACTATAAAGGGATAATTAACCTCACTATTGCATTTCAGTTGTGTCTGAAAAAAAAAAGCATATTCCAAATATCTCTCTTTGGTTCATTAATTTACTTTATTCTTGAGAATACACATACCAGTTTCCGAATTCGGTCCAAGACGAGGTCAATGATCTCCTTGCCAATGGTGTAGTGACCTCGGGCATAGTTGTTGGCAGCATCTTCTTTGCCTGTGATGAGCTGTTCAGGGTGGAAGAGCTGGCGGTAGGTGCCAGTGCGAACCTCATCTGGAAAAGGAAAATGAAGCAGCCACCCATCATTAACAACCCACACAAGTCTGCTCCATCCCAGGGTATCAGTGGAGCCCACAGGACACACCTGTCCCAGATCCCCAGGATTCTCATTGAAGCTACTGAGGTCAACTCACCAATGACTGTGGGTTCCAGGTCTACAAACACTGCCCTGGGCACATGCTTGCCAGCGCCTGTCTCACTGAAGAAGGTGTTGAAGGAGTCGTCTCCTCCCCCAATAGTCTTGTCACTTGGCATCTGGCCATCAGGCTGAATGCCGTGTTCCAGGCAGTAGAGCTCCCAGCAGGCATTGCCGATCTGGACACCAGCCTGGCCAACGTGGATGGAGATGCACTCACGCTGTGACAGAGAGGAAAAAAAAAAAAAAACGCATTAAAACACACACACAAACCCCACAAGACATTTAACAAAAATGCTAAATGTTTACGGAAACCTAGTCTTAAATTTGCTTTTAAAATGGGATGCTTTTAAAAAAACTCTAGGGTAAAAAAAACAACAACAACAAACTCTAGGGTAGATGGGCTATACTTCTGATATACATTGCTTTTAATTAATTTCCTTTCCCCGTCTAAATCGGGAAGGCCTCTTTCTAAACCAAGAATAGAGCTTAGTCATTGCTTCCTCCTTTGAGGATCAAGATAAAGAGGAGGTCATCCATCTAGCGCCCGGAGCCCAGAATGCCATTTTAGAGTAGGTGGCCAGATTTCCGGGCAGCTCCCAGCACAGGAAGCACGTGGCCAGAGCAGTGCAGAGGAAATGCCGGGCCGCAGGGACGAGGGGTGGGGCTCTGCGGCAAAGGATGAATGAGCAATTCAGGGCGCGCGCGCCCGCGCCCCTCTGCGGTTCGCGGAGTCGCGCAGCTGCAGAAGCTCTTAAAAGCCACGTCTGCAGAGGCGCAGCCATGGCCAACCATCTTCGCTTCATGCAGGCGTGAAGCTCAGTTCGGCATCTCCACACCTGTCACGACGCAGCAGGGGATTATCGGAGACCCAGATCCGATTTCTGTTCCCTCAAAACCGCCATCACCACCACCTGCTCCCACACGCATTCCTAACACAGCGGCAGGGAGAGACAGATAGCCTTTACAGGTTGCTGAGAGCTAGTTGTCTTAAGATATTGGTGCAGTGCAGCACATCGGTAAGGAGTCCTTCTCTACATTCACCTTACTCCTTAGTTTTTAAACGAGAACCCAGGTAACATCAAACAGGCCCTCCAGTCATAGACCTGCAGCGCCCCAGCGCGCACGCGCCTACTGCAGTGGCGGGCTCCCGGCCACTCCCAGGCGGGAAGGTAACGGTCGCGCGTGCGCAGTTCCTTCCCGCCTCCGGTTTTCGTGCTGAGGAGGAAGTGAGGGCGGGGAGAGCCCGCGCGCGCGCTCGCTAAAGGCTGGGGAGACTCTAAGAGGGGGATGGGAATGCGCGGGAAAAGACTGCAGGGTCTTGGGGGCGCCAAGCCCAGAAGTTAGGGCTAAATGAGAGCGCTAACCATGGTGAAGCAGAACCAGCGCCCCGCCATCCCGTTCTACAGTCTCAGAATAAAAGGCGGTGGCCCCCTTCCTCATGGGCCCCAGCCTTTCTCCACAAATCGAGGTCTATCTACTCTCACCCTCGGCTCCCGCCTCGCTCTTCGCCCTCCAAATGGACAGCGGTGGGGCAGCCCTCTCCAGCTAGAAGCCCTTGGCGATGCCCCGGCTCGTTTTCCCCCGTTTCCCTAGCCAAGTCGACGGTCCACTCACCATGGTGGCTACGGGTCAGCAGGCGCAGGCAACAGGAGTGGACACGGGTCCCGGTTACTGTCCCCGACAAGCTAAGAGTCGAGGTAAGTAACGCACTGGAGCGGGGGCGGTGCGGGAGCCACTTAAGTAGCGGTCCGGGGCGGGGCGGGCAGGCAAAGGCGGTGCCGTGGCCGCAGGCCCCTCCTCCGCCCGAGCGCACCCACTGGGCGCCCGGCTCAGCCGCCGCAGAGGCGGGCTCCTGGCCCTGAGCAGCCTCCCCGCGCCAGCCGTGCGGGGCGGGGTCCGCCGCGCCTGCGGACCGCGAGCTCCGGTGCTGCAGTCTTTGGCGCATGGCTGCCGGAGCCGGGGCGGCGGTGAGGATGGGGGTGGGGCGCAGGTTTGGAAGAAACCAACATGGGAATGAGGGCTTGATTGCCGTTATTTTGGGTGAATCTTAAGATTTAAGAAGTCTACACAGTTTTAAAGATGAAGCACCATGAAATGCAGAAACTTATGGTCCAGATAGCTCAGCTGGTTATTTCCACGTTGTCATCATTTGTCAATGAGTTGTTTTTTTTTTTCCTCTTCCTAGTTTCTTTAAAATGGCAGTACAGAATGCATTTACCTGATAATGTGGAGGAGCAAGGTTTAGAAAAAATTGAATAGTTTTACTTGGTTTACTTGTTCTTTAAACTAAAGGCCCCAAATAGTATTTCAGTCATTTAAAGAGTAAGCACCTAAGCACTGAACAACTGAGCTGTTAAAAGGGTAGGGTAGGCCCCATTTTTAGACGGAAACCAACCAACTTTATGAAACAGCTCTAGGGCCTTTTTGAACGAGAGATTTAAAGACACATTTCAAAGTTGGTAGCCGAATTGAAGAAGTGAGGACAGAAACTTGGGGAGAGAGGAAATTGTTTTGACTATCAAAGATGTTAGGAGGTCGAGATTCCTTGGACTAGAGTTTTTTTTTTGCGGGGGGCGGGGCGGGTTGCTGCGGTGGGTCATCCTTGCTGTATACGGGTTTTCTCTAGTTGCGGTAATGGGCGGCTACTCCAGTTGTGGGCCACAGGCTTCTCATTGCTGTGGCTTCTCTTGGGGACTGCGGGCTCTAAGGCATGAGGGCTTTAGTAGTTGTGGTTTTGGGGCTCTGGGGAGTTGGGGACTCAGTAATTACTGGCAATTGGGCTCAGCCACTCTGAGGAATGTGCGATCTTCCCAGACCAGGGATCAAACTCATGTCCCGTGCATTGGCGGGCAGTTCTTAACCACTGAATCGCCAGGGAAACCCTAGAGTTTTGTAAAACTTTTTTTTTTAATTGACATACAATGTAATTGACATACAAAGTTACATTACTTTCAAGTGTACAACATTGTGATTTTACATTTATATACATTGTCACTCTTAAAACAACCAGTTATTTAAGCAGCAAGATGGGTTTATTTAGGAACAGAAGAGAATCACAATTTGGGACAGGCAAGTTATGGGGAGTCAGGCAAATCCAGAGAACAAAGGAGAGTGCTTTTATTCGATTTTAGGAGGAAACTGTAGGGGAGACTGTTTGAAGAAAAATTCATGGAGAAGAATGAGCGTTCAAGATTGCTGCCATTTCTCACTGGCTGTAAGTGGTGATTAGAGTATAGTTGCTGGGGCAGGGAGGGATCTGCCTTCCTTTTTTTTTAAAAGGAAGAGATGAAAAAAGCAGGAGATGAAATACCTGTGTTAAAATGTCCTCTCTCATACCTTAAGAGAAGTAAGATTCTTATCTTCCTTCTCCCCGCTGTTTATGCAGACTGCAACTGGTGCTACATGTACTGAGAGTCCCTCCTTCAGGGCTTCCTGACTCCATTTAAAATGAGGTTTCCTTTATTTATGTTCACATTTACGACTTCGCTTTCACTTTTCACTTTCATGCACTGGAGAAGGAAATGGCAACCCACTCCAGTGTTCTTGCCTGGAGAATCCCAGGGACAGGGGAGCCTGGTGGGCTTCCGTCTATGGGTTCACACAGAGTCGGACATGACTGAAGTGACTTAGCAGCAGCAGCAGCAGTTACCCCTTTTGATCAAGATCTTTCCTCAAAAGCATTGCTGATCAATGCAGATGTAATGTAAAGAAAACTTAGTATTATTTCTTATTTGAAAATGCTTTCCATGTAATTTAACATATCAAATAAACCTAATTACTCTAATATCTTTCTTTTTATAAGGAGAGAGAACAGATCCTTTGAGATGCTCCAGGACTCCTCTGGGAAAATGCCAGTTAGTCTAAGGTCAAAAAGGCTTAATTTAGAATTTGATTTTGATAATGTTTGTCAAAAATATTAGAAGGTTCAGACACTTAATTAAATAGGATCACAGTTAATTATGAAATAATATTTAAATATTCATTTTACCCAAGTAATAAAAAGATTTCAAAAGCAATTATAGAAGGTTACATAGCTACAAGAAGGTTTAGCTCTTTTACAAATTGATTTTGGCAAGGAATCTTCTACAGCAATCTGTATTTTTAAGAATGTCTTTTTTCCCTCATAAATCCAGTTTTATTAGTTCAAATATTGTCTTCTCAAAAACTTACAAAGCTTATCTAGAGAAGAAATGATGCAAGGCAATTGTTACAGAGTAAGTTCAGGTTTATTCTTGGAGGAGAGCATATTTACCTATATTTGTTTGTGAAGTCGCTTCTTGTGTCTGACTCTTTGTGACAGTATGGACTTTACCTCACCAAGCTCCTCTGTCCAGGGTATTCTCCAAGCAAGAATACTGGAGTAGGTTGCCATACCCTTCTTCCTGACCCAGGGATCTTCCTGACCCCGGGATGGAACCCTTGTCTCTTACATCTGCATTGGCAGGTGGGTTCTTTACCACTAGAGCCACCTGGGAAGCCCCATAGGTAAATATGCATTACATTAAATGATTATAAACTCCTACATAATATAGTTAAAATAAGTCATATGCTTTTTGGAAATTACAATGTAGTTTCGTTCTGAAATGTCTCTGCTATACTGGGAATGATAGGACAGGGAGGGGCAACAGGATCCCCATGTTATTGCTGGAAAGGGTTGTTCTAATATGAGTAGGCAAAATAAAAGTTTGAAAGGTGGGACAACAATTTCTAAACTGATGGCAGATTTACGAATATCTGGGAAGCTACCAGCAGAGTTCATCAGCCTTGCAAATAGTTGTAAGAAATGGAGGATGTTCTTTTAAAGAAGGACTGCTGCTTGGCTCTAAGTCTAAAAAGACAAGGCAACAAAGTATGGGCCTACCAGAGAGTGACTACAGCTTTGAGTCGTCATCTGCGTATGTATAAGGCAGCAAGAGTGGTGGTTCTTGTTTTAGCCTTTTCAGCTGGCTACATAGACCCTTTTTGTTGCTTAATTTACTGTGGCATAAGAACAGCAACCTTCAAATGAGTTGGATGATTTCACAGTAAGAAATGAAGTGTATTTGTGGCCCAGCACATACTTACATACATGAAGCCATGTCGGTAACTGAAATGAAAGTTTAATAAGCTGACATGTATCTCCTATTTTTAGTATATGCCATGCATGTATTCTAGTTTTCATTTTATGAAATCATTCTCTTTTTTAAATAGATAATAAATGTAAATCTATCTATAAATTATAGGTAAATTGAAGACACATAGTGTCCATTTGTCTATACAGATAAATATAGATAATATATATATTTTATATTTAAATACATGCTAATCTTAATTCACCAATGTTCCATAATCACAGTTTGAAAAAATAAGGGAATTACAGTAAATCCTCCCACAGTGGTAGGAGAAAACTTTCATGGGCATTCCACTGTTTCTTAGCTTCCAAGGGAGTGCTTGTTGCTTTGCCTTCATTTTCTCAGTATCATTCCACATAATTTGTGCAGTTAATTTATGCTTATTACTCTAAATGTTTGACACTTTCTCTTTGATTAATTTTATATTCTCAGTTCTTTTTCTGACCTATTAAACTGTTTGTAATCTTTGCTTCCCACTTAAAACTGGAAAGCAGACAGTTGTGAACTGTTTATGAGTATCCTGCAGTAGATTAGCAAACTTACAAACACATTTATAATTTTTATTTATTTATTTGTGCTTGTGCTAGGTCTTCTTTGCTGCATGCAGGCTTTCTCTCCAGTTGCAGTGCAAGAGCTTCTTACTGTGTTAGCTTCTCTTGTTGTGGAGCACAGGCTCTAGGGCGCAAGGGCTTCAGTAGTTGTGGCTTGCAGGCTCTAAAGTGCAAGCTCAGTGGTTAGTTGCCTTGTGGCAGATGTCCTGAACTGGGGGTCACGCCCTCATCCCCTGCATTGGCAGGCAGATTCTTAACCACTTGACACCAGGGATGCCCATATATACATTTATAAATGCTTCCTCATAATAAAACTTTTCAGTGTGGCATAAAACATTTGTTAATGGACCTAAATATTTTTTTGTCTCTGTAAAAATTAAAAAAACAAAAGTAGATGCATTTATGTTTGCCATTTAATATTTATTTTAGTTGGAAATGATTTAGATGATTTAGATATTCAGTGGAAATCCATTATTTTGCTTAGCTCAGTATAAACTTCTATATTCATGTAAAATAAGTTGTTTTTAACAGTGATGCTTGGATTAGATGTTAAACAGCTAAATATCATCTTAGGTTTTTGTTTTGTCTTTTGCTGTTGACAAATTCTGTAACAGAAATAGCATGGGGAGGAGAAGGAGATGACAGAGGATGAGATGGTCGGATGGGATCACCAACTCGATGGACATGAGTTTGACAAGCTCTGGGAGTTGGTGATGTATAGGGAAGTCTGGCGTGCTGCAGTCCACAGGGTCGCAAAGAGTCAAACATGACTGATCGACTGAACTGAACAAAAATGGTAAACATAGACTGTAAAAATTCATAGTTCATATTGTACGATTTTCTTATTCAGATTTGGTGAACGCTTTATCAAATTAGAATAAGAAAAAAATATATATATATAAATTTTTTTTGCCACTCCATGAAGCATTTGGGGTCCTAGTTCCCCAACCAGGGATTGAACCTGTTCCCGCTGCAGTGGAAGCACAGAGTCCCAACCACTGGACCACCAGGGAAGTCCCTCTAGTAATTATTCTTGTGGTCATAAACCTTTAAAATGGTTTCCAAGTCAAAATCCAAATTTGTGCACATGTCTCAAATAGGGTCATAGGAGACAGGAGTATATTTGAATATTGTCTCACTTTTCTTAAAAGAAGATGGAAAAATAATTAGCTTGACGGAAGGATGAGTGTTAGCGAATCACACTGCTGAACTTTCAAATGAAAGCCATTTGAAAGCAGACACCTCCCTCCTCCTAGCTTTGGAGAACCTTAGAGCGCTCATTGCAGAAAATTTCTCCTGTGGCCCCATATGTTTCCCCAGATACCTTTCTAAAATCATTAGCTTTGCTAACCTTTTAATCTGTGAATTCCCCTGCTGTGAATGAGGAAGTATTTGAGTTTTGGTTTTTTTTTTCTTTTCAAGATTCCCTGATAATACCTTAGATTTCAGAGAGTAGCAGAGCCATAAGAGACATTTAAATATGATCTAGTCTGGTATCTTTATGCCAGGAAAATGTTGAATAATGCTAAGGTGGTTTATATTGCTACCTTTTAGTATCTGTGAGGAAAGGCTGACTTTTTTTTCTTCTTTTTTACTCATACTAAATTTCCACTCAGTTCCGTCGCACAGTCATGTCCACCTCTTTGTGACCTCATGGATTACAGCATGCCAAGCTTCCCTGTCCATCATTAATTCCTGGAGCTTGCTCAAACTCATGTCCATCGAGTCGGTGATGCCATCCAACCATCTCAACCTCTGTCATCCCCTTCTCATCTTGTCTTCAATCTGTCCCAGCACCAGGGTCTTTTCCAATGAGTCAGTTCTTCACATCAGGTGGCCAAAATATCAGAACTTCAGGTGGCCAAAATATCAGCTTCACCATCAGTCCTTCCAATGAATATTCATTGGACTGATTATTCAAAGGACTGACTTCCTTTAGGATGGACTGGTTTGATCTCCTTGTAGTCCAAGGGACTCTCAAGAGTCTTCTCCAATACCACAGTTCAAAAGCATCAATTCTTCAGCACTCAGCTTTCTTTATGGTCCAACTCTCACATCCATACATGACTACTGGAAAAACCATAGCTTTGACTAGAGGGACCTTTGTTGGCAGAGTAATGTCTCTGCTTTTTAACATGCTGTCTAGGTTGATCATAGCTTTTCTTCCAAGGAGCAAGTGTCTTTTAATTTCATGACTGTAGTCACCATCTGCAGTGATTTTGGAGCCCCCCAAAAATAAAGTCTGTCACTGTTTCCACTGTTTCCCCATCTATTTGCCAAGAAGTGATGGGACTGGATGCCATGATCTTAGTTTTCTTTTATTTATTTATTTATATGATCTTAGTTTTTTAAATGCTGAGTTGTTGTTGTTGTTGTTTAAATTTCTGGCTGTGCTGGATCTTAGCTGCGGTGTGTGAGTTTCTCATTATGGTGGCTTCTCTTGTTATGAAGCGTGGTAGAGCCCAGGCCAGAGCTGGGCTCAGTAGTTGTGGCATATGGGCTTAGTTGCTCTGTGGGACATGGGATCTTCTTGGGCCAGGGATTGAGCCTGTGTCCCCTGCACTGGCAGGCAGATTCTTATCTGCTTTACCACCAGGGAAGTCCCTGAATGTTGAGTTTTAAGCCAGCTTTTTCACTCTCCTCTTTCATCAAGAGGCTCTTCAGTTCTTCTTCACTTTCTGCCACAAGGATGGTGTCATCTGCGTATCTGAGGCTATTGATATTTCTCCCAGCAATCTTGATTCCAGCTTGTGCTTCATCCAGCCCGGCATTTCACATGATATACTCTGCATTGAAGTTAAATAAACGAGGTGACAATATACAGCCTTGATGTACTCCTTTCCCAATTTGGAACCAGTCTGTAGTTCCATGTCTGGTTCTAACTGTTGCTTCTTGACCTGCATACAGATTTCTCAGGAGGCAGGTAAGGTGATCTGATATTCCCATCTCCTGAAGAATATTCCACAGTCTGTTGTGATCCACACAATCAAAGACTTTGGCATACATAGTGCAATTTATTTATATTATATATTGATATGTATACTTTGTCTATATTTAACAACTAAATAGTAGTTATCTATCACTTGAATATAAACAGTATTATCTGCTGTCTTAACTTTTTAACTGATTTTGTAGGTCTTTTTGTCAGAGTGTTTCAGGACCTGTAGCTATTCAGTCTGAGTCTAATATAGTGGGAAAACCCTGTGTTGCTATTTGAGTCTCCTGTCTTTGCTACTTAATATCATGGCCATTTGCTACTGTTCTAACAGTCAGTAATGGGTGTTGTTGTTTTTTTTTAAGTCAGTAACATTTTTAATAGTTCCATATTTGGTTTAGACATAAAGCTTTACAAAGTATTTTGTTCATTTTACCAATCCTATAAGGAAAGACAAAAATAATAAATAGAAACAAGTTTATAAGCGTCAACTATTTTCAAACACTTGACTTTTTATTCTTTTTGTTACAGTGTTATAAATTTATATATGGCATTTTGTGTATTCCCCCCCCCCCACAGATAGATGTATAGGGGAGAGAAAATTGACTTGGATTTCAGATAGTACTAATTCTGACTTATCAGTTAATAGTGGTATGACTTTAGACTCATTATTATCTTTCTCAAGCTTCATTTATGAATGGAAATGAGTATTACCTTTGGTGTCATTTTTTCTGTTTGAGGTTGTTGTCTGTTTGTTTTGGAAATGTTTAAATCATTGCAATGAAACTGAATTTTAGAGACACTGGATGTCATTAATTTGGATATCATTAGTTTATTATAAAAGGAAAACATGGTAATTATTTACATGAAAGATTTAAAACTTCCCTGGAATTGACAGCTTCACGTGATACCATTTCAATAGTAGTTTATTTCCGTTTACTTATTTTCCAAGAATGTCATCATCTCTAATAAGAAATAATTCTTACTGTCTAGAACTACTTTAATGCCTCCATATTCTGGGGGAAGAATTATCTCTAACTTTATCTCTAAAACCAGAAGCTGGTTTTCTTTAGATCTCCAGCCAACAGCTACTACTGTTGCTTGCAATACTTTTCCTTGAGGTTTTTCTGGAAGCATAATGCCTCCTTCGGTTACAGTTTCAGTTGTGCTCATTTCAGCTAAAATTGGCCAAAGAGAGGAAGAAACTTTCTAAATCCCTCTGATGCCTTGACCAGCCCCCATTGTGATTAGTACTCTGTGCCTCTGCAATGAGGAGAGACTCGCAGTTGAAATCATCTTTTTATCAGGCTGTCATGTTCAGTTCCACTAGTAAATTCTATCAGCTTTACCATCAAAATATGCCCATTACTTTTTTATCACATCGCCTGATTTCATAGCGTTTATAGAATATGAAATTACCTTGTTTGTATATTTATGTTTAAAATTTCTCCTTAATTAGAATGCAAGCTCCATGTCTGTTTTTGTGGAAATCAGTTTTGATTGCTGTCTCTGAAACCACTTTTTTTCTCTTATTTGTTGCCAAGATAACTCCCTTCTTTTTTTTAAGGGTATGCATGTGCTCAATCCCAGGGATTGAGGGAACCTTGTTTCGCTTTGCCAGATGCTTGCTTTCTCAGTCTCCTTCATAATTGGACCCAGTTCTGGCCAAAGCAACATAAAGGGAAGTCTGCTAGGGTGTTTCTGGGAATGACTTTTCTCCCTGATCAAAAAAGATTGCAACTTGAGGAAAGTCCTCTTGTTTCACTCCTATCCCTTGCTTTCTGCTTTTGGAAATGTTCTGTGAAGGTATGATGCCTGGAGCCAGTTTAAGACCTTGAGGTTCTTAATGTAAACAGAATCAGCGATGCCAACTGGTGCTCTAACACTGTGAAGCTGCTTAGCCAATTGTAAAGCCACTTTTCTTCAGATTTATTACTACATACTAGGTGCTTAGTATGAAATTGGTTGTTGAAATGTTGAACTTGGTGATTGATTGGCTGGACACAGGGTGTGAAGAAAACTGAGAAATGAAGGTTAATTTTCAGGTTCTTGGTTTAAGTAACTGGTTGAATGGTGGTATTTTTCAATGAGATCAGAATCCTGAAGGAAGAAGTGGGTGGGAACTGAAGAAGGGACAGAGGAGAAGCTAACAATTCAGTGTTTAACACATTTTGAGGTTTAAGTATCTGTGGCACATGTTCTTGGAGATATTCATTAGTCAGTCATATATGCAGATATGAAGAGAGAAGAGAGAGATACAAATTTGAAAAGTTTTCAACCTAAAGATGATAAGTAAGCCATGAAGATGATTAAGACCAGTCAGGGGAATATATAAAGCTAGGAGAGTCATGGTCTTTTTTTTTCTTTCCTTTAATATTTATTTACTTGACTGTACCCGGACAAAGAATATTCTAACTACTGCTCAATGGCACTCATCTCACATGCTAGCAAAATAATGCTCAAAATTCTCCAAGGTAGGTTTGAACAGTATGTGAACCGAGAACTTCCAGATATTCAAGCTGGATTTAGAAAAGGCAGAGGAACCAGAGATCAAATTGTCAGCATCCACTGGATCATAGAAAAAGTAAGGGAATTCCAGAAAAACATCTACTTCTGCTTCATTGACTACACTAAAGACTTTGACTGTGTGGATCACAACAAACTGTAGAAAATTCTTCAGGAGATGGAAATACCAGACCACCTTACCTGCCTCCTGAGAAATCTGTATGCAGGTCAAGAAGCAACAGTTAGAACCAGACATGGAACAACAGACTGGTTCTAAATTGGGAAAGGAGTATGTCAAGGCTGTATATTGTCACCTTGCTGATTTAACTTCTATGCAGAGTACATCATGTGAAATGCTGGAGTGGATGAAGCACAAGCTGGAATCAAGATTGCTGGGAGAAATATCAATAACCTCAGATAGGCAGATGACACCACCCTTATGGCAGAAAGTGAAGAAGAACTAAAGAGCCTCTTGATGAAAGTAAAAGAGGAGAGTGAAAAAGCTAGCTTAAAACTCAACATTCAGAAAACAAAGTTCATGGCATCTGGTCCCATCACTTCATGGCAAATAGATGAGGAAACAATGGAAACAGTGACAGACTTTATTTTCATGGTCTCCAAAATCACTGCAGATGGTGACTGCAGTCATGAAATTAAAAGGCGTTTGCTCCTTGGAAGAAAAGCTATGACCAACCTAGACAGTAGATTAAAAAGCAAAGACATTACTTTCCAACAAATATAAGGTCTATCTAGTCAAAGCTATGGTTTTTCCAGTAGTCATGTATGGATGTGAGAGTTGGACTGTGAAGAAAGCTGAGTGCTGAAGAATTGATGCTTTTGAACTGTGATGTTGGAGAAGACTCTTGAGAGTCCCTTGGACTACAAGGAGATCCAACCAGTCCATCCTAAAGGAAATCAATCCTGAATATTCATTGGAAAGACTGATGGTGAAGCTGAAGTTCCGATATTTTGGCCACCTGATGTGAAGAACTGACTCATTGGAAAAGACCCTGATGCTGGGAAAGATTGAAGACAGGAAGAGAAGGGGATGACAGAGGTTGAGATGTTTGGATGTCATCACCAACTCGATGGACATGAGTTTGAGCAAGCTCCAGGAGTTGATGATGGACAGGGAAGCCTGGCGTGCTGCAGTCCATGGGGTCACAAAGAGTTGGACGTGACTGAGTGACTAAACTGAATTGGGTCTTAATTGTGGCACATGAGATCTTTGGCCACTGTTGTGGCATGCAGGATCTTTAGTAGTGGCTTTCAAACTTTTAGTTGTAGTATGTGGGATCTAGTTCCCTGACCAGGGATTCAACCCGGGCCCCCTGCATTTGGAATAGAAAGTCTTAGCCACTGGACCAGCAGGGATGTCCTGAGAGTTGTGGTCTTAATAGAGAACCTAGATTTAGCAGAGAATCTGAAGAATGATCTTATTTGAAGTAGAGAAAAGGGTCCTCTAAAAGGAGTCTGGGAAGCAATGATGAGAGAGGGATAACTAGGGGAGTTTCACAATCCAAGGAGAGAGTTTCAAGACAGAGAAGTGGCAAAATCTCAAATGCTGCAGAGAAGTTAATTAAAGACTGGAAAGTGTGTGTTGTGTGCTTGTAGAAAACAATGTGGTTTCTGTTTTTATTCATTTATGGGACAAATATATATTGAGAGCATATGATGGCGGGTACTCCTTTTAAGTGTTAAGTAGTTATAACCTGGGCTTTCCAGGTGGTTCAGTGGGTAAAAATTCCACCTGCCAATGCAGGAGACATAAGAGACAAAGGTTAGATCCCTGGGTCAGGAAGATCCCCTGGAAAAGGAAATGGCAACCCACTTCAGTGTTCTTGCCTGGAAAATCCCATGGACAGAGGAGCCTAGCAGGCTACAGTCCAGGGGTAACCCAGGGGGTCACAAAGAGTCGGACACGCTAAGGTGACTGAGCACGAAGCACACAGATAAAACAATGAATAAAATGTCCTTTCTTCATGGAGTTTATATTCTAAGAAGGAGAAAGAAAATTAACATATAGCAAAGAGATGAAATATGTTAGGTATTAGTAGGTGCTGTGAAGAAAAGTAAGTCTGGAAAAGAGATTGAAGTTAAAGAAGGGTGCTATTTTATTTTAGTTTTTCGAGGAGTGCTATTTTAGATAGAATGATTTGAGAAGGCCTCTCTGAGGAGGTAGTTATTTTAACAAAGACCTGGATGAAATAACAGAGTGGGCATTTCAAGCAAAGGGAACATCAGGTACATAAGCCCTGATGTTAAGCGTGTACATCTTTTTTAAGCATCGATAAAGTCAATGAGATCAGAGCAGAGTAAATAAGGAGGAGAGTATTATAAAATGAAGTCAGAGAAGTAGCCATGTAAATAGTCTAGGTCGTGTTAGGGTCTTTCATACTAGCCACAGAAAGACTTTTTATTCTAAAAACCATGGGAAGCCATTACATAGCTTTGAGCAAAGATATGACATATTCTGCCTTATCTTAAAAGGCTAATTCTGGTTTTTGTGAGAATAAACTACAGGGGGTTAAGAGTGGAGTAAGGAATAGGAGCTAGAAAGGGATTACAATAATGCAGATAAAAGATTTCTTGGACCAGTGGACCAGTCAGTGGGGGAGGTGGTAGAAAGTGATGGGTTTCTGAATATATTTTCAAGGTGATGGTGACTGGATTTATTAATGTACTGGATGACAGTGAGAAAGAGAGACACCAATCATGACTCCAAAGGTTTGGGCCTGAGCAACAATGTGAAAGTGGAGAGTGAAAAAGTTGGCTTAAAGCTCAACATTCAGAAAACGAAGATCATGTCATCTAGTCCCATCGCTTCATGGGAAATAGATGGGGAAACAGTAGAAACAGTGGCTGACTTTATTTTGGGGGGCTCCAAAATCACTGCAGATGGTGACTGTAGCCATGAAATTAAAAGACGCTTACTCCTTAGAAGGAAAGTTATGACCAACCTAGATAGCATATTGAAAAGCAGAGATATTACTTTGCCCACAAAGGTCTGTCTAGTCAAGGCTCTGGTTTTTCCAGTGGTCATGTATGAATGTGAGAGTTGGACTGTGAAGAAAGCTGAGCGCTGAAAAATTGATGCTTTTGAACTGCGGTGTTGGAGAAGACTCTTGAGAGTCCCTTGGACTACGACGAGATCCAACCAGTCCATCCTAAAGGAAATCAGTCCTGAATATTCATTGGAAAGACTGATGCTGAAGCTGAAACTCCAGTACTTTGGCCAGCTTATGCGAAGAGTTAACTCATTGGAAAAGACTCTGATGCTGGGAGGGATTGGGGGCAGGAGGAAAAGGGGACGACAGAGAATAAGATGGCTGGATGGCATCACTGACTCGATGGACAAGAGTCTGAGTGAACTCCAGGAGTTGGTGATGGACAGGGAGGCCTGGCATGCTGCAATTCATGGGGTCGCAAAGAGTCGGATACGACTGAGCAACTGAACTGAACTGAACTGAACGCTGGGGAATACTGAAGAAGGAGTAGGTATAGGGAAATGGAAGGAATCAAAAGATCAGTTTTGGATGTTAAGTTTGAGATGCAGTATAGAGACAATGATTAGGCAAAAGGCTAAAGTGCAGAGAAGTCACATTGGAGATAAATTTAGGAATCATCAGAATAGAAGCTGGATGAGGTCACTGAGGAAGAAAGTGTAGATTAAAAGAGGTCCCAGGACTAAATCCTGGAGCACTCCAGCTTTTAAAGGGTTAGAAAGAGGATCCAGTAGTTGAAAGTGAGAAGGACCAGATAGTGGTGTAGAAAAAAAATCATTAAGAATGTGGTGTTCTGGAAATCAAATGAACTAAGTATTTCAAGCAGGAAAGTGATAACCTTGTCAGTTTTTTCTGGGAATCTGGGTTAGATGAAGTCTCAGAACCAGCTAGAAGATGTGGCATTGTGGAGGTCACTGGTGACTTGGGCGAGAGTGGCTTCAGTGGAAGGAATGGTAGGGATGAATGTAAGACTAATTGGGATGGGTTCAAGAGAGAATGCAAGGCGAAGAAGTGGAGAAAATGGAATAAAATCTGTTTTGTTTTTTTTTTTTTAGGAATTTTGCTTTAAGAAAGCAAAGGGTTATATAGCTGGGATAGCTGGATAGGGACGTTCAATAAGGAGAGATTTTAAAAAACATATTTTAGCATGTTTGTTTGCTAACAAGAATAAACAAAAGAGAGGGAAAACTGATGTGTGGAGAAAAGAGGGGATAGTTTAAGGAGCAAAGTTTTAAGTAGTAAAATGGGTGCATGACTGAAGGGGTTAGCCCTGGAGAGAAAGGACTTTGATAGTTCATCCACTGACTTGGGGGGAAACCAGAGTATATGAGTTTGGATTCAGGTTGGCAGTTAGATTTGGTGGTGGGAATAAATGGAATTTCTCTTCTTTTTTTTTTTTTTAAATCTTTTTTTTTTTTTTTTTTTTTTTTACTTTACTTTACTTTACAATACTGTATTGGTTTTGCCATACATTGACATGAATCCACCACGGGTGTACATGTGTTCCCAAACATGAACCCCCCTCCCACCTCCCTCCCCATAACATCTCTCTGGGTCATCACCGTTCACCAGCCCCAAGCATGCTGTATCCTGCGTTGGACATAGACTGGCGGGAATTTCTCTTCTAATTGCTTCTTTTCTCCCCCCAACCCAGTGAAATAAGATGAGAGGTAATTTGTCCTTATTCTCCCCTCATTTCTTTATAAGAACAGAACCCTGATTTTGTTGAGAGCAGGGTGTTGAGCTTCTGTTCCCACTATTTCATGGACATTCATGTGACTAAATTCTGGTAAGTTATTAGTAGAAGTGGTTTGATGAGGTTTCTGAGAAGCAGGATTAACTGAGCTGTTGTATGTCTTTGCCCTTTCTCTTTGTCTTACCTAGAATGTGAACATGATGACTGGAGTTCTAGCGACCATCTATGATAAAATAATCTTAAGCGATTGCTAAGGACAGAGGAAGTTAGACTCTAGGTCCCTGATTACATTGTGGAACTGCCCCACAAACCCTGGATTGCCTACCTCGGGACTTCTCATTATGGTAGAAAATAAAACAATCTGTTTACACTTTACTAATTTTTTTCCTCCCTCCCCCTTTCTTGGGTGTGTGTGTATCTGTTATTTTCAGCTGATCCATAACTGAAGCATAACATCAGTTAATTCATAACTGAAGCATAACATCAGTTAATTCATAACTGATGTGGTGGTGGGACCATGTGGAATTTTCCTTTTCTTTTTTAAAAAATAAAATAAGGGGAGAGGTCACTGGCTGTGTGAGGATTGAAGAGGGAGTGTTGGAAGTTTGAGGGGAGAAAATGTATAAATTAGTCATCTGTGAGAGTGGAAGAATAAATTAACTAGGGAAATAGCGTAGAATTTTGAGGTATTGTTGAAGGTATAGTAGGTTTTTTAGGCATTTGTAGTTGTAAGTATAAAATGAAATCAGTCATCCTGCTTATATTTTTCTCTAGTCAGATTCCGCTGCTTAGGTAGCAAGTCGGATTTATCTAGGAACAGTGCTTTGCTAAAACGACTAGGTCACCACTGTGAAACAGAAGACAAGGTAGAGTCGAGTCACTGGAAAGGTAGCTGAGTATCTTAATGGATTTTTAAGAACATGTAATGAAAACAGACTTGAAAACAAAACTTAAACACATTTTTAATAGATAAAAAATTCCATGATTCAAAAATTGAAGAAGTGAAAAGATACATTGAGAAGTTTTGATCCTACCTTGTGATGGTTAATTTTACATGTCAACTTGACTGGGCCACAGGATGCTAAGATAACTGGTTAAACATTATTCTGGGTGTGTCTGTGAGGGTGTTTCTGGAAGAGATAAACATTTGAATTGGTGAACTGAGTAAAAGCAGATCACTGTCCGTAATGTGGGTGGGCGCCATCCAATCTGTTGAGGGCCTAAATAGAACCAAAAGGCAGAGAATGGTTGAATTCACTCTGCCTGACTTCTGACAGAGCTGGGATCTCCTCCTGACCTCTGTGCTCCTGGTTCTCAGGTTTCGGGTCTAAACAGGAATCTGTATGTTTGGCTCTCCAACCTTTGAACTACATCTCTGGCTTTTCTGGGTTTACAGTTTGTAGATGGACGGCAGAGTGGGACTTCTCAGTTTCTGTAACCAATACTTTTAAAAATCTCTCTCTCTTTCTCTCCTCAGCCTCATTCCCACCTTAACACCAGTTCTGTTTCTCTAGCGAATACTCATTAAAATACATACTCATGTGCTCAGTCATCTTATTCCTCCCCACTGTCCACCATTGACAAGCATTTGTATTACTTTGTTGTGAATTCTTTTGGTGTTTCTTTATGAAAGTGCATATTACCAGATGATTGATCTGTTTATTCTTATTTCATTCTGTTCTTACATACAAAAGGGTAGTAGCAAACTATTGTGCATGCTGTTCTATACTTTGCTTTATTTTAGAAAAATTTATTTAAATTTATTTGGCTGCACCAGGTCTTAGTTGCAGCATGCAGGATCTTTAGTTGCCGCCTGTGAGATCTAGTTCCTTGACCAAGGATCAAACCCAGGCCACCTGCATTGGGAGCTCAGGGTGTTAGCCACTGGACCACCAGGCAAGTCCCCTCTACTTTGTTTTTTTTCACTTGTCAGTATATGCTAGATATCTTTTCCTATCAACACCTGGTGAATATTCTCATTATTTTTATTTTTCATCTACAGAGTACTCTGTTGTCATAGGTGTATCATGATTTAGTAATATTTTGAAAGCAAGGCCTTTATTTGCAGGAACTAGGTTTTGTTAAGGGTTTGTGGATTTGAAGGAACTAGTGTAGCAGGACTTCATATTTCAAATTCCTACCAGGATCCACAAAAATGTGAAGAATGCATGATGATGAAAAAAATCATTATCTCTCCAAAAAGAAGAAAAAATTCAACCAACAGATAGGAAGTGGCGAATCTAAGGCAGAATGATTAATGTTTAGCTGCTTATGGATTACTGTGACAAGATCCAGTATTCTTATAGCTTACTCCACTGGGCCTTGACCCTGGCCGTTGAGGTGAGGGTAGATTAGCTGGTTGAGGAGATGTTCTAAGCAGATAAAATTTGTGTTTCACTTTCTAGGGTATAGCATGGAGAACTGCAAGTCTCTGAAAGAAGTACAACATAGTGCCTGAGCAGGGAAGTAGCCACAGCTGAGGGAAGTGCCTAGGCAGACTAAAAGCAACCTTACAAATTCCTTCCGCATACCCTACTGTGATGGGCAAAGCAGCTGAGAGATCCCAAGTACCCAGTGGGATGTGGAAGTTTTGAGACGGCTGGCAATCTGAAAGAGACTTCAAACTTGAGTAAAAAGGACTTAGACTAGAGGTCAAGGCAGGAACCTGAGATATCAGCACAGGAAGTCTAAGGACAGGTGTGGTGAACTACAATTCAGCAAAGGCCAGCAAGGACAGAAGACAGTACAGGAGTCAGATTCCCTTCCTCCAATTTAAGAATAATACCCAAGCCCCTCTAGGAACTTAAATCACTTTAGAAAATAAGAGAAAGAGAGGATAGAAGAGTTTAAGCCTTGATTTTGACCAAATATTCACGCAAATGAGACTATTCTAAATAGGAAGTAACTGATTTATCGTAAAAGTAGTATTTAAGTTTTTTTCAGTTGCTGGGGGTTTGTGAGATGATGAATTTCAGTTATAGAGAAGGGAAATCCAGATGAACTAAAAAAAAAAAGACTAACGGGCATTTGGCAGAGATGTGGGAGCATTTTGAAAATTTTATATGGAAAATCAACCAAAAAAGGAGGCAGTTATGAAATTCTGCAAAACAAAAATTTATGTGAGGAAGGAAGCATGATTATAATGCACTATTTCTTCAGCAATGAGTAGTACTTAAATAATCATAGTAACATAAACACTAGCTTGTTTAAAATCGAAACTTTGTCAGTGAAATAGTAGCCAGGAAGCGAAATGTGACAAGTATAAAAGAACTAAGTTCTCAACCAACATGGTGAAAGATAAAAAATGTCTAAAACTGATAAATCAAGACATTCCAGCATAGGCAAATTATTTAGAAAGTGAAAGTGAAGTTGCTCAGTCGTGTCCGACTCTTTGTGACCCCCATGGCCTGTAGCCTACAAGGCTCCTCCGTTCATAAGATTTTCTAGGCAGTAGTCCTGGAGGGGGCTGCCATTTCCTTCTCCAGGGGATCTTCCTGACCCAGGGATCAAACCTGGGTCTCCAGCATTGGAGGCAGATGCTTTAACCTCTGAGCCACCAGGGAAGACCAATTTAGTTTCTCAGCCACTTAGCTACTGCTTTCTGCTCACCTTCTCAACCTCTTGTTACTACTTTTGAATCAGTAATTCCTTGAAAGGAAAAGAAGCATTGAATGTTAGGCTTATCTCTTCAAACTCCTTTTCTGTCTGAGATTTTAGCCCTCAAGTCCTTGCTGCCTTGGTCCCTCTTTGATATCTACAAATAGATTGTTTTAATTTTAAATTTTGTTTATGTTTTCCAGTTGTTTTTTTGCTGTAAAATTGGTATGCAAGAAACTGCACCCTTACTGAGAACAGAACTCCCTACAGAATAACTTTAAAAATAAGACAACTGATGCAAGACAATGATACTCAGAGCCTACCTTAAGTTATTTGCCTTTATGTAAACACTACGTCAATGTCAGCAGTTTATGTTCTATTTACCTTTGAGATGCCTTGACTTTTAAGGGCAACAAGTGAATTTTTCCTTAAGAATTTCTTCTCTGGTCTTATTTCTACCATATTTACTGTTTTCTTTGTTCTTTCCCCCACTACTTCCCTCATAATTCCAAGTCTCTAATTTGACTCAGGCAAGATGTGTCTAAATTGTTCCATTAAGTTGTATCTGCAGGTGATAAGATGATGGCTCACTGTCTCCCTTTAGCTCTAGAGAATAAGCCAATCATCAATGAGACTGAATGAAAACATTCCTTAGCTTGATTTCCCAATACTAAATCTCAAGTGATCTTTAGTTTCTATATAGTTGTAATAATAACTTGATAGTGTATCTTTGTAACAAGCTTTCATTTAACTAACAAGCCTTTAACAATTTCCTATTCTCTAGAAATATCTAACAATAATAAAATGTATTACATGATCTTGCCCCATCTAGCCAAGGCTAACTGACCCACAGGAGAAATCCTAACCCAAACTGGTGCAGTCAGATCCTCCCTATCAGAAATTTGACATCTGTGACAATTAAATATAGAGATAGAGTTTTTAGAGCTACATAATATAATACACAGCTTCTAAGGTGGGTTCCCCATTGTAGCGCTCCTTCTAGGAGTCATGTCCTTATGTAATGTTTTCCCCTTGACTATAGGCTGGACCTGGTGATTCACTCCTGACAGACTACAGCAAAAAGTAATAAGGTGTTGTTTCTGAGATTAGATTGGAAAAAGATTTGGGTTCTACTTTGAGGGTTCTTTTTTGCTTGCTCTCTCTCTCTTTTTTTTTTTTTTCTCTTTTGCTCACTTACCCTGAGGGAAGCCAATTGCCATGTTATGCTGCCCTTTGAAGAGGTCCATGTGTCAAGAAACTGCATGCAGGAGGTCTCTAGCCAAGAGGCAGCAAGGAACTGATGCCCTCGATTGAACAGCTGTCTAGATACTAAATTCTGCCAACAACCATGGGAGTGAGCTTGGAAAAGAATCCTCCTTCAGGTGAGTCTTCAGATTAGACTGCAGCCCTGGCCAACAGCATGACTGAAACCTCATGATAAATCTTTTCTAGTAGAACCCATCTTGGCTGCACTCATTTTTCTGACACTCACTTCATCTCCTTATCTGCTTGCTGCTCTAGTCTTTCTAGTATGGCATTACAGTTGATCAGCTTCTTTGGTTCTTGTTTTCTGTTGTTTGCTTAATCAGAGTTTTCCCCATGAGTTCCAGTATTAACTCATTTGATATGTTCTCTTGTGTATTGTCACTGGGCTGTGTCATTCCTTCTGTGATATGCTACTGCAAGGATTTCTATGAACGCCACCCAGAATCCTGGGTTTGTCTTTCATCTGTAGGTCAGACCTTGGATGTCTTGGCCTTCTCAATATCCTGGACACTTGATGAAACATTTAGCTGTTGTTTTCCTAAATAATGCTTAACACAAGAACCAGATAGTCTGCCTAACAAGCCTTGCCTGGGTCCCTGATATATTCTCTTTGAACACTCTGGGTACCTTGCCTGATCTTTTCAAGTTTCTTTTTCTAGGGTTAGCTTCTCACCCTGGTGGCTCAGTGGTAAAGAATCTGCCGGCAATGTGGGAGACCCGGGTTTGATCCCTGGGTTGGGAAGATCCCCAGGAAAAGGAAATGGCAACCCATTCCAGTATTCTTGCCTGGAGAATCCCATGGACAGAGGAGCCTGGCAGGCTGCAGTCCATGGGGTCACAAAGAGTCGGACGTGACTGAGCGACTAAGCAGCAACAGCAGCAGCTTCTCTTTGCCATATTATCTTGGACCCTTCTGATGCATTGTGCCTGTTATTTGATAGGAACTAGTTGTCTACAATATTACTATTCTCCTTCTAACCCTCTTTATCCCATCTCAGTTATCAGATGGAAACCATGCCCTATGTCTCAGTCAATTTTTACCCAGATTCTACCCAGGTAGGTTGTAGCTCAGTTTCAAATCACACTCACTTCCCACCATGGGTACACTAGTTATGATTACAGTTGAATACATTCAGCTATTTTATGTATGCAAATATATTTTTACTATACTTTATGATATAGAACTTTGGTTCATTTGGTTTGCTTTTGTTCATTCCTCTGCATATAATTTTTGTGTGTATTATTCCACATGTTCATATGTATGTTTTTTAGTAAGGAATTTTGAAGAACTTTAAAGTAGTCCTTGAACTTGTTTCAGGACAGAGGAGGGATGGTCCCATAAGTTTTCTCACTTTTCACTTTAGCTTGTCAGTTGCATTAGATTGTAAAGCATATGACCTTTCATTTAATTGCCAAATTCAGTAGTTATCATCTACTAATACAGGGCAAAAGATTATAATCTTAAGCACATTGCTGATAATATCTATCAAAAACACTGGAAAAAAAATTACCAGGTGTTTCCTAAAGAATATTCACTCTTTCATTCCTCTAGTGGTTTTAACTATTTTGGAGGATCTAATAAAAACTATGTTTTCTCTCCAGATGTGTGGGTAAGCAGTTTCAGGTATCTATTGCTGTGTAACAAACTACCCCAAAACTTATCGACTTAAAATAAAAATCACTTACTATTTCTTATGATTAACTGAGTTATGTACAGTTCTGTTCCACATGGTGTCTGTCATCTGGCTAACTCATGTAATAGTTGCATCCAGCTGGGATTTTAGCAGGGGCTGGACTGCTTAGGATGTTCACATTCCAATGTTTGGGGTCTTTATGTTTGCTGTTGGATGGGGTGTCCTGTTTTTTTTTTCTACATGACCTCTCTGAACAAAAACAAGCTGCCAGACTTCTTAACGGCTTGACCTAGATCTGTCATAGCTTCTCTTCTGTCACCTTCTATTAGTCAAAGCAGTCATAAGTCCGACTGAGTTATAAGCGGAGAGGAATAGACTCCACTTTTTTTTTAAATTTATAACTGTATTCATCAGCTCACTGGGCCCTATGTAACTAATCCTTGATCTTTTTATTTCTTTATTTATTTTTGACTGCATTGGGACTTCATTACTTTGCACAGGCTTTCTCTAGTTGCTGCAAGCAAGGGCTACTCTGTTGCAGTGAACAGGCTTTAGGGTGCACAGGCTTCAGTAGTTGCGGCACACAGGCTCAGTAGTTGTGGCTTGTGGGCTTTAGAGTGAGCGAGCTTAGATTCCACCTCTTGATGGGAGATATAGCATGTACCAACAGGGATGGGATAAATGGTTAGTGACTATCTTTGGTGACAATCTACCATTAGCATATTCACACAGAATTTTGCATATAACATCAGGGAGTTCATCAACCCATGAGAACCACCTATGAAGGATCTATGCTTGTCAGAGTCCTAGGTTAAGAATCTCAGCTCTAAAATATAAACCAAGTATAGTGTATCCAGAAATGCAAGTTTGGTTTCATATTTAAAAGGCAATGAACCCAGTTCTCTGTATTATTAATAGTAGGATAAAAGAAAAAAACTCACTCGATCATTTCAGTGGATGCATGCAAAAAAAGATTTGACAAAATCCAATATCCATTTATAAAAAAAAATCAGCAGACTAGGAATAGAAAGAAACATTAATCTGATAAAGGGCATATATGAAAAACTGACAGCTAACATTATGCCTACTATTGTGAGGTACAGTCTACATTGAAAAGTATATAATATGACTCAAATGGTTTTTTTTTTCTTTTAAGATTCTACTTTATTTGGCAAAATTCAGAAAGTAATAACCAATTCATATCCTCCTGTGTCCTCTCTGAAGAAGGCAGTTCTCCAGAGACAAAAACTGTGACTTGGAGGTCATCTATCATGTTTAAGCTTTACACTCAGGCAGCTGATGGCCTAGTGGTCAGGCCTCCAGATCCAAAGCTCTCAGAGATAATAGAAGAAAGCAAAAGGGAACTCTCATTTCAAAGACACTGAAGCCTTCCCATCCCTCCTTTTCCCACCCACCACCTTCCACACTCCCAACTTAAATAGATAATAGAGGACAGTGTATGAATGTGAAAGATACAGACAGACCTTCTTTTCAGTTAAGGAGCTGCAAAATCGTCCCCACCCCCGGCCCCCTCCAGAAGGAGGACAATTGGAAACACCACTCAAGGCTTAGTGGCACAAGGTGAGACTGGTAAAAACCCAGGGAGAGAATATTTTACCTTCAGCCCATTCTCAGGACTCTAGTGAACTTACACTAAAAATAATATAATGCTGGTAGGAGTGAAAACTCACATCATCAAATAGAATCTGGTATCACATTAGAAAAATGAATAGTCACTGTGATCAAGTGTTTTATACTGGAAATGCAATGATGACTCAGCATTAGAAAAGCTTTTAGAATAATTCATTACAATGTGCTGAAGGAGAAAAATCATGTCAGTCTCCAAATATTACTGGAAACACATTTAATAAGATTTAATATCCATTCTGACAAAAATTTTTAATAATATGTAAATAATATAGAAATTCTTGCATTGAGATATATCCTTTCCATACATTTGATTTTAAAAATTATAAGACATGTGTTGTCTCAAGGCCAAGAGTAACATCCAGTTAAAGACAGAGAAAAGGATAAGATGAGTACCATAACCACTATTATTATTTTACTTTTTAATATGAAGAAATGTTACATGCAGGGTAGTTGTAAAATTTATATGATGTCTCAAGATAAATATTCTTTTTACCATCAATTTTAAAATTTTGATTTTCTCAAGATTGTTGTAACCTAATAGATTAAATAGCTAGATAAATGTGTTTTAATATTAACAATGCAATTTAAAAGTGAGCAAAGGACTTTGAATAGACATTTCTCCAAAGAAGATATCCAAATAATCAATAAGTACATTAAAAGATACTGAGCATCAGTAATCTTTTGGGAAATGCAAATCAAAGCCAGAATGAAGTACCACACCCACTAGAATGGCTACTATAAAAAAGGACAAGGGGAATTCTCTGGTGGTCTAGTAGTTAGGATTCCACAGTTTCACTGCTGTGGCCTAGGTTCAGTTCCTGAGGGGGCGGGCGGAACCAAACCAGAAAATAACAAGTGTTGGTAAGGATATCTAGAAATCAGAGATTTTATACACTGTTGGTGGGAAAGTAAAATGGTTTGGTCTCTTTGGAAAGTAGTTGGGGACTCCTCAGAAAAAAAAAAAAAACAACATATATAGATTTATCATATATTATGATCCAACAACTCCACTTCTGGATATAAAACTAAAAAAATTGAAAGCAGCATCTGAAAGAGATGTTTATATACCCAAGTTCATGACAGCATTATTCACAATAGCCAAAAGATATTAAAAACTCTAATGTTCATCAAGGGATGAATGGATAAATAAAATAACATTTGCCTTGTCAGAGGTTTATAGGAAAACTGTGACCAGACCTATGTGGACAGTTGCAAGAACAAAGGATTCTGCCACCAAGAAGTTTGCAGTGACCAGCCACACCCCCTTGCCTTTCAAAAGAAGCTTGAATTATAACTTGGAGAAAGTGGGTCTTTGGGACAGTAGCTCACTATCTTTTCAGTCTGCTGGCTTTCTGAATAAAATCACTATTCCTTGCCCCAACAACTTGTCTCTTAATTTATTGACCTGGGCTGTGGCAAGCAGTACGAGCTTAGACTCAGTAACACCATTTATGCTACTTTCTGTCCCTATGTTTTGTCAGTAGTTGCGACCTGTTGACTCTAGAACTCAGGCTCAATAGTTGTGGCAATAGGCTTAGTTGCCGCATGGCGTGTGGAATCTTCCCAGACCAGGGATTGAACCCATGGTTCCCTTCATTGGCAGGCAGATTCATTACCACTGGACTACCAGGGAAGTCTCTATTTTTAAATTTTTAATATTTGGCCACACCATGTAGGATCTTAGTTCCCTGACCAGAGATTGAATCCGGGCCCTTGGCATTGAAAGTGCTGAGTCCTAACCACTGGATCACCTGGGAATTCCCTTGTTTTTCTCTTTCTGACTTACGTCACTTAGTGATAATCTCTAGGTCCATCCATGTTGCTGCTAATGGCACTATTTCATTTTGAGGGGATGCTGAGCAGTATTCCATATATACACTACGTTTTCTTTATCCATTCATCTGTTGATGGGCATTTAGCTTGCTTCCATGTCTCGGGCTTCAGAAGCTTGGACCTCCCCGGTGGCTCAGATGGTAAAGAATCTGCCTCCAATGCAGGAGACCCAGGTTCAATCCCTGGGTCAGAAAGATCCCTTTGAGAGGGGAATGGCAACCCACTCCAGTATTCTTGCCTGGAGAATTCCATGGACAAAGGAGCCTGGTGGGCTATAGTCCATGGGTCAACACACCATGTCTTGGCTAGTGCAAATAGTGCAGCTTTGAACACTGGGCTGCATGTGTCTTTTCACATTAGAATTATCTCTGGATATATACTCAGGAGTGGGATTGCTGGATTGTATGGCAACTCTACTTTTAATTTTTTAAGGAACCTCCAGTGTTGTCATTGTTCAGTCACTAAGTTGTGTCTTTGTGACCCCGTGGACTGCAGCACGCTAGGCTTCCTGTCCTTAACTGTCTTCCAGATTTTGCTCAGACTCATGTCCATCCTGCTTTCCCTAGTGGCTGCACTATGAAGGCTTCCCTGTCCTTCACTACCTTCCGGATTTTGCTCAAACTCACCTCTATACTGCTTTCCATAGTGGCTACACCAATTTACATTCCCACCAACAGTGTAGGAGGGTTCCCTTTCTGCCGTACTTTTTCCAGCATTCATTATTTGTAGACTTTTTAATGATGGCCATTCTGACTGATATGATGTGGTACCTCATTGTAGGTTGTTTTTTTTTTTTTAATTTTTTAAAATATATTTTTGGCTGCAGTGAGTCTTCATTGCTGTGTATGGCCTTTCTCTAGTAGCAGTAAGCGGGGACTACTCTCTAACTGTGGTGTTCAGGTTTCTCATTTCAGTGGCTTATCTTGTTGCAGAGCATGGGCTCTAGAGCACACAGGCTTCAGTAGTTGTGGCACTCAGGCTCAGTTGCCCTGTGTATGTGAAATCTTTCTAGACCTGGAATTGAATCCAACCCATGTCCCCTGCATTGGCAGGCAGATTCTTAACCACTGAACCACCAGGGAAGTCCCTTCATTGTAGTTTTGATTTGCATTTCTCTAATAGTGATGTTGAGCATCTTTTCAAATGCCTATTGATCATCTATATATCTTCTTTGGAGAAACATCTATTTAGGTCCTCTGCTCAGACAGAGGAGCCTGGCAGGCTACAGTCCAAGGGGTTGCAAAGGGTTGGACACGACTGAGCAACTAACTCTTTGGGTTTTTTTTAAATTAAGAGAAAAGCTTTAATTGGTTGGGGGTCGAGGGAGGACACTTTATTTAATTCTTAGTAATGGCATCACTAGGAAAAGAGAAGTGGGTCCAGGGAAATCAGATCCCTTTGGGGGATGTGCAAGCTGCCCAGAATCCCTTGTCCCTCCCCACTTTGGGCACTTGGGGTGGGTGTGGGTGAGTGAAGGGAAGAAGCAGGGCATGATTGATAAAGCTTTCTAGGAGGCAAAAGGCGCTGATGGGTTTCATCTTGGGCCTGTGGAGGGAGGGTGTGGGCTGGGGCTCCCAGTAAATCCAGGGGCTCTTTTGCATCCAGGCCTGGCTGCTAGCCCTTTTCCTTCACTTTCTTGGCTTTGGCCTTGGCTTTGGTCTTGGGAGTGCAGGACTTGGTCACATGGATGGTCTAATGGCACTCAGCATTGTACTGTGCCTCCTTCAGGGTGGTGGGCTTTCATGTCTGTTCCCCCATCAGATCCCCCACAAGGTCTCAAACTTGTACTTGCAGTCAGCTCCAAACTCCTCCTTCCTTCTTCCAGTGCATCCGGGCACCTGGAACCAGATGCACAGAGTCTGGGCCCTATAGGTACCCTGGCAGCAACTGACACCACAGTCTTTGCTGCTGAGGGTGCAGGGCCTCGAGGTCTACTCCATACACTCGCTCCCTGGGCCTTCCATCTTTACATTGTCTTTCTTTTTGGCCACCTCTGAGGTGAGCACCAGCAGCGTGAGGAGGGCAGGGAGAAGGAAGCCTGGGCACCACATCCTGAGTGCAGAGCATGGGTCAGAGTCCCCACTGGGGGCCGCAGGTGTGGACCTCCCACCCTTTGCCCCAGTTTCCAGACCCAAAGGGTTGGGCTGCTATTGCAGTGGCAGTGGACTGGGATGGAGGCTGCCAGCCTTGGGCAGCCTGGGCTGCCTTGCTGCCAGCCTGGGCTCACAGCAGGAGGAATCTCCCCAGGGGCCACCTGGAGCCTGAGAGGCAGCTCAGACTCCCACTCCACTTCCAGACCCCAGGTTGTCAGCAGGGGAGGTGCTCAAGTCCCTGCAGGCTCTTTTGGGCCCTGCAGGCTCTTTTGGGCCCTGCAGGCTCAGTTCGGTTAGTTTGTTTTTTGTCATTGAGCTGTATGAGCTATTTGTATATTTTGTTCTGAAACTTTTTATCTCTATATGAATAGAAAAGCTTTATATCTTTAAAAGTCAGAGCCTCGAGGATGAGCTATTGTGTCTATTTCAGGATATAGGTAACATTGTTTATTTGCCACATGGCACAGTTTATGGGATCTTAGTTCCCTGACCAGGGATTGAACCTGTGCCTTCAGCAATGAAAGCAGAGTCCTAATCACTGAACAGCCAGGGAATTCCCATGACATTTTTAACTTATAGCAAAAGTAGTAGAATACAAAAGGAGAAGGCGATAGAACCCCTCTCCAGTACTCTTGCGTGGAAAATCCCATGGACGGAGGAGCCTGGTAAGCTGCAGTCCATGGGGTCGCACAGAGTTGGACATGACTGAAGCGACTTAGCAGTAGCAGCAGTAGAATACAAAGGTTAAAGTAAAAGAAACAGGTTCAATATGGTCCAGATTTGTTCTTTCCTATTACAGTGGTTGCCAGAGGCTGGGGGAGGGTGGAGTGAGAATTGTTTAATGGGTATGGAATTTTAGTTTTGCAAGATGAAAAGAATTCCAGAGATTGATTGCATAACTGTGAATGCACTTTACACTACTGAACTGTATACTTAAAAAATGGTTAAGATAGTAAATTTTATTCTATGTGTGTTTTACCACAATTAAAAATAAAGTAAAACTGAGAGTTCTCTGGGGGTTCAATCCCTGGTTGGGGAACTAAGAGTCTACAATCCTCATGGCAAAAAAACAAAAAACAAAAAAAGGAAAATTAATTAAAATAAATAGTATATAAAAATAAACAAAGTGTTTTAAAGTTATTTAAATTCTAATATTAAAAGTATTTCCTTATAAATTTATAAAATTTATTTTAAATGTATCTATAGGATTGTAGTTTATGTTAAAAGTAGTTTGTAATTGAGAAAATATAAAAGCAAAAGGTTTAAAATATCATTCTTGATGATTTACAAACTGTTTAAAAATGCTTAGTCATCTTCAGTGTGCTCCTGCTAACATCTATATTTTGTTCATTTTTCCCCTCCGTTTTTGTTGTTCTGTTTCATTTTGGATACTATTTATTGTTATGTCTTCAATTCATTGACCTTTTCTTCTGTGGTGTCTAATCTACTGTTCAGCTGTTTTTTTTGTCACACTGTATAGTATGTGGGATTTTCATTCCCCCACCCTTCCTCCTGCAGTGAAGCTCAGAATCTTAACCACTGGGCCACGAGGTAAGTTCTCTGTTTATCCCATTTACTATTTTTTTTGAAATCTCAGATATATTTTTCATCTCCAGAAGTTTTTTCTGTATCTCTACTTTCTCATATAATTATAATAACTTTTAAGATTTTTGTTTGATTTAGGTCATACCTGCATGGTCTAGTAGTTTTCCCTACTTTCTTTAAGTCTGAATTTGGCAATAATGAGTTCATGATCTGAGCCACAGTCAGCTCCCGGTCTTGTTTTTGCTGACTGTATAGAGCTTCTCCATCTTTAGCTGAAAATATAATCAATCTGATTTTGGTGTTGACCATCTGGTGATGTCCATGTGTAGAGTCTTCTCTTGTATTGTTGGAAGAGGGTGTTTGCTATGACCAGTGCGTTCTCTTGGCAAAAGTCTATTAGCCTTTGCCGTGCTTCATTCCGTACTTCAAGGCCAAATTTGCCTGTTACTCCAGGTGTTTCTTGACTTCCTACTTTTGCATTCCAGGCCCTTATAATGAAAAGGACATCTTTTTTGGGTGTTAGTTCTAAAAGGTCTTGTAGGTCTTCATAGAACCGTTCAACTTTAGCTTCTTCAGCACTACTGGTCGGGCATAGACTTGGATTACGGTGATATTGAATGGTTTGCCTTGGAAACGAACAGAGATCATTCTGTCGTTTTTGAGATTGCATCCAAGTACTGCATTTCGGACTCTTTGGCTGACCATGATGGCTACTCCATTTCTTCTAAGGGATTCCTGCCCAAAGTAGTAGATATAATGGTCATCTGGGTTAAATTCACGCATTCCAGTCCATTTTAGTTCGCTGATTCCTCAAATGTTGATGTTCACTCTTGCCATCTCCTGTTTGACCACTTCCAATTTGCCTTGATTCATGGATCTGACATTCCAGGTTCCTATGCAATATTGCTTTTTACAGCATCGGACCTTGCTTCTATCACCAGTCACATCCACAGCTGGGTATTGTTTTTGCTATGGCTCCATCCCTTCATTCTTTCTGGAGTTATTTCTCCACTCATCTCCAGTAGCATATTGGGCACTTACCGACCTGGTGAGTTCCTCTTTCAGTATCCTATCATTTTGCCTTTTCATACTGTTCATGGGGTTCTCAAGGCAAGAAGTGGTTTGCCATTCCCTTCTCCAGTGGACCACATTCTGTAGACCTCTCCACCATGAACCCTCCGTCTTGGGTGGCCACACATGGCATGGCTTAGTTTCATTGAGTTAGACAAGGCTGTGGTCCGTGTGATCAGATTGGCTAGTTTTCTGTGATTATGGTTTCAGTGTGTCTGTCCTCTGATGCCCTCTCGTAACACCTACCATCTTACTTGGGTTTCTCTTACCTTGGACATGGGGTATCTCTTCATGGCCGCTCCAGCAAGCACAGCTGCTGCTCCTTACCTTGGACGAGTCGCCCCTCCTGACCTTGAACGTGGAGTAGCTCCTCTCAGCCCTCCTGTGCCCACGCACCCGCTGCTCCTTGGATGTGGGGTTGCTCCTCTCGGCTGCCACCCCTGACCTCGGACGGAGGTTTGTGACATTGTACAGGAGACAGGGATCAAGACCATCCCCATGGAAAAGAAATGCAAAAAAGCAAAATGGCTGTCTGAGGAGGCCTTACAAATAGCTGTGAAAAGAAGAGAAGTGAAAAGCAAAGGAGAAAAGGAAAGATATCCCCATTTGAATGCAGAGTTCCAAAGAATAGCAAGGAGAGATAAGAAAGCCTTCCTCAGCGATCAATGGAAAGAAATAGAGGAAAACAACTGAATGGGAAAGACTAGAGATCTCTTCAAGAAAATTAGGGATACCAAGGGAATATTTCATGCAAAGATGGGCTTGATAAAGGACAAAAATGGTATGGACCTAACAGAAGCAGAAGATATTAAGAAGAGATGGCAAGAATACACAGAACTATACAAAAAAGATCTTCACGACCCAGATAATCACGATGGTGTGATCACTCACCTAGAGCCAGACATCCTGGAATGTGAAGTCAAATGGGCCTTAGAAAGCATCACTACGAACAAAGCTAGTGGAGGTGATGGAATTCCAGTTGAGCTATTTCAAATCCTGAAAGATGATGCTGTGAAAGTGCTGCACTCAACATGCCAGCAAATTTGGAAAACTCAGCAGTGGCCACAGGACTGGAAAAGGTCCGTTTTCATTCCAATCCCAAAGAGAGGCAATGTCAACGAATGCTCAAACTACTGCACAACTGGACTCATCTCACACGATAGTAAAGTATTGCTCAAAATTCTTTAAGCCAGGCTTCAGCATTACATGAACCGTGAACTTCCAGATGTTCAAGCTGGTTTTAGAAAAGGCAGAGGAACCAGAGATCAAATTGCCAACATCTGCTGGATCATGGAAAAAGCAAGAGAGTTCCAGAAAAACATCTCTTTCTGCTTTATTGACTATGCCAAAGCCTTTGACTGTGTGGCTCACAATAAACGGTGGAAAATTCCTCAAGAGATGGGAATACCAGACCACCTGACCTGCCTCTTGAGAAACCTATATGCAGGTCAGGAAGCAACAGTTAGAACTGGACATGGAATGACAGACTGGTTCCAAATAGGAAAAGGAGTACATCAAGGCTGTATATTGTTACCCTGCTTATTTAACTTCTATGCAGAGTACATCATGAGAAACGCAGGGCTGGAAGAAGCACAAGCTGGAATCAAGATTGCCAGGAGAAATATCAATAACCTCAGATATGCAGATGACACCACCCTTATGGCAGAAAGTGAAGAAGAACTCAAAAGCCTCCTGATGAAAGTGAAAGAGGAGAGTGAAAAAGTTGGCTTAAAACTCAACATTCAGAAAATGAAGATTATGGCATCTGGTCCTATCACTTCATGGGAAATAGATGGGGAAACAGTGGAAACAGTGTCAGACTTTATTTTTTTGGGCTCCAAAATCACTGCAGATGGTGATTGCAGCCATGAAATTAAAAGACACTTACTCCTTAGAAGGAAAGTTAGGACCAACCTAGATAGCATATTCAAAAGCAGAGACATTACTTTGCCAACAAAGGTCCATCTAGTCAAGGCTATGGTTTCTCCAGTAGTCATGTGTGGATGTGAGAGTTGGACTGTGAAGAAAGCTGAGTGCCGAAGAATTGATGCTTTTGAACTGTGGTGTTGGAGAAGACTCTTGAGAGTCCCTTGGACTGCAAGGAGATCCAACCAATCCATCCTAAAGGAGATCAGTCTTGGGTGTTCATTGGAAGGAATGATGCTAAAGCTGAAACTCCAGTACTTTGGCCACCTCATGAGAAGAGTTGACTCATTGGAAAAGACTCTGATGCTGGGAGGGATTGGGGGCAGGAGGGGAAGTGGACAACAGAGGATGAGATGGCTGGATGGCATCACCGACTCGATGGATGTGAATCTGAGTGAACTCCGGGAGTTGGTGATGGACAGGGAGGCCTGCCGTGCTGGGATTCATGGGGTTGCCAAGAGGCAGACATGACTGAGCGACTGAACTGAACTGAACTGAAGATTTTTGTTTACTAATAACATTAATGAATTATTTAACTTATTCTGGTATATAATACTTTCTAAATAACAATATCAATATTATTAATAGAATATGATTACTGAAAGCAGATTTTTTTTTGGAGTTCCTTTTTTTCCTTATACTATATACTTAAAATGGATATACAATCAAATTATTTCTTTTTTCTGGCCACCCCCTGCAGTGTGTGGGATTTTAGGTCCCCCAAACCAGGGATTGAACCCTGGGCCCTTAGCAGTGAGAACATGGACTTCCAATCACTGAACTACCAGCAAATTCTGAAAATACTGTGATTTAAAGTCACTTGAAATAATCCTCCAGTTTGTAAATAAGCCACCAACTTCATACTTGGTTAGATTGATTTGTTTCATTTTGCTTTTGATTGGTAGATATTTTTTCCACCTTGATTTAATTCATTTGTATAATACATAATACAGTTACATGTTTCTACAGTCAAATGATACAAAAAATACATTCAAAGAAGACTGGCTAGACCATATTCCTTTCCCTTACAGGTAATTTAAAAAATTTGTTTTGGTTTATGCTTCCATTTTTTGTTTGTTTGTTTAATCATGGTGAGATATTACAAACATTAAATGTACTATTTTAACCTTTAAAAAAAACTGAAATATAGGTGATTTACAATATTATAGAAGTTTTAAGGGTACAGTGTGGAGATTCAGTATTTTTATAGATTACACTTCATTTAAAGTTATTAGAAATATTATATCAATTATGTTGTTTTTGTTGTTCAGTTGCCCAGTCATGTCTGACTCTTTGTGACCCCATGGACTGCAGCACGCCAGGCCTCCCTGTCCCTCACCATCTCTCAGAGTTTGCCCAAGTTCATGTTCATAGCATTGGGTGATGCCGTCCAGCCATCTCTTTCTCTGATGCCCTCTTCTCCTTCTGCCTTCAATCTTTCCCAGCATCAGGGACTTTTCCAATGAGTCTTCTGTTCACATCAGGTCCAAAATACTGGAGCTTCAGGTTCAGCATCAGTCCTTCTAGTGAATATTCAGTGTTGATCTCCCTTAGGATTGACTGGTTTGATATCCTTGCTGTCCAAGGGACTCTGAGGAGTTCTATACAGCACCACAGTTTGAAGTTATCAATTCTTTGGCTTTCAACTATACTTCACTAAAAATAAAAGTTATTATGAAATAATGGCTATATTTCTCTGTGCTATACAATATATCCCTGTTGCTTACATTTTAACCTATATTAAATGTCCAGTTGAAATTGTAGCATTAAGTACATTCACATTGTTGTGCAACCATCACCACTATTCATCATTCCAAACAGATGAAACAGGGTATCCTTTAAACAATAACTTCCCATTATATGCTCCCCCCATGCCCTGGGAACTCTTATTTTCTGTCTCTATGAATTTGACCATTCTAGTTACCTCATAAGTGGAATGAGACAATATCTGCTTTTTTAAAAATTTATTTATTTTTGGCTGTGCTGGGTTTTCATTGCTGCATGTGGGCTTTCTCTAGTTGTGGGAGCTATTCTCTCTAGTGAGTGGGAGCTATTCCTTGTGTGGCTTCTCACTGCAGTGGCTTCTCCTGTTGCAGATCACCGTCTCTAGGCAAGCGGGCTTCAGTAGTTGCGGCTCTCTGGCTCTAGAGCTCCGGCTCAGCAGTTGTGCACACGGGCTTAGTTGCTCCGTGGCATGTGGGATCCTCCAGGGCTCAAACCTGTGTTCCCTGCATTAACAGGTGGATTCTTATTCACTGCGCCACCAGGAAAGTACCAATATTTGTTTTTTTATGTGTCTGGCTTATGCATGATGTCCTCAAAATTCATTCATGTTATAGCATGTGTCAAAATTTCCTTCTCTAAGACTGAATAATATTCCATTGCCTATATTTTGTTCATTCATCAATTCATGAATATTAAGGCTGCTTTCACCTTTTGGCTATTGTGAATAATGCTGCTATGAGCATGGGTATACAATATCTGAGTCCCTGCTTTCAATTCTTTTGGGTATTTATCCAGAAATGGAATTTCTGGATCATATGGTAATTCTATAAAATGTTTTTAGTAATTTTTTAGATTAATTTTTTTAAGCTAAACAAAAACTGTAATGAGTTCATGGATTTTAACAAATTTTGTACAGTTGAATCCATTGCAGTCACTATAGTTTTCAGTACTCACTTTGTATCATCAGTGAGAGCCTCTTCAACTGACTCCTGTGTCTTTTTGGTTTGACTTTGGTCTTTTATATTTTCCCTGCTTTCTGGAATGAGAAAAAAAAAAATGAGGCTGAACTTGTGTATTTTGTGCTCCAGGCTTGGAATCAGTCATTTCTCTAAAATGTCCTGGTTCTGATATTTACGATTGAGGTTAAGATCACAGGGCTTTTAACTCTATGATTTTTATATTTGTTCCTATTTTATCTTACACTTTACTCTTCTAGCCAATGACCATTTTACATCTACTGTGTATCATATTTTGCTATATGCTGGGAATGTAAATTAAACGCTGACATTTGATCTTGTTTCCACACTAGTTTTTTATCTGAATGAGCAAAACCTTTTACTTTTGTGCATCAGGTCTGTTTCCATTAGCTTTAGTTAAAACTGCTGAGCAGAAGTCCCCTCTTGGTCCAGTAGCTAAGACTCTGCACTTTCAATACAGGGGACCCAGGGTTCGATCCCTGATGAGGGAACTAGATCCCACATGCTTCAACTATGAATTTACTAAAGATCCCCCATGCAATTAAAGATCCCACATCTACAACGAAGATCGGAGATCTCGAGTGTCACAACTAAAACCCAGCACAGCCAAACAGATAAATATTTAAAAAAAAAAAACCTGCTAAGGAATACTGAATTGATTTTCAAATTAGTTGATCTTATTTCTTATTTTTATTTCTATTAACTTACACTAAACTGATTATAGTACTACAATACTATTACACCCTTTAGTTTGCAGTGCCAAAGAAAAAAATAGGTTAGGTAGTTAATACCAGAAAGTCATTTCATCATCACCAGGTATTATCCCAGAACAAGGTAGCATGATGGCCCAAGACAGCTTGCTGCTCCTGGGCTCTTAGCCTTTTCGTCAGGTGGACTGGCAGCTGGCCTCTGTTGCTGAAGTCCTTAGTCCAAAGTTTCTTTCACCATGTTGGTTGTCGCCTACAATTACACTATTAGAATTCTGTCTTTTGAAGTTATTGGCTCATATTAAAATAGGAAAATCCTTTGAGAGTTAAAGCTCAGATATATAATTAATACATTAGAGTGAATAAATGTATCCGGCTTTTCCGATGTGATATTCAGCTGAAAATAAGTTTGGAGAGAAGAAAGTAAAGAACGAGGTCTAGTATAGTAGGAAACTGCTTGGAGAGAACATCTTTTTAGAACCCAGGGCAGAGGAAGCATGATGGCACTAGACACTTGCCAAGGAGATGAGGCACATGAAAATAGGCTCATAAGCCCTCCATGATGCATTTGGAATATTCACCATTTTATCTGTTTAGTTGCATGAGACTCAGCAGTCAACCAGATTTTAGTTGTGCATTAGATATAAATTCTCAAAGAACCAGGAATTTAACTATTATGGTTGTCAAAAACTTAAGAGTAGCATGGATGTTATCTAATGGTATTCTTCACCTTTTTTAAAATTAATTTTTAAAGTTGAAGTACAGTTGATTTACATCTAATGATAATTTTTAGATATGTATTTATATTTTGTTTTATAATATACTAGGACAATTTAAAATTAAAAACCAAGTTGCTGTGTAGAATATGTATAAACCACAGTCAATAGTTATCCTTTCTTCTCAATGTACTGAATAAATGAAAATTTTCTGGACACCTGAATAGAAAACACAAGACTGAGCTCATTTAAGACAGGGAATACTTTATTCAAACCCATCAGAGAAATGGATAGCTTGGGTCTGTAACAAAGCATCATGTTTTAAAGCATAGGTCAGTAATTGTATATGAGCGTATACACTGCAACATACAAATTAACTGATCAGACCACAACTTTTCAATGTTTGAAACAGAATAAGCTTCCCTGTAAAAGCAGCACCTTTGTGACATTTTAACTTTAATATTCCTCTCCTTCTTCCTCTCCCTCTCCTTCCACAGAATCCACACCAACCTCCTCATAATCCTTCTCAAGGGCAGCCATGTCCTCACGGGCCTCAGAAAACTCTCCTTCCTCCATGCCCTCACCCACGTACCAGTGAACAAAGGCACGCTTGGCATACATCAGGTCAAACTTGTGGTCCAGGCGAGCCCAGGCCTCAGCGATGGCTGTGGTGTTGCTCAGCATGCACACAGCTCGCTGTACTTTGGCCAGGTCTCCACCAGGTACCACAGTGGGAGGCTGGTAATTAATGCCAACCTTGAAGCCAGTGGGGCACCAGTCCACAAACTGGATGGTACGCTTGGTCTTGATGGTGGCAATGGCAGCATTGACATCTTTGGGAACCACGTCGCCACGGTACAACAGGCAGCAGGCCATGTATTTACCATGGCGAGGGTCACATTTCACCATCTGGTTGGCTGGCTCAAAGCAAGCATTGGTGATCTCTGCTACAGAAAGCTGTTCATGGTAGGCTTTCTCAGCAGAGATGACAGGGGCGTATGTGGCCAGAGGGAAGTGGATGCGGGGATAGGGCACCAGGTTGGTCTGGAACTCTGTCAGATCCACATTCAGGGCGCCATCAAACCTCAGGGAAGCAGTGATGGAGGACACAATTTGACCTATCAACCTATTCAGGTTAGTATATGTCGGGCGCTCAATGTCGAGATTTCTACGGCAGATGTCATAGATGGCCTCATTATCTACCATGAAGGCACAATCAGAGTGCTCCAGGGTGGTGTGGGTGGTGAGGATGGAGTTGTAGGGCTCAACGACAGCTGTGGAAACCTGGGGGGCTGGGTAAATGGAGAACTCCAGCTTGGACTTCTTGCCGTAATCGACCGAGAGACGTTCCATCAGCAGGGAGGTGAACCCAGAACCAGTTCCCCCACCAAAGCTGTGGAAAACCAAGAAGCCCTGAAGACCCGTGCACTGGTCAGCCTGTTAAAAGAGGAACAGAAAAAACATAGTTATTGCTCTTTGTGATGTCATCATAGTAAAGATTTTCACTTTTCATATTAATTCCAAAGAATGAGATTGCATTTTGACAGAAACTTTTAAAATGTAGACCTTCCTTAAATTACTCAGCATTTCTTTATTAAAAATATCTTCAAGAATATTTATCAAATGACATCAAATAGGCCATATTTTAATTGAACTTTAAAAAACTATAAAGGAATAATTAACCTCACTCTTTATTGCATTTCAGTTGTGTTTGAAAAAAGAGCATATTTCAAATATCTCTCTTAGGTTCATTAATTTACTTTATTCTTGAGAATATACATACCAGTTTCCGAATTCGGTCCAAGACGAGGTCAATGATCTCCTTGCCAATGGTGTAGTGACCTCGGGCATAGTTGTTGGCAGCATCTTCTTTGCCTGTGATGAGCTGTTCAGGGTGGAAGAGCTGGCGGTAGGTGCCAGTGCGAACCTCATCTGGAAAAGGAAAACGAAGCAGCCACCCATCAATGACCCATACAAGCTCCACCCCAGGGTATCAGTGGAGCCCACAGGACACACCTCCTGTCACAGACCCCCAGGATTCTCATTGAAGCTACTGAGGTCAACTCACCAATGACTGTGGGTTCCAGGTCTACAAACACTGCCCTGGGCACATGCTTGCCAGCGCCTGTCTCACTGAAGAAGGTGTTGAAGGAGTCGTCTCCTCCCCCAATAGTCTTGTCACTTGGCATCTGGCCATCAGGCTGAATGCCGTGTTCCAGGCAGTAGAGCTCCCAGCAGGCATTGCCGATCTGGACACCAGCCTGGCCAACGTGAATGGAGATGCACTCACGCTGTGGGAAGGAAAAGAGAAAAATTGTAAAATTAGTTATATTAGCATTTTCAATTTTCAATAAATTTCCAAAATGATTTCTAGTAATATACAAGTATTCTTTGAATTTATTTGAGGTCATATTCCTAACATAATAGAAACAGTTAAAGAAAAGCACTTGCTACAAATGCTGCAGATGGGTGTGGTCTGAATAATAAGGCTGCACTGTTAAGCACATGGTGCAAGCCGATTGTTCCAACAGCCATACTTGAATAGAAGATTTTTTATATTTAAAAAATAGTCAAGCACAAAATTTTTGTAAAATGAAGTAATTTCAATCACTAGTTAATTGCAATCATTATTACTGCCTCCTTCACCTTTAAAGATGAACATTTTTTTTGATAGGACTTGGTATTTCAATATGGACATCTGTACTGCAGCTGAGGCTAGAAGCCACACCCTTCTGCAGTCTATCTGCAGAATCCATCAGTATTAGGGGGTAGAAGCTAAACAAGGACTGTCTCCTGCACTGCTGCATTTGCTGTGCCTGGTGCCAGCCTGTACTGTCTGCTACATTATTTAACAGAGCAAGCTCTATTTCCAGCAACTGCCTACATGATCTCATTGTTCTATCTGCCAGTTTTCCTCTTCTGACCCAGCCTGGGACCATATGCCTAAACTGAAATGAATTAATGAAGATGCACTAGAACAAAAGACAGCTACACAAGAGTATAAGTCTTCTTTGTCTGCAGCATTTTCATTATTTAAAAAAGTTTTCCCAGAATCTTCTCCTCTGCAAAAAACTGAAAAAGTATTAGTATCTTTAAAACAACAGTTCCTAAACTAGAAATAAATAGAACATGAAAAGCTACCAAGCTTAAAGCCCAGTGAAAGAATAATGAAATATTTATATAAAACAACAAAATAATGTTTTCATTCTGAAATTTCGTACCCACCACAGAATACTCATGCTCATTACATTCAGTAGAGTGTCCCCTCCGTAGCCTTTACGGTTACAACTTCCTTTGTCTGTCCATTGTCTAGTCACTGACAAACGGGGGCTGGGGGCGGGGAAGGGCGTTTCCCTGGGTCCTCTGCATTAGAGCACCCTGGCTCACAAAATCGGCTTTTTCTCTCGCTGAACATGCGATCAAGACAGACACACAGGAGTCAGCCAGGGCGGGGCGGCCCCAGACCAGACGTTAAAGGGCTTGTCATGTGAACTGTGACTTTGCTCCTCAAAAAAAAAAAAAAAATCTAAGTTTTGACAGTGAATGAAAAACCTTTTAACGCTTACGGTTCTGCAAAGATGAAAGGCTTGTTAAAAGTCTTTCTGACAGAGGAGGCTTAGTGAGGACGAACCCCGCCCAGCGGCTCCAAGGCGAGAGAAGCAGAAACAAACAACTCCGCCCCTGCGCCGCCTCGACGCCGGCCGCCACAGAAACTAACCATTTTGCCTGTTAATACATGGGTGTCTTTCTAAAACACCAACGAACTGGCGAGGGATCCTTTTTTTTTTTTTAATACTAACCTCAGGCTCCGCTTTGTCCCTTTCCTTCTCTCCCCGAGTCTTCTTCCCAGCTACACTCACCGACCCCCGTCTTTTCGGTCGACGAATCCTCTCCCTGTCCCTGGGGAACAACGCGAGGAAGGGCCTCTCCGAGTCACACGACTATCGTGCGCACACGGGGGCCGAGCAGGCGACGCCAAGACCGCCCTGCCTGCCCCAGCCCCTTTCCTGACCGACAGATGGGCTGCTGCACGCGGCTGCCAGGGGCTCGGGTAACAAAACCTCCCTAGGCGCCGCCTTTGTTCCCCCTCACGGCTCAGCCGCGCCCTGGACTCAGTCGTGGTGGGGCTCCTGCACCCCGCACTGCGGCGGGGAGCCCGGCCGCAGACAAAGCCAAACCTCGCAAATAAAACGTAGAGCTACTCTTACCCTTCGAGTTGTAAAGGACAAAGGTTTTAAGATTTTCTAAGGAGACCCTGGGGAGGCTGACCCCACCCAGCGTCACAAAGAGCCGGAGGAGACACTCTTACCATAGTTGCTGTTTTGCGGCTGCCGAGCAGATGGCGGAGAGGAGGAGAAGAGGTTGTTACTTCTTACAGCGCGACTCTTAGGCGGTCGATGTAAGAGAACCTGCGGCACATGGGCGTCTGAGGCTCCCTATATACAACTCGATCACCATGGGGATGGGCTGGGGCCTTTTCCTGTTGGTCCAGACCCCTCAATCTGCCCAGAGGAGCCACGACAGAAGAGTGGTGATTGGTGCATGCGACATGGGATGAGGTAATCTCTCCCCCACCCCTTTTCCCCTAGCATCCATAGACTGCTTGCATCCTTCAGACAAAGAGACCGAGCAAAAACAGTCAGCCGAGCATCCATTACGGGGTGGGGTTGGGAAGGGGTGGGGGGAGGGAGGGAAAGAGAACTGGAGTTGGGTGATTTTATATTGTTTAAACCTCAAACTGCTGTTAAAATCATCAATGTAAAGGTTTTCCTCCCAGCATTTAATCGCAGAATTTTAGATGAAATATTTTAATGGAAAATTACTTTCAGCTTCTCCCTCAAAGTGTGCTAAACCCACATTCGATGAAGATTCAGTATCTCTAGTGCTTTAAAAATAAAGTAGAAGAGAAGATGGGAATGATGCTTAAAATGGCTTGGGTAAATGTGTTTTGTTTTTTGTTTTTTTTTTTAATTAAAAATTATTCAATAACCATCCAAAATGGTTTCTCAGGTTCAAGTAATTTTTTTTCAGAACTTCTTTTGCCACCCTCTCCCTAAAAGCTAAACAAAAACAGTAGATGAAAAGAACAATCATACTATGGAAGCACACAAGTAGTTCTAACATGAAGATAATTCAGATCTAATGAACATACCATACTTACTCTACTGGAAATATTCCAGAAGTGTATGTTAATATATTTTATGTCGTGTATTGTTGCTTAAAATGGTCATCTTTTCTAATATAGAATTGAGAAAATACAAGGAGAGAGAATTGAGTTTAGACGCTAGTACTACCTGTGCATGCAGTTATATTCTGCATTGTTCTCTCTTCTGGAAAGAGAAAATTACTGGGACACCACATTAGAAAGGAAGAGAGTTGTATAGTGTAAAAAAGAAGACCATTTTGTAATATTGTCTCCTTCCGTAGACAGCTGTGTAGATGTCACCTTAATAACTGCATTTTTTTTTAAATGTAAATCTTATGTGAATTCAGTAAATTCTCCTCCTCTAAGATTGGGCTTCAAACTGTGGGAATTGTAGCCAGCCTCATACAGCTGCTATTCAGTCAGAGACACTGGTGGTTGCTCAACTGCCTCTTGGGACAAAAGGCTTTGCTTAAGGAAGTGGACTGCAGTAACATTCTTTTGCTACTCAGAAAGCTTCCATTATCAACAAGGATGTACAGTGCAGAATATGACTCTGGACTGGGTACCATTTGATGTTGCTAATGAAATTTCAGAGGTAAAGAGGTTTGCTATGGCCCCTGAAGTTGAAAATATGCATTTTGGCAGATAATTTTTCCTTTTGGCTTTTAGCAAGAGATTTTCAGGGTCTGCAGCACCATTTATAGTGCTCTGCAGAATCCATTCATTCCTGCTGGGCTGGCAGGCAGTGCTTGGGCGTGGGAGGGAGGGACTTGAGACAGCTGCTGCAGGTTGTGCTGTGACAGTGGCAGCCATGGATTTTTCTAGCCTGCCAGCCCCAGCTCTGCTTTACTTGTTCAAATTTGCTGCAGTAGTGTTCTCTAGGAAAAAACAAGCCCTGACACAAATAATTTTACCAATTTCTTGCATATTTTATAGGAAAAATAGTCTCTATTACCTTATCTTTATACATCCCTTTTGCAAATAGAAGTATATTTCAGTAAAGAGACAGAGAATTAAGGATGACTTGGAGCTTTTTTCCTCAATCCAGAGATACACTTAACAAAAATAGGAATTAAATGTCATAGAGAAGTATAAGGATTAATAAGTAGCCCATTGAAAATACATCTTTCAAAAATTTAATAATGAAATAAATTACACACTTTTGGATCATGATACAGTATAAAAATCTCCTTTTTTGGAATGAAAGACACCGTTTTGAATTTGATTATCTTTATAATATGAAAGAAATATGTCATTTCCCCAACAGCCTCCATTCTTTATGCAATTTACAGAGGATTCAATAAGAGAGGGGCGGGTTCATGCAATTGATTCTTTGTAATTCTATCTCAGAAACATTCATGAAATGCGGCTTTTTCCCCCCTCCTCTTGGCCATAAGTAACAATAAGATCTAGGTCAGAAATCAAATATATGAATACCGTTAATCTTAAATATATACATGGAAAAGGAGGGGAAATAATAATCTATTATTTTTGTTCCTCATTATCTGGCTTAATAGCATGCAAACTATGGGAAACAAAAAACATTTTTTTACTAGATCATTTTTTATATTTACTGTCAACTTCTTTAACTTACATCAGCATGCATGTATAAATATTCTACTAATGTATTATTTCTCGTCGACAGTAAAATTAGCATAAAACATTTTTCTTTCATAGTATTTTTGGAATTTAAATTATTTATTGGATGGTCTGTATCTCTCCTCCATTACAATGTGAATCTGAATCCTTGACAAATTGCCTAGCATATGGTAGTCATTATATACATGTTTGTTGAATTAAATGAATGATTTCTTTCTGTGCATATTTTCATTAACTTTTCATGGTTAGTAGTTTAGAGGTATTTAATAAAGCATTTTCCTTTTTTATTTAATAAGCATTTACTCGCTGTCTACAATAAGCCTTGGACCATTCTATATAGCTTAGAGAATTCAAAGGTACTAGAAAGGTCTCTTTTCTTTAGATTCTTCCAATTAAAGAAATAAAACAAGTACATGTATATAAGTTTGAGAATGGCATGTGTTTCTGTGTGTGTATGGGGAGGAGCCTTGTAGAATCCATTGAATGGCCCCAAATATCATAACTTCTGTAGGAAACAAGGGAGTTATTTATCACTTCTTTTTCCTACCTTTTTTTTTTTTTCTTTTCTACTTCTCACCTCCTATTTAACCCTAAATACATTTCAGTCTGGATTCTGCTCCCACCACTCCTTGAAACCAAATGCCCTCTCTGTTGCTAAATCCATTGGGCACTTTTGGGTTCTTGTTGACCTGTGATAAGCTTTCTCACAGTTGACTGTTATCTGTTTCTTGAGACACTTTGTGTGCCTTTGGCTTCAAAATTCTCTTATTTTCTGGGTTTCCCTCCTACATTTTTTTGTTTCTTCTCAGTTTCTGATTCTTCTTCTTCTTTTAATCTTTAAATATTGGAGCTCCTCAAGGTTTAGTCCTAGACTTTTTCCTCATTTTGTACTGTGGATCCTACTCTGGTGGATGGTAAGTGCGTTCATTCCCAAGATTGCAGATCCTTTCTGCGTGCCGATGACTTCTTGACATCTCCTTTTAGATCCAGATCTTATAGTAAACTTCCAGTCTCTAGCTAGGTTTCTCACATATATACCGAATTGAACTAGTTCAGTTCAGTTCAGTCGCTCAGTCGTGTCCAACTCTTTGCAACCCCATGAATCGCAGCACACCAGGCCTCCCTGTCCATCACCAACTCCCGGAGTTCACTCAAACTCATGTCCATCGAGTCGGTGATGCCATCCAGCCATCTCATCCTCTGTTATCCTCTTCTCCTCCTGCCTCCAATCCCTCCCATAGAATAAGTTAAATCCTGGTAAGTCTATCTCCTAGATATCTCTCAAATATTATTATTTTCTCTGCATCTCTATTGCCGCCACTCTAATAAGTATATCATCTCTTGCCCAGACAACCTCAGTGCCCTTCTAGGTCTCCTCTACCTTCACTCCTACTACTGTCTAGTTCAATCTCCACACAACAGCTGGAGTGGTCTTATTGTGATACATATCACTGATAATGTCACATGTACAGTTGTAGTCTGTTAACATACTACATAGTTGTAGTATGTTAACAGTACAAACTCATGAGTTCATAAAGATATCCCTACAGAACAAAAGAAAAATTAAAAAAGATAAAAGTGAACTAAAAATAATGTTATCTTTGCACCATTGGAGATAACGAGGGCACCAACTCCATTCTCTATACATTGGCATATAGTAAAGAATTGAGCATTTGTCTTGCATTGCCTGTATTTCAAGGTAACCAGATGATCCTCGTTAACTTGAGAAAATCATTCTTTATAGAGTAATGCCAGCTTGTAAATATAGAAGTAATAATAGAGTTAGAATAATCACCCTTTACATCCTCTAGCAAAATAATTTGTTCAGGAAAAGAGTATCAGTGGATGAAAAATAAAATATTGATGGGGAATGTATTAATAGAAGCATAGGCTGTTGCCATCTGAACTCCTTAGTCAATCACAGCATTACTAACAGTGAGACAGTCACACCTCTTGAACCTAAGATGTGATCCCATAGGAAGTACACAGCATCACTGGTGAAGCGATCTATCAGAAGCAATTGTGCTGAATCTAATTAAGCCTTTAGAGCCCACTTCCGTTTATAGGAAATATAGGAGCTAGAGGAACAAGTCAGTTGATAACTCAAGAAGGAAAACATAGACAACTGGAGAGTGTAGGACATTCTACAGGACAAATTATCTTGTTTTGGCAACAAATCAATGGTAGAATGGGTGGGAAAGGTGGGAAAGGGGGACAGCTCTAGATTAGAAGAGTTTTTGGAGACTAACTACTAAATATAACAACAGATGTTGTTTGGATCCTGATTCAAATAAACCAAATGTAAAACATGATGGAGATAACCAGGGAAATTTGAATATGGGCTAGTTATTATATAATAGCAACAAATTATTATTAATTTTATTAAGTGTGATAATGGTAGTATGATTATGCAAGAAAATTTCTATAACTTTTAGAGATGCATGCAGAAGAGTAGTAGGTTAAATAAGGTCTAAGATTTGCTTTAAAATACTTCAGCAAAGAAAAAGGGAAACATGATAGATAAGAGATTGTAGCAAAAATCTTGATAGTTACTGAATTTTAGTAAGGGGTAAAAGGAGTTCATTATATTTTTCTGTACTTTTGCATATGTTTGAAAATTTCTTAAAGGATTTCTAAAGAATATATAGAAAGAGGAAACTGTGAATGCTCTAAACAAATTTGATCTATAGAATTTATTCTGTACTGCCTTGAATGGAAAATTACAGAAATTTCAGAGAGGAAAAAGTCTTTATATTATGACCTATGGTTTATCATGGAAACTTGTTTTTGGAATAGTGGCTTTTAACTGAATGGGATAGTAGTAGAGTGAGTACTTAAATAATATTTAAGGAAAATAATATTAGCAAAGACATAATAATATGATGATATGGTACCTATATAAGGGAGGGCAAAGTAATTTACTTGATTAGGGCATGCAAGAGAATTGTGGGTAATGTGTTATATAGGGAGAGTGGAGCTAGTTAATGAAGCATTTTGAACCCCAGTCTGAAGAAGGAGTTTGGGTTGAGTTCACACACATAGACAATGTGAAGCTGTTGTATTCTCATAGAAAGGAATGAAGGGAAGAGAACAACATTTCTGTAAAATTAATCTGACAGGCTAGTGGAGTAGGGAAAGAGATTGCAGATAAGTGGACCAATAACAAGGTTATTGTAATAATCTAAGCAGAAGGTGTCAAACCATTGTTATCATCATGGGAATGGGTAGAAAGGAATAATAGAAGCGACCACCCAAAGGATGAATCCCGGTGGTGATTGATCAGACATGAGGTAGAAAGGAAAGAGTCAACATTAACCCTTGAAGTTTTCAACTTGGAGAAGTGAGAGAATGAAATGCTAGTTGTGCTCTTTACAGAAACGGGGAAGTTGAAAAGGAATGCCTGTTTAAGTAGGAAATGCGTTTGTGTGTTTTTAAAATATTTATCTATTTTATTTTGGTTGAGCCAAGTCTTAGTTGTGTAATGCAGGATCTTGTAGTTGCAGCATGTGGGATCTAGTTCCCTGAGCAGGGATCAAACCTGGGTCCTCTGCTTTGGGAGCACAGAGTCTTAGCCTCTGGACCACCGGGGACATCGCTGTATATGTGTTTTGAGGAGGGTGTTGAAGGTGCGTGTGTTCTCAGTCACTTCAGGTGTGTCTGACTCTTTGCGACCCCATGGACTGTAGACTGCCAGACTCCTCTGTCGGTGGGATTTTCCAGGCCAGAATACTGGAATGGGTTGCCATGCCCTCCTCCAGGGAATCTGCCTGACCCAGGGGTTGAACCCGCCTCTCCTGAGTCTTCTGTATTGCAAGTGGATTCTCTACTGCTGAGTCACTGGGGAAGCCCATTGAGGGCAGGACCCATCAGTCAATGTGATCTTACAAGTTGAACGTTACCCTGTTTGAGGTGGTAGGTGAATCAAGTGGAGAAGTCATAGAGGCCACAGGGAATCTGCAGTTGGCACTGCTCAGAGAAAGGTCAGTATTAGAGGGGTGACAATTTATATTTGGAACCTAATGACAACAGTATTATGTGCCAGCAGTATGGTACAAGAGTAGAATTCTCCAAGTGTAACCCAGAATTTCAAGTTATGCTGCTAAACAGGCAACACAATTCAGGTAGTTATGTTCACCAGGTGAAAAGACTTCCTTTTTTATTCTTTGATTTGAGAACTTTTTATTGAAGAATAACATACATACATAAATTTTCATCATGTCCGAGGCTTTGCAACCCCATGGTCTGTCCATGGAATTCTCCAGGCAAGAATACTGCAGTGGGTTGCCATTCCCTTCTCCAGGGGATCTTCCCAACTTGAGGACTGAACACGGGTCTCCTGCATTGCAGGCAGATTCTTTACATTGTTCTCATTTCTATGTAATACCCCATTGTATGATTATACCATAATTTACTTCTATTACACCATAATTTACATCTATTTCCCAATGTTGATGGATATCTGCTTAGTTTCCAATTTTTTTGCTAACACAAATTGCATTGCTATTAGCATTCTCGTACACGTGTTTGGGTGAATATATTTACAAATTTCTGCTGCTGTATACCTAGGAATGGAATTGTAGGGTGATAATATATGTTCACTTTAGTAGAAAAATGCTAATTTTTCCGGAGTGGTTGTGATTATGTACATTCCCACCAGCAGTATGGGAGAGTTATTCCTCATCCTCTTTCACTGTAGCCATTCAGTGAGAGTTTATCATGTATCTATCACATAATGGATTGGAAGCATTTGAGATGAAAGACAAGGAGACTAATTTGTAGCTCATACCATAAAGAATCTGCCTGCAATGCAGGAGATCCCAGTTTGATCCCTTGGTTGGGAAGATCGCCTGGAGAAGGGTATGGCAACCCACTCCTGTATTCTTGCCTGGAGAATCCTATAGACAGAGGAGCCTGGCGGGCTGCAGCCCATGGGGTCACAAAGAGTTGGACATGACTGAGCAACTAACACTTTCACTTGGAATCATCCAGGCTTTAGGATGAAAGCCATGGGAATAGAAGGAACGATCTGCATTGCAAGAAAAGTGATACATGTGGGGGATATTTTGGAGGTTAACTTACCAGATTTGGGAATAGACTTAATAAATTAAAGACAGTAAAGGACTTTGAGAGAAAGAAGTGTCAGAAAAGGAAACACTGATGCAGTGGCCAAGAAGGAGGAGAAAAGCTGAAGACTGATGTTACAGAGACAAAGGAAGGACCGCATCAGGATAGAGTGCTGAGTAGCATCACATACTGGATTTGGCTACCAGGAAATGAGAATGGAGTAAGGGCTTGAAACAAAAGACAAAGCGTGCTTTCTGGCCAGAGTTCAAGGTCCTGAGGATGGAAACTATGTTGAGTGCTGTGAGAGAGGTCAGCGCAGGAGCTTTCAGACACAAAGAAGTGTGTCACATTTCCCCACTTCATCCTGCTGTGGTGTGCCCTGTCTCTCACACCAGGTCATCACTGCCTCTGCATCCTTTGTGAAATGAAAATACCTGTCACCTCATGCTGCCTCCCTCATGCAGGTTAAAAAGAATTTGTTTTTTCTATTTCTTTATTATTTTTGGCTGTGCTGAATCTTCATTGTGGTGTGCGGAGTTCTCATTGCGGTGGTTTCCTTGTTGCAGAGCATGGGCTCTAGATGCTCAGGCTTCAGTAGCTGTGATACATTTGCTCAGTAGTTGTGGCACATGGGCTTAGTTGCCCTACGACACGTGGGATCTTCCCAGACCAAGGACAGAACCCGTGTCCCTTGAATTGGCAGGCAGATTCTTAAACTACTGGACCATCAGGGAAGTCTCCCTCAGGCAAATTTGATTGTAAATGGATAAATTAAAACAAGTAAATTTCCCTTAAATTCTACAACAAAAACACACCTCAAATTTTAATTGAAGCAAGGAGATGAACATGATTATGCTGACATGTTGAATTTACATTTATCTTTATTTTCAGGTTCAGCACTGATCAATATATTGAGTGAATTGACTCTTACTAAGTATGGCCTTTAAGGAATATCTACTGCATCCCCCTTGGCCAGATCTTAATGTTAAAAGTTTAGGTAAGAATATGACCCCACATCTGAATTCAGAATTTTATTTAAAGCTTAACATTCACCTTTTCAACCTCTTGTCAACAAATGCACTATTACTAAATAATAATTTTTTTCTGGATAACAATGGTGAGAATTATCTGTGGTGATTCTGATAACTGAGTTTCATCTATTTTGGGGAGGACTTTTGTGTGTATAGCAGAGATAAATAAATATTAATGAATTTCTATTCCAGAAGTAAGACTTGTAACATAATAACATAATAAGTACATGTACTCTAAATATGAAAAATATACCTCTGGTATTGTAATGCAATGCTTTGAGGTCACTCACTGATGTTCAGTTATTTACTGAACCACTCTTTTAAATATAATATTTATGTACTGAGATACAAATTTTAATTTGTAATTTTGCTGTGGTACATTGAAGAGGTGGTTTCCCCACATCTTGTCAGATGAAATCTCACATTTGGAAAAAGGGACAAAACTTGGAAGGGGCTCAAAGGCATCCTGAGAAGAGAAGGAGAAGGAAGTATAAAAGACAGTGGATAATCTCAGTTTTCCATGAAACACAATTTATAATTTAGTTGCATTTCATTAACCCCAATTACATATGCTCACAAGAATGCACATTGAACTGCCTCAGTCCTGCCCCTCCTTTCACTCAAAGCAGATGGAAATTAGGTGGCAGACTGGGAACGTTGCCATGGTGTACTGGCTTCAGGGATTTAATAGCAATAAAAAGAAGCTCCAGGGTCCCTTCCCCCAGTCATCCAAGTGTGTGTTTCTCTTCCTCTCAAGTCCTTGTCTTAATTAACTCCACGTAATGGATAAATCAGGATGAGATTGATTTACTAGTGAGAAACATTTTTTACTGCCTCCATAAGTGTTTATATATGCATTGATATTGTTAGAAGTAAAATACTGATGAATTATAAACTGGTTCATTTTTATGTAGAGCTAGCCACACACAGAGTAAGAATTTATTTTTTAAGTATTAAAAAATAAGTATTATTTTTAAGTAATATTTTTTAAGTATTGTACAATATGCCCCCAACTTTGAGATTTATTTTTCTTATTTGTTTTTATCCCCCTGGATAACATGCAGGCATCTCAAATTCAATATATCTAAATGAAATTAATTATTTTTCTCCATTATCCTTCTCAGTATTCTATACTCTCAGTTGTTCCATATTCTCAATATCAGTTCATTGTCACCATCCTTCCAGTTGATCAAATTAGTTTAAAATAATAATAACCTCATATAATATCTACTATGTGTCAGGCTCTGTCCTTAGCACTTTATGTATGTTATTAACTGATTTAAGTTAATCCCAACTAATCACTAAATTCTGTCAATTATATTTCAAAATTGTCTTAATATTTGCAGAATGAAGAAATGACTAATTAAAAACTTGACCAATTTTATTAGCCAAAGGTCCCAGTTGAAAGGGAGGATGTGGCAGAATATTTAGGACTTGGTCTTTGAATTTTCCTCTTTAAGCGTTACATGTATAAATCCAAGAGCGAGAACAGTAGAAACTAACCCTTTGTAGCATATGGAAACCATCCACTGCATCAGTGTTTCCTGATGTTCTGAAGTAACTAGGGTGCTAGTTCCTGAACTGAAGAATCTGATGCAGTAGGTCTAATTCAATAAATAATAACCTCTTGTAATTAATAATTTACCATTTGAAACTAAAGAGTTTTAATGCTTTGCAGTAGTGTGATGCAGTTATTTCTAAATTTTGATAGCTCCTGGATAAATTGACAGAGAATTACTCTTCAGACAATTGTAATCCTGAAAAACACAATCCTCAATGATGTCCAGCTGAAAAAGGTTTTGGGAAACATTTCCCCATCTTCCTTTAGATTTAAAAATCAATTATACATGTGCAGAAGAGAGGAAAGGCTGCGTTTTTCTTCATCTGCTCAGCCTAAAAGATCATTTCTCCATTCTCCTTAATACTGATTATGCATGTGTTGAAGAGAAAGGATTAGAAAATGCTGCAGGTTTAGGGGTTTTTTTATCTGCTTATAAGAACAGCAATCTTTTATTCTTGTATATAGATTATAAGATGTAGAGATATACTCAAGATATCATGGCCTTAAATAAGACCTTCCTCATGGTAAGAGTATCTCTGAATTTTGTATATTTTAGTAAATGAGCCCAGGATTAATATTTTTAAATGATTTCAATATTTTTAGGTATGTAAAACAGACTTCACTCTCACCCTTCATGTTACTAAGCAATGTATTATACAGTTGCTAGGAGACAGGCTGGCAAGCTTTGGGGTAGTTCAGTTTTCCCTTATCACCTTGCAAACCACATGATTATACACCAGAGAGTTTTACAGCCTTAGAGAAAAGAAAGAAAAGTTAATGGCCCATTGGAAGGATGGAAAAAGAGATCAGGATGAAGGAACAGAATAAAGAAAACAGCAAGGTATTTGAGAAGAGTATGTGAACTTGGCTGAGGAAGGCTATTATGCAATTTATGAATGAGTCATGAAAAATCCTTAAATTGCTCATATTCTTTGTCCTTCTATCTTTTCTAAAAACAAATGAGACAGTAAACTTGGAGAAGATCTTTCAAATATTATTCCTGAATATTTTCAGAAGGGTGGATATCAATTGTAACTCTTACAGAAGACTGACAGTTACAAACACATTAAACAAGTCATACATTATTTAAAATTCCAAAGTCAGATATACAACAGTATTTCCTTCCATTTCTCCCTCAAAATAGTAACAAAAAAAAGAAAAGGATGTTACTGAGAGGGAGATTATAGTATAAATGTTCTCAGACAAACTTAGAAACAAGATGGTCATTTAGGCTCCTGGGCAGTATATATTTCTGTACAGAATTAAACAGATCTAATATAAAGAGGGGAAAGAAGAAGCTATTGTGCTGTACTTTGAGGACTCTGTTGTATCTGAAATAAGAAACCAGGCTCTAGGTTTCATTGTGCGCATGTGAAAGGTTGAGTCTTTGTGTCTCTGTAGTATTTACTGTTGCTGGCAACCAGGAAGCTCCCTAGCGATTGTTGCTAGGTCCTCAGTGCCTCTGTTTGCCTGAAACCTCAATCAATGCCAAAAAGACCAGAGATAGAAATCATTGCACAGATTCCAGTGCCTGTTGTCCCCAATGATCCTGCTGCAAACAGTCCATCTTGTGTTCAGTGAAAGTCAGTATAACATGGAGACCTCACACAAAGAATTCATCCTCAGCTTCCTCTTCATGACTGCTAGTGCTCTGCTCTCGGTGCAGAGCACTAAAGCACACTGGGGGATGGTTTAATTAAAATAAGTTTATATTCTGGTGTCACCAGCTTTGACTAAATGTAATGAAGAGACTGAGACAGGGAATGTAGACAAGAATGATTTTGATAGATTTAGATGACTTCCTGCTCTGAGGTGGGATCGTCCCTTTAATGTATGCTGACAGCATGACACCGTAGTGCCCACAGAAGCCGTGGTACAAATGATGGCACCATTCTAAATTGAAATCTGGAAGATTCTGACAAAGATCCATGCCAGCTATATTCAGTATCTTGTAAGAATATGTGTGTGTGTGTGTGTGTGTGTGTGTATCTGAATCACTTTACTGTACACCTGAAACATTGTAAATCAACTATGCTTTAATTAAAACAAAAAAAAGATCCATGTCAGCATCATCCCCAGAATAACTGACATCTTCTCTTGAAATTAGCCATCAGCTCTTAGATGAACCTCACAGTCAGTAATACATCCGACTTGCTCAAGGCATCCTATACAGATGCAGGCTTTAAATTTTCTTTCCCATCCAACTCCTGCCCAGTCATAGACAGTTTTAGCTCTGAATTTACCTGGAAACAATTATAAATCTGGGGTGAGATTTATTATGATGTTAAGACATAGTATCTACTTAAATAGTATAGTATCTACTACATCAGGCATCTAGCTTCCAAAAGTAGGACTGAGATTTATTTATTATTGTTATTAGTGCTAATTTTTGAGCACCTAATCAAGGCTAAGTACTTTATATATATTATCTAATTTAATCCTTAAAGTAATTCTAGGAGGTAGGTACAGTTATATTCCCTTTTTTCCTCAATTGAGGAAATTGAAGTTCAGAAAAGTTAAATAATATGTTCAAGGTCTCTCACAGCTAATAAATAGCAAAATGATAATTCACACTGGGACCTATTCTGCTCCACTGTTTGGCTCTGATTTACTGTTCTATGTTTTCATTTAATAGCAAATGCTTTTTTTATGGGAATAAATTGTGGTGGTTCAGTTGATAAAGAATTTACCTGCAATGAGGTCAACCTGGGTTTGATCTCTGGGTTGGAAAGATCCCCTGGAGAAGGGCATGGCAACCCACTCCAGTATTCTGGCCTGGAGAATCCCATGGACAGAGGAGCCTGGTGGGCTGCAGTCCATGGGGTCACAAAGAGTTGGACATGACTGAGCAACTAAGCACAGCACAGCACATCATTGTGTCAGGGCGAAGGATGTAGGCTCTGGAATTCTTCTATCCCCTAGTAGGGCAGTTGAAACTCGAATGTCTGCTCCCTCTCTGATTGGCTTTGTCATAATGGCTCTTCCAGGACAGTCCTCCAGAACCCTGAACTTCTCCATCCTTGCGTTTCCCCAAATCTAGGTTATTCAATACGTAATAACACCTAGTGGGATCTTTAGATGGATGGTTCAGATTGAGCTCTGCAGTCCTAGTCCAGTCAAGCTGGCAGTTCTTTTTCAGTGTGAGGCAGACTTGCCCCTACAGCCTTCCTGCATTCATCTGATCGCCTATTCTCATTTCCTTATCTAATAAGAACAGGAGATCATTTTTAGGGGCTGTTTGGTCTGAATTCTGATTTAGAAAAGAAAACTTTTCAAAAGAACAATCTGGAGAGCTGTAACATTTTACATTATTCAAAGAGTGGTTCAGTGTCTTGGAGTCACATTGTCTCAAAATCTTCACTCCAGAATAAATCTTTCCTTTCTCTTTGCAGGACCAAGGAGTCCATTGATTTGATACTTCAAAACAAAGAAACATTTGACGATTAAAAAATATTTTTATTTTATCTAAAATACCTTTATCTAAAACCTTTATTATCTAAAGGTTTATCTAAAAAACCTTTCATTCTTCCATACACAAAAAGACATTAAACAGTTACATGCAGGTGGTGGTGTCTTCTTGTAAAGGCTCATGAGAACTGACTGTATACACCTGTTCCCACAGTTCTGCATTTTTAGTAATTCACATTGGTAGCTTGAAAATTGGTTATAAGGGAAGTACTTATACCATGGTAATTGGCTAGCACTACAAATCAGGGCTTTTTTCCCACTCTGAGAGCTAGTTGTTAAACATTTACTAGAAAACCACCAAGAGAGAAGTTCTCAAAGAGCAGTGCATCAGCTGTTTAACTTCAGTGAAACCTAGCAATCCTTGTGTTACTGGCATTATGTTGCTGGACTTCCCCTATATTGTATAAATGAAGGAAGTCCCCAGCTCAGTGATGTGCACAGTACAGGTTTTAAACGAGGGCATACAGCTTGTGCCCTTCGATCACAATACTTGGTAGAGGAAATTCCATGGCAGTCCAATGGTTAGGACTCCCGCTTTCACCGCCATGGCTGAGTTCAGTCCCTGACTGGGGAACGAAGATCCCACAAGCTGTGCAGTGTGGCCAAAAAAAGAAAAGGAAAGGGCTTCCCTGGTGGTCCTGTGGTTAGAATCTACCTGCCAATGCAAGGGACACAGGTTCAATCTCTGCTCTGGGAAGATTCTGAGATGATTGCCCAAAGAGTCTTTATTGAAATCTATAAATGACAGGCCTAGTCTATAGATGATTGGCCTATGTGTGAGAAGCCTCTGACCTGACTTAAAATGGTACGTGTTACAAACAAAGAATTTTAAAATCCTGATTTCTATTACTAAATGATGTGAGAATATTTATAATAATGGCTGCTGCTGCTAAGTCGCTTCAGTCGTGTCTGACTCTGTGCAACCCCATAGACAGCAGCCCATCAGGCTCCCCTGTCCCTGGGACTCTCCAGGCCACTCTCCAACCCACTGGAGTGGGTTGCCATTTCCTTCTCCAATGCATGAAAGTGTAAAGTGAAAGTGAAGTCGTTCAGTCGTGTCCAATTCTTCGCGACCCCATGGACTGCAGCCTACCAGGCTCCTCCGTCCATAGGATTTTCCAGGCAAGAGTACTGGGGTGGGGTGCCATCGCCTTCTCTGATAATAGTGGCTAACATTTCTTAATTTATTACTCTGTGCCAGATTCTGTTCTAGATGCTTTTTGTGCTTTTTGTATTAACTCATTTATTCCTCTTTATAACTCTCACAGAGAGGTAGTATAAATATGCTTGCCCATTTTACAGATGACCGAACTGAGACACAAAATACTTATAAGTTGCTGAAAGTCACCAAGTAAATATTAGAGCCAGAGTTCAAACCCAAGAAGCCTGAGTTCTAATCCTTTATAGGCCTTCTGGTATGTTTTTCATGTTAGATATAGATCAAGATTAACATTTAGGTTGAAAAGAACGTATGGAATACACTAGTTCAGTGTTTTCAACCTTTGACCATCAATCCATTGTAAAAAATACATTTTGCATTCATATTATATATCCAAAACAGAATAATATGCTTGCTATGCATAATATCATCTAGTATTTTCTACCTAAAATTGTATTCGACTTCACTTTTTGAATGCTGGTTGCAATTCACTAAATTGACTTCTTGACTTACTAACAAACAGTAAACCTACTCTTTGAAATTCACTGCACCAGAACTTTGAATATGTGGCTCCATGCCATGGCTCAGTTCGCTACTGGTATCTTATTTTAAAATGGAATTTACAGTATTCTCATTCCCTTTCCAGTTACCCTATGGTCTCGTATTAATAGCAAAGTATTAATAGCAAATAATCAAAGATGAACACATGATTTTAAAAGATCCAAGAGGTAATAAAATCTAAATGAGGCTGATGGCAGTGAAAGTGGAGAGGAAGAATCTGACATGAGAGATTTAGAGGCACATTTTCAGGATTTGATAACTGATAGGACTTGAGTGTCTAGTGTCCCCTCCCCAGATAATACAACATCCTAAGTGTGTCATAATGTCCTCAGTGTTCTGGCTGGGCAGAGAGATGAGGCAATAGCCTGACTCAGTGGCCCATCAAGTCTCCAGGCAAGTAGAGTTTAGGAAGTCACATTCTAAAGCTGGATTGCTAAATCCAAATGGGCAAAACAAGAGGGGAGGCAAGACGTGAGGGAAACAAGATGGAGACCCAGAACACCTACCAGCAGAAATTCTCATTATCTGAGATGACAACAGAAAAGTGAATCTTGAGGGAAAAGCAGGCAGATGATTCCTATCTGTGGTCTCAGTGCTCCCTGAGAGTTTAGGGAGAGGAGAGGGTGGTGGTAGGCACACTATGTGCTGGACACTATCTGGGACGTAAAGAGTAATGCATGGTTTCACTTCTTCAGGGGTTCAAAGTCTAGTGCAGCATCTTATGAAGGAGCATCATTAAGGAAAACCTTTTACTTTTTCACCACCCTACAATGCTAGGAATGATGACTTTTTGTAGTGCCTTATAGTTTACAGAGAGCTTTCACGTGTTACCTCATTGAATCCATTCAACAACCTTGTGAGATAGATATTCCTACTATACACATATATTCATTTTATACACATAGAAAGGCAGAAACTTAGGTCTTGAGCTTAAGTATATCTAAGTTTCATTTTCTTTCCATTAATTCAGAACTATTTATCAACAATAAATTATAATCATTAAATGAAACTTACCTGATAAACTTTCTTACCATAGAATATGTGTTGGGAAGGGAGCATGGTTGCTGGAAGATTCTGTGATTAAAAAGAAATGTCTGGGATTTCCCTGGTGGTCCAGTGGCTGAGACTCTGCCCTCCCAATGCAGGGGGCCCAGGTTTGATCTGTGGTAGGGGAACTTGATCCCACATGCTGCAACTAAAGATCCCACATTCTGCAGCTAAGGCCCAGTGCAGCCAAATAAATAAATATTAAAAAAAAAATCTAATACTACATCACACACATTAGGATGGCTATAATAAAAAACACAGATAATAATCAGTGTTATTGAGGATGTGGAGAAATTGGAACCTCACACATTGCCTGTGGGATTGTAAAATGATGCAGCCATGTAGGAAAACAATTTTTCAGTTTCTCAGGATACTAAACACAGAGTTAGTATATGACTCAGCAGTCCTAATCCTAGCTATATATCCAAGAGAAGAGAAAACATATGGCCACACAAAAGCTAGTTTATGAATGTTCATAGCAGCTTTATTTATAATAGTCAAAAAGTGGGAACAATCCAAATGTTAATCCACTGATGAATGAATAAATTTTGGTATATCCTCACAGTGGAATATTATTCAACAGTGAAAAGGAATGAAGTACTTATACATACTACAACATAAATGAACTTTGAAAACATTATGCTAAGCGAAAGAAGACATAAAGAGCCACATTTTGTGGCTCATTTATATAAAATGTCCAGGATGGACAAATCCATCCATACCTAAAGCAGATTGATAGTGACCTGGAGCTGGTAGGGAGAAGAGGGTATGGGAAGGGTTGGGGGAATGGAGAGTGACTTTTAATGAATACAGAATTTCTTTGTGGGGTGATAAAAATAATCTAAAGTTGATTTGGCAATGGTTGTACAACTCTGTGAATATACTTAAAATTGTTAAATTGTGCACTTTAAGTGGGTGAATTGTATGGGTTAGATATAATTGAATGGGTTAATTATGTCTAAAGTTTTAAAAAAATTATAACCATAAAAAAATTATTTCCTGGTTCTGTTTACTGAATAGGTCTAAAAATAATTATATACCAGTAGCAAAGAGCTCCCTTAGCACCAAGATTGTTAAGTTTGACAAACTATTCCCAAAACGTTTAGGAGGTCAGAGAATCCTAGAATAGAATGTGATGAAAGAATTTAGCTGTATGACAAACATATGAACCAACCTGTCTGAAAAGGATGGGGAGAAAAGGTGCTGACCTCAGTAACTTTGGAAATGGGTGGACTCTGTATGACTAAAAGTGAAAGGAATTATACATAATAACTACTGTACTCTAGTCAATAAAGATGCTTCCCTCAAGGGTACAGATGAACAATTCTGAAACCAATATACATCCATACTGGAACTGAACAGTCAAGTAAATGGATGGAGGATGGTGAGAGTAATATTTCTTTCTTAGTGTTGGAGTTGGAAGTTACAGAAAAGCAAGAAGAAGCAGCTAAATGATCCATGTGATAATGGATTAGAGTTGGGGACATCAGTGTGAACCCATTTTTAGCTTGATATAGATATAATGGTTATATATAGAAATATTAATAAATATGTCCATGTATATATAAAGGTTAGTATACATACATGTATTTTCTTTCTCTGTTAGCTGAGAGTGCCTAGAAGCAATGACACACCCCAATAGCAGCAAGCACCCCTATCTTGTATTTCTAATATTCTCCGGGAGAAGGCAATGGCACCCCACTCCAGTACTCTTGCCTGGGAAATCCCATGGGCGGAGGAGCCTGGTAGGCTGCAGTCCATGGGATCGCGAAGAGTCGGACACGACTGAGCAACTTCACTTTCGCTTTTCACTTTCATGCATTGGAGAAGGAAATGGCAACCCACTCCAGTGTTCTTGCCTGGAGAATCCCAGGGACGAGGGAGCCTGGTGGGCTGCCGTCTATGGGGTTGCACAGAGTTGGTTAGCAGCAGCAGCAATAACATTCTCCAGTAAAAGGAACCAGAGCTCTTTGGAGAAATGGCTGATTCTAACACTAGGGCAAGAAATATACAAGGTGATCCTAGAGCATCTTATAGTGCCAGAAAGTAGTGTAGTGTTCAAGAAACCTGCAATGGTAGAATTATATCAAAGGGACACAGGTGCCAACTGAAAGAGCTCAATGCCCCCAAACTGGAGCAACTTGAGACAAATAGATTAAGTTATATTGGATTAAAACTCAAGATATAAAATCAATATGTGTACATAGTGTTATAAATAAATAATTGAATGAATGAATGGAGGAGTGTAAACAAAGTTGTCATGCAGAAGAATTCCAAATAATTTATACAGACACTCCCCCTTTAAGGAGAAGGAACATACCTTACTCCATAAGTGTGGGTTGTGCATAATTACTTCCAAAGAGTACAGAATGAAGAGGGAGGAGAGGAGTAACTTTACAGTGGGAAAAACCTGACAAGTATTACCTCAGCCTGGTGATCAAGGTTAACATCATTGGTGATAAATCATGTTGATAGCATGAACCTCTGATAGGATGTGGTGAGAACTGTATTTTACCTCTGTGATCTTCCTCCCCAAGCTGCATAGTCCCAGGGCAATTATGAAAAAAAATCAGACAAATCCCAGTTGTTGGACAGTCTATAAAATGTCTGACCAGAATTCCTCAGAACTGTTAAGGTCATCACAAAGAAAGTCTGAGAAGCTGACTGAGTCAAAAAAACCAGCCAAGAAAAGCCTGAGGAGACTTGTTGACTAAATGTAATGTGGTATTATCGTTGGGATCCTGGAACAAGAAAAAGATTGCATAAAAGCTAAGGAAGCCTGAGTAAAGTATGGGCTTCAGTTAATAATAAAGCAGCAGGGCTTCCCTGGTGGCTCAGTGGTAATGGGCTCGATCCCTGATATGGGGAGATCCCACACGCCTTACAGCGTGTAGGACCGTGCAGCGCAACTGTTGAGCCTGTGCTCTGGAACCCAGGAGCTGCAGCTACTGAAGTGCACGTCTGTGACCTGCGCTCCGCAACAAGAGAAGCCACCACCATGAGGAGCCTGCGCACTGCGGCTAGCGAGTGGCCCCCACTCACAGCGACCAGAGAAAAGCCACCCGGCATGAAGACCCAGCACAGCGATAAACAAAGAACAGTATAAATAAATAATAGGCAAAATTATTTTTAAAAAATGCAGCAGTATTGGTTCATTAATTGTGACAAATATACCACTCTGATAATGCTAATAATGAGGGAAACTGTATGGTGTATATGAGATTTTTCTTTGTATTACCCCCACAATTTTTCTTTAAAACTATTCCACAACAAAAACTTTGTTTAAAAAAACCAATTTCCCACTAAAAAGAAGCAGAGCTTTTTGGAGAAATGGCTAATTCCTGGTCTGAGGAATAAAATGTACAGTAAAAGCCTGAAACATCTTGTTATTCTAGGAAGCAAGTACGTTCTCAAAAAAATCAGTTGGATTATGTCAAAAGGACATAGGGAGCTGGCACAAAAAGACTCTTGGTAAAAAAAAACTGGACACCATAAGCATTCACAAGAACATTTACAGCAATTGATGGAAATGCACTTATCATATTTTTCAAGTCATGATCTCATAAGAGATTTTACAGACAGAAAGCGAAAAACATTCTTATGTATTCTGAAAATTGGCAATATAAAGGGAAAGAATTATGCTTTATCCTATCTTTTCCATATGGACTGTTTTAGGCAACCAAATGGCACTTCTTCACTCTTTGTTACCTATGGTCCTTGAACCTGGATCTAAGCAAGCTTTGCTCAATCACTTCAGTCGTGTCCAACTTTGTGTGACCCCGTAGATGGTAGCCCACCAGGCTCCCCCATCCCTGGGATTCTCCAGGCAAGAACACTGGAGTGGGTTGCCATTTCCTTCTCCATTGCATGAAAGTGAAAAGTGAAAGTGAAGTTGCTCAGTCGTGTCTGACTCTTCGCAACCCCATGGACTGCAGCCTACCAGGCTCCTCCGCCCATGGGATTTCCCAGGCAAGAGTACTGGAGTGGGGTGCCATTGCCTTCTCCGAAGCAAGCTTTAGAGCTAACTTAAAATTACAGGAAATGTGGAGGATAGAGGAACAAGTTAAGTGAACCATTAAGAAGCAAATAAATAAGAATGGCTCACAGTCTTTTAATTATTCAACAAGACAATTGCATAGGGAAAAGGAAGGACTTTAGATTCAAAGAAATGTGACGTAACCAAAATAACATGTTCCCCTTATATAGATCCTAATTAAAACAAGCTTATTAAAAAAATGAATTTTTAAAGATAATTAGGAAAATCTAAATATGGACCAAGGAATTGTTATTGGTTTATTTGGTATGAAAATGGCATTGAGGTTATGTAAGAAAATTTTCATATGTGTTAGAAATGGATATTGAAGTTGCAAGGATGAAATGATATGACGTCTACTTCAAAGTAACGAATCAAAAAAGAGAAAGGGATAGATGAAGCAAGTGTTGCAAAATCTTGATAATCGAAGTATCTAAATAATGGGTTGTTTTTGTTGTTTAGTTGTTAAGCTGTCTCCAACTCTTTAGGCTCCTCTGTCTATGAGATTTTCTGGGCAAGAATACTGGAGTAGGTTGCTATTTCCTTCTCTAGGGAATCTTCCCAACCCAGAGATCAAACCTACCTCTCTTGAACTGGCAGGCAAGTTCTCTATCACTGAGCCACCAGGGAAGCCCAATGGATATATAGCTGTTAATTATACTCTTCCCTCTATTTGGAATATGTTTGAAAATAATCATTAACCTTTTTGAAGAGCAAGTTGCAGAAGACATACATCATACTCCGTTTTTGTAGCCAGTGTGGTGGGCTCTATGATACACTGCCCAGATCTCCCTTTACTGAGGATTTGTTACCCTGGCTGATGCCCTCAGCTGTCAGCCCCTTCAGAGATTGCCTCAGCTGTAGAGACCTGCCTTGACAAGGGTCATACCACTTTTTGAGGTGGCAAGTTCCAGTGATTGACTGATGTGGCAGTATAAAGCCCTGGCCCTCTCAGCCCAACTTAGTACAACTCTGAAGGATCATTCTTGCTCCAGAGAACCCTGTGGGATTGGCTAAGGCAGTTGTGGGGTCTGCATGATGACATGACATCTCTCTACTGATCCTGTCTGCTGCCTTTCTCCAGATGTCAAGCCCAAGGACAAGTCTCAATAAACACTGTGCATTAACTATTTAGAAAACTCAAGACATGGAAGCAACCTCAATGTCCATAGACAGAGGAATGGATACAAAAGATGTAGTATGTGTATATATGATGGAATACCACACAGCCATAAAAAAAGAGTGCAATGATGCCATCTGCAGCAACAAGGATGGACCTGGAGACTGTCATACCAAGTGAAGTAAATCAGAAAGAGAAAGGCAAATACCGTATGATATCACTTATATGATATCGAGGGGAACCTCAAATATAGCACAAATGAACATATTTATGAAACAGAAACGTATTCAGACATTGAAAACAGACTTACGGTTGCCAAAAGGAGAGAAGGAGTGGGAGAGGGATGGATTGGGAGTTTGGGATTAGCAGGTGCAAACTATTATATTAATATATAGAATAGATAACAGGTCCTACTATACATAATACAGGGAACTGTATTCAATATCTAGTAATAAAGCATAATGGAAAAGAGTATGAAAAAGAATATGTGTGATAACTGAATCACTTTGCTGGACAGTAAGAACTGACACAACATTGTAAATCAACTATACATCAATAGAATAAATTTAAAAACAAAAAACAGGGCTTCCCAGGTGGCTCAGTGGTAAAGAATCCTCCTGCCAATACAGAAGACTCCAGTTCAAGCCCTGGTCTGGGGCAATCCCACATACTGTTGAGTAACTAAGCCCGTGTGCCGCAACTACTGAGCCTGTGCCCTAGGGCCCATGTTCCACAGCACGAGAGTAGCCCCTGCTCACCACAACTAGAGAAAAACCCTCACAGCAATGAAGACCCAGCACAGATCAAATAAATAAATAAAATTATTTTAAAATAAATAAAAATAAGAAAAAGCACTGTGCATGATAAATTCCATCTCAGAGTCTGCTTCCCTGGGAATCCTATTTGTGGCAGTCTGATGTCACAAATTTGGAAAACTCAGCAGTGGCCACAGGACTGGAAAAGGTCAGTTTTCATTCCAATCCCAAAGAAAGGCAATGCCAAAGAAGGCTCAAACTACCGCACAATTGCATTCATCTCACACACTAGTAAAGTAATGCTCAAAATTCTCCAAGCCAGGCTTCAGCAATACGTGAACTGTAAACTTCCAGATGTTCAAGCTGGTTTTAGAAAAGGCAGAGGAACCAGAGATCAAATTGCCAACATCCGCTGGATCATGGAAAAAGCAAGAGAGTTCCAGAAAAACATCTATTTCTGCTTTATTGACTATGCCAAAGCCTTTGACTGTGTGGATCACAATAAACTGTGGAAAATTCTGAGACAGATGGGAATACCAGACCACCTGACCTGCCTCTTGAGAAATCTGTATGCAGGTCAGGAAGCAACAGTTAGAACTGGACATGGAACAGCAGACTGGTTCCAAATAGGAAAAGGAGTACGTTAAGGCTGTGTATTGTCACTCTGCTTATTTAACTTATATGCAGAGTACATCATGAGAAACGCAGGGCTGGAAGAAGAACAAGGTAGAATCAAGATTGCCGGGAAAAATATCAATAACCTCCACCCTTATGGCAGAAAGTGAAGAGGAACTCAAAAGCCTCTTGATGAAAGTGAAAGAGGAGAGTGAAAAAGTTGGCTTCAAGCTCAACATTCAGAAAACGAAGATCATGGCATCTGGTCCCATCACTTCATGGGAAATAGATGGGGAAACACTGGAAACAGTGTCAGGCTTTATTTTTGGGGGCTCCAAAATCACTGCAGATGATGACTGCAGCCATGAAATTAAAAGACGCTTACTCCTTGGAAGGAAAGTTAGGACCAACCTAGATAGCATATTAAAAAGCGGAGACATTACTTTGCCAACAAAGGTCCATCTAGTCAAGGCTATGGTTTTTCCAGTGGTCATGTATGGATGTGAGAGTTGGACTGTGAAAACAGCCAAAATTCTTCAGCTGAGCGCTGAAGAATTGATGCTTTTGAACTGTGGTGTTGGAGAAGACTCTTGAGAGTCCGTTGGACTGCAAGGAGATCCAACCAGTCCATTGTAAAGGAGATCAGTCCTGGGTGTTCATTGAAAAGACTGATGCTGAAGCTGAAACTCCAATACTTTGGCCCCCTTATGTGAAGAGTTGACTCATTGGAAAAGACTCTGATTCTGGGAGGGATTGGGGGCAGGAGGAGAAGGGGATGACAGAGAATGAGATGGCTAGATAGCATCACCAACTTGATGGACATGAGTTTGAGTGAACTCCGGGAGTCGGTGATGGACAAGGAGGCCTGGCGTGCTGCAATTCATGGGGTCGCAAAGAGTCGGACACAACTGAGCGATTGAACTGAACTGAACTGAACTGATGGGCTGGATTGTATCCCACTCTAAAATTCATATGTTGAGGTCCTTACCTCCAGTAGCTCAGAAGGTGATCTTTCTTAGAGATAAAGTCTCTAAGCAGGGTTAAAGCAAGGTCATTAGGGTGGGCCCTCATCCCCTGGGATTCTTATGAAAAGGAGAAACTTGGACATATCTGATTTGTGGGAACACGTACAAAGTTCTCTTGCAGAGTTTGGCATTACAAGAGAAGGAAGTATGGGGACTTCCCTGGAGGTCCAGCAGTTAAGATTCCATGCTTTCACTGTTGGGGATGCAGATTCAATCCCTGGCTGGGAAGTTGGGGAACTAAGATCCCGCATGTCTCACAGCACAGCCAAAAAAACAGAGGACAATAACAGCAAGAGAAGGAAGTATGGGCAAACACAGAAATCTGTTTCCTTTTATAAGGACTGAAGTGCACATAGGAGACTTTCTTTGGTCACATTTCACTTCTGGTCCTGGGCGTCTTTAACGGCCAGTGGAACACAACATGGTGGGAGGGAACTCTGCTTCCATTCACAATGCTTTAGCAAACAGGTTGCTCATATGAACTCAATGATGAATCACCTGAAATGACTCATTTATGTAATTTTGAGAAGAGATTCTGAAGATTTCTTTAATTCCAAAATGTTCTCTTGCAGTGGAAAACAACGTGATTGACCTCATTCTCCATCTTGCCAGAAAATAGGATTAGTGTTTACCTCAGAACAGTACTATGAGGCTTAATGTTTCAGAGGAGGTTTTTGATGAGTGGTATTTAAGAAATTCAACCTGTTTGAGCTGCAACTGAGGTTAACTGTTTTCTTGTTTAGCTAAACAGGAATTCTATTTTGTTCTTCCTTTAGTACTAGTCTGAGTGCCTGGTACTCCCTCAGAGGCCAATAGTCCTGGCCCTCTCACCTTCTGAAGGTGATAATGAGGCTTCCTGAAGTCATAGCCAGGCAGGTCACTGCCCCTCTGCCCCTTGCGTGGTTGCCACTGGAGGGTATGCCTTTCCTGCTCTGGGGTCCTGAGCCCTTTTTCCACAAGGAACACTTTCCATACCCAGGAGGGTCACTTAGGGCTGAGCAGCTTCAGAAAGGCAATTAACATTAAGTGGGAAAGCAGTCCAGTCTTAAAAACTTGGCAGCTAGCGGACTGCAGCTCAGATCACACATCTAAACATTGGGAGTAGGGAACAATGAAAAGGAACAATTGCTTAGCGGACATTGAAAACCTATTTTCCTAAGGCTACAATCATGTCTCTTTCTTTTAACTCCAAGATAAAGGACACGGTTGAAGCTCTTCTCAGAAAGCAGGTGGGACTGAGGAGATTTATTTGTGACTTACTGGAATCACAAACAGAAGCTTTTATTGTTGATAGCTAGGCTGGGTGGCTGCCAGGAGACACATCACAGAGAAGCTGGGCTGCCAAGTCCTGACACACACAGAGAGCTGACCTAGTCTTTTTTTATGCTGACTGCCTACTCAGAAATTATATCAGAGAACGGTATTGAAAGACCCAGTGATTTAAGACAATTATGGAGACTTTAGAGCAATCCTAATTCTAAGGGACCATTTAAAGGCAAGTGGTGAAGCGATATAATCATTAGCTTTATGCACAACCCCTGTTCAGTTTCTGTAGAGAAACTGCCCTGAGACAGCTCTACATGGCCAGACATTCAGCACCATCATCTTCCTCCTCCTTGGAAACTACAGATTTAAGTTCAAACTTTCAGCAAATGCCTCCTAGAAACCTCCAGGGGAAAACATTTTAACCAGTAATTACAGGCTAGGGAATATTTTTCAGATTCTGAAATGTAAGTCAGAGGGAGAAAGGGACAGTGTGTGCATGCTGAGAGGTTTGGGAAAGAAGAAAGAGAGCAGGGGAGGGGAGAGAAAGATCAAATTTTTAGGTGAAGAGTAAAAGCAGAGACATTACTTTGTCAACAAAGATCCGTCTAGTCAAGGTTATGGTTTTTCCAGTGGTCATGTATGGATGTGAGAGTTGGACTATAAAGAAAGCTGAGTGTCAAAGAATTGATGCTTTTGAACTGTGGTGTTAGAGAAGACTCTTGAGAGTCACTTGGACTGCAAGGAGATCCAACCAGTCCACTCTAAAGGAAATCAGTCCTGGGTGTTCATTGGAAGGACTGATGTTGAAGCTGAAACTCTGTTATTTTGGCCACCTGATGCGAAGAGCTGACTCATTTGAAAAGACCCTGATGTTGCGAAAGATTGAAGGCAGGAGGAGAAGGGGACGACAGAAGATGAGATGGTTGGATGGCATCACCGACTCAATGGACATGAGTTTGGGTAAACTCCAGGTGTTGGTGATGGACAGGGAGGCCTGGTGTGCTGCGGTTCATGGGGTCACAAAGAGTCAGACATGACTGAGCGACTGAACTGAACTGAACCTACAATATGGGCTTCCCTGGTGGCTCAGCAGTAAAGAATCTGCTTGCCAATGCAGGAGATGTGGGTTGATCCCTGGGTCAGAAAGATCCCCTGGAGGGGAAATCTTGTCTGGGAAATCCCACGGACAGAGGAGTCTGGCCAGCTGTAGTCCATGGGGTCGCAAAAGAGTTGGACAGGACTTAGTGACTAAACAACGGCAAATCTACAATGTGGAGTAAGACATAGGTCTTCTTAGACACAAAGAATCCTAAGATTGTGGGGCTAGAAAGAGCTCTAGAGATGATTTTCCTGTCCCTAACTGGTCATTTTACTAATGAGGAAAAGTGGAGTGACCTGTCCAAATAGGAAGTGCCAAGTGGTGGCACAACAGGGCTGGAAGGCAGCTGCTCACTCTTGTCACAAAACCCTAACTTCCCATCCATCTGTGTTTGCTTTCCACCTTGCCTGACAGCTCTGGCCCCTCATCCATCAGCGGTTTTATACAAAGGGCACAGTTAGCAGGTGGGATTCTGACTCAGTACAATTACCTTCCAGCCTGTCTTATATCATCTCATTCTAAAATAAGTAAATGAATTGTTTTTCCACCAGCTCTTATTTTCTTAATATTTCATTTGGAAGATATGACACTTAAGTATAAAAGAAGAGGAATAGCCCTAAAGGATATTTTCACAAAGCAATTCACATTCTATGATCTTTTATTATGGTATGGATCCACACATGTCTCACACTTGTAGTATCATCTGCTGCAGGCTCATGTCCCCTCCCCCACCTGCAAAAAGTTTGTTCTTTGTAGTAACCTGAGTCCCAAGGATTTTACCAGGATGCAGTCCAGGGACCGCAAAGAACTTAAGGTATTGGCTCTTCCAGATAAACTGATTGAAACCATTTAATTTGTAGAACACTGGGGGAGGGGCATGCTTGGTAATGGGTATAATATAAAACATAATAATAGTGTTTGTCTAGAGCTCAGCCTTGGGTCTTTAATTAGCTTCTTCTTACCTTTATTATCATCTTGTACTCTACTAGACATACTGTCGCCTCAACTACCAACAGGCCAATACAGTAATGTATGTTTATTTCTTTGAGGTACACACAGTCAAAAACAAGAATGACACAAATGGGGGCTATTTAGTTTGGATTCTTAGCTGATGGCTGGTACCTAGCACCCAGAATCCTCCAGGCATTTGAGTTTTAGCTTGTCATCCAATGCTTATTCCCTATTTCCTTATAGAGGAAGGGAGGTAATCCTCTTGCTTTCCTCACCTGGTCTCCAGGACCTAGGTGAGGGCATATATGGGGAAACGATGAGATAGTCTTCAAAACTGGAGAAGTGAAACTGTCCATATAAATGTTTTAAAATGATTAATGTCTGTATAAATACACCCTTTTGCCTCAACACAAGAATTTCTGATTCTTTTAGGAATCTAAAAGAAATGTATGGGACTTCGCTAGCGGTCCAGTGGTTAAGACACCGTGCTTCCGCTGCAGGGGGTCCAACTTTGATCCCCAACCAGGGAACTGAGATTTCACATGTCACCTGGCCGAAAAATAAAAGAAAATAAAAAGAAGAAATTTACATATGAACAACTAAGTCAGCAAAAATTAATTTTTAGGCATCTACCTAAAGAATCTGCCTGCCAATGAAGATCCCCTGGAGAAGGAAATGCAGCCCACTCCAGTATTCTTGCCTGGGAAACCCCCTGGACAGAGGGGCCTGGTGGGCTACCATCCATGGGGTCGCAAAGAGTTGGACATGACTGAGCATGCACTCAGTGACGCAGTGACTCAATGTTCAGTGATACGCCTAGTAGCATGGAGGTTAATAGTAATAGATGATGTTTACTGAGTTCTTACAGCGTGCCAAGCATCAGCTGAGCATTAGCATGTGAGCTGCCTCATTTACCCTTATAGCCACACCTATGAGATAGGTCCCGTTACCATGTCCATCTTAAACATTAGGTACTAAGGTACAGAGAAGGTAGTCATTTGCCCAGTGTCATACAGCTGGCAAGTGGGACAACCAGGATTTGAGCATAGTTTGATTCCAGAATTTATGATCTTAAGGAACTATACGGCTTCCCTGGTGGCTCAGAGGTTAAAACGTCTGCCTGCAATGTGGGAGACCTGGGTTCGATCCCTGGGTCGGGAAGATCCGCTGGAGAATGAAATGGCAACCCACTCCAGTATTCTTGCCTGGAGAATCCCATGGACAGAGGAGCCTGGTGGGCTACAGTCCACGGGGTCGCAAAGAGTCGGACACGACTGAGCGACTTCACTTCACTTCACTTAAGGAACTATACATCATGATTCCCACCTTCAGTAAATTTATAGTCTAGTTGGGTGAAACATGTCTAACACATTAAAATGATTGTAAATTATGTTAGATGCACATATATAATCAAGTGCTAAATTAGATGCTATCAACTGTGAATGCTTCAGAAGTTCAGGAGGCACAGGGAGCCATGGATAAGGCAGGCAGGGTTTCTTGAAGCTGAGCCTTGAGTTGTCTCTGAAATGTGTGCAGAGAAAAGACCACCTTAGGCAAGAAGGAGGCAAAAGAGCTGGAAGCAAGAGTGAGCAAGACCTGTGCAGGAAGAGGAAGCACTCAGCCTGACCACAGCTGTGTGGGGCTGAAGGGAGGGGCTGGACTGGCTATGAAGTCCTTTAAAGCAGAGCAGAGTTTAGGCTTGTGTAGCAGCAGGGAGGGAGTCATTAAAGGCTCTGGATCAATAAAGCAATGTGGGGACATCCCATTAGAAAAGGAAAGTTTAAGGAAGATGTGCTTGGCAGGGTATAGAAGACCCCTCTTATTAAAATCCACCAATTGAAGATTGACATAAAGCTTAGAAAAAGATGTTTGAAATTACTCTAAATTGTTACCCATTCTTGTTCTCAAGTTCACTGTTTATTCTGTATAATCTTTATGATATATTTTTATCCTTATTTCACATGAACAAGTCCTACCAATTCGATCTTTACAATACTTTTCAAAGTTGTCCATTTCTCTATGCTTCCTTGCCATTACTTTAGTTTGGCTACCATCTTAAGAGAGAAGGGAAGCATCAGAGAAGCCTTCCTGGAAGAGATGACATTTTTCCAGAGTTCTGAATATTTAGTAAGAATTAGCCAGGTATGAAGGAAAGAAAAGCAAAAGAGTTCCAGAAAAACATCTATTTCTGCTTTATTGACCATGCCAAAGCCTTTGACTGTGTGGATCAAAATAAACTGTGGAAAATTCTAAAAGAGATGGGAATACCAGACCACCTGACCTGCCTCTTGAGAAATCTATATGCAGGTCAGGAAGCAACAGTTAGAAGTGGACATGGAACAGCAGACTGGTTCCAAATAGGAAAAGGAGTACGTCAAGGCTGTGTATTGTCACCCTGCTTATTTAACTTCTATGCAGAGTACATCATGAGAAACACTGGGCTGGAAGAAGCACAAGCTGGAATCAAGATTGCCGGGAAAAATATCAATAACCTCAGATATGCAGATGGCACCACCCTTATGGCAGAAAGTGAAGAGGAACTAAACAGCCTCTTGATGAAAATGAAAGAGGAGAGTGAAAAAGTTGGCTTCAAGCTCAACATTCAGAAAACGAAGATCATGGCATCTGGTCCCATCACTTCATGGGAAATAGATGGGGAAACACTGGAAACAGTGTCAGGCTTTATTTTTTGGGGCTCCAAAATCACTGCAGATGGTGACTGCAGCCATGAAATTAAAAGACGCTTACTCCTTGGAGGGAAAGTTATGACCAACTAGATAGCATATTAAAAAGCAGACATTACTTTGCCGGCTAAGGTCCATCTAGTCAAGGCTATGGTTTTTCTAGTGGTCATGTATGGATGTGAGACTTGGACTGTGAAGAAAGCCGAGCGCCAGAAAATTGATGCTTTTGAACTGTGGTGTTGGAGAAGACTCTTGAGAGTCCCTTGGACTGCAAGGAGATCCAACCAGTCCATCGTCATCCTAAAGGAGAGTAGTCTCCTGGATGTTCACTGGAAGGACTGATGCTGAGGTTGGAACTCCAATACTTTGGCCACCTCATGCAAAGAGTTGACTCATTGGAAAAGACCCTGATGCTGGGAGGGATTGGGGGCAGGAGGGGAAGTGGATGACAGAGGATGAAATGGCTGGATGGCATCACCAACTCAATGGACGTGAGTTTGAGTGAACTCTGGGAGATGGTGATGGACAGACAGGGAGGCCTGGCGTGCTGGTCGCAAAGAGTCGGACACGACTGAGCAACTGAACTGAACTGAACTGAAGGAAGGAGGTAGGAATGGGATGGGATTGAGAAAATGGGAACAAGATGGAGGGGGAGAAGGGAATAGTAATGGGCAGAAGAAAGCAAAAAACAAAGTAACAGACACAGAATTTAGTGCTAGACCTCAGGTGATGCAATAAGAAAAATTAAAGGTGGTGCTTAGTGACAGGGATCACTAGTGGGTCGTGAGGGCCCAAAGATTTCAGGCTGGAAGGCTGATGACCTTGTTATGTGGTATCGAAACATTTGATCAAGATGTCACTTCTTAGGACTTCCGTGGTAGTCCAATGGTTAAGAGTCCACCTGCCCACGCAGGGGACACAGGTTTGTTCTCTGGTCCGTGAGGCAACTAAGCCCACATGCCACAACTACTAAAGCCTGTGTGACCCAGAGCACATGCTCCACAGCAAGAGAAGCCCCTGCAATGAGAAGCCCATGCACCGAAAGGAGAGAGTAGCCCCTGCCCCCTGCTCGAAACTAGAGAGAAGGTCTGCACATAGCACAAAGACCCAGTACAGCCAAAAATAAGTAAATACATAAATTTCTTTTTAAAAGTCACCTCTTACACCCTGAAGACAGACCGCCTCCAGTGTGGGGGATACAAAGGGCCCTTGAAGAGATGATGTATGAGCCAGGCCTTAAACACACAATTTGGCCTTCTCAGTGGAGGGAACAGTCTTGGCAAAGGCACCATGTCTGGTGGCAAGAACAAGGATCCTAAATGCCAGACTAAGCTCTGGGAAGATTAATCTCTTTGAGGGTATGGGGTGCTGGGAAAGATACCTAAGTAGGGATAAACTAAAGGATAAGATCCATTTGGAAACTATGTATTATTTTAGAGATATGTTGAAAAATAAAGTAAACAATTTAAATTATCTTTCAGAATCCAGTGAGAAGTTAGTGCTAGATTTTTTAAAAACAGTCTTCAGTTCAGTTCAGTCGTTCAGTCGTGTCTGACTTTTTGCGACCCCATGAATCACAGCACGCCAGGCCTCCCTGTCCATCACCAATTCCTGGAGTTCACACAGACTCACGTCCATCGAGTCAGTGATGCCATCCAGCCATCTCATCCTCTGTCGTCCCCTTCTCCTCCTGCCCCCAATCCCTCCCAGCATCAGAGTCTTTTCCAATGAGTCAACCCTTTGCATGAGGTGGCCAAAGTACTGGAGTTTCAGCTTTAGCATCATTCCTTCCAAAGAAGTCCCAGGGCTGATCTCCTTCAGAATGGACTGGTTGTATCTCCTTGCAGTCCAAGGGACTCTCAAGAGTCTTCTCCAACACCACAGTTCAAAAGCATCAATTCTTCGGCGCTCAGCCTTCTTCACAGTCCAACTCTCACATCCATACATGACCACAGGAAAAACCATAGCCTTGACTAGACGGACCTTAGTTGGCAAGGTAATATCTCTGCTTTTGAATATACTATCTAGATTGGTCATAACTTTTCTTCCAAGGAGTAAACGTCTTTTAATTTCATGGCTGCAATTACCATCTGCAGTGATTTTGGAGCCCCAAAAAATAAAGTCTGACACTGTTTCCACTGTTTTCCCATGTATTTCCCATGAAGTGATCTTATTGGGATATAATTCATATACCATACAATTCATATTTTGAAAGCGTACAATTCAGTGGTTTTTTAAATATATTCACAGGGTAACACAAACATTGCCACAATTAATTTTAGAACACTTTTCACCACCTCCCCAAAGAAGCCCGTTTCTAACCTTTCTGCCAGCTCCTGGTAATTTACTAGCTTACTCCTATCAGTGTGGGGTTGTTTACTTTGAACATTTCATATAAAAGGATTCAGAGAATATGTGATCTTTTGTGACTGACTTCTTTTATAAATGCTAGATTTTTCATGATTTGTTATTAAATAACCAGTGGTTATACATTTTCAATTGTATTAGGAAGTAATAATAGTAAATATTCAGAAAACAGTCAGTGGGGCAGGACAGTAGTGTAAGGATAAATACTCCAGGCCAGGAATCAGGAGGTTTGAGTTCTTGTCTTTTTTCTGTTCTTAACCAGGTGTGTGATCACGAGAAAGGCAGCACCTCTCTGGGCCCCAGGTCACTATCTGTAAGATAAGAGGAATGGGATTAGAACAGCCATTCTTAACCTTTAACATACAGTAGAATTGCATGTGAAGCTTTTTGAAAAATAAGCAATCCTGGGATCTCATCCCAAGATATTTCAAAAGCTTCTAAGGTGAGTTTGTTGCTTGACAGGCATTAGGAATTTCAGGGCTTACATGTTCTTTAGGTTTTCTTCTAGATCTGGCATCCTATGAGGAAAATTTATTTACCAGTGCATTTTGCCTAGACCTATGCCTGTGGCTTTTGGTGAAGTCCCTCTGTCTGTGGTCAGTGATTACATCAAATGTGAGGTCCTTGTGATGATGCTCTGGATGCAGCAGTTGCTGGTGGCAGTGGTCCTGGGCGCCTGACTTGAACTCATTGTGAGTCATAGTAGTAACCAAGAGCAATTTGCCTTCCCAAATACTTCCCTCTCTACCGAGGACAGAAATAACTGAAAATAAGGAACAAGCTATGTGAGTAAATAGCATACTTATGGTGTATTGCTAAGCACTGAAATCTGTGAATGTGTGTGTGTGTGAGAGAGAGACAGAGGGAGAGAGAGGCAGATGGAGAGAGAATGCTTGATGTTTTAAAAGCTCATTTCCCCCTAGACAGCTGGTCAAATTCCTAACTTGTGAGGCTACTTTAAACAAGATGGGAAGAGATACTGAACACTTTTAGGGGAAGTCTTGAGTTCCGTACTTTCTGTTTACAAGAAAAATGTAGACATTTGACCTTCTCCTTGAGTATTAGCAGTTCGTCACTCCCATTCCTTTCTCTCTCTCTTCAGCTGCCAAACTCCTTCTTAAAGTGGGAGAAGGCGAAGCTAAAATTATAAGCCTGGCCTCTACTTAAGAAAAAGTAGAGAAAGAAACCTCACAAATGTAAATGAATTAACACTCACTATTACCTAATATGCAGTGTTCAAAACAGCCAGGGGGAAGTTGCTTGCTTCCTGATTTAGTTTAGTTACGAAATCAGTCTTCAGCGCGTGGTTTTGAGGCCATCTTCTGTGCGTGTGTGCTGTCACTTCAGTCTTGGCTGACTCTTTGTGACCCCATGGACTGTAGCCCGCAAGGCTCCTCTGTCCATAGAATTCTCCAGGCCAGAATACTGGGGTGGGTAGCCTTTCCCTTCTCCAGGGAATCTTCCCAACCCAGGGATTGAATCCAGGTCTCCCTCATTGCGGGTGGATTCTTTACCAGCTGAGCCCCAAGGGAAGCCCAAGAATACTGGAGTGGATAGCTTATCTCTTCTCCAGCTGATCTTCTGACCCAGGAATTGAGCCGGGGTCTCTTGCATTGCAGGTGGATTCTTTACCAACTGAGCTATCAGGGAAGCCCTTAAATCTCATAAAAGTCTTACATTATTTTTGTGAAACTATTTGACATTAATGTAATTCCAATAGCACTCTGACATATATATTCATAAGAAGTGACACATAAGTCTACCTTATTTTAATAACTATATAACATTCTATTCTCTGAATAGAATTTTATTAGCTAGTCCCGATTGATATTGCAAATAATGTTCAGATAGACATGCTTTGTACACTTACCTAGTTATTTCCCTAGGATGCATTTCTAAAAGCAGAGAATGATTACCTGTATTACTGGTATAATGCAGCAAGCTTTCCTCTCCCTGGGTTTTCATGTGATAAATGGGCTGTAAACCTTTATTTCCAGTTCAGTGATGATCTTTTCCTTTCTCTTATTCATTTTTTTTTTTTAGTGGAGTAAAACATACAGCATAAAGTTAACTATTTTAACTATCTTTCTGTGCACAGTTCAATGACATTAAGTGTATTCACATGGCTGTGAATACATCACGGTTATCCATCTCCAGAAGGATGATCAAATTGCACTGTAGAAGTGAGTAACAGCTGCTCCTCACAACTTATTTATCTATGAAACATACATTTGTTGAATAGTCTCATTTGTCAAGTAGTGTACTTGTTACCCATAAATAATAGTGAAGGTGGTTTTGTTGCAAATGACAGAAAACCCAACACAAACTGACAAGCAATAGTTTTCTTTCCAAACATAGCTGAACTCAATTCTGTTTCCATCACCAAGATTTTGTTTCTCTCTCTTTCTCTTGGTTGTCATCTCTCCAACTAGTGCCTTTATTTTCAAACAGATTTATCTCTTGTGGTATGAAAATGACTGTAGCCCTGCGCCCTACTGACCATGTGTGGAAGAAAGAGGGAGAGAAAGAAAAGAATTCCTTTTCTAGTAACTGAAGAAAGTCCTGAGATTTACTATGAATGGAAAGACTCAGAGCACATGGCTCCCCTAAACCAGTTAGGCCACTGGAAACAGGACAATAACTGGCTGATTTAGGCCTGTGTCTTTTCCTCTACCCTGGGACAGGGTGTTGGGGAAGCCCCATCCAGATCACAAACCTCGAGAGCAGAGAATTCAGGAAGAAAATCAAGCCTGTTGCCAAAAGAACAGGAAGGGACACTGTGGTGACAAAAATAATGGCCACTTCCATCCAGGAGTAGAGCGAACATGTCATAGAAGAAACCATGCCACACATCACATAAATGTACTTAAAGAAGAGAGGACGTGAAGTTTTGTTCAGTATGGTGGTAGTTTAGTCGCTCAGTCGTGTCCAACTCTTGTGGCCCTGTGGTTCCTTTGCCAGGCTCTTCTGTCCATGGGATTCTCCAAGCAAGAATACTGAAGTGGCTTGCCATTTCCTTCTCCAGGGATCTTCCCAACCCAGGCATCGAACCCAGTCTCCTGCATTGCAGACAGATTCTTTACTGACTGAGTTACAAGGGAAGCCCTTTGTTAAGTACATCAGTTTTTAAAAAGCATATATAATGCCTTGTACTGTACTGAGTACTGATGCTATAATATGTTAAAAAAAAAATTCAGCCTTGGCCAGCAGGAAATTTATATTCTAATGAGGAAACAGACATATAAATAAGTCTAATAGGCTGAGTGTCAGGAGAGGTGGGCTTGCTGCAGAAGCCCAGACAGGGCACCCACAGCCTGAGAACCCAGGAAAGTCTTCCTAGAATAAATGACACCTGAGCTGAATCTTGCTATATGACATGAAGAAGGTGGAAAGAGACTTTAGGGTAAAGAAAACTGAATGAAATGGTTAGAGGGGAATTATAAATGGTTCAATATCCCACAACTAACATCTGTGGAATGTTACTATATGCTAGATACTTCTCAGCCCTTTTCCTATAATATTTCATATAATTGATATATTCAGAGAATATCAAATAACCTAGCATCCTAGAAGGAAGGTGCATGAGAAGAAAAATAAAACATAGCAAAAACAAGCAAACAAACACCCAAAGATCAGGCTGATAAAAACAGGTTGGAATCAGATTATGGAAGGGCTTTCAATATCTGTATTAAACCTAATTCAGTAGGTATTAGGAGCTAATGAAAATTTTAGGGCAAGGGTTTGACCTGACCAAAGCTATACTTTATAAACATTTTCCAGATTCAATACGTCCAAGATGGCAGAGAGCAGAAAGAATTATATATGGACGACTGTTGAAGAGGTTGCAAAAGTATGCCAACCAGAGGTCAAGAGTCCCCTTCTGCCCCTGTGACTCTCAGACACTGCTGATCTTCTTGAAAATGCTCTTCCTAATGCTATCTAAAATCTTTGCTTTATTGGACCAACCCTACATTCTTAATCTCTACAGAAAATACCCTTCTCTTCCTTGCCTTAACTAAAAGTTGTTTTTTGTTTTGTTTTGTTTTCTTCTCTCAAGAATTCACTTCTACTGACCCCCTTGAGCAGAGGTAATTGATCATCCCACTGGACTAGAACTAATCCATTTAAAAACCATTTCTAGCCACTTCCCTCTTCCCATGAGGACCATCCAACCCTCCCCCTCATCTTCCAGGCTTCACTTATTCTCCCCTCTTCAAATTATACTCTACTGAATGTTCTTTGGCAATTATCATCTAGATGCTAAATCCAATGGGTTTCATGTTTTTAACTTGGGACATTTGATTCTATTGACCCACTGTTTCTTCACAGATTCTCTAGAAATTATTTTTCCCTGTTTCTCCTCATATGCCTCTGGCCATTCTTCTCAATCTCTTTTGCAAGTTCTTCCTATCCCCACTTCTTAAACGTAAGTATGCCTTGGGCTTCTTCCTCCGCCATCTTCCCTTCTCACCTGCCACGCTCCTTCAATGCTTTGAATCATCACCCACGTGCTAGTGAGCTGACAGCTCACAAATCCACACCACCCACCCCAGGTGCTCTCCTAAGCTTTAAAGATCTATGTGTCCAATTGTTTACTACACAGCACTAAGTTGATGTTTCACTGAAAGTCCAATTCTGCATCCCTGAAAGAGTAAACTCTTTCCTATCTCCCCACCCACCCAAGCAAAAAACTGGGAATCACTGCAGTTCTTCAGTTTCACTAACCACTTATAATCAGTCACTGAGTACTGTTCATTCTGCCTGTTTGATATCTCTCATAGCTCTCTTCTCTCCATTCTCATTATAATTTCTTTAATTTAGCACCCATTGTTTATTTGCCAAATTGTGTCCAACTCTTTTGTGACCCCCCATGGATGGTAGGTAGCCTGCCAACCTCCTCTGTCCGTGGGATTTTCCAGGCAAGAATACTGGAGTGGGTTGCCATTTCCATCTTCAGGGGATCTTCCCAACCCAAAGATCAAACCCGCATCTGCATTGGCAGGTGGGTTCTTTACCACTGGGCCACCTGGGAAGCCTTAGCATATTATCATGATCCTTTACCAAAATGTTAGCTCTTTTTTTTGAAGATTTTCAGCTATAAATGGAGTGTAATAAAACCCTACATATCCATCATCTGAGCTGAATAATTATTAACTTTCTGCCGTAGCTACTTCATCTATTATTTCTACCATGTTTTAGAGCAAATCCAGACACCATGATCTGTCACTCATAAACATTTCAGTATGCTGTTGTGTTATACTACCACAGTAGCATTTTCACACCTAACCAAGTTAACAAGATGCCTTAATATTATCTAATACTATGTTTTTCTTCCAGATGTTCTGTTTGGAGCTGGCCTGTTTGAATCAAGATCCAGACAAGGTCCACACACTGCATGAAGTTGAAGCCTCTTGGAAAGTAAAACAGTTCCCCCTCCTTGGTCCTTCCCACTGAAATATTTTTAAAATTAATTAATTTTTTGACCACACCTTGTGGTTTGCAGGATCTTAGTCTCTCCACGAGGAAGTGAACCTGGCCGCCTGCAGTGGAAGTGTGGAGTCTTAACCACTGGACCACCAGGGAGTTCCCCCTCCTGGCTCTTTAAAGAGATTGAATTAGCTGTCTTGTCTCGCCTAAATTTTTGCATTGTCTTTCTGTCTTGGGTCTTGCTTCTTCCTACCTCTTCCCATTCTATCTTCTACGCTGCCGTCAGAGCCATCTTTCAAAACCACAGTTTGGATCACGTTACTCCCCTGTTTGAAACTCTTCAAAGGTCCCCATGAGCTGCCACAGTAAAATCTAAACTTCTTCATTTGTCATATAATGTTTTCACTGATCTCTACCTAAATTTCCAGTTTAGTGCGATGCTTCCTCATACTAAGCAGACCAAAAAACCCCCGCCCCCCTCCCCCCCTGCCCCCCACCAAGCACCAGACTCACTGTCTATCCGAATGCCATGCACTCGCCTCACTCCACCTGGAAAATAAGCTTCATTTCCCAAAGCTCAGCTCAAGTATTACCTGTTCCATGACATTTTTCTGATTCCTTAAACCCCCACCAAGGTAAATTGACCATCTCCTCTTCCATCCTGGTTCCCACCGTGCTCCACCGCGCCTAAGCAATTTACACTTCTGGTTCTTTCTAAAGCTCCTTGAGGCTGGGTCCTACTCATTGTAGTAGTCTTATCAGCTTTCAGGGGATTAGCAAAACATGGGCTTTTATTAAAAGGTTGTAAGTGAATGAATGATAAATGAAGGGATTTACATTCCAACCTAGAAACACTAGATTTGTTCCAAGAAGAAATTCCTGACAGTCTCTACTGTGCACAGTTCTCAAGGCTGTAGGCACAGCCAGGCTTAGGTCAAAGACAGGCCCACTCCTATTTGAGAGCAGGGCCCCAGACCTCAGCCTATTGAGTGTCAGCTTGGGCCACTGTGAGAGGCAGGTGGCGTTGGGTGACTCAGGTTCTATTACAAGACCATTGGGTTGGTTCTTAGTAAAGGGACGCATTTCTGAAAACATAGCTCTTGGGTGAGGGGAATTTCTTCCTTGGAGAAAGCAAGTTGCTTTCCTGGCCAATAAAGCTTCTTATCAAGCATAGGCTAAACCAGGAAAAGGCATGTTAGTGACAAAGCTGATTAGCAAGCTATTGTTCTGCACCATGTGTTTAAAGCCTGTGAACTAATTTCATAACACTACGCCTGTTGCCTCCTTCTTTCAGCCTGTGTTTTTCAGTCTTCCAAAGAAAGATACTAGACTAGATGATCTCTTAGATTCTTTCCAGTCGTAAAATTTTATTATCTAATTCTTATATAATACCAGTGTAACATGATATGATAAAGGTTCAAGAATTATCGATGGCATTTTACAGATACAGAAACTGAAGGCAGGGGGTGAGGGATTTGCTTCAGAAGCATGGACGCAGTGCCAGGGCCTGAATCCTTCTAGAGCTCTGTCTCATGAAGCAATGAGTATTTGCTGCTCCTGGGTAGAACTGCAGTGTCTTTCCCTTTAGTAAGCTGGTCTGTTTTCCCCCCAGGCCTGCAGGAGAAAAAAAAAAAAGAGTATTAATATGAAAGATATAAATTAAATGTTAGTGTACACTTATTCTACTCACACAGCCTATGAGGGTTTGAATCTTACAGTATTGAAAGGAAGAAAAGTCAGCGGTGCTGAGACTGCCAGGGGCCAAGTAAGAAGGAGGCTAGAGGGGAAGGAGAACAGATTTGAGCGGCTGGGGATGCCTTTCTGTGTCTGTGGACTGGGAATGGGGGTGGGGAGCTGACTCCAAGGGCATAAAGACAAGGTTGGCCTCATCTCTTCCTCTCCGTTCTTGGCAATAGCCAGTCTAGCTAGGAAGAGCAATCTGTCAAGTCTAATTAGAGTAGAAGAAAGTGAACAATGAGCGCCCACCTCTAAAATGACAGCCTAGTTTAATGGTGTGGAGGAGCTTGGGAGGGAGGCGTGCTTTGTCTGCTTGGAACTGGTTCCTTTAAATATGAATCCCTTCTGAACTCAAACTGCAAAACAACTTAAACTGGATTCTTACTTACTTCACTAGAAATCTTCAGGTCCCTGCGCCTTTGAACACAGGCACATCCAGCAAAAGCAGATGAGAACCTGGCTCTGTTTCAAAGGTGAGGCTGTAATTGAAAACAGTTAGATCATGCGGCGTGCTGCTGTGGTAGGCAACTGATATTTATTAATGTGTTCATGTTTCTCTTTTGTGCTTAATTACATTGGTGATAGTATTTCTCTTATTATTTTTGCAATCCTTTTTATTATAAGGTTTATAATTGGCTACTCAAATTTCAGAACAGTCTGAAATTTTAGTAGGACCACAAATAAGCTCATTTTAAGATGCAAAAAAAAAAAAAGTGTAATGCATTTTTGGCTTATACTTTGAATGGCCTCTCTGTTCGGATATTGTAGTTTTTGTATCAAAAGTAGGTTTTATAAGAAAAGAATATATTTTATAGATGGAATCAAACAGATATATTCCTTAAAATAAATACATGAATACAGGTTATTTAAGCTTAAAAACTACACATGTGCATAACTATAGCTTCAAGTAATGGAGGCCTATTATTAGCAAATGTTATCTGAAGATTAATGGTTTGTTAATTTAACTCTGCCTCATTGTGGGGCATTCAGACATCTAAAGGTACATAAAGCAATCATTGTCTGAAGTAGAGGAGAGAGAACGGGAAGGAAAGCACAAACACGTTTATAAATGTCAGTCTGCATGACTTTGCTGTTCTTTCCTGAGCATTATTTCATTCACTCCTCAAAGCACCCTCTGAAGTATGTCACTATTATCTTGATAGATAAAGAAACTAGGGCCCTGAGAAATTAGCCTAAGGTTACAAAGAAAGGCAGAGTCAGGCCTTGTACCCAGTCATCTGGCTCCAAGCCTAGTGTACTTCGCAGCCCTGTAGTGCTGGTAGAGTCAGGAAACATTACATTTAAAAAACCATACAACTGATAATGATAATGCCAGCACGAGGAATCTCTTCTAATCTATTGGTCTCTTAGGGACATGAATGAGGTAGTGGATTTTAGTTTGTGTATTTGTATCGTTTACTTTTTGTTGCTCACCTTTCATTTTCTAACAGTATCACTTGTTTCTTTTCTGTCCTTTTTTCTCTTATACACATTAATTTAATAAAAAGATAACAAAGAAGTCTGCCAATACTATGCAGCTTGGCCTGGACCCAGTCCTCTCTCCAGATAAACCTATTATCAATTTGAGGTGTAACCAATTGTTTTCTGTGTGTGTTTGCATAGATGTGTGTATATTCGTATCACACTGTTTCGTATCTAAAACATAAATGGCACCATGGTTGTACTTTTTATTCTACAGCTTGCTCACCTTTCTTTCTTTTTTTAACTTACTATGCCTTGTGGAGATCTTTTCTTAGCCACGTATTTAAATCTAATTCATTCTTTTTGTTACATCACATAGCATTTCCTTTTACTGTTTCCTCTCTACCTTGCCTTAGCTTTTGAAATGGCTTATTCCATAGTGAGTCAACATTTAATTGTATCTGCATTTATGGGACAAGTAGAGACAAGCATAAGCTTTAAGGCTCACTGGAGTGTTAGTAAAAGAGGAAAGAAACATAAGAACTCATACCAACACTCTCAGCGGAGGTGAGATGCTTAGGGCAAGGACAGTGTTATCAGATTTGTTGCCTCTCAGCTAAGAAGTTTAGCATTTACTTTTTAAAAAATCAGCCTGTTCTCAAGAGATATATTCCTTATATATAAGAGACAGTAGCAACATACTTGACAGTGCTATGGGGATTAAATGAGATAACATATAGGAAAGAACATCAAAACCACGCAAACTGAAATGTGTACGTTATGAACCGTGTTTGCTTACTTTCCTCCCTCTCTCCCTCCCACTCCAGATATTATGCTATGAGGCAGCCCCTCAAAGAAGGTAGTAAATGGAACTAGAAGTGTCGTTATTAGATACTCTGGAGCAGAAATGTACTTCAGAGCACGCACCTTGGAGCTGGATCTCTCTCTAGATTCAAGTCCCTGATGTGACTCTCTATTAGTTGTGTGGCTTGAATAATATCTTGTCATATGTAAAATAGCGATAGTAATAATAATAAACCAAGCCTGTTGGGCTGTGGTGAGGTTTCAATGAGATGATTTGTGTGACGTATTTACACAGTTTCTGGTCTAGCAAAGTCAGCTGCCGTGGTCATTATCAGAGAAGCTGCAACATCCCCACTTGCATTTTCTGTCCACAAAGTGCCACTAGCCATTTTCTTCAGATGTGACAAAAAAGGCAGGCCTAATCTCAGGATTAAAGCACAGCCTATATATATATATATATATATATATTTTTTAAGATAGAATTCCCTGAGCACCTACTGTCTAATACCTGCTGGCCACACTGTGCAAAACATAAAGGAAGTGCAAGCAAGACATGGCTCTTGCCCCCAAAGTGCTTATTAGTTGTTAAATTGAAATGCCTTAATGTATGAGCTTAACACTGGAAAGACCTTTGAACCTATCAGATGAAAGGCATTCTGTAATATACTCTCTGGGTAACAGGTAATAACCTAAACACAGGGTAGTATTATGACTATACATGCCCAGTGCTATTTTATCCAATTTTTCTGTTAATTACAAAGGTATATATAATCCTTTAACACCTGCTCATTCGTTTCTTGTCTAGCTTCAGAATCATTTTAGAAGCTTACCTGTAGAACTTGGGCCATCAGATCACGTACTTACACTGGGCTGCTTCCCTGGCTGGAGGTTGTTCTCACTTCCTCGCTTCCTGAATACAAATGTGCAGATATTCTGTTACTCTGGACAAAATACCTGATATTTAGTGAGCACATAAAATCCCTAAAAGTTGGAATTGTCTTAAAGAGCCTGAGGATGCCACTTGAAGGGACCGAAGGTACTTTATTTTGGGAGGAAATGAACCTACAGCATTTCCAAAATATTAGGCTAGTCCTCAGCCCATTAAGCTTCCTCTGACCAACAGAGCCCATTTTCAAACAGAAATTCCAACTGGATATAAAAGGCCACCTCAGCTGTCAAGCACGGAAGCCATGTGTAGCTTTGGTTTAAGAATCAGTCCAGGGAGCAGATGCTCTGAGTGCCTGGGGTGTGGCAGGCCTATTCCTGATACAAGAACAAACATCCTTTCTCTTAATTCCACACGTAAGTCAGAGACAGACAATACTGAATGTCTTTATCTTTAAAGGAGCTATATTAAATCATTCTTATGAGAAAAAGAATCACCTGTAGTATAAAAAAGTGTGACTTCTCAGAGAGCCCTTATTTCTTAGCAGACAAAGGAATATGCTCATTAAATCATACCTGTGAGGAAGAAATTATTAAGAATAGAGTGCACGACATCTATTATTAGGTTGAGAAGGATTCAAAGCACTGTCTCTATTACCCCTTTCTGAAGATGACCTTTTTATTATATTTTTATTTGATAAGGAGGGGCACCTTTTTGAAATTTTTGCCTAGAAACCCAGAATAAAACTTACAGCGTGTTAGAATTGTAATGAGTTTGCCCCTGCATTTCACAGTCAGAGTTCAGGGCTCTGAAAAATATGCTGTCCAAATTTTTATTGGGAATTAACTTTTTTTTGCCTTCCTCTGAGAGATGAAAGCAGCTGGTTATGAGACTTAAGAGAGAGCCTATTTTCCAAGGAAGAACAAAGAGAAAGCAGGCACCCCTCCCCCTCGGAAAAGCCACTTTGCCTTGTCGGAGCCGACTGCCGCTGAGGACTGTGACAGGAGAGGCTCAGAGCTGTGTCCCTGCCGATTGGTTTACTAACGCATGGTTCAGCAGTCCTGGGGATGGGGAGGTGTGTGCCCACACGGTGTTAATGTTATCAGCTGCCCTGTTCCTGCGTCCTCTCCCCAGGGACACTTTGTAACACTGAGGGAGACAGCTCCTCCTTTACTCCTGTTTCTCTGCAGATAAACAATCATCAGGCATGTCTTGGATCCTGTCCCTGACTCAGTCAAGTTACTGTATATCCATTACTCTTCTTTGTACTCCAGACACTGTGCTCTCAGTGTTCCTTTGGTTGGATCCAGATTGTGAAGGCTACAGTAGTCATAAACAGGACTTGGGGGCCCAGCTTTCCTTCTTTCTGGACCCTCATGAAGCTTCTCCTTCAGTCAGGTTCCGAATTTCTGGTGCTAATGCTCAAAAGAGAGGGTCTGCTTTGAACCAGAGCCTATAATAAATGCCTGCAGCTATGCCTTGATGGGAGATGGAAATTTTCATGTCAAGAGAACATCGATCTGATAAACAGCATGACTAATCTAAATAAAATTGTCCACCGATGGGTCTTCACTCCCTTAAAAGAAGACAAAGAGGGGTGTACAACTCTTAGGCTTAATGCACTGAATCTCTGCAAGTAGAAGGGAGGAGAAGGTTATTAGCACACCACCTGGGCAAAGTGAAGGACAGGGCTCTGTAGGGGAAAGCATCAGCTTAATGAAGGGCAACCTAAAACTCTATACAGCATAAAAGGAGGGAGGCTGCGCTTTGGCATCATCTTGCAGGTTAACAGTTCCCAACAATCGCGCTGGGTCAGGAGCAGAAACGCAACCGTCATCTTCTATCCGCGGGCTTCAGCCATAGGGGGAGAAAGGTGGTACCACACTTTTCTCCCAGTGGATGACGATGACGTATTCTAGGCCGATGACTGCGGAGGCTCCTGTCAAATGAGTGAAGAGAAAAAGGAAGTGGGGAGAGGAGGAGGGACTCTAGAAATGAAACTGCAACAACCCTGGAATAAAAATGAGGGGCCATAATGAGAAATGATAAGCACAATCACCTTGAAATTCAACCTTCTGCCCGTTTTTTTCCAATTTGCTTCTGATCACCTCTTTTATTATTTTGTAAATAAAGCAGGGTGGGATAAATGAAAGAGAGCACCTATAGGGTTCTATTTTTCACTCTCCTTTATGAATTGCTTTAAATAACAATTATACCATAATAAAATCCACCATTTTTGGCTTTAGGAAGTGTTAACAACACTGAAGGTCTTTGAAACACCGTATTCCCAAACCACAACGGGCCGCTAAGATTTCTCTTCTCTACAGAAGGACTTATCTGGTTGTGCCCATTACTTTCAGCTTTGTTGGGGAAGGGGCATAACGTGCAGCATCTTGACTGTAAATGTCTGTGGGGAGTAAGTGTCCAGGGAGCCACGCCGCAGCCTCTGGCAAGATCCGAGCTTTTTCTCTTTCGACCAGCAGGCGGCGCTGTTTTCCACGGCCACCGCCCCGCCCGCCTCGAAGGTCACTTCCGCTGCGGCCCAGCGAGGCTCTGCCCTGTCCCTCCTTGTTGGTCTTTTTGAGGCTGCCTTTCTTCACCTAGCACACCTTGCTAGCGTTTCTGAACCACTGTGCTCTTGTGACAGTTTATGCTACTTGAGAGCTTCCTTCCTGAATCATTTGTGAGAGTGGAAATTCTTAAGAAAACAAAACAACCCCCCCGCCCCCAAACCCCGTATTTGGTATTGCGTCATCGCTGATTTTTTTTAAACATCTCAAATGCATTTCAATATAAGTCAAATTAAAAAAGCTTCTGACTCAACAAAGAAGGCAATATATGTTGAAACAGAATGCTTTAAAAAACAAATTCCCCTTCCTGTTTATTCCAGACGCTTCTCCTGGTTTGGAGAGCGGGTCGCGAAAATTCAGCTGCGGCGCCATCTGCTGGAAGCGCCGCGACGCTGCAAGGAGCTTGCCGGGGAAGGAGGAGACGGGTTGCAGGTGAACGTCCGGCCCTTTGCCCAGAGAAAGCTCTGACACCAAGGTAACAGTCAAATGCAGTCCGTTTGTCTAAAAAGAGACCAAATTGACCCTGCAAGAAAATGGCCTCAGTTTTGAGGAGCCCTCCGGCCTAAATGAACTGGCATATGGTATATGGGTGTTAGGAAAACCTGGGGCTTCCCGAAAAGAGGAGGCTTAATTCATTTCATTACCCAGCCCCCAGCCTGCCACGTTCTCAGGTGCAACGCTGAAAACTAAAACCGTATTTTCCATCAGTGCACATGAGGAGGTATAAGGTGCACAAGTCACAATGTATTTGTTCTGTTGAATGGAACTGATTTTGCTGAATGGAAGGAATTTTAAAAGATGAAGAGGGTGACAGAAATTAAATTAATGTGGGAGTGGGGATGTGTTGGAATGTGGCCTTGCCATGGTTTGATACAAGGTCACTAAGGCACACTGCCATTTTCCAAACTCTTAAGTCAGTTCTGATTTACTTGATGATTTTTCTGTTTAGGAGACTGCAGGCTTTTTCCACACCAGGATCTAAACCTATTTGCAAACACATTTATATACATACTCCAAAACAAACCTCAATTTACCATTGCTGGGACCTTTGTTAAAGGCCACAATCAGAAAACTCCTGGGGAAGTGGAAGAAAGCAGGATTTAGAGCAGAAATACAATTGGCCCACCCATCTGGAAAAATATGGTGTCACTGATAGGAAACATTTGTAATAGGAAAGTGATATCAATCATAGTCCTCACCCTCCAGAGCTTGATAATAACATTCTAACAAAAATGAGTTTTTGTTTTCTGGGATGAGCTCATAATGAGTTTCCTGAAAAAGATGAAGTAGCTTTACCAACAATATAAACCTGTTGGAACCTAACTGGTGATGTAGTTCTTGGGGTCCATGTCATGTCATTTTCGTATGCAGTCAGTGTTTTATAGAGACATCCTTTGGTGCTTGTATATCTAAGCCCTCATGTATGAGACCTACCTGATTCTACTGCCATAGTGAATAGTGTCACAGAGAAAATGTTAACCCTCCAAATGGATGCTGGAAGAAAATAAACTAGGAAATCAGGATGAGAAATAAAATGACACTCCGCTGTGATGATGTAAGAAAGGACTGTATCAGAGAAGATTCAGTATATTTTCTATTTTGAATGAGCAAAGAGTTATTGGGCGTGAAATTGTCACCAGTAGAGGAATTCTTTAGTGGCTGATGCCGCATCTGTTAGACCTCGCTTCTATACGGTATTTGTTGAGGAGAGTCTTTAATAGAAATCAACAACTTACAGCACATCAGTAGAGTGCGTGGTGACATGCCGTGGAATTGAGCGTCTCTTGGTGAAGGTGCTTTCACGGTCTCTGGGTTGGAACAGTGCAGGAGGGCAGCGGAGGCGGAGCCCTGAGGCCCAGGCAGTCTAAGCCCTCTTGGTCCCTTCCTTGTGCATGGCACAAAGCAGTCCCTAGAAACTGAATTTCTTCTATAGTGTTTCTTCTTTCATTAACTTGTTTGTTTAGAGAGTGCCTGCACCCTCAGAACAGAGCCACATGTACAACCTGCCCTGGCCTTCCTCACAGATGTCTCAAGAGTATTCATTGGGCACTATTTCTGGTGAACCCAATATAAAAAGTCTACCCATTCCCTCAGCACTTGAGCTTGGGATTCAAATATTTTGTGTTTGGCAAAAAAGAAAAAACACACACACGGGAAATTTTTTCTAGAGATGACCTCTCCCTTGACTTTCAGCCTGTTCTAAATTGGGCTTTTGAGAGAAATGTGATCCTTCGTTCAAAGACATGAAAGAAGTTGAGCTTAGTAGAAGTTTCTACCTGGACCTTAGGGTTGGGTAAGTGTGTCTCTTGTGATGAAAATCCTGACTTCACAGAGGACTTGCCTTAACAACATCAGTTCAACTCACGGTTGTTCTCTCAGCACCAGTCAGTCGTCTTCTCCCTCCCTGCAAAATGCCAGGCTAACTCCTGCTCATCAGTGGGTCTTGTCCTTCTGGCTGCTTCCTCCAGGATTTCCTTGACTTCCCCAGGTGAAGGGAGGGTGCCCCTGCTGAGCTCCCTTCACCCTGTGGTTCCCCATCATAGCTTTGTCATGTATTGTCATTGCTTATCTGTCTCCCATTACAGACTCTTACATCCTGTGAAGACAGGGTTAAGGCTATTATTATGTTTATTTTGCATCCTCAATGCCCTAATTAGTGCTTCAGATCAAGCAGATAATTACATAGGAATTCAGCATACAGAGATGACAAGGAAGGGTATTTCTGATGGAGGGACTAACGTAGACACACACAGGTATAGACTTGGAAGAATGGCCAGAAGCCTGAGTGTGGTTTGGCCAGAGCCTGAAGCCCCTAGCTCCATTTTTAAATTAAAGGCAAAGGCTAAGAGGAGATTAGGTGGGAAAGAGTCTGAGGTGGTTAAGAATATTGTGAATGTTTGTTTAAGGCAGTGGTCATCAGAAGTTGGAATAGTTGCGAATGATGACATTTCTGGTGTATTGTCTATCAGATAAGTACTGTATGTGTATTTTCATCAGCAAGGAGGAGTCACAGAGCTAGCCCATTTCCCTTATGAAAAATACCACTACGTTGGCAAAACTGGTCTACATGATCAAACTAGGCAGTTAAGCAGGCTTATTTTCTATTAGGAGAAGTTAGCCTCCATTTAAAAAAATTTTTGGTAATTGTTTATTTTTGGTAGTGCTGGGTCTTTGCTGCTGTGAGGGCTTTCTCTAGTTGTGAGCAGAGGCTACTCTAGTTGCAGAGCGCTGGCTTCTCATTGCGGTGGCTTTTCTTGTTGCTGAGCACAGCCTCTAGAGTGTGTGGGCTTCAATATTTGCAGCATGTGGGCTCAGTAGTTGGGCCCCTGGGCTCTGGAGCACAGGCTCAGGAGTTGTGGTCACAGGCTTAGTTGCTCTTTGGCATATGGGATCTGTCCGGATCAGGGATCGAACCAGTGTCTCCTGCATTGTCAAATAGATTCTTTACCACTGAGCCACCTGGGAAGCCCCTAGCTCTGTTTTTAAATTAAGAACACTATATTACTTTAAGGTCTTCCAGCACCTCACTTGTGACTTCTAATTCTAAGACAGTCACTGTCCAGGGCACAGAGGGTTGCTGGGAATCTGTTCAGGGGATGAAATAAGGCGCTGCCCTTTTTGGCATTTCTTACCGGGATCTCAAGAGACTCTGCCTCGGGCATAATCCATTCTCAAATCATCCCTTCCTTTGGTAACAAACCAGAGTTCAGGGTGGCTGAGGAGTGCCTTTCTCTTGTGAGGGGTCAGAACAGTTGGAAAGAGAAGGCTGGAAAAGAGAAGTCAGCTCCATGTCAGCCGTGCCCCAACAGATCACTTCCAGGAGAGGACACATTTGGTAGCTCAGAATCTGGAAATGGAGCCTCTTATACCATCTGTGCTGTGTACCCTAAGGGTACCTAGATCCCAGCTTGAAGGCTGTGTTTCTGTTTTCATTGTTATTTTAGTTATTTATTTGGCTATGCTAGGTGCTAGGTCTTAGTTGCAGCACGTGGGATCTTCCTTGAAGCATGCCCGATCTTTAATTGCAGCATGTGGGTGGGCTCTTAATTCCCTTACCAGGAATAGATGGAAGTTGGGCCCCCTGCATTGGGAGCGTAGGCTGTTAACCACTGGACCACCGGGGAAGTCCCTGAAGACTATGGTTTTTAAAAAAACCTGGATTTTATTCTACAGAAAAGTGGTCTCCAGAGTAGAGTATATAAAAGGTACAGAAAGGAAGTATTACAAATTCTACTGGTAAAATGTCATCCTCTTAAACTCTCTATATTGGTAGATGTTTATGATTTATAGAAAATAGAAGTGTAATGCTACTGCTAAGTCACTTCAGTTGTGTCTGACTCTGTGTGACCCCATGGACGGCCACCCACCAGGCTCCCCCATCCCTGGGATTCTCCAGGCAAGAACACTGGAGTGGGTTGCCATTTCCTTCTCCAATGCATGAAAGTGAAAAGTGAAAGTGAAGTCGCTCAGTCGTGTCCGACTCTTAGCGACCCCATGGACTGCAGCCTACCAGGCTCCTCCGTCCATGGGGTTTTCCAGGCAAGAGTACTGGAGTGGGGTGCCATTGCCTTCTCCAAGAAGTATAATAGTGTATAAATAATTTAAAAATAACGTGTGTGTGTGTATCAGAGGATGTGCAAACATTAGTCCACCGATAGGCACATGCAATTTAAAAACGCCTGTGGACTACTTTTAGGGACAGTGAAGAGTCACTGAAGGTTTCCAAGTGAGGTAGTGAAAATGAGCGCTATCATGCCTACATCTGAGAACGAGGAGTAGTGTCTGGCATCCAGGGAAACACGTGGAGGTACTCCCTCCTTCAGAGCTGGCAGCCTGGCTGACAGGTGCAAGAGCAAGTAACGATAGTGAGTGCTTGGCTAAGCAAAGGGAGGACAAAAAGGCATCACTTTACAAGAATGTGGAGGGGCTTCTCTGGTGGCTCAGTGGTAAAGAGTCCGCCTGCTAGTGCGGGAGACACGGATTCGATCCCTGACTTGGGAGGATTCCACATGCCTCGGAGCAGCTAAGCACTGTGTGTCGCAACTGCTGAGCCCACGCACTCAGAGCCCACGCTCTGCAGCTAGGGGGCCACCAGAGCAGGAGGCCTGAGCACCGCAGCTGGAGTGGCCCCTGCTCCCCCAGCGAGAGAGAGCCTTCACAGCAGCAGAGACGCCACTCGGCCAGAAATAACAAATACATAAGTTTTTAAAAATAAAAGCATGTGGAAAGAGCAATTGTTTTTTGTTGTTTTTAAACATGTATTTCCTACAGAAAGAGCTGAATTTTCAGTAAAGCCCTAAGATGGTGATAGTCTTGCCTTGCTATTTTCATTTCAAATTCCAAGCATTCTGTTTAGTCGTTCCTTTTTCTCTGTCTTTAACCACCAAATTGATGTTTTATTTCTGATTGGGGGGGACCATGCTCTTCTGTTCTTAGAAAGTGAAGAAAAGTGACAGTCAGTTGCACAGTCTTGTCCGACTCTTAACCTGCCACGCTCCTCTGTTCATGGAATTCTCCAGGAAAGAATACTGGAGTGGGTTGCCATTTCCTTCTCCAGGGGATCTTCCCGACCCAGGGATAGAACCCGGGTCTCCTGCATTGCAGGCAGATTCTTTGCCAACTGAGCCACTAGGGAAGCCTTGCCATGCTATTTTCATTTCAAATCCCAAGCATTCTATTTAGTCTTTCCTTTTTCTCTGTCTTGAACCACCAAATTTATGTTTTATTTCTGATTGGGGCGGGGATTGTGCTCTTCCGTTCTTAGAGGAAATACCTAAAAGCTGAGAGTTTGTAATTAAGACGGGTTTATCTATTGTGTTGGTCTTTCAGAAGATACCAACATAATGGTTAAAACGTCCAGGGAAAAAGGAAGTTAGGGGAATAATTTCAGTAGCTTCTCCATATTTAGAGATTCTACTGTGATCAGAAGTTCCCAGAGAGAAAGGCATTTTTAAAAGTTCCCAAAGGACATCATAAATAAGGCATAATGATACCTTAACAGTTGTGAATAATAGATGCACTCTCAGAGGATTTTCATGGTATTATCCTTGCATTCTCACCAGTTATGTCTCTGTTGAGTGTGAGGATGATAAAAGAGGTCCAAAAGAGTCCCAGGCTCCATCCGAATGGAAGCTTAGACTTCCTGAAAAACAAAAACACTGTTGGAAAAGAACCCTGAAACGTTCATCTAGATGCTTACTCCTACCCCTCCCTACTCACAGTAACACCATAGGTATTACTTTTTAATGATGTTGATTTTATTGCATCATTTTACTGATTAGAATGCCAGATACAGTGGATATAAATATGAAAAGAATCAAATTCTTATAAATAATACTTTGCTGCTATAGTATTGAATAATTAGTGGAGGTTGCAATTATAGTGCAGCTTTAAATAACATTTTCATAATGGATTTAACACAACGAACCAACCAGGGCCTAAGGTTTAAAGTTCTGCAAAGAGAAATCTGGGACAGTATGAAAACTCAGTAAGTTCATCCTTCAGCTACTTGCTTCATTTAACCGTAAATCCAGCAACAGAAACATTCACAAAACTTGCAGCGACCCCTGATGAGAGATCTTTTAAGAAACAGGCAAAATAATAATCTGGAAATTTCCCAGGTAGATTCATTCCATCCTATCCCTGTCTAGTCCTATCCTTCCTACCCGAGAACTCTGTACCTGAAGTGCCTTATTATGTATCCATAGGCGTTGTTTCAGCCATTTAACAGAAGAAAAAACAAGACTTGGGCAAGATAAATATACTTCCCGAGTACACAGTTGCTAAGTGGCAGACTTAGAATTCAGCTGATGTCTGTTTTACTTAAAGCCTTTTGACTGCCTGGGAGGCAACTGATAATTTTTGATGGGAGAGTCTCAGTAGCGTGGCAGAGTAGAAGACAGATAACACAGGGCTTGCTGCTGCTAAGTCGCTTCAGTCGTGTCCGACTCTGTGCGACCCCATAGATGGCAGCCCACCAGGCTCCCCCGTCCCTGGGATTCTCCAGGCAAGAACACTGGAGCGGGTTGCCATTTCCTTCTCCAACACAGGGTTTAGTCACTCATCATTCAGTTATTTATTGAGAAGGGTGGGACTTCTAGGTGTGGTAAAGTGAGGAGGTGGGCAAATCAACTCTCCCAAAAAGCAACTACAAAGCTGGAAAAAATTGATGAGGACAACCATTTTAACTCCCTGAAAATCGACGAAAGGCATAGAATAATCTGAGAAGTGTTTGTGTTTGAACAATTGCTGAAATGTAGTAATAACAATGGGAATCTGTGACACGCTTGCTTGAGGATGCTCCCATTTTCCAGCCCTGCTGCCAGCCTTGTCACCATGGAGATTTTGCCTGAGGTGAGGATGCTGTGAGGACTGGCAGCTTTGCTGCCAGAGTTAGAGGGCTCACTTAATAGGGAGCAGGAGAGGACCAATGGTTTTACTAACCCAAGGTTGTAATTGTGGTTAGGAGAAGAGTATTCCTGGCTGAGGTGTATACATTTGCAGCTGAGAACGGGGCCTAAGATAGCCACATACTCCTGGCTGACCTCAAGGATTTGTACATGGAGGAGCTATGAAAGGGCCCAATGGAAAGTAAAAGTAAAAACTCAAATAGTATTGAAAACAGCCTGAACTTTAAATGTGCTCCCCTGCCCACATACCCATTACCAGAGGACAGAAGCCAATTTCTGTTTGAACACTAGCTAACCATTAGGCTACTTAGACACACGGATGACCCCTAGGAAGCCAGACTTAAAAAGTAAAAACAAGAGAAAATAAACTGAGCAGAGATATCAATAGCCATACCCTCCAAAGGGGACAGATTTAATTGATTTAAGCAACTTACTTAACACACAAACACAGAAGATAGCCTGGAGGGAGAAAAGGAATCCAGAGTTGCTACAACACAGTATTTAAAAATTTAGCTTTCAAATAAAATATGCAGAGACAGGAAAGTATGACCCGTTCTGAGGAAAAGCAAAAAACTCTCTCTGCATGTCCCCAGAAGTTGGATTTAGCAGGCAAAGATGTCAAAGCAGTTACATTCAAAGAACTAAAAGAAATTGTGTTTAAAGAATCAAGAGAAAGTAGGACAGTAATATTAATAAATTAAGATACTCAATAAGAAAATACATTATTTTAAAATTTAAAAATGATTAAGAATGTAGAAATAAGCAATACTTGAAATTTTTTTCCAGGGGTAGAAATAAGTGATGCTTGAAAAATTCACTAGAAGGGCTGAAAAGCAGATTCAAGATAGCAGAGAAAAAGCAGCAGTGAATTTGAAGAGAGAGCAACAGAAATTATCTACTGAAGAACAGGAAGAATGAGAATGGAACAATGGTGAATGGAGCCTCAGAGACCTGTGGGACAACAGACCAACATACGTGTAATGGAAGAGGAAAGGAAAGGTTAGAAAAAATATTTGAAAAAATAATGTCTGAAAACTCGGCAAATTTGATTGAAAACATTAATCTACACATGCATGTAGCTCAACAAACCCAACTAGGATAACTACAGAGATCCACACCTAAACACAGCATGCAAACTGTTAAACAACAAAAAATCTTTAAGGCATCAAAACCACCATCGTGTACAGTGGAACATCAGTGTAATTACTAATTTCTCATCTGAAACAGTGAAGGCTGGAAGGCAGGAGAATGGAATTTTCAAAGTGTGAAAGACAAAACTGTCTACCAAGAATTCTTTTTCAACCAAGAATTTTATATTCCACAAAGCTGCCTTCAAAAATGAAAGAGAAATTAAGACAGACTCAGATTAAACAATTTTGAGGAAACTGCCCTCAAGAAATGCTAAAAGCAGTTCTTCAGGCTGACAGGAAACGATATCAGATGGTATTAATAACAAATCCAAAGGAAGAAATGAATAAATAAAAATTTTTTTAAAAAAGAAATGAGCACTGGAAATGGGTTAATGAAAAGGATTATATAGTGCTATAGCTCTGTACTCAATATTTTATAATATCCTATAAGGGAAAGGAATCTGAAAAGGAATATATATGTATATTTCTGAATCAGTTTGCTGTCCACCTGACTAACTCAACATTGTAAATCAATTAGACTTGAATGAAAAAAAGACAATATAAATATGTATTTCTTGTTTCTTCACAAAACATCTTTTAAAAATATGAAATTGTATGAAGCAATAATTATAACACTATATTCATGAGTCATAATGTGAAATAATATAATACCTAATAATATATTGGGTAGTATAGATATAACTATATGACAAATAATATTAAGTTTTAATATGAAGATATATTTGAGATATTTATATTATAGCACAAAGGAAAGTGTGGGTAGGGTTATATTGGACCAAAGTTTCTATATTTTCCTGAAATTAAGTTAGAATTAATCTGCAATAGATAGTAGTGGGGAGAAGGCAATGGCACCCCGCTCCAGTACTCTTGCTTGGAAAATCCCATGGATGGAGGAGCCTGGTAGGCTGCAGTCCATGGGGTCGCTAAGAGTCGGACATGACTGAGCAACTTTACTTTCACTTTTCACTTTCATGCATTGGAGAAGGAAATGGCAACCCACTCCAGTGTTCTTGCCTGGAGAATCCCAGGGACAGGGGAGCCTGGTGGGCTGCCGTCTATGGGGTCGCACAGAGTCGGACACGACTGAAGCGACTTAGCAGCAGCAACAGCAGCAGCAGCAGCAGATAGTAGTGAGTTAAGATGTAGTTTATAATTTGTATAGTAACCATTAAGAAAGTAATTTTAAAATATATGGTAAACCTACATAAGACTTAAATGGCACACTAAATATATTTATTTAACACAAAAGTGGCACTGGTTCAGAGTGGCTATAGTGGAGATAATGAAAAGTGGAAATATAGTAGATATATTTCAAGATAGAGCTAATGGGATTTGCTGACATACTGTTGGGAGTGATAGTAAAAGACGAGTCAGTGATGACTCCAAAGTTTTGGGCCCAGGTGACAGGAAAAATGACATTGCAATTAATTGAGATGGGAAAGGGAGGAGCATGTTTAGGCAGAAGATTAAGAATTTAGGTTTAAGAATCTATTAGATATCTAAGCAGAGAATTCCAACAGGCAGTTGGATATATGGGTCTGCAATTCTGAAAAGCATTCTAAGTTGGCGACTTACATATCCATCGGTGTTCAGTTCAGTTCAGTCACTCAGTCGTGTCCAACTCTGCAACCCCATGGGCTGCAGCACACCAGGCTTCCCTGTCCATCACCAACTCCCAGAGCTTGCTCAAACTCATACCCATCAAGTCGGTGATGCCATCCAACCATCTTAGCCTCTGTTGTCCCCTTCACCTCCTGCCTTCAATCTTTCCCAGCATCAGGGTCTTTTCCAATGAATCAGTTCTTCACATCAGGTGGCAAAAGTATTGGAGTTTCAGCTTCAGCATCAGTCTTTCCAGTGAATATTCAGGACTGATCTCCTTCAGGATTGACTGGCTTGATCTCCTTGCAGTCCAGTGACTCTCAAGAGTCTTCGCCAACAGCACACTTCAAAAGCATCAATTCTTCAGCACTCAGCTTTCTATATAATCCAACTCTCACATCCATAAATGATTACTGGAAAAACCGTAGCTTTGGCTAGATGGGCCTTTGTTGGCAAAATAATGTCTGCTTTTTAATATGCTGTCTAGGTTGGTCATAGCTTTTCTTCCAAGGAGTCTTTAGCTTCATGGCTGCAATCACCATCTGTAGTGATTTTATCACAGACAGAAAATAAAGTCTGTCACTATTTCCATTGTTTCCCCATCTATTTGCCATGAAGCAGTGGGACCAGATGCTATGAGCTTAGTTTTTTGAATGTTGAGTTTTAAGTCAGCTTTTTCATTCTCCTCTTTCACTTTCATCAAGAGCTCTTCAGTTCCTCTTCACTTTCTGCCATAAGGGTGGTGTCATCTGTATATCTGAGGTTATTGATATTTCTCTTAGCAATCTTGATTCCAGCTTGTGCTTCATCCAGCCTGGAATTTCACATGATGTACTCTGCATAGACGTTAAATAAACAGGGTAACAATATAGAGCCCTGGCGTACTCCTTTCCCAATTTGGAACCAGTCTGTTTTTCCTTGTCCAGTTATCACTATTGCTTCTTGACCTGCATACAGATTTCTCAAGAGGCAGGTCAGGTGGTCTGGTATTCCAATCTCTTGAAGAACCTTCCACAGTTTGTTGATCCACACAGTCAAAGGCTTTGGCATAGTCAATAAAGCAGAAGTACATGTTTTTCTGGAACTCTTGCTTTCTTGATGATCCAGCAGATGTTGGAAATTTGATCTCTGGTTCGTCTACCTTTTCTAAATCCAGCTTGAACATCTGAAATTTCTCAGTTCACATACTGTTGAAGCCTGGCTTGGAGAATTTTGAGCATTACTTCGTTAGTGTGTGAGATTAGTGCAATTGTGCAGTAGTTTGAACATTCTTTGGCATTGCCCTTCTTTGGGATTGGAAAGAAAACTGACCTTTTCCTGTCCTGTGGCCACTGCTGAGTTTTCCAAATTTGCTGGCATATTGAGTGCAGCACTTTCACAGCATCATCTTATTAAGATTTGAAATAGCTCAACTGGAACTCCATCACCTGCACTAGCTTTGTTTGTAGTGATGCTTCCTAAGGGCCACTTGACTTCACATTCCAGGATGTCTGGGTCTAGGTGAGTGATCACACCATCGTGGTTATCTTGGTCATGAAGATCTTTTTTTGTATAGTTCTTCTGTGTATTCTTGCCACCTCTTAATATCTTCTCTTCTGTTAGGTCCATACCATTTCTGTCCTTTATTTAGCCCATCTTTGCATGAAATGTTCCCTTGGTATCTCTAATTTTCTTGAAGAGATCTCTAGTCTTTCCCATTCTGTTGTTTTCCTCTATTTCTTTGCACTGATCACTGAGGAAGGCTTTCTTATATCTCCTTGCTGTTCTTTGGAACTCTGCATTCAGATGGGTATATCTTTCCTTTTCTCCTTTGCCTTTCACTTGTCTTCTTTTTTTAGCTCTTTTGTAAGGCCTCCTCAGACAGCCATTTTGCCTTTTTGCATTTCCTTTTCTTGGGGATGGTCTTGATCACTGCCTCCTGTACAATGTCAGGAACCTCCCTCAAAGCGAGAGACTGGAGTCACTGGACATAGAAATGAAAGGAGACCTTGAACCCTTGACATTAGGAGTTTAGGAGGGACTTTCTTGATGATCCAGTGGTTAAGACTCCACACTTCCACTGCAGGGGCCACAGGTTTGCTGCCTTGTCAGAGTGCTAAGTTTCCACATGCCATGTGGTGCAGCTAATAATAATAATAGTAATAATAATAAATTGTTGGAAGCGTTTAGGAGACCAAGAAGGAAAGAACAATAGCAACTGAGAAATCACAGCCAGGAAGAAAACCAGAAAAAAACCTAATGAAGAAAGTGTTAAGTGAAGTGTTTCACAGTGTCAGATGATGCTGATATTTTAAGTAAAATAGCTAGGAACTGACCATTAGATTTGGTAAACTTGGGGTCATGGGTGACCTTTGTAGAATTGGTGAGGGTTAAAGGCTGATTCCAGTGGGTTCAAGGAATAAGGGGCGGAAACTGGAGGTATTGGTGGTACATAATTTTTTGCTATGATGATAAGGAGAAAATGGGATAATAGCCACAGGCAGAAGTGAAATTGAGAGAGGTTGTTTTGGAGATGGAGGAGCAGGTCTTAATGCTAAAAGAAAACAGACTAGAGGTGGGAAATTGATGCAGAAGACAGAAAAGAGAATCACTAGAGTAAAATCCTTGAGTGGGCAAAGGTGGATGGGATATAATGTTGTTGTTCAGTTGCTAAGTTGTGTCAGAGTCTTTGTGACTCCATGGACTGCAGCATGCCAGGCTCCCCTGTCCTTCACTGTTTCCCAGAATTTGCTCAAATTCGTATCCATTGAGTTGGTGATGTTATCTAACCATTTCATTCTCTGGTACCCTGTTATCCTTTTGCCTTCCGTCTTTCCGAGCATCAGGCTCTTTTCCACTGAGTTGGCTCTTCACATCAGGTAGCCAAAGTATTGGAGCTTCAGCTTCAGCATCAGTCCTTCCAATGAGTATTCAGGGTTGATTTCCTTTAGGATTGACTGGCTTGATCTCCTTGCTGTCCGAGGGATTCAAGAGTCTTCTCCAACACCATAATTCAAAAGCATCAATTCTTCAGTATGTAGCCTTCTCTATTGTCCAATTCTCACATCTATACATGACTACTGGAAAAACCATAGCTTTGACGATATGGACTTTTGTCGGCAAACTGAAATCTTTGCTTTTTAATATGCTGTCTAGGTTGGTCATAACCTTTCTTCCAAGGAGCAAGCGTCTTTTAATTTCATGGCTGCAGTCACCGTCTGCAGTGATTTTGGAGCCCAAGAAAATAAAATCTGTCACTGCTTCCACTTTTCCCCCATCTGTTAGCCATTTAGTGATGGGACTGGATGCCATGATCTTAGTTTTTTGAATGTTGAGTTTCAAGCCAGCTTTTTCACTCTCCTCTTTCCCCCTTATCAAGAGGCTCTTTACTTTTTCTTTGCTTTCTGCCATCAGAGTGGTGGTATCTCCGTATCTGAGGTTGTTGATATTTCTCCTGGCAATCTTGGTTCTAGCTGTGGTTCATCCAGCCCGGCATTTCACATGATGTACTCTGCATAGAAGTTAAATAAGCAGGGTGACAGTATACAGCCTTGACGTACTCCTTTCCCAATTTGGAACCAGTCAGTTGTTCCATGTTCAGTTCTAACTGTTTCTTCTTGACTTGCATACAGGTTTCTCAGGAGACAAGTAAGGTGTTCTGTTATTCCCATCTCTTTAAGAATTTTCCATAGTTAGTTGTGATCCACACAGTCAAAAGCTTTAGTATAGTCAATGAGGCAGAAATAAGTGTTTTTCTGGAATTCCGTTGCTTTCTCTAGGATTCAGTGAATGTCAGCAATTTGATCTCTGGTTCTTCTACCTTTTCTAAACCCAGCTTGTTCATCTGGAAGTTCTTGGTTCACCTACTGCTGAGGTCCAGCTTGAAGAATTTTGAGCATTACCTTGCTAGCGTGTGAAATGAGCACAATTGTGCAGTGTAGTTTGAACATTGGCATTGCCCTTCTTTGGGATTGGAATGAAAACTGACCTTTTCAGCAGTGGTCCTGTGGCCACTTGCTGAGCTTTCCAAATTTGCTGGCATATTGAGTGCAGCACTTGAACAGCATCATCTTTTAGGATTTGAAATTGCTCGCTTTATTTGTAGCAGTGCTTCCCAAGGCCTACTTGACTTCACACTCCAGGATGTCTGGGTCTAGGCACAGACCCAGATCACACCATCGTGGTTATTCGGGTCATTAAGACCTTTATTGTTTAGTTCTGTGAATTCTTGCCACCACTTCTTAGTCTGTTCTGCTTCTTTTAGGTCTTTACCATTTCTTCCTTTACCGTGCCCATTCTTGCATGAAATGTTCCTTTGATCTCTCCAATTTTCTTGAAGAGATTTTTAGTCTTTCCCATTTTATTGTTTTCCGCTACATTTTTTCATTTTTTACGTAAGAAGGCCTTCTTATCTCTCCTCGCTATTCTCTGGAACTCTGAATTCAGTTGGGTATATCTTTGCCTTTCATATAGAAGTGGAAATATTGACCTTGAATAAGAGCATAGACAGTTTATTGTCAGAAGCTAGAAGATAGGCAGGAATGCGTGGGACAATCACAAATAGGTAAGTGGTTAAGAAGAATTATCCCAAATTTTGAAATTGTGCTAACAGGATTGCCGAGTGTCTTTTTAGTGAAGAGCTGGGCTCTGTCCAGCAGGCCCTCTGGGGATTGTCTCATTTTCTAAGGGCAGCCACCTTTGCTTGACTTTCTACTTATTACTCATTAGGATTATTTTTTTTTAGATTTTTTAAAAGGTATATTTATTTATGTTTGGCTGAGCTAGGTCTTCGTTGCAGTGCACCGGCTTTCTCTAGTTGCAGCAAGCGGGGGCTACTCTTTGCTGTGTGCAGACTTCTCATTGGGATGGCTTCACTTGTTTTGGAGCACAGGCTCTAAGCAGGTCGGCTTCAGTAGTTGTGGCGCACGGGCTTGGTTGCCCTTCAGCATGTGGGATCTTCCTGTATCAGGAATCAAACTCGTGTCCCCTGCATTGGCAGGAGGATTCTTGTCCACTGGACTACCAGGGAAGTCCTGATTAGGATATTTAACAATCCTGTTTGTTATAGAAAACTTACGGTGATGCACACAGTGTTCATCTGAGAGAAATACAAATGGTTTTTGCCCTATGGAAAAGATAGCCTCACAGGTTAGGATTTTTTTGTTTTCTCTTGAAGGGCATTATCAGTTTTGTTTCTACCTAGCAGTCTTATTCTAATATTTTTAAGGTGCCTTTCCTGATGAAATATAACTCTTGTTCCTTAAATGCTCTTTGCACCAACTTTATCATTTTACTGGTTCCTTAGTCAGTAAATCTTGAGCACATGTTTAATTCTCTCTATATATGTTATGATTTTAACTTTTTAAAATACTTATTTGGCTGTGCCAGGTCTTAGTTGCAGCATGCAGAATCTAGTTTCCCAACCAGGGATTGAACCCAAGCCCCATGCACTGAGAGCTTGGAGTCTTAGCCACTGGACTACTAGGAAGTCCCATGATTTTACCTTTTTGAAAATTATGTTTTAGCAAGGAAAGCATAATATTGGGAGCTTGTGGACAGCCTCTTTTGATTGCTTCTATTTTCCCAGTGAATAAAGATGCAAAGTTTAGGAGAATGGGAAAGTGAAGGGACTTAGGGACTTACTGCTAAGCAATGGAAGGCCCTCTGGAGGTTAGTGATCATGAATTTTAAGTGGATCTGTCAGCCTGCCACAGCCATGCCTGTAGGCATGGGGTAGGTAGAGATTTAATTAGGCTTGAAGTTTTGCTAAGTGAACACGACAAAAAAAATGGAACTAGGGAGTTGCAGGTGTAAGCAAGAGTGCAAGATTATAGTGATGGACTGTGCGAGGAGAGGTGTGAAGACATAGAGAGTAAAGGACAGTGAAACGGTGGCAAGGTTGACGTCTCTCAGTCTCTTTAAGGGGAAGGATTGTTGGGATTGGTTTTCTCTTACTGGAAAGGTGGAGATGGTAATTGGATGGTGGGATGCTTAAAATGGAAAAATTGACCCCACTGGGGTCAGTGGGGAGGGGATACTTATTAAAGCTAAGAAGTAAATGGGCGGATGAAAAAACCCACAAATTTGAATAAAAGGGAAGAGATATAGGATAGTAATTCAAACAGGAAATGACACTATGGTGGTTTAGGAGTAATTTGTGTAAACAAAGAGAATTAAGGGTCAAGCAAACGGGTTAATTAATAAAGCAAGTTCCCAGAGGCTGTCAGCAGGAATATAAACGAGGGCCCAAGTGGGTGGGATTAGTATTAATAAAATTGGAGGGGACTTTGGTGAGAAAAGTGGGAGGATAATATAAGGAACAAGAAAGACAGACAGTTTGTGGAGGATGGGATGAAAGCTGTTGGAGCTCAGATTGAATCCTTTAATCTTATCACTACATTAGGAATCTAGGTTGTCTGCTGGGACTGAGCAGGTAAATGAAGACTAGGAGCTTGAAGGATACAGAAGCAACTGGGAGCACCTCTTTCCTTGGGAAAGGAGTAAAAGATGGTTAAGAGTCATACAGCAGTGAGGGCTGAAGGCAGAGAAGTTCAAGTCTCTGAAGAAGGTGATAGATTAGCTTAACTTCCTGTGTCTCTCTGTAAAGGTGGAAAGCACAATGAGCTACTTCTGTGGGTTGATGTATATAATGTAACAGGTTCCAAAATTGATCACATAGAAACAATGGTACTTTAAATCATTCTTGAGCTCCCTTACTTACTAAACCTGCTTGTTTGTTCTGATGGTGTCCAAAACACTCTACTGGAAGGCCAAAAGCAATCTAGCTTTAGCCTCTTATAAAAATAAATAAATAAATAGACAGAAGTAACCCTGACCCCCACCTCCTCTGGTATTGCCTATTATGATTGCCAACCGAGGCTCCAGAGATAGGAAATTCAGAGCCTTTTCCTACCCCTCACTCTCCAATCTAATTAGACACTAATTTCTACAAATTCTACATTGTAAACACCTCTAAAAGTTTGATGCTCCTCTTGGGATTACTTATAAACTGTTGTGAAATAACGTTCATATTTTATGTCACGACAAGAAAAATCTGAACATGAAAACGTCTTTCTGCCTGTTGTCCTCCCCTCCCACTGTGCATTTTGTATCTACATCATGACTGACTAAACCTCCCCCATCAGCAGCAATACCTGCTCAACCATAAAGAGAAACCTTCTCCTAGCATCAACAAGACAACTCCTTAAAAGATAACATTCCTTCTTGAGCTTGTAAGGGGTCACATGACCCACCACAATGACACCTAGATCCAGATCATGTGAACTGTCAGTAATACTTCATTTCGTGTACAGCCCTCTGTCTCAAAAAACTTATATAACTGTGCATTGACTTCTAATGGACAGAAGAGTTCTCAGAGCTTTCTGAGTTGTGCTTTCTGGGTTATGGTCCTCAAATTTGGCTCAAATAAAATTTTCCATTCCTTTCTTAGATTGATGGATTTATTTTTCATTGACACTGTCCAGAATCTTAGGTTTGCATATGCCAAATTGGGACATAAGGGAATGAGGTAGATTAGTTATGTTCTAACTCAAGCATAGAGGAAACTAGCTCAGATCAAATTCTTTGGATGGCTAAACTGTAATGGGCTTACAGCCTCCAGTTCCAATTTGTACAGGAGCACAATATGTGGTCTCACATCAATACATGGGGCCTTGGCACTTCCCTGGTGGTCTAGCAGCTAACACACTAAGTTCCCAATGCAGGGAGCCCAGGTTCAATCCCTGGTCAGGGAACTAGATCCCATGTGCCACAACTAAAAATGCTGCATGCTGCCACCAAGACAGTGGCAGCCAAAATAAATACTAAAGAAAGAAAGGAAAAAAAAAGAAACAGCAACATACACTTAAAAAAAATACTTGAAATGTATTAATACTTGAAATGTCTTAAGATGCATCTCTAGTCTAGACTTCTTTCCTCAAGACGGTTTTGAGTCTCAGAATCCTTTTCTGCCACTGGGCTACCACTGGGCTGTTGTCAAGCACTCCTAGTTCTACTGAGGCTAGATTCCCTAATGTAAGAACTTGAGGATTCGTGTTGGAAGTCCTGGTCCCTTTCCACCCTAGGATTCTTATGCATTTTGATTTCACTGCCCCCTTAAGTTCTCCACTGGCATCTCATCCTCACCGTGTTCAAAGCAAATCATGAACTTCCTGTTCCTTACCACCCTGAGACCTGCTCCTTCCAAACTGTTCCTCGTCTTAGTATCAGCTCCACTTTTCCAACTGTTCAGACCCCAACCCTTGGGGTCACTCTTACAGTTTTACAGTTTTATTTTATATGTTTATTTTTGGCTGCACTGGGTCTTTGTTGCTGCGTGGGTTTTCTCTAGCTGCAGCGAGCAGGGCCTCCTCTCTAGTTGCAGTGAGTGGGCTTCTCATTGCAGTGGCTTCTCTTGTTGCAGAGCATGGGCGCTAGGGCCTGTAGGCTCCCCAGCTGTGGCTTGAGGGCACTAGAGCATGGGCTCAGTAGTTGTGGCACATGGACTTAGTTGCCTGTGGCATGTGGGGTCTTCCCAGATCAGGGATCAAACCCGTGTCCCATGCACTGCAAGGTGGATTCTTAACCATTGGACCACCGGGGAAACCCCGATTAGGGGGGATCATTCTTGAATGTTTTCTCACAACCCACATCCAATCCATCAGAAACTCCTAACCGGAATCGGGCCACATCTCATCATCTCCTCTGCTGCTGCCCTGGGTTCCTGCTCAGATTACTACAGTAACCGCTTAATTGGTCACCTGCTTCCATTCTTACCTCCCTAGAGTCTATTCTAAGCATAGAGGCCTGAGTGACCCTGTTAAAACAAAAGTCTTATTTTATCATGACATTGGGCCAATGACTTCCAACCTAATGCAGAGAAAAAGCCATATTCCTTATGGTAGCCTCTAAGGACCTGCACAGTCTGGACTCTATTCTCTCTCTAACCTTTTCTGCTGCTTTTTCCTTTGTTCTCAGTCTCCAGCCATTTCCTCTGCCTGGAATGCTCTTCCCCCAGACAGTCACATGGCTCAGCTCTTCCTTCAAGTCAGAGAGGCCTTCATGCCACATTAGCTAAAACAGCACTCATTACTCTCTAGCATCCTCCCTAGATTTCATTTTTCTTCCTACGTCACTTCTCTTCCCCAAATGCATATGATCTCCTCAGAGGTTTTGTCTTTTCCTTAATTCCTAGTACAGTGCTTAGTATATAACTAGGGGCCAGATAAATATATGTTGTGTAAAATAAAGAATAATGTAATTTTGCATTTCTAGAAAATCTTTATGTTTTCAGGGTACTATGTAAAGAAACTAAATTATATAAGGAAACTTAGAAGCTATGTTTTATTTTACAAATGATGAAACTAAGATCCATTCAGTAAGTTGTGCTAGAACTAGAATCTAGATCTCCCAACCCTCAATCCAGGGATCTACTTATTCAGAGATCTGTTTTAGATCAGTTATTATCCTCACACTGCCAATGGGGAAACTCAGATGCAATACAGGAAGGGACCTTACCAAAGGGCATGTTATCTATTCACACTAGAAACCAGAATTCCCAGTTCCTAGTAGTTATAATAGCTTTGACAGTTTACATTCTTGTCAGGGAGGAGTCAATAAAATTGTTACTTCAGTAGGTTGTTATTCTCATTTTTGCCTCCCCAACCTGACAGTATCTCTCACTTTGCATTTTACTCTGTCTTTGTCTCTAGAGGTCAGACTGATTCTGTTGCTGTCTCAGTCAGTTCAGTCGCTCAGTTGTGTCCAACTCTGCAACCCCATGGACTATAGCATGCCAGGCTTCCCTGTCCATCACCAACTCCTGGAGCTTACTCAAACTCATGTCCATCCAGTCGGTGATGCCATCCAACCATCTCATCCTCTATCGTCCCCTCTCCTGCCTTCAATCTTTCCCAGCATCAGGGTCTTTTCAAGTGAGTCAGTTATTCACATCAGGTGGCCAGAGTATTGGAGTTTCAGCTTCAGCATCAGTCCTTCCAATGAACACTCAGGACTGATCTCCTTTAGGATGAACTGGTTTGATCTCCTTGCAGTCCAACAGACTCTCAGGAGTCTTCTTCATCACCACAGTTCAAAAGCATCAATTCTTTGGCGCTCAGCTTTCTTTATAGTCCAACTCTCACATCCATACATGACTCCTGAAAAAACCATAGCTTTGACTAGACAGACCTTTGTTGGCAAAGTAATGTCTCTATTTTTTAATATTCTGTCTAGGTTGGTCATTGCTTTTCTTCCAAGGAGCAAGTGTCTTTAATTTCATAGCTGCAGTCACCTTCTGCAGTGATTTTATCACAGAAAATAAAGTCTGTCACTGTTTCCATTGTTTCCCCATCTATTTGCCATGAAGTGATGGGACTGGATGCTATAATCTTAGTTTTCTGAATGTTGAGTTTTAAGCCAGCTTTTTCACTCTCCTCTTCCACTTTCATCAAAAGGCTCTTTAGTTCTTCTTCACTTTCTGCCATAGGGTGGTGTTATCTGCATATATGAGGTTATTGATATTTCTCCCAGCAATCTTGATTCCAGCTTGTGCTTTATCCAGCTCAGTGTTTCACATGATGTACTCTGAATAGAAGTTAAATAAGCAGGGTGACAATATGCAGCCTTGATGTACTCCTTTCCCTATTTGGAACCAGTCAGTTGTTCCTTATCAAGTTCTAACTGTTGCTTTTTGACCTGCATACAGATTTCTCAGGAGGCAGGTAAGGTGGTCTGGTATTCCCATCTCTTTAAGAATTTTCCACAGTTTGTTGTGATCCACACAGTCAAAGGCTTTGGCATAGTCAATAAAGCAGAATTAGATGTTTTGCTTTTTCAGTGATCCAATGGATGTTGGCAATTTGATCTCTGGTTCCTCTGCCTTTTCTAAATCCAGCTTGAACATCTGGAAGCTCTCAGTTCACGTACTGTTGAAGCCTGGCTTGGAGAATTTTGAGCATTACTTTGCTAGAGTGTGAGATGAGTGCAATTGTGTGGCAGTTTGAACATTCTTTGGCATTGCCCTTCTTTGGGATTGGAATGAAAACTGACCTTTTCCAGTCCTGTGGCCACTGCTGAGTTTTCCAAATTTGCTGGCATAATGAGGGCAGCACTTTCACAGCATCATCTTTTAGGATTTGAAATAATTCAACTGGAATTCCATCACTTGAACTAGCTTTGTTCATAGTGATGCTTCCTAAGGCCCACTTGACTTTGCATTCCAGGATGTCTGACTCTCGGTGAGTGATCACACCATCGTGATTATCCAGGTCGTGAAGATCTTTTTTTAATAGTTCTTCTATGTATTCTTGCCACCTCTTCTTAATATCTTCTTTTCTGTTAAGTCCATACCATTTCTGTCCTTTTATTGTGCCCATCTTTGCATGAAATGTTCTCTTGGTATCTCTAATTTTATTGAAGAGATCTCTAGTCTTTCCCATTCTGTTGTTTTCCTGTTATTGCTGCTGTCTAAGCATTAATAAATAACCACTACTTTCAACCTAGACAGCGTATTAGAAAGCTTTAGAGACATTACTTTGCCAACAAAGGTCTGTCTGGTCAAAGCTATGTATCATGTAATCCGGTAATCATGTATCAACGTGAGAGTTAGACTATAAAGAAAGCTGAGTGCCGAAGAATTGACACTTTTGAACTGTGGTGTTGGAAAAGACTCTTGAGAGTCTCTTGGACTGCAAGGAGATCCAACCAGTCCATCCTAAAGGAAATCAGTCCTGAATATTCCCTGGAAGGCCTGATGCTGAAGCTGAAGTTCCAATACTTTGGCCACCTGATGCAAAGAACTGACTCATTTGAAAAGACCCTGATGCTGGGAAAGATTGAAGGTGGGAGAAGGGGACGACAGAGGATGAGATGCTTGGATGGCATCACTGACTCAATGGACATGAGTTTGAGTAAACTCCGGGAGTTGGTGATGGACAGAGAGGCCTGGTGTGCTGCAGTCCATGGGGTTGCAAAGATTCGGATAAGACTGAGCGACTGAACTGAACTTTTTCTTGTACTTCATCTTCTTTGACTTCCATAACAATGAGCTTGGGCTTCCCAGGTGGCACTAGTGGTAGAGAACCCTCCTGCCAGTGCAGAAGAGACATGGGTTCAATCCCTGGGTCAGGAAGAACCCTTGGAGGAGGATATGGCAACCCCTCTAGTATTCTTGACTGGAATCCCCTGGACAGAGGAGTCTGTGGCCTACAGTCCTTGGGTCACAAAGAATCGGACATGACTGAAGCGACTTAGCACACACACAACAATGTGCTTGGGGTTAGGCTGTGGCTTTGTTCAGTCTGCTCTAACAAAATCCCATAAACAGGGTGGCTTATTAACAACAGAAATTTATTTCTCACAGTTCTGGAGGCTGGAAGTCCAAATTCAGGGTGCCAGCGTGGTCAAATTCCAGTGCAGACACTCTTCCCAGTTGTAGACTGCCATTTTATCCTTGTATCCTCTCAAATGGCAAGAGAGCTCTCTAGGTCCCGTTTATAAGGGCACTAATTCCATTTGTGAGAGCTCCACCTCGTGACCTAATTATTCCCCCTTAGCCCCACTCCCAAATACCGTTACAGTGAAGGTCAGGATTTCAACATATGAATTAGGTCGGGGTCAGTTGGGGGAGAGGGGCAGGGAACAGAATACGTTCAGTCCATTGCAGGCTCCCTGGGCCCTGAACAGAGGCCGTGAATCCCCTCAATTCAGTTAAGCAAACCAGCATCAAGGAAACAGGTTTCATAGCTTGTTAGGTGACCTACATTCCAGGTTATTTTTTTTCCCTCTTTGAAACAACTGTGGTTTACTATCACTTGTTTCAGGCACAATAAAGGGAAAGAGCAGCCTGAATGTAAAATTTGTTTCTTTGTTTTGAACACAAAGAATTTCCTCCTTCTCTTTTTCTTTTTCCCAGTGTGTGAACCTGGCTCTGTCCCTTGGGTTCAGTACAAATAAATGGAGCTGCTGAGGGAACAGGGTAAGCAAGCTGATTTTTGTAGTTACAGGCTGTTCCACATAACCCATTTACAAGGTCAGTAGGGACCACAGCTTACCAAAACAAAGAGGTATGTAATTTTAAATGAGGAACTCTTGATCGATCAGAAACAAGCAAAGACCTTCCAGGGTTTCTAAATGGTTTATATTCCTGACTGTATTGCAACAAAAAATTGCTGGAGGGTAAGGAAGAAAGAACACAGACTAGAGGATCAAAATATTAAAGTGCTGTAAAAATAGAGTTCTGAGTACGGCCCGTGTCTGTTAGAACTCTGTACCAGCCTCTTTCCTTCATTGTGTTCTTATAACTGAACGGGATCATTACAGGTTTGGATGATTTGGAGAAATAAACATGTAATTAAAGTTGTAGATATAAAAGTAGTTTCATATGGATGTTTTTAGAGAGAAGAACAGTGGTTAAGAAATGATAGCCTTAAAACCAACCTCCTGAGGAAAGGGCTGAGGGTCCCAGTGAGGAAGACTGGACTGCAGGCAGCATGGGCCGGCATGTGCCTTTTAGATAAGTTACTTCAACCCATGAGCCTCAATTTTCTCTTCTGTAAAGTGGAGGTAACAGTAGTTTCTACCTCATAACCTCATAGACTTATTGTGACAGGCAAACAAGTGAAGGTATGTGAACTCTTCATCCTGAGGGTGGAAGCTGAGTGGAGACACTGGTCCTGAAGGTGGGATGCTGGGGTGCAGTGTGGCTAAACAGGAGTTGGGGACCTTTCTAATCGAAGAAATAAAAGCATTGGAAAAGAAGGTGTTGATTGGGATTGGAGGGGCTAAGAGGTAGTAACCCTTCCGTAATTCCGAAAGCTGAAATTGGGAGGAGAAGCCAAGCTGGGCTTCTGGACTTTGGCTGGCTATGAGGAGAGCACTGAATCAAGCTCTGAGACCAAAAAAAAAAAAAAAAGTTCTTTTTTTTTTTTAATATCAGAGTTCTAAAGAACTAAGAGAAATGTCCCGATTTGGACTAGAGTGGAAGTAGAGGCAATGGAAAATGTTTTAACAACCAGCTGGGAGTGGAGATGAGAGCCTAATTTGTAGTATTCACCAATTTCCATGATGTAAATACATCCATCATTGCTTATTTCAAGCTGCCGAAGCAATGTCTAACTGGCTCACCAAATTTCTAAAAATGTAAATTGTTGGCTCTAGTGGGCTCTCTCACACACCAGTGAGTAGGAGGATTAGTATTACCAAAGAACCATATGGGGTTCAGATTAGGAAGCAGCCCACTGACTTGAAGTGGGAGAAACAGACACTGGAAAAGGCCAAATGCTTTCAGCCAAATTAAACTAATTATGGGCTTCCCTGCTGGCTCCAACAATAAAGAATCTGCCTGCAGTGAAGGAGACCCGGGTTTGATCCCTGGGTTAGGAAGATTTCCCTGGAAAAAAGAATGACAACCCAGTCCAGTATTCTTACCTGGAGAACTCCATGGACAGGGGGGCTGGTGTGCTGTAGTCCATGGGGCCTCACACTGTCACTTCACTTTTTCACCTGAGTAACACCAGACTGTTTTACCTCTAAATTTCCCAACTGTGTACAATTTATGCACTGATACTCCCTCAAATTGAGGTACTACTGGACTAATTAGGTAGGAAAAAACAAGGACTTGGTGAACTTGAATATGGCCGGCTCTGTGTCTTAGGAGGAGGTAAAAAGATACCAGGAAAGTGAAAGAGGAAAGATTATCCTAAGATTCACAGTCTCTGGGTAAACCCACCTACCATCTCAGCTGCTGGCAAGGAGCTACAGTCACAAGGAAAGAAGTTTCTCAGGGGCCTTTCCACTTTGGGCTGCCAGGGGCTTTTTCGGTACATGAGTAAATAAAATTATTAAATAAACATTGCTATAAATAGAAAAGAGTTCCAGACTCCAGGAAATGGCCTACTTACTGCAATAATAATGTAGATGATTAGAGAATGTGAGTAGTTCTTTTTAATTTTCTGCAAGAGTATATTACCCGTCTATCCTGAAGGGACAGGGGAGGAGAATCATGGAAATGGTTTTTAATTACAGGAAAGATCAGAAAAAGCTTCAGAAGGATTGGCTCTGGGATATAAAGTGGGAATACAGGGGAAACACAACCTACTCAGTTGCTTCATTCGGTCACCGTGAGGAAACAACCCCCAAATACAGTATTTTTAGGGATTATAAGGCAGGTTCGAAAAAGCCATGTGATGTCTCAGTGGAAATAAAATGTGAACTTTCAGAAATGAAAGCCAGTCTTCTGGGGTAGTCTCACAGAATGGAGCTTGCATTTCACATAAAGTCCTAATGGAAGAGAAGGCCAAAACCCTCCTCCCGTCATGAGGAAGGAGAAATTCAAAAGAAAATATTTGCAGAGAACAGTAAGTGAAAGTTAAAGGATCTGAGGATTATTTTTCCCATATTATCTAGAAGATAATATCCTGCTCTTCTCTATTTACAAAGGGTAAAGAGAAGAAGGGGAAAAAATGCTTCAAAATACATATATTTTATTGTATTATTATTTCATGCAGAGGGATCCCATGCCCCCTGCATTGGGAGCACAGTCTTAACCACTGGAGGGCCAGGGAAGTTCCAGGATTTTAAAAATGCTTATCATAAAGAAGGTGGCTGGACATAACTGAGAGGAGTCTTAGCTGTCCTTTGGAGGTCTTGAAAGTAGGACAGATTCTCTTTTTCTTATTATATTAGCCTTGCCTTAAGAAAAATTCAACAAATGACTTCTAGGATGTTCTTTCCTTGTGAACTAGTGCCAGTAGCAGGCTAATACAGGGCAAAGAAGTAAAAGAGGCAACTGCCATTTTAGGCGTTTGTTCTGGGTTCCACCTCTTGTGGTTCAGAGTAAATTATTTCAAGTCTCAAGACCTTATTTCCCACAGTTCCAAATAAATATCCTTGTTAAAAACTTATTTTTGAAAACTTTTCCAAGGCACTGTTCAGTTCAGTTCAGTCGCTCAGTCATGTCTGACTCTTTGTGACCCCATGGACTGCAGCTTGCCAGGCCACTCTGTCCATCACCAACTCCCATCTCATCCTCTGTCGTCCCCTTCTCCTCCCGCCTTCAATCTTTCCCAGCATCAGGGTCTTTTCAAATGAGTCAGCTCTTCACATCAGGTGATCAAAGTATTGGAGTTTCAGCTTCAGCATCAGTCCTTCCAATGAATATTCAGGACTGATTTCCTTTAGGATGGACTGGTTGGATCTCCTTGCAGTCCAAGGGACTCTCAAGAGTCTTCTCCCACACCACAGTTCAAAAGCATCAATTCTTCAGTGCTCTGGACATGGAACTGGACATAGAACAACAGACTGGTCCCAAATAGGAAAAGCAGTGCGTCAAGACTGTATACTGTCACCCTGCTTATTTAACTTATATGCAGAGTACATCATGAGAAATGCTGGGCTGGATGAAGCACAAGCTGGAATCAAGATTTCTGGGAGAAATATCAATAACCTTAGATATGCAGATGACACCATCCTTATGGAAGAAAACCAAGAAAAACTAAAGTGCCTCTTGGCGAAAGTGAAAGTGGAGAGTGAAAAAGTTGGCTTAAAGCTCAATGTTCAGAAAACGAAGATCATGGCATCCCATCACTTCATGGCAAATAGATGGGGAAACAATGGAAACAGTGGCTGACTTTATTTTTCCGGGCTCCAAAATCACTGCAGATGGTGACTGCAGCCATGAAATTAAAAGACACTTGCTCCTTGGAAGAAAAGTTATGACCAACCTAGACAGCGTATTAAAAAGCAGAGACATTACTTTGCCAACAAAGGTCCATCTAGCCAAAGCTATGGTTTTTCCAGTAGTTATGTATGGATGTGAGAGTTGGACTATAAAAAAAGCTGAGCGCTGAAGGCACAATTGGAATAGGAAATATTTTGTTCTAAATTGCTATATGAGCACAAAATATCCCTATACATTACCTGTAACATGTAATTTGTAACTGGACAAAAATAAGTTCTTCAATATTACTGGTAGCCTAGCAGTTCAGTTCAGTTCAGTCACTCAGTCGTGTCCAACTCTTTGCGACCCCATGAATTGCAGCACACCAGGCCTCCCTGTCCATCACCAACTCCCGGAGTTCACTCAAGACTCACGTCCATCGAGTCAGTGATGCCATCCAGCCATCTTATCCTCGGTCATCCCCTTCTCCTGCCCCCAATCCCTCCCAGCATCAGAGTCTTTTCCAATGAGTCAACTCTTCGCATGAGGTGGCCAAAGTACTGGAGTTTCAGCTTTAGCATCATTCCTTCCAAAGAAATCCCAGGGTTGATCTCCTTCAGAATGGACTGGTTGGATCTCCTTGCAGTCCAAGGGACTCTCAAGAGTCTTCTCCAATACCACAGTTCAAACGCATCAATTCTTCAGCCTTCAGCTTTCTTCACAGTCCAACTCTCACATCCATACATGACCACCGGAAAAACCATAGCCTTGACTAGATGGACCTTTGTTGGCAAAATAATGTCTCTGCTTTTCAACATGCTATCTGGGTTGGTCATATCTTTTCTTCCAAGGAGTAAGCATCTTTTAATTTCATGGCTGCAATCACCATCTGCAGTGATTTTGGAGCCCCAAAAAATAAAGTCTGACACTGTTTGCACTGTTTCCCCATCTATTTGCCATGAAGTGATGGGACCAGATGCAATGATTTTCGTTTTCTGAATGTTGAGCTTTAAGCCAACTTTTTCACTCTCCACTTGCACTTTCATCAAGAGGCTCTTTAGTTCCTCTTCAATTTCTGCCATAAGGGTGGTGTCATCTGCACATCTGAGATGATTGATATTTCTCCCAGCAGTCTTGATTCCACCTTGTGCTTCATCCAGCCCAGCGTTTCTCATGATGTACTCTGCATAGAAGTTAAATAAGCAGGGTGACAATATATAGCCTTGACGTACTCCTTTTCCTATTTGGAACCAGTCTGTTGTTCCATGTCCAGTTCTAACTGTTGCTTCCTGACCTGCATATAGGTTTCTCAAGAGGCAGGTCAGGTGGTCTGGTATTCCCATCTCTCTCAGAATTTTCCACAGTTTATTGTGATCCACACAGTCAAAGGCTTTGGCATAGTCAATAAAGCAGAAAGATATGTTTTTCTGGAACTATCTTGCTTTTTCCATGATCCAGCGGATGTTGGCAAATTGATCTCTGGTTCCTCTGCCTTTTCTAAAACCAGCTTGAACATCTGGAAGTTCATCGTTCACATATTGCTGAAGCCTGGCTTGGAGAATTTTAAGCATTACTTTGCTAGCGTGTGAGATGAGTGCAATTGTGTGGTAGTTTGAGCATTCTCTGGCATTGCCTTTCTTTGGGATTGGGATTAAAACTGACCTTTTCCAGTCCTGTGGCCACTGCTGAGGTTTCCAAATTTGCTGACATATTGAGTGTAGCACTTTGACAGCATCATCTTTCAGGATTTGAAATATCTCAACCATCCCCATGGAAAAGAAATGCAAAAAAGCAAAATGGCTGTCTGAGGAGGCCTTACAAATAGCTATGAAAAGAAGAGAATTGAAAAGCAAAGGAGAAGAGGAAAGGTTTAAGCATCTGAATGCAGAGTTCCAAAGAATAGCAAGAAGAGACAAGAAAGCCTTCCTCAGCGATCAATGCAAAGAAATAGAGGCAAACAACAGAATGGGAAAGACTAGAGATCTCTTCAAGAAAATTAGAGATACCAAGGGAACATTTCATGCAAAGATGGGCTTTATAAAGGACAGAAACAGTATGGCCCTAACAGAAGCAGAAGATATTAAGAAGAGGTGGCAAGAATACACAGAAAAACTGTACAAAAAAGATCTTCATGACTAAGATAATCACGATGGTGTGATCACTCACCTAGAGCCAGACATCCTGGAATGTGATGTCAAGTGGGCCTTAGAAAGCATCACTATGAACAAAGCTAGTGGAGGTGATGGAATTCCAATTGAGCTTAGCAGAGACAACACTAAAAAACCCAAGATTTGGCTTTATCTGAATTCACTTCTCTTTACTATATGTGGATCCTATATATGGTGACATAAAGCCCAGGCTTCCCTGAGCTGGAGTAGGTATTTAGCACTTCTTTCCCTTAAGCATTGTAAGACTCAAACAAACGTCCAGTATATAAGAATGTATCTAATGTACTGGTGATTCCAAGAAGACCCTGACTGAAGCATGTTTTCAACTTTGCTCATTTTTGTACAACTCACATGTACAGCAGAAGTCTCAAGTCAGAGTATTTCAGAATATTAGGGCTGGAAGAGGCCTTAGAGATGATCCTGTCCATGGCCCTCATACTGCACACACAAAACCTGGGCTCCAAGGAGGAGGAGTCCCTGTCCAAAGTTATAGCGCCAAAAATGGCAGAGCACTGGCTCTCTGTTAATAACTCAATATGTTTGTGATCAATTCTGGAAACTGTCAGCTAGAAAGTAAGCCTTTCCTCACTCAGTAATTTCTAGACCCATAAAGGCCTGTTTACATAAAGGTTAAAATTTTAACTGTCCACTCAGGAAAAAGATTCCCCATCCCTCCAAAAATAAAATCCAGCAGGGGGCAGAAAACTTAAATGTGGATCCTAACTTAAATATGGATGCTTAAACTAATTTTCAAATGCAAGAAGATGCAGCGTCATCTCTGGATTTGTCTGCCACCACCACCACCTTAGTACCACTTGGTGCTTTACTGGGTGTATGTACTCTATTATGTATCTCAATTAGTCCCTACAACAGTGTATCGACCTATTAGTTATACATTATCCCCATTTTATAAGGGAGGTAATTGAGAGATATTAAGAAATTTGCTGAAGCAAAATTTGCTAGAAAGCAAAAAATGCCAGAATCCAAAACAAGGTAATCAGGACTATAAAGATAGTGTGATTCCTCAGGGGCAATCTGCTTGAATGTGAGGAGGTAGGGAGTTAGAGGAAGAAAAATAAAAGTAATTTGTTAATGAATCATATGAAAACAGAATCTAAAAATAGAATGCCTATTAAATTTTTTAAAAACTTTTTATTTTGTATTGGGGTATAGCCAGTTAACAGGTGAACAGGGAAGGGATTCAGCCATACATATACATGTATCCATTCTCCCCCAAACTAAATGTCTATTATTTTTCAATCACCACACTAAACTATTCCCATCCAGGTTACTAGTGACTTCTGTGTGGCTAAATCCTTGGTCATTTCTGAGTTCTCGTCTTGTTTGGCCTACTGGTAGCATATGACGCTGCTGATCATTCCTTCCTTAGTTTCCAGGACTGCACACTCCCAGGTTTCCTCCTAAGTCATTGACTGTTCCTTCTCAGTGACCTTCATGGGATCTGCCTCCCCTCCCAGAGCTCAATCCTTGGTCCTCTTCTCTCCTGTTTCTATACTCATTTCCTTAGTGATCTCGCCCCATGTCATGCCTTTAGGACGGCACTTAGATGTATATCCCTACCCAGATCTCTCTCCCCTGAGATCCAGACTCTCACATCTAGCTATGTCCTGAGCATCTCCACCTCGACATGGACATCTCAACATCTGGATTTAACATCTCCCAAGACAAACCCCTGATAACATCCCCTTCCAAGCCTGCCCCATTCCCAACATTTTTCATCTGTTGATGGCAAAATCATTTCTTACTCATTCAGGCTAAACATCCTGGAAAAATGCTTGGCTTTTTTTCCCCCTCATATGTGAGCCTTCAGGAAATCATTTTGGCCCTATCTTCAGAAGGTAACCAACTGTAACCACTTTCTGCCACTTCCTCTACTCCCAATCTGGTCTGAGTTTCCATTATCTCTCAAAGGGTACTGCAGTAAGTTACCATCCTGCTTCTCCCTGTGCCCTCCTATGATCTGTTCTCCACACACCAGAGGGATCTTGAAAAGAAGGTAGTCAAGGCCTGTCACCCCTGTTTGGGACCCTACATTGGCTCCCTGTGTCGGGGTTAAACCCACGGGACCTTTTTTTTCTCGGTTTGTTGCTTTACATACTGAATAGCAAAATCAATCAGCCATGCATATACATATATCCCTCCCTTTTGGACTTCCTTCTCATTAGGGTCACCACAGTGCATTAAATAAAGTTTCCTGTGTGTTGAGGTCCTTTAATGGACCAGAACCTGGTGGTCTGGAGTCGATGATAAGAAAGTAAAGGAGAGAAAGAGGCTGATATTCCTTGGTTTACACAGGAAGCCAATAAAGCCCCTGCATGGGGCTTGCTCTGTTTATGAAGGCCTCAGGCACCCTCTCGATGGGGTGAAGCTCTCGAGAGGATCTTAGAAGCCCAGGCAGGAAAGTGAACTCAGAGAGCCTCTTTGCTCCAGGGGATCAGCCTGAAAAAGAGAGAGAGAGAGACAGACAGACAGACAGACACGGGGACCAGAGCTCTGATGGAGCAAAGGTGTTTTATTCAACATTGTGTAGGTATTTATACTGTCTTACAAGATAGCTATTTTCAGCAGAAATAAAATCAAAACTTAAAAGTTATCAAGAAAACATGAGCTCATCCATATGAAAGAGAGAATTGTAAATAACTACTTTTACCATATGGTTCATAAAAAGGAAGAGGGTACTTATCACTGTATAGAAAAACTAACGAAGGAAATGCCTGGATTCCTCAGTCCCAGGAGAGTCTTGCCTCTCCTCTTAATTTGGGAATATTCAGGAATTAATAAGGAACAAAGAATTCCTGACGGATCCAAAACAGCACACAGGAAGCCCCCTGTTAAATGCTTCCTGACCCCTGTGCTATACAGTATGTCCTCACTGGTTCCCTGTTTTATTCATAGCATCAATAGTGTATATGCGTCAATCCCAATCTCCTAGTTCCTCTCACCTCGCCCCCTTCCCCCTTTCAGTTCAGTTCAGTCGCTCAGTCGTGTCCGACTCTTTGTGACCCCATGAATCGCAGCATGCAAACCCTCCCTGTCCATCACCAACTCCCCGAGTTCACTCAGACTCACATCCATCGAGTCAGTGATGCCATCCAGCCATCTCATCCTCGGTCATCCCCTTCTCCTCCTGCCCACAATCCCTCCCAGCATCAAAGTCTTTTCCAATGAATCAACTCTTTGCATGAGGTGGCCAAAGTACTGGAGTTTCAGCTTTAGCATCATTCCTTCCAAAGAAATCCCAGGGTTGATCTCCTTCAGAATGGACTGGTTGGATCTCCTTGCAGTCCAAGGGACTCTCAAGAGTCTTCTCCAACACCACAGTTCAAACGCATCAATTCTTCAGCCTTCAGCTTTCTTCACAGTCCAACTCTCACATCCATACATGACTACTGGAAAAACCATAGCCTTGACTAGACGGACCTTTGTTGGCAAAGTAATGTCTCTGCTTTTGAATATGCTTATCTCGGTTGATCATAGCTTTCCTTTCAAGGAGTAAGCGTCGTTTAATTTTATGGCTGCAGTCACCATCTGCAGTGATTTTGGAGCCCCAAAAAATAAAATTTGACACTGTTTCCACTGTTTCCCCATCTATTTGCCATGAAGTGATGGGACCAGATGCAATGATCTTCGTTTTCTGAATGTTGAGCCTTAAGCCAACTTTTTCACTCTCCTCTTTCACTTTCATCAAGAGGCTTTTGAGTTTCTCTTCACTTTCTGCCATAAGGGTGGTGTCATCTGCATATCTGAGGTGATTGATATTTCTCCCGGCAATCTTGATTCCAGCTTGTGTTTCTTCTAGTCCAGCGTTTCTCATGATGTACTCTGCATAGAAGTTAAATAAGCAGGGTGACAATATACAGCCTTGACGTATTCCTTTTCCTATTTGGAACCAGTCTGTTGTTCCATGTCCAGTTCTAACTGTTGCTTCCTGACCTGCATACAGATTTCTCAAGAGGCAGGTCAGGTAGTCTGGTATTCCCATCTCTTTCAGAATTTTCCACAGTTTATTGTGATCCACACAGTCATTTTGTTCTCTGTCTCTGTCTCTATTTCTGCTTTGCAAATAAGATCATCTATACCATTTTTTCTAGATTCCACATTCTCTTCTGTTCAGTCCCTCAGTTGTGTCCGACTCTTTGCAACCCCATGGACTGCAGCACACCCAAGCTTCCCTGTCCATCACCAACTCCCAGGGCTTACTCAAACTCATGTCCATTGAGTGAATGATACAATCCAACCATCTCATCCTCTGTTGCATCCTGCCTTCAATCTTTCCCAGCATCAGGGTCTTTTCCAATGAATCAGTTCTTCACATAAGGTGGCCAAAGTATCAGAACTTCAGCTTCAGCATCAGTCCTTCCAATGAATATTCAGGACTGATTTCCTTCAGGATTGACTGATTTGATCTCCTTGCAGTCCAAGAGTCTTTCAAGAGTCTTCTCCCAACACCACAATTCAGAAGCATCAATTCTTTGGTGCTCAGCTTTCTCTATGGTCCAACTCTCACATCCACACACGACTCCTAGAAAAACCATAGCTTCGGCTATATGGACCTTTGTTGGCAAAGTAATGTCTCTGCTTTTTAATATGCTATCTAGGTTGGTCATAGCTTTTCTTCCAAGGAGCAAGCATCTTTTAATTTCATCGCTGCAGTCACCATCTGCAGTGATTTTGGAGCCCAAGAAAATTAAGTCTGTCACTGTCTCCATTGTTTCCCCATCTGTTTGCCATGAAGTGGTAGGACTGGATGCCATGATCCTTGTTTTTTAAATATTGAGTTTTAAGCCAGCTTTTTCACTTTCCTCATATATGTGTTATTATACAATCCCTGGTGGCTCAGATGGCAAAGGGTCTGCCTACAATGTGGGAGACCTGAGTTCAATCCCTGGGTTGGGAAGATCCCCTGGGAAAGAAAATGGCAATCCCCTCCAGTACTCTTGCCTGGAAATCCCGTGGAGGGAGTATCCTGCCAGGCTACAGTCCAGGGGATTGCAAAGAATCAGACATGACTGAATGACTTCACTTTCACTTTCACTTTATACAATGTTTATTTCTCTTTCACTTACTTCACTCTCTATGGCACTCTCTCTAGAACCCCAGGACTTTGCTCTTATGTGAAGCCCAGGACTTTGCTCTTATATGAAGCCACAAGAGCTGGCTTCCATTGCCTCTCTAACCCTCACCTCCTACTGTTCATCTCTTCCAGTCAAGATGGCCTCCTGCTCTCCTTTCAGGAACACTGAACTCTCACCCTTGCCTGGGGGGCCTTGGCTCCAGCTTCTCAGTATTCTGGCACTGCTCTTCTCCCAGGGTCCTGACTAGCCCCTCAGGACGGTCAACTCTGTTCACATCTCACTTAACATTAAGGCTAACCTTGACCATCTTGCTTACATTCCAGCCTCCTCCCACACTCTCCCCCCCAGCACCCTCATTCCACTTTACTTTGCTCCGTTCTTCTATAGTTTACTTACGTTCACTGTTTATCTTTCTTCCCTGTCCTGCTCTAGAACATTCACTCCATGACACAGAGACCTGTTTTGTTCACATACTTATTTCCAAGCACCTAGAAACTCTGCTAAATATATATTTGTGGAATGAATTTAAAAATGGGAAACCACTACTAATTAAGGCTAAAATATCTAACAAGACTAAAGTGCTAGTTATTCCAGATTTCAGAATACCTTGCCACACAATAGGTGCTCAAGAAGCATTTGATGAATGAAGGAATTATGTACTGTAATTTGAAAAGGAATCTCTGCACACATTTCCACAGCATCCATTTTGTGTGTATGAGTTGGAGTGTATCTTGAGTTCTACCTATTCAGTATCTGAAACTCATTTTGCCGTTTTCTACTTCAGGAAAAAGTCCTTTAACATATTCTTCTATTCAGTAGAATATTTCTTTTTTCAATTGAAGTACAGTTGATTTACAATGTTGTGTTAGTTTCAGGTGTAAAGTGATTCAGTTTTATATATATATATTTCAGATTGTTTTCCCTTACAGGCTATTGCAACATATTGAGTATAATTCCCTGTACTGTACAGTAGGTCCTTGTTGATTATCCATTTTGTACATAGTTAAAGTGTTAGTCTCTCAGTCCTGTCCGACTCTTTGCCACCCCATGGACTGTAGCCCAGCAGGCTCCTCTGTCCATGGAACTCTCCAGGCAAGAATCCTAGAGTGGGTAGCCATTCCCTTTTCCAGGGGATCTTCCCAACCCAGGGATCAAATCCAGGTCTCCTGTATTGCAGGCAGATTCTTTACCGTAGTGTGTATATAATAATCCCAAACTTCTAATTTGTCCTTCCTCTCCCCTCCCCTGATGTAACCATAAGTTTGTTTTCTATGTCTGTGTCTGAGTATTTCCATAAATTCTATCACTCAGAGGTGGCTGAGGAATTTAAGAATTAGGAACATGATGAAAGCGTTGCAGGAAGGGGAACCCCTTCCAGCAGTCTAACACTGAGAAATGAATCATCCAAGGAGACACACGTACTTATTATTGAAAGGTATAGTCTGGCTGCTCACTGCCCAAAAGTCAGTAAACAGGCCTGGTCAGTGGAAAGGAAAGTTTGCTTTATTTCAGATGCCGACAACTGGGGGTTGGGGGGAGGGGGTGCGGGGCGGACATCTGTCCAAAGGCTGATTCCGCCCCCTGACAAACAGGGGGAGAAGCTTTTATACACAGAGTAGGGAGGGGGGTTGGCTACATACAGAAACAGCATAGTCAGCTCTGACAGTCATCTTCAGATTGGTCGTTGGTAGTCTGACTAGCATCATCTTGATTGTTTTAGGTACAGTTAATCTTCAGTTCCAGAGTCTGTTTGTTCCCATTTGTTTGAGAACAGTTCTTGGCATTGTGGCAGCTCATGTCCTGGTACAGTCCGGTCATCATGCAGTTAACTTTTCCACCTGGGGTTTCAGTATCTGTAAGACAGCTCACAGAATATGGCTCAGAATATTACCTGTAATCCTTGAGAAGGAACTAAAGGTCCTTGACTATGCTTAGTGACTACATTATTATTCTTTGATCTCCTTTGACTGTTTTCCTATGTTTCTGCATTTCTCACTTCTCTGATGAAACGTATCCTTTGCTAAAGTTTTCCACAGACAACAGGCAGGCAGAGTACATGGCTGGGGGGAAGGACCATAGGGTCATGCTGTTTCATGCTGATAGAGCAAGAGATTTTACTGAGAAGGGGTGCCTGGGCAGAGAGCAGGAGGGTAAGGGAGCCCAGGTCTGCTCTGACACATGGCTCACAGCCCGGATTTTATAGTAATGGGATTAGTTTTTGACTCAGGGTCCTTCCTGGTGGTGGGTGCGCATTTCACACAGTCAGGATGGATTCCAGCAAGGAGGAGCTTGGGAGGTTGGTAGGACAGGAGGCATCTCCTTTTGAACTTTCCTGAATTCCCCCGGTTGCTGGTGGCTCCTTAGTTTCCTGTTCCTTACCAGGACCTCCTGTGGTAAAGTAATTCACATGAGTGGTTACTATGGTTTCTGGGCAGGATGGGTGGTTCCCTTAATACCTCCCCACTCAGACAGTGCATACTCAAGATGCTTCTTGGTAATCAGGGCAGAGGTCTCTTTTCTTCTGTAATTACTCCCTGCTGAGATTCTTTGCCAACTGACCTGGGGGTTTCCAGGTGACTCGGTAAAGAATCAGCCTGCAACGTGGGAGACCCAGGTTCTATCTCTGGGTGGGAAAAATCCCCTGGAGAAGTAAATGGCAACCCACTCCAGTATTTTGCCTGGAAAATCCCATGGATGAAGGAGCCTAGGGGCTACAGTCCATTGGGTCGCAAATGGACTTTATTTCTACTTTATTTGTAGAAAACAGAAAAAAGCCTCCCAGGCCTTTCTTGAGTGACAAAGAGCAAGCCCAAGCAGTTACTGATTAGGACACAGGACTCCTGGTTCTTCCTGAAGCCATAAAGATAACAACCTGATGCATTATCTTTGAGTGGTTCTACAAAAACTAAGACCCCACCACCCAGGAGGATGTAACTACAAGTCCACCACAAGCATACAGACTCCAGACCAGTTGGAACCAAAAGGCTGAGATTCTGGAAACACCACCCTGTTACCTCACCACCAAACAATGAGAAGGTCCAGGAGCTGGTCAAGCAATCTATGACCCATTTGTAAAACAGTCTTAGCTGAAAGTGCTTGGAGGGTTCAGGTCTTTTGTACACCCAACATCTATTCTTGCTTTTAGCCTTTGCAATAAATCTTTCTCTGCTGCACACTCCCAAGTCCTGGATTGTTTGCTTCAGTGTGCCAGGGACACAGGAACTTGGGTTCCATAACAAAGAGTGGTATACTTAGGGTGAGGCAGTGCAAGGCAGTGAGGGCCTAACTCTCTCCAGCTGTGTGACGTGCAACTAGCTGAATTACTCTCTGTGTGGCTCAGAGGGTAAAGCGTCTGCCTACAGTGCAGGAGACCCGAGTATGATCCCTGGGTCAGGAAGATCCCATGGAGAAGGAAATGGCAACCCACTCCAGTACTCTTGCCTGGAGAATCCCATGGACAGAGGAGCGTAGTAGGCTACAGTCCATGGGGTCGCAAAGAGTTGGACACGACTGAGCGACTTCACTTCTTCTTCACTTCTTCTAGTTTCTTTATCTGTAAAAACGGGGGTAAGGCACAGCATTTGTCTAATGGATGACATGTGATTAACATTGTCTGAAAAACAAACAACTCTGCATAGTAAGCAACTGAAAAGTGAAAGCTATTATATGCACGTGTGCTCAGTCATGTCAGACTCTTTGAGACCCCAAGGACTGAAGCCCACCAGGCTCCTCTGTCCGTAGGATTCTCCAGGCAAGAGTGGGTTGCCATTTCTACTCCAGCGGATCATCCCCACCCAGGGATCAAACCTGCTTATCTTGGCTCTCCTGCATTGGCAGGCAGATTCTTTACCACTAGCGCCACCTGGGAACCTGGGGTTAGTATAGTTAATTCCAGGCAGGGGGAGAAACGGCATTTGCACGGGATGGAAGGAGTTTGCTGTTAGAAACCAAAAGGTTCATTTAAAAGGAGGCAGGAAAACAAGGAAAGAAAAGCAACAAAAAAGGTGAGATTCAAGATTTCAACTTGGTTTGTGGTGACTAGGACCTGGAATGGGGAACCTTAGGGCTTTCCTCTTGGAAGTCGCTCAACTGCGAGAGCTGCGGGCGCTGGGGTTACCCGCGGTGGAAGCAGCCGGATCGTGTGGAAGGTCCTGATTGGGGGCTGTGCGGCTGGAACTTGCTGAAGGCCACCTAGGCCGCCCTCCAGTCCAGGGTCGGGGGTCTGGAGCCCGGCGACCGGGCGGGCAGCGAGAGGAGCCGCGCCCCCAGGGCTCCGCCGCGGCGCCTCCCTTTACCTGGCGCCCCTCCTCGCTTACGCGTCGCCCACTGCCGTCCCCACCCTTCGCCTCGCTTCTCTTTCCCGTCGCCGAGTGCATCCTCTCCCTCACCCCACCGGCCCATTCTTCGGCCCCTGGATGCCTCCTCCCTTTTCTGGTTCTTCTGGCTGGTTCCGTAGAGTTTGGTTTGAACTTTTGAACCCACCAATGAGCGCCGCGCGCCCCTCCTCTCTCGGCCGGGAGGGTAAAACCCGGTGTAGGGCTGGGAGGCGGGGCCGCGGAGGCCGGGGCGGGGTCGGGTCCCGCCCTCCTGACACGTGGCCCGGGTAGGGGTTTATAGGAGCCCTCCCGGCCCCGGGCCTCTCCCTACTTCTCCCCCGGACTCCTTAGTAGTCTGTCAGTGGGAGATCTTCGCGGCCGGCCTCTCCCCTGTTCCAGCCCCGCAGAGCCGTCCAAGTCTCCGTCATGGTGAGTGGGGGTCCCGGGGCGGTGGTGTGCGGGCAGAGTGCGGAGTCCGAAGGGGCGTTGGGACCCCAGTGCGAGTGCAGCCACGTCCACGCCTCCGGGCAAACTGGTTTCAGGTGGCCAGGTTGGGAGAGTCGAGTTCACCTGGCTGGCTCTTCGTCGGGCTCGAAGACGCGACCTGGGTACTGCCTTGAGTGGAAGTGGAAAAGCCACTTGATCCTAGAGCGGGGCCAGTCATTGAGTCCTTCGGGGCCGCTACTGCCCCAGGAAGGTGGGAGAACCTTCGCACTGGCTCCCAAGGACTTGTGAAAGCTACAGATCGCTCCCATTTCCTGAAGTGATCTCACCCTCCCACAGCCTTCCGCAAAGGACCCCTGGAGCATCTCGTGTGCTCCAGCATAGTAGGTGCAGACGTTTCCTGGCGACCCCTCTCCTGTGCCCTGTGATTTGGTGCTGAGTCCACCTGTGGCCAGACTCTGGGAAGAGTTTCCAATTGCACCATCGTCCCCTGTGGCCGGGATGGGGGAGGGTGGGCGGGGGCAGCTCTTGCATTTGCGCCAGTCCACCTGAAGGATGAAGGCAGGCTCCTCCTTTGAAGGAAATGACTGTCCCGTGTTTATCCCTGCATTTCTAGGGTTTCTAGTGTTAATTTAGTGGGGTGTTTAGTAGCTGAAACTTTCTTCTTACAGGTTTTAAAAAGTCGACAAAAGAAATATTTACTTATAAAGTCACAGAGTAATCTAGTAATGACATAGTAGTCTTGCTTTTAAAGATACATGAAATTACGCACAACTTGAGTATTTTCTATTTAGTAGCCACAGGTTTTGGAAACAAGTATCTTAGGAAACATCCGTTGGAGGTCTACCTAAAGCAGGCCATGAGTATCAAATGTATCAAAATATCTTTTTTTAAAAAGGAATATAGTGAATAAATAGTCCCTTTTTAGGGACTACCAGAGTTATCAAAGGATGTCTGACTGTAACACTTGCTTGAGTGCTTTTTACTAAGCCAGACCAAAGGACACTGGTAAATGTGTTATTGAGAAAATGGTGGGAGTGTTTAAAGGGCAGGAAATCAGAAGTAGCAGCAAACCTATTAAGACATACACTGGTTAGACTCGTATTTCACAAAGGACAGGTGCTGATTATCCCATTAAGGCTAGACTAAGTGAAGTGACACCATCACCGGTATCTCACTTCATCTCCCAAGTGGCCAGGGGAGAGTGGAGGACAAGCAGTGGCCACAGTGTAAGCCATACTGTTGCACAATATGAAAAGGTTTTAATTCAAAAACTATATTAGAAATGCTTCATTAGGATGGCAGGGTCTTCTCAGATACTTTTATCTCTTTGGACCTGGGACTGTCATGGGCAAATATCTGGTTCTTTCCTGGTTTCTACGACTGTGAAATGTCCAGAGTCCAGTTAAAGGTAAACACGATGCAGTGGTTAAAAGTCATGGGTTCATTAGAACAAACTCCCCTTTCTCCCACAGCCTTAGAGCTGGGCAAGTAGATGCAGGTAATAGTGAGCTTGCTGATGAGGTCACCAGAGCATAATTGCTTTATGGGGAGTATGGTGAGAAAGAGGGAACCATAAGTCAAAGGTTATGAGTAACTGGAGGTTTTATCTTGTGGTTATGAGACTAGGCCCTTTGACATCATAGGTGATGTTGAATTTTCTTTAGATTCCTATTGTTCAGTTGCTAAGTCATGTCCGACTCTTTGCGACCCTACAGACTGCAGAATGCCAGGCTTTCTGGTCCTTCACTGTCTCCTGGAGTTTGTTCAAACTCATGTCCATTGAGTTGGTGATGTTATCTGAACATCTCACCCTCTGCCACCCCCTTCTTTTGCCTTCAATCCTTCCCAGCATCAGGGTCTTTTCAACTGAGTCAGCTCTTTGTTGCAAGTGGCCTAAGTATTGGAGCTTCACCATCAGTCCTTCCAATGAATTACTACTACTAAGTCGCTTCAGTCGTGTCCCACTCTGTGAGACCCCAGAGATGGCAGCTCACCAACCTCACTCTGCTGTCCCTGGGATTCTCCAGGCAAGAACACTGGAGTGGGGTGCCATTTCCTTCTCCAATGCAGGAAAGTGAAAAGTTAAAGTGAAGTCGCTTAGTCGTCTCGAATCTTAGCAACCCCATGGACTGTAGCCCACCAGGCTCCTCCGTCCATGGGATTTTCCAGGCAAAAGTACTGGAGTGAGGTGCCATTGCCTTCTTCCAAAGAATAGTCAGGGTTAATTTCCTTTAGGATTGACTGGTTGGATCTCCTTGCAGTCCAAGGGACTCTCAAGAGTCTTCTCCAGCACCACAGTTCAGAAGCATCGATTGTTCCATGCTCAGCCTTCTTTACACTCCAACTCTCACATCCATACATGACTATTGGAAAAATACAGCTTTGACTATGTGGACCTTTGTTGGGAAAATGATGTCTGCTTTTTAATATGCTGTCTAGGTTTGTCATAGCTTTCCTTCTAAGAAGCAAGCGTCTTTTATTTCATCTCAGTCACTGTCTGAGGTGATTTTGGAACCCAAGAAAATAAAAGCAGTCACTGTTTCTGCATTTTCCCATCTATTTGCCATGAACTGATGGGACCGGATGCCAGCTTTTTCACTCCTCTTTACCCTCATCCAGAGGTTCTTTTCTTTCGTTCCCATTCACTTTCTGCCTTTAGAGTGGTGTCATCTGAGGTTACTGATAGTTCTCCTGGGAGGCTTGATTCCAGCTTGTGATTCATCCAGCCTAACATTTTACATGATGTACTCTGCTTAGAAGTTAAATAAGCAGGGAGATAATATACAGCCTTGACATACTCCTGTCCCAGTTTTGAACCAGTCCATTGTTTCATGTCTGTTTCTAACTGTTGCTTCTTGACCTGCATACAGGTTTCTCAAGAGACAGGTAAGGTGGTCTGGTATTCCAATCTCCTTAAGAATTTCCCATAGTTTGTTGTGATCCACACAGTCAAAGGCTTTAAATTCCTATTAGCAGCTTTCAGAACCCTGAAACTCTTATTTGGAGAACATGTAATAGGAGATATTTGATGTGGATACTTGAAAGACTCTGTCTCAAGCAGCTAATTTGATTTATGATGGAAATACAATAGAAATCCTCTTTGTTTTCCTCTTAAGTCTGTGGGTTTAGATTCTGTGTTCACTGTCTTATTTTACCAAGCAGGAATGAGTTTGGTAACTTATAAATTACCTTGTTCAGCAAGTAAAGGAAAACAAATGCTTGCCTAAATCATTAAATTTATGAAATTATAGACTCTTCTTCCACAATGCCAGAGCGAGATGTACATTTTGCTAGAAAAGAGCTGATTTCTTAAACTATTAGTGAAGTCTTGGTGACACTTCTCGCCTTTGTTACCCTGTCTCCGTCTGCCCACCCTCCCCCACTCTCCCCTCAAGGTGTGTGGACAGTGAAGGAAAATGTTTTTCCCTAAGATTAAATACTTCCACAAGGATGAAAGGATGCCTGTGACCAGTTTTTAAAGTCCAGGTGACTGCTACTTATCTGCTGTTTTCTCCATGAGTCATACAGCTGTAGTTTGCTGGTTTAAGCTGGTTTGAAAGGGAGAGGCAGAAGCTGTTTAAAGAATAGAATTAAAGAGGGATGGGAATGAGCTGTAGTTACAGTCACACAGGGAATGAGTCAGAGCTGGAAGGAGGAATTTTGCATGCCTCTAAGGAGTCAGCAGGCATATTTCCCAGGAGTTGGGGAAAATCTATTGCTAGAGTAGCTTGTGTCATTCTGAAGGTAGAAACCTGACCATGAATATCTAATGTGGCTGTAAAGCCAAAGTCTGGTCTCTGGCCTTGTCTAGTAGTTCATTAGCGTATCTGTGGTTTTCCAAAGCCTGTCCTCTGAATTGGCCTGTTTGTGAAATAGTGCCTGGGCAGGCATGGCCTCCAGAAAGGTGCTGATTTGTCTTGAAGGTTAATAGTCATTTCCGTGTGAATCATTCCTGAATGTCCCATCCGCCGTGTCACATTCTGACACTTCCTTTCTTCCTTCCCACAGCGTGAGTGCATCTCCATCCACGTTGGCCAGGCTGGTGTCCAGATCGGCAATGCCTGCTGGGAGCTCTACTGCCTGGAACATGGCATTCAGCCCGATGGCCAGATGCCGAGTGATAAGACGATTGGGGGAGGAGATGACTCCTTCAACACCTTCTTCAGTGAGACAGGTGCTGGCAAGCATGTGCCCAGGGCAGTGTTTGTAGACCTGGAACCCACAGTCATTGGTGAGTTGACCTCAGTAACCCCAGTGAGATCCCAGGGATCTGGGACAGGAGGTGTGTCCTGGGAATTCCACTGATGCCCTGGGATGGAGCACACTTGTGTGGGTTGTTAATGATAGGTGGCTGCTTCATTTTCTTTTTCCAGATGAGGTTCGCACCGGCACCTACCGCCAGCTCTTCCACCCTGAGCAACTCATCTCAGGCAAAGAAGATGCCGCCAATAACTATGCCCGAGGTCACTACACCATTGGCAAGGAGATCATTGACCTCGTCTTGGACCGAGTTCGGAAACTGGTAAACAAAGAACTTTTTTTAAACTAGGATGAGCGTTTTCTCTTAGAGTTTTGAGAGACCAGACTATGGGGATCATTCTTTGTGCACTAGAATGAGCTTTACTCTGCCCACTATAACTGGACTTCTAAACCAAACGGTCCTGTGCTATGGGACAACTTTTTGAGGCTGAAGTAGGTGCTGCTTGGCCTCCTCCTATGTCTTCTAAGGCAGATTTGGGCAATTGCTCACTCAGGGAGGGCAGTTTACCTGAAGTCAAGTGAGTACCAGGAAGCCTTAACAGTTTTACTGACACTTAAGCCCATTAAACATCCTTGTTCATCTTAATCAGGCAGCTTCCTGCCTCCAAGCTGAGGCATCCCTTTTTAGGTCATCTTAGTCACAGTGGTAGGTGGCTGGCTCTGGATGTAACTAATTGATCAAACTCATAAAAACTGGACAGCTGCCCTATGTTGCTCCAGAAAGTTACAGCAAAAGAAGCCAATGGAATACCGACTAGAACCAGCTGCCATTGGGAACTTCAGCAACACTGAACGTGGAGTCCAGGGAGCTCCCTCGTCACAGAAGCAAGTATAAGTCACTGGAACTTTGAAAGGGTTAAGACAGAACCCCAAAAAGCGGTACTCTTGCTTTTCTACTAGAGCTCAGGGCAGTGTAGACTAGCCTTGAGGCCGATAAGTCTAAGGTAACTGTATTCACATCGGTAAGGTTGATAAGGGTTCTGTTCAGATCATTTTAATTAAGAGTCTGGCAATCAGATGAGTCTGTTCCTTAGGCATCCGGGCAACTTGTAAGTAATTGACTAAAATCAAGAATGAAGGCCTGGGCGCATAGCGTGTCAGGAAAATCATATAACGCTAAGCCCAGCAACAACAGGTCTATTTTCGAAAGAATGGCCTTACATCGTTCTTGATGTCATACTTTTTCAGATGTTTATCATAGTCTTCACACCAAAATTGGGCTAATGGTTCCTCTATTTGCAAGTGAAGCTTCAGCTACAGGCACTGACTTGGAAATTGGCTCCTGCCTTAGGGACAAATGAACTAGTGAAAGTCACTGAGGGTTCTGGAGTGAAGTTCTTTAACCACCAGAACAATTGCACTTGTCCCTGGTGTTTATTACTGTGTCCACAAGAGCCTTAATGGATGGAAACTGGTAAAGGAGTCTGCCCCTTGCTTTGATCTCATTCAGAGGGTGGACCCATAGAAGTGACTAAGGGCTCAGTAGAGGATGTCCACAATCTTGGAGCACCTTAAAGTGAAGACTGTCCATAGAATACTCTGTCGGGTTAAGATCACCCTTTCACAGAGTAGCAGTTTGTTAGGCAGGAGAGCTCAGTTAAGTGGTGGAAAGCCCCCGTGACACAAGGACATGGATTGCTGACAGCAAATCACCTTTCCCGGAATGAACAGACTTGCTGCTAACCTGTGCTGACGGTGCCAGGCACTGTTCCAGTACTCATTTAATTCCTAGCAACCTCAAGCAGATTACTGTTCTCCTCATTTAATAAATGAGAACACTGAGACTGAGACAGGAATTTGGTCACAGGCACATGGCAAGGAACTGGCAGAGCCAGAGCCAGCCTTATTCTAGCACCAGGGCACTAGCTCTTCACTCTGATGCTGCATTCCGGCTCAGAAGGCAGCTGCCACAATTTCTGTAGACATCCATTGTATGGGGCCGGTGTGGTCTCAGGCCTGCTGGTGGTAGCTCTCCAACTGATAAGAGGTTGCCTTTGCTCTGTGGTCATGGCACGGGCAGCAGAGGTGAGCCTCCCGGTCCCCAAAACTTGGGCCCTGCATCCATTCCAGACTTGGTGATTCCTCTGCCTGCAGAAATGAAAATAATTCATTTTAAATAGCCTTTTCACAGATCCCCTCCCTCCAGGCCCCAAGAGATGACGGTGAAAAGTTTCTCTGAATCACGTAGCACTTAAAAGCTCTTCAAGTGTCTGCTTTCTTAGCAAGTATTGTTCAGAAGTTTTCTGTTTTTTTTTTAAGATCTTGATCAGTGTGATTATGGATTATGGATTCAAAGACATCACTGCAGCTGTCACCAAAGCTAAAATTAAACTTTTTTCTTTTTTCAGGCTGACCAGTGCACGGGTCTTCAGGGCTTCTTGGTTTTCCACAGCTTTGGTGGGGGAACTGGTTCTGGGTTCACCTCCCTGCTGATGGAACGCCTCTCTGTTGACTATGGCAAGAAGTCCAAGCTGGAGTTCTCCATTTACCCAGCCCCCCAGGTTTCCACAGCTGTCGTTGAGCCCTACAACTCCATCCTCACCACCCACACCACCCTGGAGCACTCTGATTGTGCCTTCATGGTAGATAATGAGGCCATCTATGACATCTGCCGTAGAAACCTCGACATTGAGCGCCCGACCTACACGAATCTTAACCGCCTCATGAGCCAGATAGTGTCCTCCATCACGGCTTCCCTGAGGTTTGATGGCGCCCTGAATGTGGATCTGACAGAGTTCCAGACCAACCTGGTGCCCTATCCCCGCATCCACTTCCCTCTGGCCACATACGCCCCTGTCATCTCTGCTGAGAAAGCCTACCATGAACAGCTTTCTGTAGCAGAGATCACCAATGCTTGCTTTGAGCCAGCCAACCAGATGGTGAAATGTGACCCTCGCCATGGTAAATACATGGCCTGCTGCCTGTTGTACCGTGGCGACGTGGTTCCCAAAGATGTCAATGCTGCCATTGCCACCATCAAGACCAAGCGCAGCATCCAATTTGTGGACTGGTGCCCCACTGGCTTCAAGGTTGGCATTAATTACCAGCCTCCCACTGTGGTACCTGGTGGAGACCTGGCCAAAGTACAGCGAGCTGTGTGCATGCTGAGCAACACCACAGCCGTTGCTGAAGCCTGGGCTCGCCTGGACCACAAGTTTGACCTGATGTATGCCAAGCGTGCCTTTGTTCACTGGTACGTGGGTGAGGGCATGGAGGAAGGCGAGTTTTCTGAGGCCCGTGAGGACATGGCTGCCCTTGAGAAGGATTATGAGGAGGTTGGAGCCGACAGTGCAGAGGGAGATGATGAGGGTGATGAGTATTAGCATGTCTGCTGCAGTTTCATCTTGGGACTGTATTACTTGTGTTCAGTGGAGCTGCCCACTGTCGCCCTATCTTGACAATAAAGGTGATATTTCCACTTCCAAGGTCACGCTGTATCATAGTAAATGTTTACTTATTGAAAACCAGTTTGTGATGGAGGAGGCTGGCAATTCCATCTGATCATTTGCTCAACATTTCAAGTGGTTTCTGTGTACTGCGCTAAGAGGTTTGTCTATTTCACTAAGACCTGCAACGATGACTGGTGATAAAATCATAAGTGAGGCAACAGGCTCATTGGGCCAGTGCTTTTCAATCTTTAATATGGATGTGTATCTCCTGTAGATTTTAAAAAGGAGACCTGAATCTGTAGGTCTGAAGTGGAGTTTTAACAAACATACTGCATTTTTTTTCTTTTTTTTTTTGCCTTTGTTTTTTAAAGCTCTCAGGTTTTCTTTGTTTTTCTTTTTAATTGCAGGATAATTGCTTCACAGTATTGTGTTGTTTCTGCCATACATCACCATGAGTCAGCCATAGGTGCACATGTCCCCTCCCTCTTGAACCTCCCTCCCCCGCCACCCCGTGCTACCCCTCTAGGTAGTCACAGAGCACTGGGTTTGAGCTGTCTGCATCAGACAGCAAATTCCCATGGCTGTTTTACATGTGGTAATGCATGTTTCACTGCTCCTGTCAACTCATCGCTCCCAGGTATTCTTGGTCTGCTGTGACCACATGTGGAGTACCAAGGGGTTAGGTAACACAGCTAATAAATGGTGGAGCCATAACTCAAGTCACCAGGCTGACTGCCAGAACTCCTGCAGTCTTTATTTCATAAAGTGTTGGAATCACATGGGAAGGGCTTGGAATTGGACTGATTCTTTGTCCTTGGCCAAAATCTACAATGGCAAACTAGGACTGTGCTTTAAGAAGTCACTGCTTGGAGAAAGGAGAGCAGGCTGAGACACAAAGTACGGTAGTCTCAGGTTGTTATGGTATTGGTCCTTGACCCAGTGTATGTCGCGGGGAATATTTGAAGTAGGGGAATAATAAGGAAAATTGTAGGAGTATGTATGTAAAAAAGGTTGAAGATCAGAGCTCCCTAACTTGGACGCTTTTCTGAGCACCTGCTGGAAGCTGTGTGGTTCTTGAGCGGGGCAGGAGGCAACTGTGAGAAGCTGAGGGTGGGGGAAGAATGTGCGGGTGGCTGGAGAGCTCGGTGCTCAGGGACCAGTGGTGTGGCCTCTGAGGATGAACTGAGCAATGAAAGGACAGCGATCATCAGAGGGCCAGGGCATGTGGAAGGGAGGAGCCAGTTTTGATGCTTAGGTCCTGGCCTGAGTGGGGAGGCCAAGCAAGTGGCAGGAGGGTGGGTGCAGGTCTTCTCACCTTTGCTCCAGGACTGAGCTTGCTCAATGGCGCTCAGCTACCATCTTTCTTTTCCCACTGGTGTTTTCACCTCTTACTTGTTGCTAACCTCTGCCCCCTTGCTTTAAGGAGAGCATTTTAAACATGCACATCCTGGGAATTCCCTGGTGGCCCAGTGGAATTGGTGCTTTCAATGCTGAGGGCCCGGGTCCAATCCCTGATTGAGGAACTAAGATTCCACAAAGCACATGGCACAGCAACCCCCTCCCTCAAATGCACATTCTGTCTTGGGGCACAGCTTCCAGCCTGAGCCCTCTCAGCTTTGTGCTTGGAAGAGTTGTCATGAGAGCAGCCGTTGTCTCATGCTTTAAGGGCTATGCCCAACCCACCCCATCCTTGAGTACAGCCAGCCACTACTATTCAAAGTGACGGGCTAGATCCCTTCTGCAGCCTGAGCATGGGCGTCCTGGGCTGAAACAGTGAACCTCGGAGAGGCTGGCCACTCCAGCTGCACTCAGACCTTCCCAACCTGGGTTTTCTGCCAATTGCTACAGTGGGAGCTCTCGAGGGAACAGGACATCCAGGTGAGAGAAGGAAGAGACAGATCATCAGCTTCAGCTGAGCACAGCACCCCACGACACCCGAAAGAAAGGTCCATTCTCGTAGCCTGCATGTCCCAAGCTGGAGACCCTGAGAATGGGGTTCAGGGCTTGTCTATTATCCTCCTCCTCCCTCAGCCTTCAGGAGAGCCTGGCAGCACCTGCAGAGCCTGAAGCCCCGGGGCCAGTGCACACCCCCACCCCCTGCAGCCCCCTGGCCAGGAGCAAGCCCCTCCAGTTACCTCCATAAGTCTTACAGTAGAATAATCTGCCAAGATGTAGAAGGGGCTGGAAACCTTTAAGCAGCTGCAATGGTGTGGGGGTGAAAGAAGAGTTTAGCTGAGAAAAACGGTTCCAGTAGAACAGAGCCTGGGGAATTGGAAAGGGCAAAATGCGAGAGCTTGGAGAGGGATCTGTCCTTGCAGTGATGATCTCCCCCACCCCTGTGCTGGCGAGAGAGTGAACAGAAGTTAGCCTGCAGCAAGAACAAATATACCCCAAGGTCTGTCACTGCTTTGTGGCTAACAATCATCCCATCTGCCCTTGAGCACAAATGGAATGTCTGCACTCAGAACTGCCACCAGGGCTGAGGCCACGGGGCTTGATGGGGATAGATGGAAAAAGCCTAAGAGGGTGCAGCCCCAAAACTGGCTGGCACCCCAGACTCTGGGCATCCCTGATAGCTCAGTCGGTGTAGAATCTGCCTGCAATCCAGAGACGAGTTTATCCCTGGGTCGGGAAGATCCCCTGGAGAAGGAAATGGCAACCTACTCCAGTATTTTTGCCTGGAAAATCCCATGGACGAAGGAGCTTATCGGGCTACAGTCCATTGGGTCGCAAACAGTTGGACACAATGGAAGCAAGTTAGCACAAGTGGGCGTAGGCATGTGCCTGAGGCCTAACAAGGCCCAAAAAAGGCAGGCAAAATTTGGGGTGAATTTTGAATGTGGTGGATGCAGAATGTGTCGCTTTCTTCTGATTGGTTGGTGGTGAGGTAATAGGGCAGTGCTGCAGGAATCTTGTGCTCGACCTGAAGTTATCATCCTCCACCTGGGTAGGGGCCCTGGTACTACAGAACTTAGAGAGACTGTTACACATATTCCTTGAGTAGGAACCAGGCTCCAAGGCTGTACAACCACTTGACTTCTCCTCCTATTTCTGCATCCCCTCCCTTCCCTGATAAGCAACTGTTTGAATCCGCCCTTTGGATTTCAGGGAAGGTCAAGGAGGCTGAATGAAGCCTATATCCTCTGAACAAGAAAAGCAAATGAAATAAAGGATGCTTCTGAGGAATAAATCCTTGCATGGAAGTCAGAGTGAAACTAAGCCAGGCCTTGCAGGTCCTGCCCAATTTCAAAAGGCCCTCCATGTCCCCTGTATCTTATTTGTAGAAAACCGGAAAAAAAAAGTCTCCCAGGCCTTCCTTGAGTGCCAAAGAGCAAGCTCAAGCAGTTACTGATTAGGACAATAGAGTCACAGGACACCTAATTCTTCCGAAGCCATAAGATAACAACTTGATGTATTATATTTGAGTGGTTCTACAAAAACTAAGACCCCACCACCCAGGAAGATGTAACTACAAGTCCACCACAAGCATACAGACTCCAGACTGGTTGGAACCAGAAAGTTGAGATTCTGGAAACACCACTCTGTTACCTCACCACCAAACAATGAGAAGGTCCAGGAGCTGGTCAAGCAATTTATGACCCTTTTCCATAACAGTCTTGCCTGAAAGTGATTGGAGGGTTAAGTCTTTTGGGCACCGGACATCTATTCTTGCTTTAGCCTTATGCAATAAATCTTTCTCTGCTCCAAACTCCCAGGTTCTGGACTGTTCGGCTTCAGTGTGCCAGGGACACAGGAACTTGGGTTCCATAACAAAGAGTGGTATACTTAGGGTGAGGCAGTGCAAGGCAGTGAGGGCCTAACTCTCTCCAGCTGTGTGATGTGCAACTAGTTGAATTACTCGAAATTCTAGTTTCTTTATCTCTAAAAACGGGGGTAAGGCACAGCATTTGTTTAACGGATGACATGTGATTAACACTGTCTGAAAAACAAAAAACTCTGCATAGTAAGCAACTGAAAAGTGAAAGCTATTATATGCACGTGTCAGACTCTTTGAGACCCCAAGGACTGAAGCCCACCAGGCTCCTCTGTCCGTAGGATTCTCCAGGCAAGAATACTAGAGTGGGTTGCCATTTCTACTCCAGCGGATCATCCCCACCCAGGGATCAAACCTGCTTATCTTGGCTCTCCTGCATTGGCAGGCAGATTCTTTACCACTAGCGCCACCTGGGAACCTGGGGTTAGTATAATTCCAGGCAGGGAGAAAACCTGCTTTGCACGAGATGGAAGGAGTTTGCTGTTAGAAACCAAAAGGTTCATTTAAAAGGAGGCAGGAAAACAAGGAAAGAAAAGCAATTTAAAAAGGTGAGATTCAAGATTTCAGGTTGGTTTGTAGTGATTAAGACCTGGAATGGGGAACCTTAGGGCTTCCCTCTTGGAAGTCCCTCAACTGCGAGAGCTGCGGGCGCTGGGGTTACCCGCGGTGGAAGCAGCCGGATCGTGTGGGAGGTCCTGACTGGGGGCTGTGCGGCTGGAACTTGCTGAAGGCCACCTAGGCCGCCCTCCAGTCCAGGGTCGGGGGTCTGGAGCCCGGCGACCGGGCGGGCAGCGAGAGGAGCCGCGCCCCCAGGGCTCCGCCGCGGCGCCTCCCTTTACCTGGCGCCCCTCCTCGCTTACGCGTCGCCCACTGCCGTCCCCACCCTTCGCCTCGCTTCTCTTTCCCGTCGCCGAGTGCATCCTCTCCCTCACCCCACCGGCCCATTCTTCGGCCCCCGGATGCCTCCTCCCTTTTCTGGTTCTTCTGGCTGGTTCCGTAGAGTTTGGTTTGAACTTTTGAACCCACCAATGAGCGCCGCGCGCCCCTCCTCTCTCGGCCGGGAGGGTAAAACCCGGTGTAGGGCTGGGAGGCGGGGCCGCGGAGGCCGGGGCGGGGTCGGGTCCCGCCCCCCTGACACGTGGCCCGGGTAGGGGTTTATAGGAGCCCTCCCGGCCCCGGGCCTCTCCCTACTTCTCCCCCGGACTCCTTAGTAGTCTGTCAGTGGGAGATCTTCGCGGCCGGCCCCTCCCCTGTTCCAGCCCCGCAGAGCCGTCCAAGTCTCCGTCATGGTGAGTGGGGGTCCCGGGGCGGTGGTGTGGGGGCAGAGTGCGGAGTCCGAAGGGGCGTTGGGACCCCAGTGCGAGTGCAGCCACGTCCACGCCTCCGGGCAAACTGGTTTCAGGTGGCCAGGTTGGGAGAGTCGAGTTCACCTGGCTGACTCCTCGTCGGGCTCGAAGACGCGGCCTGGGTACTGCCTTGAGTGGAAGTGGAAAAGCCACTTGATCCTAGAACGGGGCCAGTCATTGAGTCCTTCGGGGCCGCTACTGCCCCAGGAAGGTGGGAGAACCTTCGCACTGGCTCCCAAGGACTTGTGAAAGCTACAGATCGCTCCCATTTCCTGAAGTGATCTCACCCTCCCACAGCCTTCCGCAAAGGACCCCTGGAGCATCTCGTGTGCTCCAGCATAGTAGGTGCAGACGTTTCCTGGCGACCCCTCTCCTGTGCCCTGTGATTTGGTGCTGAGTCCACCTGTGGCCAGACTCTGGGAAGAGTTTCCAATTGCACCATCGTCCCCTGTGGCCGGGATGGGGGAGGGTGGGCGGGGGCAGCTCTTGCATTTGCTGCCAGTCCACCTGAAGGATGAAGGCATTTCCTTTGAAGGAAATGACAGTCCCGTGTTTATCCCTGCATTTCTAGGGTTTCTAGTGTTAATTTAGTGGGGTGTTTAGTAGCTGAAACTTTCTTCTTACAGGTTTTTAAAAGTCCACAAAAGAGATATTTACTTATAAAGTCACAGAGTAATCTAGTAATGACATAGTAGTCTTGCTTTTAAAGAAACATGAAATTACACACAACTTGAGTATTTTCTATTTAGCTGTCAGAGGTTTTGGAAACAGGTATCTTAGGAAACATCCATTGGACGTCTACCTAAAGCAGGGCATGAGTATCAAATGTATCAAAATACCCTTTTTAAAAAAGGAATATAGAAATAAATAGTTTCCTTTTTTACGGACTACCAGAGTTATCAAAGGATGTCTGACTGTAACACTTGCTTGAGTGCTTTTTACTAAGCCAGACCAAAGGACACTGGTAAATGTGTTATTGAGAAAATGGTGGGAGTGTTTAAAGGGCAGGAAATCAGAAGTAGCAGCAAACCTATTAAGACATACACTGGTTAGACTCGTATTTCACAAAGGACAGGTGCTGATTATCCCGTTAAGGCTAGACTAAGTGAAGTGACACCATCACCGGTATCTCACTTCATCTCCCAAGTGGCCAGGGGAGAGTGGAGGACAAGCAGTGGCCACAATGTAAGCCATACTGTTGCATAATATGAAAAGTTTTTGAACTCAAAAGGCTTCATTAGAAGTGCTTCATTACAATGGGTCTTGACCTGGGACTGTCATGGGCAAATATCTGGTTCTTTCCTGGTTTCTAGGGCTGTGAAATGTCCAGAGCCCAGTTAAAGGTAAACACGATGCAGTGGTTAAAAGTCATGGGTTCATTAGAACAAACTCCCCTTTCTCCCACAGCCTTAGAGCTGGGCAAGTAGATGCAGGTAATAGTGAGCTTGCTGATGAGGTCAGCAGAGCATAATTGCTTTATGGGGAGTATGGTGAGAAGGAGGGAACCGTAAGTCAAAGGTTATGAGTAACCGGAGGTTTTGTCTTGGGGCTATGAGACTAGGCCCTTTGACCTCTTAGGTGATGTCAGTTTTCTTTAGATTCCTATTGTTGTTCGGTTGCTAAGTCACGTCTGACTCTGCAAACCTACAGACTGCAGAATGCCAGGCTTTCTGGTCCTTCACTGTCGCCCGGAGTTTGTTCAAACTCATGTCCATTGAGTTGGTGATGCTATCTAAACATCTCACCCTCTGCCACCCCCTTCTCCTTTTGCCTTCAATTCTTCCCAGCATCAGGGTCTTTTCAAATAAGTTGGCTCTTTGCCTCAAATGGTCAAAGTATTGGAGTTTCAGCATCAGTCCTTCTGATGAATAGTCAGGGTTAATTTCCTTTAGGATTGACTGGTTTGATCTCCTGGCAGTCCAAGGGACTCTCAAGAGTCTTCTCCAGCACCACAGTTCAGAAGCATCGATTCTTTCATGCTCAGCCTTCTTTACACTCCAACTCTCACATCCATACATGACTACTGGAAAAATACAGCTTTGACTATGTGGACCTTTGTTGGCAAAATGATGTCTGCTTTTTAATATGCTGTCTAGGTTTGTCATAGCTTTCCTTCTAAGAAGCAAGCATCTTTTAGTTTAATGGCTGCAGTCACCGTCTGCAGTGATTTTGGAGCCTAAGAAAATAAAATCAGTCACTGTTTCCACATTTTCCCATATATTTGCTATGAAGTGATGGGACCAGATGCCAGCATTTTCACCCTCATCAAGAGGTTATTTTCTCACTAATAGATGGAGAAATATACCATGTTCATGGATTGGAAGAATCAATATAGTGAAAATGAGTATACTACCCAAAGCAATTTACAAATTCAACGCAATCCCTATCAAGCTACCAGCCATATTTTTCACAGAACTAGAACAAATAATTTCAAGATTTGTATGGAAATACAAAAAACCTCGAATAGCCAAAGCAATCTTGAGAAAGAAGAATGGAACTGGAGGAATCAACTTGCCTGACTTCAGGCTCTACTACAAAGCCACAGTCATCAAAACAGTATGGTACTGGCACAAAGACAGACATATAGATCAATGGAACAAAATAGAAAGCCCAGAGATAAATCCACACACATATGGACACCTTATCTTTGACAAAGGAGGCAAGAATATACAATGGAGTAAAGACAATCTCTTTAACAAGTGGTGCTGGGAAAACTGGTCAACCACTTGTAAAAGAATGAAACTAGATCACTTTCTAACACCGCACACAAAAATAAACTCAAAATGGATTAAAGATCTAAATGTAAGACCAGAAACTATAAAACTCCTAGAGGAGAATATAGGCAAAACACTCTCAGACATAAATCACAGCAGGATCCTCTATGATCCACCTCCCAGAATTCTGGAAATAAAAGCAAAAATAAACAAATGGGATCTAATTAAAATTAAAAGCTTCTGCACAACAAAGGAAAATATACGCAAGGTGAAAAGACAGCCTTCGGAATGGGAGAAAATAATAGCAAATGAAGCAACTGACAAACAACTAATCTCAAAAATATACAAGCAACTTATGCAGCTCAATTCCAGAAAAATAAACGACCCAATCAAAAAATGGGCCAAAGAACTAAATAGACATTTCTCCAAAGAAGACATACGGATGGCTAACAAACACATGAAAAGATGCTCAACATCACTCATTATCAGAGAAATGCAAATCAAAACCACAATGAGGTACCACTTCACACCAGTCAGAATGGCTGCGATCCAAAAATCTGCAAGCAATAAATGCTGGAGAGGGTGTGGAGAAAAGGGAACCCTCCTACACTGTTGGTGGGAATGCAAACTAGTACAGCCACTATGGAGAACAGTGTGGAGATTCCTTAAAAAATTGCAAATAGAACTGCCATATGACCCAGCAATCCCACTGCTGGGTATACACACCGAGGAAACCAGAATTGAAAGAGACACATGTACCCCAATGTTCATCGCAGCACTGTTTATAATAGCCAGGACATGGAAACAACCTAGATGTCCATCAGCAGATGAATGGATAAGAAAGCTTTGGTACATGTACACAATGGAGTATTACTCAGCCGTTAAAAAGAATTCATTTGAATCAGTTCTGATGAGATGGATGAAACTGGAGCTGATTATACAGAGTGAAGTAAGCCAGAAAGAAAAACACCAATACAGTATACTAACACATATATATGGAATTTAGAAAGATGGCAATGACGACCCTGTATGCAAGACAGGAAAAAAGACACAGCTGTGTATAACGGACTTTTGGACTCAGAGAGAGAGGGAGAGGGCGGGATTATTTGGGAGAATGGCATTCTATCATGTATACTATCATGTAAGAATTGAATCGCCAGTCTATGTCTGACGCAGGATACAGCATGCTTGGGGCTGGTGCATGGGGATCACCCACAGAGATGTTATGGGGAGGGAGGTGGGAGGGGGTTTCATGTTTGGGAACACATGTAAGAATTAAAGATTTTAAAATTTAATTAAAAAAATAAAAATAAAAATTTAAAAAAAAAAAAAAAAAAGAGGTTATTTTCTTTAGTTCCCATTCACTTTCTGCCTTTAGAGTGGTGTCATCTGAGGTTACTGATAGTTCTCCTGGGAGGCTTGATTCCAGCTTGTGATTCATCCAGCCTAACATTTTACATGATGTACTCTGCTTAGAAGTTAAATAAGCAGGGAGATAATATACAGCCTTGACATACTCCTGTCCCAGTTTTTTTTCTTTTTTTTTAAATTTTTTTTACTGTCCCAGTTTTGAACCAGTCCATTGTTTCATGTCTGTTTCTAACTGTTGCTTCTTGACCTGCATACAGGTTTCTCAAGAGACAGGTAAGGTGGTCTGGTATTCCAGTCTCTTAAGAATTTCCCACAGTTTGTTGTGATCCACACAGTCAAAGGCTTTAAATTCCTATTAGCAGCTTTCAGAACCCTGAAACTCTTATTTGGAGAACATGTAATAGGAGATATTTGATGTGGATACTTGAAAGACTCTGTCTCAAGCAGCTAATTTGATTTATGATGGAAATACAATAGAAATCCTCTTTGTTTTCCTCTTAAGTCTGTGGGTTTCGATTCTGTGTTCACTGCCTTATTTTACCAAGCAGGCATGAGTTTGGTAACTTATAAATGATGTTGTTCAGCAAGTAAAGGAAAACAAACGCTTGCCTAAATCATTAAATTTATGAAATTATAGACTCTTCTTCCACAATGCCAGAGCGAGATGTACATTTTGCTAGAAAAGAGCTGATTTCTTAAACTATTAGTGAAGTCTTGGTGACACTTCTCGCCTTTGTTACCCTGTCTCCGTCTGCCCACCCTCCCCCACTCTCCCCTCAAGGTGTGTGGACAGTGAAGGAAAATGTTTTTCCCTAAGATTAAATACTTCCACAAGGATGAAAGGATGCCTGTGACCAGTTTTAAAGTCCAGGTGACTGCTACTTATCTGCTGTTTTCTCCATGAGTCATACAGCTGTAGTTTGCTGGTTTAAGCTGGTTTGAAAGGGAGAGGCAGAAGCTGTTTAAAGAATAGAATTAAAGAGGGATGGGAATGAGCTGTAGTTACAGTCACACAGGGAATGAGTCAGAGCTGGAAGGAGGAATTTTGCATGCCTCTAAGGAGTCAGCAGGCATATTTCCCAGGAGTTGGGAAAAATCTATTGCTAGAGTAGCTTGTGTCATTCTGAAGGTAGAAACCTGACCATGAATATCTAATGGGGCTGTAAAGCCAAAGTCTGGTCTCTGGCCTTGTCTAGTAGTTCATTAGCGTATCTGTGGTTTTCCAAAGCCTGTCCTCTGAATTGGCCTGTTGTTTGTGAAATAGTGCCTGGGCAGGCATGGCCTCCAGAAAGGTGCTGATTTGTCTTGAAGGTTAATAGTCATTTCCGTGTGAATCATTCCTGAATGTCCCATCCGCCGTGTCACATTCTGACACTTCCTTTCTTCCTTCCCACAGCGTGAGTGCATCTCCATCCACGTTGGCCAGGCTGGTGTCCAGATCGGCAATGCCTGCTGGGAGCTCTACTGCCTGGAACATGGCATCCAGCCCGATGGCCAGATGCCGAGTGATAAGACGATTGGGGGAGGAGATGACTCCTTCAACACCTTCTTCAGTGAGACAGGTGCTGGCAAGCATGTGCCCAGGGCAGTGTTTGTAGACCTGGAACCCACAGTCATTGGTGAGTTGACCTCAGTAACCCCAGTGAGATCCCAGGGATCTGGGACAGGAGGTGTGTCCTGGGAATTCCACTGATGCCCTGGGATGGAGCACGCTTGTGTGGGTTGTTAATGATAGGTGGCTGCTTCATTTTCCTTTTCCAGATGAGGTTCGCACCGGCACCTACCGCCAGCTCTTCCACCCTGAGCAACTCATCTCAGGCAAAGAAGATGCCGCCAATAACTATGCCCGAGGTCACTACACCATTGGCAAGGAGATCATTGACCTCGTCTTGGACCGAGTTCGGAAACTGGTAAACAAAGAACTTTTTTTAAACTAGGATGAGCGTTTTCTCTTAGAGTTTTGAGAGACCAGACTATGGGGATCATTCTTTGTGCACTAGAATGAGCTTTACTCTGCCCACTATAACTGGACTTCTAAACCAAACGGTCCTGTGCTATGGGACAACTTTTTGAGGCTGAAGTAGGTGCTGCTTGGCCTCCTCCTATGTCTTCTAAGGCAGATTTGGGCAATTGCTCACTCAGGGAGGGCAGTTTACCTGAAGTCAAGTGAGTACCAGGAAGCCTTAACAGTTTTACTGACACTTAAGCCCATTAAACATCCTTGTTCATCTTAATCAGGCAGCTTCCTGCCACCAAGCTGAGGCATCCCTTTTTAGGTCATCTTAGTCACAGTGGTAGGTGGCTGGCTCTGGATGTAACTAATTGATCAAACTCATAAAAACTGGACAGCTGCCCTATGTTGCTCCAGAAAGTTACAGCAAAAGAAGCCAATGGAATACCGACTAGAACCAGCTGCCATTGGGAACTTCAGCAACACTGAACGTGGAGTCCAGGGAGCTCCCTCGTCACAGAAGCAAGTATAAGTCACTGGAACTTTGAAAGGGTTAAGAGAGAACCCCAAAAAGCGGTACCCTTGCTTTTCTACTAGAGCTCAGGGCAGTGTAGACTAGCCTTGAGGCCGATAAGTCTAAGGTAACTGTATTCACATCGGTAAGGTTGATAAGGGTTCTGTTCAGATCATTTTAATTAAGAGTCTGGCAATCAGATGAGTCTGTTCCTTAGGCATCCGGGCAACTTGTAAGTAATTGACTAAAATCAAGAATGAAGGCCTGGGCGCATAGCGTGTCAGGAAAATCATATAACGCTAAGCCCAGCAACAACAGGTCTATTTTCGAAAGAATGGCCTTACATCGTTCTTGATGTCATACTTTTTCAGATGTTTATCATAGTCTTCACACCAAAATTGGGCTAGTGGTTCCTCTATTTGCAAGTGAAGCTTCAGCTACAGGCACTGACTTGGAAATTGGCTCCTGCCTTAGGGACAAATGAACTAGTGAAAGTCACTGAGGGTTCTGGAGTGAAGTTCTTTAACCACCAGAACAATTGCACTTGTCCCTGGTGTTTATTACTGTGTCCACGAGAGCCTTAATGGGTGGAAACTGGTAAAGGAGTCTGCCCCTTGCTTTGATCTCATTCAGAGGGTGGACCCATAGAAGTGACTAAGGGCTCAGTAGAGGATGTCCACAATCTTGGAGCACCTTAAAGTGAAGACTGTCCATAGAATACTCTGTCGGGTTAAGATCACCCTTTCACAGAGTAGCAGTTTGTTAGGCAGGAGAGCTCAGTTAAGTGGTGGAAAGCCCCCGTGACACAAGGACATGGATTGCTGACAGCAAATCACCTTTCCCGGAATGAACAGACTTGCTGCTAACCTGTGCTGACGGTGCCAGGCACTGTTCCAGTACTCATTTAATTCCTAGCAACCTCAAGCAGATTACTGTTCTCCTCATTTAATAAATGAGAACACTGAGACTGAGACAGGAATTTGGTCACAGGCACATGGCAAGGAACTGGCAGAGCCAGAGCCAGCCTTATTCTAGCACCAGGGCACTAGCTCGTCACTCTGATGCTGCATTCCGGCTCAGAAGGCAGCTGCCACAATTTCTGTAGACATCCATTGTATGGGGCCGGTGTGGTCTCAGGCCTGCTGGTGGTAGCTCTCCAACTGATAAGAGGTTGCCTTTGCTCTGTGGTCATGGCACGGGCAGCAGAGGTGAGCCTCCCGGTCCCCAAAACTTGGGCCCTGCATCCATTCCAGACTTGGTGATTCCTCTGCCTGCAGAAATGAAAATAATTCATTTTAAATAGCCTTTTCACAGATCCCCTCCCTCCAGGCCCCAAGAGATGACTGTGAAAAGTTTCTCTGAATCACGTAGCACTTAAAAGCTCTTCAAGTGTCTGCTTTCTTAGCAAGTATTGTTCAGAAGTTTTCTGTTTTTTTTTTTAAGATCTTGATCAGTGTGATTATGGATTATGGATTCAAAGACATCACTGCAGCTGTCACCAAAGCTAAAATTAAACTTTTTTCTTTTTTCAGGCTGACCAGTGCACGGGTCTTCAGGGCTTCTTGGTTTTCCACAGCTTTGGTGGGGGAACTGGTTCTGGGTTCACCTCCCTGCTGATGGAACGCCTCTCTGTCGACTATGGCAAGAAGTCCAAGCTGGAGTTCTCCATTTACCCAGCCCCCCAGGTTTCCACAGCTGTCGTTGAGCCCTACAACTCCATCCTCACCACCCACACCACCCTGGAGCACTCTGATTGTGCCTTCATGGTAGATAATGAGGCCATCTATGACATCTGCCGTAGAAACCTCGACATTGAGCGCCCGACCTACATGAATCTTAACCGCCTCATGAGCCAGATAGTGTCCTCCATCACGGCTTCCCTGAGGTTTGATGGCGCCCTGAATGTGGATCTGACAGAGTTCCAGACCAACCTGGTGCCCTATCCCCGCATCCACTTCCCTCTGGCCACATACGCCCCTGTCATCTCTGCTGAGAAAGCCTACCATGAACAGCTTTCTGTAGCAGAGATCACCAATGCTTGCTTTGAGCCAGCCAACCAGATGGTGAAATGTGACCCTCGCCATGGTAAATACATGGCCTGCTGCCTGTTGTACCGTGGCGACGTGGTTCCCAAAGATGTCAATGCTGCCATTGCCACCATCAAGACCAAGCGCAGCATCCAGTTTGTGGACTGGTGCCCCACTGGCTTCAAGGTTGGCATTAACTACCAGCCTCCCACTGTGGTACCTGGTGGAGACCTGGCCAAAGTAGAGCGAGCTGTGTGCATGCTAAGCAACACCACAGCCATCGCTGAGGCCTGGGCTCGCCTGGACCACAAGTTTGACCTGATGTATGCCAAGCGTGCCTTTGTTCACTGGTACGTGGGTGAGGGCATGGAGGAAGGCGAGTTTTCTGAGGCCCGTGAGGACATGGCTGCCCTTGAGAAGGATTATGAGGAGGTTGGAGCCGACAGTGCAGAGGGAGATGATGAGGGTGATGAGTATTAGCATGTCTGCCGCAGTTTCATCTCGGGACAGTATTATTTATTTGTTTTGGTGGAGCTGCCCACTGTGGCCCTGTCTTGTCAATAAAAGTGATATTTGCACAGCACAGCTGAATCTGTAGGTCTGAAGTGGAGTTTCAACAAACATACAGCATTTTTTAAAAATTTATTTTTTTTGCCCTTGTTTAAGCTCAGGTTTTCTTTTTCTTTTAATTGGAGGATAATTGCTTCACAGTATTGTGTTGGTTTCTGCCATACATCACCATGAGTCAGCCGTAGGTGCACATATGTCCCCTCCCTCTTGAACCTCCCTCCCCCGCCACCCCGTGCTACCCCTCTAGGTAGTCACAGAGCACTGGGTTTGAGCTGCCTACATCAGACAGCAAATTCCCATGGCTGTTTTACATGTGGTAATGCATGTTTCACTGCTCCTCTCAACTCATCGCTCCCAGGTATTCTTGGTCTGCTGTGACCACATGTGGAGTACCAAGGGGTTAGGTAACACAGCTAATAAATGGTGGAGCCATAACTCAAGTCGCCAGGCTGACTGCCAGAACTCCTGCAGTCTTTATTTCATAAAGTGTTGGAATCACATGGGAAGGGCTTGGAATTGGACTGATTCTTTGTCCTTGGCCAAAATCTACAATGGCAAACTAGGACTGTGCTTTAAGAAGTCACTGCTTGGAGAAAGGAGAGCAGGCTGAGACACAAAGTACGGTAGTCTCAGGTTGTTATGGTATTGGTCCTTGACCCAGTGTATGTCGCGGGGAATATTTGAAGTAGGGGAATAATAAGGAAAATTGTGGTGTGATCACTCATCTAGAACCAGACATCTTGGAATGTGAAGTCAAGTGGGTTTTAGAAAGCATCATTATGAACAAAGCTAGTAAAGGTGATAAAATTCCAGTTGAGCTATTTCAAATCCTGAAAGATGATGCTGTCAAAGTGCTGCACTCAATATGCCAGCAAATTTGGAACACTCAGCAATGGCCACAGGACTGGAAAAGGTCAGTTTTCATTCCAATCCCAAAGAAAGGCAATGCCAAAGAATGCTCAAACTATTGCACAACTGCACTCATCTCACACGCTAGTAAAGTAATGCTTAAAATTCTCCAAGCCAGGCTTCAGCAATACTTGAACTGTGAACTTCCTGATGTTCAACATGGTTTTAGAAAAGGCAGAGGAACCAGAGATCAAATTGCAAACATCCGCTGGATCATCGTAAAAGCAAGAGAGTCCCAAAAAAACATCTATTTCTGCTTTATTGACTATGCCAAAGCCTTTGACTGTGTGGATCACAATAAACTGTGGAAAATTCTAAAGAGATGGGAATACCAGACCACCTGACCTGCCTCTTGAGAAATCTGTATGCAGGCCAGGAAGCAACAGTTAGAACTGGACATGGAACAACAGACTGGTTCCAAATAGGAAAAGGAGTACGTCAAGGCTGTATATTGTCACCCTGCTTGTTTAACTTATATGCAGCGTACATCATGAGAAATGCTGGACTGGAAGAAACACAGCTGGAATCAAGATTGCCGGGAGAAATATCAATCACCTCAGATATGCAGATGACACCACCCTTATGGCAGAAAGTGAAGAGAAACTCAAAAGCCTCTTGATGAAAGTAAAAGAAAGTGAAAAAGTTGGCTTAAAGCTCAACATTCAAAAAATGAAGATGATGGCATCCGGTCCCATCACTCCATGGGAAATAGGTGGGGAAACAGTGGAAACAGTGTCAGACTTTATTTTTTTGGGCTCCAAAATCACTGCAGATGGTGATTGCAGCCATGAAATTAAAAGACACTCCTTGGAAGAAAAGTTATGACCAAGCTAGATAGCATATTCAAAAGCAGAGACATTACTTTGCTGACTAAGGTCCGTCTAGTCAAGGCTATGGTTTTTCCAGTGGTCATGTATGGATGTGAGAGTTGGACTGTGAAGAAAGCTGAGCGCCGAAGAATTGATGCTTTTGAAGTGTGGTGTTGGAGAAGACTCTTGAGAGTTCCTTGGACTGCAAGGAAATCAACCCTGGGATTTCTTTAGAAGGAATGATGCTAAAGCCGAAACTCCAGTACTTTGGCCATCTCATGAGAAGATTTGACTCATTGGAAAAGACTCTGATACTGCGAGGGGTTGGGGGCAGGAGGAGAAGGGGACAACAGAGGATGAGATAGCTAGATGGCATCACTGACTCGACGGACGCGAGTCTGAGTGAACTCGGGGAGTTGTTGATGGACAGGGAGGCCTGGCGTGTTGAAATTCATGGGGTCACAAAGAGTCGGACACGACTGAGCAACTGAACTGAACTGAACTGAACTGATGTATGTAGAAAGGTTGAAGAGCAGAGCTCCCTAACTTGGACGCTTTTCTGAGCACCTGCTGGAAGCTGTGTGGTTCTTGAGCGGGGCAGGAGGCAACTCTGAGAAGCTGAGGGTGGGGGAAGAATGTGCGGGTGGCTGGAGAGCTCGGTGCTCAGGGACCAGTGGTGTGGCCTCTGAGGATGAACTGAGCAACGAAAGGACAGCGATCATCAGAGGGCCGGGGCATGTGGAAGGGAGGAGCCAGTTTTGATGCTTAGGTCCTGGCCTGAGTGGGGAGGCCAAGCAAGTGGCAGGAGGTGAGGGTGGGTGCAGGTCTGCTCACCTTTGCTCCAGGACTGAGCTTGCTCAATGGCGCTCAGCTACCATCTTTCTTTCCCCACTGGTGTTTTCACCTCTTACTTGTTGCTAACCTCTGCCCCCTTGCTTTAAGGAGAGCATTTTAAACATGCACATCCTGGGAATTCCCTGGTGGCCCAGTGGAATTGGTGCTTTCAATGCTGAGGGCCCGGGTCCAATCCCTGATTGAGGAACTAAGATTCCACAAAGCACATGGCACAGCAACCCCCTCCCTCAAATGCACATTCTGTCTTGGGGCACAGCTTCCAGCCTGAGCCCTCTCAGCTTTGTGCTTGGAAGAGTTGTCATGAGAGCAGCCGTTGTCTCATGCTTTAAGGGCTATGCCCAACCCACCCCATCCTTGAGTACAGCCAGCCACTACTATTCAAAGTGACGGGCTAGATCCCTTCTGCAGCCTGAGCATGGGCGTCCTGGGCTGAAACAGTGAACCTCGGAGAGGCTGGCCACTCCAGCTGCACTCAGACCTTCCCAACCTGGGTTTTCTGCCAATTGCTACAGTGGGAGCTCTCGAGGGAACAGGACATCCAGGTGAGAGAAGGAAGAGACAGATCATCAGCTTCAGCTGAGCACAGCACCCCACGACACCCGAAAGAAAGGTCCATTCTCGTAGCCTGCATGTCCCAAGCTGGAGACCCTGAGAATGGGGTTCAGGGCTTGTCTATTATCCTCCTCCTCCCTCAGCCTTCAGGAGAGCCTGGCAGCACCTGCAGAGCCTGAAGCCCCGGGGCCAGTGCACACCCCCACCCCCTGCAGCCCCCTGGCCAGGAGCAAGCCCCTCCAGTTACCTCCATAAGTCTTACAGTAGAATAATCTGCCAAGATGTAGAAGGGGCTGGAAACCTTTAAGCAGCTGCAATGGTGTGGGGGTGAAAGAAGAGTTTAGCTGAGAAAAAACGGTTCCAGTAGAACAGAGCCTGGGGAATTGGAAAGGGCAAAATGCGAGAGCTTGGAGAGGGATCTGTCCTTGCAGTGATGATCTCCCCCACCCCTGTGCTCGAGAGAGAGTGAATAGAAGTTAGCCTGCAGCAAGAACAAATATACCCCAAGGTCTGTCACTGCTTTGTGGCTGACAATCATCCCATCTGCCCTTGAGCACAAATGGAATGTCTGCACTCAGAACTGCCACCAGGGCTGAGGCCACGGGGCTTGATGGGGATAGATGGAAAAAGCCTAAGAGGGTGCAGCCCCAAAACTGGCTGGCACCCCAGACTCTGGGCATCCCTGATAGCTCAGTCAGTAAAGAATCTGCCTGCAATGCAGGAGACCGTAGTTCTATCCCTGGTTCGGGAAGAAATCCTGGAGAAGGAAATGGCAGCCCATTCCAGTATTCTTGCCTGGAAAATCCCATGGATGGCGGAACCTGGTAGGCTATAGTCCACGGGGTCGCCAAGAGTCGGACACGACTGAGCGACTTAACTTCTACAGAGATTGAACCCTATGCTGCTGTAGCTGCGTCCTTCAACAACCCCTGAAGGAGTTCAGGGTGGAGGGAGGCACTCTGCTCCAGGGAATCTGGTGGGACAGGTCTTCAGTAGTTCAACGTTTTTAGGAACAGATTTGATGATCTCAGTCCTTGCAGCTCATATCTAGAGAAGCGTTAAATCCCTTCATGATGACATCAGATCCTCAAAACTAACAAAAAGCCTTTTGTCAAAGGAGTGCTTCATGTTATTGAACTGCCACTTCACCAAAGCCTTATGTATTGTCTTTCTCCCACTGCCAGTTTGGAGCAGGCTCTCAGAGTTATCTGAGATGCTGCCTCCCGAGCTGCAGTCCTCATTTTGCCCCAAATAAAATTTCACTCACAGCTCTCAAGTTGTACATCTTTTTTTAGTCAACACTTGCCTGGAACATCCCATGGATAGAAGAGCCTGGCGGGCTGCAGTCCACGGTGTCACAAGAGCCGGACTTAGTGACTAAACCACCGCCAGACCCTGCGTGTGCGCTCAGTTACCTCAGGTCCGACTCTCTGCGACCCCATGGACTGCAGCCTGTGAGGCTCCTCTGTCCATGGGACTTTCCAGGCAAGAATACTAGAATGGGTTGCCATGCCCTCCCCCAGGGCATCTTCCCAACCCAGGGATCAAACCCACCGCGCAGCTAGTATGCTGCTCTCACCTGACCTGACTGATGGAGCAGTCTGCTTCCACCCCATGGAGGCTGCCCACCCTGGGGGGGCGGCCTGTGGACACCCCGGCAGAGCTGCGATTCGAGTTCGGGTGAGGAGGAGAGAGTAACTGGGAGGACCAGCGATGCTGGCCAGTGTGCCGGTTGTCCTGTTTGGGAAGCAACTGGCAGGTGTCTCTGCACTAGTGGGAATCTGTCAAACAGGCCCCTTTCAGGCCAGAGGTGGCCAGGTGGGGTTAAGCTCAGAGTGTGTCTTCAGGCCTCTAGGTGCATGGAGGCCCCGCCTGGGGTTGTGGGAGAAGGGGGAAGCTCTGTCAGGGTAGGGGGAACACCTTTCCCTTCTTGGGTGTTTCATGATCTTCACACCTGTGAGGAGGGGACGTGCTCACACCCATTTCCACAGCTGAGGAAATCTAACCTTAGAGAGATTAAGCATGTAAATTAAGGCTACAGAGCAAAGAGCCAAAAGAACTCTGACTCCAAAGCAGCACTCCACTCTGCCCAGCAGCCCCGGGGAGGTGGTCACCGTGCCTGGCAGTCTTTCCAGTTGCCTGGGAGGAGGCTAGCCCTCCTGTGGAGTGCTGGGTGGAGCCAGGGTTGGAGAACAGAGATCTCAGCTTGCTGTTGTCAGGAGCCTCATTCCTGGGACCGGGTGACCCAGAGGAGCAAAGTCAGCTGCCTCTCACTATCCAGGCTATAGCTTCCTGAGTGAGGGGGCCTTTTTTCAAGTCTTCTGAACTCAGTGAATCAGCTCTCAGATCATACAGACACAGAGTCGGTCCGTGGAGGGTAGCTGCTGTCGCCTGGCTGGACTTGTGCTGACAGGACGCCAGCCACCACACAGACAGGACAGCTCTCACCTGGAGCACTGCCCCCCTGAGCACCAGGGCAGGGTGGTCAGCTCCTGCCAGCCAAGGCCACACAGTGAAGTTGGCAGAGATGACCCAGGCAGATGGCTCCTGGAGCCCACTGCCAGAGTTCCTGTCTGGGAGGCCCAGGGCAGAAGAAGATGAAGGGAAAATACACCCAGTGCGTCAATGTGGGGAAGGTTCCCATTTTCAGCCCCGTGGAGAAAGTCCCCTTGGCTGACATCTCATTAGCCTGTCACTGCCCCATTCATTCCTCTGAGTTTGTCAGTCCTGAGCAGGTTCTGGAAAATGGTTATTTCCTCCTCTAACGCTCCCTCTGACTGCAGCAGGAGAGAACTGTTCAGCAGCGAGGAGTCTTACAGAACTAGAGATGTGTCTTTGGTAGTCATAATATGGAAAATGCTTTTGAACACTTGCCTCACCACCAGATGACTTCTTTCTCTCTCTCTTATTAAAATGAGAACAGAATATCAAGCATTCCTAATTACATGAGAATTTTATCTACGTTCACAAATTAGTTTAACTCATTGGGAAGGTGAGCATAAATACACAATCTCTTTGCTGTCACCTTTCCCCTCCTCCCACCCGGGCCAGCCCCACTCTGTTCTTATCAAATATCTCATTTGACTCAAGGGAGATGTCTAGCTCAACAGTAAGCTGATACTGAAATGCCTTTGACAAAGGTAATCATGTCCAATTGTACCATTATAAAAATTATTGCAGTTTTTAAGTTTAATTCATTGTTTTCAAACTTTAAATTTTGTATTTTGTATTTGGGTATAGCCCATTAACGATGTCGTGGTAGTTTCAGGTGAACAGGGAAAGAACTCCGCCATACATATACACTCATCCATTCTCTTCTCATTCATTTTTAATTAATTTTCACTGGAGTATAGTCACTTTATAGTGCTGTGTTAGTTTCTACTGTACAGCAAAATGAATCGCCTTACATGTACATATATCCCCTCCCTTTTGGACTTCCTTCCCATTCAGGTCACCATAGTGCATTAAGTAGAGTTCCCTGTGCTCCACAATATGGTCTCGTTAGTTATCCATTTTATGCATGCATTCTAAGTCGCTTCAGTCATGCCCAACTCTTTGCAACACTATGGACTGTAGCCCACCCACCAGGCTCCTCTGACCATGGGATTCTCCAGGCCAGAATGCTGGAGTGGGTTACCATCCCCTCCTCCAAGGGATTTTCCCAATCCAGGGATCGAACCCATGTCTCTTAGGTCTCCTGCATTGGCAGGCGGGTTCTTCACCATAGCACCACTTGGAAAGCCATCTATTTTATACATAGCATCAATAGTGTGTATATGTCAATCTCAATTTCCCAATTCCTCCCACCACCACCACTCCCACTCATTATTTTTAAAGAGCCTATTTGGTTCAAGTCATTATTCTAGGTTCTACAGGGAATATATTTAGCTTTATTGTCCCCCTCAGTTGTTAGAGATAGATCACAAAGGCACAATCCTAATTTGAGGCAGAACAGACCACATGTCAGAAGAGGAAGGCACACGTGGCAGCCACCATGGCGTGTCTACCGCCAAGCCATTCCTGGCTGGTAGTTTTTATCTGCCAACATAACCTCTGGGCCTCTCCAGCACCAGGGTGACTCCTAGTCTAAGCTGATCGAGGTCACTGAGTTCCGTCACCAGGGTCTGGTTAAGGAAGCAGCAGATGATGCAATTATGCAGATGAGAGGTGGGATAAAGTTGGCGGGATGGGGGTTGGTGGGAAGATGTTCTTGGAAGAATTCCTGTGCTCTTGAAAAAAGGAACACTGGGAAACAATTTTCTTTTTTTTGAAACTTTAACATTATTTTGTGAGCACATAACACTTGAAGTTGCTGCAGTTATCTTGTGACCACGAGGGAACTGACATTGTTGTAGCCACACATTCTGGGAAACAAACTCACTCAGAAGGACAATGCAGACAGTGGAGCGCAGTTTATTACACGAGCGGGCCCAAGGCAGAGTCTCCTCTTAGCCAAGGACCCCGACCAGTTTTTTCTGAAAACCTTATATACCTTAAGTGTACGTGCCCAAACCCACCTCCCCAAATTCCCTGAAACTAGTCTGAACAAAGGAAAAGAAAGATACAATCAAAGTTAACCTGTGATTCATATGCCTTAAGCCTAGGTAGTTAACAGTGGACAATTATCAATAGGCCTGTGGTCATACCCCAATATGCATAATAGAATTTATGATTCTATTCGGTTACACAGATAATTAGGGTATTCTTTTAGGCAACAGAGAGTCTAGGTACGAGCCCTGGGGCTCTTCCATCCAAGGGGCCTGTTTTTCCAGTTGGTATGTCGTTTCCATAGATACTGGGCATAGAGCTCAAAGTCCACAGTCCAGCCTGAGATGGAGTCCTGCTTTCAAGAGGGAGCTTGTTCTGTCTGTTTCCTCCTTCAACATGAGGACAAAAGCGAACATTCCAAGCCTAACAGAACAGAAAGATGTAAAGACCCTGGGTCCTTGATGGGATGCTGAGAGCCTCAACTGATGAGTCCTGAAACTTCTCTCCACAGTGCATTTTTCATTACGTGAGATGCTAAACCTTTTATTGTTTGGGGGCATTTTGAGTTGGGTCTTCATTACTTCCTGTCAAAAGTATCAATGTTCTAATATAAAGGCCTTATGCAATAGTTCATGGAAACTTTTAGCAAGATAATAATAAAAATATTAAGACTTTAAAAAAAAAAATTGTGTAATCCCCTTGGGACTTCCCTGGTGGGCCAGTGGCTAAGATTCTGCACTGCCAATGCAGGGGGCCTGGGTTTGATCCCTGGTCAGGGAACTAGATGCCGCATGCTCCAACCAAGAGTGTGCATGCCACAGCTGAAAAGATCCTGCGCGCCGTAACCAAGACCCGGCGCAGCCAAACAAAGAAGCATTAATAAAATAAAATGGGACACTCCCCTTCGCAGCGCAAGCACTGGCCTGGGAGAGTAAAGCCTCCGTGCCTCCCTTCCTTAGCTTGGTTTTTGCCTGTAATGCCTGGTCAACCAAACTGATCTGCTGCTTCTTTTCAGCCTTCCCAGGAGTTCTGGGTGAACTTAAGCTGTAAATTGAAAGCACACAGAGAATATCTGCAGGCCTGAGAAAACCTCCTTCTCTTTTACATGCGGCAGGGAATGGAGACATAGCCTGGTCTGCGGAGATCAGGTAGAAGATCTGATACAGAAGAGCAAAGAGGGCCTCTGGAAGGAGTGTCTCCCTCCTGGAAGCCTAGCCAGAAGGAGCCAGGGCAGTCCTAAATCTTCCAGGGCCTGAGGCACTTTGAGCTGCCCTTTGAGAGAAGGGGGTGGTAGCAGGGGACTCTTAGCACAAGAACCAGGCCAGACTCTAGGGGCTCCAGGGTGTGAACGGGGGTCACTTGACCGGTTGTTTCCTTGTGTTGGGGGGCCCTCGGGTCCTCTCAGGCTTTCTCTGGACCACTTGGTTTCTTCTGCTCTCCCCTCCTGCTCCCCTCTCTACCCCACCCTCATCTTCTCTCTCCACTTCCATTTCTCCCTCCCCTCCCCCTTCCCCATCTCATTTCCTCCATCACCTCCCTTCCCTCTGCTCAGGCGTCAGCACAGTAGTGTGCAGTGGAAAGAACTCGTCAGCATAGTAGTGTGCAGTGGAAAGAACTCGTCAGCACAGTAGTGTGCAGTGGAAAGAACTCGCCTGGAGACTGAGACAGCATCTAACAGTGGCTGACGGTCAGCCCTCAACAGCTGGGAGACCCACAGGCTCGGAAAGCTCGGGCCCAGCCAGACTCAGCCGTCAGCTGAGCGCCTGCGTGGCCTGCAGGCAGAGGGCAGGCAGGGCAGTTTGTAGGGCATCAAACGCTTTGAACTTGTCTGTTCAGCTGCCACCTGGCCTCTCCCTGCAGGAGGCGGGGGACGTGGATGGCACAGGGTCATGATTGCAGAAAAGAGTCTCCTGGTGGCTGGCCTGAGGGGCAGGAGCCCTGTGCTGGCCCATCTCATGCACATGCATGTGTTCACGAAATTCTTATCAGACACAATCTCTTATAAGAGAGCTGCAGAATCAAGTGGAGACCAGGATGAGAAGCCCGGCTTCTATTCTGATAAGCGGTGTGACTAACTCTGCAGCCGCTCCTTCCCGGCCACACTTACTCAGGAGCCAGAGTCACTGCCTTGTACTGAAACGACATCGAGGACAACAGAACTGACTCTCTAGAAAGAAGGTTGTGGACATCATGGCACTTCACCCCTGAACACTCCTGCAGGCACCTCCTAAGAGCTAGAACATTCTCTTACCAACCAATTCCTGTCTTCACATCTAAAAACAGTAGTCAGTTATTCCATAGCATATAATCTACCCAAATTTCTCCAGCAGCATTTTTCTTCTTCAAATCCAGGATCCAATTTAAGTTTGAACAGTGAGTTTAGTTGTTATATCTCTTAGTTTCTTGTCTAGAACAATCTCCTACTATAGTGGGCTGAGTGGTGCCCCTCCTCCTCCAAATAAGATATGTCCACATCCCAGAACCAGTGAATATGACCTTGGGAGAAGGGTTCTTTACCAGATCAGCTGGGCTTCCCAGGCAGCTCAGTGGTAAAGAATCCATCTGCCTGCCAATGCAGGAGACACAAGAGATGCAAGTTTGATCCCTGGGTTGGGAAGATCTCCTGGAGGAGGAAATGGCAAACCCAGTCCAGTATTCTTGCCTGGGAAATCCCATGGACATAGGAGCCTGGTGGGCCACAGTCCGTGGGGTCACAGAGTCAGACATGACTGAGTACACGCATGAGGAATGAAACAAGATTAGTTAAGGACCATGAGATCATTCTGGGTTACCTAGGTCCCCAAATTCAGTGACACATGTCTTTATAGGAAGGAGCAGAAGACAGACTTAGAGGAGGAAAGGCCACGTGAAGGCAGAGGCAGAGATCAGATCTGGATCCAGTGGCCTGGAGCCACTGGAAGCTGGAAGAGGCACGGAAGGGTTCTCCCCTAGGGCCTTTGGGAGTAAATCTTACAACATCTTGATTTCCAATCTCCAGAACGGTCAAAGAATCAATTTTTATAGTTTAAAACCACCACATTTGTGGTAATTTCTTATGACATCTCTAGAAAACTCATACACTCACTTTTCTTGGAATCATCTTATAGAATGTCCCAAATCTGAAATTGTCTTCAGATTGACCTTTTAAAATCATAAACCTGATCAAATCATTTGCCTGCTTAAAACCCTCCAATGTCTTTTCATTGCATTTAAAGCAAGCTAGAGGGGAGAAGGAAATGGAAACCCACTTTATTACTCCTGCCTGGAGAATCTCTTGGACAGAGGAGCCTGGTGGGCTCCATTGGGTTGCAGAGTCGGACACGACCGAGCAACTCACACACACACACAAAACTGAAGAGATACTTGATGGTGCAAGGGTACACTTTATCTACTCTCCCATCTGTAGGAAGCAGGATGGGGCAGGCAGCACCTGGGAGGCAGGATGGCTCGACTGCCCCCCCAATCCCTTCTGGAAGTCTTGGGGCTTCAGTGCCTGCAACAGCTGGCCTTGAGCAAATAAAAGACTAAGTTGTTTACTGTAAAATAATAATAATAATAATAAAGTAAGCTAGAGAGGGAGGGAAATGGCAACCCACTCCAGTATTCTTACCTGGAAAATCCCATGGTCAGAGGAGCCTGGCTGGCTACAGTTCATGGGGTCGCAAAAGAGTTGGAGATGACTGAACCACTAAGCAACAAAAACAACAAATGTTGGTCTCTATGCACATATGTAAGAGAAGAGAAATTTGCACCCTTAACATTAACAAACTACTAAATGTAAAATATTAGATAACCAAAAAGGACCACTCTAAAGCACAGGGAACTTTATATTCTATAATAATCTAAATGGGAAAATAATTTGAAAAGGAATAGATAAATATTTATGTATAACTGAATCACTGCTGTACACCTTAAACTAACACAACATTGTAAATCAGCTACACTCCAATATAAAATGAAAATCAAGTTAAAAAAAAAAAAAGAAACAAAAAGGGTAAGCTGGAGGGACTTCCCTGGTTAAGAATCTGCCTTCCAACGCATGGGACACAGGTTTCGATCCCTGGTCATGGAATTAAGATCCTACATGCTATGGGGCAACTAATCTCTGACTCCACAACTACTGAGCCCATGTGCTCTAAAACCCGAGCACCAAACTAGAGAAGTCCTGGCCACAGTAAAGACACAGTGCAGCTGAAACAAACAAACAAAATAAGCTATAAACTTTCCCCCCTTATTTAAAAAGCCCAAAGTGGTCTGACTCCTCCTCACTCTTAACTCACCTTTCTTTTTCTCCTCCTCACCCATCTCACTCCAGCCTCACCTTTCTGCAGTTCCTCAGACATGCCAAGTTCATCCCAGACTTATCCTTCCCCAAGTGGCAACCCAATACAATTTTTCATCTTTGAGTCCTGGGTCAGGGGAAAACAATTATGAAGGGCATTACTGGGATCTTTGTGGGGAGGGCAGCTATGACTATGGACCATATATTCAATGATATTGTATCAATGTGAAATTTCTTGGGTGGGTTAATAGTATCATGGGTGTGTAGGAAAATGTTCTTATGAGATGCATGCTGAAGTATTTAGGGGTGAAATATAATGTCTGGAACTTATTTTCAAAGGAATTATGGGGAAATATTAACAATTGGTAATTGTTATAACCTGGAAAAGAGTATTGCGTGCGTGCTCATTCATGTCTGACTCTTTGCAATTCCCAATGGACTGCAGCCTGCCAGGCTCCTCTATCCTTGGAATTTCCCAGGCAAGAATACCAGAGTGGGTTGCCATTTCCTACTCTAGGGGATCTTCCTGACCCAGAGATCGAACCTGAGTCTCCCGCATCTCCTGCATTGGCAAGCGGATTCTTTGCCACTGTGTCACTTTGGAAACCTTAGTATCCTGTGGCCATAAGCTGCTCTCCTGTTCTCCAGTTGACAGGTAGCTGGTTGGAAGGTTCAGGCAGGTGGATGGAGAAGCAGTTTTACCCTGCGGGCAGGCCTGGAGATAATGAACAGAGTGGAGGATGGTGGCCGGTGGGGAGTTGAGGACTGACTGCCTCCTTCCCTGGCTTTTGGCTTCTGGGGATGCAAAAGAGATTTCTAGAGCCCAGGGGAAGAATGAAATCAGGGCTCGGGACGTGCTATTTTAACTTACACACTCTTCGATAACTCTCATCTTTAAGAAGGAGGTGATAAATAGTTTTGGAGCATCCTCCAAATTTCAATATTCCTTGGCTTTGAGTGTTAAACTCAATAAACCTGGGTGGTTCAGACTCCAGACATGTCATTCTAGCATCTGGCCAGAAGATGGCAGCAACACACCTCTTTATTTTCCAGACTCCACAACCACGGGAAAAATTTTTTTCAGGCGCCTCTGGGTTCCCTTCAGTTGAACCAACAGTTGTTTGACTTAGATCCTGTACTAGACACTAGGGACCCGAAAGTGAATGAGATTTGATTGCTGCACTCAAATATTGTATTGTCAGGGAGCAGGAGAGTCAGACATATAAACAGATTAGTAGTTTACTATTCGTAGCTGTGTGACCTTGGGCACGATGCTTAACCTCTCCATGCTTCAATTTCCTCAACTGTAAAATGGGAATAGTGTCAATACTTATGTCATGGCATTATTGTGAGGACTAAAAGTGATAATGTGTAAAATGCTTAGCATAGTGCTTCAGTTCAGTTCAGTTCAGTCACTCAGTCGTGTCCGACTCTGCGACCCCATGCATCGCAGCACGCCAGGCCTCCCTGTCCATCAACAACTCCCCGAGTTCACTCAGACTCACATCCATCGAGTCAGTGATGCCATCCAGCCATCTCATCCTCTGTCGTCCTCTTCTCCTCCTGCCCCCAATGCCTCCCAGCATCAAAGGCTTTTCCAATGAGTCAACTCTTTGCATGAGGTGGCCAAAGTACTGGAGTTTCAGCTTTAGCAACATTCCTTCCAAGGAAATCCCAGGGCTGATCTCCTTCGGAATGGACTGGTTGGATCTCCTTGCAGTCCAAGGGACTCTCAAGAGTCTTCTCCTACACCACAATTCAAAAGCATCAGTTCTTCATAGGAAATGAATTGTGGGCTTGAGAAGACTTGAGAGTCCTTGCACAGCAAGATCAAACCAGTCAATCCCCAAAGAAATCAACCCTGAGTATTCACTGGAAAGACTGATGCTGAAGCTGAAGCGCCAATACTTTGGCCACCTGATGCGAAGAGCCGACTGGTTGGAAATTATTCTGGGGCTGGGAAAGACTGAGGGCAGGAGAAGAAGGGATTGGCAGAGGATGAGATAGTTGGATGGGGTCACTGACAATGAACATGAGTTTGAGCAGATTCCAGGAGATAGTGAAGGACAGGGAAGCCTGGCATGCTGCAGTCCATGGGGTCACAAAGAGTCAGACACGACTTAGCGGCTGAACCACAATAGCGAGAGAAGTGATGAGATGGAAAAGATACCCAGGGTGCTCCCTGACTGGGAGGAGCGGAGCTCCAAAATGGAGATCATGGGGAAAGGACTCCACTTTGGTGGAGCCACTCTGTCAATGGGGATCCTGAAGCTGGACCAGCCTGGGAGAGCCCACCTGGAATGGAGCTAGACTCCTGGCTGGGGCTCATCTCGCTCCTGCATGCTCAGAACACACAACACCAGCAGACCCTGAACAACCAGGACGTGTCTTCCTGGAGAGGGAGCCATAATCAGCTCACTGTGCAACCTCAGACCGGCAGTTCTGTCCCTCTGAAGCTCAGTTCTGTACAACCTCAGACGGGCAATTCTGTCCCTCTGGGCCTCAGTTCCTACCTAAGTGATGGGGTGGGTATCACAGCAACCAAAGGACGGTGCCGAGTTCCACATGTGGGACACTGTGGAGAGTCAGCTGTATAGTCAGCCAATTCAGGGACACTAGGGCTTTGCATCTAGGGATGTAAAGATGAAGAAAGCAGGAAGGCAAGGAGATCTGGGGGAGAACACTGAAATTTCCCAGGATGTGGAATGCAGGTTGAGCCAATCCTAGACCTTGAGGGGCAGGGAGACCCCAGCTGACACTTAGATACAACTAATGAGGGTTAGTCACTGCTTCTGTATGTCTGTTTTCTCTCTGGCACGTAGGAGGGGAAAAGGCATTCAACAATGTTGAGCACCTACTATGAGCCTCACAACATGTTAATTGCTTCATGCACAATACCTCAATTAGATCTCATGACACCTCTGCGAGAAAGGTATCATCATTCCTGTTTTACAGATGAAAAAAACGGAAGCTCAGAGAGGACATATAACTTGCCCAGGGTCACACAGCTAGTAAGTGCCCGGTCTGGTGACCTGATCTCTTCTTCCACCTTATGACCTTTCCCTCCATTCCACCTTAGCCTTAGCTGCCCACTCCCTTAGAAACACCCTGAGAATCTTATCCATAAATGTCCCAGCTCCAGAATCTCGAATTCACGCATCCTTCTCTCTGAAAACAGCATCCTACCCTCTCAGTGCCTCTTTCGACCCCTTTATCCTGTGACTGTTTGGTCTCGCCTGAAAGTCCAGCTGTGGACCTCTTTACTCTCCCAAAACCCTGCCTTCTCTTGCCTACACACCCTTCCTCATCCAGCTCTGAGACCATGGCTGGTCATTTAGCAGCTATCTTGCCAGTAACCTAAACTTCATTGCATACCTGCCTTGCAAACCTGTGAATACATCCAGTTGTCTGTTCTGAGTCTTCGCCAGAGCAGCCAAGGACAGCAGAAGGAGGAGGGTTATTAATAACACTGGCTAATTCTTATACAGCATGTATTACGTGCCAAGCACTAAGTGCCTCACATACTGGAATCCATTTACTTTTCCAACACTAGGGGGTTAAGGTACCATTATTATCATCCCCACTGATGGATAAAGAAAATGGGGTGAACAGAGGTTAAATCACTCACGCAAACTCAAAGCATACAGCTAATTAGGTTGAGGAGCCGAGATCAAACCCATGCAGCCAGTCTGTCCAGTGTCTGTGTCTTAATCAGTGCGTATTTGCCCAGGGCACTGAGGTTACCCTTTCCTCCTTCCATCAGCCGGGAGGTACTGGGCTCCTGCTACCCTGTCGCCACGCCACTGCTCTTAGTGGGGACAGTCCAAAGGAAGTCCAGATCCTTCCTCACTGTATCTGGGGGCTGAGAATATCCCTCTAGAGATTTGTAATAGCAGTACTGGTAGTAGCAAAATTAGCTTAAAATTTCAGCCTTTATTATATGCGTCTTGAGTATTTTACATGTATTTCTGTAACCCTCCCGACAACACTGAGGTGGAAGCCACAATTATCCCCCTTTGGCTGGAGCTCATGAGAGGACTTTACAATAATAAGCCTGTATTTGTACAGCAGAGTGTTGGAATCAGATGGGAAGCATGGCGGCTAGACTAGGGCCCTGGTTCTTAGCCGTGACACTTTCCTTTCTTCTGCCCCCAGACCTCCCAGGCCCCACTCTTTATGAGTGTGGGGGAGTAGTCTTCTTCGAGTTGCCAGCAGGCCTGGTTCCCAAACCCAGGTCAGACCCTGGCCTAACAGCTCCCAGGCTCTGCCGAGGTGGCTCTGCTTCCCTCTACTCTGAGGCTTCTGGGTGGTGAACTGGGAGCAGAAGCAGGGGAGGGGATGGGAACCCCACCGATAACTCCTCAGGCCAGCCCCCCGAATCTGCCAGCAGTTCCCTACAGAGGTAAAGCCTGAGCTGGTCCTCCCCAGGACCTACTCCTCTGCAAGAAGCACCAGCTCAGACTCCCAGTCCGCTCTGAGGACAGCAGACAGGGGCGGGGCAGGGCCTAGAATGGAGTGGATGGGGCTGCAATGGCAGCTGCGGGTCAGAGCTCAGGGCTGCAGTCCCCTCCTCATTCTTATCAGGCCCCCCAGTCCTAGCCCAAGCAGGACCCTCCCCCTCCCCACTTTCAAGACCAGCCTTGGTTCATCCATCCCATCCCCTCTCTCCCATCCTCCCTCTTCCCATTCCCCTGGCAACCAAACCAGACTCATCAAGGAGAAGGACCTGGCAGCTGTGCAGGGAGAGACTAATAGCCCGGAAGGAAGGAGGGGCCTGGAGAGGAGCGGAGGCGGCAGGGATGTGAGCTGGAGGGCGTTGGCCCATCTCGGAGGCCATACAAAGGCAGGAGGCTCCTCTGCCCTGCAGTGCAGAGGAGATGGCCAGCCAGGCAGCCGCCCTCCTTGTCAAGAGATCCAGCCCGGAGTCCCAGACCTGATTCCCCAGACGCCCAGCTCTTGTCCTCCGGGCCAGTCTTACGCAGACCTGTCCTTACTGGAGAGCCCTGGAGTCCCCGGCGGCAGCAGCCCCATAGCTCCTGGCAAGCCCAACAGGCCTCAGCACCCGGCTCCTGCAGACCACCCACGCTGCCTCTGTCCACTCCTGAGCAGCCTGTGCCTGCGTTCTGGAAGCCATTTGACATGGAAAGGCCAGACATCAGCCTCCCCACTAACTGTGCAGTGGGGAAGGGTATGAAGGGACGCGTGGTTGTGTGTGTCTCGCGTGTGCACATAAGTATACGGTGCTATTTTGCTTCTGCATCTGTTTGTGTGCACAGGCGTGCAGCTCTGTTCTGGGCCTTTTTCCCCTCATCCCTGAACCGCTGGGGATGGGTACCTTCTCTTTCCTCTTCTCTACTCATCCAGCCCCGCCCATTGCTGGGTACCTGCGGCTCCTCAGTACTGGAAATGGTCCATCTCTCAGGCTTGGCAGCAGATGCCGCCCCTCAGCCCCCTCCCCTTCCTACCTCAGGAATGGCCCTGCTTCCCGTAAGGCCGTGACTGAGCAGCGGTTGGCTAGGGGAAGGGAGAAGCCAGTAAAGACAGACAGCATACACTGGCTCACTGAGCTCGGCCTCCGGCAGGGCACAGATGTCTGGAGTGGGACCCAGAGCTGGGACCCTCCGCCCCCTCTGATGTGCCCACCTTGTTGGGGCCTGGGGTGGATTTGGGATCTGTGTCTTTAAGGGTGAGACATCAGCAGGCAACCCCCTGGCCAAGTGTCCAGGGGAGGGGGAGGGGAAGAAGCCAGTCCATTAGCAGCAGAGCTGGCGCCAGGCAGCAACCCTGCCCAGAGCCCTGGGGATTACGGAGAGACCAGCCCGCCCTCACCCACCTCGGCTGCCTCTGTGCTCCTGTCCCCCAGATCGCCCTGGGTGTGGTGAGCCACAGCAGTTGAAAGTGGAACCTAGTCTTCAGGGGACATGTGGAGTCACAGACTCTGGGGCCTAAGCCAGGCCGATTCTCCATCACCTGGGCCACCTCCTCCCTATTCATGTGAAGCCTGCCCCTTAACCTCCAGTCCTCCTAGCCCTCTACCGTGACCAGCTCTTTCAGCCAGGGACCCCCAGTTCAAGTCAGGCCCTCCCATCCTAGGCTCTAGCTCTGGATGCTTGCTAGAAGTCACTGACCCTCACCTCCCTGCCTGTCTGTGGCCTGTGGTCGCCACCCCTGCTCCCTTCCCCGCCAGCAACAGGGGGAATCAAGTGGGCCAGGCGCCAGCACCAGGGAGCGAGGGTGCGGCACTCCCGCTGCTCCGCAGGGGTGGGGCGTCCCCCTCCCCACATAGCCCCACCGTCAGGCCAGTGGGAGGAGCAGCCCAGGCCCCCCCGCCCCGAACCCGCAGGCCTATAAAGCCGCCTCACAGCGGTCTGCGGCTCCTTCCTCGCGCCCTGACCAGCTCTGCCGGCGTTGACTGCCCATCCTCGGCCGCCATGAGCCACCCGTCGGGCCTCCGGTCCAGCGTCAGTTCCACCTCCTACCGCCGCACCTTCGGGCCACCGCCCTCACTGTCCCCGGGGGCCTTCTCCTATTCGTCCAGCTCCCGCTTCTCGAGCAGCCGCCTGCTGGGCTCGGCGTCCCCCGGCTCCTCCGTGCGCCTGGGCAGCTTCCGCGGTCCCAGGGCGGGCACGGGCGCCCTCCTGCGCCTGCCCTCGGAGCGCCTCGACTTCTCCATGGCCGAGGCGCTCAACCAGGAGTTCCTGGCCACGCGCAGCAACGAGAAGCAGGAGCTGCAGGAGCTCAACGACCGCTTCGCCAACTTCATCGAGAAGGTGCGCTTCCTGGAGCAGCAGAACGCGGCCCTGCGCGGGGAGCTGAACCAGGCCCGGGGCCAGGAGCCGGCGCGCGCCGACCAGCTGTGCCAGCAGGAGCTGCGAGAGCTGCGGAGGGAGCTGGAGCTGCTGGGCCGGGAGCGCGACCGGGTGCAGGTGGAGCGCGACGGGCTGGCGGAGGACCTGGCAGCGCTCAAGCAGAGGTCAGAGGGCAGGGCCAGGGCGGGGCGGCGACGGTCGAGGCTGCAGCCGGGAGGGAGGAGCCGCCCCTCGCCTGTCCGCCTGGGCGTGTGCAGGCAGCACTCTCGTCGGCGGGCACTCCCCCACCACCACCACTTTGCTGAGTCTCAGGGGAGGTGACGGAGGGGGAGTTACTATGTCTCCCCTGTGTACAAAGGGGCCCCACCCCAGCTTCCAGCCGTTTACAGAGAAAATGGGGCAAGTCCATCAGGCAGCCTGAAGACCTCTTCCTAGAGGCTGCAGTAGCAGCTCTGACCCAGATCCTGGAGGTCGCGGTCTGCAGGCTGGGCGGTGACCCCGGAGCTCAGTTTCTGCACACTCTTCCCACCAGGTTGGAGGAAGAGACTCGCAAGAGGGAGGATGCGGAGCACAACCTCGTGCTTTTCCGTAAGGTGAGCTCGGTCTCCCCATCCCCACCCCTACCCACCTCCTGCATATCCAGGGTGGCATCTGTGGGCAAAGGGAGGCGACTACAAGCCCCCAGAGACAGACAGGAAGGGCCAGGCTCTTCCTCGACCTAAGCAACCCTTCCCTGCTCTCGAACCCCCACTGTCACCCACTGTAGGACGTGGACGACGCCACCCTGTCCCGCCTGGAGCTAGAGCGCAAGATTGAATCTCTGATGGATGAGATTGAGTTCCTCAAGAAGCTGCACGAGGAGGTGGGTGGACCCAGGTGTTAGGTGCGACTTCAGAGGTTGAGGGTGGTCTCTGGAGCTGGGGGACAAGCTCACGAAGAGAGTGGCGTGTGGAGCGTTGGAAGAGAAATGAGATTCACTGAGTAGACGCGGGCCCTCCCTCCACCCCCTCTACAGGTGGTTAGACTCACACCCCTGCGCCACCTGGTGGCAAGCAGCGGGGATGCACCCCTGAAACCTCGCCGATGACAGTACCCGCGGGGCACGGGCTGTGCAGGCCTAAGCGCTCTGCGCTCCCTGGCGCCCCCTTCTGTTCATTCAAGTGTTTCTTCTCTTTTCTGCGCGCCAACTGCGTGGCCCGCGAGGGATCTGCGCGGTGAACTCGGCATCTTGCCCTGGGCGACAGGAGCTGAGAGACCTGCAGCTGAGCGTGGAGAGCCAGCAAGTGCAGCACGTCGAGGTGGAGGCGACCGTGAAGCCCGAGCTGACAGCAGCGCTGAGGGACATCCGAGCCCAGTATGAGAGCATCGCGGCGAAGAACCTGCAGGAGGCAGAAGAGTGGTACAAGTCCAAGGTGCGGGGGCACGGGGGCGAGGGGGTTGGAAGGGCCTGGAAGGGTGGAGTGCTGGGGGGAAGGACCCATCTGGTCTGCTCACGCCCGAGTTGCCACCCTCGCCGCAGTACGCGGACCTGTCCGACGCCGCCAACCGGAACCACGAGGCCCTGCGCCAGGCCAAGCAGGAGATGAATGAGTCCCGACGCCAGATCCAGAGCCTGACGTGCGAGGTGGACGGGCTTCGCGGCACGGTGAGGACCAGGCTGCGCGCCCCGGCCCCGGGGGTGGAGGACGAAGGCTGTGCTCCCGCTACTGACCCCCCCACCTCTTCACCCGCCTCCCCAGAACGAGGCGCTGCTCAGACAGCTGCGGGAGCTGGAGGAGCAGTTTGCCCTGGAGGCCGGCGGGTACCAGGCGGGCGCCGCGCGGCTTGAGGAGGAGCTACGGCAGCTCAAGGAGGAGATGGCACGACACCTGCGAGAATACCAGGAGCTTCTCAACGTCAAGATGGCCCTGGACATCGAGATCGCCACCTACCGGAAGCTGCTGGAGGGCGAGGAGAGCCGGTGAGGGGCGGGTGGGGCGTGGTCGGGACGGGTGGGGGTGGAGGAGAGGCGGGTGGAAGGCCAGGGTCCCCCCCAACCCCACGCTGAGTAGCTGACTACAGGTTTCGTCCCCAGGATTTCCGTGCCAGTCCATTCCTTTGCATCCTTGAGTATAAAGACGACTGGTGAGTCTTCCGCGTCTGACTTCCAACCTGTCTGTCCCCTTGTCCCTTTGTACCCTGACTGGACTCTTGATATGGCTCTGCTCAGGGATTGATTCTTGCCTGAGTCCTAGTCTGTCCTCGCCCCTGATCCTCGGGCCCTACCCCTCCCAAAGAGATATTTAGCTCAGTTCAGTCGCTCAGTCGTGTCCGGCTGTTTGCGACCCCAAAGAGATATAGGGGCTTGGACGTCCCAAGACTCCTCCCCTCAACCTCAAATCCTGCCTTTTTCAGCACCTGAGGTGGAGCCTCCCCAGGAAACCCACAGCCGGAAGATGGTTCTGATCAGGACCATTGAGACTCGGGATGGAGAGGTGAGATAGGCCACTTGAGCCCAGGACCCCATCATTTCCCTTGAGCCCCAGCCTGGTGTAAGTAATCTTCGGGCATTTGTGGGTGAGTGATTCTTGGGGTGAGAGTGAGACAGGGAGATGGAGGTGGATGTTCAGACGGGAGCCTCAACTGGTTGAGAGGGAGGGGGTACACTTTGCCACGAAGGAGCTAGAGGGAGGGTGGCGCTGGGTGGGTTGTGCCCTTCCCATGCCTCACCCCCCAGCAGGTGGTGACAGAGTCTCAGAAGGAGCAGCACAGTGAGCTGGACAAGTCTCCTCAGAGCTACTGAACTGATCAGAGCTCCCTGCCCAGCCCCAGGCCTCTGAGGCCAAGTCCTAACACCAGTCCGGAATTGTCTCCTCCCCTCTGCATGCGTCCAGGGGATGGCGCCAGTCACCCCGTACCTGGCTGGTGGCCAAGCCCTACCCAGCACTGTAGCTGGGCCTCCCCCTGCCTCTCCATGCCCACATAGGCATGACTCACATGTTCCCCACTTCTAGTCCTGCTAAGGGTCTCTATGGTCCCCATTTCTTGTCCGGGTAAAAGTCTGTATGTCCCCCCCCCCCCCTTTCTCATTCTGCTAAGAAGCTGAGCAACCCCAGGACGAGTCTATTCCTGCCACAACCCCACGGTTAGTGGGTGGGTTGGGTTCTGAGTTTCACTTTTAAACCAAATAAAACTGTTAACAAGGGAACCCTCTTCCGTGGCGATTATTTTGTAATGTATAAATATATGGAATCACTATGTTACATACCTGAATGTAATATAATACTGTGAGTCAGTTATATTTTGGTTTTTTGAAAAATCATGGAATTGTAAAGAGAGAGAGAGAAAACTCCCCAGTGCGCCTGTGTTTGTGTTATGGGAGCATCCATGCGAAGGAGGCTCAGCACTATTGCCCCCTTGCCTCAGGTCATTTCTCCTCTGACTCTCACTGCCTCGCATCTATGACTCCTGTCTGCCCTCCTGATTTTCCTCCTACCTCTCTGTCCATTTCTTCTCAAACTCCATTCCCCACCCGCAACCCTGAGTGACCAAAGCAGAGCCCGTCATCTTGGTCTCCGCTGCCTGCAGTCATGTTCTTCCTTACGGATTCTCCATCACAGACGAAGATGCCGCCAGGACCTCCACTGCCCAAATTACAGCTCACCTCATTTTATACCCTTTCTTTTCTTCACATGCTCCGATTCTGTTAGTTCTGCTTCATAGCTGTTTCAAGCTTGTCTGGCTCTCCCTGTCCCCACTGCCTCTCCACTGGTCCAGGCCACTCTCAGCTCTTGCCTGGGTTACATTTTCTGCCTCAGTAGCCCTTTCCCCTGGCATGGCCCTGCCACCCACACGAACCAGTTCAACGTACTTAGCAGGCAGATCAGCTTCTGCTGCCATCACTCCTCCCCATGCTTGGAATATCTGTTTCCATGTTGTCCTCCACTCCATTCCATCCTACCCTTATCTTGAAGTCAAAATCCACTTCTGAATTTAGACTGATTTTCCTCACTCAATTATAGTGCGAGGTGCAGAGAGTAAGCCAGAACTCACAGTCTGGGTGGGGGACATAGACAAATAAGCATACAGTTCAACCCTGTGATGAGTGATGTGACTGGGATAAGAAGATAGTATTGGGGAAACGTGAAGAAGAGCACATCACATAATCCAGTCTTGGGGTAGGGATGGCTTCCCAAAGGAGGCAGCATCGCAATGAGCACAGGAGAACAAGCAGGAGTTACTCAGGTGAAGCAGGAAGAGGAGGGGGACTTTCTAGGCAGCTACATAAGCCAGAAGATGAGAGAGAGGGAGTTTGGAAAGTAAAAGTAGTTCTACGTTGCTGAAGTGAAGGCTAGAAAGGAAGGAATGGTGTTGGGGTTGGAAGGACGATGAGGGCCAAGTCACTGAGGACCTTATATGACATATTAAGGCACTCAGAATTTATTCTAAGGAAAAAGGAAAGAAAAGGATTTAATGGGTGAAGTATTTAGACCTGTATTTTAGAAAGATCACTCTGGCTGTGGGGTGCAGAAGGAGTTAGAAGAAGATGGAAGACCAGCTCAGAAGCTGTTGCAGTGAAACATGCAAGAGATGATTGTGGGCAAAGAGGTGGATAGATTGGAGAACTGTCACCTTAAGGGGTGATTTCCAGTGTGAGAGAAAGGGAAATAGCAAAAGTGATCCGAGGTTTTGAAGGAAACAAGCAGACAGATGGTGGGACGTTTCATAGAAACAAGGAAGACTGGTGTAGGGCAATGAGGGGGCCCTAGACAGCAAAATTAGTCTTGACTCATTGAGGGTGAGGTGCTATGAAACAGCCAAGGGGAAGGGCTGGCAGGCAGTTGAGTCCACAGGTTTGGAGTTCAAGTGTGATGGAATATTTTGAGATACTGAATCTATCAGGATGCTCTTGGCTACCAGTGACAATAACCTCATTTTTTAAGAAAAAGAAATTAAACATGTATCTCGTGTAACCAGAAGCCAGAGGTAGGTGGGCTCTGAGGTTGGTTCAGTAGCTTACTCAGTTAAATCCTCTACGTATGAACTTTCAAAGATGTGAACGGGCCAGCTGTTGTACTGTACTCTGTACTTTTCCAGGTACTGTACTGTAAGATTTAATGTTTTCCTTATTTTTGTGTGTTTTTCATGTATTATTTGTGTGAGAATATTAGAAACCTGTTATACTACAGTACACTACAGCTGATTGTTTTAGTTGGGTGTCTAGGCTAACTTTGTTGGACTTACAAACAAATCAGACTTAGGAATGTACTCTCTGAATGGGACTCCTTGGTGTGTATGTAGGGAACTTACTATAAAGTCAAGGACCCAGGCTCTGTCCATGGTTCTGCTCAGCCTTCCTCCTTGGAGGGCAGTTTCATCCTTGGGATGGTTCTCTTCATGGTCCAAAGCAGGGTGCCAGCAGCTACTGGGTGATGCTTCTGTTTTCCTATCCAGTGAAGGAAAAAGAAAACCTTCCTCCCAGGTATGAGATTTAAGTCCTTTCCTTCAGGCTGTCTGGCAAGGATCACGGGTATGTCTGTCCCTAGAGCAGTAACATTCACCAGGGGAAGCCACTTACTGACTTGGGCTAATCGTCTAATATGGAATGGATGCTGAGGATTAACCACAATATCTCCTGCAAAGATTGCAAGGTTCCCACCACTGTCACCCTTCACACACATTCCTTATACCCCTTGCCTTCTCTCCTCTTCATTCAGTGGTATTTATAACATCAGAGGAGAAATATCACTGCAGAAAAGCAGACAAAAACTTTGGAATTTCAAATGTTTAGATTTTCAAGTGAGCAAAAATTCCAATTTGGAAACTTTCACATCAAAGTCTGTGGCCTGGGTTGGTACTGGATAGAAGGAAGGGTTTGTGCTGAGAAGAAGGGCCTCTCAGGTGTTCCATATGAGAGAAAAATGAAACCACTTAAGAACAGTGTATTGGGACTTCCTTGGTGGTCCAGTGGTTAAGAATCCTCCTGCCTATGCAGGGGACCTGGGTTCGATCCCTGGTCCAGGAAAATCCCACGGGCTGTGGGGCAACGTGCCCTAGAAACTGTGCTCAGCAACAAGAGAAGACACCTCAGTGAGAAACCCGTGCACTGCGAGGAAGAGTGGCCCCCACTTGCTGCGATTAGAGAAAGCCTGTGCGAAGCAACAAAGACCCAGCACAGCTGAAAATAAAATCTTAAAGAAAAGAATGGTGTATTAAGTGAGAAAAGAAAAGGGCCTTGGGGAGATGCATAGAGGAGCAGAGGCAGTGACTCTTAAGTACTAACTGGCAGAAATGGTAGAAGGCCTTACTTAGGAAGCCACAGCAAGAGAGAACTTTCAGGAGGGAATGGCCAGTCACATGGGAGGATGCTGGGGACACAGGTTAGCTAAGAGCTGGGAAATTCAGGCTTATCGTCAAGGAAGATGTTAGACCTCCTGAGGGCAGCTTCAGGCCAGGGTACCATCAGAGACAAAACTGTCAACTGAAGAGTGAATGAGACCTGAGGGAGTGAAGAGCAGGCCACTCTCTCCCGAGGTGTTTGTTAAAAGACAAGAAACAGCTGGAGCCAGGAAAGATCTGTGTTTGAGAACCGAAATTTTGAAGAAAGGAGAAAATACACCAATAATTCTCAAACTGCAGGTCATGAAATAGTATAATAAATATTTTGGGGTCAAGTCAAATATTTTAATAAAATAAAGAGAATAGAAAACTTTAGGGTATTGTGAACATTTTATTTTCAGTGTATTTAAATATGTATGTTCTAGATTTTCATGCAAAATACATTTTTTTGGATTTTGGGTGAAAAACTGAAAAAGACAAGATTTGAGTGTTTCAGTGCTGGGGAGAATTAGAATCAATTTGTCACAAGTGGACCCAGCCACCTATTGAAATGGTACAACCTCAGACTTGGCTGTGACTGAAGAATTTGAGAAAAACTCAAAATCTAATTCTAATCAAGGGATCTGATGTTAACCTCAAGAAGACAGGGCTGGGATTTGATTGTAATTAAGAAAGATCATATCACATTGATTTTATTGTGCCCTGCTTGTTGGAAGAAGGGAGGTGGTTTTCATGTCAGCTTGTAAGAAGGTCACCTCAAAAGTGAGGATGTGGCCACAGTTACTTAGCCGTTCCTAGAGGGCACTGGTTGTTGCAGGTGTCCTGGACCCCAGGTGGGTGCCCGCGGTGGTGGAATGATTCCTCAGGGGCCACCTGCTGCGGGTAGGAAAGGGGGTTCAGTTATCTGATTTGGGAAGAATAGAATCTAACCCAATATCTCAAGTAAAGGGGAGCTCATTGTGATGTTACACATGGGAATAAGGGGAACAAGAACTGCAGCTGCCTGAGGTGGAGTGGGAGTCACTTCCCAGACCCCGAGCAACATGTGTGAGACATGTGCTCCGCATCCCCATCGGGCCTCACTGAGTGTGGCAGGTGACAGGAAGCCACCTTGGCGGCAGGAGCACAAGGCCCCCTGCCCCGCGGCCCTACTACTTCTGTTGCTATTGTCACAGGGAGCACGTGGCCGCACCCTCTCCCTGGCTCTTGCAGACTCATAGTCTCTTCTTACTCAGGGCTTCACTTGTCCTACAGCTGCCATGGCCTGACAGCAGTGGTGCGCTGACTTCCGGAGCTTTCTCTGGTTCTGCTCCTATCTCCTGTCACAGAAGATATTCACTTTACCAGCCTTGATAGGTTCATTGACTCTCTCCTTGCCCTCTGCAAGACACACTGAGAGATATCCAAAAGCCAATGGGCTTCCCACGTCCTGTGCACTTCCACTCCCACGGGTAATAAACGTTGTTCAATGGATAACAAATGTCAGTTTTATTTGTTCCCAAATCTTTGACAGTTATACTTGTCATAGAATCTCAGAGTTTAAGCAGATTTATTTATTTTGTTAAAAAAATTTTTGGTGTGGACTTATTTTAAAAAGTCTTTGAGCTTTCCAGATGGCTCAGTGGTAAAAGAATCTGCCTGCCAATACAGGAGAGGTTGGTTTGATCCCTGGGTGGGGAAAGATCCCCTGGTGGAGGAAATGGAAACCCACTCCAGTATTCTTGTTTGGAAAATCCAATAGACAGAGGAGCCTAATGGGCAGTCCATGGGGTTGCAAAGAGTTGGACAGACTGAGCAACTAAACACAGTTTAGAAGTCTTTATTGAATTTGTTACAATTTTGTTTCTGTTTTACGTTTTTTTGGCCTAGAGACATGTGGAATCAGCTCCCTGACCAGGTTTTGAACCTGCACCGATTACACTGGAAGGCGAAGTCTTAACCACTGGATCACTAGGGAATTCCCCAAACAAATATTTTTAAAGCCAATGAAAGAGTGGCACAGTGGCACCAGATGGCACAGTGGCTAAGAATCTGCATTTAAATCTTGTGTCTTCTTACCAGTTTACCTTGGAAAATGTATCTGTTTGCCTCCATTTCCTCATCTGTAAAATGGAGACAACAATCATTTCCTAGGCTTGTCATGAAGATTAAATGAGATGATTTGCATAGAACTGAGTGAACTTGGCCACAGCATAGGCAGGAGAACGAGGTGACGTGGTTCAGAGTATGGCCTCCTGAAACTGCTCGCCTCAGGAGGGACCCGTCATAAATTATAACCCAGGGATCACAGTTCTAGTGATCCTTCAACAGTGTAAATGTCAAACATTTGTTTCTGTTTTCTGTTTCAAGGGGACAGCTTGAGCATGTGTTGCCCACTGATTCATACTGGGTTAATTCTTATTACTACTGTAACAAATTACCACAAACTTAGTGACTCAAAACAATAAATTTAGTATCTCACAGTGCTGTAGGTCTAAAATGGGACAGATCTGTGTTCCTGCTAGAAGCTCTAGAGAAGCCTTTTCCAGCTTGTAAAAACTGACTGTCCTGTGGCTCTCTTCCATCTTCAAAGCTAGGATTCACAACTCAGTTAGCATATCTTCTCTGACCCTGATCTTCTTCTTATAAAGATCCTTGTTATTACATTGATGAACCCAGACAATCTAGAACCACTCCCCCATCTCAAAATCTTTAACTTACATCATCAAATTTCCTTTTGCGATGCTAATATTAAGGTTGGTGCAAAAGTAGTTGAGGTTTTGCATTGTTGCACTTTGCTGTGTGACATTGGAATACATTCTTAAATAAATGCAGTTACATAGAATATGTTAATGCGCATTTCTTGCTTTATGTTTTTTTGCCAATGACACTACTTGTTGTTTATTTTATATTTATTTTAGACTGTAGAAATGACGTTGGACAAAAGCAAATTGGAGCAATTTTTTAATTCGAGTTCAAAATGGATCTTAAAGCAGTAGAGACAATTTGCAACATCAACAATGCATTTAGTCTAGGAATTGCTAATGAACGTACAATGCAGTGGTGGTTCAAGAAGTTCTGCAAAGGAGATGAGAGCCTTGAAGGTGAGGAATGCAGTGGCCGGCCATAGGAAGTTGACAACAATCAGCTGAGAGAGGATCATTGAAACTGATTGTTTGGCATTTGAAACAAATTGAAAAAGTAAAAAAGCTCAATAAGTGGGTACCTGACCACAATTTTAAAAAAATCATTGTTTTGAAGTGTTGTTTTCTCTTAATCTACGCAACAACAACAACAAACCATTTCTCAATTGGATTGTGACGTTCAACGAAAGTGGATTTTATATGAAAACCAGTGATGACCAGCTCAGTGGTTGGACTGGGAAGAAGCTCCAAAGTGCTTCCCAAAGCCAGACCTGCACCAGAAAAAAGGTCATGGCCACTGTTTGGTGGTCTGCTGCCTTTCTGATCCACTACAGCTTTCTGAATTCCGGCGAAAGCATCGCATCTGGGAAGCATGCTCAGCAAATCGATGAGATGCGCCGAAAATGGCAACATCTGCAGCCGGCACCGGTCAACCGAACGAGCCCAATTCTTCTCCATGACAACGTCCGACTGCACATCCTACAACCAACGCTTCAAAAATTGAATGAGTTGGGCTACGAAGTTCTGCCTTTTCCACCTTATTCACCTGACCTCTTGCCAACCGACTACCACTTCTTCAAGCATCTTGACAACTTTATGTTGGGAAAACACTTCCATAACCAGCAGGAGGCAGGAAATGCTTTCCCAGAGTTCATTGAATCCCAAAGCATGGATTTTTATGCTACAGTAATAAACAAACTTATTTCTTGTTGGCAAAAATGTGTTGATTGTAATGATGCCTATTCTGATTAATAAAGATGTGTTTGAGCCTAGTTATAGTGATTTAAAATTCATGGTCCAAAACCTGTTATGTTTGTACCAACCTAATAAAACTTTCACAGGTTCTGGAAATTGGGGTTGGACACCTTTTGGGGAAGGCATTATGCTTGGCATAGCCTGCCCTCAGGCCTCCAAAGATTCATGCTTATCTCACATACAACATATATTTATCCTATTTCAAGATTTCTGAAAGTCTCAGTTACAGCAGCAACCAAAGAGCCAAATCCCCTCTAGGTCTTGCTCAGAAGTCCCAAATTTCATCATTTAAATAACCTAAATTAGGTATGGGTGAGGTTCCAGGTATACTCTATCCTGGGAAGAAATTCCTCTTCATCTGTGGACTTGTGAAACTAGAAAACAAGGCATTTACTCCTAAAACACAACAGCGAGACAGAAACAGGATAACAGTTACAGACATTCTCACTCGGGAAGGGAGAAAATAGGGGGAAAAAAAAAAAGAAGTTTCTGAAGCAATTTGGAAATCCAGCTGGGAAGACAATATTAGGTTTTAAGGCCTGGGAATAATTATCTGTGGTCCCTGGCTCCACCTTCTGGCCGCACAGCCCTGCCTTTGGAGTCATTTCTCCTTTTCCGTGTGTTTTCATCTCCTTGTTTCTTGGTTGTAAAGTTTTGGCTGCGTGGGCGCAGGAGGACCTAGAGGAGCCATCCCACGTTGAAGGTCAGGAAGGGCGGTGGTGAGGAGATACCCCTCATCCGAGGTAAGGAGCAGCTGCTGCGCTTTGCTGGAGCAGCTGTGAAGAGATACCCCACGCCCAAGGCAAGAGAAACCCAAGTAAGATGGTAGGTGTTGCAAGAGGTAATCAGAGGGCAGACACACTGAAACCATGCTCACAGAAAACTAGTCAATCTAATCACACTAGGACCACAGACTTGTCTAACTCAATGAAACTAAGCCATGCCCGCGGGGCAACCCAAGACGGGCAGGTCATGGTGGAGAGGTCTGACAGAATGTGGTCCACTGGAGAAGGGAATGGCAAACCACTTCAGTATTCTTGCCTTGAGAACCCCATGAACAGTAGGAAAAGGCAAAATGATAGGATACCAAAAGAGGAACTCCCCAGGTCAGTAGGTGCCCAACATGCTACTGGAGATCAGTGGAGAAATAACTCCAGAAAGAATGAAGGGATGGAGCCAAAGCAAAAACAATACCCAGCTGTGGTTGTGACTGGTGATAAGAAGCAAGGTCCGATGCTGTAAGAGCAATATTGCATAGGGACCTGGAATGTTAGGTCCATGAATCAAAGCAAACTGGAAGTGGTCAAACAAGAGATGGCAAGAGTGAACGTTGACATTCTAGGAATCAGCAAACTAAAATGGACTAGAATGCGTGAATTTAACTCAGATGACCATTATATCTACTACTGCGGGCAGGAATCCCTCAGAAGAAATGGAGTAGCCATCATGGTCAGCAAAAGAGTCCGAAAGGCAGTATTTGGATGCAGTCTCAAAAATGACAGAATGATCTCTGTTCGTCTCCAAGGCAAACCATTCATTATCACTGTAATCCAAGTCTATGCCCCCAACCAGTAACACTGAAGAAGCTGAAGTTGAACGGTTCTATGAAGACCTACAAGACCTTTTAGAACTAATACCCACAAAAGATGTCCTTTTCATTATAAGGGACTGGAATGCAAAAGTAGGAAGTCAAGAAACACCTGGAGTAACAGGCAAATTTGGCCTTGGAATGCGGAATGAAGCAGGGCAAAGACTAATAGAGTTTTGTGAAGAAAATGCACTGGTCATAGCAAACACCTTCTTCCAACAACACAAGAGAAGATTCCACACATGGACATCACCAGATGGTCAACATCGAAATCAGATTGATTATATTCTTTGCAGCTAAAGATGGAGAAGCTCTATACAGTCAGCAAAAACAAGACCAGGAGCTGACTGTGGCTCAGATCATGAACTCCTTATTACCAAATTCAGACTTAAATTGAAGAAAGTAGGGAAAACTGATAGACCATTCAGGTATGACCTAAATCAAATCCCTTATGATTATACAGTGGATGTGAGAAATAGATTTAAGGGACTAGATCTGATAGATAGAGTGCCTGATGAACTATGGACTAAGGTTCGTGACATTGTACAGGAGACAGGGATCAAGACCATCCCCATGGAAAAGAAATGCAAAAAAGCAAAATGGCTGTCTGAGGAGGCCTTACAAATAGCTGTGAAAAGAAGAGAAGCTAAAAGCAAAGGAGAAAAGGAAAGATATAAGCACCTGAATGCAGAGTTCCAAAGAATACCAAGAAGAGATAAGAAAGCCTTCTTCAGCAATCAATGCAAAGAAATAGAGGCAAACAACAGAATGGGAAAGACTAGAGATCTCTTCAAGAAAATTAGAGATACCAAGGGAAGATTTCATGCAAAGATGGGCTCAATAAAGGACAGAAATGGTATGGACCTAACAGAAGAGAAGATACTAAGAAGAGGTGGCAAGAATACACAGAAGAACTGCACAAAAAGATCTTCACAACCCAGATAATCACGATGGTGTGATCACTCATCTAGAGCCAGACATCCTGGAATGTGAAGTCAAGTGGGCCTTGGAAAGCATCACTATGAACAAAGCTAGTGAAGGTGATGGCATTCCAGTTGAGCTATTTCAAATCCTGAAAGATGATGCTGTGAAAGTGCTGCACTCAATATGCCAGCAAATTTGGAAACCTCAGCAGTGGCCACAGGACTGGAAAAGGTCAGTTTTCATTCCAATCCCAAAGAAAGGCAATGCCAAAGAATACTCAAACTACTGCACAATTGCACTAATCTCACACGCTAGTAAAGTAATGCTTAAAATTCTCCAAGCCAGGCTTCAGCAATAAGTGAACTGTGAACTTACAGATGTTCAAGCTGGTTTTAGAAAAGGCAGAGGAGCCAGAGATCAAATTGCCAACATCTGCTGGATCATGGAAAAAGCAAGAGAGTTCCAAAAAAACATCTATTTCTGCTTTATTGACTATGCCAAAGCCTTTGACTGAGTGGATCACAATAAACTGTGAAAAATTCTGAGAGAGATGGGACTATCAGACCACCTAACCTGCCTCTTGAGAAACCTGTATGCAAGTCAGGAAGCAACAGTTAGAACTGGACATGGAACAACAGACTGGTTCCAAATAGGAAAAGGAGTACGTCATGGCTGTATATTGTCACCCTGCTTATTTAACTTCTATGCAGAGTACATCATGAGAAACGCTGGACTGAAAGAACCACAAGCTGAAATCAAGATTGCCGGGAGAAATATCAATCACCTCAGATATGCAGATGACACCACCCTTTGGTAGAAAGTGAAGAGGAACTCAAAAGCCTCTTGATGAAAGAGAAAGAGGAGAGTGAAAAATTTGGCTTAAAGCTCAACATTCAGAAAACAAAGATCATGGCATCCGGTCCCATCACTTCATGGGAAATAGATGGGGAAACAGTGGAAACAGTGTCAGACTTTATTTTTTGGGGCTCCAAAATCACTGCAGATGGTGACTTCGGCCATGAAATTAAAAGACGCTTACTCCTTGGAAGAAAAGTTATTATCAACCTAGATAGCATATTCAAAAGCAGAGACATTACTTTGCCAACTAAGGTCCATCTAGTCAAGGCTATGGTTTTTCCTGTGGTCATGTGTGGACGTGAGAGTTGGACTGTGAAGAAGGCTGAGCACCGAAGAATTGATGCTTTTGAAGTGTGATGTTGGAGAAGACTCTTGAGAGTCCCTTGGACTACAAGGATATCCAACCATTCCATTCTGAAGGAGATCAACCCTGGGATTTCTTTGGAAGGAATGATGCTAAAGCTGAAGCTCCAGTACTTTGGCCACCTCATGCGAAGTGTTGACTCACTGGAAAAGACTTTGATGCTGGGAGGGATTGTGGGCAGGAGGAGAAGGGGACGACAGAGGATGAGATGGCTGGATGGCATCACTGACTCGATGGACATGAATCTGAGTGAACTCCGGGATTTGTTGATGGACAGGGAGGCCTGGCGTGCTGCAATTCATGGGGTCACAGAGTCAGACACGACTGAGTGACTGAACTGAACTGAACTGACAGCTTTCTTCCGTTTTGCCCTCTATCTGTCCCTTTCACTACAACCTGGCAGTGTCTCTACTTGTGTGACATCCTTAAGAACTGTGTGGGTTTCCTGTGTACCTCTGGGATTTACCCTATTAGACAAAAAGAACTTTCACAAATCTTTTTGGACAATCCCATTTCTATGCTTGGTTTTTGCTCAGATGGCTAAGGAGGTTCATGAGTCACATGGCTAATCTCTCCAAATGGTCCTTTGTGTGACTGAATACCTTGACTTTTGATGGTTCCTAGTTGGTAAAGAATCCATCTGCAATGCAGGAGACCCTGGTTTGATTCCTGGGTTGGGAAGATCCTCTGGAGAAGGGCTAGCCTACCCTAGCTCTTGGGCTTCCCAGGTAGCTCAGCTGGTAAAGAATGTGCAACAATGTGGGAGGCCTAGGTTCGATCCCTGGGTCGGGAAGATCCCCTGGAGAAGGGAACAGCTACTACTCCGGTATTCTGGCCTGGAGAATCCCATGGACTGTGTAGTCCGTAGGGTCGCAGAGTCGGACACCACTGAGTGACTTTCACTTTCACTTTCAGGCACTGGCAAAAGATTGTCCAGTTACATTCTTATATATCTCCTCAGGGCACACTTTCCGGACAGTAAATGACCTAATTTTACCATCTTTTGCAATATGGGTAGGCCAAGAATTTCCCAAATACCACATTCTGATTCTTTTCTTGCTTAACATTTCTTCCTTCAATTTATCTCTTCCCTTTCAGATTTTACTGTAAGCAGCAAGAAACCAGGTGCCACCTTCAACACTTAGCAAGAAAGCTAAATACCCAAGTTCATTGTTACAAATTTTGCCTTTCACATAAATTTAAGATGCAATTCTGCTAAGCATTCTCTGCCAAATAAAAAACAGTTCCTCTCTTCTGTTTTCCAATAACATGTTTCTCATTTGCTTCTGAGTCCTCAATGCCAGCAGCACCTTTAATGTTCATATTTCCACCAACAGTCACTTTGTGATGATTTATATATTTTTTAAAGTAATACAAATATTTTCTACAATGCTCCTTGCTTCTTTCTGAGCCCTCACTAGGAGAGTTGATATTCATATTTCTACTAACAGTCTGTTCAAAACAAGCTAGGGCTTTTCCCCCTATTTTTAATAAATAGTTTATTTATCTAACAGTTTCAACCCTGGTATTGAAGCCTATTGCAGAGTTTCTATTATGCTCCTCATAGTTATTCCAGACTTTGCACATCACCAAATTTCAAAGTTGGTTTCACAAAATTTTAGGTATTTACGTTTAGGTATTGGCTACAGCATCCATTCTGAGGTACCAAAATCGGCATCAGTCAGGGTGCATCCAGAGAGGCATAACCAGTGGGAGGTATATATTGAGAGACTTACTGCAAAGAAGTAGATTATATGATTACAGGGGCTCGCTAGGGAAGTTCATAATTCACAGGGCAGCTTCCTGGGCCGGCAGCTGGTTTCCTCCCTAGGGTGAGTTTTTCCAAGAGAGAGCACCCAAGACAGAACAACAGTCTTTGCATCCCTCAGCCTTGGAGGTAACGTCACATCACTCTGTCATGTTCTACTTCCAACTCTCCCTCAAGGGGAGGGGACGACACAGGGGCACATCCACCAGGCAGCAGGGATCACTGAGGCCTGTCTCAGAAGCTTTCTGCCACAGGCAATGGGTAGCTGGAAGGGTAAACTTCAGTGCAGAACTCTCGACAGAAGAGCTTTTCTGTGGAGATGAGGAGTAGCACAAAGGATGTTCCATCCCCAAATGCTAGAAGCAGCAGACCAGGAGAAATAAACAAGACGATTACACTGAAGTATCAAAGGAGCAACAACCCATTGCCTTGATCCCTGCAGCAGTGATGGAAGGCATGCCCTACTCCTTCCCCCTTTTCACTGAAAATAGCCCAACAGTGAAATTAGCCTGCGAAGTGACACCCTCCTCACCCTATGTGGGCTCTTTAAAAGAAAAGCAAGACTGGCAGTTCCCTGGTGGTGCAGTGGTTAGGATTCCGAGCTTTCACTGCATTGGCATGGGTTCGATCATTCGTGGTTAGGAAATTAAGATCCAGCAAACTGCATGGTATGGCAAAGAGAGAGAAAGAGAGAAAAGGAAGAGAGTCTAACCGGTAATAACAGTTACAAAAGTGAGCACATAATTAAGAATCACTAAATATTTCAAGAAAGCCAACTCTGTGAAAAAGAGAAAATAAATTTGACTTTAAAAGTGAAAAAGAGGATTTGTTTCAGAAATGGAAAAGCTGATCCTCCAATTTGCATGGAATGGCAAAGGGCCTGAATAGACAAAACAATCTTGAAAAAGAGAAGAACAAGGTTGGAGGACTCACACTTCTAGACTTCAAAACTTATTACAGCTAAAGTAATCAAAATAGTATGATGTTGTCATAGGGTAGACGTACACGCCAATGCAACAGAACCGAGAATCCAGAAATAAACCCATATCTCTATGGTCAGTTAATTTTTGACAAAGATGCCAAATCCACTCAAAATATTATGACTGGGTGGCTTAAAACAACAGAAATGAATTTCCTCACAGTTCCAGAGGTGACAAGTTCCAGATTAAGGCACCAGCATGGTCAGCCTCTGGTGAGGGCTCTGTTTCTGGCTGGTAGACAGCTGTCTTCTCACTGTGCCTTCATCTGGGTGGGGGAAAGGAGGAGCAAGTTCTCTGATGTCTTATCTTACAAGGGAACTAATCTCATCATGCGAAATCCACCCTTATGACCCCACATAAACCTATCTAATCTCCCATAGGCTCCATCTCCAAATACCATCACATGGGGGGTTAGGTCTTCAACATATGAATTTGTGGGGATGCAATTCATTCCTTAGCACTCCCTTTCCCCACAACACAACCTCCACAACTATAACATATTATAGTATTTTTTAAGTGAAAGATAAATAAATTTCTCTCTCATTTAAGCCACTGTTACATGGAGCTTATCTTTATAATAAACCATATTACAATCTTTCTTTTTCTGAAGGAGAAATGGGCTGATAAAATATCGCTATTGTTACTGGATTAAGGTCTGTCTAGCCCAAGAGATAATTTATACATTTTACAACATACAGCAAAATTCTCTTATCTCTTTGCCCAGACTCATATATTTACTACCTTTAAAAGTTTATGTTAGAGAATAGAAAATGCTTGTTTTTTTTTTCTTTCTTTTCCATTGTGGTTTATTACAGGATATTGAATATAGCTCCCTGTGCTACACAGTAAGACCTTGCTAGTTATCTACAGAGCAGTGTGTATATGTTAATCTCACACTCCTAATTTATCCCTCCCCCACCTCCTTTTCCTTTTGGCAACCAGAAGTTTGTTTTCTATGTCTGTGAGTCTGTTTCTGTTTTGTAAGTAATTCATTTGTATCATATTTTAGATTCCACATGTAAGTGATGTCGTATTTTTCTTTCTCTGACTTGCTTCACTTGGTATGATAATCTTTAGTTGCACCCTTGTTGTCATCAGTTCAGTTCAGTTCAGTCGCTCAGTCGTGTCCGACTCTTTGCGACCTCATGAATCGCAGCACGCCAGGCCTCCCTGTCCATCAACAACTCCCGGAGTTCACTCAGACTCGCATCCATCGAGTCAGTGATGCCATCCAGCCATCTCATCCTCTGTCGTCCCCTTCTCCTCCTGCCCACAATCCCTCCCAGCATCAGAGTCTTTTCCAGTGAGTCAACTCTTCGCATGAAGTGGCCAAAGTGCTGGAGTTTCAGCTTTAGCATCATTCCTTCCAAAGAAATCCCAGGGCTGATCTCCTTCAGAATGGACTGGTTGGATCTCCTTGCAGTCCAAGGGACCCTCAAGAGTCTTCTCCAACACCACCGTTCAAAAGCATCAATTCTTCGGTGCTCAGCCTTCTTCACAGTCCAACTCTCACGTCCATACATGACCACAGGAAAAACCATAGCCTTGACTAGATGGACCTTAGTTGGCAAAGTAATGTCTCTGCTTTTGAATATACTATCTAGGTTGGTCATAACTTTTCTTCCAAGGAGTAAGCGTCTTTTAATTTCATGGCTGCAGTCACCGTCTGCAGTGATTTTGGAGACCCCAAAAATAAAGTCTGACACTGTTTCCACTGTTTCCCCATCTATTTCCCATGAAGTGATGGGACCAGATGCCATGATCTTAGTTTTCTGAATGTTGAGTTTAAAGCCAACTTTTTCGCTCTCCTCTTTCACTTTCATAAAGAGGCTTTTTAGTTCCTCTTCACTTTCTGCCATAAGGGTGGTGTTATCTGCATATCTGACGTTATTGATATTTCTCCCGGCAATCTTGATTCCAGCTTGTGTTTCTTCCAGTCCAGCGTTTCTCATGATGTACTCTGCATATAAGTTAAATAAGCAGGGTGACATAAGTGGCATAATTTAATTCTTTTTAATGGCTAAGTAGTATCCATTGTATATATGTACCACATCTTTTTATCCATTCATCTGTTGAAAGACATGTAGGCTGTTTCTATGTCTTAACTGTTGTAAACTGTGCTGCTATGAACACTGGGGTGCACATGTCTTTACAAATTAGAGTTTTTTCCAGATATATGTCCAGGGGTGGGATAGCTAGATCCTATGGTAACTCTTTTTATTTATTTATTTTTTTAAGGAATCTCCATACTGTTTTCCATAGTGACTGTACCAACTTACATTGTCACCAACAGTGTACAAGGATTCCTTTTTCTCCACACCCTCTCCAACATTTGTCATTTATAGACTTTTGGAAAATATTTGTGTGTCTATTTTTGGTTGCACTGGGCCTTCTTTGCCTGTGCACAGGTTTTCTCTAGCTGCAGCGAGCGGGGCTCCGGGCTCCTCTCTGGCTGTGGTGTGGGCCTCTCATTTTGGTGGTCTCTCTGGATGCGGAGCTTGGCCTCTAGGCACTAGGGCGTCAGTGGCTGCGGCTCACGGGCTCACGGCTTAGTTGCCAGCGGCATGTGGAATCTTCTCAGACCGAGGACTGAACCAGGGTCCCTGGAATTGCAAGGTGGATTCTTAGCCACTGTACTACCAGGGAAGTCCTGTTATTTGTAGACTTTTGAATGATGGCTATTCTGACTGGTGTGAGGTAGCACCTCATTATAGCTTTGATTTAGAAAATGCTTGCTTCTTAATATCTAAAATGAGGAAAAAAAAGTTGCAAATGATCATCATTGTCAGTCAATTCTGTGCTAGTCAAGATTTTAAAAGAGGAATACTAGCACTTTTCTTCTAGGAATGAGTTACCAGGTCAGGCCCATAGAGCTTGACTGTAAGTGAACCTTTGCTACCGCTTTTAAGACAAAAAGGAGTCTCAAATATTTGAAATGAAAGAATAAACCTCTCCAGCAGAGGGCTAAGAAACCACAGTAGGTTATGTCTGTTGGGTATATTACTTAAAAAAATAAATTGAGTTAGTTTCGGCTGTGCTGGGTCTTCGTTGCTGTGCTGGCTTCTTGTCCGGTCAAGGCGAGCGGGGGCCACTCTCTGGTTGCAGTGCGTGGACTTTTCACTGCAGCAGCTTCTCTCGTAGCAGAGCACGGGCTCTAGGGCACGTGGGCTCCCGCAGTCGCGGCACACGGACTCGGTAGTTGTGGCTCCCGGTCTCTAGGGCATGGGCTCAATAGTTGGCACACTGGCTTAGTGGCCCAGCTGAATATGGGATCTTCCCAGATTAGGAATCAAACCCGAGTCTCCTGCATTGGCAGGTGGATTCTTTACCACTGAGCCACCAGGGAAGCCCTTGGGTATATGAATCTTCAAATAAAGCAACTATAGAAAAATTCTTTTTTGGCTGATCTCTTTTTATTGTGAAATTTAAAATCTCAATTCATTAACTGGACTCTGGCAAAGAGAAGAGAGCCTACCTTATTTTGGCAAGTTCCTAAGGTATTTGGTAAGGACAGTAAAAGCCTTTGAAGTATTTTCGAGCAGGTGAATGACATGGTTTATTAAAACAAAATACTAGTCTTGAACTCATGGTTTTCAGTACGTTTAGATATAGAAATACAGATGTAAATGTACTGAATTTGTGCACGTGTGTGTGTGTGTCTGTATAGAATATATGCCTCAGCTCTGTCTACTGAGAGGGCCTGGGGGTTAGAAATACCCTAATAGCTATGAGCACAGCTAGTGTCCAGCTCTTGGTTTCTAAATAACATTCTCCTCTAAAAGGAACCAGAGCTCCTTGGAGAAATGGCTGATTCCAGAGCTGATGCAGGGAAAGTATAAATTGAGCCTGAAACATGTTTCTGTGCCAGAAAGGAAAAAAAAAAAAGAGCTAAAAAATGATGAATGCTAAAGAATACAAACATGCTGAAAGGATACAGTGGAAAACTTGAAAGGGCTCCCACTGACCAAATTAGAAATGACTTGGGGAACAGGATAAGTAATATTAGTAATGGAATAACAGTCCACTGAATATAATAGGAATTTATGAATACATGGTGATATAGTTAAGTAAATAAAGTGAAAGTTTTTATGAGGAATGGAATATTTACATAGTATTAAAGTTGTTGTTGAGTCGCTAAGTCGTGTCTAACTCTTTTTTTGACTCCATGGACTGTAGCCCGCCAGGTTCTTCTGTCCATGGGATTTCCCAGGCAAGAATACTGGAAAGGGTTGCCAGTCCCTTCTCTAGGGGATCTTTCCAAGCCCAGGGATCAAACCTAAGTCTCCTGCGTTGGCAGGCAGATTCTCTACCACTGAGCCACCTAGGAAGGTGGCTCAATTTCAATATTAAAATACTTCACCCTAAATATTAATTACAAAGGATAAAGAGTGATTTATAGTGAAGAAACCTGGCAGATAGCACTTCAATCAAATAACCAGAGTTCCAGGAAAAATGGACACAGGCACCACCTGATAGAATGAAGCAGAAGAAAAACAGCTCCATTCCTGTGACAGTCCTGTCAGAGATGCACACCCTGAGTCTAACTATGAGGAAACATCAGGACAAACCCCAATTTAAGGACATTCTGCAAATAACTGGAGTGTTATTCTCAAAAGTGTCAGGTAATGAAAATAGAGAATGAAGAACTGGGAACTTCCCTGGTAGTGCAGTGGCTAAGACTCTGAACGCTCAATGCAGGGGACTGGGCTTTGATCCCTGGTCTGGGAACGAGATTCCACATGCTGCAACTAAGAGCTTGCATGCCACAACTAAAGATTCTGCATGCTGCAACTAAGACCTAATGCAGCCAAATAAATAAATAAACTTTTTTTTTTAATGAAGAACTGTTCCAGATTGAAGGAGACTAAAGAGACACAACAACTAAATGCAACTCATGACTGTGGACCAAATTCTTTCACTATAAAGGACATCACTTAGAAAACTGGCAGAACTTGAATGGGGTCTGAAGGTTAGATGACAGGAATGTATAGCTGCTCTTTCCCTGATTTTGATGGCTGCACTGTAGTCATGCAGGAGAATGTCTTTGTTAGCAGGAAATATGCCCTGAAGTACTTGGGGGAGATAAGGCAACATATTGGCAACTTACTCTGAAATGGCTGAGAAAAAATTTTGTGTGTACTACTCATGCAATTTTTCTTAAGTTTCAGATTGTCTCACACAAAAAGGCCATTCTTTGGAGAAACTTTAGATGGATTCTCACAAGTCAAGGTCAAGGCACTGTTACTGTTTAATATAATGTTGGAAGTTTACTACAGTGATGTAAGAAATAAAGCAGCAAAGTCAAATAAAACAAAACAAAAAAGCTCAACAAAGAGTAAGACTGAAAGGGAATTTATAAAACTGTTTTGATTTGCAGAAGACATAATTATGTCTATAGAAAACTCAACAGAATCAATTGACAAACTAGGAAAACCAAGAAGTTCATTAAGGTTACAAGATAGAAAATCAATTATATTTCACTACAGACCTAAAGGAAATATTTGCAATGTCTAAAGTGGACATGGGATTAATATGCAGAATACACAGTGGCATCTTATAAATCACCAGGAATAAAGACAGGAAAACTAATAGGAAAAAATGCACAAAGGATACAAGGAGGCATTTCACAGAAGGAGATCTCTATGGGCTAATAAGAACATGAAGTAACATTCAAACTTACTAGTAATTAGAGAAATACAATCTAAAATAACCAATTGTTCACTTAATACCCATTTAATTGTAAACATTAGACATTTGTACAATAGCAAATGTTGGAAAGGACAGAGGTAATAACTTTCAAGTAACATTAAAAGCATCTATCAGCTTTCAATGTGTAACACACTCTTATACATCAAGAGTGGAAAGAGCTTCAGACTTCTGGAATAAATGATCTGGAAGTACTTAGTGAAATTAAGTTTTCATAAATTTCATGATTCAGAAATTCCATTCCTGTATATATGTCCCAGAAAAATTCATGAACAGGTTTGCACGGGGCAACATATGATGATTTTCTAGCACTATTAGTAGAAATAGGGAATAAATAAGCAAAGCATGATGGATGCTTACCATGGAATCCTATGCAGTTGTCAAAAGCAATGAATTAGATTATTGACAGCACTAAGGACTGATCCTAGAAACAGAGTTGACAAACAAAAAAAAAAAGTAAACATCAAATCATATGGGACTTCCCTGGTGGTCCAGTGGTTAAGACTATGCTTTCAGGCTTCCCTGGTAACTCAGTGGGATAAAAAAAATCCAGCTGTCAATTCAGAAGGCGCAAGTTCAATCCCTGATCCAGAAAGATCCCACGTGCCACAGAGTAACTAATCTCCTGCACCACAACTATTGAGCGACTGCTCTGGAGCCCGGAACCACAACTATGGAGCCCTCGTGCCACAGCTACTGAAGCCCACTCACCCTAGAGACCATGCTCTGCAACAAGAGAAGCCATCGCAATGACAAGCCTGCACACCACAGCTAGAGCACAGCCCCCGCTCAGCGCAACTAGAGGAAAGCCCACACAGCGGTGAAGACCCAGTGCAGCCATAAATAAATAAAAAATTTTTTTAAAGACTGTGCTTTCACTGCAAGGGGCACAGGTTTGATCCCTGGTCAGGGGAACTTCTGCGTGCTGCACAGCATGGCAGGAAACAAACAAACAAACAAACATAGTTTGCACATGCTCAGTCATGTGCTACTCTTTTCAACTCCATGGACTGTAGCATTCCCGGCTCCTCTGTCCATGGAATTTTCCAGGCAAGAAATATTGAAGTGGATTACCATTTCTTTTTCCAAATACACACACACACACACACACATATGGCAATGTTGTTTGTGCAAATTAAAAACACATACACTCAATAACCTGCAGTACATTGAGTAATGAATCCCCAAAGATGTCCACATCTTAATCCTCTGAACTCTAAGTTATTAACATCTTATATGGCAAAAGGGACTTTGCAGATGTAGTTAAGGATCTTAATATGGGGATATTATCCTAGATTACATGGGTCAGACCAATATAATCACAAAGTCTTCATGAGAGGGAGGCAGGAGATCACAGTGTGAAGTAAATGTGACAACAGAAGCAAGAAGTTAGAATGATGGAAGAAGCGGCAACAAGCTAAGGAATGCTGGCAACCTCTAGTAGCTGAAAAGGGCAAGCAAACAGATTCTCCTCTGAAGCCCCCAGAAGGAATGAATCCAGGCCAAACCTTGATATTAGACTTCTGACCCCCAGGGAATAAATTTGCATTATTTTAAGTCACTCAATTTGTGGTAATTTGTTACAGTAGCAATAGGAAACAAATATACAACCCTACATATTTTATAAATGCATGTGCTAAGTCGCTTCAGTCATGTCCAACTCTTTGCAACCCTTTGGACTGTAGCGCGCCAGGCTCATCTGTCCAAGGGGATTCTCCAGACAAGAGTACTGGAGTGGGTTGCCATGCCCTCCTCCAGGAGATCTTCCCAATTCAGAAATCGACTGTGTCTCTTACGTCTCCTGCACAGGCAGGAGGGTTCTTTACCACTAGCGCCACCTGGGAAGCCCCATTTTATACACATGCATAATTAAAAACATATCAGTCACATTATAGTGCCATCTATGGGAGAAAACAGGGAGTAAAAAGGGAGGTGATAGAATAAAGCAAGAGAAGTGGCTTGCAACTCCCCATATTCAAGGTCCAGCAAAGACGAACAGAAGCAGGTCACGGACTGCTCTATAGAAAATAGGTTAGATGCTATTATAAGTGTGGCAGATACTCTGATTATCAGCTCTTTTAAAGGATTTTATGCTATAAAATCAGTCTCCCTTGTATGTTGATTCTGTGAAGGTAGTGCCCTGAGGAGCAAACATAAATATTTTGGTACCAGAAGGTACATTGTTCATAAATCACTGAATTTCTCATAAATTTGATTAGTGTGACCCCAAGACTGACTCTGGGTAGCCTGACAAACTCAAGTTTCCAGGCTTGTGAACTTGGATGGGGACTGTGCCAACTGCCTTATAATTATAGAAAGCCCCTGAGCAGCCAGCCTCCAGCTTGGTGTTTCTCCACCCTTCGGACTTCAGCCTTACTCCTCTCTGGGTACTGAGCATCTGGCAAAAGGCCTTACAAACAGTAGGCGCACAATATTTTTCAGTAGCCATCCCTGCTGATCTGGTAGTTGGGATGTGGTACATTTGCTATATCTGTTAGTGGCATGCGGTGACCCCCACCTGTCCTCCACTCAGACCATCTTTCTAGTTTTATTACCTACTATCCTATGTTCCATCTACCCCTGAGGACTTACTCTTCTCTGAACACTTCAGAGAGGTGTTCCTAGCCTTTGCAAGCACTGTTCTGAGTGACTAGAAGAGCCTTCCCTTTTGTGAAAAGGAAGCTCAAATATTACTTGTTCTCGGAGATCTTTGCTGTCTCCCCATGTATTCATTTGATCAATTATTCTTTCATCTTTTGACTCACTCAACAAATATTGAACGCCTCTACTGCCAGGAACAATGCAAGGCACTGAAAACATAATGTAAGCCAAAAATAAAAAGGTTGCCACCTTCAGGGAGGTCTAGCAGGAGAGCTCAGGTTTTATAAATATGACATATTATGTTCACATTGGTGAATAGACAATTACCAACTGAGATACAAGCTCTGAGGAAACACAGTTCTTTGAGTGCACATAACTAAGGAAACTTTATTTATTTATTTATTTTCAGATTAGGGAGTGTTGTGAGTAGAGGGGTTCAAGGAAGGCCTCCATAAGAAAGTAATAGTGAACATCAATTTGGAGGTGTGAATCGGCATCCTGGGAAGTATTCCAGACAGAGAGACTAGAAGGAACATGACAAGCTTCAAGGATTGGGAGTGGCAATGGAGTTGGAAAGCAGAGAAGAAGGGGAAAGTGATATAAGATGGGGAGCTGGGGCGGGGAGAAGTCAAGGCACAGAGGCAACATGATCAGATTTGCATTTTGGAAATCTTATTCTAGCTGCTATAGGGTGAATGGATTATTGTGGAGAGCAAGAGAGAACAGATGGTGGGAGGCTTTTGCAATCCTCTAGGGGAGATTAGGTTGAAGGTAACGAGGAAGAAGCAAGAAAATGAATTCCAAAGAACAAAAAGGCGTGAAGAAGAAATTCGAAGGGGAGGGAAAGAGGAATTCAAGAATAATTCCCAGGGTTGTGCGATAGGAAACACTGGAGTCAGGGAGAGAATCTATGTGTCCTGTACATTTGAAACCACGGCCCGTTCCCCACTAGAGGGCAACCCCTCCCATCCTAACCAGGGTGTTCTAGGTTCTCTCATTTTCAGCCCCCTGCTTGCCAACAAGCAGATGCCACGCCTCTCCCCAGTCCTCCAGGCTTGCTGTGTTGAGTTCCAATGATACTGGCCTTTTCTCTTTTTTGGCACTGTACTGTTTTATTTCAACTTTCAAACAATATGAAGAGGTAACAACCTCTGACTCCGAATCATGCAAAGTAACAATAAAGGAATGAAAAAATAGCAACAACAAAAAGACAGTCACTTAAAGGTGTTTCACAGCAGTGCTTTGGCAGTACTGGCAAGTGTTTCTGTCCAATGGTCTTCAACAAGAGAGGTCAGAATGAATCCCTTGACCTCAGCAGAAGAACCCCCACATTTTCCCCCTGATAGTTTACACAGAAGAACCCCCACATTTTCCACCTGATAGTTTACACATTCTGAGTCACCAGCACACACCACACCCTTACACTTGCCAGACTTTTGTAGTTCACGTCTTAGAACAAGTAACTGTATATTGTGCATATAATCACAACAAAACATAAAAATAAAAGTGCGGTAGAAAAGTAAACGAACTCCCATGTTTCCAGTAAGGCATCAGGGAACTGCTGCTGGCTGGGCCCCTCATTTCACCAGATCAGAAGAACTTTGACTTACATTTCTCAGCAAACCCAATATTCAGAAGCTTAACCATCAGGTTCAAGTTAAAAGTTTAAAAAACAGTCTTCCTTTTGTGTGTGTGTGTAAATGTTTCATAGAAAACATGAAATCAAATTCTACTTTATTTTAAAAACTGAGTATTTTTAATAGTAAAAAGTATAAATTATATATATATATATATATAAAGGGCTTCCCAGGTGGTAAAGAACGCACTTGCCAATGCAGCAGACATAAGAGACACCGGTTTGATCCCTGGGTCGGGAAGATCCCTGGAGAAGAAGATAGCAATCCACTCCAGTATTCTTGCCTGGAGAATCCCATGGATACAGGAGCCTGGGGGGCTACAGTCCATGGGGGTTGTAGAGTCCAACAGGACTGAAGAGACTTAGCACATATATATTTATATCTCTCTTTTAAAAAAGACATTTAATAACAGTGCTTCAGAAGACTGAATTTAACCCTCAACCCCTCACCCTCTCAAGTTGTCCACCAGGTACAGACACATTAAGGCAAAGATTCGGAGAGACGTGGCCACCTCCGAGGCGGGCTGGGGCCACGAGAGGAACACACTGCGCTCCTGCAAGGCCGGTTCAGAACGGCTTCTCCCTCCTGTTCACCAAGCTGTTCTGCATCCTGAAGTAGGCTCACTCCACTATGTTGATGAACAGGCCCATGTCCAGCACGCCTGGGATCATTTCGATAGCTGTGTTTACTTTACTCCATTTGTGGACCTGGTCAAACTTCCAGTCCAGGATAAAGTTCCCATTATCCCTCACCACACGACCTGCCTTGTTGACAGCCAGCGGAAGTTAAATCGCACCCCCAAACTTCTGGGTCCCGGTTCAGCTCACTGCGACATAGGCCATTGGATGATCTCGATGGGAATCCCCTTGTGCCACTGATCCCCGCGGTTCTTTGAATCTTTCCTGAAATCAGCGATCACAGTGAAACGGATGGCTTTGCCGGCCACATATCTTCTGGGTGAGGCGGCCTCCACCGCCCTTGTGAGGTTTAGGTCAGCATCTATTTCATCAGCACCATCGATGGTGTGGCCGATCTCTGGTTCACTGAGAGATAAGTCATACTGTAGGGTAAGCTGATGGGCCTGGAAGGAAGTGGGAATACAAACGTGGTTTGGATTCCCTCGTTTCACTCTTTTAGCTATTCGTTGCACTGTGTGGACAATTGTAGAGTCACTACCAGTTCCCAGCACTTGGTTATTCCTCACCTCCTTCTCCACCGCCACACAGCCTGCCAGCTTCTTGGCCTCCTCCGCCTCTGACATCATGGAAGGGCCCAGGCAGAGGTTGTTAACCTCCTTGCCCCCAGTACTTGTGCTGCCAAGGCCGAGCTGCATGCCTCCTCATGACTGCCCCAATGATCCTCATTTGAGTTTTCTTTCTTTTCTATGAAATGAAGACCATATCTCACCATTCATACACCTTGAGTGAAAAAAAGAATTTTCTGATGTTGCCCAGAATCTTGGCTTTTTCTGTCCACTGAAGCTGGAAAGAAAAAATATGGAGGGAATTTGGAGGAAATAGAAAGGTGGCTTTAAACCTCAGCCAGCCTGGAGGGGAGAACATGCCTAAGAACTGTGGCCCCCTCCCCCCCCCCAAGAATCTGGGGGATCATATAGATGAGGGCTCACAGTCAGGGATCAGTGATGTTGAAGAAGGAATTCATTGGGCCTGAACTCCATCTTAGGCCTGTTCATGCTGATCATGCTCGGCCACCTTTCCAATGGACTCTGAACTCTGTGTTTAGTGCCTATGAAAACAACAACAGAAGGATAAGACCCCCTCCAGACAGGGGAACCTTGAAGATCGTATCTAGGTTACTCATCATGTAAGAGAAAACATACACTAATCACCCCTTCCTCCAGACAGGCCATAAATTTTTCTGTATCAATCGGAGTATAACCTCAGGTTTATTGATTATTGGCTAATTGTTTGACTGTTTGAGCACATGAGCACATAGCACGTGAATCATGGGGTTATTGGGATTGTATTTTCTTTAGTTTATGTAAGTCTCAAGGAATTTGGGTGATGGGTTCAGACATGTACACGTGGGGTATAAAAGATTTTCACAAATGCTGGTCGGGGTCCTTGGCTAAGAGGAGACTCTGCCTTGGGCCCGCCGGTGTAATAAACTGCACTCCACTATCTGCATTGTCCTTCTGAGCGAGTTTGTTTCCCGGAACGCGTGGCCACAACAATGTGGAACAAATGTGTAAGGATCTCGTCTTTTTTTTCCTCTTGCATTGTTTCGAAAACAGTAACAGACTGGAGTCAGGCTGTTGTTGTTTAGACACTAACTCCTATGCGACTCTTAGCGACCCCAAAGAACTGTAGCCCACGAGCCTCCTCTGTCCATGGAATTATCCAGGCAGGAATATTGGAGTAGGTTGCCATTTCCTTCTCCACGGTGTAAGGTAGCCCAGCAGTTGGGTCCATTGTCTTTCATGAATTGTACTGTGGCCTCATTCCTGTAGTATAAGAAAAAAGGAGATATAGAGAGAAAACTACAAGGGGGGCTCTGCAAACACTGCTGTAAAGGTGAGCACCAAACACAGGATGTGATTAGCATTGAGTTAGAATGTAACTAACAGAAGCTACAGGTACACAATGTAGCTCATGCAGAGTTTAAAGGAGATATATATAGAATGTAGCTTACATATCAAGTTAGCCTTGATTACCGACTACAGATCCGGAAGTTAAAGTAAAAAAAAAAAAAAACTCAGAAAAGGACAAGAGAAAAAGGAAAACTTTTTTCTCTTTTTCACTGTAACCTTTCATTTTTGTTATTGTTCAATTTTCTCCAGACCTCTCCGCCCATTTGGAGGCAGTTCCTCGACCCAGGCAGACTTTTCCCACAAAGTGTCTGGACAGGGTCCCCAAACCTTGACGGTCTAACTGATCAGAGCTGAGTCAGGGGCTGGGGCCAGCCTCCAACACTGTCAGCTTGCCTCACTCAGGACGCAAGCCCTTCCACAATGCCGACTGGACCTTCCCGCACCAGTCCCGAGACCTCGCGAGAGTTCGCCAGCGCCCGTTGTTGCCCAGACTCAGAGCAGACGCCTTCCTGGACCTCAGAACTGTCTTCTCTTTCCTCTTCCACCCCGCGCTCGGCTTTCCGATTGGCTGGTTGAGTCGGGTCATTTTTTTTTCCTGGCCAGAAAGCGGCTCGGCAACTAGTCCTTCTTTTGGCCCCGCCTCCGAAGCCTGTAGATTGGATAGCTGAATCCTGCGTCACGCGCCTCCGCGGGAGCGCAGACGAGCCAATCAGGAGCTTGGCGTATTTTACAAACTGGGGAAGTACCTGGAGCAGAGGCCGAGAGAGTCGAGGGAAAAAGCGAAGAAAGTGGGGGAGACCCTGAGGGGTTCAGGGGGAGGTGCGGCACGGAGATCTTGGAGGGAATGAGGGCTGCCGGCGCTCGTAGGGAAGAGAGGCAGTTCGGGGTCCCGGGACGAAAGAGTAGGCTCAGGGTGTCAGGAGATGACCGAAAAGCGCCCTTTCAGGCGCCGGGTCTTCTGGGCGCGTGGATTTGGGCGGAGGTAGGAGTATCTGGAATGTCAGGACCGAAGCCTCGAACTGGCTGACCTTTGATCCCTGATCCTTTTTTCTCCTTTTCAGGAGTAGTCGTCATGACCACCCTCCAAGCCACGAAGGATCCTCTCCTCCGGGGTGTATCTCCCACTCCTAGCAAGATTCCCGTTCGCTCTCAGAGACGCCCACCTCTCCCCACAGTCAAACCCAGCGCCCTGGACCAGGAGAACCAAGAGCCAAAGGTAAGAGGAGCCTGGGGGAGTGAAGACAGTAGCTACAAGGAAGCAGCAATGCACCTCAACGCTGAGCTCAGCTTTTTTCTCCCCTACCCTAGAGATTGGGGCAGAAGCTCAATATTCAGCGCCCCCTCGCAGACTCAGCAGGCCCCAGGCTGAAAGCCACACGTCAGACAGAGCAATCTGAGAAATTGGTGGGGAACACTCAGCTCCGGAACCCTTTGGAAGAGCTCAGGCCTAGCCATGGGGGTCAAAATGTGGGCCCTAGGCCACCTCCCCAGACAGGTATCTATTGGGTGGGAGAATGGGTTGGTGCAGTGGGGTTTGGGGGCTTTGTAATCCTGCCTCTCCTGCTTACTATAATTCCTAGTCCCTGCTCCTAGAAGGCTCTTTGCTCTTAGAGGCCCTTTCTTTTCTTCAGCAATGTGTCATCACTTCTAAAGCCTTTTCCGGCTCCTCTAGTCACTATCAATTGCTCTTTGTTCTAATGATTTGCTGAACTTTATTTACTTGTTTGTTTATTCATTCATTTATCCATTAATTAATTCATTCATTTATTAGATGCAATTAATGGGATCTTGGTTTCTGGACCAAGGCTTGAACCTGGGCCAAGGCAGTGAAAGCACCAGATCCTAATCAGTGTACCGCCCGGGAATTCCCTGCACTTCTTTTATAATATGTCCATACTTTGACTTGAATCTGTTACCTCTCTCTAGTTTGATGTTAGCTTCCTGAGGATGGGGGCTTTGTTGTATTCATCTCTGGGTGGCAGTGTCTAGAATACTGTCTTATGCAGATTAAAGTCCTATGAATGTTTGTTGAGCTGAGTTCAGTTATATGAGTCTCTTTGGCTCATGCACCTCAAGGTGACAATGCTAGGCTCCCCAACCCCTCAGCCTCCCCTCCTTCCTGTCCCTCCTCGCCTTTCCTTCTCTTCTTCCCTTGCAGAGGCTCCAGGGACCGTAGAGTTTGTGGCTGACCCTGCAGCCCTGGCCACCATCCTGTCAGGTGAGGGGGTGAAGAGCTGTCGCCTGGGGCGCCAGCCCAGTCTGGCTCAGAGAGTACTGGTTCGAGGGAGCCAGGGAGGCACCATCCGGAGGGGTCAGGTAATGAGCCGGGATAGGAGGAGATCAGGCTGGGGTAGGCTGAGGAGGGAATCCTGAGTCTGTACTGAGAGTCTCTTTTGGGGTCCCAGGATGCCCGGGCCTCTGCATATTTGGCCCCCAGAACCCCTACCCATCGACTGGACCCTGTCAGGGCTTCCTGCTTCTCAAGGCTGGAGGGACCAGGGCCTAGAGGTCGGACCTTGTGTCCCCAGAGGTTGGAGGCTCTGGTGAGTGTTCTTGAGGGGCTGATACTAGGTGCTCCTGGGAACTCCTTCTAAGGACACAGCTGGGCCTTGGGATGGAGGGTACCTCCTGGTAAGCAGAGGGGTTGTATGGAGGCCGATGGGGTTGGTGGTGAAACCTGAAGGTTTGGAGCCTGCTTCTGACTCTCCTTTTTCTCTTGCTCCTGTGTGGCTCAGATTCCACCTTCAGGATCATCCTCTCACCCCTCCGCTCCTCCCTGTTTCCAGGAACTAAGAAGAGAGACCAGTGGCAGCAGCAAGTAAGGAGGGGGTCATTTGGAAAAGAATGCTTCAGTGTCTGATACAGGGGTCCCTCAGGGCTGGGCCCTCTGGTAGCTTTAGGACTTCCCACCAGCCTGGGGGCGGGGAGAGGGGAAAATCTGTGAATGCCCAGGGTGAACCCTTGCAATAAAGTTCAGGCCTTCGTAGTCCAGCCTCAATATGGCATCAGTTTCTTCAGGTTGTGAGGGATGGAAGGGGAAAGAAATGAGATGTACCATCCCTTGCGTAGTGGCTAGAGCTTAGATTGTGGGAACAAATGGGGTTTGGGTTTGATTCCTGACTCTCAGCACTTACAAGTTGTTCAAGCTTGCCGTACCTGCCAAGCTTTAGTTTCTTTAGTCTGTCAAATGAGGACAATGTTTGTATCATCATTTGAAGTTGTTGTGAGAATTAGATGATGTTTGTAAAGCACTTTGCATGGTGCCCAGCTCATATCTGGTACTCAGTGACTGCTTGCCACTGTCCTTGTTGTCCTCAGGACTTCAGTGAGCCAGGCCTCAGGATCCCTTCCGGAGACCTCTGTGGAGCCTGGTGAGTGTGTCTGGCCATGGAGAGAGAACGTTAGCTGGGAGCCTGCTTGTAGGGAGCAAACCGAGAGAAAGCTCGGGAGGGCTGTGGCGGGAAGGCCAGATCAGGAGGAAGAGACCTTCTTCACAGGCCAGAGGTTCGCCCAGTTGCACTTGTGTCAGAGGAGGTAGTCCCCATTTGTATCCTCTCTCTGCCACTTCCTGCAGGATTTACTTTTGACTCACTGTCCTATCGTCAGCCCTTCAGAGCCATCACCACACCCCTAGCCCACTCAGGGTATTCAGATTAATGAGTGACTACTGATCACTGCAGATGGTGACTGCAGCCATGAAATTAAAAGACGCTTACTCCTTGTAAGAAAAGTTTTGACCAACCTAGATAGTATATTCAAAAGCAGAGACATTACTTTGCCAACTAAGGTCTGTCTAGTCAAGGCTATGGTTTTTCCTGTGGTCATGTATGGATGTGAGAGTTGGACTGTGAAGAAGGCTGAGCACCGAAGAATTGATGCTTTTGAAGTGTGGTGTTGGAGAAGACTCTTGAGGGTCCCTTGGACTGCAAGGAGATCCAACCAGTCCATTCTGAAGGAGATCAACCCTGGGATTTCTTTGGAAGGAATGATGCTAAAGCTGAAGCTCCAGTACTTTGGCCACCTCATGCGAAGAGTTGACTCATTGGAAAGACTCTGATGCTGGGAGGGATTGGGGGCAGGAGAAGAAGGGGACGACAGAGGATGAGATGGCTGGATGGCATCACTGACTCGATGGACGTGAGTCTGAGTGATCTCTGGGAGATGGTGATGGACAGGGAGGCCTGGCGTGCTGCGATTCATGAGGTCGCAAAGAGTCGGACACGACTGAGCGACTGAAATGAACTGAACTGAACTGAGATAGTGCTGGGTTCAAAGGAGTACTGGATGGGTCCCCAGCCTTGATGGTGCAGTGGTGGCTGTCAAACTGGTGTACGCTTTCCGGAGGTTGCAACACCATGTGCCAGACTTTGATGTGTGTTTCAGACACTACAGCAAATTTCCTGTCTCCTCCTAGCTTCTTCTCTCCCTGAAGGGGAACATGAAGTTGTCACTCAGTCAGATGAAGGAGGAGGCGGCCCCCTCGGCCTGGCCCAGCGGGTACCACTAAAAGAAACCCGAGATAAAACCCACACCAGGGTGAGATGGGACCCTCCTGGGATGGGGGAAGGGGCAGAGGATGTACATGAGGGATTCCCTAGCAGCACTGAGGGTTGTGGGTAGAGCCAAACAGTCCCCGCTTGGATCTCAGCATGTTCATTGGGTCCTTGTTTGTCCTAGATGGACCCAAGCCCTCTCCAGAGTGGCACTGGCCCCTGGAGGCCTCCAGAGGTCACAGTCTGATACATATTTAGGTCACCATCAGGTCAGTGCTGAGAGTGAGACAGATCTGACAGCTCATTCACTTCCTCCACACACAAGGGTTTATTGACCAGCTACTGTGTGCCAAGCACTGTTCTAGGTTCTGGATATACAATAGGAAATAAGTTCATATTCTAGAAGGGGAGACAGAAAATAAATAATCATATAAAATATATAGTATGTCAGGTGGTTATAAATTATCTGTTAAAAAAAAAAGTAAGGTGCTCAGTCATGTCCAGCTGTTTGCAATTCCATGGACTACAACCTGCCAGGCTCCTCTGTCCATTGAATTTTCCCGGCAAGAATACTGGAGTAGGTAGCCATGCCCTCTTCCAGGGGATCTTCCCAACCCAGGGATGGAACCTGGGTCTCCTGCATTGCAGGCAGATTTTTTACTGTCTCAGCTATGAGGGAAGCCCCCAAGATACTATAAGGGAAGGAGAACTGGAGGGAGTGGGTGGTATTGCAGTTTCAAGGGTCAAGCGAGTATCCCTGAGGTGTGGCTACGTGAAGAGCAGAAAGAGTTGAGGGAGTGAGCCCCGCAGATATCTGAGGGAAGAACGTTCCAGGACATGAGAACTTCAGTTGTACACAGGGGGTCTACCTGGTAAGCTTAAGGATCAGCAAAAAAGCAAGGCTAAAGCAGAATAAGAAGGAGAGGAAGTGAGAGGTTAGAGCAGTGACAGGATTGGGTTGGGTAAGGGTTTATAAACCAGCATAAGACCTTGGCTGTGACTTGGAATGAGTGGAAAGCCATGGGGAGGGGGATGATCAAGGGAGGGGCATGGTTTGATTAGCTCTTAAAGAATCACACTGGCTGCTGAAGTGAGAACAAGACAGAGCAGTGCCAAGTGGGAGTGATCACTCTTTCACCTGGTTCTTCTCCACAGGACGGCTGTGACTCCTGCCTGATGCCCTCCCCTGGCCAAGCAGTGCCACTTGCCATCACCCGGCCATCACCCTTTGGACGGGCTCAGCGTGTACCATCCCCTGGCCCCTCAGCTCCAGTTTGTATCTGTAGCTACTGGGGTCTGGGCAAGGGCAGAACAGTCTGGCTGGGATCCCTGCTGGGTCTCGATCTGTCCCTGCTCAGCCACCCCCGTCTCTCCCCAGATCTCATATTCAGTGTTGCGGCGTCTCGCCACCCGCCCCAAAACCCAGTTCACACCACTCCCATCAGCCTCCAGAGTTCAGCAGGTAAGAGAGGGCAGGGGAGGTCACAGGCCTAGGCCAGGACTGGGGGAGGAAGAGGGTGATGGATGGGTGCAGGGAGAGTCATGGCATCTCACTTCTGACCCAGGCCCGAGGGTTGAGTGGCCTCTCCCCTCAACCTTGCCCTGAAGAGCCCGCCCTGCCCTGGGTAAGTATCTGAACTTCGCCATCCTGAGATACCTGATTCTGTCCTGTTGATGTCAGGCCCAGCATTTTTGAGGCAGGTGGGCTCTTAAGAAAAAGCTGCCTAACCCTCCAACTCTCCCTGCTTCTCTGTTGCCTCTTCTAATCCAAGTCTGGGGACACTCAGTTAAGGACCTGATTCCTTCCTCGTGAGGGTGGGGCTCACACTAGTCTTCTTAGCCCAGCCTGGCTTCCTCATGTGGCCCCTCTCCTCCCATGTGGCAGGAGCAGATTGCAGTTCGGTTATTTGACCAGGAGAGTGGTATAAGGTTGCAGGAGGGGCCTGGGAAGCCACCCGTGTCGACTCCTTATGGACCCCACCCCAGCAGAACCCCCAACCTCCAGGAGCTGAAGATGCAGGTGGGCTGGTGTGGGTAACAGCTTCAGTGGCTGTCGGACATTGACGGGGCTGGGACTGAGAAATAGGAGTGGGGGTGGGTGGGCATGGGAATAGGATGGTGTGGGTCCAAGACATGCTGTTGACATCACGCTCTTTTCTACCTACAGCGCATCAATATCCTGCAGCAGCTTTTGAGGCAGGAAGTGGAGGGGCTGGCAGAGGGCAAGTGTGCCTCCCTTAATGGAAGCTCCTCTCTGGATATGGTGGAACTTCAGCCCCTGCTGGCTGAGATTTCTAGAACTCTGAATGCCCCTGAAAAAATACCAGAGGCTTTTCACCTTCCTAGACTGTCACAGCACCCTGAGCTGCCAAAGCCCTACTTTCCAGGGGAGTGTGGGGAGCCAGAGCCCTGCCCTGGGAGGGGGCCTGAGATGGCCCCACCCTGCCCTCCAGCTGAGCCAGGCTCCCCAGAGCCCTGCCCCGGGAGGGGGCCTGAGAACCCAGAGCCGTCCACCCAGGAGCAGGCTGAGGCAGCAGGGCCCAGCCCTCCAGCAGAACCTGGACGCCTTCAGGCCTGCCACCAGGGGCAGATAGGACTCCCAGAGCCCTCCACTAGGGTAGATCTGGGGGTACCAGAAGCCTGCTCCCTGGAGCTCAGAAATCCAGAGTCCAGTCCACGGCCCCGCACCAGTCAGTGGGCTCCAGCGACCACCAGCCTGACCTTCTCCTCCCAGCGCCCACTTTGTGCCAGCCCCCCTATCTGCTCACTTCAGTCTCTGAAGCCCTCACCAGGCCCGGCAGGTAAGGAGTTGCTTGGGTGGGGTTGTGAACAAAGGAGGTCCCCACCTCTTGCTGGGAGCAGGGCCTGCCCTGCACCAAATGATCCCATGCTTTCTTTCCCCTACCTACCTTGCCCCAGCCTGGCTCTCCCACTGGGGTGGGCGGGTGGGTGGTAGGGCACCTTCAGCCCTGTACTCCTAATTGGCTTGGCCCTGGTAGGGGGTGGGAAAGGGCAGTATGTGATGGGAGTCTTGGACTTCAGAGTCCACCCTGAACTCTTCATGGCCCTTGGCCCTCAGGCCCCAGCCATCCGGCCCCTCGCACCATGGCCCTGAGGCAGCGCCTCAAAGCATGTCTGACTGCCATCCAAGGCTTCCACGAGGCCTGCCTGGATGATGAGTGTGCCTTCTACACCAGCCGAGCCCCTCCCTCAGGCCTCACCAGGGTCTGCACCAACCCCGTGGCCATGTTGCTGGAATGGCAGGATGCCTTGGTGAGCCTTCCGTCCACAGCCAGCTGTACCTGCACAGGCCTGTGGGAAGTGGGGGCAGGGGGCGGACCTCGGCTTCTTTACAGTGGGAAGAGCTGGGTACAGTTCAAGAATGGCTGGGCTGTGACGAAGTCTTCTTTCTCCCTAGTGTTTTATTCCAGTTGGTTCTGCTGCCCCACAGGATTCTCCTTCATGAGGCATCCGCGTCCACTCACTCCTGTCCTGTCTTGCTCCTTCCTTTTAACCTTATTTATTTTCCACACCGTGGATTGGAACTGACACCCTTTTGTCCTTCAATAAAGTTTCTAAAGTGTCCAAGTGTCTTCCTGTGGTCCCGCGTAGGCCAGCTACTGCTGTGTTGTTCTTGTCCACATGGTGGCAGTGTTCTCCAACTTAGAGGTCAGCCCTGGGTTCGCCCCCTCCCCCAGACTCCCTCACCCAGGAACTGACCAGGTCACCCCACCCCTGTCCACCCCACCCTCCCAGCAGGCTCTATGAGTGAATCTGTTGGGGGGCAGAGGTGAATGTAGGACTTTGGGGACCTGCTTTTCTCTCTCCTCGAAATCTTGGCCACTCCCAGGAGCCATCAGCAACTCACTCATTGCATAGAACTCCCTAGAACTCTTGGCCCCGCACCATCAGCAAAAAGCAGAAGCACCAGACCCGTATCTCTGAGATCATCCCTTGTTAGTGTCACTCTGGTTGGTGTCTCCTCTAGGAGAAGGCCTCAAAGCTCTCCTGAAGCTGACTCCCTTGCTGTATCAGAGTAGAAACCCTGGGCCGCTCCCCTCTGCTCCCAGAGGTAGACCTTGCCAGGGATAACTAAACCTTGGCCTCTGACAGAGTGTAATAGGGTAGGGGTCCTTGAGAGGAGTTAGGAGGGGTTCAGCCACTTTCCCCTATTCTGCACCAAGTTAAGAGGCGCCCACATTCTCCAACTTTACTTTATTGGAAGAGGCAGCAGCAGCTGTAGCCCCAGGGCCTAACCCAGATGGTGATATGGAGACTGTACAGGATGAGTTTTAAGTGCTAGGAAAGAACAAACTGGTCCCCGCAGTTCACAGGAAGACTGCCAAAGCTAGAGCCTGAAGCCTGAAAATGGAGATGAGGGAGGAGGAGATGGCAGAGAAGTCATGACAGGACCAGCGCCTCCCCCGTCTCCTCTCCCCCCACCCAGATGTGTTCTCCCTTCCCCAAAGCCAGCGTTTCCCTTCTGTTTTCTGCCTTGCGTGCCTCTGTGCTACAGCTAGTGAAACTTCCCTAGCTTCCGGCAGAAGAGAGGGTCATGACTTGTGACCCGCGCCGCTCTGCTACCCCGGCTTTCACAGGCATGCGCACGGATGCTGGTGGTCCCTTCCCGCGTCGCTCTGCTCCTCCCACCGGCTTGCTCAGCTCCCCAGCCACGTAGTTACACCCCGGAGCACTAAGAGTCCGCCCATTAAGGCCACCTCCGGGAGCAGGAGGGTCCGTCCACCGCCAGGCTCTCAAAGGATGGGGTGGCGCCTTGGGTGGGGCAAGCTGAAGGTGGTAGGGAGGGGAGCAGAGGCGAAGGGCGAGCGAGGGCGCCCGGGGTCGGGGCCGGCTCAGTCCGGGTAGATGATGAAGCCAGAGAAGGTGCTGTACTTGTTGGTGTTACCGCCGTGCACCTTCCCGCCGTCCAGCTTGATGAAGACTTCGTCGCCCACATCCAGGTGCAGGATCACGCTGTTGCTGGCGTAGTCGTAGTTCTGGTCGGCATCCTGGGCGATGGCGCTGGCCCGGACCTAGTAGGGAGAACAGGACAACCCACTCACGCTTTCTACGGAGCTGGGGTGAGGAGGGGTCAGTCAGGGAGGTGGAACTGGACCTGTGAAAGCGACACGACGGTAACAGACTGCAGGGGTCGGGAAAGACTAGGTGCTTCTCAGGCACCGCCATTCATTCCCTCACTGCCGGGAAGGGGGCAAGTTTCACGCTTTCTCTGGTCCTCCATTTGAGCTATAAGGTGGGAGGTAATAATAGAACCTACCTCATCAGGTTGTTTGGATTAAATGAGTTACTACGTGTGAGGTGTGTTAAAACAGTGCTTCGCACAAAGGAAACGCTATATAGATTTTCTATTAGTATTATCATTTAAAAAACAAGAATTCGACTGTAGGATAATTTCTAAGATTCTGAACCCGCTTTGACCTCCTAAACTCGTGTTCCCATCCCTTGGTGACAGGGCACAGGCATGCCTGTAGGTGTGCAAGCAAGGGTGCGGGCTGTGGGAAGGTGCCAGTCTATATTCGCCCCTCCTAGCCCCCGAGGGTGCCCCGACGTGGGGATCGCTTTCCGCCCCAACAGGTAGCCCCTCCCCTTTCTGGTCTTGCTGCTGCAGGTCGCCTCGAGCCGCCAGCCCCTTCCCCAGCCCCCCTCTTCCTGTCCCGCGGGGGCTGGTTATTAACTCATTAATTATTCATCATTATTCTAATCACTATTTACCGTCCCCAGGGCCGCAGCGCCCGCACCACAGAATACAGAGTGGGAGCCGCGGGGCCCTCCCCCCTCGGGAACTGACACACTCTAGATACACACACCCCCACGGCCCCTCACAGACACCCTGCATAGACCAGGCACACCTACTCAGTGCCACAGGCAGGTAGACACCGCTCCACTCTCACACCTGCGAACCCGCACTGACACACTTCATGCATATACACTCTACAGTCTGAAACACACACACTCTCACTCCCTTTCCCTGGGTTCCTGGGGTGGCTCTGCTGGGAGGAGACCCCAGAATAGTGCCTGCAGATCTTGGAGGCGAAAGGTGGTGCAGCTGTAGCAAGACCCGGGGTTTGGACAGCTGGGAGGAGCTGGCCAGATGCGCCTGGTCAAATGACCCCATGGGACAGCAGGGTGAGGAGGTCACAGCTCAGGCCTAACCTTACAAACCGGGCTTCCAGCAGCCCAGGCACAGTTCCCCACCCCCACCCCAAGGCCTCTCTCCCTCCCTGCTGCGTGTCTCAGGCCAGACCCTGAGCTGAGTCTTTGGGGCTTTTCTCCCAAGCTAAGGCAGCAGTGACTCTGACTCTGACCACAGGACCCGGCTGGGGTCCGCGGCTTCTGTCTTTTGCCTCCTTCTTTCTCCCAAATTCATTCCTGCAGGCCACCTGGCTGGCCCTTGAGCTGCCACATCTTCTACCTCTGCCTACTGACTCTATTAGCTGAGGGCAAAGGCCACTGTAAAACCAGGGACCCCAGGCCTTGGGACTAGCCATAGAGTTGCCTGGAAAATGAGCAAGTGTTTTCTTTCTTTTTTACTTTATCCTCAAAAAATCCAAGCTTAATGCCCCCACACGGGAGCAGCTACCAACTACCCACCGCCTGAAACTCAGATTGCATGCTAATTTGAAAGAGCCGGACTCTGGGAACTAGCCCATGGGGCGACTGTGTAACCTAAAGGCCAGGAGAGCTGCACCAGACAGGACGAGAAAAGAGGCTAGCTGGCAGGGTGAGATACCAGAGAGGCTTGGTGTAAGCTGCCTACAGATGGACTGTGAGGTAGCAGCTGCTTATACAATAAGATTTGCCTTTTAATTCTGACACCGTTGTTAACGTCTCTGTGAGACCCTGGGCAGGTCATTTCCTTTCTCTGGCCCCCAATTCCTTTTCTGCTAAGTGAAGCGATTTCTAAGTTCTTGGCAAGCTGGCCTTCTTGGATTTAGTGACGCTGTTTGGGGAAGAGGTTCGGGTTGTGTAATGAAAGCAGGGGGGTTTAGAAAGCTTCCCTGTCTGGGGCTGGGTGGGAGAGGGGCATCTCACCTGTCCATTCTTCATCAAGTCGGCCCACATGCTGGTGCCGTCACCGCCGCGCATAAGCACATGGTAAGCGAAGAAGTAGACACCCGGCATAGGGCAGGTGAACTTGCCACTGGCCGCCTCATAGGCGTTGCCTACGTTGGTCACCACGTCGTCGAAGCGCAGCACCTCGTAACCCTCGTGTGGCCGCCGCAGGCCAGCATAGAAGGCAATTCGAGGCACGTAGCCGGCAGGGGGCGCCACTCCGCCGGGGCCTGGGCCGGGAGGGCCCGGAGGACCTGGCCTGCCCGGCTCTCCTGGAGGCCCTCTAGGACCTGGTGGTCCCGGGGGCCCTCGCAGACCTGCCTTCCCGCGCCGGCCCGCCTCTCCCTTGGCGCCGGGAGGAAAGGGGGGCACGGAGGCGGGTGCGCCGTCGGGTCCTGGGCCTCGCGGCCCGTGCGGGTCGCACACCATGCGGCAGCGACCCAGCATCTCGTAGTGCGCTGGCCCCTGGGAGCTGTGCACTAGCAGCGGAATGGCCACCAGCAGCAGCAGCACCATGGCCACCCCGACGGCCGCGCCCGCCACCCGCTTGCGGCGGCTCAGCCGCGACGCGGCCAGGGCCAGCAGGTCCTCCTCACTCTTGGGCGCAATGGTGCCGGAGGCCTGGGGCTTCCCGCGGGCCCCGGAGGCGGTGGCCGGGCTCGGGCTTGGGTCGGGACCCCCCCGACGGCTGCGCCCGGTCCCCCCACCCCTTCGGGCTCCCGCCTCAGCGGTGCCGTTCCCCAAACCTTCCGTCAAGGCGGAGGTTCCCCCGTGGACCAGAGGGAGCTCCAGACGGTTCAGAGTCCGTGGTCCTCTATTACCCTCTCGTTCAATCTAACGTTCCTGGGCGCCTGAAATCGGCGGCTTCTCGGACGGCTGGTTTCTTACGGATCTAGGATGTCTGCTCTCCGGACAGCAGCTTTCTCGAGGATGGCGGCGCCTAGGTCCCCGGCTACCCAGACGGATCGTTCCAGCCGGAGCTGGGACTGCTCTCCGCGCTCTGGACGTCCCGGGTTCTGCGCTGCGGGTGATGCCCACCGGACGCGACCTCCTCTGCAGGTTTGCGCTCTGGCTCTCGGCGAGCCCTGACCCACCTTCCTACCCTAGCCGCGGCCCCAGCCGCCTGCTGGAGCCCTGGCCCAACGTCTCCCTCCTGCTAGCGCTCTCCCTCTCTGCGTCCCTAACCTTCCTCCCCTCCCTCCCTGGGCGGCAGTGCGGGTGGTGTGAGCCGGCGCGCGGCGGGAGCCGCTATAAGCGGCCGGGGGAGGGGGGTGTGGGGGGGCCGAGCGACCCCTGGCGCCCAGAGAGGGAAGCGTGGAGGCGGGGCAGGCCTCGGCCCCAGTCCCGCGTCCCCCCAGCCTCTCGGTTCCTGACCCGCTCTAAGGCAGTTCTGCAGGGATTCACTGCCCCCACCCTATCCTTACTTTCACCCTCTACCCCGAGTTTGGTATTCCCAGAGCCTGAAGGAGGCCACAAATAGCGATGGGATATAAAACGGTCGAGATACACATAAGAAGATAGAGGTAGATTCCTGAGCAAAAATGAGCCCTCCCCGGCTCCCCCCACCCCCACCAAAAAAAAAAAAAAAAAAAAAAGCCCGCAAGCAAACAAAAAGGACTAGGAAAGAATAGAAATTTGCCTCTCAGTGCCCATGACCAAATAATATATGGTCAAGGGTTCAACGGGTACGTGTTGGCCCGAACTGGAAAAGGCAAATGTCGCAGGCACCTCTGCGCTCCTCGACCCCCAGTGTTGAGGGGCGCAGAGCAAACGAGAGAGCGAGGGAACAGAGTGAGAAAACAGACCAGCCTGGGAAAGCGAGCAGGAAACCTACAGAAAAGCAGAGAAGGAGCTACAGAGAAATCAAAGGGACGGAAAGCCAAATAGAGACGCAGAGACAGAGACAAAGCTTGGAGAAGAGACTAACTGACAGCCCCAGAGGGGGAGAGAGAGAGACAGAGACGGAGAGAGAGAGACGGGAGCCGAGACAGGTTGACAGATCGAGAGAGAAATGTAAATGGCGCGCTGCAGAGAGACACCCAGGTCCGTGTTCGGACTCCAATGTGACTTATCAACTGTGGGGAAGACGCGGAGGCGGGGCGCTTCTTGGAGCAGCGTGTTAGGCTCTGGGCCTGTGCATCCTGACACTGTGCTGGCAAGTGTGGTCGTGTCCATGGGACCCTGGCCTTGTGTGTCCCTGGGTGAGTGGGATTGTGGATTGTGTGATGTCTTTGTGTGTATATGTGTGAGGGCTGTTGGAAGGGAGGCTTTATATTTGTCTTTCTCCTAGTCCCTAAATGTGGTACCCCACAAATGTCATCTCTCCTGTCTCAGGACTGAAGTGTTGAGTTTACTGGGGAGAAAGAGTCAGAAGGCCCTGCAGGCCCAGCCCAGCCCCACCACTGACTGCCCTTGTCCTAGACCTTGGCCAGCACCAGGATCTCTGCCCCTTCCTCCTCCCTCAAAGGGCTGTGGTCAGATGCAAACTAAGAGAAGTTGGACCTCACATAACAAACGTTTGGGGGAGGGACTTGAAATTGGTTATGCAAAGTAATAGAACAAATAATGCAGATTCAGTGCTAGGCATCCTCCTGTGAGAGGTGAGTGGTCATTCCGTGGCTAAGAGGAAACATCCTTCCTCAGGATCTGGCCCCTCGAGGGGAAATTTCCTGCTCACAGGGTCTCCGGGGGCCAGAAGCTTGAAGAAGGAGTCCCAGGACTGGCAAACTGGGATATCTGGAGGCCCTGGAGGTAGATAACTGCAAAGGATCTCTTAGAGACTAGGATAAGCCACTACTGTAATGTATTAAAGTACAATACATAAAATGAGAGTCCAGGATACATCAGGGCATGATTATTGGGTGGGAAGTGATTCCTTCATCTCTTGTTTCCTGTTCCCCTTCTCTGCACCTCCCTACCCATTATGGTGCAGGAAGAAAGAGGTTGCTGAGGCTTGGCCTGTTGGAGGGAGGCCCCCTACTTGCTTGAAAGGGTTGGGAGAAAAAGGATTGGCAGTCAGTGGGGGAGGGGCCTCCTCCAACCATAAATACAAATTTTATTCAAGGTCTTTGTCGCCATTTGTCTTCCTCGGGGGGCTAAGGGCCATGTCGCCCTGTGCATGTCTAATTCCAAATCTGCTCCCCCAGGCTGGATGATGGATGGGTCAGAGAGGAGAGAGCAGGCCAGGGCTCACACTGGCCTCCCTGGCCGATCCTCAAGCTCCATCGACCCCAGGTCCTTCCACCTCTCCTTCCTCCTCCTCCTTCTCCCACCACCCACTCACTAAAGGCCCTCTCTGCTCAGCCCTGCTCCCCACCCCTCTCTCCGACTTACCAAAGCCCTCTTTTTGAGCTCCTCCACCTCAGCCCTTTTCAGGTCCTAGCCCTCTTCTCTCTGGAGCTTGCCTTCTCGTCCTGTCCCCAGCCCAGACTGTGAGCTTCGGTGACCAGCAGGGCTGCAAGGCGGCAGCGGGTGTGTGTGGTGGGGGAAGCAAGCTTGGCTCACAGGAGCCGAGGGGCCAGCTCCATGAATTTATTCATGTTCTGTTGCTCTTTCCCCACGCTCTGGAATGAAGCTGCCAGCTCACCAGGTCCTTATTGCTTCCCCTGCAGCTGTCACATTCGGCTGAGGAAGGACCTGGGTAGGGTCAAGGCCAGCTAGTGCTCCTGGGGCCAGAAGCCAAGTGTTTGGGCTCAAGAGGAACTGCTGGGGCCCAGGCTGGGTCTGGAACAATTTACTCAGAGCTCCTTGGGCAAACTGAACTGGGAGACCCAGTGAGGTAATGTGGTTGGGAATGGAAATAGGTAGAGATATGTGCTTCAGGACACAGAATGGGCAGTGGAGGAGGGGAGAGGGGAGGAAGGCTTTGAGTCCCCTAGGTGCCCCCTATTGAAAAGCACAGCCCAGTCTGAATTCTGCCTTACCCTCTGCCCTTGACTCTGCACTAACCTTGACCCTAATCCGAAAGTATCCACTTGACACTTCTCCAATCGTAAAATAAACCCTAACTCCATAATCTGATGCAAAATGGAACTCATCCTCACCTGTTCTGTCCTGGAACCCAGGGGTCTCCCAAGAATTTTCCCCAGGGCTCACAACCAGGTGTGTGTCAGAGTTCTGAGGACTAGACTTTAGATTAGCATGTGATTAGCATATGATTTGCATGTGATATATTCCTTCTACTCTGAGGAAGTTTTCTTGTTAAAATTTTATGAAGTCTAGCCGAAAGGTCCTGGCTCCTTGAAGTTTTTCTCTTTTTGTTCATTTTCCCACACTCCTCGCCACAGACCCCTTCAAGGGAAGAAAGGGAGTGAGGAAATGAGCAAGAGAAAACTAGTGGTAGGAAAGATCCTGGCAGTGTGATTGACTCCTGTCACTTGAAGGATAACCTCCACAAGCCTCAGTTTCCTCACCTGTAAGAGCAGAGGAACCAGCTGGTTGATGTTACATTAAGATCAAAGGAAATGCCTCTTTCCCCCATGCACCCTCTCCTTCCCCACCTTTTGGGGCCATTATACCGTGGTTCCTCTCCGCTTTCCTCCACCCCACTCCCCATACACACACTCTGGCTTTCGGTCCCTACAAGTTAACATCACACAGTTCTGGAAGCAATCTGAGTTGCATGGTACCAGACGCCTGGTATGAAGAGAAAGGAAAATTGCCCACCTGAGAGGACAGGGAATAACATGGATAGGGAAATAATATGATCGAGTGCTTACAGTATTTTAGAGCTGTTACAAGTAAGTTCTCTCATTGCATCCTCCATGCATCCCTGAGAGGTGGATATATTGTCTCCATTTTACAGATGAGGAAACTGAAGCCCAGAAAGGAGAAATGCTTGCCCTGTATCACCCTGTAGGTGGCAGCCCTAGAACTCGAGTTTTGATCTCCTGGCTTCCTTTTCACTGCCCTGAAAAGGAAAGATGACACCCAAGGTGGCGGAAGGGCAAGAAAAGCAAGACAGGATTGGGGAGAGAGATGTGAAGGGGTTTCAGGGAAGACCTATACGTTTGAAGCCAACGCGGCAGGGCTTTGGCTCAGCGTGTCCGCCATCCTCCACCCCCCGCGGTGACACCCAACTGGTGCTCAGATGTTAGCTAACGGATGTTGGCCCAAGTCAGCTGCGGAGATGAGCTAAGTCCGAAGGGGAGAGGGAAGAGAAAAAGGAGGGAGAAGGAAACAAAGACAACCGCAGAAAAATGTGCCCCAGAGGCGGAAGGCAGGAAAGCCGATCGGAGTTGCTGAGGACCGCTCTCCTCGCCGCACCGGTGGGAACACAGTTGCGGCCCAAGACCCTTCGCACACTTTGCCCTCCCGCGCGGAGGGTCGACAGGGCTCAGTGAAGGGCAGGAGGGCAGGTACCCGCCGGACCTAGGCCCTCCATTCAGCCGCCGCGCAGCTCGGTGCAGCCTTAGGTTTAAAGGGTCGCCGCCAGAGCTCTTGGGGCTGAGAACAGGCTCCTGGCTCCACAGGTATCCGTCAGGCCAGATCACGCTGACTTCCTTCCGGAGCCCTTGACCCCTTGCCAGGTGCGGCTCCTCGCCCTAGCCTTTCTCTCTACCCCCTTCTGCTCCCGTCTCCTCGCCGCTGTCCACCAGCTCCAGCCTCCAGTTAATGAAATCTGGCGAGGGGCCGCACAGACGGCGGTCGGACCCTTTATTTCTCCGCCGGGATAGAGGATCCCGCGGTGGGAGACCAACGGGTGAGCAGAGGATTGGTGGTGCGGTGAACCGAGGGCCGGTCTCCGACTGGTGAGAGCCCGGAGCGCCGGAGGCAGCGCCAAGCTGGAATCTTCGAAGGTTCGGCGAAACGAGGTCGGCCCCTAGGATGCCTTCAGCTCGGGGTCCTTAGTTCTTTCCTTTTGTCCAACAGGCAGAAGACTTCGCAAACCCCATACCCATCGCGCCCTGACCCGGGTCGACCTGGGACTCCTGGTCCCTCACTCTAGGCGGATCTGGGTCCCTTGTGCGAAGCGCGTGGCGGCTCTGAGCCGGCGGCCGCGGCCCGGTGCTTCCTCCCACCTCCTTCCATCTCTTCCTTCTTTCTCCCCCTCCTTCCCGCGCTCCCTCCCCGGCGGCCGCGGCCTTTATTAGGGATTCCGCGGCTGTCGGTCCCGCCATCCATCCTGTCCGCCGGCAATTAGGCGGCCAGACAAAGAGCAGCTTCGGATGGATGAGGGTCCCGGCGGATCGGAAATGTGAAGGGTCAGCGCTGCCGCCCGCGGCGCACCCCGCTCCCCCTCCGCATAATCACCGGCCGCCCGTCACTCAGCCGGCCGCCCGGGGAGCTCCAGGGCCGGGGCTGGGGGAGGGTGGGGGTGGGACTGCAGCCTAGGCGCCTAGGGCAGGGCAAAGGCAGACCGACCTGCAACAGGGGCGCCTCCTGCGGGAGAATGGAGGACCGCAGGAGGCCCGAGGCACCTGGAGGAGAGAGAAGGCAGGGCATGGTGCCTCGGGATCCCTGAAGGCGGAAGAAAGGACTGTTGCCTGGGGGCATCCTGTACGGAAGCTAGGACTTTGGCTGCAGGGAAGAGGAGAATGGGGGCCTACGCGCCCCCTGCTGGGAGGCTGGGGGACGAAGCCCTAGGGCCTCGGGTCTGCAGAAGTGGAACCGAGCCCAGGACGAATCCCCTTAGGGTCTGTAGCCTGGTGCGCCTCCTATTGGATTAAAGCGATACTGCGCGTCTGTTGCAGGATCTCTTAAGTGAAATCTAACCCAAGCACATCAAATCCAGAAAAGCTCCAAGGCTGGGCGAGCCCGAATGGAGCCAGAGGAAGTTCAAGGAGTCCGGGTTTTACTGCGGATTCTTTGGCGCTAGCTCCCAGCTGACAAATCAACATCTCAATCTGACAATTAGTAGTGGAGGTGGGGGGAGAGGGGCTCTCGTCGCCTGGGCCGCTTAGCCCTCCCGGCGGGCGGCAGAGAGGTGGGCGGTGCTGGCAGTGATGAACGACTCCGGGGGGGCCCCGGGCCCCGAGCGCGCATTCATTACTCGACTGACAGGCGGGCGGCAGGCCGGGCGGGCCGCGAGTGGACGTGCCAGGAAAGAGGCAGAGGCAGGAGCGAGAATAAAAGAGGTGTATAGCAGCCCACTGCCCGGTCAGCTCCCGGCTCTTCACCTCGACCCTGCTACTTGACTTCCTTGAGCTCAGAGTTTTTGTTGGAGCTGGTCGTGGTCGCAGAATTTGGGGACAGAGGTTTAAGCCTTCTGCTTAGGTTAGGCGAATGAAGGTCTAAGATGTCAAGAAAGTGTGTAGACAGGCTTTAAGACTAGGCGCTCCCTTTTGACCTCGGAGGAATTGTGCGTGTCTGCGCACACAGGGGTGGTGTGTTGTGACAGGGATTGATGGGTGTGGGTCGCGTGTGGGGGTCGGCGATTGTATGTGTCAGTGTTAGGGATGCGTCTGCCTGATTTTGTCAGTGGAGGTGTAAGTGCTGCGTGTGTCTGAGGATGAGCTGCCACCTCTCCCTGCGTGTCTGTGCCCCTCTCCGCCCACCCCTCCCCCGTCAGCTCTCTGTCTCCACTTCTGTAGGAAACAGCAGTGTGCACGGTGACAGCTGAGGTGTGCTGCTGGGGATGGGGGGATACTGTTAACTGTGAGGATGCTGGTTCAACAACTGCTTCCTTCCACCACCTCCAGCCCAAACATCATCCCTCTCCCAAGCTTCCTGAAAGTAGTGGATGCTTTTTCCAAAGTCTGGGGACCCAGTTGCCAAGTCCTGGGGAAGGAAGTGGTGACTACCAGAGTTTTCTACCCTCCACATGCATATATACATATACGTAGTCTCCATCTCATATATAGTCGCTAATATGTGATCTACAACCCCTCTGGCTTCCCCAGGCTGCTGGTGGATAGAGAGGAGGAGGTGGGTCTCAGGAACGGAAAGGGCACACCATCAGACTTCTAAGAGAGCCCACATCTTTGGGGCCTAGGCTAGTCTTCCAGGATCCTTACCTTTTGGGTTTCAGGTCCAATTACTAGTTGACACCTTAGGAGAATGTGCTAATTATACTCTAATTCCTTTCCCTAATAACCCTCTTTCTTCACCTGACTTTGTCTCCTCTCCCCGGCCCCCCCCCCCACCCCCCTGCCCCCGTCTAAAACACACCAGAAGGTTGACCTTCCCATTCCTGAATCTTCCGGGTCTACAGGGCAGAGAGTTGACCTGATTCTGGGTCCTCTGTTTGGGTCAATGTGTCTTTGAGCCACTTTCCCTTCTCTTGCTCTTCTTTAAACACAGGGTGTCTCTTGGAACCCTCTATATTTTTGTCTCTGCACCCCTCCTTGTGTCTGTATATCTCCAGGTTTAGGAATCTCTTCCAAATTGTTTCCCCTACATTTAGGGGGTCTCTCTTTGTTTTTCTGGGGCTTCACCCTCTGGGTATACCCAATGCAACAGTGAGACCCATGGGGATGGGAAAGGGAGTAGAACTTCCCTCCTGCCCCCATCCAGAGGCGCCTGCAACCTAAGGATGGTTAGGTAATGCCAGGGCCCGGCTACGGCCGGGTCGCTTCTCATTCAGGGCACAGGCACCTGGTCGATGCCCGGCTGTCCGCCCCTCTCCCCACCCTCAAGCCGCCCTCCTCCAAGCCCCCGCCCCCTCCGCCCGCCCGGAAAAGGCAAATTTGACATTTTTAAATCCCGAGCCTTGGAGGGATCGATGCGGCCCAGGGGCCCCGCCCGGGGTCGATATTCCTGATTGGGAAGCGGCCGCTGAGCTGAGCGCGTGTAAATCACCCGGACGGGGGAAGGGGGCGCGGGAGCCGACCGCTTCCCAGACGCTGGGAGCCACGCGAGGTCCCGGCCCGTCCCCACCCCAGGGCAATGGAATGAGGAGACAGTTAGGCCTCAGACCCGGAGACAAGCCCGCCCTTGGACTCCCGCCTCCCCCGCCCGTCTCTAACTCTGTGGGCCGGCTCCGGTCTCGCTTCAGCGGCCGCCACCCTCCGTTGCCCCTGGAGCCGCCAGGGAGGCCGGTGTCGGAGCCAGCCATGCGGCGGCTTCTCTCCGGCCGCTCCCGCGGGGCCTGGGCTTCGGCGGCGGCTGTCACGAAGCCGACAGGCCGGGCCGGCCGGGAAGGGGAGGGTGGCGGGGGAGAGGAGGGGGCACGGCTCGCGCGGATATGGCTCACAGTGGGCGCGCAACAGATGTTTGCGGGATTGAGGGACAGCAAGGCGGTGTGGGCACTGCGCGGCGCTGAGCCGAGGCTGAAGGAGCGGGTGGGGGGCGGGGGCAGCCCAGACCTGTCGGGGGTGAGAATCTGGCCTTCTAGCGAGGGTGAGCAGGCACCCCTGGCGTTCAGGGGAGGCTGAGTTGGACAGACCACCCCCCACCCCGCCCCCGGTCCGTGGACCAGGGTAACAGACAACAAAAGAGAATGGAGGGTGAGAAGGCAAGTTCGGAGCCCACCTACAGCCGCCTCCGCCGTTCCTGCCCTCCAGTCCTCTCGTCTCGCGCGGTTGGAGAAACAGAGGCAGCTGAGGCTGAGAAGGGTCAGGATGGTTAAAAGCGATGTCAGCCACGAGGCTGGGGGTAGCAACCAGAATTCCCGCGTGGGTCTCTGCATTCACCTACCCGCCCCGGGTCCTCTTGCGGTTAAATACCCCGCCAAGTTCCCCGTGCCCCCACCCCCCGCCATCGCAGCTCAGACCCTTTCCTCTTGCTTCAGCTTGTCAGATCACCACCCACCCCGGCGCCAATCCCCACCCCGCGCCAGTCTATAGAACAACAATTTGGGAAAAACAATCCAGGCCGAGTGACGGCCCCGTAATTGTGACAAAGTGAGTGCGGGCGGCTGGAGAGTGCGCTCGGGCGGGAGCGCGGCGGGGCGAGGCGGAGGTAGGGGCGCCTGCAGTTCGCCCCCCACTCTCTCGTTCTCATTCCGGTCATCTCCCACCCCTCTCCTTGACTCTTCTCCAATTTTTCTTCCCTCGGCTCCTCGCGCCTCCCCTGGCTCCTTCCTCCATCGCTCTTTCCCTTTCTTCTCGGTAACTGCTCTTCTCCAGCCCCCGCCCCGCCGCAGCCCCTCCCCCGGTGCGTTTTTTCCCCCTCTCTCGCTTCTCGCTCTCTCCTCCGCCCTCCACTTGTTTCTCCATCTTTTCCTCGTGTCAGTCGCCCTTGGGACCCTGGCCCCAGCTTACAAATCCGCTTCTCTCCCTCCCCAGTCCCGGCTTCCTGAGGTCGAGCCCTGAGCTTCCTCCCGGGTCCCCACCTTCTGGGAGGCCTGCGCAGCCCGGCACACAGGGGGTTCTTCCCGCCCCACAGCGACGGCCCCCAGGACCAGGCGGCCTGCCTCTCCCCTCCCGCTCCCGTCGCTGCCTCTCCCACCCCTCTCTCTGCGCCCTGAGCCAGTTTGTTTGTCCAGCGGCGGCCTCCGCCGCTCGAGCTGTTTGCGGAGCTTAGCGCGCCGCCGCGCAGTGCCGGCCCAATTAAGTCTCATTCATTATTCAGCGCCCCAGTGCTCCCGCGCCCAGCAGCTGGCGGCTCCAGCGTCACTTTGACGCCCCTCCCAGCCCTGGCCCCGCCATGAGTCCTAGGGAGCAGACATGGGGCGCTGCTTTCCCTTCCCGGACCGGGAAGCGGACTGAAGGGGCTGGGAATGTAGGAGGGAACAGAATCTGTCCACTGTGGGGAGGCGACAGGGGCAAGCCTTCCAGGCCCACTCCACCCCCAAGTCAAAGATGGGGAAACTTGAAGATCCACGCTTTTTCTTTACAGAGAAGGAAACAGGCCCACCCCCCCCCCCCCAAAGCCAAGGTTGGAGCCCACGACATTGAAATGAGGGAATCTTGCATCCCACGTCCATCCCAGCATTGAGGCGGGAGGACACCGCAGACTATTCTCCTGGTGGGGAGGCCCTCACCCCCATCCTTTTTTGCTCCTGGTTCTCTCTCGCGCCAAAGTCAGCGAGATACAGCTGACTTGGGGTTCCTGAGGGATTCTCAGGTCTCCGGCTTGGATCTAGATGTATTGCCCCTGACTGGCTGGCCTGGAGGCGGGACAGTGAGGCAAACTTGAGGGGAGAGCCTCTCTCTGCAGCCTGTACTCTGGTGTCTCTGCCTTAGGCAAATTGGAAATGAAGCCATCCAAGGCAGTCTTGAACGGCAATGGAGTAGGGAGAGAGGACTGCAGCCTGAGGTAAGGGAGGAGTCACTCTCCCATTTGTTTGGGTGCAAAGCGGAGATCGAGGGCTTCTTTTTTTGCTTTTACAGGCCTCCCCCCACCCCGCCCCGCCTCGCCCTGGGCTGCTTTGACCCAGCATCTAGACAAGGTGAATCTCGGGCTCCGCCCGACACCTCCCGCCCGCAAGCGGCAGCGCCACCTGGTGGTCGTCCTGTAGTAATGTAGGCGCTCTTGGAGTGGGCGCTGCGCCAGCCGGGTTGAGCTTGGGGAGACGGAATACGCCAGAAAAACCTAAAACGAAGTTTACCGGAGAGGGCAGGCGAGAGAAGCCCCAGCCTGAAAGGTGATCCCTAAGGGGCGAGGGAGGGCCTTGGAGAGGAGGGGCCTGGCCAGGACCGCCCAACTTCCGTGACACAGCAAACGCTGAAAGACAAAGTCCACTTGGATGAATGAGAGGGGCCATTTTGACTGTGGTCAAAGGAAATGTCTGATCTGGGAGCCGAGGTACCCAGGTACAGCTGCTCACCCTGGGACTAGCGCGTACTGGCTGGTGGGCCTGAGCCCCAACAATATGGAGGGACTTTACAAGTTTTTCCTGGAAGGCGGTGGTTGAAATGTGAGGTGCCTGGGTCCAGGTCAAAATGTAGCTTTCTAGAGCTGGAGGGAACTCAGGACCTCTTTCAAGTTTGTCTTTTGTCAAGATTTCTTGGTCTGGAGAGATGGGAGGCTGGAGAAGGGCTAAAATCTCTGCCAGGGTTCTGTGGGCAGCCACAGTGCGAGTTGAGGTGGGGCGGGGTTGTATGGTAGGGGACTTTAAAAGTTGTATAGGAACTTTCTAGGGATAGTGTATTCATGTTTATTCACTCACCCCCACCAGCAAACCATGAGTCCTTCCAGGAGGTAGGTGGCCTGAGGGGAGGTCTGCAATTTAAGCTTATCCTTTTTTGTCCCTGTGCTGAGTTCTCATTTACTCAACCAAAAGCACTTATAACTTTCTTCTCTAAATTTGGAGTCCCTGTGGTTGTAAAGAACAGAGGTGAGATTCTAGACCTAAGGATATGGGAGAGCTACAATTTCAGGGACACTCAGGAAGAGCTGGACTTGACTAATATTGGAAGGAGAAGTGTTACTGTGTTGGACGTAATCTTATGACTGCTTTTTCCCATGTCTTAGGGTCTAAGGATAACTCTGGGGCCATGACTGCCATGATTCTCACAGACGACTCCAGATTTCTGCATTCTAGGCAACGGCAAGTGCCACTGGACTTACTGTGAGACCCTTTTCCTAGAGGATGGCCAAGGGCCTCCTGATGACTTACGCCCTCTGGGCTGTAGGGGGCCCTGCTGGTCTCCACCACCTATACCTGGGACGGGACAGCCATGCACTGCTCTGGATGCTTACCTTGGGGGGTGGTGGTCTAGGCTGGCTCTGGGAATTCTGGTTGCTCCCAACCTTTGTTGCTCAGGCCAACAGAGCCCAGGAGCAGAGGCAGGGCTCAGGAAGGGGGACACCCCCTCTAAGTCTCATTCGCTTTGTTGCCCAGATGATAGTGGGCATGTATTTTGGCCTTGTGGCTCTCATTAGCCTTTCCTTCATGGCCAGCTTCTATATTGTGGGCCTGCCACTGGCAGTTGGCTTAGGGGTCTTGCTGGTGGCTGCCATTGGCAACCAGACATCAGACCTAAAGAACACTCTAGGGGCAGCATTTCTTACTTCACCTATCTTCTATGGCCGCCCCATAGCCATCCTGCCCATCAGCTTGGCTGCCAGCCTCACAGCCCAGAAGCATCGCCGCTACAAACCTTCAGCTGGGTCAGAGACGCTCAGCGTGCGGCTCTACCGCCTGGGCTTGGCTTACCTTGCTTTCACAGGCCCGTTAGTGTTCAGTGCCCTCTGCAACACAGCTGTCACCCTCAGCTATGTGGCAGATACCCTTGGCTCCTTCCTGAGTTGGTTCAGCTTCTTCCCCCTCCTTGGGCGCCTTTTGGAGTCTGTCCTCCTTCTGCCTTTCCGAGCCTGGAAGCTGCTGGTCGGAGATCATGGCATCAGCAGCAGCTACTTCCAAGAGTGGGAGAAGCTCTATGAGTTTGTTCACAGTTTTCGGGATGAGAAGCGTCAGCTGGCTCTCCAGGTAAGGTCTCTCCCCTCTCGTTGCTGTCTGAGATGGGTCCAGGAGTTAGGCTCAGTCTCACTGGAGTTGGTGTGGAGGTACTGTTTTCACGTCTGCTGGGCCAGACCCCAGAAGGGTATCCTGGCTTCTTTGGGCTTCTGTGTGCAATGGATGAAGATTCAGAGACTCTAATAAGGAGTGGGAAAAGATATATGTATATTATTTTCTTTTTACTGAGGTATAATATGTATATAAAGTACACTAATTTTATGTAGATACCTATGTAACCATCACTCAGATGAAGGTATGGAATATTTCCACAATTAAGAAGGTTCCTTTGGGACTTCCCTGCCAGTCCAGTCATTAAGACTCTGAGCTCCCATTGCGGGGGTCATGGGTTCAATCCCTGGGCGGGGGACTAAGATCCTGTATGCTGCACAGTGTAGCCAAAAAGCAAAACAAAACAAAAAAGAAGATTCCCTCATGCCCCTTCCCAATCTATACTCCTTTCCTGGGAAAGAATCTGTATTCAGACATCTATTACCATAGATTAATTTTGCCCATTCTTGGGCTTCATATAAATGGGATCATCCAGTGTATATGCTATTTTGTGTCTGAGTTCTTTCATTCAACATTATGTTTGTGAAATTTACTCATACACGGGATTATAAATTGTTTTCATAGTTGTTTGATGTCCCATTGTGTGAATATGCCACAATTTATCTATCCATTCTATTGTCAGTGAACATGTGGATTGTTTTCAGTTTGGGGCTATTCTGAATAAAGCTGCTGCAAACACTCTTGTACATGTCTTTGATGGACATATATGCTTATTTCGCATATATGTAAGGAGGAGACCTTGTCAAGGATGCCAAGTTCCAGGTTGGAAAAGGGCATCTGTGATTAAAAGCAAATCCTGGTTCTTGCCATGAGATCTAGAACTTGTCCATGTTTCAGAAGGTTGGAATTCTAATCTGAGGCTCTCTGCCTTTCCTGCCAGCAGTGGAAGCCAATTCCAGCCTGCTTTAGGAAGGTAGCAAGGAGAGGCCCAGGAGCCCAGACAACTTATAAGGTTCTAATTTGTTAGCTTCTGTTTCCCTAAGGTTTTTGGTCTCTCAGAGGGGGCAACAAATGAAGAAATACATGGCAGATTCCGGGAGCTAGTGAAGACCTGGCACCCTGACCACAATCGGCACCAGATGGAGGAAGCTCAGAGGCACTTTCTGGAGATCCAGGCTGCATATGAAGTCCTGAGGCAGCCCAGGAAGCCCAGGGGATCCTGGAGGTGAGAAGAAACTTCCCTTTGAGGGTGGACTGGCAGAGCTGGATCGCTTGCCCCAGCACACCTTTGCCCAGTGAGGCATCCCATCAGCGTGAAAGAAACTGTCGTTTGCAGCGTGTGCTCATTTGCTTGGTCATGTCTGATGCTTTGTGACCCTATGAACTGTAGTCCACCAGGCTTCTCTGTCCATGGGATTTCCCAGGCAAGATTATTGGAGTGAGTTGCCATTTCCTTCTCCAATCACTTGCAGTAGAGATGAGAAAACCTTAAAGAGGTGAGAAAACTATTGTGATTTTGAATTTCTGAGTTATTGGCTATTGTAGTCCTGACTTGTTTCTTAATCCACATAGTGAAATGAAAGACATATTATAAAGCCAATAAAATATCTTTTAGAGACTAGACCACCTGATTTCACCTCTGGTATATTGATAGATCATGGAGGAGGTTTACTTAACCTTCTTTTTTTTATGTGCAAACCACCAAGTGAGGTGATTGAAGGAAAATATAGGGGTTCTAATATTTCACAAGATGTCCTGTGGCAAAACGGATTTGATCTAGTCTGTGGATTACCAAAGTGTAAGACTGGGGTTAAGTTTGAAAAGGCTGGAATTCTAGTCTTTTCAGGAAAGTATTTTAATTCCGCTTATGGGAGAACTTTTTAGAAGCTGCACTTTTCCAAAGAAGGAACAAGCTGCTGTGAGGTAGAGAATAATCCCCCCATGACAGAGCCTTCTACTTGGAATATTGTGGTGAACCTTCAAAGTTTACACAAGTGGTTGGACTGGTTGAATTGTCAGGTCTTCCTGAAACTTGGGATTTGATTCTGAGCTATACACCCTGCTCCCTAATCATTTACAGTCTGGTGGGGGATGATAACACAGGTACACATATCAAAGTCCTCCTTGTTCTGTGTTTTGAACTGTGTCTTGAGAGGTGTAAATAGAATGTGTTAGAAAATTGCAGAAGGGATAGATGATACTGTTTTATGGGGACTCATGGGAAAATTCATGATTTTGTATTTCATATGGAAATGGCAACCCACTGCAGTACTCTTGCCTGGAAAATTCCATGGACCGAGGAGCCTGGTAGGCTACAGTCCATGGGGTGGCAAAGAGTCAGACATGGCTGAGCGACTTCACTTTCACTTTTATGCCTTTGTGGGGACTTTGGGGAAACCCTAGGGAACTAACAGCTTGAGCATCTCAAGGGGGCCTTATCTCATTCCCAGTTGTAGAAGGAACAGCCCAGGATGCCTGTTTGAAGAGGAAGAGTGGAGATCAGGAACATGATAGTAAAATTAGGTACCTTTTCTCCAGCTTTCTTTATTTGTGTGTACCACACTCACACTTTCCTTTATCTGAAAGTTAACTCTGAGTGTGTATGTGTTTTTAAAAAGCAGAATTAACTTTGGCTTGTATTCCCTACTGATTAAAAAAATGGCCCAATCAATTGAGAGGAATGAAATTTATAGATGTTTTTCTTTGCATCCATATATATAAAATACTAGCCAGTGAATTTATGTACTACAATTTTAAGACCAAATTTAACTTTCACACCTTTTTCTTTTACTTTTTTGTTTGTTTTTTGAGGTCGGAATTGCTTTTTTTGGGGGTGAGCTCGGCAGGCCCGCTGTGGTCAGGTTAGTGTTCTTCCCTCGGAGGCAGCCAAAGCCGCCTCCTGCCACCTACCTGAGTTAGTGGAATATGCAAAGCTCAGAGGAGCTGCCAGGACCTGGGGGCGATGGAACAGGAGCGGTGGCACCAGCTGGGCTGCCTCAGTCAGCACGGACCGCCCAGGCAGCATCCTGAGCCCACATGGGCCAGGCTGAGTCTCCCCGGGAGAGGCAGGCAGGCAGGCAGCACCCCATAGTCGGGGCCCCACAGGCCTCGGGGGGCACCGGGCTCATAGTAAGCAGAGGTCTACAGGATCCTAGCCATACCTGGCCAGCACGCCAGAGAGCTGGGCAGTGACGAGCCTTTCACCAGAAGGGTCTGTCTCCTACCCTAGGTCTGGGTTCTTGGGGCCTGGGGGACACAGAAGGCACTTACTAGGGAGCTGAGGCTGGAAGGCTGAAGCCAGAGGCCTGGGGTCTTGGGGGCCTGGCTGGGTCTGCTAGGGGACCTCATCTTCCCTGAGGAAGGGGCTTCCTGGGCAGCCTAGGAGAGGCAGCACGGCCCGCAAATCAGCGGGTTGGTCCTGGAGACCCGAGAGTGGCTAGTCCGGAAGGGCTGGGCGGGGCCGGGCGAACCTTTCCCAGACTGATCCTTGGGGAGATGGGAGGGCTAAACTGTTCAATTTACTCAAATGTTTCATCATATCAAGTTATTCTTCTGATTTTGTCAGTATTTTTTATTGAAGTACAGTTAATTGACAATGTCACACTTTTTAAAATGAATTATTTCTTTTTGGCTACGCTGTGTCTTCATTGTCTAGTTGGGTGCCTGGGCTTCTCATTGCAGTGGCTTCTCCTGTTGCAGGGTACTGGGTATAGACATGTGGGCTCTAGAATTTGGGCTCACTAGTTGTGACTCACAGGACTAAGTTGCCCTGAGGCATGTGGAACCTTCACAGACCAGGTATTGAACCCGTGTCCTTAACCACTGGACCCCCCAGGGAAGTCCTGTCACACCTTTTTAAAGTGGCCCCAAAATTAATGTATGTATTTTCTTTGAAAAATGCAATTTTTCAAATTATCATGTGGAATTTTAATAAGCCATTTTCATAAGCTATGAGTAATTTATTAACATGATATGTAGTACTATATCTGTAAAATGTAAATATATTGAAAATAGTCTATAAGGAAAAAAGAGACACAAGAGTGATTGGGGCTTTACTTCATTTGGAAAATTATTTTACCATTCTCAAATTTTCTTATGAGTTTTTGTTACAAAAATATATTTCAGTTTATTTAAATGAGAGCTATTTATGAGCAGTTTCTATTCTTCCCACAGCAGCAATGCTACAATAAATATCTTTAAACATGTACTGGGACTTCCCTGGTGGTCCAGTGGTTGAGAATCGGCCTGCCAGTGCAGGGCACATGGATTTGATCCTTGGTCCAGGAAGATCCCACACACCTCAGGGCACCTAAGCCTGTTTGCCACAACTACTGAGTCCATACTCCCTATAGAAGAGAAGCCTGTGCACCACAACTAGAGAACAGTTCCTGCTGGCCACAACTAGAGAAAGCCCAAGCACGGCAAGGAAGACCCAGCTCAGCCAAAATAAGTAAACAAACAAACAAACATGTGTGCTGGTGCTTTGTTTTTCTGAGGCTAGATTCCAATAAGTGATAAAGTAGGATCAAGCAGAATATATGTTTTAATACCTTGATTGCTATTATATCAGGTTACTTTTGGAAAAGACTAACAATCTACACTTTTACCAGCAGTGCAAGTAGTCCTTTCTTTGTTACTGGTATGTACTGTTACCTCTGCAATTTTTTGCTAAGATAATGGGTGAGAGATAGTATCTGATGACTTCAATTTGCCTTTCTGTGACTTCTAGTGAAGTTCAGTATCTTTGCACAACATTTTAAAAAATTTGTTTTGTTTTGTTTGTTTGTTTTAATTCTGGCTGTGCTGCCACTGCAATGAGAAGCCCTTGTACTGCAACAGAGTAACCCCTGCTGGCTGCAACTATCAATAGTAGAAACCCACCTGCAGCCAAAAATAAATAAAAAGAATCTTTCCCTCTTAGTGGGAAATACTATTTGGTTAAACCATCTTCAGATTTCATCTTTGCACTTGCCCTAGCCTGTGAGCAGGTACTGAAATTGAGTGCTTGCCAGAATCAGGCTACCTACCTACCCCCAGTGGACATTTAGATATTCATGTATCTAATGGTGTAGCCAGCCATTTTTTGAAAATAAAGAAATGGCATAAGTCACATGAATTTGGAACCTCTGGAAGAAGATTCTGCTTTGCCACCAACCTGGAATATTATAATCACTAAGACTTTTTTGAGAATGTATTTCCTAAAGACCCTGGCATAGTGAAAATCAGCTGAAAATAGAAATTCACTATGAAATAATTATTTTTAAAAAACCAGCTAAGATATTAGCAGGTGAGAGATCTTCTTTTTTTCTATCTGAGTTGATGTGAATGAAATCCAATGATGTTGTATTCTCCCACTCCTACAAATAAAAGTGTACAGAACCTTTAAAAAGTTGGAAGCAAACTGAGAAAGCCTCTCCCCCAAGTACTCATCTGGTGCAGTGCAGAGTCTAGAGATGACCCAGAGATGACCATCTTTCCAGAGATGACCATTCTGGCTTCTGAATTAATTGGAAATCCCGTACGTGTCCCACCTTTTGGGCATCCTTAATTGCTGTTCTTTTTTTAAATTTTTATTTATTTTTTAATTGAAGGATAATTACTTTACAGAATTATGTTGTTTTCTGCTAAACATCAACATGAATCAGCGATAAGTATTTTGTTGTTCTTTTATTGCACTGAAATTTGCTTCCCTGAAATTTTTTCTAGATTTCTCATTTCTTGTTACAAAGAACAAAAGCCTTTAAGAAACCTTTATATATATATATATATATATTTTTTTTTTAATTTATTCACTTATTTGGCTGTACCAGGTCTTAGTTGCAGCATGCAAACTCTTAGTGGCAGCATGTGGGATCTAGTTCCCCAACCAGGGATCAAACCTGGGGCCCCCTGCATTGGAAGTGAGGAGTCTTAACCACTAGACCACCAGGGAAGTCCCAGAAACTCTTTCTTGATAAGAACTTGCCCTTCCCTTCATATCCCTCTAAATTTTCCCTTTTCTAGATTAAACATTGTCTTGTTTAAGAATGTGCTGTAGTTTGATAGAAAGAGGATGGATGGAGAAGTGAGAAGATGGGGTTTTCCTTCTGCCTCTTGCCTGACCAGCCTGCTGACTTAGAATGAGCCACTTTACCATTCTGGGCCTCAGTTTTTTCTTTGTTAGGTGAGGAAATTGAATTTAGATAACCTTTAAGATTGCTTTCCACATTGGATTCTGGGTTTCTAACTGTTTGGATGAAGCTTGTGTTAAATAGTTTGGTTTGACATCTCGCTGCCCTCTTGTGGACACTGTCTTGGGAAAAAAAATCAAATATTTACTTGCTCAAAGAACAATATCATGGCCACCCCCCAATCAAAAATTCACGTGTATCAAACTGTCTGTTTTCATTTATTCATGTTCTCTTTTAGTCCTCATCCATAAATGTACATATCATATCAGGGATATAATGTTATAGTCTTTCCCTTCCCTAAATCATAGGCATTGATGTATATTACAAGGAAGATGTTATATGTATATATATATTTTTTTACTGAGCTATAATTCACATACCATAAAATTTACCCTTTTAAAGTATATAATTTAGTGATTTTTAGTATATTTATAAGGTTGTAAAGTCATCAACACTGACTCCAGACCATTTTAAACCACCCTAAAACGGAATCCCTTAACTATTACAATTCTCTCCTCTCACCAGACCCTGGCAACTACTAATCTACTTTCTGTCTCTATAGGTTTGCCTATTCTGGACCTTTTAAGTAAATGGAATCATACAATGGTTCCTTTTGTGTCTGGCTTATTTCACTTAGTATAATATTTTCAGGATTCATCTACGTTTCAGCATGCATTATTATTATTCTATATTTTTAATTTTTTTCAAATAGCATAATTATACTTTAATGCTATATAATAATTCCCTTCTTGGGAGACATTTAAGATATATATATATATATTTGCTGATACATATTTGTTGTTATAAAGAATGCTGCATCAATATTTTCATGTTTCTAATTCATCTAGTCTCTTGAATTATTTCAGAATAAATTCCCATGGGTGGGATTACTGGGTCAAAGGGTATGAACATTTTTATGACTGTTGTCAATATTGCTCTTAAATTGTGGTGCCCAGAACCAGATGCAATTCTCAGATGTGTTCAGACAGAACAAGGTACTGTGGAGCTATTAAGTTCTCAAGGTCTGGACAATATATCATCCTTTATATCAAGCAGTCTAAGAATTTATTAGTTTTTTTGGAGGGGGGTGGTTTCTCATGGACCTTATAGCCAACTAAGGCCCTTAGGTCTTTTCCTAGGCACTGTGTCTTCAAGCTGAGTTTTCATCTACTCTGGGATTTAGGAGGCTTTTGAGGACTCCCTGGCTGGAATTTAGTATTTCTTTGTTTTCTTTTTTTCTCTAACAGTGAGTGTGTGGCCCTAACAAGCCAGCAGGTCTGGGTTTATTGCAGTGTTCGATGAGAACTGCAGATGGCGCCTTAAGGCTGTCACAGGGTAAATTATGTCCCTTCACTTTTTTTGTTTTTAGGATCTAGTGGTGGTACCTCCTTCAGTTCAGTTCAGTCGCTCAGTCGTGTCTGACTCTTTGCGACCCCATGGACTGCAGCACGCCAGGCCTCCCTGTCCATCACCAACTCCCGGAGCTTACTCAAAATCACGTCCATCAAGTCAGTGATGCCATCCAACCATCTCATCCTCTGTCGTCCCCTTCTCCTCCTGCCTTCAATCTTTCCTAGCATCAGGGTCTTTTCCAATGAGTCAGTTATTTGCATCAGGTGGCCAAAGTATTGGAGTTTCAGCTTCAGCATCAGTCCTTCCAATGAATATTTAGGACTGATTTCCTTTAGGATGGACTGGTTGGATCTCCTTGCTGTTCAAGGGACTCTCAAGAGTCTTCTCCAACACCACAGTTCAAAAGCATCAATTCTTCGGCCCTCAGCTTTCTTTATAGTCCAACTCTCACATCCATACACTACTGGAAAAACCATAGCTTTGACTAGATGGACCTTTGTTGGCAAAGTAATGTCTCTACTTTTTAATATGTTGTCTAGGTTGGTTATAGCTTTTCTTCCAAGGAGCAAGCATCTTTTAATTTCATGGCTGCAGTCACCATCTGCAGTCGGTTCATTACCGGAGTTCAGTCCCCTCCCTTTGTTGGGAAGGTTAGAGAAACTGCGAACTTCAAAGTAAGTATGTTTTGTAGATGTCATTTGATCTTTTGAGAAACTCTGGGGTAATCTCAGAGCTTTGTCTGAACACAAATTTCATGCCCCTGCTTTGGTTTTTGAAGTTCATACCCCAAGAAGCTGATTTTTTGGCTTCTCTTCATGTTCTTTGCCATCTCTTCCTTAGTGGCAAGGGATTGAAACATGTTCAATTAACTGGTTTTGTTTGTTTAGCTCGGGTGGGTTCTAACAACAAATGCAGAAAATTTACATAGGGTTCCATCTAAATGAGGTTATAGTTCAATAATTTATTGCTTTCTTCATTTTCCTTTTCTTTCCAGTTCTCTTTTCCCCCACCTTTTTCCATCTGCTACTTGCAAACTATTATATTCATAATTTTCAGCAAGACCTTGGATTTTCTGGATTTAAACTTCATTGATAAGTTTCAACAGAATAGAGCAGTGCCCTTTGTGGGAAAGTTGGAAGGGAATGATTTAAAAACCCATTCTGTGCCAGACCTTAATTCCATTTTGAGGTAAGAAGGTTTGCTGGGAACATCCTCTGCTGGGCAAGGACTAACTTAGCATGAGAGCCTGGCTTTGCAAGCATCACTTAAAGGGACATTTTTCTGACCATCGATAGGTCAGGCACCTTTCAAATGAATTACTGTCAGGAAAGGAATGGGAAGCATAGAGAGGAAATCTAGGTGTCATCTATTTATGTATTTCCCAGTCACAGATCTGAGGGCCATTGAGGCTCATGTTACTCCCCGGCTTCTCCTTCCTACCTATAATCACCAGTTTGAACTTGGCTTCTCTGTAAAAAAAAAAAAAAAAGATTAAAATTTATTTATTTATTTATTTTCGGCCGTGCTTGGTCTTTGTTGCTACACACAGGCTTTCTTAAGTTGCAGACGGTGGGAGTTGGGGTGTGAGGGCTTCTCACTGCAGTTGCTTCTCTTGTGGAGCACAGGCTCGAGAGTGCAGGCTCAGTAGTTGTGGTGCGCAGGCTTAGTTGCCTTGCAGCATGTGAAATCTTCCTGGACCAGGGACAAGCCTGTGTCCCTTGCACTGGCAGGTGGGTTCTTAACCAGTGGACTACCAGAGAAGTCCATTGGCTTCTCTTCCTACCTTCCCTTTCATTCCTGGAGTCCACAGTAAAGAGTGTAAATTTACTGCTTTTCTATGTAATTTGAGTTGAAAGCACTTGCTCATTTTGTATTGTGTGACTGGGAACTCTGCCTCTTAGCAGTCTACTTTTTTGTATAGCCAAGAGACTGATCACTTCAGACCCATCTCCCCTCAAACTAATTCTTTGCCATCAGTGTGTTTCTTGTTCTCATGTTCATGTCTTTGCTGATGTCAGTCTTTTGTAATTCTTTTTCTCCTCTGCTAATCCAAATCTTTATACTTCTTTTATGACCCAGCTTCAGGTTTATCTCTAAATGATGCCTTCACTGATTAGGTCCATCTCCAGTAATCTTTCCTCTTTGAATTCCTTCCTCATTCTTGTCCACTTTGTACTGTCCTGTCAAGCATTTTCTTACATGTTGCCATATAATCATTCTGTATCTCACGTTTTTTAGTCTTGTCTCTTTGACTATACTGAAGGACTGTTGTTCAGTCGCTAAGTCACTTCCAACTCTTTGTGACCCCATGGACTGCAGCATGCCAGACTCCCTTGTCCTTTACTGTCTCCTGAAGTTTGCTCAGATATATGTCCATTGAGTTGCTGATGCTATCTAACCATCTCATCCTTTGCCAGCCCCTTCTCCTTTTACCTTCAACCTTCCCTAGCATCAGGGTCTTTTCCAATGAATCAACTGTTCACATTGGGTCACCAAAGTGAGCATTAGCTTTAGCATCAGTCCTTCCAATGAATATTCAGGGTTGATTTCCTTTAGGATTGACTGGTTTGATCTCCTTGCAGTCCAGGGGACTCTCAAGCATCTTCTCCAGCACTACAATTTGAAAGCATCAATTCTTCGGCACGCCTCCTTCTTTATAGTCCAACTCTCACATCCGTACATGACTGCTCGAAAAATCATAGCTTTGACTATATGGGACTTTGTTGGCAAAGTGATGTCTCTGCTTTTTAATACACTGTCTAGGTTTGTCATAGCATTCCTTCCAAGGAGCAAGCATCTTGTAATTTCATGGCTGTGGTCACAATCTGCAGTCACTATCCGCAGTGATTTTGGAACTGAAGAAATTAAAATCAGTCACTGCTTTCCCTTTTTGCCCATCTATTTGCCATGAAGTGATGGGACTGGATGCCATGATCTTAGTTTTTTGAATGTTGAGTTTTAAGCCAGCTTAAGGCAATGGCACCCCACTCCAGTACTCTTGCCTGGAAAATCCCATGGGCGGAGGAGCCTGGTAGGCTGCAGCCCAAGGGGTCAGTAAGAGTCGGACATGACTGAGCGACTTCACTTTCACTTTTCACGTTCATGCACTGGAGGAGGAAATGGCAACCCACTCCAGTGTTCTTGCCTGGAGAGTCCCATTGACAGCGGAGCCTGGTGGGCTGCCGTCTATGGGGTCGCTCAGAGTCGGACATGACTGAAGCCAGCAAAACTGGCTGCACTCTCCTCATTCACACCCATCAAAAGGCTCTTTAGTTTCTCTTCATTTTCAGCCATTAGAGTGGTATCATATGCATATCTGAGGTTTGATATTTCTCCTGGAAATCTTGATTCCAGCTTGTGATTTATCCAGCCTAGCATTTTGCATGACAATATACAGTCTTGTACTCCTTTCCCAAAATTTTTCAACCAGTCCATTGCTCCATGTCCAGTTCTGTTGCTTCTTGGCCCTCATACAGGTTTCTCAGGAGACAGCTAACGTGGTCTGGTATTCTTATCTCTTTAAGAATTTTCCACAGTTGGTTGTGATCTGCATAGTCAAAGGCTTTAGTGTAATCAGTGTAGATGTAGATGTTTTTCTGGAATTCCCTTGTGTTCTCTCTGATCCAACAAATGTTGGCAATTTGATCTCTGATTCCTCTGCCTCTTCTAAATACAGCCTGTACATCTGGAACTCCTTGGTTCACGCATTGCAGAAGCCTAGCTCGAAGGACAGAAGGACTATCTTCTCTCAATGCAAGTAACAGGACATTTACTAAATACACTAAATTTCTGTTTAAGGGAGTTTGGGTTTTTTTGAGCATGAGCCACCCATTCTTTTTGCATGGCGCTGCAATAGACCTTCCTCTCCTACAAACACACCCCTGCTATTTAACAACTGAGGCTTGATATCCTTGTTTGTTAAATGAGGACAGTGATGCTTACCTCACAGGGATATTGAGACATTCAAATGGGATGTGTTGAGGGCACTTTATAAACCCTAAAACATTTTACAGAGGGTGGCATTATCATTTTTTAAAAAATGGTGACAGACTGTATAGATGAAAGAACATGCTAAAATTCCATGAATGAACTTACAGTAAAGCAGTATTATATTTTTCACACATAGAAACAAATTCACTAGAGATCAATTTCAAGTTTTTAATGAACCTGCAACTGAGTGTTTCAAATATGAGTTTTGGTTCTGACATTGTCACTAATTTTGTGATATAAGGATTCAACCTTTGATAATTTAAGGCTCTAAACATCTGATACACAGTTGAATTTGGGTATGTTACCCATGTCTTTGAACCTCAGTTTTGTTATCTATAAAACAGGAAATTCCAACCTAATCAAATCCTTCTAGTAGAATGTTAGAGAGTGGATGTTCAAAGAAACATTAATCCTACACAGAAGTCTCCTGGGTAAAAAAAGTTTCCTTGGGGGAAAGCTGCATACTATATACTGCATTCCCTTCAATATTAAAAAAACATATTACCATATTAAATGCTCCTGGAAGGAAACCAATTTATTTTGAATTTTTCAAAATTAATTTTTATTGGAGTATAGTTGCTTTACAATAAACCAATTTATTTTGATTTTACCAAGCCTTTCCCAAACTCATTTGGACCTGGAATAGTTTTTTTAGATAACATCTATTCGGCATGCACAAAACTACGTTTCTAAGACACACAGTGTGGGCTACCAACATGAATATTCTTAGGTATCAGAGGTAGTCCAAGCAAAGGGAAAAGTACACCCTGATGAGATATTCTCTGCTGGTCTTCATGCTTGTTGTGGTTTGCGGCATCAGCTTTAGTCATCAGAGACTTTAACCTCTTTTTTTTCCCCCTAATAAAAACATGGAATCTGACAATCAGTCACTTCGGATATAGAATATTGATTCAAAGAAAAACATGCTAAAATTTCTGATCACAAGGGTCTATTGGAAAATATATTAAATTAGGTCATGTTAATTTTTGCAGCATATATCTGCCAAGGTGATGATTGCATCATGTTTTATCTTTAGTTCTAATTTGCCTCAGTCATTAGGTAACCTGGGATAAATCATTTCCCTTAAGGCTGAACTAAGATATATGGATGTTTTTTCTAAAGTCTTCTGTTGTAATCCTTAGCAGTTATTCTAATCATTTCAAAAATTTGGTTGTTTTTGTGGTTTCTTGAGAGTAGGTCACAGTATTATATATTGAATTTATTACAGCATTTCCTTTCTTCCAATATAATTAATAGATTTTAAACAATTTGCCACTGTTTTAAAGCAGGCAATGATCACTTAATTGTGTACCATATAAAGTGAAAACTGTATATGTAGTTTAAAGAACAATGATAAAATTAATCTTTATAGCCCAGGTAAAAGGTATTTTTGAAGCATTTGTTCAATATCCTTTTAGAGAGGTTGAGTGCTGCATGGAAAAAGATGGGCCATGAGTTGCAGTACCCCTCTTGCAAATTCCACTCAGTAAAACAATGCTCTATGTGACCCACCCGTCTGGGAGAGCCGTTAGTTTTTGAGTTAAATCCTTGTGAAGAGCCTACACCTCCTGTCACCCCAGGGACTTGGCAAACTATTCCTTTTAACCACACTCAGCACTCTCGCTTAGAGGAGATATGATTCCATCTCATTCAGTTTCCAGTGATGTTTGACAGCTCTCATAGATCTAGCCTAGGCCTGCTCCTCTATCCACCTCCCTTCTAAGTGGGATATCCACATATAAAAACTCTCTCCCATTAGACCACAGGCTCTTTTAGGAAAGGCATCATGTCTCTCCTAACAAACTAAGGTTTCCAAGAGTGAGGATTTAATTTTTCTCCCAAGGAAGAAATTATATTTTGCGGCAGCATCAGGCCCTGTAACAAAGGTGTTACCCAAATGACTTTTGGTTGGTGAAATCAGTCATAGAATAAGATCTTGGATCCTACTGGTTTAGGTCTCATTCTTTAGTATGAAGTTTCCTATTAACCAGGGTTGTTATCATCCCATTCCTACACTGTATGGGAAGGCAGAATTGTGAAAGAATTACTCACACATTCTTCTTTGTCCCTACTTTGCACTTTTCTATTTTAGCACTTATCATCAGGTTGTAGTTATTTAATAGCTTTCATCCTCCATTACAACTGAATACTCTAGGATCCTCAAGGATAGTGATCTAGTTTTATTCTGTGTAAGTGGCCCACCCCTAGAACAATGTCTCCTACTCATTGGGTGGTCAGTGAAAAGAGAGCAGATATTTGGATGGTCTGCTTCTATCTGAATCTTTGAAAGAAGAGTCAGTAGTAAGCAACAGATTGTGTAATGCCCTAACTAGTTGGATGACCTAATCTTGTTTCTTTAGATCTGTAAATGATGTGGTTGGATTAGCTTAGATGCTATTAATCAAGGGTCTGTGGGCTCTTGAGGATTTTTGGCCCTTCCACTCCATCCAAAGTTAAAAACCAAAGGACCAGATAGATGACTTTGTAGAGATCCACCCGTACTGCCACTCCAACAACAAACCTGTGGGGACGAAAATTACATTATGCCTATGGTGTCTATACACTCCCATATACACTCTCTGGGTTGTGGTTGGTGCCTGCCCAGAGCCCCTTATACTTTGCCCTCAAAAGAGAACATGGGGACAGACTCTGATTAACCGTTTCAATGCTGATTCAGTGCCCACCCTCTAGCCACTCCTGACCAGTTGGCAGTGGGGTGAGTGCTTCATACATGGAGGAAACTGGCTAGAAAGGTGCACAAATATTAAGGGATGGTTCTGGAGAAGGCAACGGCACCCCACTCCAGTACTCTTGCCTGGAAAGTCGCATGGACGGAGGAGCCTGGTAGGCTGCAGTCCATGGGGTCGCGAAGAGTCGGACACGACTGAGCGAGTTCCCTTTCCCTGGCCCTGGGGTGCTTGGGAATCTAACCACGAACAAGAGTGTTTAACGGAAAGATTCGACGGGTAATGTGACTGACCACAGCGGTGTAGAGGGATGCAGACAACTGAGCAGCCCAGGAAACTGACACAGAAATGGACTTGGTGTATCTGGTGAACGTGGCTTGCTCCCGAAGCTATCTTGCACCAGACCAGGGTCACGCATCCTCCCGCCACCACCCCGCAGCGGCCTCTACGGATTCCCAGGAGGCTGAGCGGCAAAGAAGTCCGGACGTCCGGGTGTTTCCCACAGCTGGTGGCTCTGAAATAGCCTTCTGGAATAAAACTCGGGGCTGGAAGGTGGCGAAATGGAAATTGGTGTTAAGTCGTCGGGGAGAGGTCGTAGCGCCAAAAGGAGCGCCGTCTGGAAGACGAGAGTCCCGGCCAGGATCCAGAGAAAAGCCCCTCGAGCGATGCCCCTCGAGGCGGCCGCCTTCGGCAACCTCCGGGGGAGTTTCGGCTCTTTCCGGCAGTTCCAGCTCGGGCCCTCTACTCCCAGCGCGCGCTGTGCCCCCCTCCCCACGCCGCCCGGCTCTTTCTGGGACTCGCCATTCTGCACGCGGCTGCAGGCTCGTGTCCCACACCCGTCCCGACTCCCATTTAGTTTGTTCCCCAACCCACTCTTCCAGTCCCCTCCCTGCATCGTTCTTCCCGATTGTCGGCGACGCCCGAGCTTCCTCAACTCGGGCGCGCGATCCACAGGGCGGTGTGAGGCGCGAGGGACCCGGTAGCGGGAGGAGCTGTAACCCGATGGACAGGAGACCACCTCTCGCCCCGCGCCTTTCCGCGCGCGGGTCTTCGGCTCGCTGGGCCGCCTCGCGCCCGGGCCTTACTCACGGGCCGGTTGGCTGCAACGGCCTCGAGCTCGGCGCGCCGGGTTCGCGCTGGCGCGAGCACGCGCCCTGTGCGCTGGCTAGCCGGCGCGCACGCGCCCGAGCGGACTGCGGGGCGGGGCGGAGAGCTCGAGCCTCGGCGAGGTCGGTGTGGATCGGCTGGCACTCAGGCCCCCAGCTGCGGCTGCGATTCCCAGCCCGCCGCCCGGCCGAGGAGGGAAGCGGAGAAAGGGGCGGTGGGGGCGGGGCGGCGTCCGGCTCCGGGAGAGCTGGGGGAGGAGCGCGACGGCTGCAGCTCTAGAAGAGGAGGAGGCGGCGGCCGAGGAGCTCCTTTCCTCTTCTCAGACCCCAGAGCGTCCGGGACGCAGAGCCGGAACTGGGGAACGCGGCGACTGCGGGGGTCCGGGATAGGTGAGGCTCAGGGTGCTGGCGGAGGGGCGGAGGAGGGATGAAGCGGGGCGCTGAGGTGCGGAAAGCGGGCTTGAGGGAAGGCACACGGGGAGGGAGCAGTTGTTGGGGGTTGGGGTACCGAGAGTAGGGGATGTGAACCCTTTGAGACTTAAGAGTGCCCAGATGGTGAAAGGTTTCTGGGGTCAGTGGGGCCGGCCGAAGCACACGGTTCCGAGTTGAGGGGTTTCCGGAGGCATAGGCCGGGGAAACAATGGAGTGAGGGGGGAGTCTGATGTGAGCGTGTGTGGGGTACTGGGTTTTAAGAAACAACGAGAGGTCGAAAGGAATGAAAGAATCGATCATTTGGTATGAGAAGTACAATGAACTGGACATTCATCGCAAATGCGTAAGGTCATCTACGTGGGTGTCCGAGGTCCTTAGGATTTGGGGGGCAAAGTGGGATTTGAAAATAAGAGAGAGGAGGGCATTCTTGGAATTGGGGGGTGTGGGAGCGGGAAACGGGACGGAAAATATAGCCAAGGGGGGCAGACACATAAAATAGATGTGGTTTGGGTTTGAATTAAACCAGAAGAATAAGTCCAGTTAGAGAGTATAGGTTAGGTGGACTGGAGTGGCATTTTTCTCCTAATTCATCCAGGATGACTGGGTTCTTTTAGAAGGTGGATTTTTCTCTGGCATGTCCCCCTGCTAAGGAGTACAGGCTGCTTTTTTAATAATTTGGTTATCATTTATAGTTCATTTCATTGATAAAGCATGCTTGTAATGTTTAGGTATGTAATTTACCTGCGGTTCATGAAGCAGGAGAGGACAGGTCACTAGAAACAGGCATCTTGCTTTGAGTTTGGTCTTGATAATGCAGAGTTTAGGGTGTTTGGAGGAGAACCAAGAGTTTGTTCATCGAAAGGTGATGAACAGCCTTGATAAAATCTGAGTTATCTGTACTTTGTTAGAATTACAGTTTCTCACTGAGAAATGATCATGTACCATCTGCTACTGGTTTTATGATTATGAGAGAGAGTTTGGTTTTGTCACCAGAAATTCCTGATGCTGATTTCAAATTATCAGGCTATTTTGTACCTTCCAGTTTGAATTCAGGTGATTTGAAAATATTATGGGGAAGTATTTCGGCGGTTATGTATGATCTTTGCATTTCCTTGATACTTGGATTTCCAGACCAAATTTTGGATGATACTAGATACAAGATTGCTGATTTTGAAATTGTAATTACCATTATGTGTTCATAAATAGTCCATATTAAGCCTTTTATTTTGAGGCATTAAGTTTTGCTGACTCATCTAAGATTTCTGGGAATTTTTCCGTTTATATTTCTCAGCTTGGCCTCAGATAGTAGCGTTAGGCTATTTTATAAAGGTCCGAAAAGAGTGCTCTAAATTGTCACTTTTCTTCTGTTATAAAAACTGAACAAAGCAAGAAGTGAGTGCAGTTTCCTTATTAGTGATAATGAAGTGCTAAGATTGCTTTCCACATATCATCTCATTTAATTTAATCCTCATAATCATTTCCTGTTTTACAAATTCAGAGATTAAATTACTTAATAAGATCACAAAACTAGTAGTAAATAAAACTGAATTCATACCTATTCTGTTCGGACACTCCTTTAAGTGTTCCATGTTGTTCTACCTGCTTTTTCCTCCTGATCTTGGTTGTAGTATGAACAGCATGAACTGGTTGAAACCTGGGTCTGATACAGTGATCTAGACAAAGATTGGGTTGATGGGCTACATCTGCAGAGTTTATTGAAAGTTTATTGCCCCTGTGATTTAACAGATCTTCTGGGGTCCACATAATAGGCAAAAATGTCCTCTTGCTAAGGATTTGTCCTGTGAGCACACTTAATTTTCTGTTTAGTCTAGTGTACTGCTGAAGTACTGTGCATACGTGGCACTCTTCCTTGTGGAAGTCAAGACAGCCAGTTGTGGAGCCAAAACCAATTAACCCTGGAAAACAAGTGAAAACTGCTGAATGCTCAAGTGCCCTCCAAGCACCTGTTGAGTCCACAGTTGGTACTGGCATTATCTCTAAATATAGACAGGATCCTCTTAGAAACCAGGAGTAAAACTACTAGAACCGAGAGACACAGCTGGGGCCTGAGGGAGGAGCCAGAGGTTAATGGCCGAAACATCAGCATAGCCTGTGGAGGCTGATCCAGGAGCAGGAAAGGCTACAGATACTAGTGAACTGCAGGAGGTGAGGGAATTTTTATTTGTTGAGCAGTTAGGTATTCTAGGGACTGACTGAACTCAGTGTGTTTTATATGTTACTTTATTAGGTCTTCAAATAATCCTATAAGGAAAGCATTATCCTCATCTTTCAGATGAGGCTTGGAAAACTTTGTAATGTAACAGATGTAATGATGAAAGAAATTTATATTTTTATTATTATATTGCTACTCGCAGTTTCCATTGTAGAGACACCATATTAAGACTGGAAAATTAAAGTCACTCTTTAGGATCCACTATGCTGCTTTGTTAGAAGTAAAACTGATTGTCTTGCTGCTTACGTTGGAGACTGGAAGGTAAAGCTTATATTTTTCTGATTTAAATATTGGAAAGGGGAGCCCATTCATTATTTAGCAAATGTCCTCCTATAGAATATAGTTCACCTTCTAATATATCTTCCTATCATATGCCAGTGATATGATACTGATATATAAATATGTAGTATATGAAAATGCCATGCCCATCCTTCCTGTTCTGAGGTCTTGACTTTCAGGCAGGTCATCTAGGCTCGGAGGATGACAGTGAAGCATGCCTGTTGCAGACTCTTAGCACTTTTCTTGATGTTTTTGCCTCAAAGATTTGATCATCATTCTTGCTTGGTTACTTTAAAAAAAATTGTGGTAAGATATACATAACATCATTTAAACCACTTTTTCAAGTGTACAGTTCAGTGGCATTAAATCCATTCATACTGCTGTGAAACCATCACCACCATTCAACTCCAGAACATTCTTATCATCCCAAACCAAAATTCCTGTTAAAGAATGACTCCTCATTCTTCTTTTTCCCCAGCTCCTGGCAATCACTATTGCACTTTTCTGTCTCTAGGAATATGATTATTCTAGGTACCTCACATAAGTGGAATTATATAGTATTTGTCCATTTGTGTCTGGCTTATTTCACTTAGCACATGGTCTTCAAGGTTCATCAGTGCTTTAACCTTGTCAGAAATTCATTCCTTTTCAGAGCTGAGTAATAGTCCATTGTATGCATATACCACATTCCCTTTATCCATTCGTCTATAAATGGACACAGGTTGTTTCCACCTTTTGGCTATTGTGAGTAATGCTGCTGTGAACATTAGTGTGCAAATACCTGTTCAGTATCTGTTCATATGATAATCCTATATTTAAGTTTTTGTGGCCGTTTGGTTACTTTTTTATATATACTTTTACTTATTTTTTGGTGGTGCAGGGTCTTCGTTGCTGCATGGGCTTTTCTCTGGTTGCAAGGATCAGGGGCTACTCTCTAGCTGCAGTGCTGGGGCTTCTCATGGCAGTGGCTTTTGTGTGTAACACAGGCTCTAGGCATGTGAACTTCAGTAGGAGTAGCACCTGGGCTCAGTGGTTGTGGCTCCTGAGCTCAAGATCACAGGCTCAGTAGTTGTGGCCGATGGGCTTCGTTGCTCCAAGGCATGTGGGATCGTCCCTGACTAGGGATAGAACCGTACTTCCTGCATTGGCAGGTGGATTTTTTACCTTCCCTGAGCAACCAGGGAAGCCCAAGTTTGGTTACTTCTAAATGATGATTTTATTGTGTGTTCACCTGAAGGTAGTACTTGACCTTATGTTTGAGGGCTGCTGTTTCCTCTACTGACTTTTTCTGTCCAGTTTTCAGGACACTTGCACAGGAAATGATTTGTCTAGTTTTTATGGCTCTCTCTTAGCTTCTGTCTAATTATATTTATGTATCAAGACATCTAGCAAGCATCTTAAAATAGAGTTCAAGTTAGCAATAAAAGTACTTTTGAAAATCTTGTAGGAGCTTTAGTTGATGAAGAAAATAGGAGTTTCTGTTTTAAAGTATGAAATGTGTCCAGTATGGAAGGGACCATTTGTTATACACAAGGTTTTTTCAGTCATACCTATAACTGTGGATCGTCATCTTAAGAATGTTATTTGTATATATATTTGAAAAATCTGGTACTTCCCTGGTGGTCCAGTGGCTAAGACTCCACACTCCCAATGCTGGGGACCCAGGTTTGACCCCTGGTCAGGGAACTAGATCCTACATGCTGCAGCTAAGAGCTCACATGCCATAACTAAAGATCCCCTGTGCTGCAACTAAGACCTGGTGCAGCCAAAATATAAATAAATATTCAAAAAGAAAAATGTGTCACTAGTGTAGATCATCTTTAGTTCACTTTGCTGCCTTTGGTTGAAAAATTTAGGGTACTCTTTTCATTTCAGAATATTTTATATATATGTTGTTGTTGTTCAGTCAGTCGTGTCCAACTCTTTGTGACCCCATGGACTGCAGCACGCTAGGTTTCCCTGTCCTTCACCATCTCCCAGAGTTTGCTCAAACTCGTGTCCATTGAGTCAGTGATGCCATCTCATCCTCTGTCACCCCCTTCTCCTGCCCTCAGTCTTTCCCAGCATCAGAATCTTTTCCAATAAGTTGGCTCTTCGCATCAGGTGGCCAGAGTATTGGAGCTTCAGCATCAGTCCTTCCAGTGAACATTCAGAATTGACTTCCTTTAGGATTGACTGGTTTGATCTTGCTGTCCAAGGGACATGTATGAGCTGCTAGTTATTGCTTACCTTCTATATCCTTTATTAATTGAAAAGAGTTTGAGTGCCTATTATATGCTTTAAATATTTCAGGAAGGTAACTGTAATACAGGAAGTACTGTTTGAGTTGATTTTTTCTCCCTCCCTTTATATATTTGAGAGAGACAGAGTTGTCACATAGTACCAAATATAGTAGATTGAAATAGGTGCAGGCTGACAGTGAACTGTCTCTTAGGATGGGTCTAACCTCCAATTTCATTTTTTCTAATTGTCACAAGGAGGTTAATTATGCCTGCATCTTGCTTCTTGAAATTATTGGGTTACAAAGGGACTTCAGGCTCACATACCATTTTCTGGGAGCCTCTTTTGGAATCTTAGTGAGTTTATACTTACCTTGGATGTGGTGTATTGGTTCTGAAATATCTCCAAAAGATTTAAAGTTTTGGACATTAACTTTAAATATCCAAACACTTTAGGTTGCTGGATATAAGGATTGGCCAGAGGCCAGCATTTACTCTTCATGTTCAGATTTACCATGGTGGCCGATTGTGTTGGGTTCCTGAAATATACATGCATCTTCTGCACTGACTCTGCAGCAGCCCCAGGCCTTAAAATATTCTGTAAGATCTGAGAACATAGCCACCAGCTTAAGGCCTCTGCAGTCAGTGTCCTATGACTAATTTGTGGTTAGGAGTTACACAGCGATTCTTACTAGTGCAAACCTTAAATGACAAGCTTAGATTGTTGGTTAGGATTTTTTTATATTACTTAATTAGCAAAATGACATGATTACTGGTTGTGGAGTATGTGTTTGTGTCTGTGTGTTCTTTAGAGTTGGTTAAAGGGTGTTGGGATTGAGGAGAAGGAGGTTTGTGATGAAGCCATTTTATGATTATAGATGGGTCTCATTAGATAAGTGAAGATATCTTTTGTACTTGAAGATGCTGCCAATGATGTTACTTCTTATTGACCTGTATAGAACTGGAATGGCCTATTTGTAAAACCAACAGTCTTTGCTCTCTGGAGTATATACGATCTGTCCAGTAGCAAATGATTTGCTTTTGTTTTAAGGTTACCATCAGTAGTAGAGCAGTGCATGTGGGCCTAGTCACTAAGTTGTGTCCAACTGTTTGCAACTCCATGTACTGCAGCCCACCAGCCCTCTTTCCATGCGATTTTCCAGGCAAGAACACTGGAGTGCGTTGCCATTTCCTCCTCCAGGGGATCTTCCTGACCCAGGAATCAAACCCTTGTCTCCTGCATCGGCAGGCGAATTCTTTACCACTGAGCCACCTGGAAAGCCCAGTAGAGCAGTACTTTAAATTATCTACTTAGTCTCTTGATTACAACATGCAGTGTGATCAGCCCACTGCTGGCTCTTCTTGGTATTTTCTACTGTTACATTGATTAAAAATGTGCACTAGTGTGTGGTGGACGTGACTCTCAGCTGACTTTGGTTAATAACCTATTATATCTTTATATAAGGTAAATTGCCATTATAGCCTACCTGCATGTCCTGCACAAGCCTTCAGGATAAGGATCTCATCATTAGAGGCTCCCTCACATTTGATGGGAACAGTGAAGCTTATTTATAACTATGATGGAATGACAGGAAATTAAGGTGTTACAGGACCTGAATGATCCTATAAGGTGGTATGGTACTGTGATACAGAACCACCAGAGACTGAGTCAGCCATTTAACTCAGATGCACACTTGATGTTTTGTTACGTCTTGCCAGTCAGTACACACTCAGTTTCTTGAGAAGACTATCTAATTCTTTGTTCAGTTGACAGTACTTTAAACAAAGCTTTGTTGGGTAATCATTTTCACCTCTTTCACTGTTCAAAGCTTGTATTTTAAAGAGGTCTTTTTTTGTTCTTAATTTTTTGGCCATGCCACATGGCTTTCAGGATCATAGTTCCTTGACCAGGGGTCTAACTCCAGCCCCAGCAGTGAAAGCGCTAAGTCCTGTCTACTGAACCGCCAAGGAATTCCTTGAAGATCTTTTAAAAGTTGTCTGACATTTGTCATTTGTCTGCTGGCCCATAATGTTACGATGATGCAATAAGTTAGACTACGCAGTATTGTTAGGTGATGCTGTTCTCCAGGTGCGGTGAGTGGGGCTTACTCCCTCGTTGTGATGCATGTGCTTCTTGTTGCAGTGGCGTCTCCTGTTGTGGAGCTCAGGCTCTAAGGCATGTGAACGTCAGTGGTTGTGGTGCACAGGCTTAGTTGCCCCGTGGCGTGTGGAAGCTTCCCAGATCAGAGATCCAACCCATGTCCCTTGCATTGGCAGGCAGATTCTTAACCACTGGACCACCAGGAAAGTCCCTGGCATAAAATTTTAATTGTTGGGGAGAAGGGCTGTGAAGGTCCTACTTTCTGTCAACATTAAGGAAAAAGAACAAAAATCTGGCTCTGAATCTCTGCTGTTCTGTCTAGTACTCCCTCTGTGGATTTGGTCAAGTAATTTCTCTGAGCCTGTCTGTGTTTCTGAATCTGCACAGGATTGTCAAGACTATTGGATTTTTTTTTTTTTTCCTGAAACGAAGTCCACAATGCATAAAATTAACTCTTTTAAAGTATACAGTTCAGTGGTATTTAATAAATTCACTGTGTTGTACAAGCATCACTCTGTATAGTTCCAGAACTGTTACATCGACCCCAGAGGAGGCCGTATACCCATTATGCAGTCTCTCCTCACTCTTCCCTCCAACCCCCCGCCCCGTCTCTGTTAACCACCAATCTCTGCTAATTTACTTGTTCTGGATATTTCAAGTAAAAGGAATCATGTAATGTGTGATTTTTTGTGTCTGGCTTCTTTGGTGTAACATAGTGTTTTCGAGGTTCATCCATGTTGTACCGTGTGTCAGTACTTCATTCATTTTTGTAGCTGAATACTATCCCACTATATGGATATATCATGTTTTGTTTATCCATTTTTTCTGTTCATGGGCAGTTGTTTCATTTCTGCCTTTTGGCTGTTATGAGTAGTGCTGCTTTGAATATTCATGTGCCATTTTTTGTTTGAATACCTGTTTTCAATTCTTTTGGGTTTATTCCTGAGGGGGGAATTGCTGAATCACGTAGATTTCTTTTTGGGGAACTGCCATACTGTTTTCCGCAGCGGCTATACTATTTTACATTCTCACCAATAGTGCACGAGGGTTCCAGTTTCTCCACATCTTTGCTGATACTTGTTATTTTCCTTTTTTCTTTGATTATAGCCATCTTTGTAGGTATGAAATGGTATTGTGAATTTTATTTGCATTTCCTTACTAATGACTGATGATGTTCAGTATCTTTCCATGTGCTTATTGGTCTTTTGTGATCTTCTTTGGAGAAATGTCTATTTAAGTCCTTTGCCTGGTTTTAAATTAGATTGTCTTTTTGTTGAGTTATGACTGTTGATTTTTAATAGTTACGTAACAGTTAGATCAGTGAATGCACATAGTAGGCACTTAATATTATAATTATTTTTGGTACATGTGACCTGAGTTGGAGGGAAATGTTGCATAGCTTTTCCAAATAGGAGTGGGCAGGCAAAAAAAAACTATCATTTGCTGTCAATAAAAGTTAGACTGTGGTACTGTTGATAGTTTACTTTGGATTGATGCCCCCAAATCAAGAAATTAGGAAGATATATGCATAAAATCAGTTTATCTTTGGCAGAAATCGGTGTTTCTTTAATGTTTAGTTTATTCGTAAGAACTTCATAGACAACAAAAGAGTCCTAAAAGCAGTACTTGGGTGCAATCTTAGAAATGACAAAATGATCTTGGTTCATTTCCAAGGCAAACCATTCAGCATCACAGTAATCCAAATCTGTGCCCCAGCCACTGATGCTGAAGAAGCTGAAGTTAAATGGTTCTATGATGACCTACAAGACCTTCTGGAACTAACACCAAAGAAATATATTGTTTTCATCATTAGGGATTGGAATGCAAAAGTAGGAAGTCAGGAGATACTTGGAGTAACAGGCAAGTTTGGCCTTGGAATACAAAATGAAGCAGGGCAAAGGCTTACAGTTTTGTCATGAGAATACATTGGTCATAGCAAACACACTCTTCCAACAACACTAGAGATGACTGTATGCATGGACATCACCAGATGATCAATACTGAAATCAGATTGATATATCCTTTGCAGTCAAAGATGGAGAAGCTCTATGTAGTCAGCAAAAACAAGACCTGAAGCTGATTGTGGCTCAGATCATCAACTCCTTTTGCAAAATTCAGCCTTAAGTTGAAGAAAGTAGAGAAAACCACTAGACATTCAGGTATTGTTGTTGTTTTTCAGTCGCTCAGTTGTGTCCAACTCTGCTACTCCTGGACTGGAGACCATTCAGGTATGAACTAAATCAAATCCCTTATGGTTGTACAGTGGAGGTGACGAATCGATTCAAGGGATTAGATCTGGTAGCCAGAGTGCCTGCAGAACTATGGATGGGAGTTTGTAACACTGTACAGGAGGTGTTGACCAAAACTATCGTCAACGAGAAAGAAACACAAGAAAGCAAAGTGGTTGTCTGAGAGGGGCTTACAAATAGCTGAGAAAAGAGAAGCTAAAGGCAAAGGAGAAAGGGAAAGATATACCCACCTGAGTACAGAGTTCCAGAGAATAGCAAAGAGAGAGAAGAAAGCCTTCTTAAGGGAACCATGCATATAAATAGAGGAAAACAATAGAATGGGAAAGACTAGAGATCTCTTCAAGAAAATTGAAGATACCAAGGGAACATTTCATGCAAAGATGAGCAAAATAAACAGCAAGGACCTAGCAGAAGCAGGAAAGGTTAAGAAGACATGGCAAGAATGCACAGAAGAACTATACAAAAAAGATCTTAATGGTCTGGATAACCATGACGATGTGGTCACTCACCTAGAGCCAGACATCCTGGATTGCGAGGTCAAGTGAGTCTTAGGAAGCATCACTGTGAGCAAAGCTAGTGTAGGTGATGGAATTCCAGTTGAGCTATTTCAAATCCTAAAAAATGACGCTGTTAAAGTGCTGTACTCAATATACCAGCAAATATGAAAACTCAGCAGTGGCCACAGGACTGGGAAAGGTCAGTTTTCATTCCAGTCCCAAAGAAAGGCAATGCCAGAGAATGTTCAAACTACCATACAGTTGTTCTCATTGCACATGCTAGCAAGGTAATACTCAAAATTCTTCAAGCTAGGCTTCAATAATACGTGAACCAAGAACTTCCAGATGTTCAAGCTGGGTTTAGAAAAGGCAGAGGAACCAGAGATCCAAAAAAAAAAAAAAATCTGCTTCTGGTTTCGCTAAACTTTTGACTGTGTAGATCATAACAAACTGTGAAAAGTTCTTAAAAGAGATGGGAATACCAGAGCACCTTACTTGTGTCCTCAGAAACCTGTATGTAGAATAAGAAGCAACAGTGAGAACCAAACATGGAACAATGGACTGGTTCAGAATTGAGAAAGGAGTATGTCAAGGCAGTATATTGTCGCCCTGCCTATTTAATTTATATGCAGAATGCATGCATGCATGCTAAGTCACTTCAGTTGTGTCCAACTCTTTGCAACCTATGGACTGTAGCTCACCAGGCTCCCTTGTCCATGGAATTCTGTAGGCAAGAATACTGGGGTGGGTTGCCATGCCCTCCTCCAGGGGATCTTCCCGACCCAGGGGTTGAACCCGTCTTTCTTCCATCGCTTGCATTGTCAGGTGGGTTCTTTACCACTAGTGCCACCTGGGAAGCCCATATGCAGAGTATATCATGCAAAATGCCACGCTAGAAGACTCACAAGCTGGAATCAAGATTACCAGGAGAAATGTCAATAATCTCAGATATGCAGATGACACCACTCTTATGGCAGAAAGCAAAGAGGAACTAAAGAGCCTCTTGGTGAAGAAGAAAGAGTGAAAAGCTGGCTTAAAACTCAACATTTAAAACACTAAGATCATGGCATCCAGTCCCATCATTTCATGGTAAATAGCTGGGGGAGAAATAGAAACAGTGACAGATTTTATTTTTGGGGGCTCCAAAATCACTGCGGACAGTGACTGCAGCCACGAAATTAAAAGATGCTTGCTCCTTGGAAGAAAAGCTATGACAAACCTAGCCAGCATATTAAAAAGCAGAAACATCACTTTGAGGACAAAGGTCTATGTAGTCAAAGCTTTGTTTTCTCCAGTAGTCATTTAGGGATGTGAGAGTTAAACCATAAAGAAGTATTGGACCAGCGCCGAAGAATTGATGCTTTTGAATTGTGGTGCTGCAGAAGACTCTTGTGAGTCCCTCGGACAGCAAGGAGATCAAACCAGTCAATCCTAAAAGAAATCAATCCTGAATATTCATTAGAAAGACTGATGCTGAAGCTCCAGTACTTTGGCCACCTGATGCGAAGAGTTGACTCATTGGAAAAGACCCTGATGCTGGAAAGGTTAAGGGCAAGGGGAAAAGAATGACAGAGGATGAGACAGTTGAATGGCATCACTGACTCAACGGACAGGAGTTTGAACAAACTCTGGGAGATAGTGATGGACCAGGAAGCCTGGTGTGCCACAGACCATGGGGTTGCAGAGTCGGATAAGACTTGGTTACTGAACAACAACAATTAATATAAAGCATTGGGCTTCCCAGGTAAATCAGTGGTAAAGAACCTGCCTGCCAATGCAGGAGATGCAAGAGACATGGGTTTGATCTCTGAGTGGGAAGATCCCTTGTAGTAGGAAAAGGCAACCCGCTCCAGTACTCTTGCCTGAAAAATTCCATGGACAGAGTAGTCTGGTGGGGTACAGTCCATGGGGCCGCAAAGAGTTGGATATGACTGCATGACTAAACACACACACACAACCATAAAGCATAAATGTCATCTAGTGACAGTGTGTTAGTTGTTCAGTCCTGTCCGATTCTTTGCGACCCCATGGACTGTATGTAGCCCACCAGCCTCTTCTGTCCCTCTGTCCATGGAATTCTCCAAGCAAGAATACTGAAGTGGGTAGCCATTCCTTTTTTCAGGGGATCTTAGCAACCCCAGGATCCAGCCCTTGGCTCTTGAGTCTCCTGCATTGGCAGGAGGATTCTTTATTACTGAGCTACCGAGGAAGTTATAGCTGAAATTTAGATGATCTTTCTTCATTCTACCCTTTGTGAGACATTTGTTATAAGTGCTGTAAACTCAATCAGGGTATCCTACCTTTTATACTGAACGGTATGCAGTTGGTGTATCATTGTTTTTATGCATATTGCAGCTTGGCTTTATGGGGTGGTCAAGAGAAGAAGATAGATAGACTAGGAGATCAGTGTAATTATTAATTTAGAATCTTACCCTATGGTTGGGATTATCCGTCTAGAACCGATGAATATATTTGCCAGGTTTGTGGATAGACGTATTCATTTCATTATATCATGATGTGGAGTAGGGGTAGTTGCTTTAGGCAGAACATACTGTGTATAAGTCAGAACTTGATTATTTTCTTGAAAAAGGCAAAAGGAGTGTACACTTTCAGGAAGTGGTGATTATTCAAATCCGCCCTATAGTCCCAAGCTTTATTCTTTAGGCCTCGTCTCTGAACCCTTCTGTCTTTTGTGATGCCTCTGTGTCTTGGCCCCTTACCTGGATTCTGCCTGGAATGCATTGTAGTAAGTCTGTTGGGAGGAACTCTTGCCCTTCTGAAGTCTCTCAGGCAAATCAAACACTTTTCTTTTGGGCTTTTAAATCTGACATACTTTCAGAACAGCACTTTTATCATGTGTGCTGTGCATAGTCAGTGGTGTCTGACTCTTTGTGACCCCATGGACTGGAGCCTGCTAGGCTCCTGTGTCCATAGGGATTCTCCAGGCAAGAATACTGGAGTGGGTTGCCATGCCCTCCTTGAGAGGATCTTCTTGACCCAGGGATCAAACCCAGGTTTCCCACATTGCAGGCAGATTCTTTACCATCTGGGCCATCAGGGAAGCCCTGTACTTACAAAATGCACATTGAATGTTTAAAAATCAGTGCATCCACATGGTAAAATCAGTGCATGCACAAGATTAAAGAGTTCAGAAGTGAATGGCAACAATAGCTTTTCCAGTTCTCTTCCCTGAAGAATGCTGCAGGTAGTACTTCCTGGAAGTTTGTCCTTCCAGGGTTATTCTTTGCTAATATAAGAATTTTTATAGTGTATGAAAGGCTCACTTTTTCCTTATTTTTTTACTGCAAAGTAATTTATAAATATTGAAAAAAATTCACACACTATAGAAATATGTAGAGTGAAAGATTTCCTTTACCTTGATCCTTAATCCTTGTCCTTCCCAATAATAACTCACCTCCCCATTTACATTCCTCTCTCCAGAGATAATCCTGTTATAACCCTATTGTGAACCCTTTCAGATTATTCCGCTTATGTTTACATAGGTATATAAAATATTTTTTGTATGGTTATTCTGTGATACTTTATATACTGTTCTATGGCTTCCTCTTAACATGTTTTGGAGATTTTTTTTCACATCAGTATGTACAGATCCATTTTATTCTTTTAACCTCTGCATGATATTCATTCCATAATATACACATACTGTTTTTTTTTAAACCATTTCCCACTTGATGGAAATATATGTATACCTATAGCTATATCTGGAGGTATATAGATACCTGTATACATCTCTCTGTTGTAGTTTCTAACAGTGCTTCAGTGAATACTTTAAAAAAAAATTTATTTGTTTGACTGCATCAGGTCCTAGTTGCAGCACACAGGGATCTTTCGTTTGGGTGCTGGGGCTTCTCTCTAGTTGTGGCGCAGACTGCAGAGCGAGTGGACTCAGTAGCTGTGGCCTGCAGGCTTAGTTGCCCCACGGCATGTGGGATCTTAGGTCCCTGACCAGGGATTGAACACATGTCCTTTGCATTGGAAGGCAGATTCTTAATACTGGACCACCAGAGAAGTCACAGCGAGTACTTTTTTAAATAGGCTTCTTATGGGACATATATGAGTGTCTTTCTAGGTTGCTAGAAGTGAACTGCTGAGTAAAAGGGTATATTATTCTAAAAATTTTGGTGGTGTTGTTGTTCAGTCGCCCAGGCACATCCGACTCTTTGTGACCCCTTGGACTGCAGCACTCCAGGCTTCCCTGTCTTTCGCCATCTCCCAGAGCTTGCTCAAACTCTTGTCCATTGAGTCAGTGATGCCATCCAGCCATCTTGTCCTCTGTCGTCCCCTTCTGCTCTTTCCTTCAGTCTTTCCCAGCATCAGGGTCTTTTCCAATGAGTTGGCTCTTTGTGTCAGGTGGCGAAAATATTGGAGCTTTAGCTTCAGCATCAGCCTTTCTAATGAATACTCAGGATTGATTTTCTTTCAGATTGACTGGTTTAATCTCCTTGCAGTCCAATGGATTCTCGGGAGTCTTCTTCAACACCACAGTTCAAAAGCATCAATTCTTCAGTGCTCAGCTTTCTTTATAGTCCATCTCTCACATCCATACATGACTACTGGAAAAACCTAGCTTTGACTAGATGGACCTTTGTTGGCAAAGTAATGTCTCTGCTTTTTAATACGCTGTCTAGGTTGGTCATAGCTTTTCTTCCAAGGAGCAATGTCTTTTAATTTTTTGGCCACAGTCAACATCTGCAGTGATTTTGGAGCCCAAGAAAATAAAGTCTGTCACTGTTTCCGTTGTTTCCCAGCTATTTGCCATGAAGTGATGGGAGCAGATGCCATGATCTTAGTTTTTTGAATGGTGAGTTTTAAGCCAGCTTTTTCACCTCTTTCATCTTCATTTCTCATCTTCCCGGCATTTCTCATGATGTACTCTTATGCAGAGAAATGCTGGGCTGGATGAAGCACAAGCTGAAATCAAGGTTGCCAGGAGAAATATCAGTAACCTCGGATATGCAGATGACACCACCCTTATGGCAGAAAGCGAAGAGGAACTAAAGAGCCTCTTGATGAAAGTGAAAGAGGAGACTGAAAAAGCTGTCTTAAAACTCACCATTTAGAAAACTAAGATCATGGCATCCGGTCCCATCACTTCATGGCAAATAGCTGGGGAAACAACAGCAACAGTGACAGACTTTATTTTCTTGGGCTCCAAAATCACTGCAGATGTTGACTGTGGCCACAAAATTAAAAGACACTTGCGCTCCTTGGAAGAAAGGCTATGACCAACCTAGACAGTGGATTAAAAAGAAGAGACATCACTTTGCCAACAAAGGTCCATCTAGTCAAAGCTATGGTTTTTCCAGTAGTCCTCTATAGATGTGGGAATTGGACTATAAAGAAAGCTGAGTGCCGAAGAATTGATTCTTTTGAACTGTGGTGTTGGAGAAGACTCTTGAGAGTCCCTTGCACTGCAAGGAGATCCAACCTGTCAATTCTAAAGAAAATCGATCCTGAATATTTATTGGGAGGACTGATGCTGAAGCTGAAACTCCAATACTTTGGCCACCTGATGCAAAGAACTGACTCATTGGAAAATACCCTGATGCTGGGAAGGATTGAAGGGAGGAGAAGAAGGGGACGACAGAGGATGATATGGTTGGATGGCTTCACTGACTCAATGGACATGAGTTTAAGCAAGCTCTGGGAGTTGGTTATGGACAGGGAATCCTGGCATGCTGCTGTCCATGGGATCATAAAGAGTCAGACACGACTGAACTACTGAACTGAACTGAACTCTGCATATAAGTTAAATAAGCAGGGTGACAGTATACAGCCTTGACATACTCCTTTCCCAATTTGGAACCAGTCTGTTGTTCCATGTCCAGTTCTAACGGTTGCTTCTTGACCTGAATACATGTTTCTCAGGAGGCAGGTAAAGTGGTCTGGTGTTCCCATCTGTTTAAGAATTTTCCACAGTTTGTTATGATCCACACAGTCAAATGCTTTAGTGTAGTCAATGAATCAGAAGTAGATGTTTTTCTGGAATTCCCTTGCTTTTTCTATGACCCAGTGGATGTTGGCAATTTGATCTCTGGTTCCTCTGCCTTTTCTAAAGAAGCCAGTTTGAACATCTGGAAGTTCTCGTTTCACATACTGTTGAAGCCTAGCTTGGGAAGTTTTGAGCATTACTTTGATATCATGTGAAATGAGTGCAGTTGTGCAATAGTTTGAACATTCTTTGGCATTGCCTTTCTTTGGGATTGGAGTGAAAACTGACCTTTTCCAGTCCTGTGGCCACTGCTGAGTTTTCCGAATTTGCTGGCATATTGAGTGCAGCACTTTAACAGCATCATCTTTTAGGATTTGAAATAACTCAGCTGGAGTTCCATCACTTATACTAGCTTTGTTCATAGTGATGTTTCCTAAAGTCCACTTGACTTCGTATTCCAGGATGTCTGACTCTAGGTGAGTGATCACCCCATCATGGTTATCTGGGTCATTAAGATCTTTTTTGTGTAGTTCTGTATATTCTTGCCACCTCTTCTTAGTATCTTCTGCTTCTGTTAGGTCCACACCATTTCTGTCCTTTATTGTGCCCATCTTTGCATGAAATGTTCCCTTTATCTCTGATTTTCTTGATGATATCTCTAGTCTTTCCCATTCTATTGTTTTCCCCTAATTCTTTGCATTGTTCACTTAGGAAGGCTTTCTTTTCTCTCCTTGCTATTCTTGGAATTCTGCTTTCAGATGGGTATATTTTTCCTTTTCTCCTTTGCCTTTAGCTTCTCCTTTTCTCAGCTGTTTGTAAGGCCTCCTCAGCAGCCATTTTTCCTTCGCTTTTTCTTGGAGATGGTCTTGATCATCTCCTCCTGTACAATGTCACGAACCTCCATGCATAGTTCTTCAGGCACTCTATCAGATATATCCCTTGAATCTATTTGTCACTTACACTGTATAATCATAAGGGATTTGATTTAGGTCATACCTTAATGGCCTAAAGGTTTTCCCTACTTTCTTCAATTTAAGTCTGAATTTTGGAATAGGAGTTCATGATCTGAGCCACAGTTAGCTCTTGGTCTTGTTTTTGCTGACTGTATAGAGCTTCTCCATCTTTGGCTGCAAAGATTATAATTAATCTGATTTCAGTATTGACCATCTGGTGATTTCCACATGTAGAGTTATCTCTTGTGTTGTTGGAAGAGGGTGTTTGCTATGACCAGTGTGTTCTCCTGGCAAAACTCTGTCAGCCTTTGCCCTGCTTCATTTTTTATTCCAAGGCCAAATTTGCCTGTTCCAGGTATCTCTTGACTTCCTGTTTTTGCATTCCAGTCCTCTATGAGGAACAGGACATCTTTTTTGGGTGTTAGTTCTAGAAGGTCTTATAGGTCTTCATTGAAGCGTTCAACTTCAACTTCTCCAGTGTTATTGGTTGGGGCATAGACTTGGATTACTGTGATATTGAATGGCTTGCCTTGGAAATGAACAGAGATCATTTTGTCATTTCTGAGATTGCACCCAAGTACTGCACTTCGTACTGTTTTGTTGACTATGAGGGCTACTTCGTTTCTTCTAAGGAATTTTTGCCCACGTTGGTAGATATAATGGTCATTTGAATTAAATTCGCCCATTCTGGTCCATTTTAGTTCACTGATTCCTAAAATGTCGATGTTCACTGTTGCCATCTCCTATTTGACCACTTCTAATTTACCTTGATTTATGGACCTAACATTCCAGGTTCCTGGGCAATATTGCTCTTTACAGCATCGGACTTTACTTTCACCACCAGACACATCCACAACTGGGTGTCGTTTCTGCTTTGACTAACCCTCTGCATTACTTCTAGAGCTGTTTCTCTGCTCTTCTCCAGTTGCATGTTGGGCACCTGCCGACCTGGGGGGTTCATCTTTCAGTGTCATATCTTTTTGCCTTTTCATACTGTTCTTAGGTTTCTCAAGACAAGAATACTGAAGTGCTTTTCCATCCACTTCTCCAGTGGACCACGTTTTGTCAGAACTCTCCACCATGACCCATCCATGTTGGTGGCCCTAACGTGGCATGGCTCATAGTTTCATTGAGTTAGACAAGGTTGTGGTCCATGTGAAAAATTTCAGTGAATCTTGCCAGCTTGCTTTTTTTTAGAAAACTTTTTTATTTTGAAATAATTTTATATTTACAGAAGAATAAAGATAGTAGATAGAGTTCTCATATACCTTTTCTCTAGTTTCCCCTACTGTTAACATCTTTCGTAACCATAGAGTGTTTATGAAAACTGAGAAATTAACATTGGTATAATAGTATCAAACTGTGGACTTTATTTGGACTTAGTTTTTCTATTTGTATTCTAAAAAGTCCTTGTGTCCAGTGCAGGATCCCACATTGCAATTAGCCATCATTTCTTTAGTGTCCTCCCATCTGTGACTGTTTCTCTCCTTATCTTTTTCACTGTCTTGACACTTTTGAAGAGCACTGGTCAGTTGTAGTTTTGTTCGATGTTTTCTTGTGATGAGACAGAGGTTATAGATTTTGGGGGAAGAGTACCACAGGACTGATGTGCCCTTCTCATTGTGTTATATGTGGGGGTTGATGGTACTGACGTGTCAGTACTGGCAGTGTTCACCTTCATGACTTCACTGAGGTGGTGTCTGCTGGAGTTCGTCACTGTTTCTCGCTTTTCTATTTCCGTATTCTGTTAAAGGTGAGTCACCTAGTCCAGTCCACACTTATGGAGAGGGGTAGTTAACTTCTGCCTCCTGGAGGGAGAAGTCCCAGGATTTGGGCATGTGTTTACTCCACAGTAAATTAATTTTAACTACATTTATTTATTTATTTATGGCTGTCCTGGTTTTTTTTGCTGCATGGGCTTTTCTCTAGTTGCTGGGAATGGGGGCTACTCTCTAATTGCCATGTGCAGGCTTCTCTTTGCAGTGATTGCTCTTGTTGCTGAGCACGGGCTCTGGGGCATGTGGGCTTCACTAGTTTCAGGACATGGGCTCAGTAGTTGCAGCTCCTGGGCTCTAGAGCACAAGTTCAGTAGCTGTGGTCCCCGGGCTTAGTTGAACTCCATGACATGTGGAATCTTCTTGGATCAGGAACGGAGCCCATATCTCCTGCATTGGCAGGAGGATTCTTTACCACTGAGCCACCAGGGAAGTCCCACAGTAAATATTTTAGGGCAATATTTTGAGGCTATGCAAATACACTGTTTCTCTTAAAAGTTCATCTGTTAATTTTAGCATTCATCAGTAGATCTTGTCTGTAGCAGTTATTACTGTGGTATCTTAATGGTTATTTTCTACTTCTCTCATTACTTCTACATTTATTAATTAGAATTTTTCTGTAAAGAAACTTGTACTTGTCCCCCCTTATTTATTTAATACTTTATTATTTACACACTGTGGACTCATGGGTGTTTATTATTCTTTGGATTATAACATTATTTACTCTGTTGCTCACTAAACTTTAAAAAATAGTAGCAGTTTGCACTCCAACCAGTAGTTGTAGATAACGAACCTACACACTTACAATATTTGCTGTTATCTGATGAAATAAAAGTTTTTATTTCTCTTGATTAAACGTGATGTTGAGTGTGCTGTGTATGTTTATTGACTATATTTCTTTGTAAAATGACTTTTTAATATATTTTCTATTTTAAAATTTATTTGTTGTATAGAAGTTTTTTATATTCTAGATGTTAATCTTCTATTAACTTTTTTTCCTTTTAGGAAGGAATTTTTTTCTTTTTTCATTTTTAAATTATAGGAGAAATGTGAAATATGTGTGTGTTAGTCACTCAGTTGTGTCCGATTCTTTGTGACCCCATGGACTGTAGCCCACCAGGCTCGTCTGTCCATGGAATTCTCCAGGCAAGCATATTGGAATGGGTTGCCATTTCCCTACCTGGGGATCTTCCGGACCCAGGGACTGAACCCAGGTCTCTTGCCTTGCTGGCAGATTCTTTACCATATGAGCCACTAGGGAAGATGAAATATGCTTATTGCAAAACATGTATAAAGTGGAAAGTGAAAGTCTCTTGACCCTTTCTTCAGTCCCATTCTCCATACATAGTACTTTTGTTGCCCCTTAGGCTAACAGTTTAGTATTTTATCCTTCCAGAACTTTTTCTGTATAGTTGCTGAAACATATATGTATGTGTTTTGTGTGCAAGTACACATACCTGTCTGTACAAGTGTGTATGTATATGTAAAAGCATACATTTTTGATAAAAACAGGATCATAGAATATTCTTCAATTTTGCTGTTAATCGTAGATTTAACAAATCATAGAATCCTAATTTGTTGTAAATGTTTCAGTGTCTTTCTCTAACTAGAGTATAAGCTCCTTTGTATAGAGACTGGTTCTTCCCCCAATAAGATATTCTTTTTCTGTGTAAATGACACCACCGTTCAAACATTTGCTCATGCCAGAAACAGTTCATTTTTTTAACAAAATATTATTGAGTTCCTACTATTTTTCTGATCTGCAGTAGTGAACTAACCTCAAAAATCCTTGCCTGCATGCAGTTTATACTCTAGTAGAAGCAGGCAGATATCAAGGAAAGGAGTGAAATGTGTAGTATTTCAGTTAATGGTTAACTGGTATTGGGAAAAAAAACAAAAACAGGAAAGGAGGCAGGGACATTGTGTGAACATGTGACTGTGCTTGTGTGTTTGTGAGAGCGAGAGGGCACGAGAGCGAGAGCAGCTGGGAGACTGAGAGAACGGCGGGAAGGGACAGCCTTGTTGAGAAAGTCATCTTTGATTCCTTTCTCTTCCCCATACCTCACATCAGATCCATCTCCAGTTCTCATTGATTTCATCTTCAAAATATATACCTCAAGCACACCATCAAGTAGGTGGATTGCTTTGGCAGTAGGAGTTTGTGAAAGTTTTCTTCTGTTGCTTGAATATTCTCAGTGAGTAAGGAATCGAAGTGCTCAGCCTGGAGAGAGAGGGTGGGGAGGATGTGAATGGGGCTTTGCAGAGAATGGAGAAGGTGTGAACCAGACGGGGAGAGGGTGAGTGGCCGCAGCAGGGGAATAATACCGTAGGATTGCATGTGGCGTTAAGGGCCCATCGAGGTTCGTGGTCATGAATGTAGAGTGAGATTACTCAATATGGTTTTTTTCCTTCAGCAACTTTGACCTGCAGCATTGTGCATTTGCAGTGGATTTAATGAGAGACAGGTTTTTTCCCCAGATTGTAGAACAAAACATGAGAGGGTCAAGGCAATAGAGAATAGATGTAAGAGAGTGATTGTGATAATACACTGTGGAATTTAAACCAAGCTAGGAAGGAAGGGGGGGCATGAAGTTGCCAAGAGATGGTGAAAAGATGGTAGAATCAATTAATTGAAGGTTGTGGTGGGATCAAAAGATGCTGGAATCTGAGTAGGTGAGAGAAGGAGCTAGAAAGAAAGTAGGTGGTGGTTAGAGAGTAGGATATAAAAATTGAGATTGTGGAGGCATTGTAGGCTGTGTAGGTGAAGGACAAGATCATTGGAAGCACGAAATTAAGAGAAGTGAGATAGGAATTCAGAGAGATGAATGTTAGAAAGATTATCAGTGAAATTGAAATCACTGAGACTTAGGAACAGTGTTGTAGAGAGTCACAATGTAATAGTTTTCCAAAGGGAAAGAATCAGTAGGATATACATATATCTGTATTTATCTAGAATAAGGTTTATTATAAGAATTGGCTCATGCAGTTATGGGGACTAAGAGTCTGGGGGCTGTAAGCTAGATACTCAGGGAAGCCAGTAGTGTAAAACAAGGAACACTGATAAAGTTAAGTAGAGTCCAAAAGTAGAAGACTGATAGCTCAGCTCAAGCAGTCAGAGAGAGAGAGGGAGAGAGAGAATGAATTTTCCCTTCTCTGCCTTTTTCTTCTTATTGGGTACCTCAGTGGATTGGATGATCACCTGCTTTATTCAGTCTGCTGATTCAATGCTAATCTCATTTGAAAACACCCTCTCAGACATACCCAGATAAGATAATTTAGCCAAATACCTGGGCACCCTGTGATCCAGTTGAGTTGACACATAATGTTAGCAATCACAACCTGGTAATGGGTTATGTTTTCACATGATACTCAAAGTAGAGATTTTTTAGGAAAGAGGGAAGGAGATCAGTGAGAAAGCATCAGTGAGGAGCAAGGATGGCACGCCTCATCCCAAAGTCCAGTTCTGTGAGGGGTGTGGGGAAGATAACTTTCACTACTGAGGGCCGTAAGGGAAGTACAGCCTCAGAAGAGAATGAGGTTTCCATTAGAATAAGAAGTCGAAGGGTTCAGAGTAGAGGTTGGAAATGGAGGGCCCAGTGGAAGGGTATCAAAATTTGGAGAGGGTCGGGTGGCACATGGGAGAGAGCAGGGAATGTGTAGAACTAACTGTGAGGATTAGAACATGGAAGATGAGAGGTCTGGAAATCTGAGGCTTCTTTTGATGAACGACATAAACAGATAAAGAACATGAAAAGATTAGGCCTGGTAGATAGCAGACAGATAGATCCAGGAGGTGAGGGTGTGGCTGTTGGGAGAGAGGGTAGGGCAAGGAGTCCTGAATCCTGGGGAAGGGAATTCTTTTAAATTTTTAATTAGTTTTGTACAACAGGATATTTTGATATGCATATGTATATATGGTGTATTATGGTGAAGTGATTACTATAATCAAGCTTAATTAGCATATTTTCTCACATAGCTACCATTTTTTGGGTGATGCGAGTACCTGAAATCAGCAAATGTCCAGTGTCCAGTACAGTGTTACTGACTGTACTCACTGTGATGTATGTTAGATCTCTAGATTTATTCATCCTACGTAACTACAACTTTGTACCCTTTCACCATCATCTCCCCGTTTCCCCCACCTCCCTGCTCCTCATCACCACCATTCTACTCTCTCCTTCTAAGTATTTGACATTTTTAGATTCTGTATAGTGAGATCATGCAGTTTCTTTTTGTGTCTGCCTTATTTCACTTAGCATAATGTCCTGCAGGTTCATCTGTGTTGTTGCAAATGGCCGGATCTCAGGAAGGTCATTTTTCTTCCAAGTACTTGGACCCTCTTAAATATCTATCCATGGTGGGGAGGAGTGTCTCATTCATTCTAGGAGTAAAGGGTACTGTTTTAATGAATCCTGTGAGCTCTCTCTTGATAACTGCTTATTAATGACTTTTGCTTTACATCTTATTGTCTAATATTAATATTATTAGTGAATAATACTGATATTTCTTTTGATTACTATTTTTATAGTGTATCTTTTAATTTTCTTATGAAAATTTTTCTACCTTTCTGGCTCACTTTGCTTTAAATGTATCTTGGTAATCTATAAATAGTTGGGTTTAAAAAAGTCAGTCTGACAACACTGTAAATCAACTATCTCCTCCCACCCCAGTCTTTTGAAAAGCATATGTAAAAAAATCAGTCTGGTAATCTGTCTTTTGATAAGTTTAGTGGTTTCATTTTTAATGTGATTACTGATAGTTTGGGCTTCCCTGGTGGCTCAGAAAAGAATCTACCTGTAATGTGGGAGACCCAGGTTTGATTCCTGGGTTGGAAGGATCCCCTGGAAAAGGGAATCGCAACCCACTCCAGTGTTCTTGCTTGGAGAATTCCATGGACAGAGGAGCCTGGCAGGCTACTCTCCATGGGGTCACAAAGAATCGGACACAATTGTGTAACTACACTTTTCACTGATAGTTTAAGATTTATTTATGCTGTTTTAGTTTATACCTTTTTTTTAAGCCATGCTTCTTATTCTCATGTATGTTCTTTTTTTCCTTCTACTGATTTTTCAAGTTGAACACTTTATGTATTTTTCTTTTTAGGAATTAACCCTTAAATTTTTAACATTGAACTTTTAATATTGAACTCTAAAATTAGTTTCTTTGCTTTCCTAAGCAATACAAGAATCTTAGGATACTTTAAATCCCATTCCTTCTCTCTACTCCAGTCTTTATTTTATTGTTTGATAGTTTCACCTTAAGTCTTGCATACTGTGAAATATTTCAGATACACAGATAAAGAATAGAGAATAAAATGGAAACACCTGTGTACTTAGTCACAATGCTTTGTCTCATCGTAATTATGCCATTTGCTTCATATCTTTCTTTAATTGATTTTTTTTATCGTGGAAATTTTCAACATTCCACACATGTGGGAAGAATATCATGAGTTCCTATGTACCCTGATCTAACTTTAGCAATTACCAGCATTTTTTCAGTTCTTAGTTTCATCTGTCCTTCTTACTCCTCTTTTGATCAGTGGGTTTGGGTACTGTAAACACAAGCCATCCTTTTCTAAAAAAAAGTCCTCCATGAGCCTTTCAGCTAATGGTTTTAACAGTCATTGATGAATGTTGCTTAGATCTGTTCTTTTCTTCAGGCTTGCAAAACCGTGGTTTTTAAATGCTATTATTATTCTGTATTAGCTGGAATCCTTCTATAAAGAATTTTCCTTCTTTAACTCTTTGATTACTCTGAAGTATATGGTTTATGCAGGAGAGGCAGAATAAATGTTTTGGTTTTTTCTCTTCATCGATATTTAGCATAGTCAAATGAGTTAGTGGCCTACTAAAGTTCTGTAGTGTGACCAGTGAGGTATTTTTGTTGGTTTTAGAGTATGATTATGGAATTAATGGATTTTAATATATTTAATATGTTTCAGGCACTGTAGACATTATTCATGTTGTAATTCATATTGTCCTATCTTAGTCTAAGTGGGAACTCACTTAAGTTGACTCCTTATAGTAAGACTCCAATAGTGTTTGATAGCTTTCTTGCTTTTAGGCACAAGAAATATCCTAGGCTCATCTGTTTATTTCCTTCCATTAACATGGCATTAGCCATTTCTCTAAGAAGCCCTGATTTCTCTTATTGTAAATGGTGTTAACAGACCACACTTTAAGCATCAGATTTTTTTTTTTTTTTTAAGCATGACAATTAGGTCATTCTCCTTTCTTCTCCCGAAGTAGCCACAATAACATATTCAGTGATATTAGTCCCCTGCATGCTTTAAAAATTTTCACTGTGAATATATACTCAAGCTAGAGAGAAGAGTATTCTGTTGGTTGCAAGATGCATATTCCTCTCATTTAATGTCTGAATTTGTGGTGTGTTTTACAGTTGCTGTGCTGTGCTGTGCTTAGTCGTGTCTGACTCTTTGCGACCCCATGGACTGTAGGCCACCAGGCTCTTCGGTCCATGGGGATTCTCCAGGCAAGAATACTGGAGTGGGTTGCCATGCCCTTGTCCAGGGGATCTTTTGAACCCAGGTCTCCCGCTTTGCAGGCAGATTGTTCAAATCTGAGCCACCTGGGAAGCCTGAGAATACTGGAATGGATATTCTATCCCTTCTCCAGGGGGACTTCCCAAACCAGGACTTGAACCAGAGTCTCCTGCATTGCAGGCAGATTCTTTACCAGCTGTGCTAGCCAAGAAGCCTGTTGCTGCTGCTGCTGCTGCTAAGTCGCTTCAGTGGTATCCGACTCTGTGCGACCCCATAGATGGAGGCCCAGCAGGCTCCCCTGTCCCTGGATTCTCAGAGTTTAATTGGCTAAGTTTTTTCTTAATGGTTTGTAAGATAATGATGTGTCTTAATTGTGACTTCTTAGATTGAAGAAAAAAAATATTTTATTTAAGGTTTGTAAAAATAGCAATTTGCCTTTCTTGCTTAAGCATGGTTTTTGAAATTTGTCTTTTTTTTTCACTTTTGCCTTTAATTAATTAGTTATTATTAATTATGCACTAAGCACCTGCAAACTCACCACCCCAAAGAAGTGTAAGGATCTTGACAATATCCTACAACTAACTATATGATCTTCTTTTCTGTATCTCTTGACTCTGTTCACAAGATAGCATCATCCTGAAACTGCTTTGATCATTCCATTGTTTTCCTTTTTTTTTTAAAGTTAACCTTTGGTCTTGAGATAATTCTAGATTCACATGCAGTTGTAAGAAATAACACAGAGTGATCCTATGTGTGTCCCTGGTTTAAATGTAACTCTAAGTTTTCTGCAAGTGTTTAGTTTTGTGGCTGTACATTTTAAAATTCATTTGCCTGTTAATAAGAAGAAAGTAGGGAAAACCACTAGACCATTCAGGTATGACCTAAATCAAATCCCTTATGATTATACAGTGGAAGTGAGAAATAGATTTGAGGGACTAGATCTGATAGACAGAGTGCCTGATGAACTAGGGACAGAGGTTCGTTACATTGTATAGGAGACAGGGATCAAGACCATCCCCATGGAAAAGAAATGCAAAAAAGCAAAATGGTTGTCTGGGGAAGCCTTACAAATAGCTGTGAAAAGAAGAGAAGTGAAAAGCAAAGGAGAAAAGGAAAGATATAAGCATCTGAATGCAGAGTTCCAAAGAATAGCAAGAAGAGATAAGAAAGCCTTCCTCAGCAATCATTGCAAAGAAATAGAGGAAAACAACACAATGGGAAAGACTAGAGATCTCTTCATGACAGTTAGAAATACCAAGGGAACATTTCATGCAAAGATGGGCTCGATAAAGGACAGAAATGGTATGGACCTAACAGAAGCAAAAGATATTAAGAAAAGGTGGCAAGAATATACAGAAGAACTGTACAAAAAAGATCTTCACAACCCAGATAATCACTATGGTGTGATCACTCATCTAGAGCCAGACATCCTGGAATGTGAAGTCAAATGGGCCCTAGGAAGCATCACTATGAACAAAGCTAGTGGAGGTGATGGAATTGCAGTGGAGCTATTTCAGATCCTGAAAGATGATGCTGTGAAGGTGCTGCACTCAATATGCCAGCAAATTTGGAAACCTCAGCAGTGGCCACAGGACTGAAAAAGGTCAGTTTTCATTCCAGTCCCAAAGAAAGGCAATGCCAAAGAATGCTCAAACTACCGCACAATTGCACTCATCTCACACACTAGTAAAGTAATGCTCAAAATTCTCCAAGCCAGGTTTCAGCAATATGTGAACTGTGAACTTCCAGATGTTCCAGCTGGTTTTAGAAAAGGCAGAGGAACCAGAGGTCAAATTGCCAACATCTGCTGGATCATGGAAAAAGCAAGAGAGTTCCAGAAAAACATCTATTTCTGCTTTATTGACTATCCCAAAGCCTTTGACTGTGTGGATCACAATAAACTGTGGAAAATTCTGAAAGAGATGGGAATACCAGACCACCTGACCTGCCTCTTGAGAAACCAGTATGCAGGTCAGGAAGCAACAGTTAGAACTGGATGTGGAACCACAGACTGGTTCCAAATAGGAAAAGGAGTATGTCAAGGCTGTATATTGTCACCCTGCTTATTTAACTTATATGCAGAGTACATCATAAGAAACGTGGGCTGGAAGAAGCACAAGGTGGAATCAAGATTGTTGGGAGAAGTATCGATAACCTCAGATATGCAGATGACACCACCCTTATGGCAGAAAGTGAAGAGGAACTAAAAAGCCTCTTGATGAAAATGAAAGAGGAGAATGAAAAAGTTGGCTTAAAGTTCAACATTCAGAAAACGAAGATCATTGCATCTGGTCCCATCACTTCGTGGGAAATAGATGGGAAAACAGTGTCAGACTTTATTTTGGGGGGCTCCAAAATCACTGCAGATGGTGATTGCAGCCATGAAATTAAAAGGAAAGGAAAGTTATGAGCAACCTAGATAGCATATTCAAAAGCAGAGACATTACTTTGCCAACAAAGGTCCGTCTAGTCAAGGCTATGGTTTTTCCAGTAGTCATGTATGGATGTGAAAGTTGGACTGTGAAGAAAGCTGAGAGCCGAAGAATTGATGCTTTTGAAGTGTGGTGTTGGAGAAGACTCTTGAGAGTCCCTTGGACTGCAAGGAGATCCAACCAGTCCATCCTAAAGGAGATCAGTCCTGGGTGTTTATTCGAAGGACTGATGCTAAAGCTGAAACTCCAGTACTTTGGCCACCTCATGAGGAGAGTTGACTCATTTGAAAAGACCCTGATGCTGGGAGGGATTGGGGGCAGGAGGAGAAGGGGAAGACAGAGGATGAGATGGCTGGATGGCATCACCAACTCGATGGACTTGAATTTAAGTGAACTCCGGGAGTTGGTGATGGACAAGGAGGCCTGGCGAGCTGTGACTTACGGGGTCGCAAAGAGTCAGACACTACTGAGCGATTGAACTGAACTGAACTGAATGTTAAGCAATTGTTAACGTTGCTTGTTGTTAGCAGTTTTTAACCATTACAAACGTGTTGTAGTGAGTAGAGTTTATGGGTCTCAGGATTGTGCATGTGAGGTACCATCAAATTTTGCTTTCTAAAGAGGTGGTTCTAATGTATGTACCCTTTACTAGTGTGTAAGAATTCCTTCCTCATGCCAATCCATAATTTCATTGGTACTTTATAACTTTTGCTGATGTTGTGTGTGTCATACTATTTTATGTTTAAAATTGTAGTGTCTCAATTGTTAGTGAGTTTGAGAATTTTAAAAAATATTTATTTGTTTATTTGGCTGTGTGTGCTTGATCTTAGTTGCGGCATGCAGGATCTTCCATTGTCATTGCAGCATGTGGGATCTTTAGCTGCAGCTTGCAGATTCTTAGTTGGGGCATGTGGGATCTAGTTCCCCGAGGGATTGAACCCAGGCCACCTGCATTGCGAGCAGGGAATCTTAACCAGTAGACCACCAGGGAAGTCTAGAGTTTGTGCATATTTTAATTTGTTTATTGTCATTTAATTTTTCCTCTGTTGTGAATTGTTTGTTCATTACCATGTCTTATTTTTCTATTCAGTTGTTTGGTTTTGTTTTGGATTGAGTTATAGGTATTCTTTCCCATTCTGTTTTCCTCTATTTCTTTGCATTGATCGCTGAGGAAGGCTTTCTTATCTCTTCTTGCTGTTCTTTGGAACTCTGCATTCAGATGTTTATATCTTTCCTTTTCTCCTTTGCTTTTCACTTCTATTCTTTTCACAGCTATTTGTAAGCCCTCCTCAGACAGCCATTTTGCTTTTTTGCATTTCTTTTCCATGGGGATGGTCTTGATCCCTGTCTCCTGTACAGTGTCATGAACCTCAGCACTCTATCTATCAGATCTAGTCCCTTAAATCTATTTCTCACTTCCACTGTATAATCATAAAGGATTTGAGTTGGACACGACTGAGTGAACTGAACTGAACTGATAAGTATTCTTAATTGGGATACAGATCCTTTGTCAATATGCATTGCAAGTATTCTCCTAATCTGTGGCTCTCCCCACGTTGTTTTTTATTGTTTGCTTATTTATTTTGCTTTCCAAAGAGGTTGTTGCAATGTATGTACCCTTTAATAGTAATAAGGATTCCTTCCCCGTACCAATCCTTAATTTTATTGTGCTTCCCTGGTGGCTCAGTTGGTAAAGAATCCACCTGCAATGCCGGAGACCTGGGTTTGATCCCTGGGTTGGGAAGATCCCTTGGAGAAGGGAACAGCTACCTGCTCCAGTATTCTGGCCTGGAGGATCCCATGGACTGTAGTCCATGAGGTTGCAAAGAGTCAGACACGAATGAGCAACAACTTTCTCTTCCACTGTTTATTTTTGGCTGTGCTGGGTCTTCGTTGTTGTGTGCGAGCTTTCTCTAGTTGTAGCGAGCTGGGGCTACTTTTCTTTGTGGTGTGAGGGCTTCTTGTTGCGGTGGCTTCTTGTTGTGGAGCACAGGCTCTAGGGTGTGAGGGCTTAAGTAGTGACATCCAACAGGCTTAGTTGCTGCTCTGATATACGTCAGATCAGGGGTTGGACTGTGCAGGCAGACATAGAATAAACTATATGTGTTTAAAACGGACAGCTTGATAAGTGTGACATAAACTGTCCATTAGTCCCCAAAGCTTCCTTGTGTCTTTTGTCATGCCCTTCCTCCTCTACTTCCTTCCCTCTACCCCAGGCAACCATTAATCTACTTTCTATCACTAAATTGGTTTGCATTTTCTGTTTTATATAAGTGGAATCATACTGTGCATACTAATTTTTTGTGTTGGGCGTCTGGCTTTTTTCACTCAGTGTAATTATTTTGAGATTAACCCATGTTTATGAGTGGATAGCGTGTATTAAATTCTTTTATGCGTTCACTAATGGCCAGCAAAGGTCTGTCTAGTCAAAGCTATGGTTTTTCCAGTAGTCATGTATGGATGTGAAAGTTGGACTATAAAGAAAGCTTGAGCGCCAGAGAATTGATGCTTTTGAACTGTGGAGTTGGAGAAGACTCTTGAGAGTTCCTTGGATAGCAAGAAGATCCAACCAGTCAATCCTAAAGGAAACCAGTCCTGAATATTCATTGGAAGGATTGATGATGAAGCTGAAACTCCAATACTTTGGCCACCTGATGCAAAGAACTGACTCATTGGAAAAGACCCTGATGCTGGGAAGGATTGAAGGTGGGAGGAGAAGGGGATGACAGAGGATGAGACCGTTGGATGGCATCACTGACTCAATGGACATGAGTTTGAGTAAACTCTGGGAGTTGGTGATGAACAGGGAGGCCTGGTGTGCTGCAGTCCATGGGATCACAAAGAGTTGGACACGACTGAGCAACTGAACTGAACTGAATGGACTTTTGAATTGTTAGCAGTTTTTCACCACTACAAATAAAACTGCTGATTTGTGTGCATGTCTTTGTATGGACATGTATTTTATTTTCACTTGGATAAATACTTAGGAGTAGAATAGTCGTTCTAGGTCGAATGCTTTAATTACTTTCACTTTTAAGGAAACTGCCAAATTGCTTTCCAAAGTGGTTGTGCCATTTTTACACCTCCGTGAGGAGTTCTGGTTGCTTTACATTCTAGGCAAGACTTGATGTGGTCTTTTAATTTTTAAAAACTTAAGCCTTTTTAATGGTTCTATAGTGATAAGTGAGGTTTTAATATGCCTTTCCCTAGCGACTGAGAAAGTTGAACAACTGTTCATGCTCGTCTTTGGTGAAATGTTTTAAAATATTCCTGTTTGAAAAATTGAGTTGTTCATTTGCTAATTGTTGTGTTGAGAGTTCTTTATTTAGATACAAGTCCTTCATTAGATATATGATTTGCTAATATTTTCTCTTAATCTGTGCCTTGTCTTTTCAAAGAACAAAAGTTTCATGCTTTTGGTGATATATCTGAGAAATCTTTGCCTAACCCAAAGTTACGAAGTTTTTTTACTTCTGATTTCTTCTAAAAAACTTCATAGTTTTTAGGTTTTACATTTATACCTGCAATCTCTTTTGAATTAACTTTTGTATATAATACCAAACTATGGTTGAAAGTTCATTTTTTGCATATGGATATCCAGTTTTTCAGTACTGTTGTTGGAAGACTAAACTGCTTTTTATCTTTGTCAAAAATCAGTTGTCTCTATATATGTGATGTGTGGGAATGTTTCTGGACCCTCTGTTCTGTTCCATTAATCTATGTGGGAGGACCACGTTGTCTTGATTAGTATAACCTTATAACACATCTTGAAATCAGGTAGTGTTCACCCTCTGACTTCTTTTTCAAAGTTGTTTTGGCCGTTCTAGGACCTCGGTATCTTTATATGGATTTTAGAATTAGCTTGTAGTTTCTACAAAATTGTCTGCTGGGATTTGAGTTGAGATTACATTAACTACATTAAAAAATCAACTTGGGGAGAACTGATATTCTAATATCAAGTCTTCCAATCTAATAACAGATATAAGTATATATATATCCACTTATCTAGGTCTTTAATTTCTCTCCAAAATGCTGTTTAGTTTTCAGGGTACAAATCTTTCATACCTTTTGTGAGATTTATCCTTTTTTTTTTTTTTTTACTGTTAAGTACTTTTTTGGTAAGTTTTTATTGAGTATAGTTGATTTACAATGTTGTGTTAGTTTCAGGTGTACAGCAAAGTGAATCAGTTATACATATACATATATCTACTTTTCTTTAGCTTCTTTTCCCATATAGGTTGTTACAGAGGATTGAGTAGAGTGCCATGTGCTATCCAGTAAGTAAGTCCTTATTAGTAACCTGTTTTATATATAATAGTGTATATGTCAATCCCAATCTCCTTATTTATCCCGCCTCCTTTCCTCCCTCCCTGGTAACTACATTGACTATTGAATACTGTTGAGTATTTCTGTTTTATAAATAAGTTCATTTGTGCTATATTTCTCAAAGTATAAGCAATATTGGGCTTCCAGGTGGCTCAGTGTTAAAGAATCTGCATGCCAAGCAGGAGACGCAAGTTTGATTCCTGGGTTGGAAAGAGTCCCTGGAGAAGTAAATGGGAACCCACTCCAGTATTCTTGCCCGGGAAAGTCCATGGACAGAGGAACGTCCATGGGGTTGCTTAGCGACTAAGTCCAGACATGACTTAGCGACTAAACAGTAACAACAAAAACAAAAGAAATACAATTGATTTTGTATATTGTTCTTGTATTCTGCAACCTTAATTCCACTTAATCTATTGCTTTTTTTCTTAAGATTTCATCAGGTTTTTCATACAGAAACTGTCTGAGGGTAGGGCCTTTGTCTTGCTCATCACTGTATTTCCAGCAGTGACAAGAGTGCTTATACAGGTAGATACACAAAAAATTTTGTTAAATGGATGGATATATTCACTGAGTAATTTCCTCCATTAGAGTGTAAGCTCTGAGAGGATAGGGCATTTTATTTTGTTCACTGGAGTATTTCCCAGCGCCTAGAACAGAATCTGGCATGTTGAAGGTGCTCAATAAATATTTGGTGACTGAATGAATGAGTGAGAAAAATAAATAAGGATGGAGGTCAGAGTAGGGTCATTTAGTAAAGAGTTATATTTGCAAAGCTGAGAAGCTTTCATTTTAGACTTCTTGGGAGGTTTTAAGCAGGAGAGTGACAGGAGCAGGCTTACATTCAATCTAGAAGGATCCCTTCAGCAATTATGTGGAGGATAGTTGAAACATTAGAAAGCTATTGCTATAATATAGGAAAGAGAGCAAGCCCTGATAGAAGTTAGCTGGAATGGAGAAGATAAATTCAAGGGAATTTAGAAATACATTTGATTACGATAATAACTGGATTAAGGTAGGGGAAGATGGGAAATAATCTAGCATCACTTCCCAAGTTTCTTACTTGGGGGACTGCCTAGAGTAGCTGGGCTTCCCAGGTGACTGAGTAGTAAAGAATCCACCTGCCAGTGCAGGAGACGCAGGAGATGGCAGGTTGATCCCTGGGTTGGGAAGATCCCCTTGAGGAGGAAATGGCAACCCACTCCAATATTCTTGCCTGGAGAATCCCATGGGCAGAGGAGCGAGAATTACAGTTCATAGGGTTGAAGAGTTGGGACACAACTGAGCAACTGAGTGTGCACTGGACTTAGCACTCTAAGAACTAAGAAGTAGGCACTGTAAGGGAGTAGATGAATCCAGTTGAGACAAGTTAATTTTTTTAGCATGGGAAATCTGGATAATTTTATTAATTTTTGGTAGATATAGCTGGACTATGTATATTCTTTTTTCCCCCCTCACACATTCTTAATACTTTAAATGTACAAAACCTACCTACCTCCTGTTTTTTAGAAAATGATTTGAGTTAAGCAATTATTTTATTAGGGACTTGTTCCATGTGAGTTTTCAAGTGGAGATGTACGCAGGTTATGTGGAACTTGGTTGAGAAGGTTGTTTCTGTACTATTCCTTATAATTAAAACAGTTAAAACAACCTGATGATTTCGACTTGTTCTGTCTTAGGCAGTTCAGCATGCTTTGTCTCTAGTCCTTGCAAAACTGTACTAGATTTTTCTTCCTTTCATTTTTGTCCTTCTTCGTTGGCCCTTGCCAGATAGATGTAATAAATTCCTGCCTTCTCACTCCTGCATTTTTCCCATGTCCAAGTACATTCTCCTCTCCTGTTTTCTGTCGAAGATCATTTTTTTCTTTTAGTTAGGTTTTCAGTCAGTTCAGTTCAGTCGCTCAGTGCCTTGACTCTTTGTGACCCCATGGACTGCAGCACGCCAGGCCTCTCTGTCCATCACCAACTCCTGGAGCTTGCTCAAACTCATGTCCAGTGAGTCAGTGTTGCCATCCAGACATCTCATCCTCTGTCGTCTCCTTCTGCCTTCAGTCTTTCTCAGCATCAGGGTCTTTTCCAATGAGTCAGTTCTTCACATCAGGTGGCCAAAGTATTGGAGCTTCAGCTTCAGTGTCAGTCCTTCCAATGAATATTCAGGACTGATTTCCTTTAGGATTGATGGGTTTGATCTCCTTGCAGTCCAAGGGACTCTCAAGAGTCTTCTCCAACTCCACAGTTCAAAAGCATTAATTCTTTGGCGCTCAGCTTTCTTTATGGTCCAACTCTCATATCCATACATGACTAGTGGAAAAACCATAGCTGTGACTAGACAGACCTTTGTTGGCAAAGTAATGTCTCTACTTTTTAATATGCTGTCTAGGTTGGTCATGGGTTTTCTTCCAAGGAACAGGCATCTTTTAATTTAATGACTGCAGTCACCATCTTCAGTCATTTTGGAACCCAAGAAATATCAGGGTTCATTTTTATCAAAGTTACATGTACACATAGTTTGTAGAATCAAATAGTTCTGTAGTTTGTTTAAAAACGATAAAGCACCTTTCCCTTTTCTTTCCCTGTCTTCAGAATTACTTTTAGTGTTTTTTTAACTTCGAAAATTTTTTTTTGTTTCTATTTTGGCCATGCCACAAAGCATGGTGGGATATTAGTTCCCTGACCATGGCTTGAATCTGTGCCCCCTGTTGTGGAAGTGTGAAGTCTTAATCACTGAACCACCAGGGAAGTCCTTTTTTCTGATACCTTTTTTATTAATAGTTAATATTTTTTGGTATTTGCCTCTACTTCTCTAAATAATATACTCGTATTGCAGTTTTGGTACCATCAGTTGTAAAATTCATCATTATTTTATAGACTGCTAAAAAAGAGAACTAGACCCAAGTTGGGTAATCTGGAAGAGGCCCTGCATAAAGCTGGGGAGCTACATGAGAGTGTAAATGAGAAGCCCACCAGACAGAAAAGGACACTAAGGCAGCGTGCATGTCTCAGCCTTGTGTAGGATGGGTAAAAAGTTTCTTCAGAATTTGAACTGGTTTTCAGATTGTATTCACGCTACCTATATGGTACCAAAAACTCAAGCAGAGATTTTTAATTAGAGATTGTTTCAGGTTGGTAGTGTCATAGGTGCTTAGAAGAAACAAGTAACAGTTCTGTCATGAATTGTGTCTGGATCTCAGAGATGTTAAAATAGAAAGAAAGAAAAGGCATCTTCAGTTTAGTTCAGTCGTTCAGTTGTGTCCGACTCTTTGCGACCCCCCAGGCCTCCCTGTCCATCACCAACTCCCGGAGTTCACTCAAACTCAGGTCCATCGAGTCGGTGATGCCATCCAGCCATCTCATCCTCTGTCGTCCCCTTCTCCTCCTGCCCCCAGTCCCTCCCAGCATCAGGGTCTTTTCCAATGAGTCAACTCTTTGCATGAGGTGGCCAAAGTACTGGAGTTTCAGCTTTAGCGTAATTCCTTCCAAAGAACACCTAGGGTTGATCTCCTTCAGAATGGACTGGTTGGATCTCCTTGCAGTCCAAGGGACTCTCAGGAGTCTTCTCCAACACCACAGTTCAAAAGCATCAATTCTTCGGTGCTCAGCCTTCTTCACAGTCCAACTCTCACATCCATACATGACCACTGGGAAAACCATAGCCTGACTGGACAGACCTTTGTTGGCAAAGGCATCTTAGAATCAGTGAAATACGGGGGCCATGTGCCAGGCACTGTTCTTCCTTCTAGGAGTTTTGCTGTCATGGAAAGCAGAGAAAAGGATACATAGCTGGAGGGGAAACTGCAGGTAAGAGTTGTCTTTTAAAATGGGAAAAGTAATTGTACACCTGAAGCTAAGATAATATTATCTGTCAGTTCTACCTCAATAAAAAATTAAAAATGGGAGAAGTAAGAATGTGTTAATACAGTGTCAATAGAGATGCTCCAGTAGAGAGGGAAACAGTGGTCATACGAAGTGAGAATGAGGAATGACAGGGCAGAAGGATTTGGGATCTGGTATCCAAGTGGAGGCATTGACTTTAGACAGGAGCAGTCAGTTCATCCTCAGAAAATCACAGGAGGGAAGATAAGGCAGATGGAAACGGATGCTGGTAGTGATGGAGATTGGTTCCTGTTTCACTGAGATAATGGAAGAAAGGGCAGCATCTGGGAGTGAGGATGGAGAGGTGTTAATGTCTTGGAGAAAGGAACATGAAATGGACCTGTAGGGAGGTGTGGGAGGTATCCAAGACAAAAGTTGTAGGGTTGTCATGCCATTTGAAGTTAGTGATTGTGAATTTTAAGTGAGACTGTTTTGTATAGATGTGTGTGTGTGTGTGTGTTTTCATTTGTTTCTTTTCAAAGCCATGATTGTTTGCATGGTACAGGCATAGGGTTGAGAAATGGTTGTATTTCTTATGTTATTAGGGAAAATTTTAAATATGCAAAAGAAAGAGAACCCTCGTGCAGTCATTACACATTTCAACAAATATTAACTCATGGCCAATCTTGTTTTATCTGTAGTCTTACCCACTTCCACCCTTATTTTGAAGTTGTCCTAGATATCATATTTTATGCATAAATATTTCATATTATAGCTCTAAAAGATATATACATTTACCAAAGAATAGCCATTGCCACATCAAAAAATTGAACAATTCCTTAATATCAAATATCCTGTCAGTTTTAAAATTTCCAATTGTTTCTCTCTCTCTTTTTGCATTTGATTTTTTTTTTATTACTCAAAAAAGCCTCATTTTAAAAATTTAGTTTTCTGACTCTGTGTTTGTGCCTTTAACACTTCCAAATGATTTTCTGCTCTTTAGTAAGAAAAATATGCTTGATCTTGCCACAGACACCTGGAACCATGATAAGCCCTGCTGACCTGTTTTTTTGTTTTAGACAGCCTCGTAAGAATTTTAGGTCTCACAGCACAAACTCCTTAAAGTTGGCCTGGGCACACTCCACATTTGGATTTTGCTACATTCCCAGCCTTCTTGGTTCGAAGATAAACAATTCTATTACCTGGAGTTTGGTCAGCCTAGTTTTGTTAGAGGCCATATTGCAGGACAGTCTAGGAGAGAACATCAAATGCTGGACCATCCTGAATGCCTCTAGATATCCTCCCTTGAAGAGGAAGAAGAAAGCTCTTGTAAGTTCGAAGGTCAGATTTGACTCCAGTTGTCTCTTGAATGTCCTGTTTGACAGGGAGTTGTATTTAACAAGGGTGGGTGTTTTCCCAGGCAAGTGTGATGAAGTGTGGGAGGGTGCAGGAGTCTTGAGGTGCACGAAAGGGACTGATTGTAATGGTGGACCTTGAGCTCTAGGCTAAGGTCAGAAATGAGGACAGGAGCAGGGTAGGATGAATTGCTTGTAAGTTCTGTTGAGATCAAAATATTGTTGTAGTTGGGGTGCTGCTGCTGCCGCTGCTACTGCTAAGTCGCTTCAGTCGTGTCTGACTCTGTGCGACCCCATAGATGGCAGCCCACCAGGCTCCCCCGTCCCTGGGATTCTCCGAGCAAGAACACTGGAGTGGGTCACCATTTCCTTCTCCAATGCATGAAAATGAGAAGTGAAAGTGAAGTCGCTCAGTCGTGTCTGACTGTTAGTGGCCTCATGGACTGCAGCCTACCAGGCTCCTCCGTCCATGGTGCTAGAAGGAGCAATCGCAGAGATAGGAAGTGGTGATCGGAGAGAGGGATGCAGATGAAGTGGAGACCATGGAAGGACTAGAGTTAATCGTATTGACAAGTTCTAGTACGTTGACAGAGGAAGCGAGTGGCTGAAGTAGCATAAAGGACAAGATCATTGCATGCAAGAGGTCAAGGAGCTGAGGTCAGAGTATCATAGCAGTCATCTAGGTGAACATTTGAAATCACCTGGAATTATGACAGGGCCAGTGAGATAGGAATTAAAAAAGCTTTGAGACTCCAGAAGTGACCCACCTTATCTAGGTGAATATAACACAGGGGTGGGGAGGGGAGGTATGGTCTGAGAGAGGGCTTTTTTAGGGAGGAATAGAGGGGAGTAATCTGGAAACAGAAACAAGGTACACGGTGAGTACCTCCTTCTACTCCTCCCCCCGCCCCCCTCCCCAGGTACATAGTGTCAGGGCTGTGGGAGAGAAAACAGCCACAGATCAGACTGTAGGGAGAGCAGTGACCTCAGCTATTAGATTTCCTCTTGAGTGAAAAGGTGAAGGGATCATTCAGACAAGAGATCAAAATATAGGAGATTTTGTTGATAAGTTGCAGAGGGGATGAGTAGGAGAGGGGGCAGTTCATGAAAGGGGATGTATTTAGCCATATGGGGATGTGAGTGGAGGATTTAGGATGGCTCCAGAGTTCTGGAATTCTTGCCGTGAGTGATATAAAGGAGGGTTAGAGATCATAATGAGATTAGTCTTGATGTTTCCAAGCAAGTTGTAGTATAAGAAGATGCAGAGTAGAGATGTGGGAAGAAGCTGCAGAGCAAAGGTGTCCTTTACTGCTGGTGCAGGTGTAGAGGCGGGGGGAGTGCAGAATCGGAGCCCCGTTACTCCCTTTCTTCTCTTAGGGCCGAAGTGGTTTACCGTAAAAAGAGCTGTTAATCCAGCTCTTTAATAACTAGACTTCCTTGTTCTGTTTCCTGTGGTTTACCTTTCCTGCTTCTATTTTCTCCCCTTTCTTACTGAAAAGTAGAATATTTGGATGTTTTCAGTACTCAACCCTTAAATATCCTGGAAACTGGTAAATGATGCTGTTGCTTGCTTGATGGGGACACGACAGCACAATTACAGTAAGGAAGTGGGGACTGTCCACTTTAGAGTTGAAAAGGGAAGGGAGCAAGGTTTCAGGCAGAATTAGCTTTCGATCCCTTCAATCTGACTAAGGAAACAGAGGAGTTACAAGAGGGAAGGAGTTTGACCTGGGTGCTGGGAGGGGAGATGAAAGTACTGTTTGGAAGGAGAGAACCTGCCCAAGGATCTGTCTCCTGACAGGTTCTTGAAAAAGCTGTTTCTGGATGGGAAGCTTGACTATTGCTAGATTCATTCATTTCAGCGGGTATTTCCTAGCATCTGCCATGTGCCAGGCACTGAACTAGATGCTTGAGAGATCGTGTGGAGCAGATAGACAGGTTCCTCCTTACAGGTTCCTGTAAACCCTCCTGGGTTTACAGTCTAGCAGGAAAGACAGTTACTACAAACAGAGGTTACAGTTTAATGGGAAAGCTCTGAAGGAAGTAGTGAAGCTTCTTGAAAGCCTGTAGAAAAAGCATCGCTCAGTCTCAGATTGGGGTAGGGAGGGGAAGAATGTAGGTGCTGGCATTAGTGACCTCTGATCCGAGACCTGAAAGGAGAGTGAGAATTAGCCAGGCGAGGAGAATAGGGAGGAAAGTTAATGTCCAGTGATACGTTTGCCTCTTCAGCTTCCAGACCTCATCTTAGCCAGGGGAACAGGGCACAGAATCATCTGTTCTGATCACTGTCTTTGTTCCCAGTATTCCTGTATACCAGATATTGGCAAACTGCTGCTCATAGGTCTGGCCTGCTGCCTGTTTTTGAATGGTCAGCAAGCTAGGCGTAGTTAGCAGCTCAGATTGCAAGCCAGGAACGGTGGTAAAATTCAGATCCAGATGTCTTGATCCCAAGTCTGTTTTCATTCCACTGATCACATTGTATTATAATAGTTTATATTTTTCTCTCTCAAGAAGAGACTTCAGCTTGAATGATGGCTTGGTTTTTCTTATCTCTACCATTTATTTCTAGCACAGGGTGAGTCCCAAGTCAGCGTTTATTAAATGACTTTCATTTGTGTAATTTCATTTGCCGCCTAACAAACCCTGTGAGAATAACGCATAAAATTTTGTAATAACTTATGTTTACTCTTTTATATATCATTTCTTCTATTTTTAGTAGCAGTCCTTTTTAAATATGTCATTTAAAAATAATGTTAAGTGTACCTAAAGATAATTAGAAATATTTTGTAGTATAACATATACATTCAGGAGTTACTGACTTACATATTTGTACAGCTGCTTGTTCATAGAGTAAATGTAGTTGGTTTCTTCATCTTCAGGTTCTGCATGGACAGCTTCAACCAACTATAGAGTGGAAAAAAAAGATTCCAGAAGGTTCTGAAAAGTGTAACTTGAATTTGCTACCAACTGACAACTGATTACATAGCATTTACAACCATCTATAGTGTGTTTTTTTGAGAATTCTTTGGCATTGCCTTTCTTTGGGATTGGAATGAAAACTGAACCTTTTCCAGTCCTGTGGCCGCTGCTGGGGTTTTCAGATTTGCTGGCATATTGAGTCCAGCATTTTCACAGCATCATCTTTCAGGATTTGAAATAGCTCAGCTGGAATTCCATCACCTCCACTAGTTTTGTTCATAGTGATGCTTTCTAAGGCCCATTTGACTTCACATTCTAGGATGTCTGGCTCTAGGTGAGTGATCACACCATCGTGATTATCTGGGTTGTGAAGATCTTTTTTGTACAGTTCTTCTGTGTATTCTTGCCACCTCTTCTTAATATCTTCTGCTTCTGTTAGGTCCAGACCATTTCTGCCCTTTATTGAGCCCATCTTTGCATGAAATGTCCCCTTGGTATCTCTAATTTTCTTGAAGAGATCTCTCGTCTTTCCCATTCTGTTGTTTTCCTGTGTTTCTTTGCGTTGATAACTGAGGAAGGCTTTCTTACCTCTCCTTGCTATTCTTTGGAACTCTGCATTCAGATGCTTATATCTTTCCTTTTCTCTTTTGCTTTTCAGTTCTTTTCACAGCTATTTGTAAGGCCTCCTCAGACAGCCATTTTGCTGTTTTGCATTTCTTTTCCATAGGAATGGTCTTGATCCCTGTCTCCTGTACAATGTAACGAACCTCTGTCCATAGTTCATCAGGCACTCTGTCTGTCAGATCTAGTCCCTTAAATCTATTTCTCACTTCCACTGTATAATCATAAGATATTTGATTTAGGTCATACCTAAATGGTCTAATGGTTTTCCCTGCTGCTGCTGCTGCTGCTGCTGCTGCTGCTGCTGCTGCTGCTGCTGCTGCTAAGTCGCTTCAGTCATGTCCGACTCTGTGTGACCCCATAGACGGCAGCCCACCAGGCTCCCCCTTCCCTGGGATTCTCCAGGCAAGAACACTGGAGTGGGTTGCCATTTCCTTCTCCAGTGCGTGAAAGTGAAAAGTGAAAGTGAAGTCGCTCAGTCGTGTCCGACTCTTAGCGACCCCATGGACTGCAGCCTACCAGGCTCCTCCGTCCATGGGGTTTTCCAGGCAAGAGTACTGGAGTGGGTTGCCATTGCCTTCTCCAATGGTTTTCCCTACTTTCTTCAATTTAAGTCTAAATTTGGCAATAAGGAGTTCATGATCTGAGCCACAGTCAGCTCCTGGTCTTATTTTTGTTGACTGTGTAGAGCTTCTCCATCTGTAGCTACAAAGAATATAATCAGTCTGATTTCAGTGTTGACCATCTGGTGATGTCCATGTGTAGAGTCTTCTCTTGTGTTGTTGGAAGAGGGTGTCTGCTATGACCAGTGCGTTCTCTTGGCAGAACTCTATTAGACTTAGCTCTGCTTCATTCCGTACTCCAAGGCCAAATTTGCCTTTACTCCAATCCCAAAGAAAGGCAATGCTAAAGAATGCTCAAACTACTGCACAATTGCCCTCATCTCACACGCTAATAAAGTAATGCTCAAAATTCTCCAAGCCAGGCTTCAGCAATACGTGAACTGTGAACTTCCAGATGTTCAAGCTGGTTTTAGAAAAGACAGAGGAACCAGGGATCAAATTGCCAACATTCACTGGATCATGGAAAAAGCAAGAGAGTTCCAGAAAAACATCTATTTCTGCTTTATTGACTACGCCAAAGCCTTTGACTGTGTGGCTCACAATAAACTGTGGAAAATTCTGAAAGAGATGGGAATACCAGACCACCTGACCTGCTTCTTGAGAAACCTATATGCAGGTCAGGAAGCAACAGTTAGAACTGGACATGGAACAGCAGCCTGGTTCCAAATAGGAAAAGGAGTCCATCAAGGCTGTATATTGTCACCCTGCTTATTTAACTTCTATGCAGAGTACATCATGAGAAATGCTGGGCTGGAAGAAGCACAAGCTGAAATCAAGATTGCCAAGCAAATATCAATTACCTCAGATATGGAGATGACACTACCCTTATGACAGAAAGTGAAGAGGAACTAAAAAGCCTCTTGATGAAAGTGAAAGAGGAGAGTGAAAAAGTTGGCTTAAAGCGCAACATTCAGAAAACGAAGATCATGGCATCTGGTCCCATCACTTCATGGCAAATAGATGAGGACAGTGGAAACAGTGTCAGACTTTTTTTGGGGGGGCTCCAAAATCACTGCAGATGGTGACTGCCGCCATGAAATTAAAAGACGCTTACTCCTTGGAAGGAAAGTTTTGATCAACCTAGATAGCATATTCAAAAGCAGAGACATTAGTTTGCCGACTAAGGTCCGTCTAGTCAAGGCTATGGTTTTTACAGTGATCATGTATGGATGTGAGAGTTGGACTGTGAAGAAAGCTGAATGCCGAAGAATTGATGCTTTTAAACTGTGGTTTGGAGAAGACTCTTGAGAGTTCCTTGGACTGCAAGGAGGTACAACCAGTCCATCCTAAAGGAGATCAGTCCTGGGTGTTCATTGGAAGGACTGATGCTAAAGCTGAAACTCCAATACTTTGGCCACCTCATGCAAAGAGTTGACGCATTGGAAAAGACCCTGATGTTGGGAGGGATTGGGGGCAGAAGGAGAAGGGGACGACAGAGGATGAGATGGCTGGATGGCATCACTGACTTGATGGATGTGAGTTTGAGTGAACTCCGGGAGTTGGTGATGGACAGGGAGGCCTAGCGTACTGCAATTCATGGGGTCACAAAGAGTCAGACACGACTGGGCGACTGAACTGAACTGAACTGATAGTGTGTTTTAATTATATTAGATATTATTAATATAAGTAGTAATCTAGAGACGATTTAAAGTATCCAGGAGGATGTGTAGGTTGTATGCAAATACTGTGACATTTTACATAAGAGACTTGAACATCTGAGGATTTTTGTATCTGCAGGGGTCTGGAACCAGTTCTCTGAGTGGATACTGAGGGATTAGTGTAATCTTGGAATGCTGATATTTCTAGTTTTTGTCAGCTTTGTTTGATTTCTGTATATTCCTTTGTCAGCTGTCAGCTGTCAGTTATAGCTGCTGTCTTTCACCCCCCAGCACCCCTGTTTACCTGTGAGTAAAGTGAAAGTGAGGTGGTTTTGTTCTTAAGGATTTTATCACCCAGTTCGAGAGATCAAATGTACTGGGGACAATCATAATCTAAAAGTGTATTAACTCCAAACTTGTCTATCTCATTGCCCACTTAACATCGCTGTGTGTGTGTGTCTGATATGCATCTTGAACTTAATATGCTTCCCCCAAGATTTTTCCCACAGTCGTCCCCATATCAGGAAATAGAGACTCCTTCTGGTTACTTGATCCTTAAACCTAGTTGATGTTTTTCTCTCTGTAACATTTCACATCTAATCTGTTAGTTTTGCCCTCAAAACACATAGTGAATCTGATCAATACCATTTCAGTACCGTTTCTGCTGCTACCACCAAGATTCAGATTCCCATTCTTTTTTTCCTGGATTATTGCATTAGTCTTCTGACTAATTTCTCTGCCTTTTTCCTTGTCTCTGTACAGTCTGTTCTCAGTAGACATCCAGAATGATCCTCTGAAAAGAAAGTCAAGTCAAGTTGGGTTGTCCCTCTTTGCTCAAAATTTCCCAGGGGCTTTCCATCTCAGAGACAAAAACAAAGTTATAGGACTTCCCTGGTGGCCCAGTGATTAAGAATCTCCCCCGCAATGCAGAAGACAGGTTCGAGCCTTGGTCAGGGAACTAAGATGCCACGTGCCACAGAGCAACTGAGTCTGCGCAGCACAGCTAGAGAGTCTGTGCCACAACAGACCCAACACAGCCAAATAAGTCAGTCAGTCAATTAAAGTCAAGCAAACCAAAAAAAAACTAAGTTCTCACAGTGACCTTAAAAGATGAACCTTGCCTCAGTTTATCTCTGGCCTAATTTCCTGTGACTCTCCTCTGCTCATGTCCCTCTAGCCACAATGACATCCTTGCTGTTTTCCTAAGATGCCAGGTTGTTCCTTCTTCAGAGCCATTGCCTCTCCCTGAAATGCTTTTTTTGTGGAGGTAGCGTGGCTTTTCTTCTTTCTTTCAATGTCAGGCGCAAATGTCATCTTATCAGTGAAGTCCTAGGTCTCTTTACCCCCATGACCCCACTTTATTTTTCTTCAAAGACTTATTAGGATCTGTTAGGCTGCTTGTATACATGTATATTTTAATTAATTAAACAATTTTAACTTCTAAGAATCTGCTTCACTGCTGTCTCCCCATAGGCATAGAACAGGGGTTCACACGCCAAAAACACGCTGCTACCTGCTTTTGCAAGTGAAGTTTAATTAGAACATAGTCATGCTCATTCATTAGCGTATTGTCCGTGGCTGCTTTCACACTACATCAGTGGAGTGGAGTATTGCAGCGGAGATTGTAAGACCTGTAAAGCCCAAAATATTTGCTGTTTGGCCCTTAACAGAAAAAGTTTGCTGACCTCTGGGCTAGAACAATGTCTGGTACCTAGTAGGCAGTTGAATGAACATAACGGAAGTGTTCATTGTCAGGGTACAGACTGTAAGTTGCTAGTGAGGATATAGGTTAATATTTCAGAAGTTATTATTAGACTTTGATAATTAAGATAATTTGGGAGTATGTCAGTCGTAATAATTGGTTCTAGCTGAAGTTCTTGAATTTATTACACTCATTGCTATCTGATTGCAGAGATGCACCAACTTTGTGAAGGGTACACCTAATTTGAAGAATAGTGTTCCAAAGGCACAAAGTCCTTTTATTTATTTATTTTAGTTTTAAATTTTCTTTGCCCCTGCTGTGTGGCTTGCAGCATCTTAGTTGCCTGATGAGGATTAAACCTTAATGCTGAAAGCATGGAGTCCTAACTACTGGGCCAACAGGGAATTCCCCAAGGTCTTTTTAAATGTTACTTGTTATAATAGTACTACAGAAAGGACTCTATAAAAAATGAGTGGATGGTAGTTGGTTGTGTGCTGTGAAAAATGTGAACTTAAATGGAGGGATATATCTCTCAGTCATTTATGGGCATATGGAATAGGTAATAGTAATATTTGGCTTCTTGAATTAACCTGATTATTTCAGGTACTTCTAACAGAGTTTTAATAAAATCAAACTGGAAAAAAAAAAAAACTCAGAAGAATCTGGAAACTTGTATTACTTCTGGCATCTTGTCTTTGTCCAAGTCTTACATTTTTAAAAGCTACATCCAGGGAATAAATAGTGTCAGTCACACAAAACACCTGTGTGGAGAGGTGGAGAAGATTTTAGAAGTGTTTTAATTTTAAAAGTCCTTTTCTGGTAACTGATCTTAGGGTAGAGGAGGAGTCTTAAATTACTGCTTATTGGACTAAATTACTGCTTATTGGACTAGAGTACTGTATCTTTAGAAAACTAATTCACAAATGATAAAGAATGATGGAGTAAGAGCTGGAAAAAACTTGGTCCAATAAATATTTGAATGTGCCCAAGCCACTCTGTTAGACATGGGGATACAGAAGGTGAATAAGACAGTGTCATTGACCTCATGAGACTTACTATTTAATTCTCATCCCAGTCGCCCCCTCACATCATTTTATGTTGTGTAATGGAAACGAAAGCTTGAGAGATTTGTTCCTTACTAAAGACTATGTGTTGCTGCTGCTAAGTCGCTTCAGTTGTGTCCAACTCTGTGCGACCCCATAGACGGCAGCCGACCAGGCTCCTCTGTCCACAGGATTCTCTAGGCAAGAATACTGGAGTGGGTTGCCGTTTCCTTCTCCAAAAGATTATGTAGCTCATTACTGATAGAACAGAACTAGAACACATGTTTCTTATAGAACACATGTTTCTTATGTGGGGAATAAAAACAAAATATTCATGTGTGCAGAGTTTGGAGTGCTTGCTAATGTGCTTATCCCTGCACTCTGTGCCAGGGGATGCAGGGGTAAGTATAATAGCCCCATCCCTTTGATGTAGCACTTAAAGAAAATTTTGGGGGGAAACCAGAATTTTTCCCACTATATTGCGTTATACTTTTCACAGTCTTTTATTAATATCTTATGAAAAGTTCAGTTCAGTTCAGTCGCTCAGTCGTGTCCGACTCTTTGTGACCCCATGAATCGCAGCACCCCAGGCCTCCCTGTCCATCACCAACTCCCGGAGTTCACTCAGACTCATGTTCATCGAGTCCGTGATGCCATCCAGCCATCTCATCCTCGGTCGTCCCCTTCTCCTCCTGCCCCCAATCCCTCCCAGCATCAGAGTCTTTTCCAATGAGTCAACTCTTTACATGAGGTGGCCAAAGTACTGCAGTTTCAGCTTTAGCATCATTCCCTCCAAAGAAATCCCAGGGCTGATCTCCTTCAGAATGGACTGGTTGGATCTCCTTGCATTCCAAGGGACTCTCAAGAGTCTTCTCCAACACCACAGTTCGAAAGCATCAATTCTTCGGTGCTCAGCTCTCTTCACAGTCCAACTCTCACATCCATACATGACCACTGTAAAAACCATAGCCTTGACTAGACGGACCTTAGTCGACAAAGTAATGTCTCTGCTTTTGAATATGCTATCTAGGTTAGGGGCTCTCAGATATTCATTTTTTAACGTGATTTAGTTCATTGAGTTTAGTGTTTTTCTAACATCTGAAGTCAGTTTTATTGAGGGACTTTTGAATGAGAAAGGAAGAATTAGGTAGTTGTGGACTCTCTGTGGGAAGAGTGATCTTCATTTATTAATATTTCAGAATTTGTACAGGGCCTAAACTTGTGCTGTATGAGCAAGAGGATATTTTAAATCAGCCATTTTATTGTTGTTGTTCAGTTATTAAGTCGTGTCTGAGTCTTTGTGATCCCATGGACTACAGCACACCAGGCTCCTCTCTCCACTCTCTCCCAGAGTTTGCTCAGATTCATGTCCATTGAGTCAGTGATGCTGTCTAACCATTTCATCCTCTGCCACCCTCTTATCCTTTTGCCTTCAGTCTTTCCCAGCATCAGGGTCTTTTCAAATGAGTTGGCTGTTTGCTTCAGATAGCCAAAATATTGGAGCTTCAGCTTCAGCATCAATTCTCCCAATGAATATTCAGGATTGATTTCCTTTAGGATTTAAAATCAACCATATTATGGGTTAAGTAAATTTTTGCACACTGACCTTCTCTTTCCTTTTAGTTACCCAAACTTGAGTATATGTAATATGTATATGGGTATGTATATGGTTGGGGGTATACATATTACTCAGTGTTCAAAGAATCGTATCTTACGTAGAACACATATTTTATTCCCAAAGTGATTATGATTATGTTTGATTTTTTTCTTCTCAATGCTTGCTTGCTAAAATATGCATATATATGACAATCTAGGAAAGAGTGAAAAAAGGTTAATTAAACTGCTGCTAAATAATTTAGGATGTTTTAGTTATTTGGTTTCACAGAAGATTAAAGCTTTTCTCCTTACAATGTCTAGTTGGAAGTGTTTGTAGAATGGAGAAAGTAATTACATTTTCAGAGTAAGTTATCTTGACCTCAGGCCTCCTTACTTTTCCTATTCCAGAATACCTTCTGCCATTCTCCTGGGGGCAAATTAGTACTTGGCTCAGCTGTTTTAATTTCTATACAGAAATTGAGCTTAACCATGTTTATAATCTGTGAACATCATATTCCATTTTTTCTTCTAAGAGCTAGAACATTAAATTCTCTGCCAGTGATCTAAAAACATTGAATTTTATATCTTCAAGTGCAAAAGATTTATTTTCTCTGAACTTAGATCATGGCATTTAACAATGAAGAGACATAGGAAAGAGTGGTTCATTATATGTCAGTGATGATTGTTCTAGTTCTGCTGCAGGGTGTACGTGCCAGGTGGGTGTGTGCATGCTCAGTTGTGTCTGACTCTTTGTGACCCCATGGAGTGTAGTCTACTGGGCTTCTCTGTATGGGATTTCCCAGGCAAGGATACTGGAGTAGGTTCCATTTCTTCCTCCAAGGGATCTTCCCAACCCAAGGATCAAACCTGATGCAGGTATAACCACTTTTTCACTTTCTAAAGTACTACAAATTAGTGTTATGTTGCAGAGATTATATGACTACTGGCCTCAAATTATTTATTCAGTAAAAAAAATTTTGTAAAATAAGTGAAATAATATGCAAGTAAGCAGCAAACCATTAATTCTCTGTGTGTAAATCTAGGTGCTTTCAAATAACATTTAAAGTTAGACTGACATAGTTTGAAACATAATACTTGTCACATTATAATTGTATATATTTAAATCACCCATAAAAATATTTTTTAGCTTGGTCAAATCAAATATTTCAACTGTGGAAAGAAAGAGTTGGGGGAGCATAAAGATAATGTTTTATGTCATTTTGTTGGTAATATAAAAAAGGGGGTTTCCCTGGTGGAATCCACCTGCCAGTGCAGGAGACTCAGATTTGATCTCCTGGAGAGGGAAATGGCAACCCACTCCAGTATTCTTGCCTGGGAAATCCCATGGACAGAGAAGCCTGGTGGGCTACAATCCATGAGGCTGTGAAGAGTCGGACATGACAAGTTTGTCCTCCTAACATTTCAGACTAGAGTCTCCAGGCATGTTGTTGCAGTTATGAACAAAACCACTCCAAACTTGGCATAAAACTCTCGTGGTTCTGGGTGTTGACTAGGCTCATGATTTTTTTTTTAATTTATTTATTTTTGGCTGTGCTGGGTCTTTGTTGCTGCATGGGCTTTTCTCTAGTTGCAGGTAGCAGGGGCTACTCTTCATTGCATTGCTCAAGCTTCTTATTGCAGAGTACAGGCTCCAGGGCACCGAGCCTCAGTAGTTGCGGTGTTTGTGCTTGCGTGCTAAGTTGCTTCTGTTGTGTCTGGCTCTTTGAGACCCCATGGACTGTAGACCACCAGGCTCCTCTGTCCATGGAATTTTCGAGACAAGAATACTGGAGTGGGTTGCCATTTCCTTCTCCAGGGGATTTTCCCAACCCAGGCATCGAGCCCAGGTGTCCTAAATTCAAGCCGCCAGGAAGCCCACAGTAGTTGTGGCACATGGGCTCAATAGTTGTGGTTCCCTGGCTCCAGAGCACAGGCTCAATAGCTATGGCCAGTGTGCTGAGTTGCTCCGCGGCATGTGGGATCTTCCTAGATCAGGGATCAAGCTCTAGTCTCCTGCGTTGGTGGGTGGATTCCTTACCACTGAGCCACCAGGGAAGCCCGCTAAGTGATTCCTGTACAAAAAAGTATTTGTAGTTACTGTGGCCTGGAGTTATCTTGGGGGCCTACTAGACTCACATGTCTGACACTTGAGCAGGGAAGTCCAAATAGGTAGAAGCTGGAATAGTTGGGGCTCCTTGTTATATCCCTCGAATTCTTTGTAGTCTTTCCAGCATAGAGGAAAGACTTCATGGTAGCCAGGCTTCTTACATGGAGGGTTAGGGCTGCTAAAGTACTTGTTCCAAGTAAGAGAACCAGAAGGGAACTATAGTGTCTTTTATGACCTAAATTCAGAATCAGTGTCATTTCCACTGCATTTTATTCGTTAGAAGCAACTTATTAAGGCCAATCCATATTTGAAGGGAAGGGAAGGGAATTAGTCTACCTCTTGCTGGGAATGAAGTGTCAGGAATGAAGTGAAGTGAAGTGTTAAGTGTTAGTCTCTTAGTCGTGTCCTGACTCTTCGAGCCTATGGACTGCAGCCCGCCAGGCTCCTCTGTCCATGGGATTTCCCAGGCAAGAATACTGGAGTGGGTAGCCATTCCCTTCGCTAGGGGATCTTCCCAACCAGGGAATGAACCCCAGTCTTCTGCATTGCAGGCAGATTCTTTACTGTCTGAGCTCCTAGTGTCAAGAATACGCAAAACTTATTTCAAATCCGGTTTAGTCTTCCCTCAAGCCACAAATTATTTATCTTCCTCCAAATGCAAAACACAAGCACTCAAAGGCAAAACTGAAGCCCTCAAAGTCTTACCTAGTACAGCATCAGGCTCAGGCTTGAGATCCAGGATCAGTTCAGTTCAGTCGCTCAGTCATGTCTGACTCTTTGTGGCCCCATGGACTGTAGCACGCCAGGCTTCCCTGTTCATCACCAACTCCCGGAGTTTACTCAAACTCATGTCCATTGAGTTGGTGATGTCATCCAACCATCTCATCCTCTGTCATCCCCTTCTCCTCCTGCCTTCAGTCTTTCCCAGCCGCAGGATCTTTTCAAATGAACCAGTTCTTTGCATTAGGTAGCCAAAGTATTGGAGTTTTAGCTTCAGCATCAGTTCTTCCAATGAATATTCAGGATTGGTTTCCTTTAGGATGGACTGGTTGGATCTCCTTGCAGTCCAAGGGACTCTCAAGAGTCTTCTCCAACACCACAGTTCAAAAGCATCAATTCTTTGGTGCTCAGCTTTCTTTATAGCCCAACTCTCACATATGGACATGACTACTGAAAAAACCTGTAGCTTTGACTAGATGGACTTTGTGGTGGCTCAGATAGTAAAGCGTCTGTCTACAATGCTGGAGACCCAGGTTCGATTCCTGGGTAGGGAAGATCCCCTGGAGAAGGAAATGGCAATCCATTCCAGTACTTTTGCCTGGAAAATCCCATGGACAGAGGAGCCCGGTAGGCTACAGTCCATGGGGTCGCAAAGAGTCGGACACGACTGAGTGACTTCACTTTCACTTTGACTAGACGGACCTTTGGTCATAACTTTCCTTCCAAGGAGTGAGCATCTTTTAATTTCATGGCTACAGTCACCATCTGCAGTGATTTTGGAGCCCAAAAATATAAAGTCTGACACTGTTTCCATTGTTTCCCCATCTATTTGCCATGAAGTGATGGGACCAGTTGCCATGATCTTAGTTTTCTGAATGTTGAGTTTTAATAATTTTAACAATTTAACATTTAGAGATCCAGGATCTTGTCATTTAATCAGATCCAGGTGGAGATAAGGCTATTTGGCTATAGTTCCTTGGGTATAGCTCCTTGAGTACACTTGCTTTCACTTTGAAGACCTGTGAACTAAAAAGTCACATTATCTTCTCCCATACCCAGCCCACCCATATGCAGTAATGGGCATAAGGTAACAACTGTAGACATTCCTATTCAAAAATAAAGAAGGATGTAAAGAACAGAACAGTCACTGGTCCACATCAGTTCTGAAATCCAACCAGGCACATATTGCTAGTTTTGAGATTAGGGTTAACCCCTGTTGCCCAGGAACCATCCTCAGAGCCTCTGTTCATTGTGTACTGTCTCTGTCCTTTTTAGTCCAAGATGATGATGTTTCTGAATGTAAAATTCTTCTCTGTGAATCTTATTGCAGGGTTCACTATGTTAGACAAAAGCCACACTTACACACTGATATAAGCCCTTCTCTACCTTAGGCTTTGTTTCCCTGACCCTCCTAGGGTTCTGGGCTGGGTTTGAAAATTAAACTGACAAAGTACACAGATTTATCTAATGTACGTTGTAAGAAACGCCGCGGGAAGAAGGAACCACCCCTATGGACCGTTGAACAGGGCCTTTTATTGGGCGGTCGCTCTCGGGCAGAACTCCCGGGGGGCGGGTAAGCAGGGGAGCGAGGGGGGGGTCTGCGAAGCAAAGGGAGTCAGCGGGGTAAAGGGAGTCTGTGGAGTCTGCGAGGTGTGAGGGGTGGGGAAGGGGTTTTATAGCCCGGGCCGGGGCTCCCATATAAGGAAGAAAACGCGGGCTCAGCGGTGATTGGTGTTCAAGGGCTTCGTGTCGGTTCCTGATTGGACGGCGAGGGCTTTGTGTCGGCTCCTGATTGGTCGGCTTGGTTGCCGGCCCGTCTCCGGGGTGTGTCTGCAGCGCCCTCTGCCGGGGCATGCCTCAGCACGCCTGACCTTTCCCTGACCTTTCGTCCTGACCTCGCCCTGACCTTTCATCCTGGCCTTGCCCTGACCTTTCATATGTTTTATGTGAAACAGGAGATATAAATGAGGGCTCAAAGAAATGTTTGAAGCTGAGTATTTTTATGCTAGGTTTAATCAAGAGTGGACAGTGTGGAGAAATGATAGATCAAAGAATATGAAGTCACAGTGCATAAATTGGTGGAAGTTTAGGATGGCCTGCTGTTAGGACTGGAGAAGGAAATGGCAACTCATCCCATTATTCTTGCCTGGAGAATCCCGTGGACAGAGGAGCCTGGTGGGGTGCCTTCTGTGGGGCTGCACAGAGTCAGACACGACTGAAGCGACTTAGCAGCAGCAGTTAGCAGCAGCACCAGCTGTTAGGACTCCTCGCCTTGTCCCTTTGTCTTTGGATATACAGATACTCTTTTCTTACAGGTATAGAGAGCCGGCTTCTTACAGGAGGGTTTTATGATTTGCCTTAGGGGAGAAGACTAAAATGACCTTCCTCTTTCTAATCTTTTCTCGGATATTTCAGCTTAAAATATTCAATATGCCAGGGTGCCATATTTTGATTTTAGCATGTCCTAAACTCTGTCAGCTTCCTTAAAAGCTTTTGTGGGACAACACTTTTAATATTCTTAGAAAGCCTTTTGTTTGAAAGAATTTATGAGATTCCACCTTAAATCTCTTTCAAGTCTTAGCTAGGGGTAGGAAAACTGGCCAGTGATCTGAGATTTGTTTTGACTTTTTTTTTGGCCTTTCCATGCGACTTGCTGGATCCCACCACAGATCACACCTGCGCCCCTTGCAGTGGAAGTGTGGAGCCTTAACCACTGGACATCCAGGGAATTCCCTGTTTTTTTGTTTTTAAAGGGCTGTTAAAAAATAAAAGAAGAATGTTCAACAGAAACTGTGTAAGGCCCTCAAAGCCTAAAATACTTACCAGGCCCTTTATAGGAAAAGTTTGCCAACCCTTGGTCTGAATAAGAGTTTAATATTTAGGCCATGTTTCCCTGACACTGCCTTGAATTTGATCATTGCTCAGAGGGCGTTTCTTCTTTTTTAAAAATAATTTTATTTATTTTTATTTTTGGCTCTGGTGGGTCTTCGTTGCCACGAGGGCTTTTCAGTAGTTGTGGTAAGCAGGGGCTACCCTCTAGTTGTGGTGCACTGGCTCCTCATTACTTCTCTATATTCTGCTTGAAAATTATATAATTCCTTCTTTTTCTCATCTCTTCCTGTGCTTTATGGATCACAGCTGAAAACACAACCGCACACAGCTGAAAACACAACCACAGACAGTTGACACATTTGACATTCTTCCTGGAAATCTCCGAACCAGATTCATCATTTTATTAGTTCAGTATATAGATATTCGTCAGTACATTTGTTGTATCTATTTTTCACATTTCTGCAGGTGACAGCTTTGCTAAACTTTCCACCATTATCTAATAAGATTCTCTTTTCCTGTTGCTTCCAATAGCACTCTCCTCACTTTATTTTTATTCTTGATGTAAGCTTCCAATAATCAATTTACTTTTTTTTGTTGACGATCTTTATTTTTTTTTTAATAACTTTATTGATTTGATGTTTCATTAGTTGTTTTTGGCTCTGCTGGGTCCCTTTTGCTGAGTGTTTCTCTGGTTGCAGAGAGTGAGCACTACTCTCTAGTTACAGTGCGTAGATTGCTCATTTCAGTGGCTTCTCTTGTTGCAGAGCACAGGCTGTAGGCTGCATGGGCTTCAGAAGCTGTGACCCCTGGCATCTAGAGCACGACCCAGTAGTTGTGGTGCAGAGGCTTAGTTGCTCCATGGCACATGGGATCTTCCTGAACCAGGAGTTGAACCTGTGTCTCCTGCATTGGCACACGGATTCTTGACTGCTGAACCACCAAGGAGGTCCTCCTCACTTTCTTTTAAGCCAAGGATTAGTAACCTTTTTCTGTCAAGGGCCAGATAATAAATATTTTATTTTGAACTTTATGGTCTCAGGCACACCTATCCAACTCTGCTCTTGTAGTGAGAAAGCAGCCATAGACATACACAGTAGGTAAACATGAATGTTGACTGTGTTCCCATAAGACTTAATTTATGAAAACAGGCAGGCAGGATGAATTTTGCTAGTAGATGGTAGTTTGGTGATCCCTGTTTTAAATCTTTATATTGACAACTTCCTACCAGTGTCCTTAAGGCCCTTCAAGGACTGTCCTAGAGCCACACACCACAACTACTGAGCCCGCATGATGCAACTGTGAAGCCCGTGCACCTAGAGTCTGTGTTCTGCAACGAGAGAAGCCACTGCAGTGAGATGCCCACGCACCGCAACAGAGAGTGGCACCCCCTCACTGCAGCTAGAGAGAACTCGCAGCCTCAAAGCCCTAGTGTGACCAAAAATAAAATATAAATGAAAACAGTGAGATCCTTCAGGCTTTCACTAACACTTTCAAGGCCCTTCTTGCTTTCTCCTGCCACCCAGTCCCAAAGCTAAACATTTTAATTTTTGTAATGGAAGTAACCCACTCCCTATACCAAAATCTGTTTTGGCTATCTGTTGCTGTATAGCACACTTTGCCAAAATTAAGTGATGTGAAATACCACTCACTTTTTCTTTCAGGTTTTTTTGATGTTTGGACTCAGGTAGGCAATTATTTCTCATGGTTTCTCATGAGGATGCTATCAAATGATAGCTGGGTCTGGAATCAGATCTTAAAAGCATTCCTTACCAAAGTCTCTTACATAGTTAGAGGCAGATAGTAGCTGAGCCTGGGGTCTCCAAGGATATTCCTCATTTACAAGTCTGGTGGCTGAACTTGGGAAGACTCAAACAGCTGGCACCCCTGTCTCTAACCCTCTGAGGCTTCAGTCCATAGACTCTCTGAAAGTGAAGTTGCTCAGTCGTGTCCAACTCTTTGTGACCCTGTGCTCTTTGTGACCCCGTGGACTGTAGCCCACCGTCCTCTGTCCATGGGATTCTCCAGGCAAGAATACTGGAATGGGTTGCCATTTCCTTCACCAAGGGAATCTTCCCAACCCAGGGATTGAACCCTGGTCTCCCACATTGCAGGCAAACGCTTTAACCTCTGAGCCATAGACTCTCTAGCATCAGGGATTTAGGGTGGCTGGATATCTTACATGGTAATTCAGGACCCCAAGCTTGTCTGAACTGGGAGGGTGCCACACAGAGGGTTTATCACCTTTTATGACCTAACTTCCGAGGTTGTTCAGCGTCACTTCTGTTGTGTTCTCTTCATGGGGAGGAGAATTAAAGTACACTTTTTTTGTAAGTGGCCATGTCACGTGGCTTGTGGGATCTCAAAGAGATAAGAAAGCCTTCTTCAGAGATCAGTGCAAAGCAATAGAGGAAAACAACAGAATGGGAAAGACTAGAGATCTCTTCAAAAAAATTAGAGATACCAAGGGAACATTTCATGCAAAGATGGGCTCAATAAAGGACAGAAATGGTATGGACCTAACAGAAGCAGAAGATATTAAGAAGAGGTGGCAAGAATACACAGAAGAACTGCACAAAAAAGATCTTCACGATCTGGATAATCACGATGGTGTGATCACTCATCTAGAGCCAGACATCCTGGAATGTGAAGTCAAGTGGGCCTCAGAAAGCATCACTATGAACAAAGCTAGTGGAGGTGATGGAATTCCAGTTGAGCTATTTCAAATCCTGAAAGATGATGCTGTGAAAGTGCTGCACTCAATATGCCAGCAAATTTGGAAACCTCAGCAGTGGCCACAGGACTGGAAAAGGTCAGTTTTCATTCCAATCCCAAAGAAAGGCAATGCCAAAGAATGCTCAAACAACTGCACAATTGCACTCATCTCACACACTAGTAAAGTAATGCTCAAAATTCTCCAAGCCAGGCTTCAGCAATACGTGAACCATGAACTTCCTGATGTTCAAGCTGGTTTTAGAAAAGGCAAAGGAACCAGAGATCAAATTGCCAACATCTGCTGGATCATCAAAAAAGCAAGAGAGTTCCAGAAAAACATCTACTTCTGCTTTCTTGACTAGGCCAAAGCCTTTGACTGTGTGGATCACAATAAACTGTGGAAAATTCTGAAAGAGATGGGAATACCAGACCACCTGACCTGCCTCTTGAGAAATCTGTATGCAGGCCAGGAAGCAACAGTTAGAACTGGACATGGAACAACAGACTGGTTCCAAATAGGAAAAGGATTACATCAGGCTGTATATTGTCACCCTGCTTATTTAACTTCTATGCAGAGTACATCATGGGAAACGCTGGACTGGAAGAAACACAAGCTGAAATCAAGATTGCTGGGAGAAATATCAAGAACCTCAGATATGCAGATGACACCACTCTTATGACAGAAAGTGAAGAGGAACTAAAAAGCCTCTTGATGAAGGTGAAAGAGGAGAGTGAAAAAGTTGGCTTAAAGCTCAACATTCAGAAAATGAAGATCATGGCATCTGGTCCCATCACTTCATGGCAAATAGATGGGGAAACAGTGGAAACAGTGTCAGACTTAATTTTTTTGGGCTCCAGAATCACTGCAGATGGTGACTGCCGCCATGAAATTAAAAGACGCTTACTCCTTGGAAGAAAAGTTAGGACCAACCTAGATAGCATATTCAAAAGCAGAGACATTACTTTGCCAACAAAGGTCCGTCTAGTCAAGGCTATGGTTTTTCCAGTGGTCATGTATGGATGTGAGAGTTGGACTGTGAAGAAGGCTGAGCGCCGAAGAATTGATGCTTTTGAACTGTGGTGTTGGAGAAGACTCTTGAGAGTCCCTTGGACTGCAAGGAGATCCAACCAGTCCATTCTGAAGGAGATCAGCCCTGGGATTTCTTTGGAAGGAATGATGCTAAAGCTGAAACTGCAGTAATTTGGCCACCTCATGTAAAGAGTTGACTCATTGGAAAAGACTCTGATGCTGGGAGGGATTGGGGGCAGGAGGAGAAGGGGACGACCGAGGATGAGATGGCTGGATGGCATCACGGACTCGATGGATATGAGTCTGAGTGAACTCCGGGAGTTGGTGATGGACAGGGAGGCCTGGCGTGCTGTGATTCATGGGGTCGCAAATAGTTGGACACGACTGAGCGACTGAACTGAACTGACCAGGGGTTAAACCTAGGCCCCTGGGAGTAGAAGCGTGGAGTCTAACCACTGGACTGCCAGGAAAGTCCCAGACTCTTATTTTTTTTGATAGGAGTAAGATTAGAGAATTTGCAGACCTGTTTTAAAATGCAAAATGCCCCACCCGTACACGTATCAAAAAATTTGGAAGCTAGCACATAGTGGGTCGCGCTTCGTTAGAGCAGGCTTTCTCTTCCTTGTTCATGGGGATGGTGGCGGTAGGAGAGCACCTCACATGGTTTAATATTCAAGAGTGGATTTGTCAGGAGCTATGGAAGGAGACTTCACCATTACAAACCCTCTCTGCTTCAGTAGAGATAGAGCCTGGGCTCTCTTTTGTGTGAGAGTAGGTATAATGATCAGAGAAGTCAATGGCACCCCACTGCAGTACTCTTGCCTGGAAAACCCCATGGACGGAAGAGCCTGGTAGCCTTCAGTCCATGGGGTCGCTAAGAGTCGGACATGACTGAGCGACTTCAGTTTCGCTTTTCACTTTCATGCATTGGAGAAGGAAATGGCAACCCACTCCAGTGTTCTTGCCTGGAGAATCCCAGGGACGAGGAAGCCTGGTGGGCTGCCGTCTATGGGGTTGCACAGAGTCGGACATGACTGAAGCGACTTAGCAGCAGCAGCAGCAGCAGGTATAATGGTACCTCCATCTCAAGGAGGAAACAAACAAGGAAATTGAAAAAAAGCTCCCCAACTGTTAAAAAGTTCTACCACTGAGATTTGTTTGAATTGATGAGTAAATTTTTCCAAGGGTTAAAGATTAAAGAGTATGTGTACCTGTGTGTCATTTACACTTTCAATTGAGTTTAGCTAGCTTTCTTAATGCCTGCAGGAATACCTTTAAGGGAGATTTTGAAAAGGGGGCAGGTGATAGAATTTTAAATTTGAGGACTCTAGAGCAGGTGGTAAAGCTGGTTGTAAGAAACTTTGAATAGCATCAAGAGATAGTCTCTTGAACCACTCTATATGTCTGAACCCATCTGAGGAGACTTTACTCATAAACCTTACTATAGTGATCTGGTTCTGGAGATAAAATATTTGGAAATTTTGGGATATTTTGATATATATTTGTAGAGGTTATTGTGTTTTCTCTCTAGATTAAAAGAAGATGGTAGTAAATATATTTTACTTTATTGTTTATGGTCCATTAGGCAATGTGAATATTGCATCTTTGTGTTCTTTTGTTTTCTTTTTTTTCCCCAGTGTTGCTTCTTTGTTTACTTTTCTCTTTGGATTTGTGCATCATCAGGGAACTTACCCAAATTCTCTGATGATATGAAAAAAGGAAGGTGGCTTAGTGAATAGAAAGTTGTTAAATAATTAGCTGCCTACCATGTTGCTCCTCCCACTACAGGAAGAAGAAATGACTGTATTTAGTGATTTACCTGGTTTGTTTTTTTCCCCCTTGGTCTCCTGATCTATACATTGTTGAATTGAGGGTAGAGAAAAATGCCTGTTAACTTTTTAGTTTTTTTTTTCTTTTTTTTTTTACTTGGTGTTTAAGCACATGCTCTATGCAAGAGCTGGGAAAGAAAGTTTTGGAATGAGTTACATTCCCAAGAAGGAGGACAATAACTACCTTACTTTGAACTACTGAAAATGGTGAAGACTTCTCACTGTAGTTTAACTTCAATTGCAACGTGGAAGAGTAACATCTCTTTTGGGTCATAGCATTCTGTACCTTTTCCAGTTGTTTTGTTTATCCCCATTCTCTTTTCTTCTAATTGACACACATTAGCACCTGAAAGATTCCTGCTGGTTTGGAGGGAGTCAAGATGGAGGGGGAGAGAAGAAAGAGTTAACTTTTCTTGCTTTTAAATTGGCTAGTATTTACTTAACTAATTTTGGCTAGAGAACTTATCTTTTAGAATATTTAATGCATGATATGCTGCATGTATTATGCATTCATATTAAGAATTATAGTAGCATGGATTTATGAATGACATGGATAGCAAATTATTTCCAATTTAAATTATTCATTTTTGTACAAAATAATTACTTGCTAGAGTAATATTTTTCTGGCGTGTTACAAGCCATGAAAGTGGTTTTGAAGATCTGAATGAATGCTGAGTATAAAGATTTTTGGTACCACTTGATTTTACTCTTTCTTTCCTGAGAGTGTCAGGGGATTAGTTTGATCCTGAGTGAGGATAAAAGCTGCCTTGTGAAACCAGTAATTCCATAGAGACTACACTGGTTTTAGAGCTATTTTAAATTTTGGACTTAGAAAGCCAGAAGATCTGAGAATTAGATATGCCTTTTCCGCCTGTATTATGGATTTAAAATATGTTTTTGATTTAATGTTTGGTTTGTGTATTGATTTCTGGCTTTGGCTTCTTTAGGTTGTTTATTTGAATCAAGTTAGTTAAAAAATATTTAATTTTTCTTGTGACATACACCCATAGAAGACAACTATTATTTTTAAACAACATATATATTTAATATTTTTGTGATTGGACAGCTGTTGACTGGCAAAAAAAAATCTTTATGATCAGGAAAGCAATTGTCACATGTAGGTTTTTACCTTAATATGAAGATGTACCATCTTTTAAAAAATTGAATATAACTTTATTTATTGTATTTTTTAATTTAGTTTTTATTTTATATTAGAGTATAGTTGATTTACAATGTTGTGTTAGTGTTAGGTGTACAGCAAAATGATTCGGTCATACATATACATATGTCTATTCTTTTTCAGATTCTTTTCCCATAGAGGTTTTTACAGATTGAGTAACTATCTTTTTTTAGTGACTGTAATTAACAAAAGTAGTTCATACAAAAGATTCTAAGTGTGTCTGAAATGATGAAACTCTGTTCTTGAGACAGTCCTTTGTTTACACTATGCATTAGGAGAAAAAAGCAGCTGGAACTATAATTTTCAAGGAATTCTTTTGTGAATTATAGACTCTTTTAAGAGTGATCAATTTCAACAATGACTATGCTTCTTAGAACAATGACTGTGCTTCTTAAAATCTTAAAATTTCAGAACTGGGTAGAGACAGGGCCTAAGTTTTGTCTGGCCTTCCTTAAGTATATTAGTGTAAAATGATGTTTCTTTCCCTTGAATTTTAGCATTAAAATTTTTGTCTTCCCATGGTATATAATATGTGTTGTATAAAATTCATTGTTAAAGGATAGTTAGACAAAGTCTTGATTTTTATATGTATGTAAAATGAACACATGTAAAATATGTTATTTAATTTATTAATTAATGGGAAAACCAGAAAGATAAGGGAGAATTCAAAGTACTGTATGTGTATAGGATCAGGTATGCTAAAATGAATTTACAGATCTATGCAAAACTGGCCTATGCATAGGGATGGGGGGAATGATTCCTCCCTCACTGGACGGAATTTGTTTGTAAGTGTGTGGACATGAATCCTTTGTATTGCTGTCATTTAAGTACAGCTTAACAGTTGTAAGACAGCTCAGTGGCCATGAAGGATGCAGACCTTGTAGAATCCGGTAACTAGGTAAGGTGCATGTTACATAGTGCCCCGTTTTCCATTGAAGATACCAACTGATCTTCTTGGTCCATCTCAAAGTCTCTTATGATTTGTCATAAAAGGACAAAATAAATATGGACTTCCGTGATGGCTCAGTGGATAGTTTGCCTGCAATGCAGGAGGCATAGGAGACGCAGGTTCGATCCCTGGGTCCAGAAGATCCCAGGAGGAGGAAATGGCAACCTACTCCAGTATTTTTGCCTGAGAAAATACCATGGATAGGGGAGCCTGGTGGCCTACAGTCCAAAGGGTCTCAAAGAATCAGACATGACTGAGCAACTAAGCACACACACAGTTTTCCATTGACGATGGATACCAAGTGATCTTAAGAGGTCTCTCACACTTTGTCATAAAAGGACATAGTACATGGATCTGTATTCTCACTTTTTTATGACAGTCCTATGTCTGTTAGTCTTGGGGACTTAACTCTCATTACTTGTAAATAAAGTCAGTCTTCAGTGTGAAAGAACACTAAGCTATTCTTAGATGGATATTTTCTGGTATTTTGATTGACACTGGAACACTTGTTCAGGTTACTGTTGAATTTTGGACCATTGGCCAGTACTTAAACTGTAGCTTTGAATGGTTAGGTAGCAAATTCATTGAGACTACCAATGCTAATATTTTGTAGATAGTCAGTTAGTAAAGAGTAATAGTAGTAATTTGAAGGAAAGTGGAAGTCTCTTGCCCAATTTTAATTCTGTAAAGTATATATTATTACAACTTTAGTAACTTCCCAGTGTTAAATACTTTTTAATTGGGCAGTTGAACCTTGCCGAGAGGGCATAGCGATGGCGTTATCTACTCCATATTCACGCTGTTTGTAACTGAACCTTTGCTGTTTCATGACCTTTTTATTCCTCTCGTGTTTATTCTCTTTCACTTTCCTGATATTGATCCAGCAGTGTGCTATAGTAGAAAGATAGATTTGTGGTCTCATAGACCTGGGTTTGAATCATCACCCTAGCATTTACCAGCTGTTAGTTCCTAGGGAATTCTCACAGTTTTAAGTTCTTCAGTTAAATAACCAATAACTACTAAAGAGGATTACATGAACTTTGTATATAAACGATGTAATAGTGCATGGTAGGCAGTATGTTTTAGTTTTCTTATCTCTTGCTCTTAGACCTTCAAGCCTCCCTGCCTTCTCTCCTCTAGTTTCCATTATGGAAACAATTGGAGTCATTTGGTATGACCTCCTGCATCTTCCCTCTTCCATCTCTGTACAGAGGTGTATATTTTCTTTTTTGTTTGTTTCTTTTGTTTCACAAGGTTGTTTTGAGGATTAAATAAAATAATGTGTATGAAATTGCTTAGTACTTATTCTAGCACATATTATACATCAAAGGAAGATTAATTGTATCTGAAAATAAGGTTAGTATTACCTTTGATATTACCTTTCCTTTAAGTATTACTCTCTTTGTTGTATGTTTGAGTTTTCCTTCTTTTCTTAAACATATACATATTATCAACTCTTTTGAAAAATTCTTTTCTTATACATCTCATTACAGAGCATTGAGAAGAGTTCCATGTGCGGTAGTAAATCCTTATCTCTTTCATATATGGTGGTGTGTGTATGTTGATTCCAGTCTCCCAGTTCATCCCTCTCCATTCTTCCCCTCCCTTGTAATCATAAGTTTGTTCTCTGCATTTGTGACTCTGTTTCTGTTTTGTAAATAGCTTCATTTGTACCATCTTTTTTTAGATTCCACATAGTAGCAATCAATATCGTATGACATTTGTTTTTCTCTGACTTTATGCTGTATGACAATCTCCATATTCATCCGTGTTTCTGCAGGTGACATTATTTCATTCTTTTTTGTGGCTGAGTAACCTTCCATTGTGTATGTGTACCACGTCTCCTTTATCCATTCCTCTGTCAGTGGACATTTTAGTTGCTTCTGTGTCCTAGCTGTTGCAAACGGTGCTGCAGTGAACATTGGGGCGCATGCATCTTTGGTTTATGGTTTTCTCCGGGTATATGACCAAGAGCAGGATTGCAGGATCATGTAGTAGCTCTATTTTTAGTTTTTTAAGGAACTACCATACTATTCTCTATAACAGTTACACCAGTTTACATTCCTATCAACAATGTATGAGGGTTCTCTCCTCCTCTTCTTTCAAAAAACCTTCCTTTTTAAGGGATAAACTCTTGAGGGGAAAGCCCCTTTTGCTTGGCCTTGCTAAAACTCTGGCTGATACTCTGTTTCTTTCATTCCTTTATTGTCAGACTTCTTGGTTGAATAGGTAAGGGGTTTGCCTGCCACTTTTCCACCACCTACTCTCTCATTAAACCCTTGCATTCTGATATACCATAATTTCCCCCTGAATCTGAAACAGCACCCTCCCAGTTAAACTCCCACAAGGCTTAGAATGGAACAGGCATTCAGTGGTATTAGTTGAATAGTGAATGAAATGAGAAGCTTTAAAGTACTATCACTAAGGGCTTTCTAATGCTTTTGATCAATGCTTTTAAAGAATTCTAATAAGAAGCCATCATGCCTAAATTCAATCTAACTAGATGCTGATGTATAACATGAATTTTGTTATTTCAGAAATCCCTCTTTTGTATAAGATTCCAGAAAGAAATTTTGAATACTTTGTTTTAGAGAAAGTTTAACTCCCAAAGCAAATATATTAGCAAAAGCATGTTTCCTCTTTTTCAGATCAACAGCACTCGCACCATGGTTTTTCCATTTCAGTGATATTCAGACCTTGGTTCTTGAGCCCCAAATAGTCCTCTCAACATCTGTCTTCTTTGAAACCTTCACTGCACTAACCAGACTATGCTGGGATAGGCTAACTGTGCTGCCCTTTTGTTAACAATAATAGCCAGTATGGCACCACAGGCATAATCTTTTTGGGGGCATATTCTTTTAAATACAGCATCTCAGCTTTGGTGAATTTGATTTCTCATTTGTCATTTTAATAAGTAAATTTGTTTACAGTTAAAAGTTTTAGCTTTATCTAGTAGATAATAGTTTCCAGATGTTCAAGCTGGTTTTAGAAAAGGCAGAGAAACCAGAGATCAAGTTACCAACATCTGCTGGATCATAGAAAAAGCAAGAGAGTTCCAGAAAAACATCTATTTCTGCTTTATTGACTATGCCAAAGCTTTTGACTGTGTGGATCACAATAAACTGTGGAAAATTCTGAGAGAGATGGGAATACCAGACCACCTGACCTGCCTCTTGAGAAACCTGTATGCAGGTCAGGAAGCAACAGTTAGAACCGGACATGGAACAGCAGACTGGTTCCAAATAGGAAAAGGAGTACGTCAAGGCTGTATATTGTCACCCTGTTTATTTAACTTTTATGCAGAGTACATCATGAGAAACGCTAGGGTGGAAGAAGCACAAGCTGGCATCAAGATTGCCGGGAGAAATATCAATAACCTCAGATATGCAGGTGACACCACCCTTATGGCAGAAAGTGAAGAAGAACTAAAGAGCCTCTTGATGAAAGTGAAAGAGGAGAGTGAAAAGGTTGGCTTAAAGCTCAACATTCAGGAAACAAAGATCATGGCATCTGGTCCCATCACTTCATGGCAAATAGATGGGGAAACAGTGGAAACAGTGTCAGACTTTATTTTTTGGGGCTCCAAAATCACTGCAGATGGTGAATGCAGCCATAAAATTAAAAGACGCTTACTCCTTGGAAGAAAAGTTATGACCAACCTAGATAGCATATTCAAAAGCAGAGACATTACTTTGCCAACAAAGGTCCGTCTAGTCCATGCTATGGTTTTTCCAGTGGTCATGTATGGATGTGAGAGTTGGACTGTGAAGAAAGCTGAGAGCCGAAGAATTGATGCTTTTGAAGTGTGGTGTTGGAGAAGACTCTTGAGAGTCCCTTGGACTGCAAGGAGATTCAACCAGTCCATCCTAAGGAGATCAGTCCTGGGATTTCTTTGGAAGGAATGATGCTAAAGCTGAAACTGCAGTACTTTGGCCACCTCATGCGAAGAGTTGACTCATTGGAAAAGACTCTGATGCTGGGAGGGATTGGAGGCAGGAGGAGAAGGGGACGACAGAGGATGAGATGGTTGGATGGCATCACTGACTCAATGGACGTGAGTTTGAGCGAACTCCGGGAGATGGTGATGGATAGGGAGGCCTGGGGTGCTGCGATTCATGGGGTCGCAAAGAGTCGGACACGACTCAACGATTGAACTGAACTGAACTAGCAATATGTGAGAATCAGTTATTCCATACTCCCCGATAGCCCTTTAAAGGAAAACTTTCCTATGTATTTATTTTTATCATTTTGTTTGTATATTTGGTTTTTAAAAGTATTTTATAGAATATTCATGAACCTACCATTTAACCAGAGTTTAGTACTGAATATTGACAGTCTTACATGTTCTCCTCTCTATTGTCCTGCTGTCTTTCAAAATAAATACTAATATTCTAATTTTTTAAAATCTTTCCATAGCCTTTTCAAAAAATAGTTTTATCAGATGTATATGTGTGTCTAAATAATATATTGTCTAGTGTATTTTTTAAAAAAAGAATATCATGCAATCTGAGAATCAGTTTTTTTTTTTTTAGTGCTTAACATTATATTGCCGAGACTCATCTGTATTGTTGCATACAGTTGTAGCTGACTCATTTTCTCTACCATATAATACTTCATTTAGAGGATATATCACAACTTATTTATTTCCTATTGGTGACATTTGGGTTGTTTCCATTTCTTACTGTTACGAATTCTACATGTTTTCTGGTGTACTGTGAGCAAGAATTTCCCTTGATACTTAGAAAAGTGATTTCTGGATAATAACATTGATAAATATTCTACTTTATGAAATAATGCCTATATTCCAGAGAAGTTACACCAGTTGTATATTCCTACCAGCAGTAGATCAGAGATGAGATGCTTTTCATTATGAGAGAATTTAAAATTATAACCTTAGTTACTTTTAGCAATGTAGGACAATTTGTATTTTCTGTTTTTTATGTGTATTTGGTGATTTGTGTTTTTAAGAAATTTGTTACCTGAGTTTTCAAATGTATTGACATAAGGTTGTTTGTATTTTTGTCTTATATTTTAATCTCTGTAAGATGTATAGTTTTCTTTTAAAAATTCCTGATACTGATATTTGTGCTTTTTTTCCTTCTTTTTCTTCTTCTCTTAGGGATTTCTTGCTGGGTCAAGAAATCAATTTTTCTTTCATAATTTTTTTTCTTATTACATTAAAATTTTTGAAAATCCCGATAAAATACACATAAAATTGACCACTTTAACCAATTTAAAGTGTGCAGTTCAGTGATGGTAAGTACATTCACGTTATCGTGCAACTATCACCACCATTCATCTCTAAAACTGTTTCATCTCCCCAAATTGAGACTCTGTACCCATTAAACATTAATTCCTAAGTCTTCACCCCTACAGCCCCTGGCAACTTTGTCTCTATGAATTTGACCACTCTGTAAGTAGAATCATATAAGTAGGTTCCCATGTAAGTAGAATATATTCTCATATAATACCTTGTATAATTAGAATCATACAGTATTTGTCTTTTTGTGACTGGTTTATTTCACTAAGCATTACATCCTCAAGGTTTATCTGTTGAGAATGGATAAAGGTTTTTTAGTGTGTGTCAAGTATTGGCACATAGTTGTTGTTCAGTCACCCAGCTGTCTCTGACTCTTTGAGACCCCGTGAACTGCAACACACCAGGTCTCCCTATCCCTCACCATCTCCTGAAATTTGCCCAAGTTCATGTCCATTGTATTGGTGATGCCATCCAGCTGTCTCATCCTCTGACTCCTTCTTCTCTTTCTGCCCTCAGTCTTTCCTAGCATCAAGGATTCTTCGATGAGTCAGCTGTTCGCATTAGATAAGCAAAATACTGGTGTTTCAGCCTGAGCATCAGTCCTTCCAATGAGTATTCAGGATTGATTTCCTTAAGATTGACTGGTTTGATCTCCTTCCTGTTTAAGAGACTCTCAGGAGTCTTCTCCAGCACCGCAGTTCAAAGGCATCAGTTCTTTGGCCATCTGCCTTCTTTATGGTCCAGCTCTCACAACTGTACGTGACCACTGGGAATACCATAGCCTTGACTATATGGACCTTTGACAGTAGAGTAATGTCTCTGCTTTTCAACACAGTGTCTAGGTTTGTTATAGTTTGCCTGCCAGGAAGCAGACCCCATCTGATTTCATGGCTGCAGTCACCATCCCAATGATTTTAGAGCCCAAGAAGAAGAAATCTGTCACTACTTCCATCTTTTCCCCTTCTATTTGCCATGAAGTAATGGAACCAGTTGCCATGATCTTAGTTTTTTTAGTATTTAATTTTAAGCCGGCTCTTTCACTCTCCTCCTTCACCCTCATCAAGAGGCCCTTTAGTTCCTCTTCACTTTCTGCCACTAGAGTGGTATCATCCACATATCTGAGGTTGTTGATGTTTCTCCCCCCATGTTGATTCCAGCTTGTAACTCAACCAAGCCCAGCATTTCTCATGATATGCTCAGCATATAGGTTAAACAAACAAATCTTAAACCCATCAGTTATTCCCATACAGGGTTCAAACTGTTGCTTCTTAATCCACATACAAGTTTCTCAGGAGACAGGCATGATGTTCTGGTATTCCCATCTCTTTAAGAGCTTCCCACAGTTTATTATGATCCACACAGTCAAAGGCTTTGGCCTAGTCAATGAAACAGAGGCAGATGTTTTTCTGGAATTCCCTGGCTTTCTCTATGATCCAGCGAATGTTGGCAATTTGATCTCTGGTTCCTCTTCCTTTTCTGAATGCAGCTTGGACATCTGAAGGTTCTTGGTTTGCATAATCCTGAAGCCTCACATGAAAGATTTTAAGCATGACCTTACTAGCATGGGAGATGAGTGCAGTTGTCCAGTGGTTAGCACATTCTTTAGTGCTACCTTTCTTGGCACATAGGACGTTATCTTAATTACTTACTAATTGATCAGTTTTTTAAGTTAGCAGGTGTATTTAGAAATCACTTTTTCTGGGTGCATGGGACTTCCCTTTATAGAGTAGAGTCAGTGAATAAAGCTCTTAATTGCCGTATTTTGTTTTTGCCTCACAGCTGCCTCTATTCTCTTGTGTTGCTTGTGCATCTGTGCTTTGGGGAGATGGAAGGAATGGAGTTTATATGTGTGTGGAGGGGATGAGGATTAAATGATCAGTATTGTTTAAAACCATTATTGAAGAATTTATACAGCTGAGGATAATTTGGCTTGATTAGGCTTGGGTTATAGCCACCTGCGTGAGGAGGAGGAGGCTATAGACAACTCTAACCACCCAGCTAGCAGTGAAATAGGAAGAGACAAACGTGTGTATTGCCTCTCTGTTCCTTTGAGCCCCCTCTACTCCCACACTACAGCTGCCACTGATGACTAATGTTTAGCAATTTGGAGGATCTTGTGCCTTTTAATAGTAGTAAGAGGAGTTGTGATATCACGTGGTTTCTGATTTTCCACTTAGAATGTATTCTAAATTTCCAGAAATATTATTTTATTCCAATTCTGTGTTGTTCCAATTCATTGTTTACATTTTCAAAGAGGAATTTATTGGTTTTTCTAAATGAAAATTCCATTTTCCAGAATAAAATTTGTGGTGATCAGCTTTATAATTATGGGAGTTTGGGGTTAGAATGATACATGGATTGGAAAGTTAGTGCCAGTGAATAAAGACATTTGTTGAGAAAACAGACGTATGGAAATGTCAGCTTTTGGCCTAAGGACATCATCTCCTTTGTTGCTAATTATTTTTTAGAGTATATCAATGCATTACTTTGGGTCTCTCTGCTTTTTCATACTTTATAAGGCTAATGAGAATATTTATTGGCAAACTGATGATACATTGTGGAATAAGAACTCTTGATTGTTTTCTCATAACCAAAACTCTTTAAGTCAGGAAAAATGTTCTTATTTGAAACTCCCCATTTTCTTATTTTGGGTTGTTATTCTGCAGGTCTAGAGAGTTAGTGCTTGTAGGTTCTTAGTGACACATTTCTTGAACCCGTTGGTTGGATTTCTAAGTTGAAATAAACATTGTTTAGGTTAAACAGAGTTTTCAGCTTTGGTTTAATTTGCTGGGAATGAGTCTTTTTAAAAAAGTATTACAATTGTTTTGAAGAGATAATATGCTTATATGTTTCAGTGCAAGAAATATATAAAAGGTTGATTGAAACAAATAAAAAAGGTGATTAAAAAGTCTTTCTTAACCTTGTTTCCTATTTTTTCAGTTTCCGTTCTTCAGTGGATCATCACTGTTGGCTAGTTTCCTGCTTATCCTTTCAGATACACAATATTTATATATATATGATAGTATAAATTATTCTTCTCCCCATCATTTACTTAACAATATATCTTATATCAATATATAAAAGGATGTTCTCTTTCCTTAAAAATATTTGCATAGTATCTCATCGTGTGAATAAACCATAATTTATCAAACTAGCTGATAGACATTAAGCACATCTATCGGTGCCATCTTTCCACTGGCATTGCTCACTTTGCGCGTCTCTGTCACATTTTGGTAATTCTCCCAGTATTTCGAATGTTTTTATTATTGCTATGTTTGTTATGGTGATCTCTGATCAGCGATTTTTTATGTTACTACTGTAATTGTTTTAGAGTGCCACAAACCATGCCAAAACGGGAGGAAAATTTAATCGATTCTGACTGACCCGCCGACTGACCATTCCCCTACCTCTCTTCCCTCTCCTCAGGCTTCCCTATTCCCTGAGACACAAACGTTGAAATTACAGGCAGACTTTGCTTTATTGTGTTTCACTTTATTGTATTTCACAGATATTGCTTTTTTTTTTTTTAAAACATATTGAAGGTTTGTGACAACCCTGCATTGTCAGATGATGGTTAGCATTCTTTTAGCAATAATGTATTTTTAATTTTAATTTTTACTTTATTTTACTTTACAATAATGACCCAGAGGAATGTTGTGAGGAGGGAGGTGGGAGGGGGGTTCATGTTTGGGATCGCATGTGCACCCATGGTGGATTCATGTCAATAATGTATTTTTAAACTAAAGTACATACATTTTTTTTTAGACATAATGCTATTGCACACTAAATAGACTACAGTGTAGTGTAAACATAACTCTGTATGCACTGAGAAACCAAAAAGTTTCTGTGGCTTGCTTTATTGTGATGTTCACTTTGTTGCAGTGATACAGAACTGAACCTGCAATCTCTCCAAGGTGAGCCTGTACCTATAAAATCACAACATTCCATTTCCCTCTCCCTCTAGTCTCTGGCTAACCACCATTCTCCCTTCTGTTTGTGTGGATTTCAGTGCTTTAGATACCCTATCTAAGTGGAATCATACAGTATTTTTCTTTTTTATGACTGACACTTCATTTGGCGTAATATCCTCAGGGTTCATTCATTTTGTGGCATGTATTAAGATTTCCTTCTTTTTAAAAGCCAGATAATATTCCATTGCATGTATATGCCACATCTCGTTTACCCAGTCGTCTGTCGATAGACATTTGGGTTGTTTCCATCTCTTGTCTGTTACAGATAATGCTACAGTGAACATGGACGTGCAAATACTTCTTCGATATCCTGCTTTAATTTCTTTTGGATATATACCCAGAGGTGGGATTGCTGGATATAGTAGTTCTATTTTAAAATTTTGAGAAACCTTCTTATTATTTTCCACAGTGGCTACACCATTTTATATTCCAACCAACAGTGCGCAAGCGTTCCAATTTTTCTATATCTTCAGCAACACTAATTTTCTGGTTTTGTGTCTGTGTGTGTTTTGTTTTGTTGCTGCTGTTGTTTTTGTTCGCAGCCATCCTAATCGATATGAGGTGATATCTCACGGTGATTTTGACTTGTGACATCACTCTAGCTCTGAGTGATGTCAAGCATCTTTCCATGTGTTTGTTGACTGTTTGCTTATCTTCTTTGGAGAAACGTCTGTTCAAGTTGTTTGTCCATTTTTAAGTTGGGTCATTTATTTTTCTGTGTTAAGTTGTAGGGGTTCTTTATATATTTTGATTATTAAACCCTTATCAGATATATGATTTGCTAGTATTTTCACTCCGTTGATTATTTTTGATGTACAGAAGTTTTTAATTTTCTGATGGTCCAGTTTGTCAATTTTTGCTTTTTTTGGCTGCTTTTGGTGTCATATTCAAGAAATCACTGCCAACGTCAGTATCATGAAGCTTTTCCTCTGTGTTTTCTTCCAGGAGTTTTAGATCTTATGTTTAGGTCTTTAATCCATTTTGAGTTGGTTTTTGTATGTGGTGTAAGTTAAGAGCCCTGTCCTTCACCATCTCCCAGAGTTTGTAGAAACTCATGTCCATTGAGTTGGTGATGCCATCCAACCATCTCATCCTCTGTTGTCCCCTTCTCCTCCTGCCCTCACTCTTTCCCAGCATCAGGGTCTTTTCCAATGAGTCGGCTTTTTGCATCAGGTGGCCAAAGTGTTGGAACTTCAGCATCAGTCCTTCCTATGGATATTCAGGACTGATTTCCTTTAGGATAAACAGGTTGGATCTCCTTGCGGTCCAAGGGACTCTCAAGAGTCTTCTCCAGCACCACAGTTCAAAAGCATCAATTCTTTGGCACTCAGCCTTCTTTATAGTCCAACTCTTACATCCCTACATGACTACTGGGAAAACCATAGCTTTGACTAGATGGACCTTTGTAGGTAAAGTAATGTCTCTGCTTTTTAATATGCTGTCTAGATTAGTCATAGCTTTTCTTCCTGGAAGCAAGCATCTTTTAATTTCATGGCTGCAGTCACCATCCACAGGGATTTTGGAGTTGAAGAAAATAAAGTCTCTTACTGTATCCATTGTTGCCCCATCTATTTGCTATGAAGTGATGGGACCAGGTGCTATGATCTTATTTTTTTGAAAGTTGAGTTTTAAGCCAACTTTTTCACTCTCCTCTTTCACTTTCATCAAGAGGCTCTTTAGTTCCTCTTCGCTTTCTGCCATAGGGGTGTCATCTGCATATCTGAGGTTATTGCTGTTTTTTCCAGCAGTCTTGATTCCAGCTTGTGCTTCATCCAGCTCGGCATTTCACATGATGTACTCTGTGTAGAAGTTAAATAAGCAGAGTGACAATATACAGCCTTGGTGTACTCTTTCCCAATTTTGAACCAGTCTATTGTTCCATGTCCGGTTGTAACTGTTGTTTTTGACCTGCATACAGATTTCTCAGGAGGCAGGTAATGTGGTCTGGTATTCCCATCTCTTGAAGAATTTTCCATAGTTTGTTCTTATCCACACAATTGAAGCCTTTAACATAGTCAATGAAGCAGAAGTAGATGTTTTTCTGGAATTCTCTTGCTTTATCTATGAACCAGTAGATGTTGCAATGTGATCTCTGGTTCCTCTGCCTTCATAATCCATTCATATTTAATATAATTTTTATATAGCTAGCTTTCTCTCTGCCATTTTGGTTTTTGTTTTTTATATTATATATTTTGGTTTAATTGTTCCTCCTTTATTACCTTATTTTGTGTTCAGTTCGGTCGCTCAGTCGTTGCCGACACTTTACGACCCCATGGATTGCAGCATACCAGACCTCCCTGTCCATCACCAACTCCTGGAGTTTACTCAAACTCATGTCCATTGAGTCGGTGATGCTATCCAACCATCTCATCCCCTTCTCCTCCCGCCTTCGATCTTTCCCAGCATAAGAGTCTTTTCAAATGAATCAGTTCTTCGCATCAGATGGCCGAAGTATTGGAGTTTCAGCTTCAGCATCAGTCCTTCCAATGAATATTCAGAACTGATTTCCATTAGGATAGACTGCTTGGATCTCCTTGCAGTCCAAGGGACTCTCAAGAGTCTTCTCCAACACCAGAGTTCAAAAGCATCAATTAATTTTTTGGTGCTCAACTTTCTTTATAGTCCAACTCTCACGTCTGTACATGACTCCTGGAAAAACATAGCGACTAGACAAACCTTTGTTGGCAAAGTAATGTCTCTGCTTTTTAATATGCTGTCTAGGTTGGTCATAACTTTTCTTCCAAGGAGCAAGCATCTTTTAATTTCATGGTTGCAGTCACCATCTGCAGTGATTTTGGAGCCCCCCCAAAATAAAATCTGTCACTGTTTCCACTGTTTCCCCATCTATTTGCCATGAAGTGATGGGACTGGATGCCATGATCTTCGTTTTCTGAATGTTGAGTTTAAAGCCAACTTTTTCACTCTCCTCTTTCACTTTCATCAAGAGACTTTAGTTCTTCTTTGCTTTCTGCCGTAAGGGTGGTGTCATCTGCGTATCTGAGGTTATTGATATTTCTCCCAGCAATCTTGATTTCAGCTTGTGCTTCACCCAGCCCAGCATTTCTCATGATGTACTCTGCATATAGATTAAATAATCAGGGTGACAATATACAGCCTTGATGTACTCCTTTCCCGGTTTGGAACCAGTCTGTTACTCCATGTCCAATTCTAACTGTTGCTTCTTGGCCTGCATACAGATTTGTCAAGAGGCAGGTCATGTGGTCTGGTATTCCTATCTCTTTAAGAATTTCCCAGTTTGTTGTGATCTACACAGTCAAAGGCTTTGACATAGTCAATAAAGCAGAAGTAGATGTTTTTCTGGAACTCTCTTGCTTTTTCGATGATCCAGTGGATGTTGGCAATTTGATCTCTGGTTCCTTTGCCTTTTCTAAATCCAGCTTGAACATCTGGAAGTTCTCAGTTCACGTGCTTTTGAAGCCCGGCTTGGAGAATTTTGAGCATTACTTTGCTAGAGTGTGAGATGAGTGCAATTGTGTAGTAGTTTGAACATTCTCTGGCATTGCCCTTCTTTGGGATTGGAATGAAAACTGACCTTTTCCAGTCCTGTGGCCACTCTGAGTTTTCCAAATTTGCTGGCATATTGAGTGCAGCACTTTCACAGCATCATCTTTTTAAAAAATTAATTTGTTTAATTGGAGGCTAATTAGTTTATAATATTGCAGTGGTTTTTGCCATACATTGACATGAATCAGCCATGGGTGTACATGTGTCCCCCATCCTGAACCCCCCTCCCACCTCCCCCTCCATCTCAGCCCTCGGAGTTGTCCCAGTGCACTGACCCTGAGCGCCCTGTCTCATGCATTGAACCTGGACTGGCGATCTGTTTCACGTATGGTAATATACATGTTTCAATGCTATTCTCTCAAATCATCCCACCCTTGCCTACTCCCACAGAGTCCAAAAGTCTGTTCTTTACATCTGTGTCTCTCTTGCTGTCTCGCATATAGGGTCATGATTACAATCTTTCTAAATTCCATACTTATGCATTAATATACTGTATTGGTCTTTTTCTTTCTGACTTACTTCACTCTGTAATAGGCTCCATCCAGTTTCATCCACCTCATTAGAACAGATTCAAATGCATTCTTTTTAATCACAATATCATCTTTTAGGATTTTAAATAGCTCATAGATTTTTTTTAAGTGTATGATTTTAATTATTTTGTTTTGCTGTTATCTTTTGTTTTTGCTGTCTTTGAGTTATTTTCTTTTCCTTTTTTAAATTTTAAATCAGCTACCCTTTATGTCTCCAGACTTTTGAAGTACCACTCTTTATATTATAAACTTGACGGGTTTGTATTTCTTCTCCAGAAAATAAAAAGAATAGTTAACCCCTATCACAACAACTGGAGAAAACCTCAGTAGAAACTCAACACTGTTTTTCAGTGAGAAATACCTGATGTTGTGTATTTTGTTTAGTGAGGACAGTTGTCCGTATACTAAGCAAGGTAGAAATTGCTAATGTGGTCAATTTAAAAGAAGCAAATAATTTAAAATACAAAGGCTTCCAAGTGGTGAGTTATTTTCTTAGTGCTTGCTCTAGACATTCCAAAATGCACATTAATTTATCACAGTCTACTTTAGATTAATGCTAGTTTAATTCTGTAGGATAGCATTTCTTACTCCCTCCTTTGTACAGTAATTGTCGTATATATTATATTTGTTATAAACATAACAATAGTGTTGTTATTACTGCTTTATACAATCTTTTAAATAATTTTAGAGAATATATACATATATATATGTATATATATATATACATATATGGCATGTGGAATCTTATGTTTCCCAAACAGGGATCAAATTCACATCCCCTGCATTGGAAGTACAGAGTCCTAACTACTGGACCCACCAGGGAAGTCCCAAGAGAATAAAATTTTTAGAATGGATTCTTTTATATTTACCCATATATTTCCTTTTCCCAGTACTTTTCATTTCTTTGTGTAGATTCAAGTTACCCTCTGGTGTCAGTGGATTCTCTTAATTTATTGGGGATGTTTCTGTTTCATGTTCATTTTATAAAATCATTTTATTTCTATGTTTGCTGTGCTGGGTTTTCATTGCTGCACAGGTTTCCTCTAGTTAGGCCAGCAGGGCTACTCTCTAGCTGTGGTGCACAGGCTTCTCATTGTGGTGACTTCTCTTGCTGTGGAGCATGAGCTCTAGGACATGCAGGCTGTTGTAGTTGCAGCCAGTGTGCTCAGGAGTTGCGGTTCCTGGGCTCTAGAGCACAGGCTCAATAGTTGTGGCACATGCGTTTAGTTGCTCTGCGGCATGTAGACTCTTCCCGAATCAGGGATTGAACCCATGTCTCCTGCATTGGCAGGCAGATTCTTTACTACGAAGCCACCAAGGAACCCCCATCTTCATTTCTGAAAGACAGTTTAGCTATCTGGATACAATATTCTTTTTATTTTTTTTAATTTTTATTTATTTATTTTTTTAATTGAAGGATGATTACTTTGCAATATTGTGTTGGCCTCTGCAATATATGAACATGAATCAGCCATAGGTATAGGTATGTCCCCTCCCTCCTGAACCTTTGTCCCACCTTCCTCCCCATCTTGCCCTTCTAGATTATCACAGGGCACTGATTTGAGCTCCCTGCCTCATACAGTAAATTTTGCTAGCTATCTAAATTACATATTGCAGTGCATATGTTTCAATGCTGTTCTCTCTGTTTGTCCCACTGCCCTTCCCCCTCTGTGTCAACAAGTCTTTTCTCCATGTCTGTCTCCACTGCTGCCCTACAAATAGGTTTATCAGTACCATCCTTCTAGGTTCCATATATATGTGTTAGAATACAATATTTATCTTTCTGTGACTCACTTCACTGTGTGTAATAGGTTCTCGGTTCATCCACCTTATTAGAATGCAGTCAAATTTGTTCCTTTATATGGCTGAGCACAAGCTGGAATCAAGATTGCCGGGAGAAATATCAATAACCTCAGATATGCAGATGACACCACTCTTATGACAGAAAGTGAAGAGGAACTAAAAAGCCTCTTGATGAAAGTGAAAAAGGAGAGTGAAAAAGTTGGCTTAAAGCGCAACATTCAGAAAATGAAGATCATGGCATCTGGTCCCATCACTTCGTGGGAAATAGATGGGGAAACAGTGGAAACAGTGTCAGACTTTATTGTTGGGGGCTTCAAAATCACTGCAGATGGTGACTACAGCCATGAAATTAAAAGATGCTTACTTCTTGGAAGGAAATTATGACCAACCTAGATAGCATATTCAAAAGCAGAGACATTACTTTGCCAACAAAGGGCCGTCTAGTCAAGGCTGTGGTTTTTCCAGTGGTCATGTATGGATGTGAGAGTTGGACTGTGAAGAAGGCTGAGTGCCGAAGAATTGATGCTTTTGAACTGTGGTGTTGGAGAAGACTCTTGAGAGTCCCTTGGACTGCAAGGAGATCAACCAGTCCATTCTGAAGGAGATCAGCCCTGGGATTTCTTTGGAAGGAATGATGCTAAAGCTGAAACTCCAGTACTTAGGCCACCTTATGTGAAGAGTTAACTCATTGGAAAAGACCCTGATGCTGGGAGGGATTGGGGGCAGGAGAAGGGGACGACCGAGGATTAGATGGCTGGATGGCATCACTGACTCAATGGACTTGAGTTTGAGTGAACTCCGGGAGTTGGTGATGGACAGGGAGGCCTGGGGTGCTGCGATTCATGGGGTCACAAAGAGTCGGACACGACCGAGCGACTGACCTGAACTGAACTGAACATTCCGTTGTATATGTGTACCACAACTTCTTTATCCACTCCCCTGTCAGTGGACATCTAGGTTGCTTCCATGTCCTAACTGTGGTAAATAGTGCTGCAGTGAACAGTGGGGTCATGTGTCTTCGTCAGTTATGGTTTCCTCAGAGTATATGTCCAATAGTGGGATTGTTGGGTCATATGGTAGTTTTATTCCTAGTTTTTTAAGGAATCTCCACACTGTTCTCCATAATGGCTGTTATCAATTTGTATTCTCATCAACAGTGCAAGAGGGTTCCCTTTTCGCCATACCCTCTCCAGCATTTATTGTTAGTGGATTTTTTGATGGTGGCTATTCTGACCAGTGTTAGGTGATACCTCATTGTAGTTTAGATTTGCATTTCTGTAATAATGAGCAGTGTTGAGCATCTTTTATGTGTTTATTAGCCATCTGTGGATACAGAATTCTTACTTGACAGTATATTCTTTCAGCATTTTGAATATGTTATTTCATTGCCTTCTGGCCTCCCTTGTTTCTGATGAGAAGTTAGCCACTAGTTATATCTTTGTGTCCCTGTAAAATGATACTCCCAAGATTTTCTGTTTGGGGCTTTCATCAGTTTTACTATATATCTAGGTATGGATTTCTGTGTTTCTGTTGTCATGGTTCATTTAGCTTCTTAAAGTGTAGATTAATTGTAAAAGTCAGTTTGTATAGTTTCTGCTCACTGTTTCTATATCCTTTCCACTTCTGGAACTCGTAATTCATGTATGTTGGTACATTTGACATTGTTCCACAGGTCTTTAAGGCTATGTTTGTTTTTCTTTATTCTTTTCTCTCTTTTCAGATTAGGTAATTTCTATTACTCTTTCTTCAGGTTTATTTTTTATTCTGCTTCAGTGTTCAACTCGGCTTTTGGTTCATCTTTTTTATAATTATTTTTTGTTGTTGAGAAAGTGCTTTAAAAGACTAAGGAAAATTATAAGAACAATGCCTTAAACAAATAGAAAGTTTTCCTTAGTCTTTTAAAGCACTTTGAAGTCTATGTTTGCTAAGGCTGGCATTGGGTCTACTCAGGGATATTTTCAGTCACATGGGGTCTTTTTTCCCTTCTCAGTTTGGGTCATACTTTCTTGCATTTTTACATCTTACAAATTTTTGTTGAAACTGTGGATATTAATATATTGTAGCAGTTTTGGATTCTGATTTTTTTCCCTTTTGAGAGTTGTTGTTGCTTTGTTATTATCGTTGTTTTTAAAGTAACTTGCCTGAGCTAAATCTGTGGAATTTTTCTGTGTGGTGTATGACTGCTGATATCTGCTCAGTTTTTTGTTATTTTAATTTCTGTTTTAATTTTTGTGTCTGGCTTCCTGGAGTGACACCTGCATCTGCATTGCTTAGTGGTCAGTTAATGATTGGTCAGAGATTGCTAGATACTGTGCTAGCTATTGTGCTAAATACTGAGTAAGACTTCTACTCTCTGCTGATCTTTACCTGTTTGAGGAAGCTCCTTCCAAGTTCAGACCATTTCAAAGTCTGCCCTAACTTTTACCTTCCACTGGGCCCTTTTGTGTCTTTTCTGCCTGTTTATGCAGGCTCCTGGTGTGTGAATGTGTAGACATTTATCAAGGTCCCTTATAGTTTCTTCTCCAGATTTCCTTTTTTAATTTCTGACTAGTTTGCTGCCCCATTGTTTGCACTAACATGACGGTGACCTCAGGCTATTGGAGCCCTTGGTCTTGCTTTTCTGTTTGCTCCCAAGAATGCAAACTCTTACTGACAATGTGGATAGGATAGGCATGGGCTTTTTCTGTGCTTTGCTTTAAGTAAAGTCAGCCTTCTTTGTCAGTGAAGCTGCTGGTTTTTACCACCTTGGTAGAACCAACTTCCCCACTGACCTCTGGGGATGGGAGTACTTCAGACAGTAATGCCAGAGACTCCCCCTGTTCTCACCCCAAGTTCAGCAGTTTCTTATGAACAACTGCAGAGAAGGTGACATTTGAGAAAAAGCCTAAAGGAGGTGAGGAAATATTCCATGTAGCTATCTAGGGAAGAACATTGCTGGCAGAGGCAACACCTTAAGGGCCTTTCCTGTATTTCACAATAAAGAGGCCAGTGTGGCTGGTATAGAATACCTGAGAGGAAGAGTGGCAGGATGTGAGGTCAGAGAGGGAAAGGGTGCATGCGGACAGGGTGGTAGAGCAGATAACACCTTTTAAGCCACTCTGAGGGCTCTGGCTTTTACTTTGAATGAAATGAGGAGCTGCTGGAGGGCTTTGAACGGCGTAGTTGGGACATAATGTCTTATAATTTTAAAACAGCTATGTGAAACAGAAGCTAGAGAGTGGCAGAATAGCAGACTCAGGATGCCAGTTAGGAGACTATTATAGTCTTGATTATAGCAGTGCTGGTGAGAAATAATTGTGTCTTGGACAAAGGTGGTTGCAAATGGAGATGGTAAGAAGTGGGCCAGTTCTGGTGTATGTAAAAGGTAGAACAGAGAGGATTTCTTCTGATGGATTGGTAGTAGGGAGGGAACGATACTGATCGCTTATTTCAAAGGAATTTTCCTGTATTTCATCTGTGAATGTTTTTTCTGATCCCTTTATTGAGTCCTCTGTTTTTGGAGTCTATTATATTGATTCTAATTATCCTTAGATTAGATAATTTTTATCTTCTAATATTATCTTCTAATTGCTTTAACTTCTTTTATGTTTTTATTATTATTATTCTGAAAGCCATCCCATTTCTCCATCTCATTCATTCTATTTTCATTTGAATCTGTTGTTTCTGATACCTTATTAAATCTGTAATTGTAGTATTTTGTTTTTCAGATTTTCTTAGCTTTGCAGTCATCTTTCTTTTCATTCTATTTATCCTTATTCATTCTTTCCTTTATTTCCTAGCTCTTATTTTATTTAATCTAAATTCTTATTTAAAGTATTCAAATAAGTATTCAATGAAAAATCTTTGATTTGGGGGGTTATATTGTTTTCCAGGTTTAGTTCTTATTCTGCTATCCGCTACATGGTAATTTATTTTCTCTCATTGTCTTTCTCTTTTGTTACTGGAGATTTGATAGTTGCTGTGTCATTTTTATTGATTGCACGTTGCAGGATCTCAGTTCCCCAGTCAAGGATCGAATCCAGGCACATGGCAATGAAAGCTCAGAGTGCTAACCATTGGACTGTCAAGGAATTCCCTAAGAGGCTCTTGCTCTGAAGTCTTTATTTTACATTTATCCTTTTTTTTTAAACTTTATTTTATATTGGAGTATCAGTTTAGTTCAGTCGCTCAGTCCTGTCCGACTCCTTGCGACCCCATGAATCGCAGCACGCCAGGCCTCCCTGTCCATCACCAACTCCAGAGTTCACTCAAATTCACATCCATCGAGTCAGTGATGCCATCCAGCCATCTCATCCTGTCATCCACTTCTCCTCCTGCCCCCAGTCCCTCCCAGCATCAGAGTCTTTTCCAATGAGTCAACTCTTCGCATGAGGTGGCCAAAGTATTGGAGTTTCAGCTTTGGCATCATTCCTTCCAATGAACACCCAGGGCTGATCTCCTTCAGAATGGACTGGTTGGATCTCGTTGCAGTCCAAGGGACTCTCAAGAGTCTTCTCCAACACCACAGTTCAAAAGCATTAATTCTTCGGCTCTCAGCTTTCTTCACAGTCCAACTCTCACATCCACACATGACCACTGGAATATTGGAGTATAGCCAGTTAACAATGTTGTGATAGTTTCAGGTGCACAACAGAGCGACTCTGAGAACAGGCTTTTACTCTTGATGGATTTTTTTTTTTAACTTACTCGTGATTTATCCCTTTTATTCTCCACACTGAAAAAATATTTCATATAAGTTTACTCTTATTTCCTTCTTGGGTTACATTTTATAAAGTTTCTTTTTTTTTTTTCTATCAGGTTTCTAGGTATAAGAATTCCATGATCCTCCTCATGCTTTCTTTACCTAGAAATTTTGGACATGTATGTATTAAATGTTTAGTAACAAGGGAGGAAAAAGGCATTTGTATATTTGCAATTTATAAAAGCTTTCTGTAGTATTGGCTAATCCATATTCTGATGTTTCAGTTTTCCTTATTAAATTCCCTTTATTCTCTCCTTTTCCCTCTCACCCTCCTCCCAAATGTCTTGCAACTATCTTTGAGCTGGGAAACCTGAGGAAGGGTTAGATAAAGGAAATTATAGAGGAAGAGAAAAGACCTTTGATTTATATAGGAAGAGCAGGTGGTAAGAGAGATCTTAGGGAGTGATAAGAAGTAACTATTTTAGTTTGTGAAGTAGAGATAGAGATAAGATTTTTGAGAAAGACACAAGAAGAATAAGAAAACATGCTTTCTGAACTGAGAAGATAGTTTGATTATAAGATTAAAATTTCTTAAGGAGCAAATTATTGCTTTTTTAAGAAAAGGTTTACAATGATTTCTTTTTTGAGAAACTTTAAAAAATCGAATTATAGTTGATTTACAATGTTGTATTAATTAAAATATTGCTTCTTACAACTCTATTCTTTCTAGAGTAGTTTTTTTTTTAAACAAGTGAATAGCTTGGTTTTTCTCTCTCTCTCTTTTTAAAATAATTTGTTTGTTTTTGGTTGCGCTGGGTCTTCTTGCTACACGCAGGCTTTCTCTAGTTGTGGAGAGCAGGGATTGTTCTTTGTTGAGGTGCAGGGGCTTCTTCTTGTGGTGGCTTCTCATTGTGGAGCACAGGCTCTAGGCGCACGGGCTTCAGTAGTTGCGGCATGCGGGCTCAGTAGTTGTAGCCCACGGGCTTTAGTTGCTCTGCAGCACATGGAATCTTCCTGGACCAGGGATTGAACCCATGAACCTGCATTGGCAGGCAGACTGTTACCCACTGTACCAACAGGGAAATCCTCGAGTAGTTTTCTTTTAATAACTAGTTTCATTTAGAAAAAGTATGAAATAAAGCATGTGGATATCTGTTAAACTTTTTGTATAGCGGTTACTGTCATAGTGAATATGTGTGTGTGTTTGTTTTCCCCCTAGAATCTCCCTGGAAAAAGAGACATGAATGTCTGCAATGATATTTCTTGACACGAATTTGATATGAGAGAAGAAAAAGAGATCGACGGCTAGTGAACAGGATTTCAAATAACCAGAATTTTATATTTATCACCTCCAACTACAGCCTTCGGTCACCTCCTTTTAAATCAAAGATAACTACAGTCAGAACCAAGACAAGGCAAAATAATACTTCTCTTCTGCATTTTTTGAGATTAAAGAAACCTGCAATGTCTAGGAAACAAAACCAGAAGGGTAAGATTCCACATGGGCATTAATTGTTAAAAACATAGTTGTAGAGTCATGATCACCATTTCTATCTGTACGTGGTTTTAAAAAACGTTCTCTTAATGTGTTTTGAGTGGTGTTATACTTTTGCTCACCTAGTGCAGTACTACTGATGATTATAACTTATCTTTTAGTCATGACTGCAGTTAATTTTAGAAGAGCATGGAACATTCACAACATTATCTGTTGTCCCTTTAACTAGCTGGGTATTAGATTATAGCTTTTTGTGTTACTAGTTTGGGAATTCATATAACAATTGCTTTTCTACTCTTATAAACATTAAATTGTAATATAATTTCAGGAAATCCAAACACATCTTGAAAGTGTACTTTTTGGAGGGCGAACATATGTTATAGAGGTAGGATATAACTTACTGCAGGATATTCTATATCGTGTGAGTTGATGTTTCTTTGGAGACAGGAAATGAAACGAGTAAATGCTTCTAGTCACTGATTCTTCTTTATCTTTCCTTTTGGGATTGTGACTCTAGCTTTTTGTGTAAAGTAAAGTGTAAATTGCAGAGAGTCAAGAAATATCGAAAATAGTTATACAGAGGAAAGGACAACAGAGACTACACTTTTTCAGCTTTCCAAGAAGACCTGCGAAAATGTAAAGGGACAAATAGCACTTAAAACTGTCACACAGAACTGGAATATATTTGTTAAAAGAATGACCATAGCTATCCTAGATTTTTTTCCCCTCATTTAGTTTAACTTTCAATTTAAAGTTGATGTTCTTTAATTCAAAACAAAGCTATAGATCCAGGTCTCACATGCTAAATATGAAGGGAATGCTTAATTTTTTTTTTTAATTGAAGCATAGTTAGTGTACAGTGTTACATTAGTTTCAGGTGTTCAGCAAAGTGATTCAGATATGTATGTATACACATATGCACTGTTCTTTTCCATTATGTTATTATAAGATATTGAATATAGTTCCCTGTTGTTTACCTATTTTAGATATATTAGTGGATATATGTTAATCCCAAACTCCTAATTTATCCCTCCCCACCGTTGTCCCCTTTGGTAACCATAAGTTTTGTTTGCTAGGTGTGTGAGTCTGTTTCTGTTTTATATAAATAAGTTCATTTGTATCTTTTTTTTTTTTTTAAGATTCCACATAAGTGGTATCATATGATATTTGTTTTCCTCTGTTCACTTAATATGATCATCTCTAGGTCCAAATCTATCCTTGCTGGTGCAAATTGCTTTCTTTTTTATGTCTTGAGTGGTGGTCCAGTGGTGGTGGGTGGGGGTGTGTGTGTGTATATATCACATCTACTTTATCACTTCGTCTGTTGATGGACATTTAAATTGAAGGAAATGCTTTTAAACTTCTTAGTTTTGACTTGGCAAATCAAAAACCTCACTATAAGAAAACAATATACCAGAGCTGCTTGTGGTTTTGAAAGCTATAGTTTCATTGTATAGCAAACCTGTGTAAAGAATATCTGAGCTCTAAAGAATGGTTAGATTACTAAAGAAGCTGAACTCTTCAAGGGAGTGAGATTTATCAACTGAAAAGTTTTAAAAATATCATCTAAAAAGTTTAGCATTTAATTTTTCCCAAAAAAGTGAACTTTAGCAGATTGCTTTGGCCTTTTAAAAACTAGAGTCTTTGTTTATTTCATCTTTATGTTGTTCCACAGCTATAAAAAAAGTATCATTGCTTTTTATAATTAGTATACAGTAAATGTAGATTTAGATCACATCATAGGCATTAAATGCTAACAAATTTAAACTAAACATAGCCTGCATATACACTTAGTTGAAACAAAAGGAAGCTTTTATGTCATTAGGACTTTCTCTGAAACAAATATATACTTATATATAACCTATATATATATATTGGTTTTAAATATATATATAGGTTCAGATATTTGAACCAAAAAAATACAAAATTCTTATACAATTCTATCTCATTTAATTCATTTATATATTTAAAATTACATTGTTTTGGGTTTTCAGTTCAGTTCAGCTTAGTTGCTCAATTGTATCCTACTCTTTGTGACCCCATGCACTGCAGCACACAAGGCCTCCCTGTCCATCACCAGCTCGGGGAGTTTACTCAAATGCATGTCCATTGAGTCGGTGATGCCATCCAACCATCTCATCCTCTCTCTGTTGTTCTCTTCTCCTCCAGCTTTCGATCTTTCCCAGCATCAGGGTCTTTTCAAATGAGTCGATTCTTTGCATCAGGTGGCCAAAGTATTGGAGTTTCAGCTTCAGCATCAGTCCTTCCAATGAATATTCAGGACTGATTTCTTTTAGGATGGACTGGTTGGATCTCCTTTCAGTCCAAGGGACTCTCAAGAGTCTTCTCCAACGCCACAGTTCAAAAGTATCAATTCTTTGGTGCTCAATTTTCCTTATAGTCCAACTCTCACATCCGTACATGACTACTGGAAAAACCATAGGTTTGATTAGATAGATCTTTGTTGGCAAAGTAATGTCTCTGCTTTTTAATGTACTGTCTAGGCTGGTCATAACTTTTCTTCCCAGGAGCAAGCGTCTTTTAATTTTAGTAGTCTAATAATTATACTGACTTTATCAATTTAGTTATAATACATTAAAAAGATAGATACTGTGGTAGTTTTTGTTCTCTAGAGACAACTCACTTATTAAGTGTCATTTTGTAATGAGTTATGTTTTATTCCACAGTAGACCATGTTTCCGTATTTTCCTGTATCAGTAACACTTGTGAATTTCTTAATGAACTATTTAGTGGAGTTAAACTTGTATGGCTTAAGTTAAGGTGAATTTTAATTACAACTATTGATTGCTCCAAGCCTTTTAGCCCAACACCTAGCAGAAGTCAATAAGATCAGTGCTTCTCAAACTGTGGTCTGTGAACTAAAGAAATACTTTAAAATGGAGAGTGTTTAGAAACTCTTTTATAGTGGTTTGACAGTGCTGTAACATCCAGACCCTTTAAAGGCAGTTCTTTGAGGTATAATTTAAATACTATAAAACTCATCTATTATAAATGTACAGTTTTATTACTTTTAGTAAAAACAATTTTTTTTTTTTTTTTGTAAATTTTGGCCATGCTGTGCAGCTTGTGGGATCTTAGTTCCCTGACCAGGGACTGATTGAACCCAGGTCCTCGGCAGTGAAAGTTCAGAGTCCTAACCGCTGGATTGCTAGAGAATTCCCTGTTTTTAGTAAATGTATACAGTTGTGCAGCCATCACCACAATCCTATTTTAAAACACCTTCCTCACCCCTAAAGGTATCCTTAGCTACCTGTCTACAATCAGTTCCTGCTTTCCCAGGCAAACATACCTACTTTCTCTGTCTTCAGTTTTGCCTTTTCTAGAGATTTCTAATAAACAGAGTAATCCAGTATGGTTTTGTGTCTGGCTTCTTAATGCTGTTTATGAGGTTCATTGTTGTTTTTGAATGTATCAGTAGCTTACCACCTTTTACTGCTGAGTAGTGTTAAGGTTATAAAAAGTCACAGAGTATTTCTTTTACACTTTGCTACTCATGATACTTGTGTGACCAGAATTGTGGATGTTTCTCCCATATTGACCAGTTCTCTGATACCAGCCAAGTGTCCCTACAATCCGATTCAATTCTGATACTATCTTCTTGGAGTTCATGTTAGATCCCACAGGTTAAGGGCTCAGTCCCCCCAGACGGCTCCCGCTTCAGGCACCAGTCCACGAGGATCGGGTTCCCAAGTTATCCACCCTCAGTCCATCTTGACTACAAACGGGTGGTTTCTACAACCCTCCTTCTCAGATTCAGTAATTTGCTATAATGCTCACAGAAGTAAGGGAAACCACTTACCTACTTTTACTGGTTTATATACATAGTAGAGGATGTTATAAAGAATACAGGTGAACAGCCAGATGAAGGGATATATAGGGTAAGATCTGGAAGGGTCCCCAGTGCAGGAACTTCCATCTCCATGAAGTTGAGGTGTACTACTCTTCCAGCATACCGATGCATTCACTAACCTGAAAGCTCTCTGCACCCCATACTTTACAGAATCTTTTTTCAAGGTTTTATCACATAAATGTGATCAAGTATTAACCCTTACTTCTAATTCCTCTCCTTTCCCTTACCCGACAGATGGGAGTGAGGCTGAACATTCCAAGCCTCTGATCATGGGTTGAACTTTTTGGTGATAAAGCCCCCTTCCTGAAGCTCTCCAGGAGCCCAAAAATGGTTTGTTAGAGCTAAAGATGTTCCTGTCAACCAGGAAATTTCAAGGCATTTACAATCTCTATTAGGAACTGGAGTTGAATACCAAATATTAGAACAACGAGATGCTCCTAGCATCTTCATTGCTTAGGGAGTTATGAAGGTTTTAGGAGCATTAGCTGGAGTTACGGATGAAGACCAAAATATTTATTTCTTATTATATTGCAATATCACAGGTTTTATCACATTTTGTCTTCCACTTACCAGGTAATTATTCATTTGGGTTAGTTCCAGTTGTGGCTGTTACGAACAATTATAAATTATGAACATTTGCCTACAAGTCTTTGTGTAGACATATGTTTTTGTTTCTCTTGGGGACATACATAGGAGCAGAATCGTTTAACTTTCAAAGAAATTACCATGCCAAACTGTTTTCCAAAGTGGCTGACCATTTTATAATCCCACTAGCACTAAGTGTTGGTTTTGAATGCTTCTTGTCCTTGCTGACACTTGGTATGGTATCATTTTCATTATAGCCATTTATAAATATAGCCATTTTTAACCTAGGTGTTTAAGGATACTTCATTCTGGTTTTGATTTATACTTCCTTAATGTGGTTTTGATTGTACTTCTTTGATAGTCAACGATGTTCACTGCTTCTTCATGTGATTATTAGCCATTTGTATCTTCTTGGGTGAAATGTCTATTTAAATTCTTTATTCATTTTTACAAATTGGGTTATAGGTCTTTTCCCCCATACCCTGCAAAATTTTTAAATTGAGATATAGTTGATTTACAATATTATATAAATTTCAGGTGTACAACATAGTGATTCATGATTTTTTAATATAAATTTATTTATTTTAATTGGAGGCTAATAACTTTACAGTATTGTATTGGTTTTGCCATACATCAGCATGAATCTGCCACAGTTGTACATATATTCCCCATCCTGAATGATTCATGATTTTTAAGGGTTCAGTTCAGTCATTCAGTCATGTCCGACTCTTTGTAACCCCATGGACTGCAGCACGCCAGGCCTCCCTGTCAATCACCCAACACCCAGAGTTTACCCAAACTCATGTCCATTGAGTCGGTGATGCCATCCAACCATCTCATCCCCTTCTCCCACCTTCAATCTTTCCCAGTATCAGGCTGTTTTCAAATGAGTCTGTTCTTCGTATCAGGTGGCCAGGGTATTAGAGTTTCAGCTTCAACATCAGTCCTTCCAATGAATACTCAGGACTGATCTCCTTTAGATAGACTGGTTGGATCTCCTTGCAGTCCAAGGGACTCTCAAGAGTCTTCTCCAACACCGCAGTTCAAAAGTATCAATTCTTTGGTGCTCAGCTTTCTTTATAGTCCAACTTTCACATCCATACATGACTACTGGAAAAACCATAGCCTTGACTAGATGGACCTTTGTTGGCAAAGTAATGTCTCTGCTTTTGAATATGCTGTCTAGGTTGGTCATAACTTTCCTTCCAAGGAGCAAGTGTCTTTTAATTTCATGGCTGCAATCACCATCTGCAGTGATTTTGAAGCCCCCCAAAATAAAGTCAGCCACTGTTTCCACTGTTTCCCCATCTATTTGCCATGAAGTGATGGGACCAGATGCCATGATCTTCGTTTTCTGAATGTTGAGCTTTAAGCCAACTTTTTCACTCTCTTCTTTCACTTTCATCAAGAGGCTTTTTAGTTTCTCTTCACTTTCTGCCATAAGGATGGTGTCATTTGCGTATCTGAGGTTATTGATATTTCTCCTGGCAGTCTTGATTTCAGCTTGTGCTTCACCCAGCCCACGTTTCTCATGATGTACTCTGCATAGAAGTTAAATAAGCAGGGTGACAATATACAGCCTTGACGTACTCCTTTTCCTATTTGGAACCAGTCTGTTGTTCCATGTCCAGTTCTAACTGTTGCTTCCTGACCTGCATACTGGTTTCTCAAGAGGCAGGTCAGGTGGTCTGGTATTCCCATCTCTTTCAGAATTTTCCACAGTTTATTGTGATCCACACAGTCAAAGGCTTCAGCATAGTCAATAAGGCAGAAGTAGATGTTTTTCTGGAACTCTTTTGCTTTTTTGATGATCCAGCAGATGTTGGTAATTTGATCTCTGGTTCCTCTGCCTTTTCTAAAACCAGCTTGAACATCTGGAAATTCACGGTTCACTTATTGTTGAAGCCTGGCTTGGAGAATTTTGAGCATTACTTTGCTAGAGTGTGAGATGAGTGCAATTGTGTGGTAGTTTGAGCATTCTTTGGCATTACCTTTCTTTGGGGTTATACCATATTTATAGTTATTATCAGAGATTGTAAGTCTTCTTTCTGAGCTGTAAGGATTTTTAATTCTGAGCATTATCAAGTATATGATTTGCAAATATGTTTTCCCAGTCTGGCTTATCTTTTCATTTTCTTAATGGTTTCTTTTTCTTTTTCCCCTGCTGTGCAGCTTGTGGGGTCTTAATTTTCTGATCAAGGATTGAACCTAGTCCTTAAAACTCCTCATCAGTGGACCACCAGGAATTCCCAGTGGTGTCTTTTTTAAAGTAAAAGTTTTTAACTTTGATAAAACCCACTTTATCTTTTCTTAAAGTGTAGAATAATAAGATGAAGAGTGAATCTGATCTTCCCTGGTGGCTTAGCAGTAGAGAACCCACCTGCCAACGCAGGAGACGCAAGTTTGATCTATGGGTTGGGTATATCCCCTGGGGAAGGAAATGGCGACCCACTCTAGTATTTTTACCTGGGAAATCCCATGGACAGAGGAGCCTGGTGGGCTACAGTCAATGGGGTCACAACAAGTTGGACACAACTTGGTGACTGAACAATGACAGAGTGAGTCCTCCAACCCTTTCCCACACCAAAGCTTTATTGGCTATCCCGGTTCTTTTATATTTCCATAGAAATTTAGACTCAGCTTATCAATTCATGCAAAAATATCTGCTTGGAATCTGATAGTGACTGCATTGAATCGATAGATTTGTGGTGAATTGGTTATCTTTGCAATATTGAATCTTTCAGTTAATGACTGTAGCATATCTCTACATTTATTTAGATCTTACTTTCTCTCAGCAGTGTTGTACAGGTTTAAGTGCATAGACCTTGCAATTTCTTTGTTGAGTTTATTCCTAAGTAATTTATTCTTTTTAATGCTGCTGTGAATGGGACATTGGATTTTTGTTGTTGTTAAACTCACTTATTTGTTCAAGTAGTTTTTGATAGCTAACTTAGATTTTCAATATACAATGTCATGTCCTCTATGAATAAAGTTGGTTTTCTTCTTCTCCTCCATTCTAGATGACTATGATTTCTTTTTACTTGCTTTCTGCATGGGCTTGAACTTCCAGTTCATTGTTGCAAAGAAGTATGAGAGCAGACAGCTTTGCCTCGTTCTCACCCTTTGAGAGAAGCGTTTCATCTTTTACCATTGAGTATGATGTTCAGTTGGTAAAGAATCCACCTGCAATGCAGGAGACCTCGGTTCAATTTCTGGGTTGAGAAGATCTGCTGGAGAAGGGATAGGCTACCCACTCTAGTATTCTTGAGGTTCTCTTGTGGCTCAGCTGGCAAAGAATCCGCCTGTAATGTGGGAGACCTGGGTTTGATCCCTGGGTTGGGAAGATCCCCTGGAGAATGGAAAGGCTATCCAGTCCAGTATTCTGGCCTGGAGAATTCCATGGACTGTAGAGTCCATGGGGTCACGAACAGTCAGACTTGACTGAGCAACTTTCACTTTCAGTTCATGATGTTAGCTGTAGGTTTTTCCTGGAAGCCCTCTATCAGTTTGAAGAAGGTCCTCTCTTTTCTTACCTTGCTGAGTTTTTACATGAATGTGTTTCTGATTTTGTCATATGTTTTTTATGCATCTATTCCAGTGGTTCTCAAACGGGGGTGATTTTGCCCCTAGGGGATATTTGGCAATGTCTGGAGACATGTTTTATTGGTCACAACTTGAGGCCATGGTGCTATTGGTATCTAGTGGGTGTGGGTCCAGGATGCTGTAAACATCTTACAGTACACAGGATAGCCCTTTACAACAAAGATTTGTTGGCTTAAAATGTCAGTACTGCTGAAGTTGAGAAACTCTGATCTATTGTTATGATCATGTGTTTCTGTCCTTTATTTATATAGAGCATTATATTAACTTTCATATGTTAAGCCAATTCTGCATTCTGGTATAAATCCCACTTGGTCATAGTTGGCTATGTTACTGTTCTCTGTTTTCTAATATTTTGTAATACATATCTACACCTGTATTCATGAGAGAGGTCTGCAGTTTTCTGTTCTTGTGTTTGTCTAGTGTATGATTTGTTCTGAAGAATATGCTGTGTGTGCTTAAAGAGAATATGTATTGATCTGTTAGGTGGAGTATTCTATATGTGTCAGATCAAGTTGGGTGATCATGATGTTCAAGTCTTCTATATCCTTCGTCATTTTCTGTTTAGTTCTGTCATTTACTAAGAGAAGAGTATTGAAATCTTCAGCTGTAATTGTTGAATTGGTATTGTTCCTTTCTATTCTGGTTTTTAATTCACATATTTTAGGACTCTTATTAAATGTATATAGATTTATAATTGGTTATATACTGCTGATATATTGATTTTCTTATCATTATAATTTTTTTATCTCTAGTAATATTTTTGTCTTTAAAGTTTTAGTTTTTATGCTGGTTATATAGCTATCCCAGCTCTCTTATAGTTACCATTTGGAAGAAATATATTTTTCATCCTTTACTTGCAATCTATTTATGTCTTGGAATCTCAGGGATATCTCTTGTAGACACTATATAGGTAGATCTTGCTTTTTATCCAGTCTAACAACTCTGCATATGTGCGTGCTAAGTGGCTTCAGTAGCGTCCAGCTCTTTGTGACCCCATGGACTGTAGCCCGCCAGGCTCCTTTGTCCCTGGGAATTTTCCAGATAAGAACACTGGAGTGGGTTGCCTTGCCCTCCTCCAGGGGATCTTCCCAACCCAGGGATCAAACCTCTGTTTCTTATATCTCCTGCATTGGCAGGTGGGTTCTTTACCACTAGTGCCACCGTGGAAACCCCTGTAACAACTCTACCTTTTGATTATTTAGTCCTTTACATTTAAAATAATTATCAGTATGGTTCATGCCTACCATTTGTTGTCTTCTTTATGTCTCATTTTTATTCCTTTATTACTCCTTTATTGCATTCTTTTGTGTTAAACATACTTTTTACTGTGTTTTAATTCTTCTGATTTTTAAAGCCATTTTAAAAAGTTATTAATGATTGCTCTAGGTTTTTATATGCACCTTTTACTTATCACAAGCTACTTCAGGCTATTATTGACTTAATTCTGGTAAAATATAGTAACTTTGTTCCAGTATAGCCTCATTTCCTCTCTTCCTGTTTTGTACTATTGTTTTCACATATACTATATCTATGTAGATATAACTATATATTTATTTATAACAATATTATGTTATTTATTGCTTTAACAATTTTATGCTTTTTGGAGAAATTAGAGAAGAGAAAAAATATATGTACCTAATCTGTAATATTTATCCAAGTATTTTACATTTTGAGTACCCTTAATTCTTTCCTCTGGATTTGAATTCCTATCTGGCTTCATTTCCTTTCAGCCTGAAGGGCTTCCTTTAGTTTTTCTTGAAGGGCGTACCTGACGGGAGTGGATTCTTTTAGCCTTTTTAAAACTGTGGAATGTTTGTATTTTAACCTTCATTTTTGAAAAATAGTTGTACTGGATACAGAATTCTTCTTTGACTTTTTTTTTTTTTTCCTTTAGCCCTTAGAATATGCCATTCCAGTGAATATGTTATATATAATATTCTTTGTTTCTGATGAGGCACTTTTCTTCTGTTGCTGGTAAGATTCTCTCCTTGTCTTCTAACAGTTTGACTGTTACACAGCTTGGTATGGCCCTGTGGGGAATTTCATCAGAGTTTCTTTTCCTGCTGCTTTTACTCGTGCCTCTCCTGCTAGAAATCCTAGTGTATGTATATTGGTAAGTTTGGTGTTATCCCAGAGGTAACTGAGGCTGTGTTCATTTTTCTTGCTTTTTTTCCCCCCTACTTTTCAGATTGTTTACTTTCTATTGTTTTCTTATTTATTTGTTTGTCTCTGCTGGGTCTTCGTTGCTCTTGGGCTTTTCTCTAGTTGCAGTGAGAGGGTGCTTCTCTCTAGGTGTGGTGCATGAGCTTCTCATTGGAATGATTTTTCTTACTCCAAACTGCAGGCTTTAGAACTGTTGGGATTCAGTAGTTGCAGCTCAGTAGTTGTGGTTCGTGGGCTTAGTTGTCCTTCTGCACGTGGGATCTTCCCGGACCAGGGATTGAACCTGTATCTCCCGCATTAGCAGGTGGATTCTTTACCACTGGGCCACCAGGGAAGCCCTGTTGATTTCTTTTTAAGTTTGCTGATTCTTCTGCCATCTCAGATCTGCTGTTAGGTCTATGTAGTAAATTTTTCATTTGGGTATTGTATTTTCAGTTAGATTTTCTTTTTAGCTCCTTTTTGTCGTTTGTTTCTCTACTGAGATTCTCTATTTGCCAAGTCAGTGTGACATATTTTCCTTTAATTCCTTGAATATGGTTATATTAACTGTTTTAAAGTCTTTAAGTCTACTAGCTGAGCCTTCTCAGAATAAGTTTCTATTGACTAGTGTTTGAGTTTTTTCCTGTATATGAGTGAATCTTTCTTCCTCTAAAACTTTTTTTTAAAGTAGATAGTTTAGATCATATGTTGTGTTAATTCTGGGTTTGTATTAATTTTCTGAGGGTATTTTTAAAAATCAGTCTGAATATGATGAAGAATCTGCTTCCTCCATGTGTACACTCACTAATCAGCACATTTTTTAATTCTAATTTTTATTTTTTAACTTTGCTTTTTAGGGGGTTGTCCCTGCGTCTTCAGTGTTTAGTGGTCAGCCAGTGATTTGGACCGAGGTTGTGCTCAAGACATCTCAAACCCATAGACTTTTATCCTCTGCTGACTGATTTGTATGGAGCACATTGAGTTCAGACAGTTCTCAGTTTTACGTTGACTTTTACTTTCCACTGGCCTCTTGGGTCTCCCCGGTGCACATGCATAGTTTCTCCTTTAGTTAGGGATGTGTAGAGAGTTTATTTAACTTTTCTTTCTTTTTTTCTGGCTGCACCACACTGCTTACAGGATCTCAGTTCCCCAACCAGTGAAAACATGGAGTTCTAACCACTGGACTGCCAGAGAATTCTCTCTCTAGCTTTACTATGGCTCTTTCATGTATAGGATTTCTCTGATAAATTTCCTGTTTATCACTCAGTCAACTAAGACTCCAAATTCAGAGGAGCAAAGCAGTGAGTTTTTCATTTCCTACTGAGTTCTGTACTGTAGCTGACAGAGGTTTTTGCCCTCCTCTCCAGATCAAGGCTGCTTTCTTTGGGAATAAAGCTGTTGATTTTCATGGCCTTCTCTGCCCTAATAGAAGCTATTGTTCCCTAGTAGGTGGAAATAGAATGGGAGCAGTCCTAGGCAAGAAGGGTGCAGACTCCGCTCTTCTGACATAAGGCTCTAGCAGGTTCTCAATAATTTGTTGTGTGCCTTTGGTTGATTTCCATAGCCCTGAAATGGTTGTCCTTGGCAGTTTTATTCAATTTCATTCCTGTGTTTTAAGGAGAGGATTTGCCAGCCTGTTCACCACCTCTTGGGCCTCCCTCGTGGCTCAGCTGGTAAAGAATCTGCCTCCAATGCTGAAGACCTGGGTTTGATCCCTGGGTTGGAAAGATCCCCTGGAGAAGGAAATGACTACCCACTCCAGTATTCTTGCCTGGAGAATTCTGTGGGGCAAGAGTCCCCAATCCGTGGAGTCCCAAAGAGTCGGACACAACTGAAGTGGCTAACAGTTTCACTCCATCTTAGCCCTTCAGCCCAGTTTTTATTGTATTTTTATAAAAGCATTGGGGCTCAAAGGATTAGAAATTGAAACAGTGATTAGTTATTATAGATTGTTTGACTAGCACTGAGTTAAGTCTACTGACTCATGTGGCTTACTAGTTAACTAGATAAAAAATGTTTCTGCCAGAAATCTCCTGTGGGCTTACCCTTGGTTTTTGTGTACTGCTTTTTGGACGTCTAAATGTTGAAAATCATGAGATAAACAAAAGAACCTGTGAGTAGAACCCATGGCAAATATTTGAGACCCTATTAAATTTACAATGTGAATTTATGGTGGGATAGATATGCATAATTTTTTACCTTTTCCTGACCCATCACTGAATTCAGCGCTGGATGACAGAAAGCCAGCTCTAGGGGTAACCCAAGGTTGGGAATATCACAGGTTACTAGTGTATCTTACATTATTCCTAATTCTGTCTCAAAGAGCCTTTAGAGACTAGAGAAGGGTGAGACAAAGCATTGTAATTGTATTTTATATTTTAAGAGTACTGATTTGTCAGATGATTTTATCTCCCAAACTTAACTATGTATCAAAATCATCCTAGAGGTTAAAACAATTTTTTTGAATCACTATCTTAAGAGTGGTATACTAGACTCTTTTTAACAGGTTTGCTAATACTGACTGTTCTAGATGTGAAAACTGTTTGTCTGTCAGTGTCTTGACTATATCAGATTACAAAGCTAAGAGCAAATTCATAAGTGGTATACTTTTTTGGTTGACTTCATCTCACATTTATATTTAGTTCTCTCTCTTCCTCTTTTCTCCTTTGTAAAACTATTCAGCTATAAAATACTTCCACGTTTGATATTTAAACCTCTAAAACACTAAAATAGCTGACTTGAATTTCATAGTTGATCATATTTGACCATTTCTTTATCCTGTGGTACCATATACCATCACTTAATTCCTTCGGTACCTTTTGTCTTATACAGAGCTGCCGATATATTTCTCTCTTCCCCTCCCCACCTCATTTTTTTTCACCTTGTAAAACTGAAATTCTGTACCCGCTGAACAGTGACTCCCTATTCTCCCTTCCCCCAACCCCTGACATCCACCATCCTACTTTTGTCTATGAATTTGACCACTCTTGATAACTCATACAAGGGGCTTGGATGAAGTTGAGAGAATAGAGTAGCTGAGAAGCTGAATGCTGACAAATCCTGGGGCCAGGCAGACTGCAGTTGGTGAAAAGGGTCTTCTGGGGTGTAAAGGGGCCCTTGTCATCTTCCTTTGCTCTAGGATAGGTTTGAGGTAATATAGGTTCGCAAACAAATCCTCTTTGGAAGAAGATAACCTCACAAATTACTTTTACCATAAATTTTAAAAATTTATGAGTGTTTAGTACACAAAGAAAAATAATTAGAAACATGAGGCAATGAAACAATAACAGTATGGAACAAGAAGCAATAGAAACAGAAATGACATACAGGAGACCCAAATATTGGACTTATCCCAAATGGACTTAAAATAAATATTCTTAAAGTGTGCAAGGAAATAAAGAATACTTGGAGAAATTTAACATAGAACTGGAAATCTTGAAAATCTTACAATCTTGAAAGAATGACATGAGCTAAGTTTCTCAACAGGAACAATAAAAGACAGAGGAATGATATCTTGAAAGGGCTGAATAAAAATAGCTGCCAGTCTACAGTTCTACACACATCATCTGCAGTGAAAATATCCTTCTGGAATAGAGAAAAAATAAATGGCTTAAACAGAAACAAAACCCCCCAAAATAAAACAGAAATCGTCGTTATCAGAATCCAAGGAGGAAAATTCTAACGGTATTCTGAATAGAGAAGGATGACCCAGTTGGAGATGCAGGATGGCATGAACAGCAATGAAAACCACAAATTTATGGGCAAATCTAAATGAGTATTGATTGTATAAAAATAATAAGAATGTCTTCAGTTCAGTTCAGTCACTCAGTCATGTCTGACTCTTTGCGACCCCATGAATCACAGCACGCCAGGCCTCCCTGTCCATCACCAACTCCCGGAGTTCACTCAAACTCATGTCCATCAAGTTGGTGATGCCATCCAACCATCTCATCCTCTGCCGTCCCCTTCTCCTCTTGCCCCCAATCCCTCCCAGCATCAGAGTCTTTTCCAATGAGTCAACTCTTCGCATGAGGTGGCCAAAGTACTGGAGTTTCAGCTTTAGTATCCTTCCTTCCAAAGAACACCCAGGACTGATCTCCTTCAGAATGGACTGGTTGGATCTCCTTGCAGTCCAAGGGACTCTCAAGAGTCTTCTTCAACACCACAGTTCAAAAGCATCAATTCTTAGGTGCTCAGCTTTCTTCACAGTCCAACTCTCACATCCATACATGACCACAGGAAAAACCATAGCCTTGACTAGACGGCCCTTTGTTGGCAAAGTAATGTCTCTACTTTTGAATATGCTATCTAGGTTGGTCATAACTTTTCTTCCAAGGAGTAAGCGTCTTTTAATTTCATGGCTGCAATCACCATCTGCAGTGATTTTGGAGCCCCAAAAATAAAGTCTGACACTGTTTCCACTGTTTCCCCATCTATTTGCCATGAAGTGAAGGGATCGGATGCCATGATCTTTGTTTTCTGAATGTTGAGCTTTAAGCCAACTTTTTCACTCTCCTCTTTTACTTTCATCAAGAGGCTTTTTTCTTATTAGTATTTAAATATACATAAAGGATAATACAAAATCAATGACCCATAAGTTTGGAGGGACATAAGCTTTCTTGCTTTGTCAAGGAAGAAGGTAAAGCTACTAATTAATATTAAGATTGTGCAAGTCAGTAATAGTCAGACACAACTGAACGACTAAACTGAACAGACATTATGATCTCCAGGGAAACTAGATACACAGATGTACCTCGAAGATACTATGCTAAGTGAAACAAGCCCATCACAAAAATACAAATATTGTATGATTTCACCTGTATGAGGTATCTAGATTAGTTAAATTCAGAAAAATAGAATGGTGGTTGCTAGGGGCTGGGGGATATGGGGTATTGTTCAATAGATTATGAAGTTTTAATTTTGCAAGATGAAAAGACTGCATGTTGGTTGCACAAAAATGTGAATGCACTTAATACAACTGACCGTACATTTAGAAATGGTTAAGATGGTAAATTTTATGGTATGCTTTTTTTTTTTTTTTTTTACCACAGTAGGGAAGAAATAGTGACTAAACAAAAGAAAAATGTTCTGGATGTTGTTGTTGTTCAGTCACTAAGTCATGTTCAACTCTTTGAAACCCTTGTGGACTGCAGCACCCTAGGCTTCCCTGTCCTTCACTAGTTCTCCCAGAGGTTACTCAAATTCATGTCCATTGAGTTGGTTGATATTACTGCACTTTGCAGATAGTGTATTTTTTTCTTTTTATTGAAGGTTTGTAGCAACCCTGTATCCTCAGATGATGGTTAATAAAATATTTTTTAAATTAAGATACGTTCATTGATTTTTTAAACATAATTAGACATAAATCTAATAAGACATTGCACACTTCACAGACTATAGCATAGTATAAACATAAGTTTTATATGCATTGAGAAACCAAAAAATTTGTGTGACTCACTGTATTGCAATATTTACCTTATTGCAGTGGTCTGGAACCAAATCTGCAATACCTCTGAGGTATAGTCTGCAGATCAGTGAACTAAGTGTGTATCTTAAGAAGTTAGGAAAATAAAAATAATTCAAAAATGTTAAAGGAAATGGAATGATCCATGAATAATAGATTTCTAATATTTATGATATTTCTTCCTTTTCTTCCTTTATTGTAATTGCTAAGACCACAAGTTGACCAGAAGTAATGAAGCAAGAAAGTTAACTATGTGGTATATGAGATGATGAATGTGTTAATTATCTTGATCTTGTTAATCTTTCCACAATGTATATACATATCAGATCATTATGCTATGTACTGTAAACATATACAACTATATTTGTCAGTTATTCTTCAGTAAAGTTGAGAGGAATAAAAAAGAAGTAATAAAGCCATCATTTTATCTTGTTATTTTGACCTCAAAGGAAAAGCTGTCTCAGCATTTCACCCTGTGTTGATGTTTTCTATGGGACTTTTTAGATACCTACATAAAAAGCCCCAAAGAATCTAAACTATCAGAATTAGTGATTTTAACAATGTTGCTGAATATAAGATCATTTTATGAAAAGCAGTCCCAACTATTTATATCAGCAATAAGTAGTTAGAAAATGAAATTTAAAAAATAGATGCCATTTACAATTGTACCAAAAGTAGAAAATAGAAATTTAATGAAAGATGTGTAAAAACACTATCAGAAAGTGATAAAGCATTATTGAAAAAAAGGACATTTAAGGAGAAGGATATACCACATTCATGGGTTGGAAGACTCAATATTTTGAAGATAAGTGCCATTCAAAATGGATTTATGTAATAGGTTTAATGCAATTCCCATTAAGGGCTTCCCTCATAGCTCGGTTCATAAATCATCTGCCTGCAATGCAGGAGACCTGGGTTCGATTCCTGAACTGGGAAGATCCCCTGGAGAAGTAAATGGCAACCCACTCCAGTATTCTTGCCTGGAGAATCCCATGGACAGAGGAGCCTGGCGGGTTACAGTCCTGGGGTTGCAAAGAGTCAGACATGACTTAGTGACTAAACCACCAATTCCAGTTAAAAAAAAAAAAGAAAAAAACCACTTTTTAAAAAATGTAGTTGGACAAAATGATTCTGAAATGTATATAACAATGCATAGTGCCAAGAATAGCTAAAGAATTCTTGAAGGACAACAGCAAGGTCTGAGAATTTGTTGTATCAGACATTAAGATACGACAAAGCCACAGTAATTAAGATAATATGAAATAGCCTTGAGTCAGAAATATAGACAAATGAAGAACAGAACCTAGGAACAGATCTATTCATATAAAGAGTTTTATTTATTGAAAAGGTGATACTGAAGAACACTAAGGAAAGGATGGTCTTTTTTCTGTTCTGAGACATTTAGAAATCTATATGGTAAAGATATATCTCTTGTTACTTACTTTACTCGTTCAATCACTCAGTCATGTCCGACTCTTTGTGACCTCATGGACTGCAGCACGCCAGGCTTCCCTATCCTTCATTATCTCCTGGAGTTTGCTCAAACTCATGTCCATTGAGTCGATGATGCCATCCAGCCATCTCATCCTCTCATCCTCTTCTCCTCATGCTCTCAGTCTTCCCCAGCAACAGAATCTTTTCCAGTGAGTTAGCTCTTCGCATCAGGTGGCCAAAGTATTTGAGCTTGAGCTTCAGCATCAGTCCTTCCAATGAATATTCAGGGTTGATTACCTTTAGGATGGACTGGTTTGAGCTCCTTGCTGTCTAAGGGAGTCTCAAATGACTTCTTCTCACTTTACTGCATACCTATAAATCCACTCCAGGGTTTGGGGTATAGATCCAAATATAAATGGCAAAACAGCAAAACTTGATAATTTAGTTGTTGTCTTTCCAGACCTGACAGTAACAACTATTGTTGTTGTCATTTTTACTTTTTTCCTTAGTAGCATTTTTTAAATGTTTTAATAGACTATTTTTTAGAGCAGTTATAGATTTACAACAAATTGAGCAGGAAGTACAGGGATATGGAATTCTAATATGCCTCCTGCTCTTAAACATACAAAGCCTCCCCCATTGTCAAAATCCTTCACCAAAATTACACTTTTGTTACAGTTGATGAACCTACACTGATACATCATTATCACTGAAATTCCAAGGTCTACATTAGTATTCACTCTTGGTGTTGCACATTCTTTGGGTTTGTACAAATGTACAGTCACATATATCTACTGGTATTGTGTCATTCAGAGTAGTTTAACAGACCTACTGTTTAACTTCTGTGTTTTGCTTATTCAGTCTTTTCATTCCCCTCACCTCTGGCAACCACTGATCTTTTTACTGTCTCCATAGTTTTGCCTTCTCCAGAATGTCATATAACTGGAATCATACATTGTGTAGCCTTTTCAAATTGCCTTCTTTCAGTTAGTAATATTCCTTCATGTCTTTTCATGGCTCATTAGCTCATTCCTTTTTAGCACTGGCTAGTATTCCATTGTCTGAATGTATCATGCCGTGCTGCTGTGCTTGGTATTGGTCATGTCCAACTCTTTGTGACACCATGGACTGTAGCCCGCCAAGCTCCTCTGTCCATAGGGATTCTCCAGGCAAGAATACTGGAGTAGGTTGCCATGCCCTCCTCCTGGTGTTCTTCCCAACCCAGGCATCGAACCCAGGTATCCCCACGTTGCAGGCCAATTCTTTACCAGCTGAGCTACCCAGGAAGCCTGAACGTATCATAGTTTGTCTGTTTACCTACTGAAGTACATCTTGGTTATTTCCAGCTTTTGGCAGTCATAAGTAAAGTTTCTCTAAACATCCACGTTCAGGTTATGATGTGGTCATAAGTTTGGTTAAATACCGAACAGTGCAATTGCTGAATCATAGGGTGAGAGGATCCTTAGTTTTATAGGAAAGTAGCAGATTGTCTTCCGAAGATGACTATACCATTTTGCATTCCCACTACTAATAAGTGAGAGTTCGTGTTGCTCCACCCCCTTGCCAGCTTTGATGCTAATATTCTCAATTTTGGAAACTCTGAGAGATGTGTAGTGGCAGCTCATTTTAGTTCGCATTCCCATAATGGCGTGTGATGTGGCACGTCTTCTCATAGGAATACTTGCCATCCATATATTTCCTTTGGTGAGGCGTTGATTAAGGTCCTTGGCCCATTTTTAATTGTATTGTTTCTTATCATTGAGTTTTAGGAGTGCTTCATAAATTTTGAATCTTTTGCAAATATTTTCTCCCAGCCTATGGCTTGTCTTTCATTCTCTTGACAGTGTCTTTTGCAGAGCAGTTTTTAATTTTAATGAAGTCCAACTTATCGATTCTTCTTTCATGTATTGTACCTTTGCTGTTGTGTCTAAAAAGTCACTGCCAAACTTGAGGTCATCTAGATGTTCTCCTAAATTATCTTCTCGGAGTTTTACAGTTTTGTATTACATTTGGGTCTGTGATCCATTCTCGGTTAATTTTTGTGAAAGGTGTAAGGTCTGTGTCTAGATTGCTTTTTGGTATGTGGGTGTCCAGTGGTTCTAGCACTGTTTGTTGAAGAGACAATCTTTGGTTCATTTTGTATGCCTTTGTTCCTTGGTCAAAGATCAGGTGATTATAATCCATGTGGGTCTATTTCTGAACTCTGTTCTGTTCCATTGATCATTTTGTTTATTTTTTTCACCAACACTGTACTGTCTGGATTACTGTAGCGTTACAATATGTCTTAAAGTTGGTGTCAGTTTCTGAACATTATTCTCTTTCAGTATTGTGCTGGTTATTTTGGGTCTTGCTTCTCCATATAAACTATTTTTTTTAATAAAGCAGATTCATTTATTTACTTATTTATTTTTGGCTGCACTGGGTCTTCGCTATCATGCATGGGCTTTCTCCAGTTGCGGCGAATATAGGCTCCTCTCTAGTTGCAGGGCAGGGGCTTCTCATTGCAGTGGCTTCTCTGGAGGCAGAGTGTGGGCTCTTGCACTTCGGCTCCAGTAGTTTGCAACATGAGGGCTCAGTGGCTGCAGCATGTGGGCTCTAGAGTGAAGGTTCAGTAGCTGTGGTACAGATGACTTAGGTGCTCCATGACGTGTGGAATCTTCCCAGACCAGGACCTTACCCTCTGGACCACCAGGGAAGTCCTTCATAGAAACTTTAGTATCAGTTTGTCAATATTCACAAATTAAATTGCTAGGATTTTGATTGAGATTGCATTTAATCTGTAGACCAAATTGGAAAGAACTGAAATCTTGACAATATTGAATCTTCCTGTCCATGAACATAGAATATCTCTCCATTTATTTAGTTCTTTCATTTTTTTCCTCAGAGGTTTGTAGTTTATAGTTTACCTCATATATATCTTACACATACTTTATTAAATTTATACCTTATTTTCTTTGATATGCTAAAATATTGTGTTTTTAATTTCAAATTTCACTTGTTTAAAGAAAAATTTCACTTGTTCGTTGCAGTTATATATTAACCTTGTATCCTGCAACCTTGTTATAATCACTTAAATCCAGGAATTTTTAATAACATTTAAAAAAATTTACTATTGAAAACTTCAAATTTTTGTATAAAAAGTAGAGAGAATAATATAGTGAAATCCCATAAACCCATAACACAGGTCCATAATTAACAACGCATGTCCAATTTTTTTCTTCACCCCTAGTGGATTATTTCAAAGTAAGTTTCTGACATCATCTCAGGGAAGAACTTTTAAAATAGACATAAAAATCACTAATCATAACAGAAAAAAACTCATGTCAATGCATTATTACATTAAAATTAAGAACTTGTATTTATCAAAAGGTACAGTCAAGAAATTAAAATGACAGGTCACAAGATGGGAAAAGAAAGTTGCAAAGCCGTATGATATTACATACTAAAGCTGAAGATATGCATACCCTATGATTTTTTTTTTTAACTTTTTATTTTATTTTGCAGTATAGCCAGTTAACAATGTTGTGATAGTTTCAGGTGGAAAACAAAGAGACTCAGCCATATACATGCATGTATTCATTCTCTCCCAAACTCCCCTTCCATCCAGGATGTCACATAACATTGAACAGAGTTCCCTGTACTATATAGTAGGTCCTTGTTGGTTATCCATCTTAAATATAACAGTGTGTACATGTCGATCCCAAACTCTCTAACTATCCTGTCCCCCATCCTTCCCCACCAGCAACCATAAGTTTGTTTTCTAAGTCTGTGAATCTGTTCTATTTTGTAAATAAGTTCATTTGTATCATTTCCTTTTAGATTCTGCTTATAAGGATGTCATAGAATATTTCTGATATTTTTCTTTCTCTGTCTGACTTAACTTCACTCAGTATGACAATCTCTAGGTTCATCCATGTTGCTGCAGATGGCATTATTCATTCTTTTTAATGGCTGAGTAATATTCTATTGTGTGTATGTACCACATTTTCTTTATCCCTTCCTCTGTCAATGGGCATTTAGGTTGCTTCCATGTCTTGACTGTTGTAAACGATGCTGCAATGAACGTTGTGGTGCATGTATACTTTTGGACTGTGTTGTCGTTTTTTTTCAGATACACAACCAGATGTGGGGTTGTGGGGTCATATGGTAGCTCTAGGTTTAGTTTTTTAAGGAACCTCTATACTGTTCTCCGTAGTGGCTGTACCAATTTAAATTCCCACCAACAGTGTAAGAGGGTTCCCTTCTCTCCACACCCTCTCCAATATTTATTGTGAGTGGACTTTTTGATGATAGCTATTTTGACTGGTGTGAAGTGATATCTCATTGTAGTTTTGATTTGCATTGCTCTAATAATTAGTGATGTTGAACATTCTTTCATGTACCTCTTGGCCATCTGTATGTCTTCTTTGGAGAAATAAACATGACTTAACTTCTGGTCCTGAGTATACTCAAGAGACATGCGTTTCCAGGTACACCAAGAGACTGGTACGTGAATATTCAAAACAATATTGATTGTACTGGCTTCTGTTGTCCTTCATTAGCAGATTAGATTAACAATGGAAAGGTCTGTCTAGTCAAGGCTATGGTTTTTACAGTATTCATGTATGGATGTGAGAGTTGGACTGTGAAGAAAGCTGAGCGCCGAAGAATTGATGCTTTTGAACTGTAGTGTTGAAGAAGACTCTTGAGAGTCACTTGACTGCAAGGAGATCCAACCAGTCCATTCTAAAGGAGATCAGTCCTGGGTGTTCTTTGAAAGGAATGATGCTAAAGCTGAAACTCCAGTACTTTGGCCACCTCATGCGAAGAGTTGACTCATTGGAAAAGACTCTGATGCTTGGAGGGATTGGGGGCAGGAGGAGAAGGGGACAACTGAGGATGAGATGGCTGGATGGCATCACTGACTCGATGGACATGAGTTTGAGTGAACTCCGGGAGTTGGTGATGGACAGGGAGGCCTGGCGTGCTTCGATTCATGGGGTCGCAGAGAGTCAGACACAACTAAGCGACTGAACTGAACTGAGTCATGAAATAAAGTATTATTTAGCAAAGAATAGACTATATTTACTTGTAAGAAGACACATGATCTTACAGGGACTGTAAAGGCACACACACATAAAGTATTTAATTCCGTAATTGTAATTTCAAATATAATAACTCCATATATTTCACAATAAAAAATATTTTTAAAGAATTTACTAAGATAGATGGACTTAAACAAGTGTGCTATTTAGGTAGTATGTTTCTTACATTCAGAAGTATAATATTAAAATCTAGTGTCCACTTTGTGATAATTGTAACAACTATTTAGAAATAGAAATATTTATAATCAAAGTAGGTTATTGATCCCTAAGTCATTTTAAGAAAGAAAAGCTGACATTTAATTCTTATTTGCACGAAGGTTAATGAATGAAGAGTGACAGATTTTGCAGTGCTGTTTATTATGAGAAAAGTCATTATTTTGTTGGAGACAGAAGTATGTAATTAGATTTGTCTTGTTCATTTCTGTAGTTTGAAGTAGGGGGATGAGTTGGGATAGAGAAGGAAGACATTCACTATTTTACAGTATTAGAAGGAACATCCACAGCAAAATCTTTTATAATGACAAGTAGGATGTCTCTTAAATCTAAACAGAAATTAGTTCTACCACATAGGAATTCTAAAAAAATTTGCTCCTCCTTACTCTCCTTCAACTTCTCAGGAATTCTGCCAGTTAGTGTGCACTGATCTTAGTAACTGAAGGTTTGTTTTACTCTTAAACATCATAGTTCATAAGTGTTTTAATTTTTTTGACTTACGGAATTGAGTTTCTTTCCTGGATTAGCTGGCAGAATTCTTGAAAATCTGAAGGACCATGAGGAGCAAAAAACAGTTTAAAAAACAAAAATGAAAACCTATGCGTTCAACTCACCCAGTTCCTATCTTAAACCCAGAACTATGACATATATTGTAAGGACATCCAAGACTGATGATTCCATAAAATAGAAGAGCCATTAACTAGAGAAATATTAGCAAAACCTGTAAAGAGGGTTTGACTTGTAAGAGAGACTAAAAATAGGCCCTTGGTAGGGGAAAGTATGTTTTTCTTCAGACTCAGCTCACACAGATGCATATTAGAAGACTTGATTTATTCACAGACTGATTTTCTGATTTTTGGATTATCTAGTTTCCTTGATTATACACACACATAAACACACACACACACACACATTTTTACTGGCTATCCATCTTTTAGATACACCACAGTTTATTTTTTACTTTCACAAAGGGCAGGAAGAGATTGACAAGTGGAAAGATGAAACACAGTCAGTCCTTCTCACTACTTGGAAATAAAGAAAAATTTAGCTAGATATTTTACTTTTTATTCTATTTTAGTGCTACTTTCCTTAAAAAAAACAAAACAAAACTGAAAGTTGGCTATAAGCAGATATCAAAATAATTGCCATGTGGCTTCATAATTTTCTAAATAGCTATTTGAATTCATGTAATCTGTGGATTTATGTACAAAGTTTTGCAAATAAAATATTAGTTCAGAGATAATGTAGAATCAGCAAATAACATGTACTGATCTTGTCATTGAAGATTTAGCTGAGTTCTTTTTTTTTTTAATCATAGTTTTTAAGTGCTTTAATCTTTTCAACTTACGAAGTTGAGTTTCTTTTTTGAAACAGTCGGCAGGATTCTGAGAGTCTGAAGGACAGTATGGAAAAGGAAATAATTTTTTAAATTACGTATTTTATTTCATATATGGGAATACTATTTCCAGACTAATGAGAGGTGGCATTGAGACAGAAGAGGTTGGACATTAAAATCAATATTACTGCCTCCTGGCTATTCTCTAGAATATATCACTAAGAAAAATTTGAAAAGTGGTGGACTGAATTTCCTATCTTCCATTCAGCCAGCAAACTTTTTAAATAATGAGACCATTCAAGAACTTTTGGAACTTAAAAAATAGAAGCTTATTCTGTTGCATCTGCTTGAAACCTGGAAAAATCTACTAGCAAGAGTAAAGTAGAATTTAATTTCTTGCTTAATAAAAACCGTGACTTTCCATCAAGCTCTGCCTTGAAAAATCAGAACTTATTCTAGATGTTAGGAAATTTCCCAGCGTAAATGTCTATGAAAAGAGGCACAGAATACACCTAGATGACTTGCTTAGGAATTCCCTGCTGGTCCAGTGGTTAGGACCTGTATTCACTGCCGAGGATGTGGGTTCATTGATTCATTCAGTCCCTGCTTGGGGGGAACTAAGGTCCCACAAGCCTTACAACAAGGGCGAAAAACAAACAAACAAAACAAAAGACTAGATGATAAATGTCAGCAGAAATAACAGAAAGGTAGAAAACTCTTTTCTTTCATGAAAGACCCACTTAGCAGATCAGTTGTTGAAGTGTGGGTTTTTCTGGACATTTAAGCTACATTGTTATCTGAAATGGCTAAGAAGACCAGTTGATGAGACCCCTTACAACCTACTAACAGTATTTTCTGTGTTAGGCCATTGTCAACTAGGATGGAGGTTTCTTAAATAACTTTTAACAATTTAATATATTTTAAAAGTGTTAGCATTTCAGAAAGCTACAACAGTACACTATAGTAGAAATACTTAAAGCAAATTAGAAATCTTAAAAAAGGGCACTTTGACATAGTTGCCTTTCTTAATTTCTCATCTCTGATTTGCTTCCCTTCTAAGCCTGATTCCCCTTTATTTATACATAATCCCCCCACCTTTTATAATTGGTATCTTATTTCTTACACAAAACAGTCATAATTCTTCTAAGCTTAGGTGATAAGTTGACAGAAGAAAGAATTACCACCTAGGAAGCTAAAGTTGGTGCCATCTTCAATTTTGAAGTTGTGAATACACTCCTAGGCTTTAGCAGTAGTGCCTGTGACAGTACTCTTTTCCTTGCCCTCACATTTGTACAATATAACCCCCATCCCTATGTGCACCATTAGTTCATGTGAAGGAAATGAACTCCACCATGTGGATTGTTCTCAAAACTGGCATGAGAAAAAGCAATTGCAAGAGGCTAATTATTTTCTTTTACATGGTTGAGTACTAAGGAGAACTTCAGATTCTTTCATTGTTCGTGAGATAACACTTCTGGCACATTGCCTCTGCTTTTGAGTTTGCTTTTTAATTTTTAAGAGGGAGTTGATAGTTTGAGAAAATGTGACAAGTGATTATCACACTTGTTAGGTTGTCTAGAGTTCTTCACCCTTGGTCTTATCTGCATTTAATTGGCTCTTAAATGTATGGTCTGTCTTTGGCCATGGTGAAGTGTTAATAATTTTGTTACCCAGCTTGTTTCATGTATGTATGAGGAATATCAGGGAGTAGTAACAAAAATCTGAGATCCTTGGAAGAAACATGATATACCGCCTTTTTGTTGAAATAATGCAGCTTGAGAACTAGTATACTCGATGAGTTACAGCACTAATGGATAGCATAAAACTTGGGCTCAGTCTTTGATTCTGCAGTAGGTTTCTTACTGCAGGCTTCGGGTACAGAATAGTACCATAACTGATTTTTCTCATCATTGTAAAGTTAAGAGAAGGTATTTTGGAAGGGATCATATTTCCTTCTTTCTCTTTGCTTAGCAGATAAGATAATACAATAGTTTACCATCGTGTCAGTGAAAAAATACATAAACAATCTAAAACAATAGATTTTTAGTTGTTAAATTCAAAGACACACATTCAGTAACCCCTGTGAGAATCCTTAGACCTACTCCATGCCTGGGAAGCTCCCTCTATGCTTCTCTCTACTGTAAGCAGCCAGGAATTTGGGGGGACAGGCTTTTGCATGAAAGAAACAGTCTTCTCATTGATAATCAGATTGAATTCACTTCAGTCCTTTCAGGGAGCCTTACCATGCCTTCATAATAGTAATTCTGCTAAGTGTTTTTGGGTAGAACGCCAAGTGGTAAAGCTTTTAATCAGCTCCTCCTCATTTGTTGTGGTGGGGGTCTAGTATGTGCATTTGTTGTTGTTCAGTCTCTTAAGTCGTGTCCCATTCTTTGCGACCCCTGAACTGCAGCACATCAGGCTCCCCTGTTCTTCACTATCTCCCAGAGTTTGCTCAGATTCATGGTTATGCTGTCTAACGTCTCATCATCTGCCACCCCTTCTCCTCCTGCCCTCAATCTTTCCCAGCGTCAGGGTCTTTTCCAGTGAGTTGGCTTTTCGCATCAGGTGGCCAGAGTATTAGAGCTTTAGCTTCAGCATGAGTCCTTCCAATGAATATTCAGGGTTGATTTCCTTTAGGATTGACTGATTTGATCCCCTGCAGTCCATGGGACTCTCAAGAGTCTTCTCCAACACCACAATTCGAAAGCATCAATTCTTCGGTGCTCAGCCTTCTTTATGGTCCAATTCTCAAGTCTGTAAATGACTGCTAGGAAAACTGTAGTTTTGACTATACAGAACTTTTTTGGCAAACTGATGCCTCTGCTTTTTAATACACTGTCTAGATTTGTCCTAGCTTTACTTCCAAGGAACAAGTGTCTTTTAATTTTGTGTCTGCAGTGGTTTTGGAGTCCAAGAAAATAAAATCAGTCAGTTTTCACTTTTTCTCCATCTGTTTGCAATGAAGTGATGGGACTGTATGCCATGACCTTAGTTTTTTGAATGTTGAGTTTTAAGCCAGCTTTTTTACTCTCCTCTTTCACTCTCATCAGGAGGCTCTTTAGTTCCTCTTCACTTTCTGCCATTAGAGTGGCGTGAAATTGCTATATTATGATAATTATATCTTCAGTTATTTAAGGAGCCACCATATAGCTTTCCATAGCAGTTGTATCATTTTACATTCCCACCAGCAATGTATGACTGTTCCAGTTTCTCCACATCCTCACCAATAGTTGTTTTCTCTCTCCCTTTCCTCCCTCCCACTTCCCTCTGTCCCTTCCTGCTTGCCTGCCTTTCTTCCTGCCATCCTCAGAGTTGTGAATATAATCAGAACTTTTAACCAAATTAATTATGAAACTACAGTATGGTCTTCAGGTTAAATTATTAATTAAAAACAATTAGACTGTGTTTCAAAGTTTGTTGAGATATGTGTTCAGTTATAAGGAAGACATAGAGATAGCTGTCCAACAGACACATAAAAAGGTGCTTAACATCACTAATCAGGAAAATGCAGCCCAAACCATAATGTGATACTACCTCACACCTATAAGAATAGTTATTACTAAAGACAAGAAATAACAAGTGTTGGCCAGGAAATACAGAACATTTCATCAGTTCAGCTTCTGGTTATGTATCCAAAGAAAGCAAAGACATTAACTTGAAAAGACATATGCACCCCCGTGGTCATTGCAGCATGATTTACAAAAGCCAAGATACAGAAACAACCTGCGTGTCTTCATATGGTGGAAGAATGGATAAAGAATGTGGTGTGCATTTATACAATGGAATATCATTCGGCCATAAAAAGATCTTGCCATGTGTGACACCACAGATGGACCTTGAGGACATTATCTGAGTAAAATGAGTCAGAGAATGACAGACCGTATCATCTCACTTCTATGTGGAATCCAAAACTTACAGAGGAAAAGAGCTCATAGATACAGAGAACAGATTGATAGTTATCAAAAATGTTGGGTGGGAGGAGGGCCAAATGGGTAAAGGAGGTCAAAAGGTACAAACTTCCAATTATAAAATAAATGAGTCCTAGGAATATAATGTATAGCATGGTGACTGTAGTTAATAATAGCGTATTGCATATTTACAAGTTGCTAAGAGAATATATCTTAAAGTTATCACAAGAAAAAAGTTTCCCTTAACTGTGTATGTTGATAGATATTAACTAGACTTTTTGTGATCAATTCACAGTATATACAAATATCAAATCATGCTACATACCTGAAACTACGTAATGATATATATGCGTGTGTCAATTATACCTCAGTTAAAAAAAAGAAAACTTGTTCAAGTCTGATTTGATACATGAGATAGTCAGACTCAGGTATTTCTATGTTGTCCTCGTTGAAACAACTTTTGCCTGATTTTTGAAGCCAGTGAAAACAGTTTGTTTTCTAATGTTTACAAATATGTCAGTGATACTATAAATAGCATACTTTATCCACTGAAACTAGTGTTGGTCACTCAGTGGTGTCTGACTCTTTGCAACCCCTGGACTATAGCCCGTCAGGCTCCTCTGTCCATGGAATTCTGCAGGCAACAATACTAGAATCGGAGCTATTCCTCCTCCAGGGCATCTTCCCATCCCAAGGATTAAACCCAGGTCTTCTGCATTGCAGGCGGATTCTTGACCATCTGAGCCATCAGGGAAGCCGCAAAATGTTCCTAAATGTGTGATATTTGAAATAATTCCAAGGAACTTGTGAGATGGTTCCTGATAGAATGAAATAGATGATAATCTCAAGGGTTCCTCATATCCTTTATGAATCTTGCCTGAGTTTAACTTCAGTTTTTTTCTTTAAAAATTTATGATCTTCTATCATAGGGTAGGTACAAAAGGATGAGATCTTACCTCATTTACTAACGGTGGAATTAAGTAAATCTTAGGCTTTCTTTGCATGAAAAAATAGGAGAACTGTTAAATCACTAAATATTGTTGGTGGGAATTAAAATTTATTTTCCCTATAATGTTGAGAGGCACTTAAGCTCCAGTTCATTGAAGCAGGGTTTTTTTAATCTACTTGAGTTTGTTCGTGTAAGTAAAAAGACAATATTAGCTGGTGAATAGACAAGTTAAGATGTTAAATTATTGCTTTCCCATTTTGGCAAACTTATGATTTAGAATATAAATACAAAATGAGCATTTGTACCCCAGGAGGCTGACCTGTCCAGACTGCAAGTCAGACTACAGGTTTCTTGCCTTGGGCTTCTGGTTGAGTTTGGCTGTTGGGCAGCATAAAGCAGGAGACCAGAGGCAGGGAGGAGAGTAAGATAGGAGTATCTGTTCCCCTAGTCTTTCCCTGAAGGGTCACTGTGGGCTTACTGTGTCCTCTGATTAAAGGACTGTTATCCTATGGCCATCTCCACACCAGATGAAACAAAGATGAAAGAGGCCTCTGTCTCCGGATTCCAGTGATTGCTCCCTCCTTACCGTCTTTAAAACCTCCAGTAGCAATATACATGGCTGTTCTTAGCCAAGGAGTACTGTGCTCTCTCTTGTGGTTTCTCTACTCCCTACCAGCACCTTCGAAAATAGTCCCTTCATTAAACTCTCAGTGTGCTGTTTGTTTCCTGCTGAGATCCTGACTGAAATAGCTTCTGTATGTATTTTTAATCATTATCCCAACTGGTATGCCAGATAAACTCTAATAATACTTACGCTAATTTGGGGGAGGCGATCACTGAAAGTGTTTGCAGAACTACCCTTTGTTTTCATTGCGCTTCATTTCATCTAGCGTGTTGTTTAACAGAAAAAAATAAAAGGTATTAGATGATGTATAAGAAGTTAGTGATACCAATAGCTTATTTAAATATAGGTCCCTAAATGCTGTTTTAAGTATCCCCTCTTGGGATGGGATGGGGAGGGAGGTGGGAGAGGGGTTCAGGATGGGGAACACATGTACACCCGTGGCTGATTCATGTCAATGTATGGCAAAAACCACTACAATATTGTAATTAGCCTCCAATTAAAATAAAAAGAAAAAAAATAAAATTAAGTGTCCCCTCTTAAGAATCTGCTGCCAGTGCAGGAGATGTAAGAGATATGGGTTTGATCCCTGGGTCAGGAAGATCCCCTGGAGAAGGAAATGGCACCCGATTCCAGTATTCTTGCCTGGAAAATCCCATGGACAGAGGATCCTGGTAGCCTACAGTCCATAGGGTCGCAAAGAGTCAAACACAACTGAGCATTTAAGCACCTTTCCCTAAAAGAGGTTGGTGGTTGGATTCTTTGCTAAGATTACCGATGTTCTTTGTATCATCTCAGTGCTCATTAATGTGTCTTTGAGAGAGAATAGAGTTGACCCTTGGATAATATGGGGGTTAAAGGTGCTGACCCCTGAGTGCAGTGGAAAATCCTTCCAGCTGGGCCTCAGTGTCCACAGTTCTGCATCCGTGGGTTCAACCAACTGCAGGTTGTGTATGCTGTAGTACTTACCATTGAAAACTATCTGTGTATAAGTGACCTGGGCAGTGTTCAAAGGTCAGCTGTACTTAACAGCAGTCAAGTTATATCATCTGGATAACCTAAAGCAATTCTGAAAAGGTTGCTCAATAGTATTTTGGCTGTGTAAAATTTTCATCTGTATATACTATGTTTCTTTGCGGTTAATAAAGATAATTCAGTGTTAACCATATTAGGTCATCATCTAGAAAATTCAGGCTTTAAGTATTGAGTTTGTGTAAATGTAACCTGATTTTTCCTTTGGGTAACAATGATGAAACTGCCAGTATTACAGAGGTTAAAAGTGGATTCACAATTCAATGGTAATTGGCAAGTGTACTTTCTCTTGGAATGACATGGGATCTGTTCATATCCTCTTTTCTACTTTTAGAAACAAAATACTATTATCATTCTAACGTATAAATTATCAGTCTTCTGCAGCAACTAGGAGGTATTATATAAAACACAGGATAAAGATTGAGCTATAAAAGGGGCTTTAATTAAAACACATCTGTAATAATACTGAAAGAATTTGGAAAGCGTACTAAAATATTACTGTATGTTTTATACTCCCATCTTATTCTGTTCAGACTGCTCTAACAAAGTACCACAGACTGAGTAGCTTATAAACAATAGAAATTTACTTCTCACAGTTCTAGAGACTGGAAATCCGAGATCAGAGTGCCAACATGGTCTAGCGAGGGCCTTCTGGGTTGCAGACTTCTCTTTGTGTCCTCCCATGGTGGCAGAGGTCTCTATGGAATCTTTTTAATAAGAGCACTGATCCCATTCATGAGAACTCTGCTCTTCGAACGCCTCACCTACTAATACCATCACTTTAGGATTTCAGCGTGTGAATTTGGAGGTGAAAATACAAACATTCAGACTATAGCAACCCCTCTTCTCAAATTTTCCCCTTTTACTTGCTTTGTTGAAATTTGAACCCCCAAAGTATTCCCAAGTATGATAGCTTGGATCTGCAACGTTGATACCACCTGAGAGTAAAAATCTCAGGCCACACATCAGACTCTTGAATCAGAACCTGCTATTTAACTTGAGATTCCCCCAATGATAAGTATACACATCAGAATTTGAGAAGCACTCTAGCTGTTTCCTAGGATCACATCTCATTAGAGTAAAACAAAGTTATCAAGTGTAAAAGGTGAGGTAATTTGTTGATCACATAGTCATGGGTAAAGAAACTGATTACATTCACAGATAGCCTTTTCTTTCTAAGTGCAAACTATTTTCTATAATTTCTTATGTTGAACTAAGTTTTCCCATTTATGCTATTAATATAAACACTGGTACATTGCTTTTTGTATATTATATTGGGAACACAAATATATGAAATTCATAGTCTTAAGAATGTGACGTGTGTGTGTTGTAGTCTAAAAGATGGAAAGTACTTTTATGTGTTGTTATTAATGTTATAGAAGCTTTCATTCTCACATATTCAGATTTTTTAGTGTTAAATTTTACCTTGAGGAGCTATTTACTTACAGTATTTTTAGAGGGCCTTTTATATTAAGATAGTTAAAGATATCAAGGATTACTGTATAGTCTAATATAATTGATTTCAATATTTTTCTCAAGCTGTGACAATTTCTACTAAAATCAAATTTAATTTCACAATTTGAATGCAAAGGTAGTTATCAGTTATATAATAGAATTTACAAAATAACAATTAAGTTCTATTTAGTTATTAGCTGTTTATGGGAGAAAAGCAGCTAGTATTGGCCCTTACATTTTGCAGGCTGTTATGTTAGTTTTGGACCCTGTTGAATATATTTTTTTCTTCTCATTCTTTCAGATTCATCAGGATTCATTTTTGATTTGCAGTCCAATACTGTACTGGCCCAAGGAGGAGCTTTTGAAAACATGAAAGAAAAGGTATGTCTATTTACTGTGGATAGGAAACTTGAATGTCTTGTTAAAATTTAGGTACTAATAAAATCATTGGCTACAAACTCATTAAGAAAGTGAAAATTAAGAACAAAACTGTATGAATGCCACTGTATATCAGAGAGTAACTGCCATGAAGGTTTTGAGGAATCAGAGCCTATAAGTATGAACAATTTTCTTTACATGTATCCATATACATATATTTCTAAATTCTCTTGGACATCTTAATATTAATTAATACAACAGTATGTGTATGGCTAAGTGTGTATCTAATTTGCTAACATTCTTTAAGGAATAGTCTTGAGTAGGATCGTCCCATTCACTTGAAGAGGATTTTTAAGACCAGGAGCCTTTAGAGCAAGAGGAGAAATTTTCTGAGTAACATATCTTTGGAAGGGAACCAGGTTGTCTTTAACAATATAACCCTTAATGAGCTATATTGAGAAAAACCATAAAAGCTTTATGTGTGTTCTCCATCTCATTTAGAAAGTAAATCATTGATTCTGGAGTTATAGATACATATTGGTTCAATAATATAAACATTGTTGCATTTTCAGTTATGAGAATTTTACCTTTATCATTGAATCTGTACGTTTTGCCTAAAGCCCATTTTCTAGTGATCATGGTAATTTTTTGCTCATCTCAAAAGTATATATTATAAATTCACACTCTTTGAATTATAGATTATATACCATCCCGCTTGTATAGTTTTGTACTTCATCATTGTTCAATTAAGCCTGAAACAAAAAAATTATAGAATGACATGAAAGCAAGTTACAGATTCTGCTAATAACTTGAACAAGATACTTTACTTCTCTTCATCTGTAAAAAATTTTACATTACATTTCTAATGTAAAATGCTTACAAATACAGAATGAAAATGATATACATCATTTTAAATGCATAGCCAAGGAATTCCCTGGTGGTCCAGTGGTTAGGACTCCACTTTCATTGCCAAGGACCCAGATTTAACCCCTGTTCTGGGAACTAAGAATCCTGCAGGCTACATGGCGTGGCCAAAAAAGAAAAAAAGCATAGCTGAACACAAGAAGAGAAATCCCTAGGGGCCAAAAATATAGAAGAAACTAAAAAGCTGAGTGGTAAGCCTGAGCTAGGTAATGCTGATATGTTTTGCCAGTCTCAGTAACAAATGGGTTTTTACCACACAGGCCCCAGATTTAGCACAAAGCTTATCCTGGGTTAGAAATTGGAACTGAGATCTTATATAAGGTTGAGATCCTGAAAATGCTTCATCTTCAGGGAAAGGTAAACTAGAACAAATCTTCCCACAGACTTTGAACACAGTATTAGTATTCTTACTGTAAATGTTGAGAGGAATGTAGTGAAAATGAATTCAACTTTTTTCATTAGTAGTAATATTATATTCTATAATTATTTTATGAATATTATAGAATAAAGCAAATCAAGAAATATGTCAATGTTTTTAAGAGCTAAAAAACTTTCAGTTTAGAGAAGAGAAATACATGTTTAAAAACCATCTTATCAAAAGTCATTTGGGAATTCTCTAGGTCCACTGGTTAGGACTCCGTGCTTCCACTACAGAAGGCATAGGTTCAGTCCTACATGCTGCACGGTGTGGCAAAAAAAAAAAAAAAGCCTTTCAATATTATATTTAAACTTATGGTGTCAGTATAAACTTATGTTGTAAAAACCAAAATTTCCTAGTTCTATGAACTGAAAGGACCTAGAAATAATCACATCCTAGTATTCAGTTCAGTTCAGTTCAGTTGCTCAGTCGTGTCTGACTCTCTGCAACCCCATGAATCGCAGCACACCAGGCCTCCCCGTCCATCATCAACTCCCGGAGTTCACTCAGATTCACATCCATCGAGTCAGTGATGCCATCCAGCCTCATCCTCTGTTGTCCCCTTCTCCTCCTGCCCCCAATCCCTCCCAGCATCAGAGTCTTTTCCAATGAGTCAACTCTTCACATGAGGTGGCCAAAGTACTGCAGTTTCAGCTTTAGCATCATTCCTTCCAAAGAAATCCCAGGGTTGATCTCCTTCAGAATGGACTGGTTGGATCTCCTTGCAGTCCAAGGGACTCTCAAGAGTCTTCTCCAACACCACAGTTCAAAAGCATCAATTCTTCAGTGCTCAGCCTTCTTCACAGTCCAACTCTCACATCCATACATGACCACAGGAAAAACCATAGCCTTGACTAGACGGACCTTTGTTGGCAAAGTAACATCTCTGCTTTTCAATATGTTATCTAGGTTGGTCATAATTTTTCTTCCAAAGAGTAAGCGTCTTTTAATTTCATGGCTGCAATCACCATCTGCAGTGATTTTGGAGCCCCCAAAAATAAAGTCTGACACTGTTTCCACTGTTTCCCCATCTATTTCCCATGATGTGATGGGACTAGATGGCATGATCTTCGTTTTCTGAATGTTGCGCTTTAAGCCAACTTTTTCACTCTTCTCTTTTACTTTCATCAAGAGGCTTTTTAGTTTCTCTTCACTTTCTGCCATAAGGGTGGTGTCATCTGCATATCTGAGGTTATTGATATTTCTCCCGGCAATCTTGATTCCAGCTTGTGCTTCTTCCAGCCCAGCATTTCTCATGATGTACTCTGCATAGAAGTTAAATAAGCAGGGTGACAATATACAGCCTTGACATAGTCCTTTTCCTCTTTGGAACCAGTCTGTTGTTCCATGTCCAGTTCTAACTGTTGCTTCCTGACCTGCATATAGGTTTCTCAAGAGGCAGGTCAGGTGGTCTGGTATTCCCATCTCTTTCAGAATTTTCCACAGTATTAGGAAATACTAGTATTTTCCTAGTATTAGATTGGTGCAAATGTAATTGTGGTTTCAGACCGTGTATTTTAAATCATTATAACTAGGCTCAAATGCATCTTTAGTCAAAATAGGAACCATTACAGTCAACACATTTTTGCCAACAAGAAGCAAGCTTGTTTATTTTTATAATGTAAAAATCCATGATTCAGGAGTTGACGAACTATTGGAAAGCGTTTTCTGCCTCTTGCTGGTTATGGAAGCATTTTCCCTGCAAAAAGTTGTGAAGATGCTTGAAAAAGTGGTAGTTGTTTGGCAAGAGGTCAAGTGAATATGGCGGATGAGGCAAAACTTCATAGCCCAATTCATTTAACTTTTGAAGCAAGTGTTGGTTGTGCGAGGTGCATTCGGACGTTGTCATGGAGAAGAATTGGGCCCTTTATGTTGACCAATGCAGGCTGCAGGCATTGCAGTTTTCAGTGCATCTCATCGATTTGCTGAGCATACTTCTCATATGTAATGATTTCGCCAGGATTCAGAAAGCTGTAGTGAATTAGATGAGCAGCAGATCACCAAACAGTGACCATGACCTTTTTTTGGTGCAAGTTTGAATTTGGGAAGTGCTTTGGACCTTCTTGGGGCTTCCTAGGTGACGCTAGTGATAAAGACCCTGCCTGCCAATACAAGGGAAAACGTAAGAGATGCAGGTTCGATCCTGGGGTTCAGAAGATCCCCTGGAGGAGGAAATGGCAACCCACTCCAATATTCTTGCCTGGAGAATCCCATGGACAGAGGAGCCTAGCAGTCTACAGTCCATGGGGTCACAAAGAGTTGGGCACAACTGAGCGACTAACACTTTCACTTTCACTTTCTTTGGCTTTGAGAAGTGCTTTGGAGTTTCTTCTCTATCCAACCACTGAGCTGATCATTCCCAGGAGTCGTATAAAATCCACTTTCTGTCGCACATCACAATCCATTCAAGAAATGGTTTGTTGTTACACAATAAAAGAGGATGACACTTCAGTGGTTTTTTTGATTTGCTATCAGTTCATGAGGTACCCACTTACCAAGCTTCTTCCCATTTCCAATTTGCTTCTAATGCAAAATGACGATAGAATGGTTGGTATTGAGTTCTTCAGCAACTTCTCGTGTAGTTGAAAGAGAATCGGCTTTGACGATCCTCTCATTTGATCGTTGTCAGTTTGCAGTTGCCGGCCGCTGTGCTCCTCATCTTCAAGGCTCTCCTTTCCTTTACAAAACTTCTTGAAGCACCACTGCACTGTACATTCGTTAGCAGTTTCTGGGCTAATGCATTGATGATGTTCAAATTGTCTCCACTGCTTTATGACCCATTTTGAACTCAAATAAGAAAATTGCTTGAATTTGCTTTTTGTCTAATGTCATTTCCCTAGTCTAAAATAAATATAAAATAAACAGCAAGTAATGTCATTAGCAAAAAAAAAAAAAAGCGAGAAATGTGCATTAAAATGATGTATAACATAACCACATTTATTTGAGAATGTAGTCCAATATCAAACGGCAAAGCTCAGCAATGCAAGACCACAATTACTTTTACGTCAACCTAATAGCAATAAACACACCTAGCTCTTAGATCTTGGTTTCTAACTACCACTCCCTACCAAAAAAAATGGGTCTTCTTGAAGAAATAACCAATTTCACATTGTCCAGTAAGACAAGAAATGAAGATTATAAAAACTGAAAAGGAAGGGGAAAAAAACTGCTGTTATTATAGATAATAGAATTGCCTACATAGAATAACCAAGAAAGCAATAAATTATTAGGAATAATGAAGTCATCAAAATAGCTGGATATAAAATTGACATACAAAAATGAAAAGAGGAAATGCAGTTATTGTAAAGTGTATATTTTTAACCTCAAAAGATACAAAATACCTTAGGAATAACTGACGAATTTGGCATGTTCGTTTTGAAGGGAAATTTGGCATTTCTAATGAGTTTTTAGATTCACTACTGTTCAGAGTTTTGCCAAGAGAATGTACTGGTCATAGCAAACACCCTCTTCCAACAACGCAAGAGAAGACTCTGCACATGGACATCACCAGATGGTCAATACTGAAATCAGATTGATTATATTCTTTGCAGCCAAAGATGGAGAAGCTCTATAAAGTCAGCAAAAACAAAACCGGGAGCTGACTGTGGCTCATATCATGAACTCCTTATTGCCAAATTCAGACTTAAATTGAAGAAAGTAGGGAAAACCACTAGACCATTCAGGTATGGCCTAAATCAAATCCCTTACGATTATACAGCAGAAGTGAGAAATAGATTCAAGGGATTAGATCTGATAGACAGAGTGCCTGAAGAATTATGGATAGAGGTTTGTGACATTGTACAGGAGGCAGTGATCAAGACCATCCCCAAGAAAAAGAAATGCAAAAAGGCAAGATGGTTGTCTGAGGAGGCCTTACAAATAGCTGTGAAAAGAAAAGCAAAAGGCAAAGGAGAAGAGGAAAGATATGTCCATTTGAATACAGAATGCCAAAGAATAGCAAGGAGAGATAAGAAAGCCTTCTTCGGTGATCAATGAAAAGAAATAGAGGAAAACCATAGAATGGGGAAGACTAGAGATCTCTTCAAGAAAATAAGAGATACCAAGGGAACATTTCTTGCAAAGATGGGCACAATAAAGGACAGAAATGGTATGGATCTAACAGAAGGAGAAATGTTAAGAAGAGGTGGCAAGAATACACTGAAGAACTATATGAAAAAGACTTCACGACCCAGATAATCACGATGGTATGATCACCCATCTAGAGCCAGACATCCTGAAATGCAAAGTCAAGTGATCCTTAGGAAGCATCACTATGAACAAAGCTAGTGGAGGTAATGAAATTCCAGTTGAGCTATTTCAAATCCTAAAAGATGATGCTGTGAAAGTGCTGCACTCAATATGCCAGCAACTTTGGAAAACTCAGCAGTGCAGTGGCCACAAGACTGGAAAAGGTCAGTTTTCATTCCAATCCCTAAGAAAGACAATGCCAAAGAATGCTCAAACTACCACACAATTGCACTCATCTCACACACTAGCAAAGTAATGCTCAAAATTCTCCAAGCCAGGCTTCAACAGCATGTGAACCATGAACTTCCATATGTTCAAGGTGGATTTAGAAAAGGCAGAGGAACCAGAGGTCAAATTGCTAACATCCATTGGATCATCGAAAAAGCAGGAGAATTCCAAAAAAACATCTACTTCTGTTTTATTGACTATGCCAAAGCCTTTGACTGTGTGGATCACAACAAACTGGAAAATTCTGAAAGAGATAGGAATACCAGACCACCTGACCTGCCTCTTGAGAAAGCTGTGTACAAGTCAGGAAGCAACAGTTAGAACTGGACATGGAACAACAGACTGGTTCCAAATTGGGAAAAAAGTACGTCAAGATTATATATTGTCACCCTGCTTATTTAACTTATATGCAGAGTACATCATGAGAAACGCTGGGCTAGAAGAAGCACAAGCTGAAATCAAGACTGCCGGGAGAAGTATCAATAACCTCAGATACACAGATGACACCACCCTTATGGCAGAAAGCAAAGAAGAACTAAAGAGCCTCTTGATGAAAGTGAAAGAGGAGAGTGAAAAAGTTGGGTTTAAACTCCACATTCAGAAAACTAGGATCATGGCATCTGGTCCCATCACTTCATGGGAAATAGATGGGGAAATAATGGAAACAGTGAGAGACTTTATTTTAGGGGCTCCAAAATCACTGCAGATGGTGACTGCAGCCATGAAATTAAAAGACGGTTGCTCCTTGGAAGAAAAGCTATGACCAACCTAGATAGCATATTAAAAAGCAGAGACGTTACTTTGCGAGCAAAGGTCCATCTAGTCAAGGCTATAGTTTTTCCAGTATCATGTATGGATGTGAGAGTTGGACTGTAAGGAAAGCTGAGTGCCAAAGAATTGATGCTTTTGAACTGTGGTGTTGGAAAAAACTCTTGAGAGTCCCTTGGACTGCAAGGAGATCCAACCAGTCCGTCCTAAAGGAAATCAGTCCTGAGTATTCATTGGAAAGACTGATGCTGAAGCTGAAACTCCAATATTTGGCTACCTGATGCGAAGAACTGACTCATTTGAAAATACCCTGATGCTGGGAAAGACTGAAGATGGGAGGAGAAGGGGATGACAGAGAATGAGATGGTTGGATGGCATCACTGACTCAGTGGACTTAAGTTGGAGTAAACTCCCGGCGTTGGTGATGGACAGGGAGGCCTGGGATGCTGCAGTCCATTGGGTCGCAAAGAGTTGGGCATGACTAAGCAACTGAACTGAACTGAACTGTCAGAAATTCTACTAGTGATTATATATACAATAGAGACATCCTCTCACTGTTCACTGAAGACTTGTTTTCTTTTTTTTTAACAATTTGCTAAGCATTGTCATAAGCATTCAGTAAATAACCATAAGCGTAGGAATATTTACTATGGCATTTTTCATAGTAGCCAAACACTGGAAAGAATATAAATGTCTATCAACAGAAAAATGATTAAATTGGCTGTATTCACACAATGGAAATGCTATTTAGCAGTTAAAATAAATAGCTGATAAATAATAATGAGATACATTTATCAACATGAAAAATCTAAAAAACAATGTTACATGCAAAAGCAAATTAAAAATAGATATGTATGATATGACATGTAATGCAAACAATAATGTCTTACCCTTGGTTACAGACATACATCATAAAAGTATAAAAATAAATATCGAAATAACACCAAATTCAAGGTAGAAATCTCTGTGGAGAGGACTGAAAAAGGGTTTATGAAAAGCTTCATGGGCACTTCAACTGCATGTATTTTATTTTATTAAACTGGGTGTCATAGTGAGTGTTCATTATGTTTTGTATACCTGAAATAATTTATAATAATTTAAATGATATTTATAGCATTATTATACAATTAAATGATATGAAATAAATGTTTAAAAAATGCTATACAAAAATCTAAGTTATTGTTGGTGTTTTATTTTGGTGGTTTGTTAAACTTTGCTCCTTTCTGTATAATATGCTAAAAATGAGGAAATGTTGATGCTAAATTAATACCTGATTCCTGAATTAAACCACCCTGAAATAAGATCTGGCACAAATCCTCTGTTTCTGCAAATGTTCTGCTTTTTCTAAGTTTTAAAGTTAATTTTTTATGTGCTGGCATCATTCCCCTATTATTCATCACAGTGAGATGGTTGTATGTACTCTCACTGATACTAAAGTGATGTGGTGCACCTTGTTAAAGATGAAGTGGTACCCTTACTGTTATTCTCTGTGATAGACCTCAGTTTGCAACTGATCTACTGATATTGGAATTAAATGACTTTATCTTCTTTTTCAGATAAATGCAGTGCGCACAATAGTTCCCAATAAGAGTAACAATGAAATTATCCTGGTTTTGCAACACTTTGATAATTGTGTGGACAAAACAGTACAAGCATTCATGGAAGGTAACCCTAGCTCAATATTTTTATAAGTTCATATTTGTTCAACTAGAAGTTGCTTCAAATTTCTATAACATTTATTCTGCAGCCTGGTATTTTATAGATGATATAGCAGGCCCTGTGCGATTTTTAAAGATGTCTTTTAAAGCTCCTTATTTCAGCCCTAGAAGTAATTCATTCATAAGCTATATGATACCTGGAATAAGAGACAAGCAGAGAAGACTCCATCATTTTATTCGTTACGTTTTCTAATGACAGTTAAGAAGAAATTAGGTAGCCAGTGGTATAAGGGACTTGACTGGAGTTGGCTTGAATAAGAATTTAAGAAGCAATGACAGAGCAGTGGTCTAGTGGCTCAGCTACAGATGACAGATTTAGGGACTCAATATTCTTTTTCAGGCTCTGACAAGTGATTTAAATATATGGGTTTGAGTTTCCTTATCTACCATACAAAAAATGGTATGCTTAGTCAAACCTTCTGATTTTATAGAGTTGAGGAGCATTTTACAAAATTCTTTCAACATAACTTGTTTGGGAAAAACTGTCTGAGGTCGTCTCTTTCATTGAACAGTGACAGTGATATCAAAATAGATCTCCCTCTTTCTACTATTCTGAATTTGCCAGTATAGAATAAACAGGTTCAAATACTGTAAGGTTTTTCTTTATCATCATATTTTTTTCATAATGTTAGTATTTGGTTTTAGGGTGGCAGACAGTTCTCTCTGAAACAGTGTAACCAGGTGGTATGTAATCTGGAGGAAAGGGGACACCATACTTGGGCTGAAACCAGTCCTCTTTGTATTTGGTCAAAGCTACATAGATAAAAAGAAGCTTCAAAGTGGTCAGGCTACATTAGTCTCTTCCTGGAAGAACTTACTCAAGAAATTAAATGGAGAAGGGAGATCTAAATGGGCAGGTATTCTAAAAGGTAAGCATGATATGATTATCTCGTTACATTAGCTTAGATACCTGAACCATCACTTTTCCTATTGGGAGAGGGAGACTTTCCAGCAGTTACAGGGACACAAATTTCTGCTTGAGCATGCCAGTGCTGGGAGAAAAAAATCTGTGATTGGTTTCTCTTACAGGTAGTGCCAGTGAAGTACTCAAAGAATGGACAGTAACAGGCAAGAAAAAGGTAAGAATGAATTAAATTTAAAAGTGTGATATCAGTATTTGTATTATAAAAAAATTAAGCTCTGCAGAAATATTGAAAGATTTACATATGCATCTTCAGTTTACCTGGCTAAGAAAAGTTTTCTTCCAGGACATTGTAACACTGCTATGTACATAGAGTACCCAGTCTCCTCCATGTGATTTCAGGCAGGAAGCAGAATTACTCTGCCATGCAGTTGCAGAGAGTGTATTAATATTAGGCAGGGATGAAACGAGATCATGTCAAGGACAGCAGAGCTCCTCTAGAGAAAAGTGATCCATTCCAGGGGTTTTCAACATCATTCATATCATACATCAGTTAAAATAGTTCAGATTTTTAAGTCAGACCACTTGTGTTGTAATCTCTGATATTAATCAGCTTTAGCTTAAAGCCTAAAGAGAGGCTTTGCTACTGTTAGCTATCCAGAGGGGTCTGATGGTCTAGTTCAGGGAGATATTAGAAGATAATAGAAGGCACTTGGACTGTGGAATCAGTCAAAACTGGATTTATATCCTATTCTACTACTTACTGGTTTTATTTCCTGGGAATATTGTTTAACCCTAGTGAGCCTTAGTTTGCTCATCTCTAAAATAGGAAAATAATATTGACAACTGTAAGTATTTCAGTTCAGTTCAGTTTCTCAGTCGTGTCCAACTCTTTGCAACCCCATGGGCTGCAGCACGCCAGGCCTCCCTGTCCATCACCAACTCCTAGAGCTCACTCAAACTCATGTCTATCGAGTCGGTGATGCCATCCAACTGTCTCATCCTCTGTTGTCCCCGTCTCCTCCCGCCTTTTATCTTTCCCAGCATCAGGGTCTTTTCAAATGAGTCTGTTCTTTGCATCAGGTGGCCAAATATTGGAGTTTCAGCTTCAGCATCAGTCCTTCCAATTAATATTCAGGACTGATTTCCTTCAGGATGGACTGATTGGATCTCCTTGCAGTCCAAGGGACTCTCAAGAGTCTTCTCCAACACCACAGTTCAAAACCATCAATTCTTTGGCCCTCAGCTTTCTTTATAGTCCAACTCTCACATCCATACATGACTACTAAAAAAACCCATAGCTTTGACTAGATGGATCTTTGTTGACAAAGTAATGTCTCCTCAAGTGTTTAATACAATATCTGACATATCAGTTCTCCTTATCCACTTGAAACCAAAAATGCTTTCCCTAAAGGATACTAGCTAACCTCATCATGCTTCCCATAGCTCTTTACTCTAAATCTAGTTCCTTTAGGAAGTACTTGAAGTGTGAATTTGAATCAAGTATCTCTATGAAATCTCTCTGGGGTCTGTGTTAGGTTAGTGCTGGAGTTCTGGAATACTTTCTTGATGACTCTAAATCATTTCATTAGGATTTCTGCTGAGTCTTAATTAAACCAGACTTGGGAAAAAAAGAAAACAGGCTTGGCTCCAATGACCCTTGAGAACTTTTTCTAAGAACTTAATACTACCACAGATTCCCCTGAAGCTCTCTCTACCTGTAGCTTTGAATATTTTCTTAACTTTTTCCCATTGCTTTCACCAAACCTAAGTAACTGTGCGTATTCTGATTTATTAATTTATTGGCTAAGGATAATAGGTTATTAGTAATGTAATATGTGCACAAAGCTAGGGAAGTATGTGTTGGAGATACATAAATTTCTTACAATTTTGAGAAAGAAAAATGGCTTCAGTTTGGCAATCCCAAATACCCAAATCACATCCAGTTAACTGTTGGGATTAGTTCAATAGGATATGATCATGAACGATTACTGGGGATAGGTATTACATGCATAGGACAGTGACATGAAAACTTAGCCAGCTCACATGGGAGAAAGTAATTAAGAAAAGGAGAAATGAGAATTGTGGAAAGGAAAAATCCCTTACCGGATATATGATTGCAAATAGTTTCTCACATTCTGTGGATCGTCTTCTTTCTCATGAAGTCCAGTTTGTCTGTTCTTGTTTGTTTACTGTGCCTTTGGTGTCATCTCTAAGAAATCCTTACCAAATCCAATATCGTGATGGTTTTGTCCTACATCATTTTCTTCTAAGTTTTATTGAGTTAGGTCTTACATTTAGGTTTGATCCATTTTGAGTTAATTTTTGTGCTATGTTTCAGGTTAAAGTCCAACTTTATTCTTTTATATGTGGAGATTCCAGTTTTTCCAGCATTATTTGTTGAAAAGACTGTCCTTTGTCCATTGAATAGTTTTGGCAAAAATCATTGAAGCCATATATGGGAGAGTGTACTTCTAGGCTCTTTATTCTATTTCATTGTCTCTGTGTTTGTCTTTTATAAGTTTTCTGGTCACTCTGCATGGCTTGTGGGATCTTAGTTCCCTGACCACGGATCAAACCCCTGCTCTCCACAGTGGAGGCAGAATCTTAACCACTGGGCCCCCAGGCAAGTCCCTTATACATCTGTCTTTACACTACTACTACACTGTTTTGATTAGTGTAGCTTTGTAGTAAGTTTTGAAATTAGGTTGTATGAGTCTCCCTGTTTTGTTCCTCTTTTTCTTTAACTTTTTTGTTGACATGTTGATTTACAATGTTGTGTTAATTTCAGGGGTACAGCAAAGTGATTCAGTTATATACACACACATACATAAATTTTTTTAGATTCTTTTCCATTGTACCAGCTGAGCCACAAGGGAAGCCCATTGTAGGTTATTAGAAGATATGATATAGTTCCCAACAGTAGGTCTTTGTTTATTATCTTTTCATATATAATAGTGTGTATATTTTAGTCCAAAACATACAATTTATCCCTCCCCTCCCAGCCCCATCCCCTTTTGGTGACCATAAACTTGTTTTCTATGTCTTTGAGTCTGTTTTTCTTTTGTAAATACATTTGTGTCCTTTTTTTTTTAGATTGCACATATAAGCGATATCATATGATATTTGTCCTTCTCTGTCTGACTTATTTCACTTACTATGACAATCAGGGTTGTTTTGGTCCCTTGAAGGTGCATATGAATTTTAAGATGGGTTTTTCTTGTTTCTGCAAAAAATATCATTGGAATTTTGTTATGGATTGCATTGAATCTGTAGATCACTTTGGGTAGTATTGACATTTTAATATTAAGTCTTCTAATTCATAAATATATAAGGTGTTTCTATTTAGTTATGCTATTATAAATTGAATCATTTTATAATTTACTTTTCAGATTGTTCAGGTATAGAAGTACAACTGATTTTTGTGTGTTAACTGTATCCTGCTGCTTTGCTGAATTGTTCTGTGTGTGTGTGTGTGTGTGTGTGTAATCTTTAAAGTTTTCTATATATAAGATCATATCTTTTGCAAACATATTTTACTTTTTCCTTTCTTGCTTGGATGCCTTTTATTTCTTTTTCTTTCTTAATTGCACTGGCTACAACTTTCAGTACTGTGTTGAATAGAAATGGCAAAAGTGGGCATCATTGCCTTGTTCCTGATCATTGAGGAAAAGCTCTCCTCTTTGACCATTGTTCCCTGTGGGTTTTTCATATATGTCTTTTATTATGTTGAAGTAGTTTCTGTCTAGTCCTAGTTTTTTTTTTGCTTTTTTTAGTGTTTTTATCATGAAAGGATGTTTGAATTTTGTCACATGTTTTTTCTGCATCAGTTAAGATGATCATGTGGCTTTTTTCCCCTTCTTTCTGTTAATATGGTGTATTACATTGATCAGTTTTCTTAAGTTGAACCATTCTTGCATTCAGGGAATAAATCCTATTTGGTCATGGTATATAATTATTTTAGTATGTTGCTAAATTTGGTTTGGTACTATTTTGTTGAGAATTTTTGCGTCAGTGTTCATAAGGGATATTGCTTTGTAGTTTTCAGCTAATGTCTTTGTCTAAGTATCAGGGTAATGCTGACCTCATAGAGTGAGTTAGATATTGTTCCGTTCTCTTCAGCAGCTTTTTTTTTTTTTTTTTTTTTTTAAGTTTGGCAAGACTAAATGTTCGGTAGAATTCACTAGTGAAGCTAGGGATTTTCTTTGTCAGGAGATTTTTGATTCGTGATTTAGTCTCCTAACTAGTTAGATTTTCTATTTCTTCATGACAGTATAGGTAGGTTTTGTGTTTCTAGGAATTTGAACAATTTCATCTAGGTTATGTAATTTGTTGGTGTATGATTGTTCATAATATTCTCTTATAATCAATAGTAATGTACCCACTTTCTTATTTTAATAATTTGAGTCTTCTCACTTTTTTCTTAGTCCATCTAGCTAAACTTTTGTCAACTTTGTTTTTATGAAGAACCAGCTTTTGGTTTTGTTGTATTAGTCTTCTAAACCATGTAGAAAACAAAAAGTACAGTTACAAACCATTGTTATAATAATACTAGCTTTTGTAATTGCACAAACTCTGTCAAGTTCTTTATTTCTCTGTATGCCTTCAGATTACCATCTGGTGTTCTTTCACTTCATGTTTCAGGCCTCCTGTATTTCTGGCGGGGCAGGTCTGGTAGTCATGAACTCTCTCCTCTTTGTTTATCTAGGAATGTCTTAATTTATCCCTGTTTTGAAAGATAGTTTAGCTACATAGAGGATTCTTGGTTGATGGGTTTTTTTTGTTTTTTTTGTTTTTTTTCTTTTAGCATTTGAATATATCTGCCTACTGCGTTCTGGCCTCCTATGTTTCTGATGAGAAATCTGCTAATCTCATTGATGATCTCTTGTGTGTGATAAGTAACTTCTCTCTTGCTGCTTTCTAGATTCTTTCTTTATCTTTTGGAAGTTTGATTACAACGTGTTTCATCATCTCTTGGAGGTTGTTAAGCTTCTTGGATATTTACAGTCATGTCGTTCATCAAATTTGGAAAGTTTTCAGCCATTATTTCTTTATACTTTCTTTCTTCCCTTTTCCTCCTCTCCTCCAGTTTATACAATGCATATGTTGGTTTGCTTGATGGAGCCCCACAGGTCCCTTAGGCTCTTCACTTTTCTTCAATCTTTTTTCTCTTCCTCAAACTCAGCAATTTCAGTTGTGCTATCTTCAAACCCACTGGTTCTTTCTTCTGACTTCTCAGATCTCCGTTTGAGTCCCTTCAGTGATTTTTTTTTTAAATTTAAGTTATTGTACTTTTCAGCTCCAGAATTTCAGTTTTTATTTCTTTTTTAGATTTAGCTTCTTTTTCTGTCTCTTAATTAATATTTCCATTTTGTTCATACTTTGTTTGCTTGACCTTCCCCACACTTTCCTTTAGCTCTTTGAACACCTTTGAGGCAGCTTTTTTGTTTTCATATTGTGGGGTGGGGTTGGTTGTACTGAGTCTTCGTTGCTGGTGGGCTTTTCTCTGGTTGCGGAAAGCAGGGACTACTCTGCTTTGTGCTCTTTCATACTCTGCACCCAGCAGGGACTAGTTGTATTGTGCAGGCTTTTCATTGCAGTGGCTTCTCTTGTTGTTAAACATGGGCTCTAGGCACGTGGGCTTCAGGAGTTGCAGCATGTGGGCTCGGTAGTTGGTGGCTCCCAGGCTCTAGAGCACAGGCTCAGTAGTTGCGGTGCACAGGCTTAGTTGCTCCATAGCATGTGAGATCTTCCCGGACCAGAGATCATGTCTCCTATGTTGGCAGGTGGATTCTTTACCACTGAACCACCAGGGAAGCCCAAAAATGCACTAGGCGTTTGAGTAAAAAAAATCCTCTTTATGGAAACATATTAAGAATCCATGTTTACTTAATTAAAATTAATCTTTGGATGAAAAAAAATAAAGTCTTTAATGTATCTCCCAACAAGTCTTTCTCAGGGAAAGTTTCTATTGATTTATTCTTTTCCTTTGTATTGGCCATACTTTCTTATTTTTTTGTGTGTTCTTTGTGATTTGCTGAAAGCTAGACATTTGAATCTAATAATTTGATAACTCTGGAAACCAGATTCTCCTTCTTTCTCCAGGTTTGCTGTTTTTTGGTATTACTATATTTTTAAATTATTGTAAGCTGTCTTTGTACCAAGGGTCAGCCTAAGGTGTAAACTTAAGGTCTTCTCAGATCTTGTCTGTGCTTTTCCCTGAGCATGCATGATTACTTTCAATTTTTTTCTGTATATACAGTTGTTTTTGAATGTCCTAGTCTTTGAGGTCTGTCTCCAGGAAGGGAATAAAGAAAAATGAAGTAGGGAAGAAGGGCACCACCACTTTAACTCCCCTAAAGGAATTAAACTTCAGGCAGAGGGGGAGGGGCTTGCAACAGTGGGAGGAGGTGCAGCATCAGTGGCTGCCTGCCTCTGTGTGTACCTTTGTAGTGAGAGGCAGCAGTCAGTGACCACAACACAGCTCCCAGATATTTGGAGGACAGGGTTCTTTTTCCCTACCCTGACTCCAGCAAGCTATGTGCCAGCTGCTCCAAGAACAGGTGCACAGCTGCCTGTTCCCTAACTGGGGGTGGGGGGTGAGTATCTGCTACTGTGCTCAGAACTGAAATTGACTGAAATTGACTAACTGCAATTTATCATCCAAGCCTTCTCCTGGAAATTATAAGCCTTCATTAGACTCCAGAGTTCCAAAATAGTTAGACAGATTCTGCCAGTGTAATTGTTGTCTAGGTGAGGAGACAGATTTCTGATGCAAAATCCTCCGCAATGCAGATTTAATTTATCTTTATTAAACTGAAGTTTCACTTCATTCCATGTTTATAGCTACACCAGTTTTTCTATTGGATTATTATTTTGTTTGTTTAAGAGCTCTCTCTATTTATTTCTTTGTATATATTACACATATTTTTCTCACATTTTGTAGTTTATCTTTTGATTTTTCTTATAGTGGGTTTTTAATGCTTTGCTGTTTTATTTTTATGTGTTTGAGTTTATCTAAAGTATTTTATATAGTTATTTTAGTCAGTGGTTTGACATATAAAAATGGTATTCAGTTTCTGGAAGAGCAAATGAGAAATTGGTAACATTGGTTGCCTTTGGGTAGCTGGCGTTACCTCTCTGGATTGTTGGGGGTCTTCTTTTTCTTTTGTTTTTTTCAAATCTTTAATAACCATTAGAACAAAAAGAAGAAAAGCAAGCCAAAACCTGCAGCAGAACCAAGTAACAGTATCCCAGATTCCAATAAATCGGTTTCCATTCAAGAGGAACAATCTGCGCCCTCCTCAGAGAAAGGTAGTATTAATGGTTATCATGTCAACGGTGCCATCAATGATACTGAGTCTGTGGACTCACTCAGTGAAGGTATGGAGACACTTTCAATAGAAGCCAGAGAACTGGAGGATCCTGAGTCTGCCACATCAGAAATGCTCGATAGAACAGGTGAGTATTAACAGGTCCTTGGAAAGTTCCATTCTACTGAAAAATACAGGGGCTTCTTGGCTGAGAAAGCAATCAATAAATTAAATCTAGTTAGTTTTTTAATTTTGTTACTTCTTATGTGAAAGAGTCACATTTGGTAATTTTCAAGGGCCTAGAAAAATATAATTCTTATTCCTTTGTTTCATATTTTAATTTTAGTCTAAATCAGCCTTGTGGAAATCTAATTTAATAGTTCTGTAATACTTAGAGATTACAGAAGGTGACCTTAGATGTTTTTTAACTGCACATTTATTAAAGGAAATGATGATCATGAGTTGATATTGATGTTATTATTCCAAGACAACACAATAAGGAATATATAAGTGTAACTGTAATCCCATGGCTTTCATTAGAAGTAGACTGTTGGTTGTTATAGTCTCACATTTGTTTTTTAATAAAGAATTAAGATTAGTATTAGTTGTAAATTCAGATACCTTGTACATTTTTCATTAACCGTTTTGATGAGCACTGGAAAGATACTGGGAATATACTTTTAAAAATAGGCTTTTTAATTACTTGTTTGTTAAACCAGTTTCCCTTGCTCTATTGCTGCTGGCTTTATACATGTAATGCCATTTTTTAAATTATATTGTATATTTCAGATGTTTTTATTTATTGATTAGTTCGAGCACACACACGCACATACAAAGACTTAGAAAAAAACATAGCACCTCAAACAAACCAAAGATAGTCAGTGGCTTCTATTTTTTTCTGAACTAGCTTTCCTTTATTTCCTAACTCTTTGCCGTTTCCATTTCCTAAAGCTTTTGAAACTCTTCTTTCTTTCCCTGGGACAGTGTAGAAATCTTTTTCTCAGCATAACTTAACAGAAGCTTGTCAGAAGGTGGTGATATTGACTCTTCACTTCCTTGTGCCCAGAACTGCAAGGAAGTTAACAAGGTACAGGGAATAAGCTAGCCTGTCTGAAGAGGGGTTGGCAAAGAACCCTCCTCTTCAGTTAGTGTGCCTCCTTGGGCTAAGCCAAATGATACTCACAGCCTCACTGGCTCTGCTCTTTGTCCTGCTTTGTCAGTTGATTCTATTCACAACCTTTTAAGAGGCTTTGTTTTGCTGCACTTTTGCCTTTTTACTTCGTGTGTACTTAAAGACTCCTTGATTTACCCCTAAACTCTACTCTAAAATACTGGCCTCTTTATTTGACAGGATCCATGCTGGAGAATGGTGTCTCTGATTTCAAGTCCAGATCTTTGACTATGCACTCTATTCAGAATTCTCAACAAAACAGGAATGCTGCCAAGTCTCTCTCAAGAACTACTGTAGGACCTCAGCTTTCAAATCTAGGCATGGAAGATGTTCCCCTCTCTTCCACCAATAAAAAGCTTGGTAAGTCAAAGATCTTCCTTTGAGAGAAAGCAAAGAGAATCTGTGTTTTTCGCTAAAGAGGGCAAATCATCTCTTTGCTCTCATAAATAAGGTTTCAGAAGGGGAAGCAGGTAATACATTTCCAGTCAGTGACTATCCATGACCATCCAGCCTTTCCCCAGTTTTGTGTACACAGTTGGAGTCTGATAGTAGTGTAATGCCGTACCGTCTTGAGACAACAATAGTGATCCCTTTTTTGTGAATGGGGGTCAAACTCTGTGGCTAGCATGGTGTTTTTGATAACATTAACCTTCATTTTATTTGCTTTATTGCAACATGTCTGTGCTATTTCCTTCATTTTTAACTCCTGGTTGATAACAACAGTAAAAAGCTTTGCCATCTCTGAAATGATATTTTGTAGAAATATTTTAATTTCTTTTCTCAACTTCATGCTTTTACTAATACCTATCAGACTGTAGCTTTAAACAAGGTCATTTTCTCTTAAGTAAATACTTAGCATTGATTGATGGTAGCCATTTGCTGTTTTTTTTTTTTTTTTAGCTATAATAGTTATTTAAATAATCAGCCAATAATTAGATAGAGATAATAGCCCTTCTATCGTCCATTTAAGGATGGCAGTCCACTTACCTGAACAAATGAAACAGAGAAATGTAAAAGACACTTGTAACCTGTAGCTCTGTATTGAATTATTTATACCGCATGAGCCAAATTTAATTATTGAGGCTCTCCTTTTTCATCTTTCTAACAGAGCCCTCAACTTGTCCAGAAAGGCAAGTCTGAGAATATTTAGTCAAGCAAAAATAAAGAAACAGTGCTTGAAAGCTTTTAGGTAGATTTTAAAAGAAATCACGTTGAGATGAAGAAGGATTTAAATTAAAGATTGAAAATCTGTGTCTTGGCACTTTATAAATTTGTTAGATCAGTTATTCTAACTACAAGTTGTAATAACTTTGACATTGGTGAATGTAAAAAGGTTATAATAGAATTCTCAGAAACTGGTTAAAATATATTGGGTAGGTAAATATACTTCATCTTTATCTACAGTGTTGACTTACCCACTTATACTGACTCAGACTGTACTATCAAGAGAGAACTTTATCAGTTTTGTAATATCTACATGGTGTATTGTATTCTACTAAATCCTGTTATGTAGGGAGTTTTGAAAATTTGGTACCTACTCAAATAGTTTTTCATTTTGGATTCTTTTTTTCAGTCTTTTTCTCTCTGTGTTTAATTTCATTATGGATAGTTTCTAAAATTGCTGTCTTCAAATTTATTAATCTTTTTTCTCTAAGTTTTTAATCTGTTGTTAATCCAATTCAGTGTATTTTTCATCTCTGATTTTTTTTTTATCTCCAGAGGTTCTGTTGGAATCTTTTTAAATATCTTCCATGTCTCTCCTTAATAGATTATACTATTGCTCCACCTTCTTGAACATGTGATATTTGATTATATTAGCTGTTTTGATGTCCTTACCAACTTTATTCTACATCTTTGTCATTTCTGCACCTGTTTCTGTTAAATAATTTTTCCTTTCATTATAGATCATATTTTTCTGCCTCTAGTAATTTTTTTATTGGATGCCAGACATTGTGAATTTTGCTTTGTTGATTGCTAGATATTTTTGTATTTCTTTAAATATTCTTGTGATTTGTTCTGGAACTGTTATTTGGAAACAGTCTGCTTGCTTACTTAAGCTTTGTTAGTAGAAATAGAGCAGCCTTTAGTCTCAAGCTAATTACTGAGGCAGCGCCCCTCTAAGTACTCTACCTGGCGCCCCACTATGCTGGTGTGAGCATAGACTATTCCTGGTCTGGGTGAGCCCTCAGGATTATTCCCCCTGCTCCTTTCCAGTGGTTCTTTTCCCTGTTTGGGGTGGTTCTACGTACACATGCACTCAAAATCCTCTGTGGATCTTTGTACAGTTTTTTCACTGCTGTGTAGCTTTCTCCTCTTTACTGTTCTGCCCTGAGAATTCTAGCCATCTTGGCCTCTTTGAACTCTCAACTCTGTCCCCTCAATTCAAGGAGACTTTCAGATTCAACTTAGGATTTCTCCTCCTTGCATTGCAGCCTGGAAACTCTCTTATGGCAGCAAATTGGGGCAATCTTAGGCCTCACTTCTTTTGCTTCTGTGCTCTTGTGGAGGGTGGTAAGAAGTACTGCACATTGTTCATTGTCTGTAAACCATTGTTTCATATATTTTGTGTATGTGTGAAGTTTTTTAAGACAGGAAGGTAAATCCAATTCCTATTACTCCATCTTGGCCAGGATACTTTAAAAAAAAAAAAATCTATAAAAATTCAGTTTTTTGTTGAGGGTGGCCATTTAGGAAGCATTCTTAGTTATGAGATGTTAGTTATGTTAAATGCTTAGGTATTCAGATCCAGTTTTCAAGTTACCTATGTTGCTTTTTTAATTGGGATTCTTTCCAAGGTTCTAATATTGAAAAATCTGTGAAAGACCTCCAGCGCTGCACAGTGTCTCTTGCACGATATCGAGTTGTAGTTAAAGAAGAGATGGATGCTTCTATTAAGAAAATGAAACAAGCTTTTGCCGAATTGCAGAGCTGGTAAGTTAAGTTGCATTTTGTATCAGTAGCACGAAAATGATAAAGATGGTTAGCCATTCACCAAGTTCTTTAATTCCTAACTCTTAACTACTCTACATAATGGAGGAAGACTTAAAAATCCTATGCTGTATTTTGCTTTCTGCTTCATTCTGTTTGTGGTCACAGTGTGAGAATGAGTGGTAAAAGAAACTCATGCTTTAGGAATGGACCTAAGGTTAATATTGTTTGGAAAGGGACAAATAATTACAGAGTAGGTCATGCTTCTTTACATTAGGGTCTGTCTTTTAAACCAGGAACCTGTAACCCATGGCATGATGTTTTTGAACAAATCAATATGCCAGAAAATTTGGAAAACTCAGCAGTGGCCACAGGACTGGAAAAGGTCAGTTTTCATTCCAATCCCAAAGAAAGGCAATGCCAAAGAATGTTCAAACTATGGCACAGTTGCACTCATTTCACATGCTAGCAAAGTAATGTTCATAATTCTCCAAGCTAGCCTTCAACAGTACGTGAACTGAGAACTTCCAGATGTTCAAGCTGGATTTAGAAAAGGCAGAGGAACCAGAGATCAAATTGCCAATATCCGTTGGATCATAGAAAATGCAAGAGAATTCCAGAAAAACATCTACTTCTGCTTCATTGACTAGGCTAAAGCCTTTGATTGTGTGGATCACAACAAACTGTGGAAACTTCTTAAACAGATGGGAATTTCACCTGCCTGCCTCTCACCTGCCTCCTGAGAAACTTGTATGCAGGTCAAAAAGCAACAGTTAGAACCAGACATAGAACAATGGACTGGTTCCAAATTGGGAAAGGAGTATGTCAAGGCTATATATTGTCACCCTGCTTATTTAACTTATATGCAGAGTACATCATGCGAAATGCCAGGCTGGATGAAGCACAAACTGGAATCAAGATTGCTGGGAGAAATATCAATAATCTCAGCTATGCAAATGATACCACGCTTATGGCAGAAAGTGAAGAGGAACTAAAGAGCCTCTTGATGAAAGTGAAAGAGAAGAGTGAAAAAATTAGCTTAAAGCTCAACATTCAGAAAACTAAGATCATGGCATCTGGTCCCATCACTTCATGGCAAATAGATGGGGTAACAGTGGAAACAGTGACAGACTTTATTTTCTTGGGCTCCAAAATCACTGCAGATGGTGACTGCAGCCATGAAATTAAAAGACACTTGCCCCTTGGAAGAAAAGCTATGACAAACCAAGACAGAATATTAAAAAGCAGAGACATTACTTTGCCAACAAAGATCTGTATAGTCAAAGCTATGATGTTCCTAGTAGTTGTGTATGGATATGAGAGCTAGACCATAAAGAAGGCTGAGCACCAAAGAATCCATGCTTATGAACTGTGGTGTTGGAGAAGACTCCTGAGAGTCCCTTGGACTGCATGGAGATCCAACCAGTCAATCCTAAAGGAAATCAGTCCTGAATATTCATTGGAAGGACTGATGCTGAAGCTGCAGTACTTTGGCATCCTGATGTGAAGCGCCGACTCATTGGAAAAGACCCTGGTGCTGGAAAATATTGAAGGCAGGAGGAGAAGGGGATGACAGAGGATGAGATGGCTGGATGGCATCACTGACTCAATGGACATGAGTTTGAGCAAGCTCTGGGAGTTGGTGATGGACAGGGAAGCCTGGCATGCTGCAGTCCATGGGGTCGCAAAGAGTTGAACACGACTGAGTGATTGAACAACAACAACAGCATTAATATAAAGTAGAAAAGATGTCTTTGTTTTTCTGCCTCCTTTCATCCTTCCTAGTGCACCCCACTCTACGGTCCTTTCTATGACCTATTATTAATCATTGATTTATTTTAATTTTGTGTTTTTTAAACTTACTTTAAAAATTCTCATATCTTAAAATGTATTAATATGTGTTCTGTAGGTGAAATAGGGTTTAGTAGTTAAAGAGGTTTGAAAATACTTAAATTTTCTTTACTACAGGACTTCTTGATGCCTTAATGCTAATATGCATTGTGAATTTACAAGAGGGAACTATACTATGCTGTTTCTCAAATATATTTGATTATAGAATCTTTGGGAGAAGAAATATATTCTAATTTTCTTCTAGAACATTGAAGCTGTTTTAACTATTAGATATTAAAGTGGTAACTAACTTTTAAACCATAACTCCTTTGGGGAGGTATTTTCATTTAATAATGGACTTTAAAAAAAAAAAAAAGGACCAAATTAAGTAAAACGACAGGAAGACAAGCAGCTAGGTTGGTATTTGGGGATATGAGACTGTCCATACTGCCTATTTGTAAGACTTTCAAGAATCTGAAGGGTGAGAGGAAGTTTTCATGAATATAGAGAACCTATACCACTCTTCCTCCCAACCATCCATACATTTTCTTGCTTGTCTAGGAGCTATTCCCTGAGGTCATATTCAATTGTGTCTCTCTTCACAAACTTAGTCTGGCACTTCATGCCACAGTGGACAAAAGACAGAGGGAGAGTGGGTAGCCTCAGTCTTCCTGTTTTGTGGAATTGAAGAAGGGAGTCAATTAACAGAGAAGTAGCATAAAGCCTCCAGAAAGTTGCTGACCTCTGCTTTACCAAAGTGTAGAATGGTCCATGAACCAAAAAGTGCTTTAGAATAGATCATTCATCTGCTCATCTACCCATGCTGTCATGAATCCCAGGTTTCCCCTTGCAGGTTTTATAGCTAAAAATTTAATGTCAAATCTTCTGTTTTCTTATATACATTTTCACTCCAGCCAGATTACTTGTCTCAGAATTTAACATACACATCTCCTCTTTCATACACTCCTTGATGCTACTTTTCCAACCTAGTAATGCTCTCTTGTATCTTTGTACTTATCTAAATCCAACCAGTTCTCCCAAATTCACGTTACGTAAACTCTGACTTCCCCTGGAAGTTTTTCTAGGTAACTGATTTCTCCTCTTTCTGACCCTCTGGGAGAAAGCCCCATGCCCTTTACCCTGGATTATTATCACATCAGATATTATTGGCTTAAGAAAAAAGAAATAAGAGTAGAGCATCACAATTTTGCCTTGACAAGCCTCCGGTCTCCATGATTGTTTAGTTTACTGATTACTTTAGCCACAGGATCTGATTCCATTCAGAACCACCCTGAACCAGGAAACACAGTTCCGGGAGAGAGACTTAAGAGTCCTTGTTGACTTGGAACCCAGCCAGGGGGAGCCTCCTTTAATAAATGACAAATGAAGTGGTTTCCTGCCTAGAAACTGTGTATTTAGGATTGATTAGCAGGTGTAGCAACCAGGTCAATTTAACTTGAGGAAAGAGATTACCTGCACTTTCCTGCTGGTGTAAAGCCTTCTCTCTGGCTGACTGGGTTTTTAAACTGGCTTATTTCCATGCCCCTTGTAGTTGCTACTTCAAGATATAATTGGCAGGTGAGCTAACTCCCTTTGGCACTGAACCAGAGCTTGGAGTTAATGTCACTTAGGAAGCCATTTTTTTGTGTTGGTTATAGTATAAAAGAAAAGAAAAGGTTCTAACATATTTGCAACAGTAAGATTACATTACACCTGACCGGGCACTAGGGGAATTATATGGATAAGTGCTTTCACACTGGGGCCAAATGAAAGCTGACATTTACCTGTGGGGAGGTAAAAGCAGCGGCTTTCCAGGATGTAAAACGTCAAATCTGTCCTTATTGGTGATCCAGTAATAATCATCACTAGACCCAGGTTTACTTTTCTTGTTAATTAATAAAATCTGTCTGACACATTGTTGGAGCTCCTAGTTGACTTAAAGTTTAGGTCTGTTAGGGAGCAGGATATGAAGTGGAACATGAAGCTAGAGTGTGTAAACTATTTTGAACGGTTTTCATAGTATGTGTCAGGGCAAAGGATAAAGTTTAAATAAAGTTTCTGTTTTATTGAAAGTCAAAAGATACTTATTAAAAGGAGAAAAGTCGTAAAAAATTTGAGATTCTGCAACACATGAAGTCAATATAAGCCTGTGCTTAAGACTGAAATTTTTCCTGGCTGATTGTTCATTCACCTTAGAAAAGTTACTTCCTTTTATTTGAGCTTCTCTTTTCTTATTATATTAAACTATCATTAGTCTTAACAAATGCTTTTAGATCCTTAAATTTAAAGTTCATCTATAGAGATGCTGAAAATTCAGAAAATCATTTTATGAACAAAAGCACTCTCAAAAATGTCTAAAAACCATAGAAATAAAGGAATAGGCTACTGTTATAATGTGTTATCAGAAAAGTACCTAGCACTCTTTAGTTTTAAATTATTCTTCAGTGTTTGCATGTTTAGTACATTAGCATCTTATTTCTACTAGTATTTGGCCTCCATGGTTCTTGATAGTCTTTGACTTAAAATTCTAATGAGTTTAAGTCCGTTGTAGTGAAGTGAATGAACCTAGAGCCTGTTATACAGAGTAAAGTAAGTCAGAAAGAGAAAAATGTCATATATTAACATATACATGGAATGTAGAGAAATGGTACTGATGAACCTATTTGCAGGGCAGGAATAGAAACGCAAATGTACATACAGTATGGACTTGTGGACACAGCAGGGGAAGGAGAGGGTGGGATGAATTGAGAGAGTAGTATTGACATATATGCACTGTCATGTGTAAACTAGATCATCGGTGGGAGGCTGCTGTATAGCAGAGAGAGCTCAGCTCAGTGCTCTGTGATGACCTGCAGGGGTGGAGTAGGGGTCGGGGGAGGGAGGCTCCAGAAGGAGGAGATACATGTGTACATACAGCTGATTCACACTGTTGTACAGCAGAAACTAACACAACATTGTAAAGCAATTATCCTCCACTAAAAATAAATAAATTTAAAAGAATTCTAACTCTTTAACCATCTGAGAAAATAACTAAGTAACATACAAAACAAGCAGGTTCCTTTCCAAACATGTTCAATCATACTATCTGATTTCTTCATACTGATTTCTGTCCTGTGAAGAGGGAGCCTTAAGTTTTTTGTTAAAAGGAATTTGAGTCTTAGGTTAAGCTGTTTGCCTAACATGACATCATATTTAAGTCGAAGACTCAATGTTTGAATCTGTGTATTCTGACTCCCAGTAACCTGTGATCTTCATCCCACCCGTCACCACTGATGGCTCACTTTTGCACTAAAGCTGGAAGAGACTCCTGGGGCATGTGTCGCACACGGGTTTGATTCCTAGTTCCCAGACCAATAATCTAACTGTGCCCCCCTGCACAGTGCTGCTATTTCTTTTTCCCAAAACATATTGTAAGATATCATCGAGTCATATGGTTCCTGGTATTACTTTAGAATTGAGATGCTCTTTGAGCCCAAATGTGTGTACCATAATCATAAAACCAGCGTTGGGAATACGGAGATTTATGAAACAAATGAAGTGTCATTTAATTCTCTGCTAACGAAAACTACTAAAAATTTTCTTTTTTTGGTTGTTTTATATGAGAAGGAGGAAGTGTCTTTAGAAAAATAAAGGTGTTTGCATTGGCTGGGCTTTGGTTGGATTTCTGCTTTAGTGGAATTATAATAAATAGGTTTTAGGTTTTCAGCAAATAAAATCAAGTATAAATGTTTTGTAAGAACATTATTGGGTGGTTTAGAGTATAAACCCTTGAAATAATTACTTGGCTCAACAGTTGCTAGAATTGTTTCTGTTATAACAGTGTTTTCTAATGCAGCTGGGCCTTCCCAGGTGACACTGGGAACCCGCCTACCAATGCAGAAAACATAAGAGACATGGGTTCCATCCCTGGGTCGGAAGATCCCCTGGAGGAGGAAATGGCACCCCACTCCAGTATTCTTGCCTGGAGAATCCCATGGACAGAGGAGCATGGTGGGCTGCAGTCCATGGGGTCGCAAAGAGTCAGACACAAAGAAAGTGACTGAACACACACTAATGTAGCAATCGTAAACAAATGATAGTTAATAGTTTTTTGGAGCCAAGAAATTACTGAAGGTAATAGTATAATCAGTAAGCTACATGTTAAAAATATTAATTGAAGGGCCTGCTTTAAATGATGGACATATAATGTATCTTAGAGATATGAGTGGTGATGCTACAGGGACAACTATTTTGACCAAGTAAATTACACAAAAAGCTTTAGAGTAAGTTGAGGAAATGGGAAGATGGTAAAAAAAAAAAAAAGTCTTGGTAAGGAGGGAAGGAAATACAGAACGTTCAGACATTTACCAGTCGTTTTCCTTAACAGTGACAGGACATCTAAAACCATCCTTTGTGGTCAAAGACAGGATATGGAAATTCTGTGTGCTGTATAAGGCCCAGGCTTAAAAGACCTTGTGTCTTTCTAGAGTCCCAAGGATATTTAGCAGAATTTCATTAGCAGTTTCTGAGTCTAGTGTATCAGATGCTCATCATGGTATGTTTCCATTCAGGAAATTGACAGAACAGTTGCAAGCTTAGTACCCTCATGTACTGAGTGAGTAAGGTAACAACAGAAAGTCTGGTGGTGTGAATGAGCCTTTCATCACTCTGAAAGGACTCATTGCTCATAGTTATGGCATCTAAAAAACTGTTACCTCAAACCACAGGTACTTTTGAATCTCTCGGCTACAGATTCCTACTGGCACCACCACAGCTTAGGAACAGATGGAAAACTTTAGCTAAAGTTTCTTCATTATCAGAAAGTTATGTTACATTAAATTACTACTTTTAATTGTGAAAATTGCCTCTGCTCTTTGTCTTATGCTTAGCCACTTTCTACTTCTTAACTCTTCTCACTTTCTCTGTTTATTTTGTGATGCACATATTTCCACAACTTAAACTTTCAGAATACAGAAAAGTTGAAGGGGTAGTACAGTGATCAATGTCTTTGCTGTGTGTGTGTGTTTTGGTAGAACCATTTGGAAGTTGCAGGCATCATAACGTGTCATCCCTAAATGCTTTAGCATTAATTACCTAAAACATAGTCATTCATCTATACAACTGTAATACATTATGTGATATACTTTTAAGAAAGTTCTTATAGTGTTTGTGTTAGTCTCAGCTTACTTCGGTGATGCCATCAGCTAGCAGTGCCTGAGGGCACTCACCTGGGCCCTGGACTACTTGTGGCCCCCACCCCATGAATCAGTGTTGTGGCAGACAGGCCCTTGTGGCTCTAATGATTGCTACATATACCTCAGCAACAAAAACAAGGTTTATTACTCACAAGTCCTGGAGGGTACATGGCATGCCTAGAACCACACAGTAAAGTGTGTTTAAGGAGAGCATGAACCTTGAGTCATGACTTTATTGGGGTCCAGGATGGGGTGCCTTGAGTTTTGTGGGTTCATTCTTTATTAGTGGATTTAAAACATGAAAGCAAGAGTTAAAGCATGGGAAGGAAAAGTTCCGGTCACTCAAGTGGTCAGTTATGTGGCTCACCCAGGACCTTCTAAGAGGATGGCCTGGCCTGGCCCTTTCTCTTGTGAAGCTTATTTATTTGAGATGATTATGTTTGAAGTGAATGTCGGCAACCAAAAGCTTAATGTCGGGCACTTAAATTATTATCAGAAAAACTAATTGTCAGGTACTTACACTAGATGTAATTTAACATTTATTCATTTTTCTATTTTAAAGACTTGTAAAAATTTTAATGGAAAATTGCAGAGATTCATCAGGCTTCTCTCTGAGAAAATATCCCAACAGTTAGTCCATAGATTCCTCTGTTTAATGCTTGGCTGACATCACAGAATCTTTCAGTAGATGTTATCGATAGATAGTAACACGACAGACAACGAACAAAGAGAAATAAAAGTCCTTACTGCTTTCAGTGTTTTTTGGCATGGAAAGGTAAGCTTATTTTCTTATTGGAATGGTCATATGACCCCTGGCAGGGGAAGTGACAACCCACTGCCGTATTCTCGCCTGTAAAGTCCCCTGGACAGAGGAGCTGGGCAGGCCACAGTCCATAGGGTCGCTGAGAGTCAAGACACAACTGAGCACTCACGCCGTCATGATTCCCCACACACTGCACTGTGGATTTCTTATGATCACCAATGAGTGATTCAAGAAACAAAGGTTGTGGAAAGGGATGCTGACCATGCTTACAGGAAATAGAAGTGCCGTCCTGATGTGCTGGCTCATAGTGACACTATAAAAAGTCTCCTGATGATGGCACTGTTTTTCCTTGCTGAGAGGAAGGCACTCTGGCACTCCTGTGGCACTCTGCTACCTCATAATAAAGATTGTAAGCTGCAGAAATCTTACTTGTTTGCTAAGCTCTTTTAATAAATATTTTACAAGCTTCGTCAGTTAAATTTGTCATCTGACGGACAGCGTCTGCATCTTAAAGTGATTCAGCAGCAGAGGAGAAGTGATAATACTGAACTTGAGGCCTGGCAGCTCCTGTCTCAGATGTGCTTTTGTTTTGCCTTTAGGTATTCCAAATGCTGCTAGAGTTCTTGGAGCAAAATGTTTGCCAAGGTTTGGGAAATGCTTTCTTAGCAAAAGTGTTGCTCGAACCCAGGTCTCCTGCATTGCAGGCAGACGCTTTAACCTCTGAGCCACCAGGGAAGCCCTCTTCTCTCTAGTCTGGCACTTTGGAATTAATATGCCGACCAAATTCGTTACAAGTCTGTGTATTAACATCATGCATAATGATTATCAAACCTGTTCTTTATCACTTCACTATGAAGGATTTTACTCCTTGAGAAAATGTCCCTGCCTTATAATTTTTTGAATATCTCACTCTAGTAGTCTCCATATTAACTACTTTGTGCTAACATAGCAACATATAGAGCTAAGCTGAGTTGGGTTTTTTTTTTCCTGTATGTGTGTGTATGTGTATATATATGCATATGTGTGTGATTAGTTTTACAACCAGAAATGAGAACTTTTATTAACCCTGTAGTTATACACCCATTCAGAAGGAGAAATTAGAATGAATTTCAACTATGAAGAGAGTTGGAACATTTTATGTTTGTACAGATAGTAAAGCTGTAGCTTTTTTTGTTTTTGTTTGTTTTTTGCCACTACTAAGCAAAATTGATATGGTAAGGAAAATTATTTGTATCCAGAGGTTTAATACTAGGGCAACCTGTTATCTCTCTATATGTTCATTGAAGATGGTGGGCTTTTTTATAAGAACATGGAAAAGCTTTCCCATGCTTACAAACCATTTACATTTATAGTGGAGAAAATTCTATTTGCCTGTTTAATGTTCTTTTTCGATAAAAAAGCCTTCCAGAAGCCTTTGATCCAGCTTTTCTGGATTATTATTAAACGTTTATCCAAAACTAGCAGCAGCAGCATGTGTGTCTTTTGACTACTCTGCATTCTAAAGACGAAAGTGCTAGTGGACTTGGTAAGCACCTGTGCTAAAATGTTGAAGATCTGTAAATCCTAATGGTTAAATGTGTTGGGCCCTAACAGGGGTATTGCTTGGTAAAAAATTCATTAGAAGCAAAACTGACCAGTTTTATAGACCAGAATATAAAATAAAATATATGCACATATGTAGAAATACATAATTTTCGTGAGGACTTGTGCTTTAGCACAACTTACCAAAAAGTGTTTTGTAGTTCGCTACTGCCATCTACTGGTTCTCAACTCTTAAATGTCTAGCTACTGATTACTGTAATATGTGTCAGTAGAAATAAAAGGGAATTAGATTTCTGTACTGAAATCTTTAAAATAGTCTTTGCTGAGGGCGAGATAAGATTTTCATGTGGTATATACAGTGCTTTTTCTGTAGTATGCTTTTAGGGAACAAACGCATAAGTCTTTCTCCACTATTAACACTGTGCCATTTTTCTGTTTGAGTTTCTGATCCAACATTCTTTCCCTTTGTCATCCCTTCCTAGTTTAATGGATCGGGAAGTGGCGTTGCTTGCTGAAATGGACAAAGTGAAAGCTGAAGCAAGTAAGATTGATCTTTATTAAAACTATTAGCAGTTAATAAGTACCTGCCTCTCAATCCCCATAACAAAAGCTCACTGTAAATGCCACAGTAAGAGCTTGTATATTTAGTTAAACAGTCTTGAGCAATTGTACTATGCTGGCACAGGAATGCTTTCAGGTGAAACAACTTTATAATAGCCTGTTTATCAATATTTCCAAATTTTAATATTTTGAATATAGATTTCAATGTCTACATCATGGTATCTGCCACCTCAGCACCAGCTAAGGAAAATCGGTTATCTTGCAGGTGCCTGGGGTTTATTTTGTTTTTTCCTTCAGTGACTGAATAATTCCTTTGAGTTTTCCTACTTGGGAAAAAGCCTTTGGCATAATCAGAGAGGTTACCAGGTTGCCTACAATTAATATATATATCCCTGTCATTACCTCTTGCAGAACTTTGTTTTCTCAGTTTGTTGAAACTTCACTCAGTGTCTGTTATCCTTGGCTAGGGAAAAAGTCAATTAATTGAGGGTTCAGGATACCCATGACTAGGACTCTTTGAAAGATTACTAAAATAGATTCTGGAAGAATAGTCTAAGTCAAATAATTTGTGGGATTTTGTACAGAAGAATCCAGATAGCTGTTTTTGTCATTTCTGTTAAGGATTAGGTTAAAGATAGACAGCTATCTAAAAAGAAGAGAATGTCAACTGCACTTTGTACAGTGGCATTGATTTAGGGCTTTTCAGCAGTTTTTATCTTTGTGCATTGAATGCCAGATTTGTAATTAGGAAAGTTGTTTCTTTTAACCTGCTCTCAAACTGTTGAAAATGGATATAGGTTGAGATGACTCACATTTGTGTCTGTGGTCTTGGGCCAGAGGAGGCAGCTTTGAAGCACTGAATTGAGTTCAGTTTTGATCCATTTTAACCCACTCCAGTGTTCTTGCCTGGAGAATCCCAGGGACAGGGGAGCCTGGTGGGCTGCTGTCTATGGGGTCGCACAGAGTCTAACACGACTGAAGCGACTTAGCAGCGCCAACAGCAGCAACAAAGTGTTGGATACATAGCAGAGATGCTATCCATTGTTTTTCAGAGGTGAGATACCACTTAAATTGAGTGGTATATCCTGAAATTTCTAGTGCCAGTTTCGGTCCATTCTTGTACCGATGTGTTCTCTTTTTGAAGGTGAAATTTCAGAGAGGAAAAAAGACATAGTCCTTCCTGTTGAGAAGAAGGTGCTTTTAAAAATACATCTTTTATAGAAAAATTTTAACATATGTCGAATAGAGAGGCTGATATAATTACCTCCCCCCCCCCAGCACCCAGCCTTAACCAATTATCAATTCATGGCCAGTCTTTTAGTATCAAATTCAGAGCTACAGATTTTTGCTCAAATTCATCAATTTTATATCAGTATCTCATTGCTCCCGTACTAAAAATCCTAGTCCTCAATGACACTAATGTAATTACTCTTTTACCAATAATATCAAATTTCTTTTTTCTTTTTTATGTATTATAGTTTTATTAATTATTTATTCATAGTACTTCACAGTTTAGGGTTTTACACACTCATTCATATCTGATCTTAACATCAACCTTACAGGAGATTTAGGTTTTCTGACTTTTTAATTTTTTTCATTTCATAAATGAAAAAGCTAGTTCCTTGGAAAAATGTGACTTGTCCAAGATCATATACTTAGGCTCTCTGAATTATATGCTATGTGTAGAAATCTGTACTTGACATGTTTGAGATTTGCAAATCTTGAGATTTGTAATTTTATCTTAGAATCCTAGAATGCTGAAGCTGAGAGAAAGTGAATTTGATACAAATGACAAATAGATTTTATCTTGGGAGCCAGACCAATGAATCATTTGTATTTGTTGGGCCTTTGTGTTGAGAAACTTTCATATGCATGGTCCTAATTTATTGCAAAAGCGTGCCCTATTGCTTAACCTGACAGGGGTATGGGCAGCCCATCCACATTTGTGGCAAATCAGACTGAGAAAACCTGCTAAAGACATTTCAGCTCTCTGTAACACCGAATGTAGCTCTTCAAAAATTCTATTTTTTTCTAACTTAAATTTGGCTAATTTCTCAGTAGGTTACAGGATTCTGTGCAAAACAGTTAGGAATTGAATTTAACTGCATGCCATGGAATGGCCTAAATAAATGTGAGGTTCTTTTTCTCTCATGAAATGAAAGGTCCAGAGGTAAGCAGTCCAGGGCTGTAGGGCATCTCCAAAATAATATGAGGGACCCAGGCTTCACTGTCCTTCTCCCCAGCCAGCCTTACAGGGTGTTTGTCCTTTGTAGTCCCTGGCTCTTTACTCTGGGAGACTTTTTATTATCTGTTATCCTTCATGGCCATAACTGATTTATGCACCTCAGAGCAAATCGAAGATGATGTTTTTTTAAAAGCAGTAAAACAGACTTCCCTGGCGGTCCAGTGGTTAAGACTTCAAGCTTCCATTGCAGGGGGCTCAAGTTCCATCCCTGGTCAGGTAACTAAGATCCACGGTGTGGCCAAAAAAAAATTTTTTTCTAATTAAAATATTTAAAAAGTTATTCTACGAAAAAAGGCTGTGAACAATCTAAATATGCATCATTAGTGAACTTGAGTATTGTGGTATTCCGTATATGCAGAGAGTATATTAGGAAATATACATGAAAAATTGTTGTCAGTGGTTTCTTCCAGTGAGGGGACCACAGAGTCAAGTGGAAGATTTAATTTATTTTTGGCTGCACCGCGTCTTAGTTGCAGCATGCAGGATCTGTAGTTGCAGTGTGTGAACTCTTAGTTGAAGCCTGTGGGATCTAGTCCCTGACCAGGGACCAGACCCATGCCCTCTGCATTGAGAGTGCAGAGTCTTAACCACTGGACCACCAGGAAAGTCCTAGTGTACATGCTTCTTAATAAATTTTTTTTAACTCGGAAGAGGAGAAAGAAAAATGACATGATTTATGAGTCTTTATGAGTCATAAAAAGTGTTTACCAGATAAACTGCCTTCAGAGTCCCTCAAGAAGGTGGAAACTGGACCTTTGGTATTTTCACTTTCTGGGTGGGTGGGCAGCTAAGCCTTTGGCTGTGCGAGTACACACTGCAAGGCCTATATTTCCAGTCCTTCTTTGTCCTATTTAGCAGACCATAAGAGTTATGCTCCCTTTCCCTCTACAGTGGAAATTTTGCTTAGCCGTCAAAAGAAAGCCGAACTTCTAAAGAAAATGACTGATGTGGCTGTTCGGATGTCAGAAGAGCAGTTGGTCGAGCTCAGAGCTGATATCAAGGTAAAACTTCCTTCTCTTTTCTGCCTTTCTTCTTACCTCGGGGACTAAGGTAGCAAATCTCCATAATTCATGGCGATATCCAATATATTGAACTCATGACCCCTTCTTCCCAAACCTGGCCCTTTTCCAAGTTCTCTTGCTCTGTAAGTGGTACTGTCATCTGCCCAGTGTCCAAAGTGGGAACCTTAGAAAGTTTCTCCTTTTCCCCACAATTAAATCTGTCAGCAGACCTTGTCCATTTGACCTTCTGCACAATCTCATATCTGACCTTTTCTCTTTGTCTCCACCACCACCATCATGATCAAGCTACTGGGATCTCTTGCTTTGACTTCTGAAGTAGCCTCTTAACTAATTCCAGTTCTCCACTTGGCCACCACCTTGCCGTCCTCACCTGTTCATATCTGTTCCTTACACTACAGACCCTGCTTCAGACTTCCCATTGCTTTCAGAATAGTCCCTAATCCTTAACGGCCTGTAGGGCTCCGTGTGGTCTGGCCCTGCTGCCATCCTTTGCACGTTGTCCCCCTTGTTCCCCACGCTTCAGCTGTGCTAGCTCTCCTTGCCCCAGGCATACCTGTTCCCTCCTCTCAGGGTTGTTGCACATGCTTTCCCATCTGCCCAGAACATTCTCTTCCCTCCTTTCTCCCCAGCTCCCCCCTAACCCCCTACCCCGCACCATTCCAGCTCACATCTCATTCCTGATCTCCTCATCCTTTCTGGCTTTCCTGTCACATCCCCTGTTTGTGCCTTCCTAGCACACTTATAATTGTATGTGTAGTTGAGTAACCTGTCTTCCTCACTCGATAGGCACTACTGTGTCTCCAGGGCCCCGGCATAGTGCCTTGACACCTAGTAGGTGTTCAGTAGACATTTAAATGGTTGGTCAATTCTGATTTTATAAGAGAAAAATGAGGAGTTTGAGATGTTGGTTATATTGTAATATGTCTATAAAGATTACTTGGATTCAATACTCAGACGTTTTAAATTCTTACGTAAAGAACAGTATTTCTGAGACTAAGATGGGAACCCAAGAGAAGCTGGGTTAATCATGGGTAGTTGTAGACACTGGCATTCTAATTAATTGTTTCTCAATTGTGAGCTGTATGAACCAAGGGAGTTGGCCTTCTCTGCTCCCAAGACCTAACTCTGCTCTTTCTGAAGTGTGAAATTTACTGCCATATTTAAGAGGAATACTTGCTGGGGAGGTTTTATAACAGCCTTTGGAAAATAAAAGCACAGACAGAAGATCATCTGAGACCTTACAGGCATCCCGGTTACCATCCTGACCTGGTCTTTCATGCAAACCTATATTTGTGTTAGCCCCTCGCACCTTCCCCTTAGACTATACTGGGGAGAAATAGTGAAGCCAGCAATGTAAGTTTTAAAGTACCATTTTCTAATTAACTAAGGCTATTTTGCTAAATTTTATGGAGGGTCTTCCTCGTATTGATGCCAGTCTCATTCAACTATCTGGGAGAAGCCGGAAACCCCTTTGGAATTAGATAAGAATTCTGGCTTTCATAGGCTTCATCTGTTCCCCTTCCCACGTGGTTGAAGAGCTGCTAGAAATATTTCTGCAGGCTGACTAAGGATCTGTTTCTCCACGTTTTCAGTGTACTGAAGTGGGTGCTGTGCAATTTAAATGTCTTATTTCCAGATCATTTTATTTCCGTCATTCCTGTTATGTCTTTGGCTCAGCAAACCCTAGAATTTGCTTCAGAATTAATCTCAGACTGATATTACGTGTCTGAAGGCTTTGTTATAGAGATTCATGAGCTTTCCTGAGCCACAATATACTCTGAAGCTTCAAGGACTTCAAGGCCCAAAGCTAATTGTTATTCCTTCTCTCCCATTTATTGCTTCTAGGTGCATCCCAAGGATTTGATGCATTTGATTCTACCCCTTGAAAATCCAAAGTGGAATTAGGACACCCCCAGACAGAGGACTGCTCTGAGGAGTTCAGTTCTTCCAAATTATATCTAGGCCTTAATTTTCTTTCTGATTCTCTTTTTCATCTGAAAAAATGATTCCAGGCTACCTTAGAAATTGTTTATTGAAATAGACCCCAGAAGCATTTGATTCCTGGCATTTTTCTAGTCCCACTATTTCTATAGTATAGATAGTTTTTGACCCAAGAGGTTGGTTACTTCTCAGCTCAGTCTGCTTAAAAGGATTAAATTACTTGCAGCACAAACTCTTCTGATTTGCAAAGCTGACTTTTCACATGAATGATATTCCAACTCAAGAAATTGTTCCTATTTCAAGGACTAACAAATCCTACTTTGTATAAAGAGGTGCAGTGGGTTTCCTAAGGAAGTTTCTATTAAAGAACACCAAACCATTTATTTAAATGGAATCATTGTTGTAACTATGGACATTTTTGCTGCCTCTGCCTGTGTGTATAATGGAGCAGTGTGAAGAGTAGCCAAGAGTGGAGAGAAAGATGGGCCTCCATCGTGAGCTCCTTCTCCTTCCTTAAGTTTCTCTTGATTTACACCTAATGACCTTTATACAGCATTTCATAACGCTCCCAAATGGACTTATCTTTAGACTCTTAAAGAAAATGGCTGGCTTTCGTCAGCCACCCAGCATTGGTAATATATGGCCACTTAGTGAAATTTGAAGCACAAAAAGAAATCAGTTGAAAGTAATCCTGTTTATCTGTTTATGGTTGGTTTAGTCGCTAAGTCGTGTCTGGCTCTTGTGACCCTGTGGACTTAGCCCGCCAGGCTCCTCTGTCCATGGGATTCTCCAGGCAAGAATACTGGAGTGGGTTGCCATTTTCCTTTACCAGGGGATCTTCCTGACCCAGGACTGAAGCCAGCTCTCCTGCATTGCATAGCAAGCTAGAAATCCCACACATTGTTTGTCTCATCTGGAGGTTTGTCTTTGTCTTTTCTCCAGCACTTTGTTAGTGAACGTAAATATGATGAGGATCTGGGACGAGTGGCCCGATTCACCTGTGATGTAGAGACCCTGAAGAAGAACATTGATTCGTTTGGACAAGGTGAGATGGTGAGAGATTCAAGGTGCCGGAGACGGTGAGGAGAAGACCACCCTCTCCTAACTAGAGACTGAAGTGCCAACTGGCTTCTCCCCTGACTCTCGCTCCCTCTTGGGTTTCGGTTTGCTTGCTTGCTTGCTTGTTCACAAGTCAGTGAACACAGATGCTTTGAGCTCTGAGGATGGGCATTTCCCAGCTCCCTAAATTTGTGGTTGCTTTTTCATCATTTTCTGCTGGGCTGAGAGGTGTTTGGCTGCAGTGTAAAGAGCATGTGCACTGGAGTCAGACCAGGTTTGAATCCCTGTGTCTATACTCTACATGGTGCCCTCAGTTTACTCCTCTCCAAAATGGAGGTAACACTACCTGCTTTGCCTGGCATATAACGGGAGTGGTGGGGTTGAGGAGGCGGGAACAGAGATGCCTCTAAGATGAGCACTTATAAGTGATAGATCAGTCAAACCTGGAGACCCTGAGCTCAGCTCTTCTGTTCTCTAAGTCTCCGCGTAAAAGTGAAATAAATGTTGGACTTAGGGCAGTGATTGTGAACTTAACATTCAGTTCAGTTCAGTCGCTCAGTCATGTCCGACTCTTTGCGACCCCATGAATTGCAGCATGCCAGGCCTCTCTGTCCATCACCAACTCCCGGAGTTCACTCAGACTCATTAGCCCAGGCTTAAAACCAAGGAAAAAAAATCTAGGGACTACTTTTAAACCATTGAATTCTGACAAAACTTGAAAATGTTACTTTTTCAACTAGATTGGTATTTTGAATTTGGAGTTACGTTTGCAGAAAGAACCTTAGGAAGATAGATATTTGTTGTGAAGACTAGTTCTGTTTGTACGTAACTCATCTTGCATCATTCAAATGTTTAAAAAAGAATTTAGCTTTTCATTTAACTTTTTCTTTCTTTGTGAAGTCGGTACTTTAGAAATGTTCCTTGCATAGGAAACTGAACATATGGCCCATACTATTGTTCCTAGGCTTAGTCAGCCACTGGAGCCAAAGCCAGGCGTTGAGGTGGTAGGAACGCCAAGAAATCATTAGTTGGTGGGGGAATGGGCCGCTCTGACGGATTGTTACAAAGCCACCGGGATTTGGAAGGCGTGGAGGAAGAGGGCAGAAGGGAGGTTTTCCTTCCTGTTACCTCCTTAAAAGCTTAGCTTTACAAATACCCAGACAGTTCTTTATCCTAAGTTGCTCATTGTGAAATGTAGAAACAGGGAGAACATTACCAGGCATGCTTTTCTATCATGTGACCACATCTTCCTCATATTTCTGTCTCAGTGTCCCATCCAAAGAACAGCTATTCGACCCGGTCCCGATGTAGCTTGGTCGCATCTGTGTCTTTGGGTAGCCCGTGTGACGCCTCTGCTGCTGCTGCTTCCACCTGCGCCTCTGCTCCCAACCTTACAAGTGCTAACAAGAAGAACTCGGAACCGGGGGAGACGCCTGCAACCACAGCAAACTCCAGTGGCCGATCCTACCAGCCTCACCGAGAGGTAACCCAGCTTTCACACTGAGCGTGTTAGGCAGAAAAGCTTTTAAACCAGGTTGTCACAGTTTAAACATGACAGCCCAGTACATGACCCGCTTCTCTTTATGCCCCTTCCACACCTATCTTGAATCCCTCCAGCCTCAGTTAGTTCCAGAGAAAGGGTTTGGTGTGTATGTTCCAGTTCACCAGCCAGTTTAGATTTCCTGTTGCCAGGACTACTGACTTTCTGATGTTGGCAGTGATCCTCGCTGTCGTAGGCAGTAGTCTTGCCTGGTAATTGGTCACACTGGGAGTCGTGCACCCATCTGGAGGTGGAAAGCACCACAGTGGCAGGTTTGCCAGAATGTGTCTGAAGCAGCAGCTCCCTGGAAGCGCAGGGAGAGCATCCCGGGAGAGAGAGAGCATGAACCAGGTAGGGCGGGGAGCAGACGCTAGAAAGCTGAAGCAGAGTCCATACTTGCTTTCCCTTGATTTGAGGAAGATACCATAAGAGCCATCCAAGGCAGTGCTGTGCATTACCCTGAAGTAAGTAGTTCTTCAGACTGGTATTACGTTGGAATTGGAGGACAAAAATAAAATCCTGTGCCATGAGCTCTCCGGGTTGTACTGTGAATGTGTTAAATGTCACAGCAGCGTGATTTAATCTGTGGTTCATGATATATAGCAAAGTAGATCATAGTGAAGCGTATTTCATTATTCAGATGTTCATTATCTTTACAAATGGCTTATGATCTACAAAATTCAGACATGTGATAAGACACTTGCCCAATTGAGGGCTTAGAATAGCCCCAGAGAATGCTCTTTCTTCCTCAGCCCAGCTAAAGAAAAGCTCTTCAGTGGAGAGGACCCTGAGGTGAAAGGCAGAGGGGAGGTAGCGAAAGATTTATGAGTTCTCATTAGGTCTAGGTTGGATTGGCTGACCAAACTCTGTGAGTATTAAGAGAGAACCGAGTCCCAAGCATGGGGTACCACTGCTAGGCTTTCAGAATATTCCTATACACTAAACTGGCACACCTGGGGTGCCCTTACACCTGTGTGCTCTGAACATTGTATTCTTTTATCCTTAGGTATTGCCAGGAAACAGACGAGGAGGACAAGGCTACAGGCCACAAGGCCCAAAGTCCAGTGACCCCACTAACCAAGGGCGACACGACAGTGTGGGTCGTTACAGAAATACCTCATGGTATTCATCTGGTTCCAGGTACCAGAGTGCTCCATCCCAGGCACCAGGAGACACTAGTGAACGGGGCCAGGCTCACTCTGCAGGGACGAACGGGAGCGGAGCCAGCATGGAGCCCGGCCCACCCAAGCCCTCGTTCAGGAAGGGGCTCCCCCAGCGCAAACCTAGGACCTCTCAGCCTGAAGTTGTGAACTCCTGAGGAAGATTCCAGCCGGTCTCTCTTCTTTCCCACACAATTCAACTTGGTAACTGGACTTTAGGAAACCTATAGTTAGATGTAATAACAAAAAGAAGTTTACACATATCACTTTTTATGCCATTCTAAATATTTTGGTTTCTTCTCTCCTCGTTTCCTCTTTACCATTTTTGGAAGGGAAGCTGTTTCTTTTTTTTTTTTTCCCTTGACCTTTTCCAGTGAGATGGATTGATTCTGATTGGTCATTTCCACCAGAAATCACAGGCAACTGTTGCCAGGTTTCCCAAGGGTAAGCAGTGTTCTTCTTGGGGCTCCAGGCCTTCCGGAGGCCTGAAGAAGCCTTCCTCAGCCAGCCCGACTGTCCAGGCGTTCAGAAGGAGATGGATCGCGGCTGGTCTTGCTGCCTTTCTGTCGCAGCAGGAGCCGCATGTGCCTGTCGGGTTCCCTGTAAACAACAGCGTGAGCAGGAGAGGCAGCGAGGGGGTTGTGTACAGCTCTGAATTGGCCAGAAAAGGGGGAATTGAATAGGTGAAAATGGAAGGACCCTGGGACACGTTTGAGACTCTGCCTGTGCTCCTAAACTGTGCCTGAGCCTGACACTCAGATTGCAGTTTTAGTCTCTCGCTTGGCACCATGGCTTAACCTGCGGTTTCTTCCATGTGCCCAAGCCTTGTTTTCTATTACCTTAGGCTGCAAACCAGTCTAGGGAAGTCTATGGGAAAGTAGCATTAATTCAAGGGAAAAAAGTATTTCTTCATTTCAGTGTTTGAAGATTTTTGTTGCTATTTTTCTCCCTCTTTCCTGATTCCCATTCTGACCCTGAACCAAATTTACAGCAATATAATTAGTGTTAATCTAAGGTGTCAACCATCCAAAAATTGCTGCAGTCAGTCTTTAGAGTTGAATAAATAAAAACAAATGCATAAATATTCCTACATTTGTTTCACCGCAGGAAGCGACTTCATTTCATTACTGTTTTTCTCTGGGCCTTATGGGATAGAAGTCACTCAGACAGCTTGTTTGGGGCTTCAGTGAGGGTATCCAGTTCCTCAGTCATTTGTCCACTGCTTTAGCTTCAGAACGAAATTAAATACAAAAGTCAGGGTGAGCAGATGCAGCTATTTCTCTTGGGAAGAGGTCTGTAGGAGACGGAAGGGTAACTTTCCAAAGGAGAACCTACCAGCTCTGAAAAACCGACTGCCAGTAGCTCCAGCAGAGGCTCTGTCTGCACCCCTGTCCTCCACCCTGTCCCCTCACAGAAATAGCGGGTGTCACTACGTAATCGGGTTCCTGCACGTGGCAGGTGGTGCTGGTGTCAGACTGCCGCCCCATAGCCGCCCCAGCCTCTATGATTTAATCACAGCAGAGCTTTTTCTTCTCAGGGTCTGTTCTCCCTAGTCTGCCACCCAGGCTGTAAGCGGCAGTGGTGCAGAACCTAGCTGCCTCGGGGCTTCCCCTGGCCCTTTGGCTGAAGCTGAACTGCCAGGGTTCAGGTTGGTTGCACAGATTGAGAGAGAAAGAGTGTGTGTGTGTCTTTCAATAAAGAAAACAGTAGTCAAGAAATACTGGGAAGCCATTTTCTAAGGGGCTGGCTACCTCATTTGGGGGAATTTATCCAGCAACACCATCTGCCTGCTGTTATTTAGGAAAAAAGTCCTGCTTCTTTGATTAATTGGTCACCTACACTTTATAGGAAATTCAGAGATTGAAGTGGCCTTGAAGGATTATGAGGTCTATCCCTGTATCCAGGCAAGACTGTATTTAACCACCTAAACAGATGGGAAGCCACATGTTTGTCAAAACTGCCTTCAAGTTGAAATTAAAATCTTATAGAAAAACATTTGAAGATTTTTTTCTAGGACCACAAAAAGTTTGAAAATTATGAAGCTTTTTTTTTTATATATTGTTTTTAATTATAAAAGTAGCATCTAAAATATCAAATAGGGACTTTCCTGGTGGTCTGTGGTTGAGACTTCACCTTCCAGTGCAGGGGGTGCAGGTTTGATCCCTGGTCAGGGAATTAAGATCCCACGTCTCATGGCCAAAAAAAGCAAAACATAAAACAAAAGCAATATTGTAACAGATTTAATACAGACTTTTAAAATGGTCCACATTTAAAAAAAACTTTAATAAAATAAAATATCAAATAATGCAGAAATGTAAAAGAAAAAAAAGTTTTCCATGTTCCCATTCTATTCCTCGGGGGTAATGACTGTTAATAATTTGGCATATATCCTTACAACCCTTTTTCAAAGCATATATATACATATACACATACATACATAGGCTTTTAATTTTTGGTTTTGTTTTTTATTAAAGGAGCATACTATATGCATTTCACCATTCTTTTTTTAGATAATATGTCTATACCATAATTAATTTAGGATCTCATGTTGTAAATATTCTGCTCCTAAATTTGCCGGTTTGACTTTCTTCAGTGAAGAGAAGTTTATCTTAAGTTTGAACTGTGCAGCTCATCCTTTGCTACCCATGACAGCTCTTCCTTCCAAGAGAAGGGAGGCTCTGCACCCTGGGCAGTTCCTGCTGTGTGTGCAGAAACATCCTACCTAATCATCATGTTTCCTTCCCTTTCTATTTTGTCCTACAGATCAGTCTTGTGTCCTTTCCCAGACTACGAGATAGGATTGAAACTTCAGGTTTAGCTTTGTCAATTATGTGCCACTTGAGAGAGAAAATTTAAATTAACATGGCTTCTTTAGGTACATCAAATATTTAATGGGCCCCTTATTTACAGCAGTTTTTAAAATTCACTTTAAAAAAAACCTAATACAGGCTCATTTTTTTCAAGGTATGAAAGGATACGTGATGTGAAAGTAAAAGAATCGTTGGCTACCTTGTCCCACTCCCCAGAAGAAATTACTGATAAGTTTCTTGTATAACTTACCACAAACTTTCTAAATCCAAACATGCAAATATATGTTTTCTCTCCTTTATATAAATGTAAATCGTATTATGCATATTCCTAAACAACTTGCTTTCTTTTTTTAATTTGTCCTTTCTTTTTATAACTAGTTTCTGTTTGGCTTTAAGAAAAATCAATATATGTGAATAGTTTTTTGGAAAAAACAAACCTAAGCAGTTCAAATGGATATATGATGAAAAATAAGCTTCCATTTCACTCTAGACTATGTATTCCCTCTCCAGAGGCAAACAACCGCTGTTAAGTTTCTTGTCTCCCTTCAGAGATTTGCTATATTGATATATCAGAAGAATGTACACTGCTTAGGCCTCAACATCGGTATACATAAATATACCTGTTCTTTTTATGGTTGCATAGTATCCTGTTGTATAAATTCATCATAATTAGTTCAACCAGTCCCTAATGATGATTTTCAGTTTTTTACTATTACAAGTATTGCTCAAATGCTCTCTTAATACATATATCACTCATAACATATGAGAGTATATCTTTAGGGTAAATTCCTAGGAGTGGAATTGGTAGACCATACAGTTACTGATAAAATACTCTTAAAAGATGCATGAGTTTACACTCTTAGCAACAATGTTTGGGAGTGCTTTTTATAGTTGCTGAGCTGGAAGCTAAGGAGAGAGAAAGATGACTAAAACATAGCCTCTCCTGGGGCTGATAAACTACTTGGGACAACTGACATAGACAGATAAAACGATACAAGGTAATAAATAGTATTGCATTGACGAGCCTTGCTGTCTTCTGTGAGTGAAATGGAGCAGCACTGCTCACAGGGCCTGTGCTTCAGCTAGATCCATACCAGTGGGTGATCAGGCACTTGTTCAGTGGCTTATATTTCAGAATCCTAAACCGAGGGTATAGTCTTGGGAGTATGAAAATATGTATGGGGTACAACAGGATGGACTATTAATTAGGTTGGGAGTGGCCTGGAAAAGCCACGACACATGGTTATCAATCTGTGAGCCTCTGCTTTTGGAGAAGGTCATTAGAGTAATGGCTTGTTGTCCTGGAATTCCTGCCATCTGACTGAACAAAGTGAGTGTTTGTCTTGCCTAATCTACAGGTTTCATCCCACCTTACCCTATCTGAGGAGAATTATATCCACAGGGAAGCACACTTCATGGAAGAAACAGGTATCCAAAATGGTACATGTTTGGAGGTCAGCAGCTGATTCAAGGAAATATTTTGTCAGTATTTTAACCAGTTCAGAGTACCAGACCATAATGCTAGTAGCCAGAACAACATACTGTAAAACTAGCCCAGCTAGACTTCCTGTAGCTTTAGCCACCTGAACATATTCTTTCCTTTAAACATTGAGGCACCTTCTGGATTCTAGGCACTCTGCTGAGTTCTGAGGCCAAGAGGTCCCAGCTCTTTCCTCACTCACTTTGCAGGTAAAGGAACGAGAGCTCTTATCTGCTCCTTAAACAGCAGTGTCTGGTGGCCAGGCAGTGCGGTAGAGTGGAAAGACCCTGGAATTTTGATACATATGCATATGTGTTAAGTCGCTTCTGTCATTGCCAACTCTGCAACCCCATGGACTGCAGCCCGTGAGTCTTCTCTGTCCGTGGGATTCTCTAGGCAAGAATACTGGAGTGGGTTGCCATGCCCTCCTCCGTGGGATCTTCCCTATCCGGGGATTGAACATACACCTCTTCTGCATCTCCTGCATTGCAGGCGGATTCTTTACCACTTGCGCCACCTGGGAAGCCCTTTGAGACATATATTTGGATTTTAATTCTGGCTTTATAACTTGGTAGCTATGTGGTCCGCTAACCTTGGACAAATAGCATCTCTGAACCTCTTCCTGAACTGGGAAGTGAAGACAGTGGTCACTACTTCACAGAGGGGTAAGGGAGGTATCAAGCAGGTGCTGGAGAGCAGGATTCTCATGTCCAGGCTAACCTGTGACAAGTTAAACATTCACTAACAACTCTTTACTTTTCTGTCTCTCCCTCCCTGTTAAAAATCGCATGAAAGACTTCCCCAATCTCCAGCCATACAGACCTAATTAACCAAAAGAATAAATAAATACTAATACTTGAATCATCCTATTCCTTGCGGGGCTTTTCTCCTCTGAATGTATATCCCTCCAGCACATCTGTCCTGACAGCTGTCAAGAAAGCACCACCCCCCCCTCAGATACCCCCCCTGTTCCCCGCCCCCCTGTTTCTGAACTACTCAGGATGACACAGCCCAGATGCTGATGGTGCCAACCAGGACAAACAAGGAGCGAGGCTGTGGCAGCATCTCCCTGGGGACAGCCAGGGACTGTCATTTCCCCACGGGTGCCGAGGGAGTTTCCTTACCTACACTGTGACTCCCTACCAGGGGAAACGCTAGCTGAAGATTTTTCTGGGTGAGGAAACTAACCCACCATCACCACCGCCAGCACAACTGTTCTCCAGCCCACCCGCCCCTTCACAGCCGTCAAAACAGCAGGAACAAATGCCACCCACTCTGATTCCCCAGGGAAGAGTCAGGTCTCCTTTCTATGTCTCTCTTCAACTTAACCCAGTTAGGCTTTCTCTGTAACTAGATTTCAAACAAACCCATTTCTGGTGTTGCTCAAACTCGCAGGTGAGAGATCGAGAGCATTTCTCAGACTCACTCCCTTGCGAATCCAAGTGGGCAGGGCTTGTGGTCCACTGCAGTGTCCCCAACGGCCTGAAGTCCAGGTGGCTGTTCACAGTAGGTGACATCAAAATGCGTGTGTGTGTGTGTGTGTGTTTCAATCATGTCTGACTCTGGCCCCATTTACTGTAGCCCACCAGGCTTCTCTGTCCATGGAACTCTCCAGGCAAGAATACTGGAGTGGGTTGCCAGTTTCTTCTACAGGGCATCTTCTGACCCAGGGATCAAACCCAGGTCTCCCACATTGCAGGCAGATTCTTTACCATCTGAGCCACCAGGGGACCCCTAAAAATGACCTAAAATAACCATTCTGTCCCCTTTTAATAGGCTGTTTCTCAAAGGACAGGACAAGGCACCCCCAGCAGCGTGGCATGATAGCAAACTGCCAGCTCCTTCACCAACTCCTGGTTCAGATCTGGTTCCCCGTTAACTAGCCACATTAGTTAGCCACTTAACTCCTTTTTAGAAAGTTTGTCATGATTTCTTCATACTAGCTGGGACCCTCCACTAAAAGAAAACGAATGGTCTAGAATGAGACAGACACGAGGTGGCCAAGTACTTGAGGCCTCAGAGTATTCCAGAATGTTTTGGTGGGGGTGGGGAGCCTCCGTCGAGGCTGCATGTTGAGCTCATTTCTGTGGTCCCAGCACCTGGGGCCAGGGCAAGCACAGGGGGACTTTCAGTAAGAATCATAACCACTTAACTAAGTTCATCTCATTCTCTCCACGATCCTCTGAGAAAGGTTTATTTCACAAATGAAGGAACTGATGCTCTTCGAGATTAGCACCTGTCCTCCGTCCTCACCCAAGGTCACTCAGTGGCAGAGCTAGAATTCAAACCCAGGCTAGTTTGACTTGAAAGCCTGAGATTTCCCCACCTCACAACACAGCCTGAGAAGGAGAGACCTGGGGACCTCCAGAAACGAGGTGGAGAGAGTGGGAAGCGGGAAGGGGAGGAGCCCCTGGACTCTGATCCGACAGCCACCTGTTCTCAACCCTGGCACACAGCAACCGACTCCGCCTGCGCTTGGGGGTGGGGTGGGGGCTTTCTCCATCTTTTGTGTCTTGAGCAATTTTTTTCTTGCTTTGCTCTTCCCTTCTCTTTCTCCCTGTTCCTTTTGTAGATAATACTCCCACAGGCCTCCCACGGCAGCTCCAAAACTCAGCCTCCTGAGTTTCTTCTTGTTGACAATGCCTCTGAGCTATCTCTGAACAGGGCCCCCCCCTTAACCTCCCTTCCCTGTGACTCCCCATGGTGGCCAGTGAGGCAGGAGCTGGGGAAAGGGGAGAGGCAAAGGAGGTTACTATGAGGAGCCCAGTGCTACCTGACCCCCACCCCACCCCGTGCCCTGCCCTGTTTACTTCTCAACTCCTCCCAACCCCCAACCCCCACCATGCTGTCTCCTAAATGTGGGCCCCTGCTGTGTGTGTGTGTGGTTTATTCTAAGTGGGAGGGTAGATGCAGGGAAGGAGGTGGAAGGAGGAGGCAAGGAATTCATCACTGCAGCCTCTATAAGGCAGATCTGGCAGGGAGACCTGAGGGACTAGGTGACATGAAAGGGAGTCAAGTGGGTTGAGACCCTATGCCTGAACACATCCATCTAGATGGGAAGGACACCTTCAGTCAAGCCAGGCTAAAGGTCTTAATGACCTGGATAACCACAATGGTGTGATCACTAACCTAGAGTCAGACATCCTGGGGTGCAAAGTCAGGTGAGCCTTAGGAAGCATCACTACAAACAAAACTAGTGGAGGTGATGGAATTCCAGCTGAGCTATTTCAAATCCTAAAAGATGATGCTGTTAAAGTGCTGCACTCAATATGCCAGCAAATTTGGAAAACTTTAACAGTGGCCAAAGGACTGGAAAAGGTCAGTTTTCATTCCAATCCCAAAGAAAGGCAATGCCAAAGAATGTTCAAACTACAGCACAATTGCACTCATTTCACACGCTAGTAAAGTCATGCTCAAAATCCTTCAAACTAGGCTTCAACAGTACTTGAACCAAGAACTTCCAGATGTTCAAGTTGGGTTGAGAAAAGGCAGAGGAACTAGAGATCAAATTGCCAACGTGTTGGATCATAGAGAAAGCAAGGGAATTCCAGAAAAACAGTTACTTCTGCTTCATTGACTATGGTAAATAAAGCGTTTGGCTGTGTGGATCACAACAAACTGTGGAAAATTTTTCAAGAGATTGGAATACCAGACCACCTTACCTGCCTCCTGAGAAACCTGTATGCAGGTAAAGAAGCAACAGTTAGAACCAGACATAGAACAATGGACTGGGAAAACTGGGAAAGGAGTATGTCAAGGCTGCATATTGTCACCCTGCTTATTTAACTTATATGCAGAGTACATCAAGCAAAATGCCGGGCTGCATGAAGCACAGGCTGGAATCAAGATTGCCGGGAGAAATATCAAGAACCTCAGATATGCAGATGATACCACCCTTATGGCAGAAAGTGAAGAGGAACTAAAGAGCCTCTTGATGAAAGTGAAAGAGGAGAGTGAAAAAGTTAGCTTAAAACTCAACATTCAAAAAATTAAGATCATGGCATCCAGTCTCATCACTTCAAGGCAAATAGATGGGGAAACAATGGAAACAGTGACAGGCTTTATTTTCTTGGGCTCCAAAATCACTGCAGATGGTGACTGCAGCCATGAAATTAAAAGATGCTTGCTCCTTGGAAGAAAAGCTATGACAAACCTAGACAGTGTATTAAAAAGAAGAGACATCACTTTGCCAACAAAGGTCCATCTAGTCAAAGCTATGGTTTTTCCAGTAGTCATATATGGATGTGAGAGTTGTACCATAAAGAAGGCTGAGTGCTGAAGAATCAATGCTTTTGAACTGTGGTGTTGGAGAAGACTTTTCAGAGTCCCTTGGACTGCAAGGAGATCAAACCAGTCAATCATAAAGGAAATCAACCCTGAATATTCATTGGAAGGGTTGATGCTGAAACTGAAGTTCCAATACTTTGGCCACCTGATGTGAAGAGCTGACTCATTGGAAAAGACCCTGATGCTGAGAAAGATTGACGGCAGGAGGAGAAAGGGACAACAGAGGATGAGATGTTTGGATGGCATCACTGACTCAGTGGACACAGTTTGAGCAAGCTCCAGGAGATGGTGAAGGACAGGGAAGCCTGGTGTGCTGCAGTCCATGGGGTCACAAAGAGTGAGCAACTGAACAGCACAAGAGGAAAGGGTTGGTGGCCACATTTCTATCCCATACATGTCCACACAAATTCTATGATGGGCAATGGTGGAAGCAGTTTAAAGCCCAAAACATGGCTGTTTCATTCTGAGATAAGAGTGATCATATGTTCAATTTATGTTAGTATGTTTTCCTCTGGAAATTGGGACCAACCAGGGCACCAAAGCTATATCAGAGGCATTGTGCCTGGAGCTGCTGGAGGAGACAGTGCACCTGACACAAAATATTTAACCTCTCTGCCTTAATGCTTTCCATCTGTAAATTGTCAATTATAACAGTAGCTATTTCACAGAGTTATGATAAAGATTAACGGGATAATCCAAGTAAATCACTCAGCACAGTGCTTTGGCACAAAGTTGATGTCAGGGACTGTACTAGTACACACAGGTACTCTGTGGAGCACCCACACAGTCCATCTACCGCCGACTGGCCCTGACCCACAGAGTCTGGTTTGGCTTCATTTTTAAATCAGCCTGGGCTTATGAGCTTGAAGACTGAATGTCGTGAACACCTGGGCTCACACAGGTGACTCAAGGGCCATCTGGATCTGATGCACAACCCCAGATGACCAGTCCTTGTGAGTGCCATGCAGCTAGCCTGGGGCTGTTTCTGGGTCCTCAGGATGGGAGACAACTATACTGCAGTGAGGTGGACTCTGCACCTGGGGTTAGGAGAGTGTCAGGATTGGAACCTTAGCAGTAAACCAAACCTTGAGCAAGTCTCTATCGCTGCCTCTTTTTACTCATCTGTGAGATGGAGTGTGAGTATCATCTATTCTGCATAAGTCACCCGGCTCCTATAAGATTCAAAATCAGATAATACTTACATGATGCAAATGTCACACACTGTTCTGGATCCTTTAATCTTTTAATTTTCCTAACAACTCTGCGGTAGTTACTGTCCCCACTTCACAGAGGAGAAAATTGAGTCACTCAAGGAAAATCACAACAGCAAGTGGCAGAACTATATTCAAACCTAGGTACCTAACCTGGCTCTCAAGTTAGGTGCTATCAACCATAGCCTCATCCTTTCAAAGTGAGACACTTGTTAAGTTGCACCCTCTCCTTAGCAGTACAGCTTGAACTGGCCCGGAGGGGAAAAGATGAGCCATGGGGGAGGAATTACTGTGCAACCCTGGACACAGGTGAGAGGGTGGGAGGGCGGGAGTCAGGAGCAAGATCTGCAGACTCAGGGTCGCTCTTCCTGGGACCGGGATTCCAGAATTCAGAGGACTAGAGGAGATAAATTCCTCCTGTTCCTCCCCTAGTACCAGCTCATTTTAATACAGGTGCCAGGGGCTTCGGCCCTTGTCACAGATGAGGGGTGGGTGGAGCGGGAGACACTCCCTTTCCGATGCTGATGACTCTGGTTGTGTCTCCTTAGTGGGGGAGGGGGGGGTGCTAAGCCTTCCGCATCACTCGTTCGGGAACAAATTGCTGTTTTGGCCCCGGCGGTTCCTCTGGGCGCGGGCGGTAGCCGCGCTCGCTGGCAAATCGTGGGAGGGAGGAGGAACGGCGCTGGCAGCGCCAGGCTGGGGGGACCGACGCAGCGCGGGAGGCCGGCGAGAGACTGCGGCCCCGGGCCGGGCTGCGCACCGCCCAGGGTCGGCCCCTCCACCCACCCCCTCGCTGGATGGGAGGGTCCCTCAGCCACCGGCACCCCATTCTGCGCAGAGCCTAGGGCTCTAGGACTGAAGGCGCTGGGGCAGAGGAGACACGGTCCTCTCACTCCCCGCTCGCAAAGACCCACTAACACAGGGCTAGGAAGTTTCCCCCAGCTTCTGACGGCTACCGTACCTGTATTTGCAACCTGACCCTTCATCGCAGCCTGGAAGCGGCAAAGGGTGACCGAAAGAAATGTAGGGGCAAGACAAAGGTTCTGGGGCGCCCCCATCCCCACACACCAGTTTTCCACTCCCTACACGAAGAACGTCTAAATCTTATTTCCAAGACTGCCCACCCTCCAATTCCCTGATAGCTCCAGTCAGCCGCCGCTTCAGGCTGAGATGCGCTTAGTGAGGGATTGATCCATTCCCCGGAGGGTAAAGTAGAGGCTAAGAAAGACTCGGATGCCCAGAAGCTGTGTTTAGACCCCATCCACCAAATCTCCTTTCAGACTTCCCCTGCCCCACAGCTTCCGCCAACCACCGGTCTTCACCACCTCCGCCTGCTGGCCCAGCCCCCTTTCCCGTTACATTTTTCCTAAGGGAAAAGCTTCTTCTAAAACAAGCAACCCCCGCTCAGCCCCCGCCTGAGCTCTCCCCAGGTCCCTCCGGAGGAGGAGAGGCTGCCAGGCTCTCTGAGCACCCCCTTGCTGCAGAGAAAGACGCCTCGCCCCTGCGGCTGAGTCAGCCCGAGCGGGACCAGGCGCTTGCCCGTCGTTCTCCGAAGGGCGGGCGGGGCGGCTTGGGGTGGCCCGGGCGGCCCGCTTGGCGCGGGTAGGGAGGGAGGGCGCCGCCTCCCAGGCCCCCACGAGGTCCCGAGGGGAGGGGGAATCCCTCGGCGGGAGGCCTGTCCCTTTAAGGAGGCGGCCCTGCCTGGGTGTGCCCCGTCTCCATGGTTACCCCGGTGCTGGCGGCGGGCGCAGGAGGGAAGGAGGGAGGCTGCCGCTTCTCCCCGACAGACGGAGGGAGCTGCGGGGATCCGGTGCGGAGCGGAGCCCGAGAGGGAGCCGACCCGCAGCCGAAACGGGAGCTGCTGCTGCAGCCGCCGCGAGCGGAAGGTGCCGAGAGCACAGCGCGAGCGGAGCCGCGAGTCCAGGATTCGTGGGCTGCCAGGGCGCGAGGAGCAGCGCGCCATGCTCCGGGCCCCGACGGCGGGGACGCCCCCTTGCGCGCGGACGGCTGGCAGGACCTGCGAGCCCGGAGTGGGCATCGACCCCCGACGGCTGCGCTAGGGGGCGCGGGGCCCGGCGGGGGGCGGCCGACTTGGGCGCCCTCCCCCGGCGCTGAGCTCCCGCGCCCCGGAGGGATGGGGCGGGCGGCCTTGGCCGCCTAAGATGCCGGCCATGCGGGGACTCCTGGCGCCGCAGAACACCTTCCTGGACACCATCGCCACGCGCTTCGACGGCACGCGTGAGTCCCGACCCTCGTCCCACTATCTCCCGGACCAGCTGTCCCTAGCCAGGGTTCCCTCTAGTCCGGTACCCTGACATCTCAGACTGGAGCCCTCCTGCTCTCGCCTTCCCTTCCCCGAGCCCCACTTTAAGCTGGGACCACCGCCTCCTTTCAGATGCCGTTTCTGAAAAATTCAAAGTCAACGCTGCCCCAGGCCAGGCGAAATGACTAGAACTCTCAGTCTGGGAGCCGGGCATGCTGTCTGTGCCTGGGGGAGCGAACCCGGAGCTACTTAATCTAATCTATCCCATCCCTGCGTCTGGCGCTGTCCCATCGACTACCCTCGAACTGGCAGGTTGGGGAGTGAGGCAAGGAAGCGTCAAGACACAGCCCGGTGGCTTAAAAAACTGATTTAGAAAAGAGGTTTGCAAACCAAGATAGAGTAAACCGGTCTCCGGAGAGCACTGTTGGTTCAAGCTCACCTCACTGCCTAAACCCACTGAGCCCATCTATCCCCAAATAGACAGGTTTGGTGACTCCCACCAAGACTGGGGAAGTTTGGAGAAGGCAACCAGAGTTCTGAGTTATGGTTTTCTATGGCTCTGAGCCCTGGAAAGTCGTGAGAGCTCCCTTCCTTCTCCTCCCTCAAACTACCCTCCCCCACCACCACCCCCCGACCCCGGTGTGGCTTCCCAGCTCTCTACCTCAGTCTCTGGCTCCTCATATCGGGTGGAAGCCCCTCTCTGAGGACCCCTTCAGCCTTCTCCCTCTGCTTTGCCGGCACTTGGCTCCCGTAGCCTGCTGATTCAGTGCCCCCCACCCCCCAGTACGTTCCTGGCTCCAGGCTGCCAGAGCTCAGCTACCGTCCTTACACTCCCAAAGTGGATCACATTCACTACCCCCCGAGCCAGGTCAGGCAGCTGGGGCTCAGACAGAGTGCAGAGTAGATGATGGCTCCAATCGCCTCTCCCAGCTAGGCTCAATGGGAGAAGCCAAACAGCCCACCTGAGCACCTGGCAGGTGAGCAAACCTGGCCGGCCGAGGCTGGGGTGGGGCTGAGGCTGTCCTAGAACTGGTCCTGCAGTTCTCCTGCAGACATCCCCAGTCCCACTCCTTACCCCCAGCTGCTCAGCTCACACTCCAGAGAGCAGAGCACCCACACAGGGCTGTGTTCACCAGCCTCAGGGCTCAGGTGTGCCGATTCTCAAATACACGTACACACACGGTGCTAAGAATGGGTCCTTGCAGGGCACTGACACACAGGCGACACCCTAACTCCAGTTCATGCACAGCTCCTGTCCTAACCCTCCCCCAGCCCCCCAGCCCGAACACTCACAGGCGGGAGTCCCAAGATTTGTCATCCCCCCTTTGATGGCAGGCAGTGTTAAAGGAGGGCAGTGGGCCTTGTGTCCCTTCGCCGCACAGCCCCTCTGAGAGGCGCTCTCTTGCAGATAGCAACTTCGTGCTGGGCAACGCCCAGGTGGCGGGGCTCTTCCCCGTGGTCTACTGCTCTGATGGCTTCTGCGACCTCACGGGCTTCTCCCGGGCCGAGGTCATGCAGCGGGGCTGCGCCTGCTCCTTCCTCTACGGGCCAGACACGAGTGAGCTCGTCCGCCAACAGATCCGCAAGGCCCTGGATGAGCACAAGGAGTTCAAGGCTGAGCTGATCCTGTACCGGAAGAGTGGTGAGGGGCCGTCTGGCCAGCCTGCTTTACTTTCTTGGTCTCACCCAGCCTGGTACCCACCCCATCCACAGTCCCTCCTTTTCACTCCCATCTTCATCTCCCCATCTCATCCCATCATCCCACATTCCCGTCTCCTTTTTCTCCACCTTTCTTCGGTCCTCACCGCAATCTCAGCCGGTCCTCTAGTTCCCATCTTGGATTTCCACCCCCCCAGCAGAAGAATTTGCCCATCTTACTTAGCAGGACAGATCTCTGAACACACATGTCTGAATGTCCGCTCTGCCCTCCCTCTCCTTGCTCAATCGAGGCTGAGTGTCCTAAGTGGAGCTGGCTTGTGCCTTAACTAAGGGGTGTCAATGGCCTCTCTGTCGTCTTGGGCAACATGGAAAATGGGAGCTGAGCTGTGTCTTCATGCCCAGGGCTCCCGTTCTGGTGTCTCCTGGATGTGATACCCATAAAGAATGAGAAAGGGGAGGTGGCCCTCTTCCTGGTCTCTCACAAGGACATCAGTGAAACCAAGAACCGAGGGGGGCCTGACAGCTGGAAGGAGTCAGGTGGGTGCCCAGGGGCCGCTGATCTGGCTGCTCTGCCTGGGGTGTTGGGTACCTCAGCCTTGGGCGGGGGCATAGTACCCAGTGTGGGCTTGAGGACCCCCCACCCTACCCGCACTGACTGACTCCCGCTCTGCTGGCTAAGAAGCCTGTGGCTCTCTCATCTCTGCAGGCCCAGGTGGGAAAGCTTGCTGAGACACAGTTGGAGTTGTTGTTTTTTGTTTTTTTTTTTTAAGATTTTTTTGCTTCAGACCATCTTTAAAGTCTTTATTGAGTTTGTTAAACATTGCTTCTGTTTGATGTTTCGGTTTTTTGGCCGTCAAGCACATGGGATCTTAGCTCCCTGACCAGGGATCGAACCCACACCCTTTGCATTAGAAGGCAAAGTCTTAACCATTGGACCACCAGGGAAGTCCCCAAAGCTGGAGTTTTGAAGTCAGCTTTACTAAGAAACTAAGAAAAAAACACATTTCACTAGTGTCCATGAAGTACCATTTTCCCACTGATTAGTGAGGCCCACCTGGTTCCTTTTCTTCATACAAACCTATCTGGGGAGCCCTAGCCAAAACCCTCTTTTAAGTCCTTGTGGTCTTTCCCTTCTTGCATCCTCTCAGGGCTTGGAAGTGCCCTTTGGACATCTCACAGAGCTGTTAACAGAAGCTGCCCCAAGGCCTCTTTGCTATTTGCTAATGCTGGGATACTCTTCCCATCCCCCAGCTGTGAGCAACTCTGCCCTATGGCCTCCTGCTAGCTCGGCACTCCCCAACTCTGGGCACCATCTTCCCACTCCTCTCTCAGGCCTTTCCTAGTGGAGATCCCCTCCTGCCTTGCCCTGGTCCAAACCTCCTCCTAGAAGAAGGCACTGGGAGGAGGGTCCATATGCACCCTCAGCACTGCTCGTTGCTGGGGTTGTTGGCAAATGACTCTAGGAAGTGAGAAACACAGGAGCCCCAGCTCTGAACAGTCTAACTAGTCAATGAGCCAGTCTCTGGGCCAGAGCCAGGTGTCTGCCCCCACACCCCAGGGCTAAGTGTGTGCCTGCCCCTCTCCGTCCTTCTCGCCAGCCCTTCTTCTTTCGCAGGTGGTGGCCGACGCCGATATGGCCGGGCTGGATCCAAAGGTTTCAATGCCAACCGGCGACGGAGCCGGGCTGTGCTCTACCACCTGTCTGGGCACCTGCAGAAGCAGCCCAAGGGCAAGCACAAGCTCAATAAGGTGGATTGTGCGCTGGGGTGTGTGTGGGAGGGGGCCCTGTGGGGGCAGGCGGAGGAGAAGGGGAACGGAGCCTACCACAGAGAGACTGCCCAGGGGGCCACTCAGGCTCCACTAGCATCTCAGGAGTTGTGGCGAGAATGTCACCTGCCTGAGCTGTCAAAGATAAAAGGAGGAGTTTGGACCCCGGAGTCAGATGGCCCTTGGCTCAGTCTGGGCTCCTCTGCTAAGCAGCTGTGTGACCTCAGCTGAGTCACTGGAGCTCCCCAATGCTCAGTCTTCTGATCTATAACCAGCGGGCTCTAAAACCTGTGTCAGAGGTGGTTTTGAGAATGCAGGGAGAGAAAGGAGGCCAGACTCTATCCAAACTCAGCCTGTGCCAATTTCCTGTCCTCCCTGCCTGGACCTGCCCTGCCTCTCATTAGGGGGTGTTTGGGGAGAAGCCAAATCTGCCTGAGTACAAGGTAGCCGCCATCCGGAAGTCGCCCTTCATCCTGCTGCACTGTGGGGCGCTGAGGGCCACTTGGGATGGCTTCATCCTGCTGGCCACCCTCTACGTGGCTGTCACCGTGCCCTACAGCGTGTGTGTGAGCACAGCCCGGGAGCCCAGTGCCGCCCGCGGCCCCCCCAGTGTCTGCGACCTGGCTGTGGAGGTCCTCTTCATTCTCGGTACGTACACTCTGTGCGTCCCACCCCTGGTGACCCCCGGGCTTTGGTGGGGATAGTCTGCATGGCTTCCACTGCCCCCTGCTGTCCCCCTGGCCCTCCCTTTGTTTATGACCCGTGGCCTTTGAAATAGGACCTAGGTTCCATATGTCTCCACTGCTAATGGGTCACTTGACCGCAACCTAATCATAGACTCTCCAAGCCTGTTTCTCCCACCATCAAATCGGCATGACAGTACCTGCCCTTTGCAGTTACTGTGAAAACTAAGACGATGCATATAAAGGACCCAGGCCAGTGTCACATACTGAGCCCGGGGCCCAGAAAAATGTGGCTCCTCCCCAACCCACGCTGAGTCCCGCCCTGACTTCCCACAGACATTGTGCTGAATTTCCGTACCACGTTCGTGTCCAAGTCAGGCCAGGTGGTGTTTGCCCCCAAGTCCATTTGCCTCCACTATGTTACCACATGGTTCCTGTTGGATGTCATTGCAGCGCTGCCCTTCGACCTGCTGCACGCCTTCAAGGTCAATGTGGTCAGTGCGATTGGGCTGGGTGGGCTCGGGGGCGGGATGGGCCAGGCCAGCCCTGGGGTGACCGCCCCGCCTCCCCCACCTCAGTACTTCGGGGCGCACCTGCTGAAGACAGTGCGACTCCTGCGGCTGCTTCGCCTGCTCCCTCGGCTGGACCGCTACTCGCAGTACAGCGCCGTGGTGCTGACCCTGCTCATGGCCGTGTTCGCCCTGCTCGCCCACTGGGTGGCCTGTGTCTGGTTCTACATCGGCCAGCGGGAAATTGAGAGCAGCGCCTCGGAGCTGCCCGAGATCGGTACTGGAGGCTGCTTGCGTACGCGCGCGCATGCGCGCGTGCGTGCGTGCGTGCGTGCGTGCGTGTGTGTGTGTGTGTGTGTGTGTGCACATGTGCCCAAGGGATCTGTTCACTCAAGGGTGTGTGTGTCAGGGAAATGTGAGATCAAGTGTGTGTCAGGGGACATCTGTGAGCTGATACAAGGTGTCAGAGAGATGTGTGCAAGCCTGCGTGTGTACATGCTCACAGCTGTGTGTCTGGGGCGTGTGTACAAGTATGTGTGTGCTTGTGAGGAGGAGACGGGGGCTGGTGTGTATGTGCAGAGGGGAGTGTGACAGAGCCTCCCCCTCAAGGCAGGCCCGCTCTCCAGCAGCCCCTTATTGTGGAAAAAGCCTGGTAGGCTGCCTAGGAGAGGCTGTTCACCCATCGCGGCCTCCTCGTGGCCAAGCCTATGGCACTTGCTTCTGCTCCCTGCCCACCTGGGAAGCCCACCCCTCTCAGGAGACCTCTCTCCCATGGTGTCCCATGGTCAGGGGCTCCTCGCATGCCTGGCACTTTCCCGCCAATCTCTTGGAAACTCATTCCCCACCACCGTGGCTCTTAGGGCCCCTTCCCCGCTCTTTTCACCTCCAGCAGCATGTTCTCTCACCCGTGTCAGCCTCCCCCTGCCTGAAATGCAGCCGTTCCCTGCACCCCACCAGTGTCTTCACTCTCCTTCATTTCACCTCCACGCTCACAGCTCCTCCCTCTGCTTACCTCCCACTCACGACTTAACTCCTGCCAGGAGGGCTTCCGCCCCCACCGCTCAACCCAAAATGTCACCCTGCAGGTCGCAGTGACCTTCTGGGTCCAAACCCTTATCCCCTTGAAGTCCCCAGAGCACCTGACCCTGCCAGCTACCTTTCTGCCCCAGGATGAGGCCTCCTCCTGCCCCGGGCTTTCCTCAGACCCCTCCCCCGCCTTGGTCTCCCTGGGTGACTCCACTGGCACCACCGCGTGAACATCTCAGCTTCCATCCTCTCTATCTCCAAACCATTCTGTTCCAAAATTGAATACACCTTCTTCCACCCACACCCTCCAGCCCTCCGGCAACTTCCTGGTAACTGGCCTTTAGCCCCCTTTTCCAGTCAGTGGGTGAGAGGCTAGCTGCTCGGATGCGCCCCTATGACTACCTGCTCCTTGGTGGGGTTGGTCACCCGGAGTCCAGGTTGGCCTTAGACACGTGCTCTGATCAGTGCCCGGGGATGAGGAGACTTCTGCAAATCCTCCCCCATTCACAAAGCCCACGGAGACTGGTGTGTAGCCCAGAGGCCCACTTGGATATTCCCCAAAGCTCTAGTTGCTGAGCACAGGAACCAGAATGTTCCAGACAGTGTCAGCTCCTTGGCATCTGCCCTTCCCAGAGGGAGGCTGTGGTGGAGGCAGCCCTGAGGTCAGAGGATCGGGAGATCAGTAACAGTGACGCAAAGCCCTGACCCCAAAGTTGTGTCTGACTCTTTGTGACCCCATGGACTTTAGCCCGCCAGGCTCCTCTGTCAGTGAAACTCTCCAGTCAAGAATACTGGAGTGGGTTGCCATTTCCTACTCCAAGGGAACTTCCCCACCCAAGGATTGAACCCAAGTCTCTTGAGACTCCTGCAAATCCCTGGGGTCAGTTGCTTTCCCCAGCAGGATCCAGACACCTGAGTCTTTCGTCCATGTGGCTTCTCCATTCTGACCACCTCACAGGGGTTGCTGAGATGACATGAAGAGCACCTTTGGCTCCCAGAGGAGTTCTGAGCCCTTTCATGGAGAGCATGGGGGTTGTAGGGGGCTTTCTGACTGTTTTGCAGATCATACCTTGAACCCTAAGTTCCAGAGGATTTTTCTGTTTGGGGCTGGTACTAGTTCACATTAGGAACTCCCCTGTAGCTCAAACAGTAAAGAATTTGCCTGCAGTTCAGGGGACCCAGGTTTGATCCCTGGGTCAGGAATCCTCTAGAGAAGGGAATGGCAACCCACTCCAGTATTCTTCCCTGGAGAATCCCATTGACAGAGGAGCCTAGCAGGCTACAGTGTGTGGAGTCGCAAAGAGTCGGACATGACTGAGCAACTAACACACACACTAGTTCACTTTAGGGGAGTTTCCAAGTCCTTCACAATTTCATCTGCCTCTTCCGTCTCCAGGGAAAGTGAAAGTGAAGTCGCTCAGTCGTGTCCGACTCTTTGCGACCCCATGGACTGTAGTGTACCAGGCTCCTCCCTCCATGGGATTTTCCAGGCAAGAGTACTGGAGTGGGTTGCCATTTCCTTCTCCAGGGGATCTTCCCGACCCAGGGATCGAACCCGGGTCTTCCGCATTCCAGGCAGACGCTTTAACCCCTGAGCCACCAGGGAAGCCCAAAGGTGTTGGCCTTCCCACACCGGGAGTCGAACCCGGGCCGCCTGAGTGAAAACCAGGAATCCTAACTCCGTCTCCAGGGAAACTACCCTTAACTGGGTGGGAGCTACACCCAGACCTGCTGAAATCCACCCTGGTAGGGATGTCCGTTGGAGAGAGTGGCGCCCCCTGCTGGCCCAGCTCTGTCTGGTGGGAGGTGCGTTCCCTCGGCCTCCTTGCCTTGGTTCTGGGCAGCCGCATTGCCCCGGGTGTGGACACAGAGTTCCCACCCCAGAGTCCCATTAGCCCAGTGGAGATGGGCTGGATTTTCTAAAGATGGTGCTAAATACTGAGGGAGGTCGTTTGGGGACATTTCTCAGTATGAATACCATCAGCCTCCAGAACAGCCTCTGCAGTTGACCCTCCACGAGCAGAGGCAGTATCCCACCACCAGCATCAGAGGCTGTGGACGCCCCAGGACCAAGACTAAGTGAGGAGGGGCTCCTCCCTTCATCCTGCTCCTTCTGCCTCCAGCCCCCCCCTCCCTCCCCCAGCCACGGGCTCCACCTCAGCGGCCCACCTAAATAGCGGCTCAAGAGCTCTGCGCACTGCCTTGTGTCCTCACGCCTCAAATAACAGGAGGGCGAGTCCTCGCCTTGGCTCAGGATTTCACATATACCCCCAACTCCTCAGCCTGGAGCTTGCTCCCCAGCGTGGACCCCACATTCTAGCTAAGCTAAGCTACTTGCCTACACTTGTCGCCAGATCTAGGTTAGTCCAGGCCTTTCCCTAGATCAGGAATGAGCCCCTCTCAGTTTCTTTATCTCAAAACCACCCATCCTCTGAGACCAAGCACCAGTGCCCCCTCTTTCAGGAAGTCGTCCAACTCTAGCACATGGGTTTGAGTCCCACCCCAGGGCCCTCAGGTGCTGGGTACATTTTTCCTCTGCAGGAAGCTCCTGGGGGTCCCCCAGCTCCTGGCACATGTGTGAGGTTACTGAATGAAGGGCTGGGGGTGAGAGGAGGGGTGTGAGGACCACAGGGGGCTGTGTGTGTGGTGTTAGGGTGAGTGTGGACTAGGGGCCTGGGGAGGGGCATGTGGAAAGATGGGTCTAACCGCAGCTTGTGATCCTGAGCCCACCCTCTGGACCCCTGTGCTAGAGCTGCCCTTTCTCCCTGGCTCTCCGTGGCCCCATCTCTGCCAGGACTCTTGGGACTTCTGTGGGCCCTGGGGACCTTCATCTAACACCTTAGAATTCCCACATCCCTCCAGCTGGACTGAGGGACTTTGGGCAGCTGTGGGCTCCTGAGAGACATCAGTACGCAGTCCCACTCCCTCTAAGGTCTGACCAGAGAACGTGGGGTTGATGTGGAGACTGGGGCGATCTTCATTCTCCCTGCAGTGTCCCTGGCTGGCCTGTGTGTGTGTGTGTGTGTGTGTGCAGAGCCTCTGTGTTCACTTACCTGTGTGCTCATGTCCATGCAGGTGTGTCCCTCTCCTACCTGGGTGTCAGTGTGCGAGCACCTGTGTGTCCTTGTCTCTCTCCCAAGTGTGCACAGGCATGGCTGTGCTCCTGGGTCTGTGCTCACACGTATGTCCTTGTCCTCTTGACTGTGTGGAGCACAGCTATAGCCTCAGTGGGGTATAGGCACACATCCGTGTCAATGTGCCCGAGAACATGTGCACGAGGTTGGGTGTTGTGTGTGGTTGTGGGGCAGGATGGGACTGAATGGAGGATGGCTTTCCAGAGCTCAGAGAAAAAGTGAGGGGCCTGGCCCTGATCAGGCCTGGCCTGATCTAGGAGGATCAGGCAGAGGAGGGAGGCCTGGGAGTGAGGCTGTGGCTGGTACACCGAGCCCTCCAGCCCCTGTGCCCCCTCCAGCTGGGCTCACTGCCTGGGTTTAGTGCCACCATGGGGAGGAGGGTGCAGCGCTCCTCACTGCAGCCTTGGCACCCAGAGACACCGTCTGGGGAGATGACAGTCTCATCCTCATGGGCTTGTCTTGGTGAGGGTCAAGGGAGGATGGGGTGTACAAGGCTGGCAGAGGAGGAACGCTCCTGGAAGAAGCATGAGGGTGGGTCTGCAGCCACGTGCCCCCTCACCCCAAGGGAAGCAGCAGGCACTCTTGTCCCCGCAGTGCAGCAGCGCCATCCTGCTCTCTCCCCAGGCTGGCTGCAGGAGCTGGCCCGCCGACTGGAGACCCCCTACTACCTGGTGGGCCGGAGCTCCGCCCCAGGGAACAGCTCGGGCCAGAGTGACAACTGTAGCAGCAGCTTCGGCGAGGCCAACAGGACCGGGCCCGAGCTCCTGGGCGGCCCCTCACTGCGCAGCGCCTACATCACCTCCCTCTACTTCGCGCTCAGCAGCCTCACCAGCGTGGGCTTCGGCAACGTGTCCGCCAACACGGACACGGAGAAGATCTTCTCCATCTGCACCATGCTCATCGGCGGTGAGGCCTGCCCCGCTTCCGGTCCAGGGCCCCCTCCCATACTCATGACCTCGGTCGGGCCCCGGCCTCCCCACCCCTCGCAGGGTCCCCAGGTCCTTCCCCGAGGTGCGTCTGCCTTAGAGGAACAGGGAGCCCGAGGCCAGGGCCGGGAGAGGCCACACCGCAGCCGGGGCCTCTCCTAGCGTGGGGGCGGAGTAGGAGCTGGGGGGACAGATGTGTCCAGCACGTGGCAGGCCGGGCTGGGCAGGTCCTGGAGGTGACCCCTCTGCCCCCCTCCCCAGCCCTGATGCACGCGGTGGTGTTTGGGAACGTGACGGCCATCATCCAGCGCATGTACGCCCGCCGCTTTCTGTACCACAGCCGCACCCGCGACCTGCGCGACTACATCCGCATCCACCGCATCCCCAAGCCCCTCAAGCAACGCATGCTCGAGTACTTCCAGGCGACCTGGGCGGTGAACAACGGTATCGACACCACAGAGGTGCGCAGGCCTCCAGGGCCGGCCCTTCCAGCCTCTGCTCCTTCCGGGAGCGTGCGCTCCGCCCAAGATTCCGAGGAGCGGGCTGGAGGGCAAGGGAGGCAGCATTCTGACCTCCGTGCCTCCGCTCTCTCCTGGGGAGACAGCGGGGAGGAGCAGGAGGCAGCCAAGCCGGCTTGGAGGCCCCTCTCCACCATCGTTAGATCTACAGGCCCTGCTCACTGACGTCCAAGCCCAAGGCCTGGTGGAGAAAAGCAGGGCTGCTGGAGGGGAGGGAGGCCGGTCCCTCCCACGCCTCCCCTTGCTCCCCAGGCTCTCCGGGTGGAAAGGGCTGGCGGGAGGCTGCCCCGATTCTCCACTCTGACCTTCCCCACCTGGTGCCACCCGCAGCTGCTGCAGAGCCTCCCGGACGAGCTCCGCGCTGACATCGCCATGCACCTGCACAAGGAGGTCCTGCAGCTGCCCCTGTTCGAGGCGGCCAGCCGGGGCTGCCTGCGGGCGCTGTCCCTGGCCCTGCGGCCCGCCTTCTGCACCCCGGGCGAGTACCTCATCCACCAGGGTGACGCCCTCCAGGCCCTCTACTTCGTCTGCTCTGGCTCCATGGAGGTGCTCAAGGGCGGCACCGTGCTCGCCATCCTAGGTTTGTGAGGGCGAAATGGAAGATGCCAGGGCTGGGGAGCGGGGCGGGTGGAACCACGGCCCCTTCTGCAGAGAGAAGATGTGGGCAAGGCCACCAGGGAAGGGCATACAGGGTGGGTTCGGTAGCAGCCATGGAGCCCTAAGCAAAGCTCAGAGCGGACCCAGTGACCACCAGGTGGCAACACAAGGAAGTGACCTCATCTCGTGGATTTCGGGAGGCCAGACTGAGACCAAAGGGCCGGCCTTTGGTCTATGAGAGGACGGAGACGAGCACTTCCTGTCAAGGGGGAAAAATCAAATGCTAAAGATGCAAGTGCTGGAAAGTGTTTAGGCAGGAAAAAGGGAGGCATGAACGCTATTTTTTTTTCTTTTAATTTATTGAAGTATAGTTGATTTACAATGTGTTAATTTCTGCTTTATGGTAAAGTGATTCAGTTATACATATATATATATACAATCTTTTTAATATTCTTTTCCATTATGGCTTATCACAGAATATTGAATATACTCCCTTCGCTACACAGCAGGACCTTGTTGTTTATCTATTCTATATATAATAGATTGCATCTGCTGATCCCAGCCTCCCACTCGCTCCCTCCCCTGTCTTCCCTCCCCCTTGGCAACCATAAGTCTGTGCTCTGTGTCTGTGAGTCTGTTTCTGTTTTGTAGATAAGTTCATTTGTGTCATAGCTTAGATTCCACATATAAGTGGTATCATATGGCATTTCTCTTTCTGACTTACTTCACTCAGTATGATAATCTCTAGTTCCACCCATGTTGTTGCAAATGGCATTATTTCATTCTTTTTTATGGCCGAGCAGTATTCCTTATACATGTATACATACATGCTGCCTGTTCTTTATCCATTTGTTGGTCAGTGTACATCTAGTTTGTTTCTATGTCTTGACTATCGTAAATAGTAATGCTATGAACATAGGGGGGCTTGCATTTTTTTGAATTAGAATTTTGTCTGGATATTTGCCCAGGAGTGGGATTGTTGGACCACATGGCAATTCTCCTTGCTGTTTTCCATAGTGGCAGCATCAACTTAAATTCCCACCAACAGTGTAGGAGGGTTCCCTTTTCTCCACACCCTCTCCAGCAATTGTTGTTTGTAGACTTTTCAATAATGGCCATTCTGACTAGTGTGACGTGGTACTTCATTGTAGTTTTGGTTTGCATTTCTCTAACAAGTAGCGATGTTGAGCATCTTTTCATATGCCTGTTGCCTATCTGTATGTCTTCTTTGGAGAAATGTCTGTTTGGTTCTAATGCCCATTTTTTGATCGGGTTGTTTTATGCTGTGATTATGGTTGTTGTTGAGTTGTATGAGTTGTTTGTTTATTTTGGAAATTAAGCTCATTGGTCATATCATTTGCAAATATTTTCTCCAAATATATTCCATAGGTTGTCTTTTCATTTTGTTTATGGTTTCCTTTGCTGTGCAAAAGCTTGTATTTGATTAGGTCCATCTGTTTATTTTTGCTTTTATTTCTATTGCCCTGGGAGATTGACCAAAAGAATTACTAGTACAGTTTATGTCAGAGAATGTTTTGCCCATGTCCTCTTCTAGGGGTTTTATGGTGCCATGTCTTATGTTTTTGAGCCACTTTGAGTTTATTTTTGTGTATGGTGAGAGGGAGTGTTCTAAGTTCATTGATATACATGCAGCTATCCAACTTTCCCGTACCACTTGCTGAAGAGCCTGTTTTTTCTCCATTGTATATTCTTGCCTCCTTTGTCGAAGATTAATCGACTGTATGTGTGTGTGTATGCCATTTTTGTTAGAAAACAGGAGATGCTACTTTCCTAGAGCAGGGCTGGGATTGAGATGGGTGACAACAGAGCTCAGGCTCCAAATACATTTCCCTTCTTGGCAAAAGAAAAGACTGATCCTTAGGTCAGTCCCTTAGATAAGGAGGGAGAGATTGCAGTTGTGGAAGGGGTGTGGTAACAGTGCTGGGCCCAGGGGTCCCACAGTGGAGCCAGCCCTGCATCCAGGCCCTTACATGCTTCAACTCACGCAAACCTCACAAAACCCAGCCAGGAGAGACTATTGCTATTCCTGTTCTGCATGGAAGGAGACTGAGACTCTGAGAAGTTAAGAGTCAGCAGGCCACTAGGGCTGGAACCTGGTCTGCTGACTTTCAGCCTCAGGCTTCAGACGTTGCGCTCTTAAGTGCTCTGCTCTGGGGAGAGTCATCCGCAAAAAGGGGGCAATTTCAGGGTGGTGGGCGACACGGGGCTGCAGGCTCCGGGGCTGTGGGGACGCTGTGGTCTCTGTGGGGGACAGAGGGCCTCACATACGGATGGAAGGTGCCCGGACCACAGCCAGCCCTCAGGCAGCAGTGCTTGTGCACTCCCTGTGGGGACAGCTGCTGCTGCCTGGAGAGGCTGGAGTTTGTCACTCACCTGGAGAACCACATGCCCAGCAGCAACCATGTGTCCATCCTCTCCCCTCTGAGGATGGTCTTCCAACAGGAACAGAAGAAAGAAATACCATGCGAACTGAGAGAGGCACTGTTCACAAGTTTGGCTTCTGGCCCTACGTGCAGTTAATGCCAGGACCCTGAGCAAATGGAATTATGGCCACTCACGTATGGCTGGCAATCCGGGAGAAATTATGAGGAACTGGAGATAAATCAGAAAGGCAAAAAAGCAGATTTTGACAGTTGCAAACTGGTCACTCCAAAGCAAGATTGTCCAGTGGATTATTAAGCAGATGGCTTTCAGCTTGGAGCTGAGGAAGCAGCGTGGCTGGCAGCTGGCATGGGTCCTGCAAGAATCCCTCTTTGATGCCAGGCGCCAGGTCTCAGAATGCCTGTGTCTGGTGTGAAGGCAGCCTCAAGGAGGGCCGCTGCCCATGTCTTGCCTTTGCCTCCAGAATTCTCCACGCTGGGACGTACGCCACCTCTGATCCGTCCTGACCCTGCCTGTATGTTCCAGATGGACGGTTTCCTCTGTTGACTTGGCTGCACTGGATGCCCTGATGGATGCCCGGCTCCCTAGCCTTCATGATAGCCTGGCTTTCTGCTTTGCCTTCACCCACCTGCCTCTTTAGTTGAAAGTGCAGGTGCTTCCTGCCTGCTCCTGGCAGCTAAGGCTCACACATGTCTAGCAGTATCAATTCTGGCCCCTACCTCTGTGTATAAACTAACAGCTAGGCATGCAAAGTTAGTTATGGGGGAGGACGGAGGCAAGACAAAGGGAGATGAGCTGAATGATGGTGTGGGGAGGACCTCACACGCCTTGATGAGTTGAGCTGGAAGCTCTGGCTGAGGTCAGCCAGAAGCTGGTCCCCGAGACCAGTGGCATGGAACTCCATCCTTGGTCCTGTCCTATCTCTTGTTTTTCTCTCCCTTCTTGGATGAGAACAAGAAATACATCCTTATCCTATTTCCAGATGACACACATGAGGAGAGAGAGCTCATTCATCAGATGATCACACTGAGATCCAAACAGCTCTCAGAAGGAACCAGAAGGATGGCCGGGAGCCAAGAAAATAAGATTTAACGATGATGCGTTCTACACTTAAGTTTGAGCAAAAGTCCGTGAACATTTAGAGGAGGCCTTTAAGCTCAGTGAGTTCTGCTGGCAGCGGGAGGCAGCCCACAGCGGGGGTGGCGGCAAGCCATCTTTTTCCTTAAGGATGAGGAAAAGCTGTCTAATCTTGTGAAATGTCTGGCTGTGGGCTGAGCTTCCTTGTGAGGGCCATGAGTGCTCTGCCCAAGCCCCAGTGGCCAGCCATCCCTGATGGGAATCAGCTATAGGGGATTCTTGTCAAGAGGGAAGGGAAGGAAATGAACTCTGACCGACCATCTATGTGACCAACACTTTATCTGCACTAACTCATTTAACCCTCATCGTGTCCCTGATTGGAGACATCCTATTTTATTGATTCTAAGTCATATGTTCCCCCCGACGCCCCCCTCCCACCCTGCAATTTAACATCTCTTGAGATTGGGGTGTGGATTCTGACGCCATTTAACAATCGCTGTCAGCCAGGTGGCAGTCTCTTGGGTGGTGGGGAACCCCTCCGTTGACACCTTCTGGTAAGATGGAGAAAGCACCACAGACTCAGTTCAGGATAGGGTCTGCCATATAGAAGAGGCACCAAGGCTGTGGTGCAATAACGTGACCCTCCCTCCCTCCAACACGCACACAGCACTAACTTGCTGGTTTTACATACTGGTTCCTAGACACGCTCCACCTGAATCACCCACGGGGCTTAAAAACAATTGTGCGGTCTCCAATAGATATTACGATTCTGTACGGGGAATCTGATAGGTTTAACTTTCCCAGAGGATTCTGATCCACATGCAACTTGGGATCCATTAGACTTAAAATTCGGGTGTTTCAGCACAGTGCTTTGACCCCAAAGGTGACTGAGCACCCAGGCCATAGGGCTGTTCTGAGAAGCCAGTGAGGCTGGCAGTGGGGGCCGGCCAGCGTCTGGGCCCCACCGCTCTTGTCCTGGCTGGAGAGGCCCCAGGCGTCCCCCACCTGGTGGCTGAGGGACAGGCTTGTTGACCTCTGCTGGCTCTTCTCAGGGAAGGGAGACCTGATCGGCTGTGAGCTGCCCCGGCGTGAGCAGGTGGTCAAGGCCAACGCCGACGTGAAGGGGCTGACGTACTGCGTCCTACAGTGTCTGCAGCTGGCCGGGCTGCATGAGAGCCTGGCACTGTACCCCGAGTTTGCCCCCCGCTTCAGCCGGGGCCTCCGAGGGGAGCTCAGCTACAACCTGGGTGCTGGTGGAGGCCCCGCCGAGGTGAGGGCGCTGTGTCTGTGCGTGGGAGGGCTGGAGGCCTGGGGAGTTGGAGAGGGGGTCCGTGGGGGTGCTGTGTGAGCGCATGGCCTGGTGTAAGCACCGCATGCATGATGGGGGTGGCTCCACACTCTCCCGCCCCTTCACTCCCTCACACTGGCCCTTAGAGCCCAGCCCCGTCCTGCTCAGCCACCTCTCCCGCTCTCCCTGGCCCAGGAGAGTCTGACCAAGTCCACTGGTACCAGACGAGGAGGCTGTGAGGCTGCAGGGGAGGGGTGGTGCCCTCGGGTCAGGCCACCTCTGCAGAGTGCTCTGCCATGACACAGGACCACTCTGAGGGGCTTTTGAGTTTCTCTGCCTTATGCCACTAATTCCAAACCAGTGTTTAGTACCGGGTCTTCCTGGACAGTTCAGTGTGCCTCAGAGACCAAGTAGAGGGACAGCGTGTCCGTGCTTGGCTAGAATTTTGAGGGACAGTGAATGCCTCCAGGGCTGGCGGCTTTGTGATGGCAGCAGGAAAACAGCCCTTCCCCCTGCTGAGTCTCCTCCTCAGGAGGTAGGAGACACCCGCATCCTGTTTTAACAAAAACAGCGCCTGGCTTCTAGGACCGTGAGACCTGGCGGGGAGAAGTGAGTGGGACACTGTGGGTGCTATCCATGCTGACTCTCTGCCCCTGCTCTCCCCAGGCGGACACCAGCTCCCTGAGTGGCGACAACACCCTCATGTCCACCCTGGAGGAGAAGGAGACAGATGGGGAGCAGGGCCCCACAGCCTCCCCAGCCCCGGCTGATGAGCCCTCCAGCCCCCTGCTGTCCCCTGGCTGCACCTCCTCATCCTCGGCTGCCAAGCTGCTATCGCCGCGGCGAACTGCGCCCCGGCCCCGGCTGGGAGGCAGAGGGCGGGCAGGCAGGGCAGGGGCTTTGCAGGTTGAGGCCGGCCCCTCAACTCATCCCCGGAGCTTGGAGGGGCTGCGGCTGCCTCCCGTGCCATGGAATGTGCCCCCAGATCTGAGCCCCAGGTGAGCAAGCTCTGGGCCACTGAAGTCAGGCAGAGATAGTGACAGGGCTGGGTCCCCAGCCAGGCACACTGCTGCCCTAGATGCCCATCCTTCCATGCTAACCCCTCCCAGCCTCCTCCAGGAAGCCCCCCTTGACTACCCCACCTCCTCCCTGCCCCCACTCCACCATTCAGGCCATGCACTGCTCAGAACTCTTGCTGTTTCACATCGCTCAAGCTGGAAACTGCAAGCTCCTAGGGGAAAAGGGACCATGTGTTCCACCCTTCTCTTGGGACCCCAAGCCCCTGGCCTAGCAGCTCTTGTAGCTTCTGTGAACAGTGGGGCATCTTGTCCTGTAAAACAGAATACTGCAGTGGGTGTTTGTTGACTGATTTGTTGTCCTGGCACCTGCGTCCACAGGGTCGTAGATGGGATTGAGGACGGCTGTGGCTCCGACCAGCCCAAGTTCTCCTTCCGAGTGAGGCACTCTGGCCCGGAATGTAGCAGCAGCCCTTCTCCTGGACCAGGTACTGGGGCTTAGTCCGTGGGGAGGCTAGCAGAGCAGGCCCCTTGTCCGGGGGTTCTCTGAGAAACTGGCAGGGCACAGATTTTGGATGCCTTCTTGCCCTCATCCACCTGCATGGTTTGGGCGGGGGAGTTTGGTGGGTAACACCAGTATGCTAGTGTTGGAAGGTAGCTGAAATGGACCTTAGATCTCTGCTGCCAGCTTCCTATCTGTAAAAAGGTGGTTGTGCATGTTAAACGAGATGATGTTGCTAAAACCCTTAGAAGCGTCTGGCCCACTGTGGGAGATACAAGGCTGGGGAAGCAGAGTTGAAAATGGCCACCAGGCAGGCCCGGCAGCACTGAGTGTCCCCTAGCCTGGAAGACAGAACAAGAGACAGTCACGAAGGCAGCTTCCCGAGGGGGAAGCCCGAGTCAGTGTGCCCGAGGCCCCCTGGCGGTTTGCACTAGATTTAGCAACTTGGGCAAGGTTACAAATGGCTGCTCCTGGCGGCGGGCCTGGCCAGGCCAGTGTGGTCTGTACTCACTAGGGAGAGGCCTGGACCCCACGCTGTCTTCATTTACCAGCCCTGGCTTGTAACCCCTTCCTACTGTCCACAGAGAACGGCCTGCTTACTGTCCCCCTTGGGCCCAGCGAGGTGAGGAACACAGACACGCTGGACAAGCTTCGGCAGGCGGTGGGTGAGGGGCAAGGTGGGGTGTGCCTGCTGTTGGCAGGTCCCGACTCCACTCTGACCACGCCCACCCTCCCTGCAGGTGATGGAGCTGTCTGAGCAGGTGCTGCAGATGCGGGAGGGGCTGCAGTCCCTTCGCCAGGCTGTGCAGCTGGTCCTGGCACCCCACGGGGAGGGCCCCTGCCCTCGGGCGTCAGGAGAGGGGCCCTGCCCGGCCGGTGCCTCTGGGCTGCTGCAGCCCCTGTGTGTGGACACTGGGGTGTCCTCCTACTGCCTACAGCCCTCAGCTGGCTCTGTCTTGAGTGGGACCTGGCCCCACCCTCGTCCAGGGCCCCCTCCCCTCGTGGCTCCCTGGCCCTGGGGCCCCCCCGCATCTCAGAGCTCACCATGGCCTCGAGCCACTGCTTTTTGGACCTCCACCTCTGACTCAGAGCCCCCTGGCTCAGGAGAACTCTGCCCTGAGCCCAGCACCCCTGGCTCGCCGCCTCCTGAGGAAGGGGCTAGGACTGGGCCTCCGGAGCCAGTGACCCAGCCTGAGGCTGCTAGCACTGGAGAGCCCCCACCAGCTTCGGGGGGCCATGCCTTGCCCTGGGAGCCCCATAGCCTGGAGATGGTGCTTATCGGCTGCCACGGCTCTGGCACGGTCCAGTGGACCCAGGAAGAAGGCACAGGGGTCTGACCACCAGCCTCAGAACTCAGTGTTGCCAGACCTGCTTCCATCTGCTGCTCAGCCCAAGCTCAGGGTGGAGAAGGGGACAGCCACCCCCCACCCCCCGGGGACTCCGTGCTACCTGCGGACTCAGGGCAGGGAGCTAGACAGCAAATGGAAGGCCTGGCCCCGGACTCACAGGGTGGGTGGGAACTTCAGGGGCAGGCCCCAGCCCAGGAATCTCTGGGCTCCTACTCCTGGGGCCCTTGCTCCTCTCAGCCTGCTCCTCTGACCACCTTGTCGCCCTCTGCAGGCTGGGGGACAGTGGCCCGAGGTCCAGGAGGGGTTCTGCTATCCCCTGCATGTGCCCCTGCCTCACCTGTCACGATGTTTTTTATATTAAAAAGAGAATAAAGAAACTACTTTGGAACTCAGTGCTTTGTATTTACAAAAGAAAAATAATAAAAGAAAAGTCTGAAGCTATTAATAATCAGCTGAAGATAGGGAGCAAAGGCGGGAATCTGGGGGAAAGGGCAGGATCGTCTGCAGAGAGGAGGAGGGGCTCTGGCACTAAGGAAGCTGAGGGTCCCAGCCTCAGGTGCTTCCCCAGGGCCAGCCCCACCCTCCCGCAGAGGCTCAGATCGAGGGGCCAGGAGCCGAGTTTCCCGCTGCCCACTCTGGTTTCTCCAGGAGCCTGAGTCCCCAGCTCCAGGGGCTGGGATGGCAGGGGACGCTGAGGCCAGAGAGCGCCCATGGGTCCCACCGCCACTCCTCACTGTGGCGTGATCTTGGCAGCCTCGGCCCGAATGAGGGCAATGAGGTCCTGGTTGATAAGGAAGACAAATCGTAGGCTGGCAATCTGTGGGCAGGAGAGAAGGGTAGCTGAGGATGGAGGTGAGACTGGGGCTAGGGCCAAGCCTACACTCTGGCTCACCACACCCCATGGTTCACCCTGGCCTTTCCACCTCCCCCCAGCTCACCTCCACTACTGAGTTGTTGCTAAGGCGCCACTTGGAGCCACACAGCACAGGCCGTCCATCAATGTAGATGGGCCGCCGGCCCTCATTGGCAATGAAGAAATCACCATTGTTTTTCAGCTTGATGACACCTATGGGAAAAGAAAGGAAAGGGCTATGATGGGATGAGGGAAGCTAGAAAAGGGTCTGAAACCCATTGTACCCTCTGCTTCCTGGGGACACTACAAGGCACCCAGCACCCCCAAGTTAGGGATCTTAAAATGCCAGCTCCTCAGCCTGTCTGTCCCCAAGGTTCCCACGGAGGCCAAGGCCCAGGGCTGGAGGAACCTTCTCACGCGGCTTCCTGCAGATACCTTGCTTCCGGGAGATCTTCCAGGCTGGACCCTCCAGGGACAGGTCCACATCAATCTGGTTGTCCTTGGTCGCTCTGCCGAGGGTGATCTGGGAAAATGGGGCAGGTGAGGGCTGGGACCTGAGGAATGGGAGGGGTCCACACAGGCCAGGGAAAGATGAGAAACCAGGACCAGACATAGAAAGGGCTGTGAGGGGAAGATCAACAGAACAGGGGAACCTCACAAGGGGCTGTGGGGATGGGGATGGGGATGAGGACAGGGAGGGCCGGGCCGGCCTCACCTCTCTAGAGCGCATCAGGTACCGCACCATGCGGCCCCGCAGCACTGCCAGGGTCTGGTTGTCGAAGTCTGGGGAGCTCATGCCTGGGGGAGAGCAGCTTGTGTCAGGGAAGAGCCCCAGTGTGGAAGGCGGGGAACCAGGCCAGGACCCACTGAGGGAGAGGAGCTACAGGTCTGGGAGAGGAGGGCGAGCCCAGCCCAGCAACCAGGGTGCTCGAGGTGAAGGGAGTGCGAGTGCGAGTGCGAGCTTGCTGGCCCCTGGGCTCCTCACCTGTGATGCTGTCTACTAGCACCTGCCACTTATGCAGTTCCTGCTCCAGCTGCCGAATCTCCCGTTTCTGGCGGCGGTCAGCCACGGTCAGCTCTGGGGTGAGGTGGGGTATAAGGTCTGAGGTCATCGGCACCTTGTACTATTCCTTTCTGTTCCAGCAGGAGCTCCCACCCCCTCAACGTTCCCACCAGGGCACACTCACCATGTTCCAGGACTTCATCTCGCATGTCCCTGGGGGAAGAGAAGAGAAGGATGAATCAAGCTCCAATTCAAGCTTACCTGCCATCACTATTAGGTACTATTTGGCTCACTAGGGTCCCGCAGCCCAGCGGCCCTGTAGGCTACTCCTCTGGTCCCAGCTGAGCCTCCTTCCCTGGGGTGGGGGGTCATGTACAAAGGGAGGAGGCTGGGGTAAGGAGGGCTCAGCAGGAAGACCAGGCACCAACAGCTGCAAATGGGACTCCAGGCCCTGCAGTGAGAGGCAGGGCTGGGCAGTGTGGGAGCTGCCTGGGGAGTCCTTGGGAGACACATGGCTCTCTGTGCCCTGCTTGTGACCCCAGCCACTCACTTGAGCTTACTGTCATCAATCAAGTCCTCTGCGTCGGAAAAGTTCAGCACTTGGTCCCCCTTGGGCAGCGGCTGCACTGAACGAAGGACGGAGGCAGGGTCAGTGCCAATGCTCCCACTCACCCCCGCGACGCTGAGCAGACAACGGAACTAACAGGATAAACTGTAGAGAGAGCCCTGTGGGGACGGCCTCGCGCTGAAATCCACAGCAGTGACCCTGACACAGGTAACGGAGTGCATGCAGATCAGACTGCGCGCCACTCTGGCACAGAGCATCCCAGGGTTAGCTGGGGCAGAGGCGGCTCTGGACAGTGCAGGGAATGAAAGCTGACCTTTGTGTGTCCTCTCAGTGTGCAAAGAGTTCCCGCTTACAAAACTTGCTCTATGCAGGGAAGGCACTACTACGAGCTGCACGTTGCAGATGAGCAAACAGAGGAGGGCGGGTTCAGCTCTGACTCTAGTTCAGGACAGAATCAGGAGTCAAGGCTGCTTTCCTGATTCCAAGTCTAAACTGCTGCCTCTACTACATCACACGCTCCCAAACTTTTCCTGCCACAAGGAGCTGAGAGGCACAGGACAGTCAAGTCTCATTCAGGAGGTGCCAGAAGGGAGCCTTAAAGCCAGTGTTTTCAGACTGTGGGTCAATACGTGTTAATGGGCCATTAAATGCCTTTTTTTTCCAAAAAAAAAAAAAAAAAGAAACGGAATATAATCAGATGTAGTCAGATACAGACTACACCCACCAGATAATAGGATGAATACTGACTTTTTTTAATGAAAAAGTTTTATGAAAGTTTTTCAGTTCTTTGTGGTCAAAATGTAGAAACGGCTAGTGTCCCCAAATCTGAGAACTCCTGCTTCACGGTCAGTGGTTCCTAGGACTGCAGGGTCTGCTCAGCAAGAGTTCTACTAGCTAGTGAAACTGCTGGCTTAGGAGCCTGACAACCCCTGAGGTGTCGTCACTGCCGGGGAAGCAACGGGGAGGGGGGTTACACAGGAGCCACAAATGCTCCATCACTACTGCCTCCCCCCACCCCCACTGCCGTCACCTTAGTCCAGACTGGGCGGGAGATGGGGCTGGGACAGTCACCCCACCACAGCTGCCTGAATCCTACCAACCTAACATCCAGCTGACTTGAAAAGTGAGCAGTGTATGCTCCCTGTTGCTAGAGACTCCAAGCACCAAATAGCCAAGAAATCAGATACCCACACAACATGACTCTTGCAAAGTTATACCTTTACGTTAGCAAATTTACACAAGATAACTTTCAAAATAGTGACAAAGGAGCTAGCTGTAGCAGCAAAAATCAACTTTATCCAGTGTCTGTTCTCTCTGTGGGACGTCAGTGACAGCTGAGCCTGGGCAAGCAGCAGAGATCTGGAAGCTGCAGGAATAAAGGAGGCACACTGCACACTAAATTCAGAGATCCTCAGGAAGAGAAGATGGGGCCTCCCTGACAAGATTTCCTAAAATCCTCTGCTGCTGCTAAGTCACTTCAGTCGTGTTCGACTCTGTGCGACCCCATAGACGGCAGCCCACCAGGCTCCCCCGTCCGTGGGATTCTCCAGGCAAGAACACTGGAGTGGGTTGCCATTCCCCTCTCCAATGCATGAAAGTGAAAAGTGAAAGTGAAGTCGCTCAGTCGTGTCTGACTCTTCGCGATCCCATGGACTACAGCCCACCAGGCTCCTCCGCCCATGAGATTTTCCAGGCAAGAGTACTGGAGTGGATTGCCATTGCCCTCTCCAAAATTCTCTGCTAGGAATCTTTTATTGTCCAGAAGCTACAAAACCTAGCGAGTAAGGTGAAGGGCAGAACCACGGCTTGATTTTCAGATCAGTGTGAACCACTACACAGCAGCCAACATGCAACAGTACTTAAGAAGCAAGAGTAAAGTGTGCTCGGACTATGCAGGTCTGACCCTGAATCTTAAATCTAACTGAAGAGTTTCTTCCCATCTAATCGGACCACTTTCCTAATACTCATTAGGAGAGTGAGCGTCTTGTTGGCAAGGGAAGAAAGGAATTGGAGAGCATTCTGACCCCTGGGAAAGAGGAAGACAGGTGGCATGGGTGTGAAGCCCCCACAGGGATTTCTGAGTGGCCCGAAGGCAGCCCCACAGCCTGGTGGGAGGAAAGTGGAGAGAGGGAAAGGACAGAAAGGCTTAGAGAAAATGGTCTTTATCTCCAGGGAGGGAAAGGGGGGAGGGTGAGCACTGAAAAACTTTTGCATTTTACTAAAGTTTGAAAGTTACTTATAAAGAAAATATTAACGTGTTATTTATGTAATTGTCAAACATGTCAAAAAAGCAGGCTAATCGAGAAGTAGAAGACCCTGCTGTTCAGTCTTTCTGCTCAGGATTCTAGGCAATTCTGGCTACCTTTACCATCAAGACCATTCCAGCCATGCTCCCTCCCTCTGGAAGGAAGTGGTTTTTGCTGCAAAAAGAGGTGAACAGGACCCTGGGAACCACTGAGGATTTGTTACAAGGCACTTAAGAGCGGCTGCATCCAGCCCCCTCCACACTCATACATACGCACCCCCACTCTGCCAGATCCTGGGCCCAGTTACCTGTCTGGTCCTCCAACAGGTAATACTGCTTCATGAGCTGCCAGTGGGCCTGCAGAGCCTTGGCAGTACGGGCCAGGTAGAAGGCATCGGGGTGTCTGTGCAGCAGGTCCTGGAAGGTCTCCAAGGTGGGCTGGCTGGTCTGCAGGGCAGGGAGTATGCTCTGGGCATCGGGGTTTCCTTGTCCTGCCCCTGCCTCACCATCTGTGCCCCCTACCCCAGTCCCCATCAGGAGAGGGAAAAAGTGACAGCTCCTGCCTGCCAGGAGCCAGGCTTGGCTCTCCCAGAGGACCCCGTCCAGAGGCCCCGCAGGTGTACATGTGTCTGCAGGGAAAATCCCCAGGCAGTACAGCCTCCCTGCAGTCAGTTTTCCAGGTGACTGGTTCTTGCCCTACCCTCTAGCCTTACTAGCCCTCAGCCTTACCGATCCCACTTTGCTCAGCAGCTGTTCCTCAGCCTTGCTAAAAAGCGCCTTGCTCTGGATGGCTGCAATGGCCTCTGGGTGCAGCTGTCTCATGGCCTGGCAGGCCAGCCTGGGAAGAAGGGAGACAGAGAGCAGGGCAGGGTTGAAGACAGGGTGTCAAGCAATCTGGGGTTCCTACTTCTCCAAAGCTTGCAGGCCTTTGCAATCCACAACTCAAAGATCCAAGCCCTCAACAGAAGGGACCGAGGGTGATGAGCAAGGCACCGGTTGCCTCGTGGGTTTGTCAAAAACATGAACAGGCAATTCAGAAAACTCAGGCTCCTGTGCTCAACCCTGTGAAGAGACTCAAGGGCACAGCTGCCTAGAGGCCAGTCCCGAGGGCGATCCTAAGACCAGTTGCTGCTCCTGCCCCAAGACCCTCGCCCTTACTTGACTAAAGCGGCCATCCACTAGACACCAAACCACACCCAGCCCATTTCCTGGTGTATCAGGGCTGTGGCTATAGCTTAAGTGGCACCAGTGTCTGTGGAGTAGAAGATAGATGTTAAGCATTATTCTGATAACGTCAAACGAGGTGCCCGAGGAGGAAGTGTGTGTGTTGTGTGTGTGCACAGGTATATCTGGAACTCAGACTGCTAGAACTGGAAGGGACCCTGGTGTTCTTCTGTTCCAACTACTTCTTATGAAGGAAGAAACTGTGGGAGGTCAGTGTGGGAAAGCTGGAAGGTGACCGCCCTAAACCACCATGAATAAGGCAGTAGGACAGGGCTCCCAGAACTCATTCTGGTGTTTTCTCTAGTACTACTTCCTCGGCTTCTAGGCCCTTGTTCTCAGCATCCAGCCTGGACTAGCAAGGTTGATATCAGGAAGAAGCTTCCCCCCAAAGCCTGGGAGGTCTTGGTATCATCTCAGAGAATATCAGGCCCCAGGGAGCCCTGCCTCCCAGCCCCTCTCTTGTAAAATTCTTTCTGTTCAAGAACCAAATCCTGGTGTCCCCAGTACCGAGCCGCCACTGGGGCCAGTTCACTCACTTGGAGATGACAGGATCGTAGAGCAGAGCGTACCAGCGCTCCTGGACTTCCCGCAGGGTGAAGCGGCAGCTGAACTTCACACCCAGGTGGACAGATGTCAGGTCATTGGTCTGCAAGACCCCAGAGCAGTTTGTTCCAGCCTTGAAACTGGGAAATACCCTCCCGAGCCACCTCCAGACACTGCCAGGCTACCTGGGGGCTGAGAACTGGAAGTGGTGAGGAAAAGGGAACAAGACCCCTGTGGCAGGAAGCACTACCTGTAACACAGCATTGATGAGCAGGAGGTCGTCCGCAGGCTTCCAGCGGCCCAGGTCCTTGGTCACCTGCAGCGGCTGTTTGCTCTTCTTCACACGCTTGGTGAGTCCAGGGGCTGAGGCAGGGCTGGGCGGCACAGGTGTGCTGGGGGTCTTGGACACCTGGGCAGAGGGCAGGAGCAGAGTGAGCTCAGAGCTGGCACCAGGGAAGCCTGGGCTTTAGACCCAGAGCTTTGTACAGCCCCACCCAACAAGAAACCACAGGCAGGGAGCTCAGCTTTCTAATACCAGCCCCTCCTCATTCCCGCCCCCATCAAAGTATTTCTACATAGTCCTAGACCATATGGGGTCTTCTTTTTGCTGATGGTGCCCCCAACCCCGGAGTGGAGGGTGGGTGGGGAGGATACCAGGAAAACACTCTTGCTGGTACAGTGTCTGGGGCCAGAGCAATGCCACCTGGGGGTTATTTTTACACCCAGCAATGCTGGGAACAGGCTGTCTGCTCCCAGAATAGATGCACGCTCTGTGCCTCCCACACAGAATGTGATACAGGATGCGCTGACAGGGCGGTGGGGGGGGGGGGGGGCGGGCAGCAAGAAAGGGGGAATAGTGAGATGGGCTCCCAGGAGGGAGGCATCTGAGGTTGGGGCTGGGGCGGCTTGATCCTCTCACAGGCCTCCTTTGCAGGGCTCTTGCCAGCTGGCGAAGGTTGTGGGGAAACACGAAATCTGGCGCTGGCCCCCATCCCCTGTTACTCCCCATTCTCCCAATCCTCACCTTCTTCTTCTCACTGGAGGAAGGTTCGCTCCCTGAACAGCGCCCTGGTTCCACCCCACTGGCCCCCTTCGCCCGGGTAGAGGACTTAGCCAGGCTGCTCTCCACCAGCTCATCATCAAACTTCTTCCTCTTGATGAACCTGTGAAGAGTCCTACTCAGTGAGCTCTCCATGCCCCACCCCCAGTACCCACTCACCCACACCCAGCCTCCAAAGGAGAGCAGGTTCCCGGCAGTCAGAGTGCTCACTGCTCTGGCTCAGTGGTCGAGGCGTGGAACCTCTATGCGCCAACCCTCTGAGGTGACAGGGAACCACACTACAAAGACCTCACATCAAAGACCTAAGATCTCCCTCCCTTGTTCAGTCTCAAGGAGAGGGACTTAGTAAGGTCAGGAAAAGCACAAGTCTCTGCCAGCACAGGCCCCAGAGGGGTGCAGGGGTGAAGGCATGCTGCAGTCTCCGTTTCTGGCCCTTCAAACCCTTATTACCTAGAGGAGCTTCTCCGTTTAGGGATGGTCCCCAAGGCCTGAGAGGAGGCCCGCTTCTGCCCTGCCAGTGACTCCTCATCCTCTGAGCGGCTGGCAGTGCCCGATGCCATCAGGGATGAATCTAGCAGCCCCTGAGAATCTAAAAAAAAAGAGAAGTGGTGAAGTCAGAGCTCTTAATTGCCAAGCAGAGTCTTGAGCCTCTGCACAAGGGACCCCTCCTCAGCCCCCCTTTCCCAGGCAGCCCTCGGTCCCTCCCCTGCCTCCTTCACATTTGAGGTTTTAAGGTGGGAGTTCCTTGGCCATCCAGTCCCATCTGGGCCCAGACCTTCCACGCTGGGCAGTTCTCCCGGTGCCGCGTGTCATGTCGTGCAGCACATGGTGCTCAGGTCAGACTGGTGATGCCGACACACCGGGCTCTGGGCATAACTGCTCCCTCTGCCATCAAAATGCAGCCATGCCAAAGAGCAGCAGCTCAACAGAAAGTCAGTCAATTGTGGCCTCTGCCGAGAGGTACGTGGGTGGTGCTGGCCCAGGGGGAGGTGGCAATGCCCAGCCAGGACCGAGAGACACACGTGCCAGGCACGGGGTGGAATCAGCAGATGCTTGGCGCCTGAGCGTTTGGGGAGCTGGCCCGGCCTCATACTACCTTTGTCCATCCTCTTACAGTCCCAAAGCCACTGGTTCCAAACCACAGGGCTAGAAGGAAGGGTCCCACAGGCTCATCCAAGGATTCTGACCAGGTGAGCTTAGAGGCCGAGAGGAGATTCTGCAAAGGAGAAATGAGGCTCCCTGAGGCTCAGATTTCCATCTGGCCAACCTCACCTCCTTATACTGGAACTGGTCCTCAGCATCCCATAAGCTAGCAAAAACACCAGAAGAGACACAATATATTCTGCCAATATGACCCTAATAAACCAGTGGCCCTTTGAAGGTCACCAACATCTCTGAGACAGTGATAAAAGCTAGGAACCCTAGAAAAATGTACACATTTTAGGAAGTTCACAAACCCCTCTAATTCTAACAGCCCCAGGTGAAGGGCCTTGACTCCAAACTAGCAAGAAACAAAGGATTCTTTTGCTTCGTCAGCTGCCCACTCGGCTCTCCTCCCAGTCCAAAGCACGGGAAAGGAAAAGGAGATGGACTCCAACCAGTTTACCTTTTTTTTTTTTTTCATTTGAAGCGTTGGCTGAAGATTTAGAGGGCGTTACTTCGTGGAAGTTAAAAAACGCGGCTTGGTCACTGAGCAAACATCAACCGCCGTCTGGGGGACCCTCGCCTAAGACCGGAGAACTCAGGTTCTGGGGACTCTCCGGTCCCGCCCCTCCTGATCAGGGACGCTTCTGACTAGGAAGCGCTCCAGCCCTACCCGCAGGTGCGCTCGTCAAACCGCTCCATCGGATACAGTTGGGAATTTAGCCACTTGGGTGGGGAAAGGGTGAAGAGCCCGATGCGCCGTTACACTGAGGCAGGGTCTGCGCCCCCTTCCTTTTCTGGCCCTCCGCCCTTCGTTCTCCCCGCCAAATGCACACCCAAAGTAGGGAATTTGTCCGGGTCTGTTTCAGAGGCTCGGGATAGAAGTGGTAAAGTCAGTCCTGGACTAACTCAAAAGCAAGGCACCGAATGAACCCTGATGTTCTCGGAGCCTTGATTCAAGCCCCAGGGGCCGGTGGCGGGGGAAGGTAGTCAACTCCCAGGCTAATTCTCACCCCACCTTTGGCAAGCTACCTTTGCGCATGCGTAACTTATCGGACCAGATTCTGGCCCGGTCCGGCCCACGCATGCGCAGATTTTCGGGGCGCTACCGGGGCGGGGCCCCAAACCTGGGGGGATCGTACCCGGCAGCATTCTGGGAAACCCCATTTCACCCCCAACTCTCCTCAGAACCCTCAAAGGCGAACCGCGAAGTCTCACCATTCCTAGGCTGCCAGTTCCAACACTTTCTCCGCGGCGACGGCAGCAGCCGCAGGGCCAAGGCCGGCTTCCGTGAGGTCCGTCTACTTCCGGGTCTACGAACTAAGGGTTGAGCAATCCCTTCCGGTTCGCCCCGACTACGTAAGTAAAGGGGCGTGGCCATGGTAGCGAAGATATTACCATTTTGTTAACAACCGAAATTAAAGTCTTTCCTAATTGAAACACCTTGTTGGGAGACATCAGGTATTATAGGCCCCAAGTTGGAGGAAGTGATTAAAGGGAAAGGCGAGACTTGGAGCGAGATAGCCTGAGCGGCTAGGTGAGGCAACCTTGGGAGGGGGTGGGCCGGAGGGTGGGGCCGCGGGCTACTAGATTTCGGCTTCCGAATCTTGCCGCCTTGCTAGAGATCTAGGACTCTGAGAGTTTCCCAGGACCACTTGTAGACTGATTCCACCAGCGGTTTTAGAGAAACCACTCTGTGGCAGGCCTGTGCTAGGCACAATATGGGGAGACGATGTTGAGGAGCTCTCTCCAGCCGGACAAATGTGGCGTATAGAAGGGGCCGGGAGGTTGATGTCTAACGAAAGGATGGAGAGTAGTGGACCGCGGCTCTAGAAAGCAGAGGCCAAAGAGAGAGTAGAGGCCCTGGGAGAAGGAGTGCCCTTCCAGTCAGCCCCACCACGCCCGGATTGCTGGAGGGAGCTGTTGGCCCTGGGAGGTAAGACGACCCGCGGAAGCACCTTCAGAGGAGAAGCCCTGAAGACGGGAGGACAAGCCTACAGGAAAAGTTGGGCGTTTGAGGGTGTGAGAGCTCCCTTGAGAAACCAAAAAGACTGTCCTCTAAAAGACAGTTTCTATTTGTTTCATGCTTCCTTGGAGGGACACAGAAGTGTAATAGCTCTAAAGAAACACAATGCAGTTCAGAATAAGAAAAGTACAATTTCAAAGCTGTCTAGCAGCTAGGTGGGACCCCTCAGTGGAGGTGTCAAGTACTCCTCACATGAACATTGCCAGGCGATTCAAGTGTTAGATGAGAGGCTGGGCCCTCCGGCCCCGAGTGTATGATAGCCTTCATACACTCTCAGGGGACAAGAGTCCCCTGTTCATTTGTGATCTTGCTTAATGAGCATTAACCTACTGTATTTCCCCTGAAAGATTGTATTTTCTGATACAAAATGTGATGGACTATACTAAATACAGCATAGTAGCTATACTAGGTGAGAGTTATCACAAAGGTCTCTAAGGGTTGAATTGAGATTTGACATTTGATAAAGGGTTCAGTTGGGCAAAGAGCTGGGGTAAGATGGCCTAGTCAGCGGGGACAGCATAGCTCCAAAGCAGAAAAGAATTTGGAGAGACTGAGGAACAGGATGGAGATTAGTGTGGCTGCAGCAGGATGATCAAGAAAGAGAAGGAGGAGATGAAAACAGAGAGGTCATCAGGGCAGATCATTTTAGGCCTTGTGGTTCATGGTATGAATTTTGGCCTTTATTCTTAAAAAAAAAAAAACTATATTAACTATATTTATTTACTTTTGGCTGTACCACACGGCATGGAGGGTCTTAGTTCCCTGACCAGGAATCAAACTTGTGCCCCTGCAGTGGCAGCATGGAGTCTTAACCACTGGACCACTAAGGAGTCCCCTTGGCCTTTATTTTTATTGCATTAGAAAGTCCTTAAAAGATGCAAAAGCATCTATTCTGTGATATGATTTAGTTTTATAAATGATCCGTTTGCCTGCTTGTGGAGAACCGATTGTAGGGAAGTAAGAGGAAACAGAACAGAGTAGAGGCTACTGTATCGATCCAAATAAGAGGTAAACTCAGGTGGTTTAGCTGGGTTGTGGGGGCAGTGAAAATGGACAGACATAGTAACTTTGATGTGTATTTTGGAGGTAGAACCACAGGGGTTTGCTGATGGATTGGATTTGGGATATGAGGGAAAAGGAAAAATCAAGGATAAGATCTAGATTTTTGGCCTGAGCAACTGCATGGATACTAGACAACCCCTCCCACCCTGTCTTTAGAATATATCCAGAATCTGGTCATATCTCACCAGCTTCTCCACTATTTCCTGATCCAAATCCCCTGGATTCATTGTTTCCCACTTGGACTATGGCAAGAGTTCCCTAACTAGTCTCCCAGCTTTCATCTTTACCACCTCTCCTCCAGTTTCTTTATAGCAGCTAGAGTATTCCCATCAAAATGGAAATCCATGCATGTCAAGCCTCTGCTCAAAATTCTCCATCATCCTTGGAATAAAAGCTTATGGTCTAGCCATAAGCTTAAGTGTTGGGGATTCCAACATTTAAGGTAAGGTAGAGGAGGAACCCATTCCCATCCATTTTAGTTCACAATTATTAAGATGTCCATGTTCAATCTTGCCATCTCCTACTTGACCATGTCCAATTTACTTGATACATGGAACTAACATTCCAGGTTCCTATGCAACAGCTTCAGACTTTACGTTCACCACCAGACACATAGGCAACTGAGCATCATTTCTGCTTTGGCCCATCTGCGTCATTCTTCTTGGAGCTGCTCATAATTGCCTTCTGCTCTTCCCCAGTAGCATATGGGACACCTTCTGACCTGGGCGGGAGGGGGTGCTCATCTTCCAGTGTCATATCTTTTTGCTTTTTCATACTGTTCTGGTTCTTCTGGCAAGAATACTGGCGTGGGTTGCCATTTCCTTCTCCAGTGGACCACATTTTGTCAGAACTCTTCACTATGACTCGTCTGTCTTAGGTAGTCCTGCACAGCATATCTCATAGCTTCATTGAGTTATACAAGCCCCTTCGCTATGACAAGGCTGTGATCCATGAAGGGGCCTCAGATATGCAGATGATACCACTCTAATGGCAGAAAGTGAAGAGTAACTAAAGAGCCCTTTGATGAGGGTCAAAGAGGAGAGTGAAAAAGCTGGCTTGAAACTCAATATTCAAAAAACTAATAAGATCATGGCATCTGGTCCCATCACTTTATGGCAACTAGAAGGGGCAAAAGTGGAAGCAGTGACAAATTTTATTTTCTTGGGCTCCGGAATCACTGTGGATGGTGACTGCAGCCATGATTTTAAAAGATGCTTGCCCCTTGGAAGGAAAGCTATGCCAAACCTAGACAGTGTATTAAAAAGCAGAGACATCCCTTTGCTAGCAAGAGTCTATATAGACAAAGCTATGGTTCTTCCAGTAGTAATGTACACATGTGAGAGTTGGACCATGAAGAAGGCTGAGCACCGAAGAATTGATGCTTTCAAATTGTGGTGCTGGAGAAGACTCTTGAGACTCCCATGGACAGCAAGGAGATCAAACCAGTCAATTCTAGAGGAAATCAACCCTGAATATTCATTGGAAGGACTGATGCTGAGGCTGAAGCTCCAATACTTTGGCCACTTGATGTAAAGAGCCGACTCACTGGAATAGACCCTGATTCTGGGAAAGACTGAAGACAAAAGGAGAAGAGGGCAGCAGAAGTTGAGATGGTTTGATAGTATCACCCACTGAATGGATGTGAATTTGAGTAAACTCCACGAGATAGTGAAGGACAGGGAAGCCTGCCATGCTGTAGTTTATTGGGTCAAAAAGAGTGGAACACAACTGAGCGACTGAACAACAAGAGAAGGAGCCAGCAAAGGAACAAAAAGAAGAGTGTGCGTAAAGAAAAGTTGGCAGTAGCACCAGTTATCCAGCCTCCAGTTAGCTGTCCCTGGCTCCAGAGTAATCGTTCACAGTACAGCACCCTCCCCAGGACAGATGTGGCCCGGCCATGGAGGCAACGATCATGGTTTCTCCTGAAACTTTGCTCAGGGCCCCAGGTTCCTTCATCTGAGGGATTAGGACATGGTGGTTAAAATACAGGTTCTGGGCTTCCCTGGTGGTCCACTGGTTAAGCATCCATCCTACAATGTGGGTTCGATCCCTGGTCTGGGAAGATCCCATAATGCTGCAGGGCAGCTAAGCCCGTGGAGCACAACTGCTGAGCCTGCACTCCAGAGCCTGCAGGCTGCAACTGTTGAAGCCTCTGTGCTCTAGAGCCTGTGCTCACACCATGAGAAGCCACTACAATGAGAAGCCTGCGCAGTGTAACGAAGAGTAGCTCCTGCTCACTGCAACTAGAGAAAGCCTGTGCGCAGCAACAAAGACCTATCACAGCCAAAAAATAAAAAAATAAATCCTAAAAAAAATTTTTTTAAACAGAATAGAGGCTCTGTCCAATTTTGTTTCATTTTATTTTTTTGGCTGTTTGGCATATGGGATCTTAGTTCCCTGACCAGAGATCAAACCTGTGCTCCCCCTCACCCCCACTGTGGAAGCTCAGAGACTTAACCATTGGACCACCAGGGAATTCCCAGGCTCTGCCTTGTTTTAAACCTTAGTTATCTCACCTACCAGTTTGTGACCTTGAGAAGTTATATTTCTTTGCCTCAGTTTCATCATATTGGGAAATAATAGTATCCACTTCATAGGATGGTTCTGAGGAATAAATCACTCTGCCTGAAGAAGTAGGTCATATATAGCAAATGCTTATAAAACGTTAGCTGTTGGTACTGATCTTAGGGCTTGGGTCCTAGTGTCTCCTGCCAGGTGGTCAGTCTTGGACCCAGTGTCTGATAATATTCCCCTCCATTAGAGCAGGACCAGTTTTTCTTTCACCTGAGACTGCTACTTTCTGGACACTCAGGACACAGGATTGCACTGCTCTTGGCTCAAATATACCTTCTTAGAAAGTCAGGTTTAATAAAGCTTTGACCAGTACAAAGATGACTTTGGACTCATACTGCATTTTTTAAAAGTTAATTTTTATTTATTTACTTTTGGCTGCACTGGGTCTTTGTTGCTACACTGGTTTTCCTCTAGTTGCAGCGAATAGGGGCTACTCTCTAGTTGTGTATGCAGGCTTCTCATTGTGGTAGCTTTTCTTGTGGAGCACAGGCTCTACAGCATGTGGGCTTCAGTTGTGGCCAAGGGCCCAGCAGTTTGGTTCCTGGGCTCTAGAGCACAGGCTTAATAGTTGGGGTGTGGTCGTAGTTGCTCTGTGGCATGTAGGATCTTCCCATGTTAGGGATGGAACCTGAACCTGTGTTTCCTGCAGTGTCAGGCAAATTCTTTATCACTGAGCCCCCAGGGAAGCCCCTCATAAAGCATTTTAAGTCAACATATACTCTACTTGATATCTGTATACTTTTTTTTTTTTTCCTTTCTGTAAGGGAGAAGAAACCATCTGCAAAGAAAGTCTCATACACAGGCTGAATTTCAATAAAATATCAATCCCCAAGGTAGAGAATCACAGGCAAACTTTATGAAACATCTGACTTGTTCCATCTCGGTCTGAAAACTACAATCACACTTAATGAGGAAACCTAAATTCTTCCCATTAAAGTTAGGTATTCCATGAGGATAGCCCCTATGGCTATTTTTATTTAACACTGCCTTGGTAATACTAGCCTACTTAATTTCAGAAGAGAAGGGAATGAGATATAAAAACTAGGGAAGAGGTGAAATTACCATTATTAATTTATGATTTAATAGCCTAACTGGAAGATCAGAGGATATCAACTGAAAAACTAATACAAATAAGACATTTTAGCAAAGTGGGTACAAATTATACACAAAAAATCAATGAACAATAGCCAGTTAGAAAGTGTATGGGAATAAAAATATCATTTACAATAGCAAGGAAAAAGTAATGTAACCTAGAGTAATCTTAACAGTGTGCTAGATCTAGGTGCCCCAAACTGAAATTACTACCAAAGAATACAAAAAAAGAGATAAGAATAAATGGAAAGGCATACTCTGTTTTTGGGTAGAAAGACTCATAAAGATGTCAGCTCTTCATAAGTTAATCTATAAATTTAACACAATCTAATAAAAATACAAACAGACTAGATAATCTGAATATAACATTCATATGGAAATTTTTGCATTAAAAAATAACAGCATTCTGAAAAAGAAAGTTAATCAAAGAGGAATAGTTCTATTGGATATTAAACCAATAAGAGCTAAAATAGTAAAATCCAGAGGACACTAGCACAAGCATAGGCAACTTGATCAAGAGAACAAAGAGTCCAGAAATAGGCACAAGACATTTAAAATGTTAGCATGTAATAAAGGTGGCATTGCCTATCAGTAGGGGAAAGATGGATTATATGGTAAGTGGCATTGAGACAATCGTGTAGCCGCCTGAAAAAAAAAAACTAGTATCTCTATTCCTCACACTAAAATAAATCTATATGAATCAATTGTGTTTAAATAAATGTAAAATAGTAAAATTATAAATTTATATGTCACAGCAGAGAAAATAGAATAGCACAAAATTTCCCAAAGCATAAAAAAGACAATTCTATCAACATAAAAATCTATAATTTGTGCAGAGCGAAAAACACCATAAACTGAGACAAATGGCAAACTGAGGGAAATGTCTGCAGCTCATATCATAGACAAAAGAACTAATTTGCTTAGTATATACAAAATCCTTTCAAATCAATATGAGAAAGAACAAAAATACAACAAAATAGGATGGTTAACATGAAAGATAAATGGCTCTTAGACATATGAAACGATGCTCAACTTCACACAAGAAAATTGAAACTACATTTCAGTATCATTTTTCACCTATAGATAGGCAAAAATTCAAATGTTTGACAATATGCCCTTGGCATGGTTATGGAGAAAGAGGCCCTCTAATGTGTTACTAGTAGAACTGTAAATTGTCAGTACTTGCCAAAATTACAAATGAATATAATTTCTGACCCAATATACTTGCATGTGGGCTTCCAGGGGGCACTAGCTGTCAAGAACTCGCCTGCTATCACAGGAGATGTAAGCGACTCGGGTTCAATCCCTGAGTCGGGAAGATCCCCTGGAGGAGGCACGGCAACCCATTCGAGTATTCTTGCCTGGAGAATCCCATGGACACAGAGCCTGGCAGGCTAGGTACAGTCCATGGGGTCGCAAAGAGTTGGACACTAATGAAGTGACTTAGCACGTATTCAGATGAATTGAGTTGGATGGAGGTGCCAGTAGGCAACCAGTTGAGATCCTCGGTTGAGTGTTTGGGCATACAGCTTTAGGACTCAGAGGAGAATCATCTGGGAATCGTCAACATAGAGCTGATGTTTGAAGCCATAAGGGAGGATGAAGTCATCCTGGGATGTCCTGAGGCAAGAGGAGAGGAGTCTGGGCACTGGAGCAACCCCTGGCCTGCAGGTAGAAGATCATGAACTCCCACAAGAGCCAGGGGAATGGGGGGAATAGGAGGGAAGCCAAGTGTCATGTCACAGATACAAGGGAAGATTTTGGTAGCATTTCAGTGGTCCATGTCTCTCACTTGGTTAAAATATCCTTAAGGACATAAACTAGGTCTTATTTTTATTTTTCTCCCTGTCTGCTCCGCCCCTACCTTCAGTCAGTGCAAGACTTTGCACATATTGAGATGTCTGTGAACAAATACAGGCACAAATAAGTAAATGCAATCAAAGCTGGGCCTTTACTTCATTACTAGTCCTCTACCTGGTCTCCTTGCATCCATTCTCTAACTTCTCCATGCTGTCACACCTGCCTCTCTACAGCACAGGTCTAGTAACATCACTCCTTTCCTTGAAAATCATCCATGGCTCTCCACTGCCTGCTGAGGAAAATCATCAGCTTGGCCTTCAAGCTCATCCAAACCCAATCTCAGCCCAGCTTTGCTCCTGTAATATCTGGCTTGTTGCTGATGAACTACAGCCATATCGACCACTTTCTGGTGCGTAAACACGCTCTATGTTTATCATATTCTGATCCCTTGTATTCCCCTGGAGTCCTCCACCCTAGTTCTAGACATCCTTCAGCTTTCTATTGAAATCCCACATAGCCCTGAGGGCCTTTCCAGACTCTCTGCAGAGAACATCCTTTTCTTTTGTTCTCCATTTGACTTTGCATCTGTACTGTGTTTGTGTTTGTTACGTAGCTGCTGCTGCTGCTGCTGCTGCTAAGTCACTTCAGTCGTGTCGGACTCTGTGTGACCCCATATTTACGTAGCTAGATCCCCACTATTTACTACTCTCTCTCCACAGTGGAGTGTGAAAAGAGATTGTGTCTCAGTGTCATCGTTACACATCCAGCCTTAGCACAGTGCATTAAGTAATCGCTAAATGAGTGATGAGTGGATGGTAAGTCCTTGGGAGGACAAGGACCTAGTTCCATGTATTTTTATTACTCTGGTGCTTTGCATATAGCTTGTATCCTATTTTTGCAGTAAGCTCCTTAGAAGTTTGTTTAATTGACTTTTATACGCTTACAGCCTGGTACAGTGCATAACATCACAGTGGGTGCAATAAATGTTTAGGGACTCAATAATTACTCATTTAATTTGCTCTCAGTAGCCTCCAGAGGCAATAGCTTTGGCAAACAATGTTTGGCATGTGCTTCCTGCCATCTCTGACAGGCTGCTTTAGTAGGTCATTGACAAGCTATGTCACGTAGTATGGTTAACAGACCGAATTAGGACTGTCCCATTTAACACAAAGAGATGTGGCTCTCCAGGCAGAAATGCAGCCTGGAAGAGGCCTCAGCAGCAAGAGCAAGGCAGCTCAATTAAGGAAGGGTGGGATCACTTATTCCTTAGGGAAAAAATCTGACTTGGTTTCTACTATGTGCACAGCATTCTGTACTGGGGGCAGCTACAGTTATGAAAGCAACAGGGCATCTGCTCTTAAAGAGTTTAAGATCTGTTGAGGACAGCTCACCAACAGTCCCAAAACAGGGGCTTCCCTGGTGGTCCAGTGGCTAAGACTCTGCCTTCCCAATGTAGGGGGCCCCAGGTTCAGTTCCTGGCCAGTGAACTAGATCCCACATGCTGCAACTAAAGATCATGCATGCCACAACTAAGCCAAATAAATAAATACTAAAAAAACATGTTCTATAACAAAGACAAAACTGACCAATGACATGCATCAGCAAAGATGGAGAGAAATTCCAGGAGAAGGGGGCACCTTACAGAGGATCAGAAGAGGCATCTAGGTAGGGGAAGTAGCATTTGAGTTCCTTTACTAAACTTTCCTGAATAGAAAGGGAATCGTCAGCTTCCCCCTCCCCGCCTGCAGCCTGTTCCCACCCCTGTGGCCAGGGTGATGCTCTGGAAGAGTGGACCCAATTATGTCACGTCTCTGCTTGGAATTCTGCAGTGGTTCCCATTTTATTCAGAGTAAAAATGGCTCCTATTCTTTCAGACTGAAAAACAAAGCATCCTTACAGTAGCCTACAAGGCCTTAAGTGACCTGTCCTCCAGTCATTCTCCAGCACTTTCCACGCTACTCTCCTCCCACTCACTTACCTAGCACCAGTTGCACGGGAGACCCGGCCATTCCTCTAGATGCCAGGCATGCTCCCACTTCAGGCTGTTCCCTTTGCCTGTGCACCCTTCCTCACAGCTTGCTTCTTCATCTCCAAGTCTTTACGCAAACGTCAGCTCAGTGAGGCTTGACACGCCCTATTTTAAATGGTAATCTCAGGAATGCCCTAGAGGTCGAGTGAAACTTTCACGGCCTACTCCTCTGCTGAAATTTGTGTTTCTTCATCATCTCAATGGAGAAGGAAATGGCAACCCACTCCAGTGTTCTTGCCTGGAGAATCCCACGGTCGGAGGAGCCTGGTGGGCTGCTGTCTATGGGGTTGCACAGAGTCGGACACGACTGAAGCGACTTAGCAGCAGTAGCAGCATAGCATCTTTTACCATCTGACATACTGTGTATTTTACTAATTTTTTTTGTTTATTTTTGCCCAGTAAAAGTTCTGGGAAATCACTTTAAAGAAACAAACTCTTTTCTTCAGCACTATATCCCAATGCTTTCAACAGTGCCTCCTATTAGGTACCCAATAGATATTTGTTGAATGAATGAGGATGTGATACATATTTAAGGAAATCTTCAGGAAGGGCCTCCTGGCAGAGTTCCTAAAAGATAGTTGCCTGAAGTATCATTTACAAGGACAGATCTCTGAACTGCAAAGCTGAGGACGCTGCTGGGGGTGAGTGAATCAAGTGCCCTAGGCTGAAGCCACCAGGAATGGATCCAGATGTCCAAAGGATGGGTCTGGAATCCCTTGTCTCTCTCCCTATATTGATCATATTTGCTCTCCTTACTCAGCCAAGCACCTTCTCGGATGAACTCCACCCAGCTTTGGCCATGTCCCTCCTTCAGCCATTCCCACTCAGTTCGGCCCTGTCCCTATCCAGGACAGCCGAGGCCCTTAAACAAGCACTCTGCTGCCTCCTTGTGGCTCCTGTAGTAAAGGAACTTCTGGAAAGTGAGAGGACAGGGGTTTACACAGGGACTCTTAGAATGGGGGGTGTGGGAGAAGAAACCTGAATCTTCTTGACCCCCATAGCAAGCCTGAAATACTGGCAGCTGCTCCCGTCCCCACAGACATTACTGCTAATAGCAATGACCATACCCTCAGGAGAGCCCTGACAGGTATACCAGCTGGCCTTTGGCTTCGGTTGTTCCAGGTTGGGTCACCTTTGTGGAAAGAATTTGATGCAATTGTCAGATCCCAGGGCCTTCTTTGAGAGGCATTCAGATCAGCTGACTAGTGTATCAATCTTCTCTCCTTCTCTGCTTCCTCCCAACTCACAGCCAATAAGGAGTCTTTAAGGATCACCAGCCAGCTCAGGGCCAGGTGTGTATAGAGAGAAGGGGGCTGGGCACTATGGAGAAGTGGGGCCCACGCCCTGGAGGACGCTGCTCAGCTGAGACACTGCTAGTTCCAGACCATTACTGTTTCTGCAGGTAACTGAAACCCACCTAAGCTAATATCAGCCCCTAGACAGGGAACGTCCCGGAAAACACTGGGTTATCTTGTGGACTTATAAGGGATACAGCTGGACCTCAGGAACCATCTGACTGGCAAAGCCTCTGAGAAGTCTTGTTTCTTACTTTTCTATATAATTTGTTTTTATTTCTGGCTGCTTTCAAAATGTTCTCTTACCTTTGGTTTCAGCAATTAGACTATGCTATACTTAGGTGTGTTTTTCTTTATCCTGTTTGGGGTTCTCTGACATTCTTGGATCTGTGGTTGGTTTTCTTTCATTAATTTGGGAAATTCTCAGTGGTTCTCTCTTCAAATATCTCTTCTGCCCCATTCTCCCTTTTTCTGGGACTTCAATCATGTCTGTCAGAGCACTTGTCATTGTCCTACATATCTTGGTGATTAGCTTTGGGTCTGCTCAATTGTTCCTTAGCTTAGAGTTACAGTTTGTTTAAATTTCTTCTGACCTGGCTTCAAGCGCACAGATTTTTTTTCCCTCTGCTTTTGTCCAACTTGATTAACTGGCCAAAGGAATTCTTCATCTCTGATATTACAGTTTTCACTTTTAGCATTTCCATTTTTTTAAACACTTTCCTATCTCTGCTCAGATTCACCATCTGTTCATGCATGTCGTTCACCTTTTCCGCTAGACTAGATCAGTCTTAGCCATGCTCACATTTTTTTTTTGGAGAAGAGGACTCCTCCAATAGAGTCATACTCGTCCTTTATCTGACTTTTTCTAAGTTAGCCTCCCCATCACGTGGGACACACCAGATCCCACCTGGCTTTCCCCTCCCTGGCTCTTGGTCTTGTTTACAAATGATTTTTGTCTCTTTCACTTCGTCAACAACTCCTTGAAGGCCACAATTAGGGCTAAAGTAGACCCTTCTCTCATGTCACCTTCCACCTTAGTGTTGATTCCTCATCCTGGAGACCCCTGAGACTATGGGCCATGCAAGCAGAGCTATGGCCAACTCCCAAATCTGGCTTCAGGAAATATGCCAAGCAGTATTACTTCTCATATTTTGGCTTCCCTGTTTTTGTATTTTTGAGGGTTAAGGCAATATCTTATTTGATTGAATACATCAACTTTGCTCTGAAAAAAAATGAGGCTCTTATATATTAACCTCATACCAAAAGAACATCATATACTAACTATATCTATATATTTCCTTGGTTGCCATCCTCTTGACTTCACAGCTTCTATCAGACACTCTGCTTGCTTGCCAGAGAGCTTGAGAGAAGACATCCAAAAAGTCAAAGTGCTCCATGACCAGAACGGGTTTGGCTGCTGGGCACCTTAAGCACAGTGCCAAGAGCCTATGAAAACATGTGAAACCTTTAAAAATATCATTGGTGGGACTTCCCTGGTGGTCCAGTGGTTAGGACTCTGTGCTTCCACTACAAGGAGCACAGGTTCGATCCTTGGCTGGGAACTAAGATCCCACATGTCGAGGGAGTAAAGTCACTGGCACCAAAATACTAAAATATAAAAAATATGTAATTAAATGTTTATATAATACTCAAAATTCTCCAGGCCAGGCTTCAACAGCATGTGAACCGAGAACTTCCAGATGTTCAAGCTGGATTTAGAAAAGGCAGAGGAACCAGAGGTCAAATTGCCAACATCCATTGGATCATCAAAAAAGCCAGAGAGTTCCAGAAGAACATCTACTTCTGCTTTGACTACTCTAAAACCTTTGACTGTGTGGGGCACAACAAACTGAGGAAAATTCTTAAAGAGATGGGAATACCAGAACACCTGACCTGCCTCCTGAGAAACCTGTATGCAGGTCGAGAAGCAATAGTTAGAACCGGACATGGAACAATGGACTGGTTCCAAATTGGGAAAGGCTGTATATTGTCACCCTGCTTATTTAACTTATGATGCACAGTACATCGTGCAAAATGCTGGGCTGGATGAAGCACAAGCTGGAATCAAGATTGCAGGAAGAAATATCAATAATCTCAGATATTCATATGACACCACCCTTATGGCAGAAAGTGAAGAGGAACTAAAGAGCCTCTTGATGAAAGTGAAAGAGAGTGAAAAGCTGGCTTAAAACTCAAGATTCAAAAAACGAAGATCATGGCATCTAGTCCATCACTTCATGGCAAATAGATGGGGAAACAATGAAAACAGTGACAGACTTTATTTTCTTGGGCTCCAAAATCACTGCAGATGGTGACTGCAGCCATGAAATTAAAAGATGCTTGCTCCTTGGAAGAAAAGCTATGACAAACCTGGACAGCGTATTAAAAAGCAGAGATATTACTTTGCCAACAAAGGTCCTTCTAGTCAAAGCTATGGTTTTTCCAGTAGTCATGTATGGATGTGAGAGTTGTACCATAAAGAAGGCTGAACGCCAAAGAACGGATGCTTTTGAACTGTGGTGTTGGAAAAGACTCTTGAGAGTCTCTTGGACTGCAAGGAGATCCAACCAGTCAATCCTAAAGGAAATCAATCCTGAATATCCATTAGAAGGACTGATGCTGAGGCTGAAACTCCCAATACTTTGGTCATCTGATGCGAAGAATTGACTCATTGGAAAAGACCCTGATGCTGGGAAAGATTGAAGGCAGGAGGAGGAGGGGGCGACAGAGAATGAGATGGTTGGATGGCATCACGGACTCTGGACATGAGTTTGAGCAAGCTCCAGGAGATGGTGCTTGGGAAGTCTGGTGTGCTGTAGTCCATGGGGTCACAAAGAGTCGGACACGACTGAGTAACTGAACGATAACAAAAACCATAATATTGTCAGTTTCATTATTCTGTCAAATTTAATATTCAAAATGTTCTCATATTTACAAAACTTGTTAGATTTCATCTCTATGGGTGATGATTGCTGAGAAGTCACAGCCCACTGCACATTAAAAAAACCCACAACTTATTCATAGTCAGTTAATTTCCAAAGCAAAGTTATAAAAATCTTTTCAAATTATTTATAAAGAAATATATTTAGCACGAGGGCTACCATGGGTGAGGCCTCCTGAAAACAATAGACCCAAAAGGCTAGAAATGGCCCATTCTTGCCCCAGCAGTCCAGTGTGTGTGACCTGCATCAAGAATGCCTCTCACCATCCTCCCTCCAGCAGCCTTCCTTGGGATACACTGAGCTGTGGCTCAGAGATCAAATCCTGCTCTGGCCTAGACATCAGGTCAAGCCCCCATCTGTTTGCATCCCATATTCTTCTCTTCCTTCTTAAGTTTCAACCTTAAGCCGGGAGCAAGCATGGCTGCCATTCCTAAGAAACAGGATCACTGGATTGTGGGTCCTCTGAGGACAGGTGATTTCCTAGCTAACATTTGGTTGTGCCTGCTCCCTAGGCCTGGCCCAGCTGGGTGAGACAAGGCGGAAGGGGCGGGCAGAGGCCAATGGGAGACTGGCAGACAGCTGAGTGCAAGGGAGAGTGAGGGTGGGACTCTGCTTGTAAGCTGTGTGAACCAACCAAAGCCATGTCTTACCTGAATTAAGACAATAGTCAGGCATGGCCTCCTAAGCCCACACCACGTAGATTTGGAGATTCATGTCTCCATTTGTTCCATCTGTGTCCTCACTCCTCAGAAGGGCACTTGTCTTTGCCCCCCCGCCCCCAGCCTGGTCACCCCTACTTCTGACTTGTACTGTCTTCTTTTATTCTGTCTTCTAAGTGTTGACGCTCATTATCAGTTACATATTTGTCCATGTCTCTGACTGAATGAAGACTTACTGAGCCCTGACGTGTGCCAGACACTGATCATGGCTGTCTTGGTGGGTCGACTCCCAGAGGGTAAGCTCAACATTTGGGGGATCCTCTGTGACTGGTGTCCAAGTCATGGACCTGGTTCCAAAAATGAGATGGGGAGGTGTGAGTTTTAGCAATGAGACAGAGAATTTAAAAAATAAACATATCTCTATTTTATTAACAATGTACAGTTTGCTGACTGAAAGAGGAAAGTAGTGTTTCTCAAAGTTCTAGGATTACTTAGCAGGACCCAGAGAGTTTGTTTAAAAACAGTAGCTGGGAATCTGCTTTGGAACAAGTTTGAGAATCACTGGCTAAGGCATGGAATGGGGCTGGGATTGTCTCGATCCTTCTGGCTTCTTAGGGTTCCAGGGAAGGACTCGTTTGACTTTTTATGAACAAGCCCAGCTGACTCCTCTGGGGGTTCCTGTTCTTCCTTTCTTTGGGTCACTGAGGCACTGAAAGGGTTAATACAGTTATGGGTTGGGGAGCAGCTGAGACATGGCCCCTGGGTAGCGCCCACCCACCCTACCCAGCTGTTTCCCTGGTCGACTCTGGGAGACCAGTCCAGGGCTGACCCAGATGTGGAACTGCTTAATACGACGTTTCTGCCACATTCCAGGGGCTCTGCTGCTTTTCTTACGAATCTTCCTCTTCTTTCGCATCACAGAATTCCCCCGCTCCCTCCCTCACTGTTTCCTGTTCCTTCTTACCCATCCATGCTTCTTCCTCGCCACCCTTCTCTTGGCTCCTTCCCAGAAACCAAGCTATAAGCCCTCTCCTCTGTCAGCACCACACTGGAAGTCTGCATGAGTCCCGGCTTGCTGCACCTTGGCACACACACGTGAACCGCTGTGTACTTTGTGCAGAAACAGGCTCTGAGCAAGGGAGGGCAGGGCAGTCTGAGTGGAGGTTAAGATTCTTCTCGGACTACACACAGTGCCTAGAGTGTGCTGGCATGTAGCTATCTTACCTGTCAGACAGAGAGCCCAGGGAAGACGTGTAAAACAAAGCAGAGAAAGCTTCTGGAGGAGGGGTCTGGTGGCCTTTGAGAGACTCAGTCCCAAAGCCCAGGGGGAAGATGAAGAGCCCTTCCCCACATGCTGAGAAGACATCCCAGTGAGCCTTTGATGAGGCAGGTTGCCAGCGCCAAGCAAACGGGGAGAACGGCCCAGTTGGCCCGAGGTGGGTTCCAGTTAGGAGACTAGCCACTACTGTGAACTGGAGAGCGCAGCTAGGGGAGCTGATGAGGTGGGCAAGGTCACAAAGGGGTGAGTGGCCTGGACCCACACAACAGGTGGACACGCAGATTTGAGGTAGGCTGGGGGCAGACAGCCAAAGAGAGGATGCACTTTTGGGAGTGGAAGCAGCATGTCTCCAGAGGCGTATACACACAGAGAATTCACAGACAGCAGCACGACCACCAGCCCAGGGGCAGCAGGAGCCTGGAAAGCGGCAGAGAACTCGCATTCAGGAGCAGCAGATTCTCAGACCATAGAACCGAGATCCCAGGACAAGGCAGGCAGCACCGCCCTGAAATGTCGGGGATCGGCTTGACATCCAGGTAGGTGGTGCCCACCTGGCATGTCGGTAAAGAAGACAGAAGCAGCAGGGCTTGACTTCTGCACCTGGTACTGTGATAAACTGAATACACGCATGTGGAGGTAGGAAAGGGAGAAGAAAATTGTATTCACCTAAATTCCCCTGGAAAAGAGAAAGTCTTCGGTGGGAACAATATTTTGATAAGTGCTTAAATCTGAAGCTGAGATCCCAGTGGAGGGCTGGGTGTGGGTGGAATAGCTCTGCGTGAGACAGGAAGGAGTTTTTGCATTCTGCATGTTATATACAGAGAGAGGGGAAGAAAGGAGGCTGCTCTGTGGTGTTCATTGTGAATCCTTCTCTCTGTCACCCTCCTAAATTTTCAGAAAGTTACTAACATCGTGAAGCACATGGGGCCAAGTGGCGTGTGTATACTTGATATTTACGTGCACACATTTATGTGTGTCTGAAGAACAAAGGGGTTTTTGGCTCAGGTTGAAACAGATGCAGAGAAGGAGCTCAGAGAGGAGAGACACCACTATGAGGGGGTGGGAGTTGAGGGCAAGTTCAGCCCAGTCTCAGCAGGGTGCGGCCCCAGCTGATCTCTGGGTTACTAAATTCTTCCACACTGTTGTTTCGGTTATTCTCAATTCTGTTTGCTCAATTCTGTTGTATCCAAATCAACTAACAACAACAGCAACACACCCACACACTTGGAATCGCTTCAGGAACCGAAAACCGGTATCTATGTACTAGGTGGGCTATGTTGATGTCCAGCTGGGACTCTCAGGACCACTTCAGAGTGGGATCACAGCCGAGTACCAGCCTCCTTTGATGCTGCTGGGCCACTCTGTCTTCCCTCAGTCCCTGTCGAGAGGACAATGGCAGCACCAGCATCTTGCAGGCTTGGTTCTGGTTAGGTCTAGACTGGCAGGCATCAGTGCCCTCTCCCTGTCTAACTCATTCATTCATTCATTCTTTCTTTTGTTGCAGGATCTTAGTTCCCTGTGTGCGTGTGCTAAGCTGCTTCAGTCATATCTGACTCTTTGCAACCCCATGGACTATAGCCCGCCAGGCTCCTCTGTCCATGGGATTCTCCAGGCAAGAATACTGGAGTGGGTTGCCATGTCTGCCTCCAGGGGATCGTCCTGATCCAGGGATTGACCCTGCGTCTCCTATATCTCTGGCATTGGCAGGCAAGTTTTTTACCACTAGGGCCACGTGGGAAGCCCCTTAGTTCCCTGACCAGGGATTAAACTGGGGCCCCAGCAAAGGAAGTGCCAAGTCCTAACCATTGGACTACCAGGGAATTCCTATCCCGGTCAGAGATCTTTAGTTGGTGCACGGCCAGGGCCACAAGAGACAGTTGGCATTAGTAATGTAGAAGGGTTCCTTGAAGAACCTGAGTCTTCAAGCCAAGAGAGGCAGAGTTGAACCTTCCTAACCAGAAAAGCCTCTTGTTGCCCCACTGAGTCCCACTTCCCTCCCCTCAGCTGCTCTTTCTGGGGGCAGTTCTTGAAGGCAGTAAGGAAACGACAGTGCCAAAGATGGGCCCAGGTTTATCCTGAGATTTTTGGTCTCTCTCATCTCTCCATACCTGCACCTGGCTCACCTTGAGAACAACCCCCAGGCCTAGGGCAAGATACACTCTTGAGTAATTTACATGCAAGTCCCAGGAAATAAGTGGAAAGAGAAGACTTCCATCCTGGTCTTCTGAGATGCCCTGTGGAGTCTTTGAGAGAACTAGAATGGTGTTGGTGTGGGGACCCAAGCTCATGGCTGATGAGGCAGGTAAGCCTCTGTCTGTCTGATGTGGTACGGTAAGTGAAAGTATTAGTCATTCAGTTGTGTCCAACTCTTTGTAGCTCTATGGACTGTAGTCCACCAGGTTCCTCTGTCCATAGAATTCTCCAGGCAAGAATACTGGAGAATTCCTCTTTTCCAAGGAATCGAACATGGGTCTCCTGCATTGTGGGCAGATTCAGTGTGTTGCAGTGAGTCATTATGAATGTTTGGAAAGATACCTGTTGGGCGGTTGGACACAGGGAGTGTTTACTCTGCCCCCTGCCCTTAATGGGTAGGTGTCCCTGAATCCAGATTGACCATCCAGCCTTGCACCTTACCGGGCCTTGAGGGACATCAAGCTTTTGTGGAAGGAGGACTGCACATCCAGTGCCAACAGGCGGGGAGTGTCTGGGAAACCTCCTAGCTGGTCCCAGGACAGGCTGGCGGGGGTCTTCTTTTCTATGGGGTAACTGGAGGCAGCCACATCAATTTTCCACATGGCCTCCATCCGGTTCCCCTGCTGGCTGGGGTGTGAAGGCGAAAAGTACAAAAAGAAATGAAATTAGACTTGCAGAAAAGGAGACAATGGGGAGCAATAAGCTCTCCAGGGTTTTCTTCCCTCCTCAGATAGTTGTCACCATCCTCCGTGCCACATCTCTTCCCTTCCCAACTCTCAGTCTCACCTCCTGGAGTCTCCTCTGGTTGAGGAGCTACTGGAAAAGGCTGCCGAGATAGCCCCGGTCCTCCAAGACCTGCCCCGGGGCTGAAGCCCTGAGCCGGCCACACTAGGACGGTTGAGGTGTGGCTCACAGTGTCTCTCTTTGAGCCCAGCGGTCACGGGGTGGGAAGGCTCAAGTTTATTTTTATGGACGGACCAATGCTCAGGGTAAAAATAGTTTTGAGTTCTCAACTGTGGGTCCCAGGAATCTCAGTTGCATAGTTTGAAACATACTTGGTCAGGCTGGCCCTTGAAGCCCACACACCACACACATACACACACCCTTCATCTAGGCCCATGATCAGAACTGGGCAGGGCGGCTGAGAAGCTGGGCTCCTTGCACCTCATGGGTGAGCTTTGCTTGTCTGTGCCTTCGCTGAGCTTCCGGTCCTCTCCCCAGTCTGCTCACCCCTGCTCCCTGATTCCCCACTCACCCAGCCAGCTGCCTCCGGCCTCCGTGCACCTACCGGGCCATCTGCTGGGGCACATGTGGCTGGTGTTTGGTCTTAAAGAGCTCCTGGGATCGCCTGCAGAAGGGGCTGCTGGAATGGCTGTGCTGCAGTAGGAATGGAGGCGGCTTGCTCTTCCTTGACTTCGGGGAGATGACCACAGGGGTGTGCAGGTTAACGTTCCACTCCTTCTGGAGCTAAGAGAAGCCAGCAGAGAGGCATCATCAGAGAGACAGGAATTTATCCTCTTTCAGAGGATCCTGCTGGGCTACAGTCAATGGAGTCACAAACAGTTGGTCATGACTGAGTGGCTGAGCACAGCCCAACACAACTACTGCCTGACTTGGGGTTTAGCAGAAATGGGGAGGCCCCGAGAATCCCTCCAATTAGAGACCCCCTGGGACTTCAATGTATCACATTTCCTAGAAATGCCTTGAATTGCAATTTGCTGGTTTTATTCCTGTTTTCTCCTTTGTTGTGAAGAATCCAGACAATGGGCAAAACAGCAAGGAAAAAACAAAATGAAGCTAGAGCAGCTGGAACTGTGCAGACTCATAGGGTTCATGACACGGGTCAGGTTGTGTCTGGAATGCTCTCTGTATCTAGTCATTCAGCCTCTGCCCTGGCCACCTAAAGAATTATATATATATGGTCCCTTTCCTTCTCAACCTCAAAACCAATTTAGCGCGTCAAGACAGCCACAGGAGGCGATCAAGACTAGTACAAGGAGACAGGAAACTGCGTTGGGAGAGGGCTCCATGGCAAGGCTCTCCCAGCTGCCTTGACTCAACTTCCATGCTGAAGCCCTCAGGACACTGCTTTTCCCCAGACTCTGACCACTGCTGCTCAGGACTCAGGGGGCTTACCTCCTGGCCCATCTTAGCAGATTCAGAGTCACTGCTAGCCATCAGCTAGCCTCCTGTGGGCCATGTCAGCACTCGATGCTATTCTGGCCTTGGCAGCAGGGGAAAGAGTACAGGAAACTGCAGGCAGCCCTTAGAGAATAAAACTAGGTCAAACCCGATAGAGGAAGACTCAGAATGACTTTGGACTCTTAACAGCAAAGCCAAAACCTGGAAGGCAATGAACAGTGCCTTCCCAATTGTGAGAGAAAATGAATTCTAACCTAGACTTCTCTATACAGGCAAGCTGTCAACCACAGTTAAGGGTAGATATTTAGTGAAGACATTTTCAGACAACAAAGGTCTCAGTGATTCTACCTGCCAGGAACCCTTTGTCAAGAAGTGACTGGAGGAGGTGCTCCACTAAAACAAGGGAAATCCAGGATTGGAAACAGGGTAGCTGTCCCCAGAGAGCAGTAAAGGGAGTCCCCAGCATGAGGGTGAAGAAGACCTGGAGACCAAGCCTAGAGAGCAACCAGATCCGACAGGAGCTGGACAAGGAGACCCATGGGAGGAGGAGGATATGAGCATAGAACTGGACTGCAGGCTCTGGCTACCGCCCCTGCAGAAGAGGCTTCCTTCTCTAGCTCTTTTCTTTTTAAATATTTATGTATTTTTGGCCACACCCTGTGGCATGTGGGACCGTAGCTTCTCTGCCAGGGATCGAACCTGTGCCCCCTGCACTGCAAGCACGGAGTCTTAACCGCTGGACCACCAGGGAAGTCCCCTACAGCTCTTTTTGAGGGTCCCTCAGATCCCCTGGAGAAGGGAAAGGCTACCCACTCCAGAATTCCGGCCTGGAGAATTCCATGGACTGTATGCTGCTGCTGCTAAGTCGCTTCAGTCGTGTCCGACTCTGTGCAACCCCAGAGATGACAGTATAGTATAGATGATGTATAGTCCAATACAGTCCATGGGGTTGCAAAGAGTCAGACGCAACTGAGCGACTTTCCCTTTCTTCCCTCTCTTGCTTTCCCCCCATATATGGAGATTGGAAAACTTGCCTTCGTTCTACTCAGGCTGCTGCCTGCCTTCCCCTCTTCCTGGTTCAGAGGCTTTAATTTGCTCTCTGATTTCCCATCTGCTCTCCTGCCCCCCGGCACACCCCCACAGCCCCATGGCTCCATCCTGGCCCTGTTCCTGCTGGCTGTGCTGACCCCTGAGAAGGTCACCAGGCGCGAGGCCCACCTTGGGGAACATAGTCGCCATGCTGCTCAGGCACTCTCGGCGCTTCTCCTCCAGGTCCTTCTGCTTATCTGTCCACACCTGGAGCTGGAGTTTCTGCAGGTGGTCCACGTTTTCCAGGAAGAGAAAGAGGTTCTGGGCCTTGTAGGAAGCCCCAGCTTCTCGCACGACTTGTATATGGTTGATCACGTCTTGGCTGGGAAGAGAGGGAAGTGATTCAGTGGGTGAAGGGGCCTCCTCCCTGCCCCTAGCTCTCTGTTAAGCAGGGATGACTCTGTGTGTGTGAGAACTGGGGAAAACAGGGAGCAGAGGTAAGGTGGTGTCAGGTGAGGAGCCTTGGGCTGGGCTGGAAACAGGAAGAGGAAGTAAGGCAAATGGAAGAGCGTGGTAGGCGGGTTACGGGCAGGTCAGTAGGATGCCCGGAAGACAGTAGGAAGACTCACAGAGGGAGAGCTCTACCTCCCACACCTCAGGGTTGCCCAAGGCTCTGAGGCTGGGTGTCCGGTGCAAGTCCCTCTCTCAGGGGCATCATGTCCAGGCCTGGGTGATTCTCCCCACCCCATGCCCCATGCTCCTTCTTTCTCGTTGGGTTTTGGCTCTGCCCACGGGTGTGGGTGGTGCCAGTGGTTGCCAGGGAAGACTTACCGGAGGCTCTGGAAGTGTCTGTAGCAGATGTACTTGTGGCAGAGGCACCATAGCTTGAGCGCATTCAGCTCCATGGTGGTGGTGGTGAGCTCGAGCACCTTACTGTGCAGGTAGTGGGGCAGCCCCAGCATGTCCTCCTCGGTCAGGAGCTGCAGATTCCTCCTCTGGGCCTCCATGTCTATATGGTATACCTTCTCCTTCAGAGTTACTGGGGCTATATGCACAGGGGGCTGGGTCACCCTTCGCGGGGATGTACCCGTGACAGGAAAGGAGGCCGATTTCTTGGGCTTCATGGGAAGCCGGTGGGCCTGTGGTTTCTGGGTAAACTCGGCTGAACGCATGGACCTCTGGTTTCTGGGGGTGGGCTGCTGGGTCTTAGGGGACCTGGGCACACGTGGCCTCCTGCCTTGGAGAGCAGATTGGGCCCGGCTTGGGGGAGGTGCCAAAGATGCGTCCTCCGAGTCCCTCCAGTGACTGATGGGCACAAAGATCATCCTCTCTGCATCCTCTCCTGGCTGCTCCAGCTCCCTCCACGGGCCCTTGGGCTCCTGGTCCAGTCTCAGCCGCTGCTCCCTGGCCGCCTCCTCTGCCTCCCACTGCCGCAGCTTCTCTTCGTGCTCCTGCTCTAGCAGGGCCCACCTTTCCTGCCGCTGCAGCCACATCTCCTCCTCCTGCTGCCACTGCTGCCTCCGCCTCTCCCGGCTGAGCTCCTCTTCCCTGGCCTCTGCCTTGCTCTCCAAGGCCGACTTCCTCGACCTCTCTAGGGACAGCTGCTTCTGAAAATGGGACTTAATTTGGAGTCCTTCCTTCTCCCAGGCTACTTCCTGGGAGAAGTCCTTATGGTCTTTGGCTCTGTCACCTGGGCTTTCTGCTGACAGTCTTTCCCATTTCTTAGGAAACATGTGATCCATGGAGGATGGCAACACAGGCTGAAGACTTTCAGCGTCCTTGCTCCTGTACACATCTGCAATTCTTGAATCCACGGTCATGGTGGAGAGAGGCTGATCTCCTGAAGGCATAGCACCACTGTCCCAGGCCATGGCCATGGGGCTTGGGGAATGTGGTGAAAACTGCTCCTCCTTCTTGGGCTCCTGTTGGGTCTCCTCCATGACTGTGTCTTTCTTTGGGAAGGCTTCTTTCTTGGCAGCGTCTGGGAACTCAACCAAGACCCTGACTAAGTCTTCTGCCTGACTTCCAGCAGACTGAATCTTCTTCAGCTGGAACTCTAGGGCATGCTTTATCAGGAGCAGGTCATGGTACTTGCCCCCTAAAATTTCTATCTGCTTTAGCAGGGCATCTCTCTTACTCTCGAGGATCTGGAGGGACTTCTGGAAGTACAGCTTCTGGCTGCCGAGCTCTTTGGTCATCTCTATTTTCAGGTGCCTGTATTTGGCCTCCAGGCTCCTGTTCTCCTTGTGCTGGAGGATCAAGGCCTTATTGAGGTTCTCCACCACCGCAGACATGTACCTGATGGCCCTAACCTCCCCTTGGTTGAACATGGTGGAGTCCAGAAGCTCCTGTAACATGGACTTCACCTCGCAGACCTTTAGGCAGGTAGTGTGCTTGTCCTGCAGCATCTGCTCTGGGCTCAGGGGCTGAGGGCAGGATATTGCTTTTTGTGGGCTCTGTTCCTGCCAGTCCTGCCAGAAGGTATGTTTGGACACTAGGAGAGAGAGAGAGAACAGAGACAATAAGTTCCCATGGATCCAAGGATTATACCAGTTCTCCAGATCCTGCTTGGCCACATTCCCATCCAGCCCTCTTAGGGCTTTGGTACTAAGGAGCTGGGGCGTTACATGAGGCCAGGGGAGATACTGTCGGGAGAGGACTCTGCTGGCCTCAGAGCTTACCTGTCAGGGTCTGTCAGCTCCACAGCACCTGTAGGGCCCAGAGGGGTCTGGACCTATTTGATCCAGTTCAACTCAATTCAACACACTCCTGATCCCCATATTTCCCTGGAGTAGAGTTATTTTTCTAATCATGCTGTTCCCGGTACCTACTTTGTGCCCCTTTCCTTTGTCCTTCAATGAGAGTAGAGCAAAGGGAAATGAGAGACTCGATGCCTCCTTTGGTGGCTATGAGGGAGAGAGGTAACACTTTTTCCATCACCTCGATCCATTCATCCAGGGCTTCCTCTTCCTCCTCACTCTTCGTGTTCTTGATCTCATAGGTCAGGCTGTCACCTGAGAGAGAGTTGGAGGTTCAGGCTGATAACAATCTGTCCTCTAGGGAGCCCCAAACAGCCCTAGAGCATGGGGGTAACCCCAGCAGGCTTTGAAGTTAAATTAGTTTAACCTCTTATTAGCTGTATGATGTTGGGCAAATCACTTATTCCCCTGAGCCTTAGTATCCTTGCCAAAAAAGGGTTGGGTATGGATTAAATGAGATAATACAAGTGAAATGATTAACATGAGACCCGCCATGTAGAAAATATGCATAGATACTAAATTGAATTGTTGCACTACAAGGCCAAGCATGTGTCTGCCTTGTTATTTTTCTACGATCGTTGCCTAGCCTACTTATTTATTCTATCTGGACAATTAAATGAATTAACTGGAGTCAACAGCTCTGCTTAGTTTCTGGAGGCAGCTGAAGAACCACTGAACGGAGCACTCCTCACGAGCAGGGCAATGTGAGGAGGGTTAGAGCACATGCTTATACCATCTTCCTCCACCACTGCAGCATCCACCCCATCTCACACCAGACTGAGGTCTCTGGATCTTAAGAGGGGTAGCAGCCGGTTCCAGGGCTGCATGCAGCTGGTCCACACCCAAATGGCTATACCAATTGCTTACAGCTGGCATCCATGCACTTTGGCCTAGTATCCATTCAGTGCTTTGAATGTCACCCTTGAGTTCCTCTATGAAATAGCTAGTATGCTCCACCAAAAAAAGTATTAGAACTAATAAATTCAATAAAGTTGCAGGACCTAAAATCAACACATTAAAAATCAGTTGCATTTCCACACACTAACAATTAATTATCTAAAAAAGCAATAAAGAAAACAATCCCATTTAAAAAGCATCAAAACAACAAAATACGTAGGAATAAATTTAACTGGGGTGGGTGAAAGATCTCTACAGTGAAAACCATAAGACATTAATGAAAGAAATTGAAGAAAACATATAAATGGAAAGATAACCCATGTTCATGGATCAAAAGAATTAATATTGTTAAAATGTCTATACTACCCAAAGCCATCTATATATTCAGTGCAATCTCTATCAAAATCCTGTAGCGTTTTCCACAGAACTAGGAGAACAATCTTAAAATTCATATGGAGCCACAAAAGACCCCAAAGAGCCAAAGCACTCTTGAGAAACAAAAACAAAGTTGGAGGCATCACACTACCTGATTTTAAGCTATATTACAAAGGAAATCAGTCTTGAATATTCATTGGAAGGACTGATGCTGAAGCTGAAACTCCAATACTTTGGCCATCTGATTCAAAGAAGTGACTCATTGGAAAAGACCCTGATGCTGGGAAAGATTGAAGGCAGGAAGAGAAGGAGATGACAGAGGATGAGATGGTTGGATGGCATCACCAACTCAATGGAGATGAGTTTGAGCAAGCTCTGGGAGTTGGTGATGGACGGGGAAGCCTGGTGTGCTGCAGTCCATGGGGTTACAAAGAGTCGGACATGACTGAGCGACTGAACTGAACTGACATAGGTATAGTAAACAAAACAGTGTGGCACTGACATAAAAACAGACACATAGACAAATGGGACAGAATCAAGAGCTCAAAAATGAATCCATGCATATACAGTCAGCTAATATTTGCCAAGGGAACCAAGAACACTCAATGAAGAAAGGATAATCTCTTCAGTAAGTGGTGCTGGTAAGCCTGTACATTCACATGCAAAAGAATTAAACTGGAGACTCCTGTCTTATGCCACTTACAAAAATTAACTTGAAAGGAATTAAATAAGGCCCCAAACCTTAAAACTCCTAGGAGAAAACTTAGGGTAAAAACTTCCTGATATTCATCTTGGCAATGATTATTTTTTTTTTTGGATATGACATCAAAAGCAAGGCAACAAAAGCAAAAATAAATAAGTGGAACTACATCACACTAAAAAAGTTTCCGTACAGCAAAAGAAATGATCAACAAAGTGAAAAGGCTCAACCTACAGAATGGGAGGAAATATATACAAATCATATATCTAATAAAGGGTTAATATCCAAAATATCCAAGAAATTCATAAACCTCAAGAGCAAAATAAAACAAATAATCTGATTAAAAATGGACAAAGGGGGCTTTCCTGGTAGTCCAGTGATTAAAAATCCACCCTGCAAAATGCGCATTCAATCTCTGGTCAGGGAACTAAGATCCCACATGCCTCAAAACAGCTAAGCCTAAGAGCCCCAACTATGGAACCTGCATAACACAGCAAAGATCCCTATGCAATCAAATAAATAAATATTTAAACATTAAAAAATGGACAAAGCAAATGAATAGACATTTTTCTAAAGAAGATATACAAATAGCCAATGGGTATATGAAAAGGTGTTTAACATCAGGGAAATGCAAATCAAAGTCACAATGAGATATTATATTAGACCTGTGAGGATGGCAATTACGTAAAAGATATGAGATAACAAGTATTGGTGAGGACACGAAGAAAAGGGGCCCTTGTGCACTGTTTGTGGGAGTGTAACGTGGTATAACCATTTTGGAAAACAGTGTGGAGGTGCCTCAAAAAATTTAAAATCGAATTACCATATAATCCAGCAAGCCTACTTCTGGCTATATAACCAAAGGAAACAAAATCACTGTCTCCAAGAGATATCTGCATGCGAATGCTCAGTGAAGCCCATGTTATAAGAGTCAAGGCATCGAAGCAACCTGTGTCAGTCAGCGGATGAACGGATAGTGAAAATGTGGTGTATATAAAGAAATACAGATAGTCCCCAACTTCTGACTGTGTGATTTTACAATGTGAAAGTGATATGCATTCCATAGAAAATCTTTGAATTTTTATCTTTTCCCATGCCAGCCATATATGGTATGATACTCCCATGATGCTGGCACTAACAGCAAACTGCAGCTCTAAGTAGCCACACAATCACAGGAGTAAACAACAGATAGACTTACAACCATCTGTATGCATATACAGTCATCCTGTTTTTCACTTTCAGTATAGTCTTCAATAAATTATGTGAAATATCCAACACTTTATCATAAAATAGGCTTTGTGTTAGATGATAAGCTAATGGAAGTGTTCTGAATAAGGTAGGCTAGGCTAACCTGTTTGGTAGGTTAAAGTGAAAGTGAAAGTCCTAGTCACTCAATTGTGTCCAACTCTCTGGGAGTCCGTGGACTGTAGCCTACCAGGCTGCTCTGTCCGTGGGATTCTCCAGGCAAGAATACTGGAGTGGGTAGCCATTCCCTTCTCCAGGGGATCTTCCCGACCCAGGGATGGAACCCAGGTCTCCTGTGTTGCAGGCAGATTCTGAGCCACTAGGGAAGGTTAGGTGTATTAAGTACATTTTTGATTTATGGTATTATAACTTATGATAGGGTTATTGGGATGTACACCCATCATAAGCTAAGGAAGATCTATATTATTAAGTCACAACAGAGAAGGAAATCCTGCCACTTGTGACAATATGGACGGACCTTGAGGGTATTACACTAAGTGAAATAAATCAGACAGGGAAATGGAAATCAAAAAATGCTGAACTGACAGTAAATTGGTGGTTATCAGAGGCTAAGTGAGAGAAATGGGGAGACGTTGGTTAAAGGTACGAACTTTCAATTATGAGATGAATAAGTTCTGGAGATCTAATATACAGCATGGTGACTACAGTTAACACTGTATTGTATACAGGCACATCTTGTCTTACTGCATTTTGTTTTATTGCTCTTTGCAAATACTGCATTTTTTAAAAACTGCAGGTTTGTGGAAACCCTGCATGGTCAGATGATGGTTAGCATTTTTTAGCAATAAAGTATTGTCAATTAAGGTATGTACATTGTTTTCTTAGATATAATGCTATTGTACACTTAATAGACTACAGTATAATAAAAACATAACTTTTATATGCACTGGGAAACCAAAAAATTCTTATAATTCACTTTATTGTGATATTTATTTTATTGTGGTGGTCTGGAACTAAACCTGCAATATCCAGTATCTGAAATTTGCTGAGAGAGATCTTAAATGTTCTTACCATACACACAAAAAACGGGTAGCTGTGAGGTGATGTGTTATTGTGATAATCATTTCACTGCATACATATATATATAAAATAATCACATGTACACTTAACATTTATACAATGTTGTTTGTCAATTATATCTCAACAAAGGTGGAAAAAAAGTAGTGTGAGTTTGCATTTAGTTTCTGTCTTGCTAAAAAATGAGATACAATAAGGCTTCATCACATAGGCATCTAATGTCACAATCTGTTATGTTTTAGACAATGACACATTTGCCTCGAGAGAGAGTAGAGGTGATGTGCTATGTCATGAGTGGGCGATATTTTCACTGGCGAGGCACTACGATGTGTCCTTTGCTCCTTCTGCACCCACCACCCTGCCCTTCTCTCCCATCAAAGGCTGGCCTAGGGTGGGGAAAGAAGGAGGTTGAGTGAGCTGGAACCAGAGTTACTAGGGGAAGGAACCCGCCCTTAGGACTGCACCCAGCCTGCAAACTCACCCCAGTCACCTAGCCAGTGAAGAATTTCATACAAGTGCTTCTCTTTAGTCTTAGCATCTTTGGAGAAGGAGGAAATTTTCTCCAGCAAGATGAATCTGTTCTTGCCCTTTTGCTCTGGCTGGGGACGTTTCGCCTTTTTTTTTAAATCATATCCTAATTCTTCCTGGAAGCGGTTGATGACACAGTTGACATTGTCCAAGATTTCTGAGACCTGGGAAGAAATATTCTACACGGGAAGCAGCAGATTGTAGTGTTTAGGAAAGTAAACTCTGGCACCAGATGCCATGTCCTAGTCATGTGATCTTAGACAAGGCGGTTAACCTCTTGGGGCCTCAGTTTTCTTATTTGTAAAGTGGGGATCATTATAATAACTATGTCACAGAGTTTTAGTAAAGACTAAATGAGCCAGTATTTGTAAAGCACTTAGGTCAGCACCTGGCACAGAAAGTAAGTGTTAGCTTTAATTACTCTCATTTCAATTATTAAGACCAGGTCAAGGAGAGAATACTAAAAATCCACAGTGAACATTTCTTCAGAATTTTAGAATTTGCCAGGGACTTCTAGACATCTCTCCTCACAAGGATCCAGAGGCAACAGACTAGAAAAATGAGGCCCCAAGAAACCCAAGGATCAGAAAAGTGAAAGTGAAAGTCGCTCAGTTGTGTCTGATTCTTTGTGACCCCATGGACTATACAGTTCATGGAATTCTCCAGGCAAGAATACTGGAGTGGGTAGCCTTTCCCTTCTCCAGGGGATCTACACCACCCAGGGATCGAACCTGGGTCTCCTACATTGCAGGTGGATTCTTTACCAGCTGAGCCACAAGGGAAGCAAGGATCAGAGGTTCCCATTAAAAAACGCACTAAGGCTCATGTGCAGGATGAGTAGAATCTTTGGCTATTTCCCTGTGAGTTTCTAGGGCTCAGCTTGGGGAGATTCTGATAGGTTGCCAAGAACAGACCTGAAATCATGAACTCTGGGCCCCTTCTGCCCTGGTAGGACCCACCACCATGGTCTCAGGGCCATCCTAGGGCTTCCCTTGGGGTGTCCTCTTCCTGGACCCATTGCTGGCCTTGGGGGGCATGGTTTGATTCCAGCTCACCCTCCAGAGGCCAATCTATAGGAGGTGAATATTTTGCACTAAGCTATCCACAAACCCAGCTTGCTGAGGATCCTGAGGCCCCACAAGGGCCCAGAGCTGGAATCTTGCCCAAATCTGGCATCAGTCCCTGGCCTCCCCATTAGACCCCAACAGAAAGGTGACATTTTCATCTCTGGGGTTACCTCCTGAGCCCGAGTTAGCTGGGCAGCCTCAATCCTTGAGATGATGGCTTTCACTGATGCAGGGGTCACCAACTGTGGGGGTTTATCTTTCTCCATCTTGGATCACTCTGTTAGTCACAAAGATGTCCTGTGTCTCTGGTGCAGGGGCCTGAACACACAGTGTTGGCTGCTTGGGGGTTAAGGACTCCAGGGCAGCTCCTGACCCCTCTTCCTAGCTGCAGCTCCCTGTAACTAACTGCCAGGTGACAGGTTCCAACTGACCTTCTTTCTTCCAATGACATCATCAAGTTGATTGGAAGAATGACTCCCTGTCATCTATGATTATCTAGCTTTTTATCCATATCCATCACCTAATATATATTAACTTGGCCTACTGCTTTTTAAAAAATCATTAAATGTTATGCTCCCAAACTAATATTAATGGCTAAAAGTAGGGAAAAAAGTTAGAAAAAGTTATTTTCCCAAAGAAGTTTTTTTTTAAATTACAACCAACCAATAACTAATGGGAATACATTTCAATTTACACCAAGAGTCAGGGCTTAATCAATACTTTCACTGAAGATAATCATCATTACCAGAGGCCTTTTTAAAACAAATGATTAAAATGGACATTGTTTCATGCCCAGGACTAGAACTTTGCCTGGCATACAATAGGCACTTAATAAACATTTGTTGAATTAATGAATATGTAAGAAAAATACATATATGTGCAAATTATTCTTCTGTGCTACTGAAACATTTAACAGATAAGGATTAAACACTGTAAGTTCAGTTCTCAGCAGTGCCATAGCCACTTAAAAACATGTCACCTGATACCCACCTGTCTTTTACATACTATCATTCATTCACTATGGGCTTCCCCTATGACTCAAGCTTATTCAAAGTTAATTCTTTCATTGTCTCATTCATGCAATGAACACTTATTGGTAACATTTAATGTTTCAGGCATGGAGCTAGGTGCTAGAAATACAGAAGAGTGAGACCTAGTTCTGCCTTTGAGGTACTCACATCCTGCTTTATGGATTCTTATCTATACATCTGGCACTGGATTCCTTTAATCCCTTGTGATTTCAGAGCATGTTGTAGTTTACAAATAACTTATTCATCCTTACAAACATGTTTGAGAGCCAGCTGAGGCTCAGAGTTATGAGATTTATCTAAAGTTACAGAGCTGGCAAGTACAGAATCAGGACCTCAACCTGCTTTTCTGATTCCCCGTCTGGGGTCCTTTCCTCTTTTTTCCTTTCTCTCCCTCTCTACTTTTTCTTTCTTTTAAAGATGATCATACTGATAATTAAATCACAGATGATCTAAATAAGCTAATTAAAAGATTATAAGATTCAATTAAGAAAAACCCAAGACTCAAACTATGTTCTGTCTACAAGAAACACACTTTAAATAAAATGACACACATAGGTTAAAAGATGGAAAGAAAGAACCTATGCCAATACTAGTCAAAAGAAAGCTAGAGTGACTACATCAATTTCAGATTTTATTTTTTACTTTTTGACCACATGGCATGGCATGTGGGATCTTCTTTCCCTGACCAGGGATTAAACTAGCACCTGCTACAATGGAAACTTGGACCGCCAGGGAAGTCCCAATTTCAGATTTTAGAACAAGAAAGATTAGCAAAGTTAAAAAGGGAGATGTCTTTTTTAAATCCATAAACTCCATGATAGAGGTGTCAACTAATAGAAGTGATGTACTCCTATATGCATTTGAACCCAATAACAGCTTCAAAATACATGAAGCAAAAAACTTACAGAAGTGAAAGGAGAAATGGATAAATCCACAATTTCTGTTACAGACTTCAACACTTCTCTTTCAGGAATTGGAAAAAGTAGAGAAAAAAAAAGCAAGGATATAGAGGTTTTCAAAAATACTGTCAACCAACTTGACTCAATTGACATTTATAGAACACACCACCAAACAACAGCAGGATGCCTTATTTCCAAATGTATATGGAATAATAATCTGGACCATGAAACAAATATCAATAAGCTTAAGATTAGAATCATACAAAATCTGTTCTCAGATCACAATGGAATTAAACCATAAGCCAATAATTAAAGAGATATCTGGGAAAATTCCCAAATGTTTGCAAATTAAACAAGACACTTCTATACAACTCATGAATCAAAGAAGACATGACAAAGAGAATTATGAAATATTTTGAACTGAGTGAAAATGAAAATGACATATTAAAATGTGTAGGATGCTGCTAAAGCAGTGCTTAGAGTAAGAAACTAGATAAGTAATTACAAAAGAAACTGAAGCAGAAGGGAATCGTATGGATAAGAGTAAATAAATAAAACAAACAAAGATAGAGAAAATCAATGCAATCACCCAAATCTGGTTCTTTGAAAAGATTAATAAATTGATAAAGCTCTATCCAGCTTTTACCAGGGGGGAAAAAAGACATAATTTACCAACATCAGGAATAATAAAGGGGACATCACTACAGACTCTATAGTGGGAAATAATGAGAGTATTACGGAAAAACTTTATGCCAATAAACTTGATAAATTAGATGAAATAGACAAATTCCTTGAAGGATCAGTCAGTTCAGTTCAGTCGCTCAGTCGTGTCCAACTCTTTGCGACCCCATGAATCGCAGCATGCCAGGCCTCCCTGTCCATCACCAACTCCCGGAGTTCACTCAGACTCACGTCCATCAAGTCCGTGGTGCCATCCAGCCATCTCATCCTCTGTCGTCCCCTTCTCCTCCTGCCCCCAATCCCTCCCAGCATCAGAGTCTTTTCCAATGAGTCAACTCTTTGCATGAGGTGGCCAAAGTACTGGAGTTTCAACTTCAGCATCAGTCCTTCCAAAGAAATCCCAGGGCTGATCTCCTTCAGAATGGACTGGTTGGATCTCCTTGCAGTCCAAGGGACTCTCAAGAGTCTTCTCCAACACCACAGTTCAAAAGCATCAATTCTTCAGCGCTCAGCCTTCTTCACAGTCCAACTCTCACATCCATACATGACCACAGGAAAAACCATAGCCTTGACTAGATGGACCTTAATCAGCAAAGTAATGTCTCTGCTTTTCAATATGCTATCTAGGTTGGTCATAACTTTTCTTCCAAGGAGTAAGCATCTTTTAATTTCATGGCTGCAATCACCATCTGCAGTGATTTTGGAGCCCCCCAAAATAAAGTCTGACACTGTTTCCACTGTTTCCCCATCTATTTCCCATGAAGTGATACAACCTATTAAAGCTCAATAAGAAAGCAAAACCCTGAAAAACCCTATATCTACTAAATAAATTGTAATTAAAAACCTTTCCCTTAAGGAAGACTCCAGCCCCAGATAACTTCATTGGTAAATTTTGCCAAAGATTTAAGGAAAACATAATACAATTCTATATACACTCTTTGAGAAAGTTGAACAGTAACAGAATACTTCTCAAATCATTTTATGCAGTTAGCATTATTTTGCTACAAAAACAAGACAGAATATTATAAAAGCACAGACCTGATATAGACATAAAAGAAAATAAAGTAGAAGACTTTGACAGGAAAAAAATTATTTGCAAAACATGTACTTGGTAAAGGGCTTGTATCCAGAATATATAAAGAACCACTATGACTCAATTACAAAAAGGGAAACAATCCAGTTGTTAAATGGGTAGAAGATGTGAATAGACACATCACTGAAGATATTCAGGGGCTTCCCTGGTGGTCCAGTGGTTAAGAATTCGCCTGCCAGTGCAGAGGATACGGCTTGATCCCTGGTCTAGGAAGATCCCACAGGCCAAGGGGTAACTAAGCCTGTGCGCCACAACTACTGAGCCTGTGCTCCAGAGCCCGGGAACCACAACTACTGAAGTCCATGCAGAGAGAAGCCATCCCCAGTGAGGAGCCCACACTGCAACAGAGTAGTCCCCGCTTGCTGCAACTAGAGAAAGGCTGCAGGTAGCGCAAGAGCCATCACAGCCAAAAATAAACAAATAAATCTTAAAAAAAGAGAAGGTTCTCAAAAGGTAAATAAGCAATAAAAAGATTCTCAACATCATTAGTCATTACTGAAATACACACAAAACCACAACTTGTTAGGCACAATAAAAAGTGTGAGCATACCAAGTGTTGAGGAGGATACTGGAATGTGAAACCCTCGTTTATTACTGGTGAGGATGTAAAATGGTATGGCCACTTTAGAGAGCTGTTTGGCAGTTTTGTTTTTTTTTTAAAGTTAAATATCTATTCCCTACAATTCAGCAAGCCCATTCCTAAGTATTCACCCAAGAGAAATTAAAACATGTCCACACAAAGACCTATACACAAATATTTATAAACAGCTCTATTTGTTATAGCTCAAAACTATAAACAACTTAAATGTCCATCAACTGGTAAGTGGATAAACAATGAAATGTACCACTTCATATTTTTAAAAAGGAACGAACTACTGATACATGCAACAACGTGAATAATCTCAAAAGCTTTATACCAAGCGAAAGAAGGTAGACACAGACTACTACAAACTATATAATTCCACTTACATGAAATTCTAGAAATGTAAAACTATTGTGACAGAAAGGAGGTTAGTTGATGCCAGGAGCCAGATGAGGGAGATTCAACTGACTGCAAAATGGAACAAAGAAGGTCTCTGAGGGAAGGAACTGTTTTACGTCATGATTAATTCACTGCACCCTACACTTCAAATTGGTGACTTTTATTATGGGTAAACTATATGTCAATGAAGCTGCCTTTTTAAAAAAAATTATTTATTTATTTGGCTGTACTGGGTTTTATTTGTTGTGTGGGGGCTCTAGTTCCCTAATAACTAGGGATCAAACCCAGGCCCCTTGCATTGGGAGTGCAGAGTCTTAGCCACTGGACCACAAGAGAAATCCCAAAGGTGACTTATATATATATTTTTAAACCTTAAAAATCACTTATTCTTGACTGCACTGGGTCTTTGTTGCCACGCACAGCCTTTTTCTAGTTGCAGTGCATTGGCTTCTCATTGCAATGGCCTATACGGGGTATAGGCTCAGTAGAGGCTTCAGAGACGTCCCCCAAACTGATTTCTAAAAATGTAATGTTCTGTAATGTTCTATAATATTCAAGGCTGTGGAGGGATTGTGGGCAGACAGCACAAAGGACTGGAAGTTAGTCAGGAAGGTATAAGGAAAGAACTCTTTCTCTTTCCTCAGGTGGCAGGTCTTCCCTATTTCATCCCCTTTACCATTGGGGCTGGGATGCTCCCTCCTCCAAGCCCCTCTCTCATGCAGGCCAATAGCAGAACCTTCACCACAGTTCAAGGGTCACACTAGTTGATCACCAGCTCAAAAGAGATGTTTGCAAACCTTTAAAAAAGCAGCTGGGGGCTTCCCTAGTGGCTCAGTGGTTAAGAATCCGCCTGCCATTGTAGGAGACACCGGTTCGATCCCTGGTCCGGGAAGATCCTACACACCGAGGAGCAACAAAGCCTGAGTGCCACAACTACTGAGCCTGTGTTCGAGAGCCTGGGAGCTGCAACTATTGAAGTCCACACACCCTAGGGCCCCTACTCTGCAACAAGAGAGGCCACTGCAATGAGAAGCGTGTGTGCCACACTAGAGACTAGCTTCCATTTGCCACAACTAGAGAAAAGCCTGCACGGCTATGAAGACTCAGAACAGTCAAAAGAAATAAAAAGAAATGCATAAAATTATTTTTAAAAAACCCAGCCTTCGGCAAGCACAGCCTTTTGTAGAACTTCACTATCTAAAACAGACACAAGCAATGTCTTATTAGAACACATTTGTAAGTTCAACTTCATATCTCTGTTATAAAATCATTCAACGTCAACAAGCCTGTTTTGACAAGCCCAAAAATTTGCAATGTAGGACATCTGAATGTTCATATTTGTAAACTACTGTTTTACAAATAGTTAAAAGATATTTAAAGTTTCTGGGTAAAAATGGTAGATTGAACACATGTATCTAATTTTGCTCTACTAAAAATACACTAAAACTATAGCAAAGGGATTTGTTTTTTAGGGCATAAATGCACAAAGACAGGAAAACAGGAGAGGAGACAAGAGTGAAATACTTTAGGAAGCTAGATGAGTGGTTTCTGACAGAACAGAGAAGGGTGAATCCTAGGACTGTAGTGTGGCAACCATATGGCAAATGGAATTGGTTGTGCCAGACTGCTGACCACCCAGAGAAGGCAGGCCTAAAGATGGGACTCCAGAGGTTCCCCGCAGTGACGTTCTTAGAGACAAGTCCACTCATGTACCTGAGCCCACAGAGCACAACTGCTTCTAACTGGGATTTTGGTAACCCATCCTTAATGTGAGCAGACAACAAAGGATTATAAGAGCAAAGAATATACATGAAAGAAACCAAAATCACAGAAAAAGAAATTTAGAGAAAACAGCAATTATGTGAAAGAAGAAAATTGAAACAAAAGGATCATTAATAGTGTCAGAGATGTGTGCATGTGCTCAGTGGTGTCTGACTCTTTGAGACCCCATGGACTGTTGGCCACTGGGCTCCTCAGTCCATGGGATTTCCCAGGCAAGAACATTGGAGTGGGTTGCCATTTCCTTTTCCATCTGAATTGTAGGAGTTACAAAACAGAAATGAGAGAAAATGGCAGGAAGGAAATCACAAATGGGATGAGTCAAGATTATTTCCCAGGGGACTTCCCTAGTGGTCCATGGCTAAGCCTCCATGCTCCCAATGCAGGGGGCCTAGGTTCGATCCCTGGTTGAGGAACTAGATCCCACATGCCACATCTAAGAGTTCGCATGCCACAACTAAAGATCCCTTGTGCTGCAACTAAGACCTAGTGCAGTCAAATAAATAAATAAAATTTTAAGAAAGATTATTTCCCAGAAGTCATTGAGTGCCCAGCACTACAAATAGCCTCTCCCAGACATATCACTGTCATTTCAGAAAACTGAAGACAAGGAGAGGTTCAGAGGGAGGGGGAAAGTCACTTATGAAGGATAAGGAGTTAAAAGACTTCAGACATCTCAAGAGCAGTGATGGAAGCTAGAAAGTAATAGCACAGTGCCATCATAATTTCAAAGAAATTCAGGCCAAGCCAAATAATAGAGCAAGTGTCAGAACAGAATAATGGTAATGTCAAATGTGCAGTTTCCAAATAATTTACCTTCTCCTTTCTGAGGAAGCTTCTAGAAGATGGTCTCCTCGAGGGGGAATAAGTTAAAAAAGAGAAAGATATAGAAAATGGCAAATAAAAGACCTAACAAAGGAGAGAGGCAAAGAAAATGCCTAGAAGGATGAGAAAAGAGATGCTAGGTGAAGCAAGGGAGTGGCAGGATAAACATATTGGAGCAGGTCAGAAGGCTCCAGATGTCATCAAGAAGATGAAATTGATAGGATATCTCCTGTATCTACACATTCTGAGAAGAGATTTAGGCATCTGCAGGAAGATTCTGAGGCAGATTTTGTGATAAACACATAGAAAACTAAACAAATGAAAAAACAAGATAATTACTAATTCCAGGAAACATAAAAAGTGCAGGAAAGGAAGAGTAATCAAAGTTTTTCACAAGGCTCAATTGTGAATAGCATATGTAGTCACAGCATCGTAAGAACTGAAAATTGAACTAACAAAAATCATCAAATTTAATTTGGCAGACAGGAGATAAGCAGAAGGTATGAGCAGTGGGGAGAGAGGAAGGGGAAAGAGTTAAATTCTCAGTCCTGCCCCTATTATTTGTGGGGCCTTCGACAAGATTACAGATGGAGACTGACACACTACGTATCTTAATGTTACAAACTAAGGCAACACACTGTGAAAGAAAATACCTTCTAAACTCCTAACTTAACAAATATACTTTCCTAAGGACCTACCTAAAAGGCCAGACTCTAAATTACAATTTTGGGAATCCTGAGTTCTACAGTAGAAAATAGCAGCCCCTAGCCTCAATGGCACCCCACTCCAGTACTCTTGCCTGGAAAATCCCATGGACGGAGGAGCCTGGAAGGCTTCAGTCCATGGGGTCGCTGAGGGTTGGACATGACTGAGCGACTTCACTTTCACTTTTCACTTTCATGCATTGGACAAAGAAATGGCAACCCACTCCAGTGTTCTTGCCTGGAGAATCCCAGGGACGGGGGAGCCTGGTGGGCTGCCATCTCTGGGGTCGCACAGAGTTGGACACGACTGAAGCGACTTAGCAGCAGCAGCAGTAGCAGCCTCTGAAAACATCTATTTCTGCTTCATTGACTATGCCAAAGCCTTTGACTGTGTGGATCACAATAAACTGTGGAAAATTCTGAAAGAGATGGGAATACCAGACCACCTGACCTGCACCTTGAGAAACCTATATGCAGGTCAGGAAACAACAGTTAGAACTGGACATGGAACAACAGACTGGTTCCAAATAGGAAAAGGAGTACGTCAAGGCTGTATATTGCCCCCTGCTTACTTAACTTATATGCAGAGTACATCATGAGAAATGCTGGGCTGGAAGAAGCACAAGCTGGAATCAAGATTGCCGGGAGAAATATCAATAACCTCAGATATGCAGGTGATACACCCTTATGGCAGAAAGTGAAGAGGAACTAAAAAGCCTCTTAATGAAAGTGAAAGAGGAGAGTGAAAAAGTTGGCTTAAAGCTCAACATTCAGAAAACGAAGATCATGGCATCTGGTCCCATCACTTCATGGCAAATAGATGGGGAAACAGTGGAAACAGTGTCAGACTTTATTTTTTGGGGGATCCAAAATCATTACAGATGGTGACTGCAGCCATGAAATTAAAAGACGCTTACTCCTTGGAAGAAAAGTTATGACCAATCTAGATAGCATATTCAAAAGCAGAGACATTACTTTGCCAACAAAGGTCCATCTAGTCAAGGCTATGGTTTTTCCAGTGGTCATGCATGGATGTGAGAGTTGGACTGTGAAGAAAGCTGAGAGCCGAAGAATTGATGCTTTTGAACTGTGGTGTTGGAGAAGACTCTTGAGAGTCCCTTGGACTGCAAGGAGATCCAACCAGTCCATTCTGAAGGAGATCAGCCCTGGGATTTCTTTGGAGGGAATGATACTGAAGCTGAAAACTCCAGTACTTTGGCCACCTCATGCAAAGAGTTGACTCATTGGAAAAGACTCTGATGCTGGGAGGGATTGGGGGCAGGAGGAGAAGGGGATGACAGAGGATGAGATGGCTGGATGGCATCACGGACTCGATGGATGTGAGTCTGAGTGAACTCTGGGAGTTGGTGATGGACAGGGAGGCTTGGCGTGCTGCGATTCATGGGGTCGCAAAGAGTCGGACACGGCGGAGCGACTGAACTGAACTGAGCCTCTGACTCTTCCCTGACCCCCTTCCTGTCTGCCCTTGCCTTTGTCCTGCAATGAGAGAGCCTTGCATAAGGTCCTATGGACACCCCAGCTTGTGCTCAATCCTCTTGCTTGAATAGCTGTTCCCTGGCTACCCCTCAGTCCTAGGAGTGCCCACATTATCAGCATGGTCTCCCTGGGGAGGAAAGACCCAAGGAAGAAGCTGGTGCAGGCCCAGAAAGCAAGCTGGGCAGGGAATCCCAGGGTCCCAAGTATTCAGAATATCATCTATTAGAGGGTAAGTGGGCTTTGGGTCTGGAGGAGGGCATGGCAACTCACTCCAGTATTCTTGCCTGGAGAATCACTTGAACAGAGGAGCCTGCCTGGCAAGCTACAGTCCATAGGGTGGCACAAAGTTGGACACCACTGAAGTGACTTAGTATGCAATAATGGGCTTTGGGTAGGCACATCCCCTTGGATGCCTTACTCTGAGGGGAGGGATACAGCTGGAGGAGGATCAGAGCTATGAAGATAAATGCCAAAAGAAACAGTTTAAAAGAGCTGAATATGGCTGAGGAGGTAGAGATGATGGAGGAAGGGCTCTGCTGTGTCTATGTATTCTTAAAAATTATCTCATTTTAAAAAACTGTAAAAATAAAATATGATTCATAAAAGTTTATGGAGCCCCTGAACCATTCTGTTATGCCTAGAGGTCTCAATAATAACATCTGAAAGCAACAGGACTAGACCCTCATTTGAGCCCATCTAGTCTATGGGGTAGCACAGAGTCGGACACGACTGAAGTGACTTAGCAGCAGCAGCATTACAATGCAGAGAAGGCAATGGCACCCCACTCCAGTACTCTTGCCTGGAAAATCCCTTGGACGGAGGAGCCTGGAAGGGTGCAGTCCATGGGGTCGCTGAGGGTCGGACACGACCTAGCGACTTCACTTTCACTTTTCACTTTCATGCACTGGAGAAGGAAATGGCAACCCACTCCAGTGTTCTTGCCTAGAGAATCCCAGGAACGAGGGAGCCTGGTGGGCTGCCGTCTACGGGGTCGCACAGAGTTGGACACGACTGAAGTGACTTAACAGCAGCAGCAGTATTACAATGAAAACCACGTGGTTTGCGAATTCCCTGGTGGTCCAGTGGTTAGGGTCGTCCCTTCCACTACAGCCGACAGAGGTTCCAACCCTGGCTCAGGAACTAAGATCCCCACAAGCTGTATGCTGCCAAAAAAACACTCCCAAACCAACTCCCTCCAAATGAAGTTTCTCTCTGCAGTGACCTTAAGAATGACTCTCTCTTCCTTTCCTCCTGTTTTGTCACCTTTAGAACTTCTACTTCCTATTGGTTGTTTTCCTATCTCTCACCGGCTAGGCTCTCAGCTTCCGGCAATCGGACGCAGGTGAGAGTTCTAGCATAGTACCAAGCACAGAGCACAGGCTAAGTGTGAATAAAGAAAGAAAAAAGGAAACACCTTTACCTGGGATTTGGAGGGAAGATGTTCCACCTTTCTGCACCCAAATGCTTGGAGCTCTGTAAGTTACTAGCCCTGAGACGTTGAACAGTCATTAAATAGCTTTAGGTTATAATTCCTTTCGGAGAAGGTAATGGTAACCCACTCCAGTACTCTTGATTGGAAAATCCCACGGCGGAGGAGCCTGGTGGGCTGCAGTCCATGGAGTTGCTAAGAGTCGGACACGACCTAGCGACTTCACTTTCACTTTTCACTTTCATGCATTGGAGAAGGAAATGGCAACCCACTCCAGTATTCTTCCCTGGAGAATCCCAGGGACAGGGAAGCCTGGTGGGCAGCTGTCTATGGGGTCGCACAGTTGGACACGACTGAAGCGACTTAGCAGCAGCAGCAGCATAATTCCTTTATCTGTGCAACATAATATCTATCTCACATCTTTATTCCTAAAATGAATTGGGCTCCTGACCTCACTATTTCACCACACGGTGGGAGCCAATCTCAAACGAAGCATTGGAGTCACGTGAGAAGCATGTGTACAAAGCATGAGGGCAGGAATTTCCGGAGATCTGTTCACTTTTATTTTTCCCACTATTTGCCCAGTGCCTGCACACTTCCCGGCACATTAACAGGAGTTCAAAATAAATAGCTGTTGAATGAGAATTATAGTGCTAAAAATAACTATGCATTAAATCAAAAAACGCCTTGCGAAGTGCAAAGATACCCCTATATTCGGAATGAATACTTGGGTTCGACCTCTGGTCCTCGGAGCAAGCGCAAGAGCCGCTCCGTGCGCTCGGGCAGCCCAGCGCGAAGGCGGAGGAGCGGAGGGCGGAGGTTGGAGGCCTGCCGGCAGGGCGGAAAAGCAGGGTAGTAGCGGGCGCGTGCTCAGGGGTTCAGCTCCGCGTTCAGGCCGCAAGCTGCAGGCCTGTGTTGGCCCTCGTGCAGTCAGAACCCGGAGCAGGCATGCCCCGCCCCCAGTAGGCGGACCCCGGACCCGGCGGCGCGGGGGCGGGGCCTGGCTCTCCGCGCCGGGGGCGGGGCCGGACCCGGGCTCTCCGGGCCGGTGGAGGATCCGGCTGGTCGGTGGGAGCGACCGGAGCCCCGGCCACCAAGGGGTGCGACCCCCCACTGGCCCCGCCTTCCCGGCTGCGGCCGGCCAATCAGAGCGGCTTTTACTGGCGGGTGGGCCGAGCCGGCCCAGCTGCTCCGAGGCTCTGGCATGGTAACGTCCCCGCGCGGGGGTGGCGGGGCCCGGGGCGGTCCCACAGCGCCCCCGGCGGCCCGGGCCGGGGCCAGGGGGGCAGGGAGGCCGCCAGGGGTACCCGGGACCCCGGGGCAGAGCGAGGGGAACGAGGGGTTAGGGAGAGGAGCCCAGGAGGGGGGAGGGGGCGGGGATTTGGGGGGGAAGGGGCGGGGGAGGCCATGATGGAGGATGGCGGGGGGGTGGGGGTGTTGAGGAGAACTGGAGTTGCGGGACTGGGTGAGGAAGGGGAAAGGATGAAGTGAAGGGTGCGTTTGTGGAGAAAGGTCGGGAAAGAACAGAAGGGCGAGAGACGTGGGAACCGTGGGTCTAGGGGAAAGGCGGGGGGCACAGTTTCCCCTCCTGGGATGTTTGGCGTGCGACAGGCCCCTTCCTCAGACTCACTGCTTGCTCCCTTTGAAAGCCCTGGATTGCCCCCCTAAGACCTCTTGAGACTCCGTCCTTCGTTTCCCCGCACAGTCTCCTGATGTGAGGAGGGGGTATTGTCTCCTGAGGGAAGAGACGTTTCTGACCCCCACCCAGTGCTGGGTAGTCCTAGAAACAGGGAGAGCAGAAGCCCCTTTGTCCCAACCCTGGCTCTGCCGCCAAGACAGTCTGTAACAACTGTATGACCTTGGGCAAGTCACTCACTACCTTTCTTTGGGCCTAAGATTTCCCATCGATTAAAAAAAAAAAAAGGAAGATGCATAAGAAGGATATCCCAGATCTCTTTCTGCTCTTAAAATGGGGAGGTGCTTGAGGAGAGAGTTCAGGAGAATGGGTTCTAGGACGTGGGGAAGCAGAGGAAAGAAGGATGAAGATGGAGGCTAGGCCTTCAGCTGGGGCCGCAGAAAATCCCCAGAGACGTGAGGGGAGGGTAGGCACAAAGCAAGGCTGGGGCAGGCTAGCCAGCGCCTCTGGAATCCTGTTGGGATTGATGGGAGGACTGTAAATAAGAGGAAGAGGTTGAGACTGAACCCAAGAAGGATGAAGACCAGAAGTAACATTCTGTTCATCAGGAGAGTGGTGAGGTGATGGCAGGATTAGAAGCAATGGAAAATGTTTTCTAATATTTTGGGGAAGCAGAAAGAATAATAAGGCTGGTACAGGGGAATGGGGACTAGGATGGCCTCGAAAACAGGGAGGGAGTGGCTGGTGCTGTTTGGGGCAGCTAAAGAAGGGCAGCTGGTGGATGTAGACCACAGGGGAATCAGCTGGTCTCTCAGCCTCCCTAATACTTTCTTTCTGATGATTGCTGCCTCTTTCTGAAAGGGGTGCCTCCCCAGTCTTCATTTCCCAGCATAGATCCCTTTAGTCGGAGCAGGCCAACCTTGGGATCACCTGACTGAGGATTTCAGGATTGTTTGAGAATTGGGGTAAAAAGAAAACAGGGGAATGAATTTGAATGTGAGAAATGCCTGTGGTACCATCATCCTTGCTTTGTGGAGTAGTTGAAAGCTTAGTCTTCTTCTGGGTCAGACTGCTTGGATTCCAAACTTGCCCCTGCCATTTAATCTTTTGGAACCATGGTCAAGTTACTTGATCTCTTTGAACCTCAGTTTCTTTATCTGTAAAATAGGGATGATAACCTCTAAGGATTAAATGACTGTTTGTCATGGTATCTGGCTCATAATAAGCACTCAGTAAATATTAGCAATTAGGTGATGGTGTTTTTTTCCCCCTCCTTCCATTCTGTGTCTCTCCAGTCTTCTCCTTTTCTCCTTTTGTTGTTTTTTTTTCTGAATCTTCAGTTCTGAGATGTCCCCCATGAGTGAATGCTGAGAAGAATTGATTGTAAGGGGGTGGGGAGGAATCCTTCAGCTGGCCCAGGTGAACACATGATGATCAGATGGTTGATTATCTCTTCATTGTGCGTCCCCACCCACAAATGTGTTTTTGTTCCAGGGAAGACACATGATCTGTTTCTCTTTCAGCCCCCTTTCCAATATCGTTTTCTCACACAAATTACTTCTTCAGAGTCTCACCCAGAAGTGTAATAAGACTCGAAGTTATATAGGCAGTGCATCAAGTGAGATAGGGGCAGGGATGTTTCAGGAAAGAAAGTATACAGGTTGCACAGGGGAGACTCAAGGAAAGGAAGGCTGTGAATGTTTCACAGTAATTTATGTTCATTCCATTGCTCTCTCTGTGGAAACTGTCCAAAACAGGCTAGTGTCTGGATCCTGGCCAGGGGTCTCCATTCCGTTAAAGATGGTCATATAGAGTTAGTTTTTAAAAATTGTTTAGGTTTTCCCATGCTAGTATTTGATTCTAGTTCACTTTCCCCAGACACACAGACCTCTGCCAAACTGCTTATCTCTCCATCACAGTCAGTTTTTACCCAAAGAGTTTATACAGATGTACCTGGGTACATACACACACATTTGTCTGTTTTAGGATATTCCAGTATGCAAAAATAAAGTTAGGGATGAGTCACTAATAAAGTTAGTGACAACACTTTGTATACAGGGCCCTGCCTTGACATTCAGAAGGGACTTAAAAGGAGAAAACTCAATCCCTAAACGTGGGGAAACCCCCACCTGAGTAGCAAGACATGCAGTCCCATGGGAAACACCCAGCAGACATCCATAGAGCAGCGTGTCACTCTGTGCAAAGTAATGCAGTATTTATTCTGAGGGGACTGAGGTAGGAGGGTGTATGTCTGGAGGATAATCATAAAGGCCCTGAAGGAGGTGAATATCGGATCATCTTGAACAAAATAAGAGACTAAGCAGAATAAAAGAAAGACATGGAGTAATCTAATACTTTCTGTGCAAAGAGGAAAAGGGAAGCCATGAATCAGGGTGAGCCAGAAGAATGTGGGATGGGTCTTGTTTAAAGGCTTTGAATGTCTGATGAGAGATTCTGTAGGGTGGGCAATGGGGAGCCACCACTGGTCTCCTAGCAAGAAAATGTTGCACTTCTTGGTTTAACCATGTGGGTTGGAGAGAATATGCTAGAGTGAAAAAAAAACAGACCTGCTGCTTGTAAGGATTGTGTTTTTAAGGGAGTAGGCCTGGAGGGCAGATTGAATCCAGCCCTGGGACCCATTATTCCCCCTTTTTTCATCTGAGAAAAAATGCCTAGGGTAGTTGCCAGAGTCTCCTCCAGCTCTGACATTCTGTGTTCTCTAAATAACTGCTAGACCTTACTGATGGCTTTGTTTTGTGAACCTGCCAAGACCATTCAGTCATTAAGTTAAGAAATAATAGCATGTACTATGAGCCAGCGGTGGTGGTGAAGAAATTACAATGGGCACAGGGTTCTGGGATGAGCAAAAACAAAGTCCTTGCCCCTTAAAGTTTCTAGCCTAGGCTGGAAACTGGAGGTATCACATATTTCTTTGATTCTAAGACTCACATCTTAACATATCTGAAGTCAAGATGTATCTTAAGATCAGTGGTGAAAGTTCCTCAGTTATGCCCAACTCTGTGACCCCGTGGACTGTAGCCTAGCAAGCTCCTCTGTCCATGGGATTCTGCAGGCAAGAATACTGGAGTGGATTGTCATGCCCTTCTCCAGGGGATCTTTCCAACCCAGGGATTGAACCTGGGTCTCCCGCATTACAGGCAGATTCTTTACCATCTGAGCCACCAGGGAAGCCCCAGATCAGTGGAGTATGGTAATTTGGCAGCATTTGTTTTTTATTAGTGCCACATAAAATAATAATACAATCAGATACAAACCGATACAATTTGTATCAGTTGTACAAATAACTAAAATTCCAGTGACTGATTGCTGAAGGGGAAGGTACATGGTGTATGAGTGTGTAAAAGAGGGCTCTGACTAGTTTGCTGGGTTGGAGAAAGCCGTTCATGAAGAAATGATGATGACCAGATCTAAAGGTTATGGAGGTGGGGTGTGTGGGGTTGGAGGGAACATTGCCCCAGGCAGAGGTGGGTGTCTTAGTTGGGAGGACTGCAAGAAGGAGCTCAACATGGATAAGGAAGGCAAGGCAGTTAGGGAGCAAACCTGCCACAGCCTCCCAAGCCCTGGACGTGGGTTTGGGGATAGTGGGAAGCCTTTAAAGAGTTTAAGCAGAGGAGTAACGTAGCCTGCGGTTGGAGTGGATGTGGGGAGACCAGTCAGGAGGCCACTGAAGTAGGTCAGATTTTTTTTTTTTTTAAGTTGTAGGGTTGGAGGAGGAAACAGAAATAGATGGATTCGGGAAATCTTTAGGAGGTAAAATTAACTGGACTCATTGATGTATTCACAAGAAAGAGGGAGGCATGGTGAGTGGCTCACAAATTTCTATCTTGGACAACTGTGCGGATGGTGACATAGTCTCTGAGATGGGTGATCGTAGAGCCTGGTAGGACCCAGAGATGGTTATGTAGCTTCTGGGAGGCTGGGACCCTGAGGCAGGTTGGGTGGGAAAGTGTGGCGGAGAGCTGGATTTCATCCTGAGTTGATTTGTTTCTGACTTCTCGTGCAAAAGGAGGTTTCATGGGGTGGAGCAGGTCTGAATACAGGACTTAGAGAGGCTGAACCCCAAGGAAAGGTAATTTAAGTTGGAGTAGTTTGACTTACCCCCTCTCTTAGGACAAGATAAGCAGAGGGAAGGAAAGACAGATGTTGCTGAAGTAGAGAGTAGAAGCATTGTTAAATACTGAGTCTTCCCAACATAGGGATAATTGGGAAAGTCGGGAAATTGGGCGGCAGTGAGCCAGCTCCCACCTTTACCTGGAACTCCTCCTCACCACCACACTCCCAGCACCTTCCAAGCAAGGAGGAAGGACAGAGCCTTTTAGCTGCATTTCAGTGCCCCAGGTTACTTAAAAACTGGTTTTGAATGGGTGAATATAGCTACATTCAAAGCTACAGAGGCAGACAGAGTTCTTTCTACCTGCGTCCTCATTCTCATTTCTTGTGTCATCTCTTGTTTCTGATTTTCATGCAGGTAATAAAACTTTGCTGCACTTTGCTTTTTTTCCCACTTGTTTATGTATCTTCCAGATTATTATCGAGACAGTGAGCCTCTTCATTCTTTTTATGACTGCATAGTAGTTCATCTTATGTTTGTGTAAAATTTTATAGTTCCCTACTTAGGGATATTTAGGCTGATTATAGTCTTCTGGTGTTATAAATAATGCTGCTCTGAAATCTTGTACACACATGTAGGGCTATATCTATAGGATGAATTTTTAGAGCCATAAGATTATATATAAATAGGATTTGTTCCTTCATTTGTTTATTCATTCACTTTATATTTGTTGAGTACCTATTATGTGCCAGACGCTGTGGCAGGTACCAGGAATTCAGCTTTCAACAACTCAGATATGATCTCTGCCCCCATGGAATATGTGTAATATGTGTAAGGGGAAGCACATATCCAATCCAACATAATTACAAAATTGTATACGTGAGGAAACTAAAGAGAGGATCAGAACAAATTGGACGTGCTTTAAATAGAGTCAGGAAGGCTTCTTAGAGCAAGTGATATTTCAGCTGAGAACTAAAAGATGAGATGTGGCTAGCCATTGGGTGTAGGACAGGGAGACCTAGGCTATTCAAAGCCGCCTCCACTGGGATGAATCTAGGAGAGGCACAGGCCGCTATCTGCTATCTCCATGGGGGCTGGGATGCCGAGCTAAAGGGGGAGAATGGGAATGGGGGTGTCAAGGAGAGTGAGTGACTAAAGGTGAGGCCAGTTAGGGGAGGGGGCTGGTGGTGGTACTTAGGGAGGACTAATGATTGTGTTTAGAGGGCTTTGGGTTGAGTCTCTGTACTGGGTGAATTCAGGAAGGCGAACAGGAAAAGAGGCCACTTCCTCCCTGAATGGGAATGAGAGACCTCTGACTGATTTGAGGGAAGCACAGCCTTGCCCACAGGTGGGAGGGTGGATGAAAAGCCTTGGAAAGAGTTGATCTGTGCCTGTAGTAGAACCTCCTCCATCTTTTCTTGGCTTGGGCAAAATGGAAACTTCCAGACTACAGATGACTTTGATGGGGCTCAGCCAGCTGACTTTGGACTGGCAAAGGAAAGAACAGGTCTATCGAGGGCTCAGAGTGGGGATGGGCAGGAAACTGGGCTTTGAAACTCTTCCTCTGAACTTTGTGCTCCTTTTTCATCCTCACCCCTCTGCTTCTCTTCTACAAAAGCCCATCTCTTTGCCCATCCGGGGTTCTATGACTTTTCTCTCCCTCAACAGTCGGTTCCCGATTCTGGTCCCCGGCCCCCAGCAGCGCCTGCCCCCTTCCCACCGGGGCCCCCCATGATGCCACCACCCTTCGTAAGTTTTATGTCTTTCCCTGGGCTTGGCTTTTCCAGCCTGCACCCCCAACTTCCCAGTCCCCAGCACTGCTGTATCACCAGCACAGTTTTTGTGTAATGCCCCCTTCCTGTTGCCCTTGGATGAGGGATGGTTTTGCTTGGGTCCATAAAGTTGACAGTTCACCCTTTGTTTTTTTGTCCTTGGGACACACGGGGGCTGGGGGAAGAAGTAAACGGGAAAAGACCCTCTTAAGTGTGAGGGCAGGGTGGGGCTCTCTTTCTCTTTCACTGCTCCTTGTCTGTATTCTTTTTTGTTCCTCCCCCAACATGGCTTGTGGGATCTCAGTTCCCCAATCAGGGATTGAACCCACGCCCTTGGCAGTGAAAGCTTGGAGTCCTAACCACTGGACTGCCAGGAAACTCCCCTTGTCTATATTTTTTAAATACGCCCTGAAGTCAGGCTAGAATAGCAACCGGTGGTCATCAAGTTGGGGAAAAAGGGATAGGAGGCAGAGGACTGGGAGATTGGGGACTGGACACCTGCCTCTGGCCCTGCATCTGAAAGGCCTCTCTGGAGAGAGTCGCTTAAGTGGTGGAGCCTTCCAGTCGCAGTCTGGTGGCAGTTCCATTTCTCTTTCCCCTCTCCCCTGCCTCTCAAGAAGCCGTTTGCTTGCCTCTTAGACCCAGAGGACCCCTGTTATCAGTCTCAGTGGTGAGGAGGGAGGCAGTTTGATACCTCTCAAACTGAAACTTTGAACTGTCTCAGAGCCAGTGTGGAGGGTTGGGTGGGAGATGAGTGGCTGTTTCCTGACAGGGGCAGAGCAGTGTCTCCTCTGCTCAGGCTCTCTTCCTTTCCTCGTTTCCAGATGCCTCCTCCAGGAATCCCCCCACCTTTTCCTCCAATGGGGCTCCCTCCCATGAGTCAGAGACCACCAGCCATCCCCCCCATGCCACCTGGCATCATGCCCCCAATGCTCCCACCAATGGGGGCACCACCACCACTCACACAGGTAATCTCCTCCCCTGCTCCAGGGCCTCAAAAAACCCTATCATTTCAGTTGCAGGTAGAGATGAAGGTGGATATCCGAACTGAACTTGAGAATCTGGGGAGGGAGGGAGGGAAGAGAAGTGGGGCTAGGCCCACGTGAATTTGTCTGCTGAGTGGCTAGAGGCCACTCTGAGGCTCAGCTGAGCGCCCAGAGCCCAGTGAGTGCTCTTGTGAGGGTCATGGCCCCGGCAGGATCTCTCAGGACTCTGTGTGGCCTGTGCTTGCCTTCACCTCAGTAGCTGGTTTTTGTCTCCTTTGTGTCCATAGATACCAGGAATGGTACCTCCCATGATGCCAGGAATGCTGATGCCAGCAGTGCCTGTCACCGCAGCGGTAAGCACTGTGGGGGCAGGAAGTGGGCTCTGCGTGCAGCCCAGTGGGTCTGACTTGGTGTACAGGGATGCGGCCTCCGTTCTTTCCCTCTTCTCATCACATCCACCCTTGGCCCCGCTGCACTTCCCACGCTGAGTCCTTCTTCCAGCCACGAACTCGGCTCTTCTAGTTTCTCACTCGCCCCAAAAGGCACAGACATCCTCTCATTATCCCCCTGCTATGCCCAGTTCCCTTAAGGAACACCTTCACTCCAGACACTGATCACTCTCACAGAGTTAGCACTGTGGACACGCGAATACAATTTCCTCTTTGCATCTTCTTTGTCTCTGGAGGAAGCGGCAGTACCTGGAGATCTCACTACACCTTCTTGTGCTGCTGTTCAGCGTAGTAGAGTTGGGTAGGATGTGGCAATTGGTACTTTCTGTGGAAGAGGTGGGCCATGAAGTCTCACTCAACAGAATACTCTCACTTGAAAAAAGGAGCTGCCGTGCAGTTTCTTCCTGGGGTCCTAGAGCCATGGTCCCGGAGGGTGGGGGAAGCTTGTTAGGGAGCAGAGATCCCTGGGAGCAGGACACATGGATCCTGGCCTGGCCTGCTTCTTCATCCCCCATGGCCTGGGTCTTGGGGGCCACTGGGCTTGGCCCCAACCCTTCCCCCTCCTCTTTCTTCGGCAGACGGCTCCGGGTGCGGACACCGCCAGCTGTGAGTCTTCTGGGGGTCTGCTCCCCCCAGGCTCGGAGGTTGGGAGGGAGAGGGGACCATGGACTAGGGCCCACCCTGGATCATGCCTGTTGGGGTGCCAGGGATCCTGGGATGTGATGGGACCAGGGGAGATCTACTGGGGATGGAGTGTAAGGGAGGAACAGCTGGGGATCAGATAAGGGTTGGAACAAGGACTTAATAGGTTTCCTTTGGCTTCTTTTCTAGCTGCTGTGGCTGGGACAGGCCCTCCGGTAAGTTCTTTCCACTCGGGTCTCTGGGTAGAAAGGCTGAAAGGGAGGTGCTAATGGTTAAATTTGGGGGGTGAGGAGGATAAGCTTTGGGAAAGGAGCCTTGACCACCATTCTCTGCACCCTCCCCTCCCCTAGAGGGCCCTATGGAGTGAGCATGTGGCCCCTGATGGGCGCGTCTACTACTACAATGCTGACGACAAGCAGTCCGTGTGGGAGAAGCCCAGCGTGCTCAAGTCCAAGGCAGAGGTCCTGAGTGGGGCTTTCTGGCCCTTTTTTTCAGCTGCCCTGACCCTTCCAAGTCCTTGGCCTCCCTTGAGTCTCTAACCATACTCATGGTTCCTCTAATCCTAAGATCCCTGACCGTTCCCCAACCTTCCTAGGATCTCAAGAAGTCCACCTTCCCTCATCTTGAGCCAGGCCAGGTGGTAGCTAAACACTTCTGTGTACCCCCCTCACTGGTCCCCCTCACTTAGCTCCCCGAACTGTGGCTGGCAGGTATGCCCAGCCCACTGAAGTTCCCTGGCCCATCCTCTTACAGCTCCTGCTGTCCCAATGTCCCTGGAAAGAGTACAAGTCGGACACAGGCAAACCTTACTACTACAACAATCAGAGTAAGGAGTCCCGCTGGACCCGGCCCAAGGACCTGGATGACCTGGAGGGTGAGGAGGGGGTGGGCCCAAGCAGGGGCTCGGGGGCGTGACTCTGTGCTACCCTCTAACCACGTTATCCTTTCCTGTTGCAGCTCTAGTCAAACAAGAGGCTGCAGGGTAAGTGACTTGCTTGTCTTGCCTGCCCGTCCACCCATACGTGGGGCCTCCTGAGGGGTGGGAGTGGCCTCTAACCATGATCTGTGCTCTGTGAGAGGAAGAGCCAGCTCTCATCTCCTTGTGGAGTGGTCTGCTCTGGCCCTAGCCCTTTGCAGGATAGAGACCAGTCAGCCCCTGAGCACCTCTGTCTTTGCACTGCTGGACACTGCCCTTCCGACCCACCTGCAGGAAACAGCAGCAGCCGCAGACACTACAGCCACAGCCTCCTCAGCCTCAGCCCGATCCCCCACCTGCGCCGCCCGGCCCCACCTTGCTGCCCACAGGCCTCCTAGAACCTGAGCCGGGCGGGAGTGAAGATTGCACCGTGTCAGAGGCTGCCCAGCCCCCAGAACAGGGGTTCCTGCAGCAGCCAGAGGAGGGCCCCGGCAGGTGAGGGCTGCCCCCCATGCATTCTAGACCTCAGGCTCCCGCCTGGGTTCAACCCTTGACCTCTGTCAGGTTTCTCGGGAAAGGGGTGAAGATCTGGGCATGGCCTCTAATGAGCAGAAAAGGACTTCCCTGGGGAGCAAAGGGGTGTCCTGATCACACAGGGCACTGAAAACTATAGGGACTTGGGGACACTGTGGCTGAGTTCCTTTTGTCCCCCAGTTCTGCTGGACAGCATCAGCCACCACAGCAAGAGGAAGAAGAATCAAAACCAGAGCCGGAGAGATCTGGCCTCAGTTGGAGCAACCGGGAGAAGGCAAAGCAGGCCTTCAAGGAGCTGCTGAGGGACAAGGTGCTGAGGGTGGGGCTCCCAGGGTAGCCCTGGAGGGGGCTGGAGGTGGGCAGGGCCCATGACCCCCGCCTGCTCCATTCCAGGCTGTCCCCTCCAATGCTTCGTGGGAACAGGCCATGAAGATGGTGGTCACTGACCCCCGTTACAGGTAGGCCTGGGCAGGCCCTCCAGACATTGTTCATGAGGGTGGCTGATCCACGGGTTTCCTAAGAAACCCTGAGGGGGTCAGAGTGAAGAGAGTGATAGATAGGTGAGTGTGCTGGGGAAGAGAAGCTGAAGAGCCTCCAGGAGAAGGAGGGGAAGGGAATCATTCAATAAATGCTTGTTGAATTGAATTGATTTGAATTGAATTAATTGGGGAAAGAGGGGTTGGATAGGGCAGAGGCCTGACTGCAACTTGAGAGCCCATAGCAAAAGGGCTCGGTATTAATAGTGTCTTAAGAGCCCTGTCTTGTTCCCTCACTGTTTGCCACCCCTCCCCACATCCCAGAGACCAAGCTATCTTGCTTCCCTGTGCCCTTGGGGCCCCTGCAGCCCACTGTGTCCATGCGTGGCCACTTCAGTCAGTTCTGGGAGACCCATCCCCACTGTGCCATGACCCTGCTTTGTGGGCTCTGCACTGTGGTTCAACCTGACTCCTCTATCCCCACCCAACTCCCACCCTGTCCACCCTAGTGCCTTGCCCAAACTGAGTGAGAAAAAGCAGGCATTCAATGCCTACAAAGCACAGCGGGAGAAGGAGGAAAAGGAAGAGGCCCGGCTAAGAGCCAAGGAGGCCAAGCAGACCTTGCAGCATTTCCTGGAGCAGCATGAACGCATGACCTCCACCACTCGCTACCGGTCAGGGGGCCAGGCTGGGCTGGGGCCTGCGAACCCTGAGACCCCCATAGGCCCAGGCTCTGTTCTCTGCCTGCCTTCTCACAGCCCATATGCTCCACAGGCGGGCAGAACAGACCTTTGGGGAGCTGGAGGTCTGGGCTGTGGTCCCTGAGAGGGATCGAAAAGAGGTTTATGATGATGTCCTCTTCTTCCTGGCCAAGAAGGAGAAGGTAACAGCTACTGGGCTGGATCCATCAGCCCTAGTCTCATTAAGCCCTTCCATATCTTGGCTTCCTTGTGGGCCCGCCCATTCACTCGCTGCCCCAGGGTCCCAGCTTCTTACTCAGAAGCTGGTATGGCACATCCCCAGTTCATGCTCTGGGCCTACAACTTGGTCTGGGAGGACAGGAAGGTCTCTGAGGGTGTGGTCTGTAACCTGTGCTCCTTCCCCTTTCTGGAGTCAGAAAGGCCTTGAGTCTGGCCATCCCAGAGTTCCCAAGCCACCTGCCTTTACCTAGGTCCTCTGCCCAGGCCCACTTGTATAGTTCTGCCCTGCCCTGCCTCACCCTGACCCCATGGCTCCCTAGGAACAAGCCAAGCAGCTGCGGCGCCGCAACATCCAGGCCCTGAAGAGCATCCTAGATGGGATGAGTAGTGTCAACTTCCAAACCACATGGTCCCAGGCCCAGCAGTACCTCATGGATAACCCCAGCTTTGCTCAGGACCATCAGCTACAGAGTAAGCCTGGGTCTCCACTCCCTTCTCTCCCTTCCTTTTTCCTTCCTGACCCCCAGCACCTGCCTCACACCATTCCCCCTGCACCTCCTGCCCCTTTGGACATCTAGGAGTCCCTCACATTTAGTCCAGAACCTCTCTGGACTTGAGATCACAGGATGGATGCTTCAGGACACCTCTCCCTCTAGGGTCTATAGTTAACCTGGATATTATGTGTTCTTTGGGGAAGAGCACTGGGATAGGAATAATACTTGAAGATGACTTTTATAGCTCATGTGAATATGGTTTTAAATCAACTTGGTATGGTGGGCCATAAATGGTCACACACGTGGCAATCAGCTGCTGTTGGCCTGTCATCACTTGCAGTGTCTTCTGATATTCACCTTCTGAGGTTATATCAAAGCCTGGTTGATTCCCAGTCCAATATAAACTAAAACCTTAGATTCTGAGATAACTGATTTCATATAATTACTTCTAGTAACCAAATTCACAAGAGCTGAATGCTTCTGTGTAATACTTCATATAATCACTGAACCCTTTTCATGAACCATCATTCCAATAGCCTCTCCCAGGAGCCCCTGCTCCCTTCTCCCCACCACCCTGGATGTCCCCAGCACCTGCAGGAGTAGCATCTTGGAAGCTCTGGGGGTACTTGGGACTGAGAGGGTGTTCCCCTGGTGCGGTGCCTGCTGAGCCTCCTCTCTGTGGTTAGACATGGACAAGGAAGATGCACTGATCTGCTTTGAGGAGCACATCCGAGCTTTGGAGAGGGAGGAGGAGGAGGAGCGAGAGCGAGCCCGACTTCGGGAGCGGCGCCAGCAGCGCAAGAACCGGGAAGCCTTCCAGGTATCTTTGCTGCCCTCCGGATTGGAACTCAGCTCTGCCCCGGACAGTCTCCTCTTCACCCACGTGCTGGCTTCTCTCGGCCAGGCCCATGTTCTCCGTGTGCCCAGCCTGTCCTCGCTCCATGAGGGCTCTCTGTGCCTGCAGTTTTGCTCCTCCTGGGGCCCCTCAACTCTGGGCCAGCTCCTCTAGACTAGGTGTGCGTGCCACCCGGAAACTGCCAGCAGATGGTGCCCTAAAAGCAAGGCTCGGCAGCTTGGCCAGGTTTATTTCCCTTCACTGGGGAGCCAGACAGGCATAGCTAGTTCATCCCCATCTTGGAGGTGGCCCTGGTGGTGGTGGTGGAGGGGGTTACTTGGCTGTAACACATGGGGAAGTGTGGGAGTTATGGGAAGGTAATGCTGCAGGCACATTTCTGTTTCTTTGCCTCCCAGTCCGGCTTATTCTCATGTGGAGTCTGTCCCTTTCTGTTTTACAGTCTCTGTTCACATTGCTCTCTGCCTCCCCATCTGTAACTCTTCATCTCTGCCTCCCTTGCCTGCATTTCCTCAGTCTGGTTGTTCCTGCCTCTCCCTGCCATCTCTCCTCTCCCCGCCCAGGCTTTGACTTTGCCTCCCTCCCTCTCTCACCCTCCCTGTAACTGGCCTCTTCCCTGCTTAGACCTTCCTGGATGAGCTGCACGAGACAGGGCAGCTGCACTCCATGTCCACCTGGATGGAGCTGTACCCAGCGGTCAGCACTGATATCCGCTTTGCCAACATGCTGGGCCAGCCGGGTAAGGCAGCCGGGCTCTCCCTTCTCTGGCCTGGCTTCCTGCCCTGCCAGTCTCTCTGCACTCCCACTCCCTGGTCCTGTCCTCAACCCCACCCTCAGGCCTCGGGAAGCTGCCGCCCGCCAGGCCCCCCTCCCTCCCTCCCCCGCAGGCTCCACCCCTCTGGACTTGTTCAAGTTCTATGTGGAGGAGTTGAAGGCGCGGTTCCATGATGAGAAGAAGATCATAAAGGACATCCTTAAGGTGAGGGAGGCCTGGGGCTGTGGATGGATGCAGGCTGGGTGCAGGGCTTGCTCCCAGGACAGGGCTCCCTGATAAATCCTGTTTTGTGGGAGCATTGCCACTCAGTTCAGGAGATAGCTATTGTGATCCTTTCTTTATACAGAAATGAACAAGATACAATTTCTGCCTAGAAGGAGCTCAGGGTCTAATAGGAAGAGAGACATGGCAATTAGACATTACAGAGGGGCAAGGGTTATTATTACAGAGATGAGAATCAGAAGAATTGCCATTTGAACTGCACCTCTAAGAATGAGGAGCTGGGGGAGGATGGAGGCCCGGGATGTAGGGTGCCGCAGGAGCAAAGAGGAGCAGGAAGCACAACTAGTCATAAGCTAGTTGCCCACAAGTATTTTCCTTCTGCCTGTACGTTGTTTTAGAAAAACCTGGAATTTGTTGCTAACATTTTAAAATCGAGATTACAATTAAAATCTGGATCTTTAGCATCTCTTGGGAATTTGGATTATCTAGCAGCACTAGGCTGGCTTTGTGAAGCATTCAGTGGGCTAAAGCTGAGGTACCACGGCCTTTTAGAAGGGGCATATCCTCCTTATCTGTCCTCACTCCTCCCTGTCACGTCCGTAACACGAGAGCAAAGTCACCTACAATTCACCATCTCCATGCTGGAGAGTTCCTCAATATTCATGTCTATCAAGGAGGGAAAAGTGAGTGATGGACTGAGAGAGCCCTGTGTTTCAGGAAAAGATAACAAAGAGAAGCATATTTCTTTGTGGAAGTGAAGACCCTTCTCATGAGTTTCGGGGAGCAGTGTGCACCGTGGTTAGCAAGACTGTGAAGGCCAACTGTGGGGTTGAAAGTCCATCTTAACCCCTTACAAGTTTTGTGACCTTGAGCAGATTACTTAATCTTTCTGAGCATGTTTCCTCATCTGAAAAGTGGGGAATATTCCCCCAGACTTCACCTGATTACCAGCAGGAGTAACTTGGCACCCGAGATGAAGAAGGTCTGAGAATAAAGCTAGGAATGTCTCGCTGCACACATATTTAAGTCCCGTGTTTTGCCTTAAAATCGATGCAGGTGCTGTACTTTAATACCATAACATGTATCTGTTAATATAATATAAAGTTAATATTTTAAAATTACTTACCATTAGATAATATATATTGTATTGTCCTGTGGCTTCCTCTATTTCTCTATACCCCAGTAGGGAAGGAGAGCCCTATGTATAAAATTCTTTGAATGCTAAAACAAGGAAATTGGATTTTTATCTTGTAAGTAACCGGAGGCGGGGAATGATGTCTTGGAAAAGCCCCAGTGGTGGTGTAGAGCCTTGCCCGCAGCCAGAGTATTTGTATGCACAGGGATGGAGTGGTAGAAGACAGGACTTGAAGCCTCAGGACACAAAAAGTGATAGTGGCAAGTGATTCAGATCTAGACTGCTCCCTTGCTGTTGGGGCCCTTGGGAGAAAAGTCTGGGCAGCCGTGGACTCGAGGCAGGGTTTGAAGTGTGGGGGGTGAGCAGAGAGACCAGGCAGGAGCTGCTGCATGGTCTAGGTGAGGATGGCCAGTGAGCACAGCTGAGGTGCTCCAGTTGTTTCTGAAACTCCCTAGGTCAGCTCACAGGGGCCTTGGGACAAGCTGGAGGGGGCGGGGTGGAGGGGACTTTTTGCTCCTTCCTCTATTTTCAAGTGTAACTGCTTGTTTCTCTTATGGAATGAGGGTTCTACTTAAGATTTTTATTTTTAAAAAAAGCATCTGCTGATTTTAAGAAAGTGTTTCAAACCAGTAGACTAGTCACTCAGAAGTAGAATTGACACATTTTTTTTCGTGTGTGAAATTGAGGGAAGGAAGGAGTGAGTCGGAGATAGCAGGGGTGGATTGATGGTAAGGATTAAGCAGGAAGAACAGGGCTGGAGAAAACAGGAATTCCATTTGGGAAATTGTTCTCATAAAGCAACCAAGGGCAGGGAGGAATAAAGCAAATACCATATTTTAAATATGATAATCGCATAGGGTAGAAATATCTAATCCGGGAAGAGTTAAATTTTATTGGGCAGTTAACTTTTAACCCCTGAGTGGCTGGTACTGCTGACAGGCTTGTAGGAGCCCTATCCTTGCTGAAGCCTGTCTCTCCACACCTCCTGAGGACAGTCTTTGGTCAGTTCCCCTTCCTGTTGCCCCCTTCTGGGCTCCTGCCTCTGGAAGGCAGGTAGAACCCAGGGCTCCCTGAGGCCATCTACCCGCCAGGCAGACTGTGGACTATGGTGACACTCCACATCCCATAGGGTAATGCAGAGTCCTGAACTCAGAACAGCTGAAAGTCAGAAGATCTGGGCCCATCCATGGGAGTGGAGTGTGGGGTGGGGGCTCCCAGAAAATGAGTTATCTTGGGATCTGCTGAACTTGAAGTGTCTGTGAAGTACCCTGTCTAGAATGGGTCTGAAAGTCAGGAGAGAGGTGAGGGGTGAGATTGCTAGGAACAGTGTGGAACAGGCACATACATACGAGAGGTGGTAAAAGGGGTCAGAGACAGGTGGGGACCCCGGAGAAGGAAGGACTGCAGAAGTGAACGGAGGCGAGAAGAGTGAGGACTGAGAAGGGTCGCTGGAGTTCTTAGGACACGAGCAGCCTCTAGGAGAACGGTGTCCATGAAGAGGGTAGAGTGAGTGCGGCACAGGCTTTAGTTATACAACTCCTGGCTGTTGATTGGTTGAGACCTCTGCAAGTTATATAATGTCTCTGAGCCTCAGTTTCTCCATCTGTAAAATGAGGATAATATAAATGCAAGGTCATGAAATTAAATGATAATGTTTGTAGTATCTTGCTCATTAGTAGGCTTAATAAATGTTTTCCTTTGTACTACATTTAAAGATTGTGAAACAGAGGGACAGAAGCAGAGGTTGTTAGCTTGAGGAAGGTGAGAGCAGGGTGGAAAGGGTATTCCAGGCTAAGTGAGGTGCGTACCTGACGGAAGGAGCCAGTAAAGAGGTGAGATAGAAGTCTGCAGTTCCCTAAGCGAGAGATTGTCTGAGGAGAAGAGCTGGAGAGCATGGGCCGAGGCAGCCCTCTTGGAAGCAGCAGGAAGAGTATGCCTCTGCCATCAGCAGGGGCCAGAGCAGGTTCCAGATGAGCAGAGGTAGTAGAAGGGAACCTGGGCCTCTGCCTCAGACCTCACGCTCCAGTGGCTCCACTTTCCACTGAGTCGTCTCGGGCCAAGTGAGACAGCTCCTACAGCCTGCTCACTGGGGTGTGGTGAGGCTTAGTGAGAAGCACAGCGCCTAGTCCATGGTGCTTTATAGTGTGACGTGTTCTTAATAATGGGGAGTTGTACAGCTGGTGGCCTTTTTTCCCATGGATAAAATGATTGTGGGTGTAGTGCTTAAAAGTAGGGGCTTCATCGTTAGAAAGACCTGGGGTAGAATTCTTGTCCAGCCATATGTTAGCCTTGAAGACCTTGGGCAGATACTCTAGTTTCTCTCAACCTTGGTTTCTTCTTCCACATAAAATTAGGACCTGTGCTTTAGTTCAGATACATGAGGATCAAATGAGATAATGTGTGTGAGGCACTCAGCATGGTACCTGGTACATAGTAAGCACTCAAATACAGTCGTAGATGCTGACCAAGAAAGAATACAGGGAACTTACGACCCAGCAATGGCTCAAGCTTAAGCCAAAGGGACAAAGAATCAGTTGTGAGAAACACAGGCCATCTATCAGACGGAGAACATGTACCTTGAACACCTACCCGTGATCCAACCCCCCTAGTTCCCTGTGACAGCTAAGCCAAGAGCGGGTATGGGAGGTTTAATTGTCAGACGGTGGAGGACTTGAATGACTTGCTCTCCGAAGTGCATCCCCGTCCTGTGGATCCCTTCCGGGGGAGGGGGCTACTTGAGCATCTGTAGTCTGACCCGTGCCTGCCCTGGAGGCAGCCAACTTCAGGTTCAGGCCTGTGGTGCCCCCCTGCTTCATGCGCTGCTGTGCCCACAGGACCGGGGCTTCTGCGTGGAGGTGAACACAGCCTTCGAGGACTTCGCCCACGTCATAAGCTTTGACAAGAGGGCTGCTGCGCTGGATGCAGGCAACATCAAGCTGACTTTCAATAGTGTGAGGGGCCGCGCGGGGTGGGGCTGTAGCCAGGGCTCCGTTCTTGAGCTCGTCCCTCGCTCTGGTTCTGTTCCTTCTCACTCACCGCCCCAGTGTGACTCTGCCCCCAGTCCAGGAGTGATAGTAGGAGCTCAGACCCCAGCTTCCCACACACCCCTCCTCCTGAGTGACCCTGCCCTGCATCCTTTCGCCCTCAGCTGCTGGAGAAAGCAGAGGCGCGTGAGAGAGAGCGGGAGAAGGAGGAGGCCCGGCGGCTGCGGCGCAGGGAAGCTGCCTTCCGAAGCATGCTGAGGCAGGCTGTGCCTGCTCTGGAGCTGGGCACGGCCTGGGAAGAGGTCAGGACTGCAGCCTGGCATCAAACACCACCCCCTCAGTCCTGAGGGCAGCAGTGCTTCTCCACCACTGGGGGCCCACCCCAGTCATAGCACAGCTCGGGGCCAGCTTCGGCGCCCTTCCTTCCTTCCTCTGCCCCAGCCCTGCCCTGTGCTCACGGCGGCCTCCATGTTGTGCTGGGGCTGGTCTGATCAGCAGTGCTCTCCTGTTCAAGGTCCGTGAGCGCTTTGTGTGCGACTCAGCCTTTGAGCAGATCACCCTGGAGTCGGAGCGGATCCGGCTCTTTCGGGAGTTCCTGCAGGTACTGGAGGTGAGGCAGAGCTTCTGGTCCTATATGCCCCAGGCTGGTGAACACATGGAGCTAGCTTAACAGTAGCCTCAGTAACCTCTCAGCCCCAGGCTCTCCTTTCCCGGACAACTAAGGAAGGGGAGGTCTCATGGTGCCCTGGATACACCCAAGGCCGTAGCCTGAGGAGGCAGCAAAACCTCTGGGACACAGGGTCCTTCCTCGGGCTAACCTTGGCGCCTTCCTCACCCTTCCTTCTGCCTCCACCAGACGGAATGCCAGCACCTCCACAGCAAAGGCCGGAAACACGGCAGAAAGGGCAAGAAGCACCATCGCAAGCGTTCCCACTCGCCTTCAGTGAGTTGGCGGGTAGGAAGGATGTGGGGTGAGGCTGGACTACCTGGGGGAAATAAGAACCACTTCTCTTGCTTTCCCCATATATCACCTCCCCTGGAGGGAGACTGGGCGATCCCTTTGGTCTTGGATTTTCCTGTCCCCAGCTCCCAGACTCAAGGGCTTCTGGAGCCCAGCACCCTTCTGTGCTGACTTGTATCTGCTCATCTACCTAGGGCTCTGAGTCAGGAGACGAGGAGCTGCCCCCGCCCTCTCTCCGGCCCCCCAAGCGGAGGCGACGGAACCCCTCGGAGTCGGGCTCTGAGCCCTCTTCCTCACTTGATTCTGTTGAAAGTGGGGGTGCTGCCCTTGGAGGACGGGGTTCCCCCTCCTCTCGCCTTCTCCTCGGATCAGGTAAGTAGTTGGGAGCTGGAGGGGAGGCCTTAGGGGAGCCCCACCCCTAAGGGTGGAGGTGGTGGGCAGGGCTGCACCTGTCAGAGAGTAAGAACTTCCCATCCCTGCCCAGGCGGGAAGCGGAGAGAAGGAAGGAGGACTGGACTGAGACTTCCTCAGACAGGTCCCTGCCTGTGAAGAATGCAGAGAAAAGGATGAGGCCTCCCTTTTCCCGTGGGACTTAGTGGGGATTTTTCCATCTCCAGATCATGGTCTTCGGAAAGCCAAGAAACCAAAAAAGAAAACTAAGAAGAGAAGACACAAGTCGGTGCGTAGAGAAGGAACTTGCGTCCAAGGCTCTGCTATTTTATGAGATATCTTCATGTCTTCACCCGCCTCCCGGGCCATCCTCCACAGGAACTGAGGAGGCGGGCTCTGGGCTCTTACAGAACAGTCCCGAGAGCGAGACAGACCCTGAGGAGAAAGCTGCCAAGGAGAGTGATGAGAAAGAACCAGAACAGGACAAGGACAGGGACCTCCGGCGGGCAGAGCTCCCTAATCGCTCCCCAGCCTTTGGAATCAAAAAGGAGAAGGTGAGAGGCAGGCACCCGGCCCCCACCCGGTCAGTGCTCTGCGCAGGCCCTCGGGGAAGCCGTGGGTGAGCTGTGCCTTTACTCCACCAGACGGGCTGGGACACGTCGGAAAGCGAGCTGAGCGAGGGTGAGCTGGAAAGACGGCGGCGGACGCTCTTGCAGCAGCTGGACGACCACCAGTGACCTGATGCCACCGTGCCTCGGGTCTGCGTGAGGCTGTGGCTGAGTTCACCCTCGCTGTCTGCCCCAGACTTCATCCTTAGTTGGGTCTGTGTCCACCTTTTCTCAAGTATCCCCAACCCCAACCCACCATTTCTGGCATCTCCCAAGGTGCCTGTGGTCGTCAAGGGTCCCCTCAACTTCCTGGACAACTAGTGCAGTCCTTGCCCTCAGTCTCAGACCAGCGATTGTGGTGAAGGCCATGTGGGCGGGTGGTGCCAGAGGATAAAATGTGAGAAGGGGCTCCCAGAACAAGTGGCAGGCTGGTGGACACAGCCTGGGTGGCAGGGCCGGGTCCTTAGCCGCTAGCATCAGGGCCTGCTCCCACCTCCCGAGGCCCTGGGGCTCCACCACTCCTTCCTCCAGCCCTGGGGCCCACTGTATGTGTGTTTTGTTTTGGTTTTGTTTTTTAAATGACAATATTTATAACGTGGCCAGTGGCTCTTTTGTCTTGTCCGTGGGCTTGGTACCAGGGGCAGGCTGGGGACCAGACAGGTACACGCATGGCCAGCAGGGGGCACTGGTGCCTCATGGGTGGCCTGCCTCCCTTTGTGAGGTTGGAGCCCATCTAAACAGGTTCCCCTTGCCCAGGCTTCTGCAGTCACCTCCCCCAAGCATGGCAGCTTGGCCCAGCCTCCTGTCTGTCTCTGTGGCTTGCTGCTGCTTAGTCACGTCAGTCGTGTCCAATTCTGTGCGACCCTATGGACTGCAGCCTGCCAGGGTCCTCTCCATGGGCTTCTCCAGGCAAGAATACTGGAGTGGGTTGCCATGCCCTTCTCCAGGGGATCTTCCCCACCCAGGGACTGAACCTGCATCTCCTGCATTGCAGGCAGATTCTTTACCGCTGAGCCACCAGGGAAGCCCCCCTGTGGCTTATGTCAGTCTAAATGGCCAATGTAGCCCCTATGCTCAGAAAAAGGAGACAGAGTCAGGCCTGGTATTTCAAGCCTTTGTTGAGAGAAGGAAGGTTTGGGGTTTATGTACAAGAAAGAAGAAATGGTACATGTACAAAAAGGAGTGGGCCCCTGTGTTCCCTTCAGGTACTGAGAAGAAACTGGCAGGGGATGGAGAAAACAGCTGAGACCACCATGACCCTGCCCCCTGCCAGCAAAACCTAGCTGGGGAAAAGTGAAGATGCTGTTGGCACCTCCTTTCTCTTGCTGTCTCCAGGTTGGGGAAGAGGAAACCACCCCCCTGCTCACATTGGCAAGGAGAGTCAACCTTGACTGCAAAGGGCCACGGGCAGGGAGCGTGGATTCGCTCCTCTCCCCTTATCACTAGGGCACAGCTGGGCGGGCCCAGGCTTAGGAGAGCCTTGCTCCTAGTAGAAGGAGATCTGAGGCTGGCAGGGTCCAGGGCTCGCTAAGCTTGGACGCTCCCAGATCACAGCTGACCACTGGGACTCACAAAGTAAAGGGAAAAAAGAAGGGATAATTGCTTTCTCTTCTCTTCCCTCTGGCTCTAGTGACGGTGGGCCTAGGTGCCTGAGGCCTAGCTTAAAGCTGGAAATGGTTTTTCTAGCCCTGAGCTGGCTCTTGAGGAAATGAAGTTGAAGACCTTGGGAGCAAAGTGCAGTGCTGGAAGTGCCAGGCCCTGAAAGACCCAGTGCCCACAGAGGCGGCAGGCAAGCTCCAGCTTTGAGAGCTGGGATGGACTGAGAGCAGCATAGCCCTCTGCTGGGCCCTTGGCCAGTTCCAGGGCTTCAGGTGCACTGGTTGGACTTGGAGGACTCCGAGGGTTGAAGTGCTTCTGCTTCGAGGAGGGTCTCAGTGGGGGCCTGGAGCCCGAGGGGGGCCAGCAGGCGGTGCAGCACTCCTGGCTGGAGGGCGAACGACGAGGGGCTGCTGGTGGAGGCCTGTGGGGAAGACCAGAGGCCTGTGAACAGGCAGGGAGGCTGGGCCAGGCCCACCTTCTGTAGGCCCAGCCCCACAGGCAGGCCTAGCAAAGAGCCAGCCGTGAGGCTAATGAGTGAGATTAAAAGAGGCTGGAGTGGACAGTCAGGGTGGACTCTGCATGTTCAGAACAACAGGCAGGGGTACTAGAGGTCACTAGGGAATGGCAGAAACAAGGTGGACTCAGCAAGAGCTAGAACCTGGGAAGAGACCCCAGGCAGACTGGATATCAGGAAACAGGTCAAGGGTCATCTGATGTCCCTGGGCAGAAGCCACTGCCAGAGCTCATTTGAGGAGGCAAGGCCAACGGACACCCAGGCCCAGGACTGGAGCTGCTCAGCCTCAGTAATCAGAGGTGGCGCCTGGTCCTGCCTATTTGGGCAGCTCCCTACCCCTTGGGTCTTAGTAGAAGCCAGGACAGCATTAGTGGGAGAGCACCACTTCCCTGAGGGGACATGCAGGAGATCAGTCATGCTTCTCAGAGCACGGGGCATGCAAGGGAAGAAGTATGTGTCCCCTGTCACCACGAGGCTGCCAGAGGATGGTTCCAAATCATGCAGGAGAGGAGGTGCCTGTGGGTCCCAGCAGGAGTGCTGGGAGGTGGGCATGCAGAGGGCAGCTGTGGTGCCCAGTACCTGTCAAGGGCCCCAGCCTTGGGGGTTAACAGTTTGACTCATCATGGTGGGCTGCATCACAGAAGAAGCGTGAGCCCCGCTTGGCAGTACGGGCCGTGAAAGGGACACTCTTCAGCACTGTGGCCCAGGAGAGAGACACAGTGGTCAGGCCCCATGGGGGTGGGGTGGGAGGAGGCCCAAAGGGCTATGGGAGGGGTGTGGGAGCCACTCAGCGGCCAGGCACCAGGGAGGGCAAAGGGCCCACCTGTGATGATGTCCTCAATGGTACCATCTTTCCCCTCGTAAACAGGCCGGTGCTCCTTGGCTTGGCGCCGCCTCAACTCTGCAATCAGCTCCTGCTGCTGCCACTTGTTCCGCTGAGATGGGGTCTAGGGCCGAGCATTTGAAGGGGAAGGGAGTCAGCACTAACCCTCCACGGGGCTGGTTCCTGCTCAGGATGCACTCAGACCCTGGAGTGCCCTGGATTGTGCTTACCAGCACCCCCGCCCCCATGGCTGGGAGTCCCCTCTCATAGACCCTCTCCCCAGCCCGTGGACTCCAGCATCAGGCCCTCTGGGTGGTCTTGGGGCTCCAGCTCTCTGCTCCACCCTCCCCCTAAGCCTCTGCCCTGTTCTCCAGGCCCCAGCTCTTGGTCCCACCCACCTTGGCATCCAGTTTCTTGGCTTCCTGAGCCAGCTGCTTCTCCCGCATTACCTCCTCCTGCTTCTTGCGGGCTTCGTTCTCTTGTTCTGCTTCCTAAGAACCATGAAAGATGGTGTGTGTGTTGAGGATGGTGTGTGTGTTTAAGGATGGTGTGTGTGTGTGCTGAGGCTCACACAGGCTATGAGGGGAGGAGCTGACATTGAGGGTGGAGAGTGGGTGTCAGTGGGACCAGCAACCCCAGGTGGCCACCCTCTGGAGGGGTACTTCCTGCCCCAAACAATGACAGGAAGGGCCTGGGCCCCCACCCTGCCCACCAGTTCACAGCTAAGAGGCCTGTGGCCAGCTTCCATCAATCCCTCCCAGGACTCAGAGGAGGAGAAGAAAAAGGCCCAGACTTGAAGCCCAGCCCTCTCTCCCCCTACCCAATTTCTCTGAGCCAGACTCCTCTTTAAAAACCTCTCTTCTACTCACCTTGTAAGAACGAATGAATCGGACAAACACTGGGAAGAATACAGAAGGAGGTGTGGTCTTGGGACTCTCGCCGAAGTAGCGTACTACCGCGTTGTAGGCTTCCTGGGGAAGGGGTGGGCAGAAGGGGTCAGCCCGGCGGGGAAGGGGAAGCCCAGCTCCCACCAGGGACCAGCCAGGACCAAGGAGAGGCAACAGCGGCCCCCACAGCCCCTGTGGGAGGGAAAAGAACAAGGGGCTCCCAGAGCCCCCTGGAGTGCGTGTCTCCAGAGGCACCTGCCTGCCACCCACAGTGCCAGCCCCTGCCCCCAAATCAGCCAGCCAGCTGCCTGACAAAAGTTCTCCAAGCCAAGGACCGGAACCACGCCCACCAGAGGGGCATGGCGCCTCCACCCTGTGCTCACCTCGGCCGTCTTGGCGTCACGCTGGAGCTTGTCCAGTTTGCCTTCGTTGGTGCTAAGGAAGTTGCGCAGGACGCTGTTGTCATGTATGCTGCATTCCCGCCGGATCAGCTCCATGCCCCGGCCCAGCTCCTTCACGTCCAGCAGCACGTTCTCCAGGGACACTGTGGTCACCAGAGCCCGGACTGAGGACTACAGCCCTCCCCGCAGCAGAGATTAGCTTGGTTCCTCACGCCCTGCTTCCAGAGCTCCCACATGGATGGAGAGGGGCACACCAAGCTAGCCAGGCTCTTACAGGGGCCAAGGAGAAGGAGTGGAGGCTGTGGGCTCGTGACCCTCCAGATAGCCAAGGAAGGTGAGCCAGAGACTGCTGGGCTCCAACACAGAGCCGCCCCAGGCCTGCCCTGGTTTCATGAGGGGGACAAAAATAACAGCGACCCTATGTCTGTGGGGGGCTTCACACACATCACAGAGACACGCAGGCTCCCGGGCCAGCCTGTGGGGGCAAAGAGCCGCGGCTGCCTTTCTCTACCAGCTCCCATAGCACCCGGGTGGGGCGAGGGGCCTGTAGGAAGGCTCTCTCTGACCCCTGCCCATAGCCCCAGCAGAAAGCTTCGAAGTATCATAAAGAAAGGCACCCAAGCGTTCTTCTCCTCATAGCTTCTGGGGATTGTCCTGGGCTGGACACAAGGGTGGGCTCGCCCGGCCGGGCTCTCACCTGCAGCGGCTTTCTCCACAAAGTGCAGCTCATGCCAAAAGTTAGCCAGGTCTGGGTACTTCTCCTTCACCGTCAGGGCAATGAAATGAAGCAGGGTCATCTTCCTGTCGGTGGACTTGGTGTCCAGCAGCTGGTCGAGGGGGGCAAAGGGCAATGCAACAGGTCTGAACACCTGGGTTCCACAGCTGCTGCCCCTCAAGCTCCCTGGCTCCGTGTCGCCCCTACCCTCTTACCAGATCCAGGCTCTGGAGCTTGAAGCCATACACAGCTCCCCGCTTGCTGCTGTTCATGTAGTTCCCCAGTGCAAGTATGATCTGTCCAGAGGTGCACCAGAGGAACTCAGGGCAGGCCCTCCTCTCTGTACAGCTCCAGCCCCACCCAGGACCTGGGGACCACCCACACCCACATCCACAACCTCCCCCACCTCCAACATCTGCTTCAGCTTCTGGGAAGACTTGACAGAGGCAGAGGCGGCAATGATAGCGTTGAGTTGCTGGAAGGCAAGAGGAAGAACTAAGTAATCCCACGCCAGGGCAGGATGATGTCAGAGCAGGGCCAGCAGGGAAGGGGGCCAGCAGGTCAGGAGTTGGGGGGGGGTGCGCCGCAGACCACCAGGATTCAGGGGAGAGCCGTACCGGCGTGAGCATCTGCAGGTTGTCCTGGAAGTTGCCCAGGAAGGCCATGCCAGCCATTCGCTGGGTCAGCCGCTCCACCTTGCTGAAGAGCAGCATGAAGCGGTCCTCAGCCGTCAGTTCCTCCAGCGGCTGCCTCTCCCGCTCGTACTGCCGCAGCAGCTTCACTTCCGCCTCCGTGGGCAGAAAGCGCATCAGGCACTCCACGAAGTCGACGGGCAGTGTCTGGAGGTCAAACCTGTGTAGGAGGGAGGAACCACCTCGGGTCTTGCCTTTGCCCACAGTACCTGTCATCCCTTCATTATCCAGTTCCTACAAGGACGGAGGGCGGGGTCTTGAGCAGCACACATCCAGAGGCAGAGGACTCACTGCCTCACCTCCAGTAACTCCAGTACTGATGTTACTCAGCACCAGTAAAAGTCCTAGGGGCACAGTCCATTCTTGTTTAAGAACCCTTCAATACCTTCCCTCTGCAGCTAAGAAGTTTTAGCTCCCAGATGTGGCTTGGGAGGCCCAGCCTGCAAGACTTTTGCTCGCCTCTCTGCTCTGTCTCTTTGGCTCCCCTCCTTCCACTAAAGCCAGAGTCAATTTTCAGTATCCAGGGCGCCATGCCTCCCCCTCCAGGCCCCAACCTACACTTCATATACATATACATCCTTCAGGTCGCAAGTGAGACATCGCCGCCTCTAGGAAGCCTTTCCTGATCACCAAGCTCAGTTACCTGGCCCTCGCTGTTCTCCCAAAGCCTCCTGTACCTCCATCATCTTGGTGGCTACCACCCAGTGTTACTGGACTGTTCCTACTGGACTGCGAGCTCCCTGAGGGAAGGTCTGGGTTGACTCCCCTGCACCTCATACAGTGTCTGGCACACAGCACAGATGCAGTAAGTTCCGGCCAAGCCACTGGATGACTGAGGGAGTTCTGTCGATACCCTGGAATCCAGGGAAGGCTGGGGTCCCAGGTGGAGATCCTAAGTGGGTTACCAACAGCAGGGGGCCAGGGAAAGTTCAGTGGGAGCCTCACGTGTGGATGGCCCTGCAGATCTCCTCAGCTGAGCGGCCAGCCTTCCGTAGGGTGATGGCCAGGTTCTTGGCACGATTGGCTTCCAACAGGGTCACCTTGCTGGCAGCCTTTTGTGCTGTCTTGTTCTTGGAGCAGATGAGATCGAGGGCAGGGCCCTGGGCCTTTGTCTTGAACAGTTCTTCAAACTTGTCCAGGTCCAGGTCCTGGCAGGAGTCACAAGAGGGAAAGTGCTGTGGTCTCACCCTCAGGAGGGCCCCTGGCAGCACACCAGCACTGGCTCAGCTCTGGTGCCCCAAGGGTGAGCCTGGGGGCTCCTGCAAGGCCAGGAGATCTAGCCTGAAGGACAACCTAGTCCCTAGCCCCCAACCCCATCCCTCAGGGCCCCGGGCCCTGCTACCTCCAAGATCTTCTCATCATCAAGTTCGCTAAAGACAGTGCCGCTGATCTGGTTGGGTTTTAGGGCTGTCCAGTTGAAGACGGGCAGCCGGAACTTGGTCTTGATAGGTTTCTTAATGCGAATGGCTAATTTAGAAGGAGGATCAGTGAGACAGGAGCCAAGGACACACTCCCTCAGTCCCACTAGCTCTGCCCAGAGCCCTCGGGACACTCACCTGACAGGCCTACTGTCAACACCACAGAGGGGGCAGCGCCAGGGAGAGGTGGGGCCGGGGGACACTTGTCTGGGGGAAAAAGGAATGGCACAGTAACTCAAGGGCCAAGAGACCCCTCTGCTCACCTACGTGTCCTTAAAGACTTTCAGGGGAGCAGGCTTCATGAACTCCCTGCCCAAGCGGCTCCCAGGGGTTCTAACTCTGACTCCCAGGGGTCCCGGGGGTGGTGGTGCTGGTCTCTGACCTACGCTTTCCTGCTTTAGTCTAAGCCCTCTCCTTGAATGTCTTCAGAGGAATCAGTAGCAGCATCTTTACGCTCCTTAAAACAGATCCACACCTGCTCTTAGAATCCCTTCCCTAGTAACCTGAGCATCCCTCAGATTCCAACCCTCCCTCAGCCCCTCCCATCTGACTTTACATCCTTCCAAACACATCCCCTACGGCCCCACAATAAGGCTGTACCTCTTGGCTTTTACCAGGTAAGGGTTCTGCTTACCTGGTAACGGGGGAGGAGGCGGGGGCAAGGGAGGAGCTGGCGGTGGAGGCAGAGGCAGGGCCTCCTCAGGGGGTGGGGCCAGAGCGAGGAGGTCCAGGTCAGAGTGGGGCATGCCCTCATTCAGCTCTGCAGAGCCCACCCGGGCCAGAGCCTCGCTGCCCACGGACTCCAGGCCCCGGGCACTGGGCTCCAAGTGGCATCGGCGCTGGAAGGCCTCCTCTTTCTCTTTAATGAGCCGCCGCAGGGTGTGTACCTGGTGGCTCGTGTTCTCATAGGTCTCCTATTGGGCAGAGGGTACTATTAGGAAAAGAGCACCTGAAGGCCCCTGGGAGGGAGGCTTCCTACACCGGGGTCTCCAGGAGGGTGCTCAGAGGCAGAGCAGCAGAAACCCAGGTGGGGACTGGGGGAAGCTGGGATGCAACATAACAAGAGGCGAGTGGAAGAGTCGACCACCTGGCCGGCACCCTGCAGTGCTCCAGTCCAGTTTCCCTGGTCCCTCAAGACCTGGGTAGAAGGCTGCCTTATGGATGCTCACTGACCCACCAGCAGCCTGCTATGGCTGCTCTCAGCCCTTGGTGCCTCAGGCCTGCTCTCGTTCCATCTGGTTTGTACAACTGCTCAACTGGAAGCCCCCTATGGACAAGGCCCTGCCTTAGCCACCTCTGTGTCCTCCATACTCCCGACAGAGCACTTAAGACTCTTAGCAGGGGCTTGGCGGATATGTGCTGGGCTCAACAGAGCTGGCAAAACTGTATTCCTGTGGGAGAACAGGTAGGTTGGGGCATGATTTTAACTACAAAAGTTCAATGAGGGACAGAGAAGACACTGAAATATGAGAAGACATTGCCCTCTAGTATGGGATGCCTGGTGGAAACCCTAACAAACAGCCCCAAGGAGGGCTGGGGAAGCATGTGGAGGTGCCGGCGAGGGAGAAGCAAGGGGACGGGCTGGAGGAGGAGGCGGGGACTCCAGAGGGGTCTCCACCTTTCTGTGTGTGCATCTGGCCCACTCTGGCTCCAGCTCCCGTCTCCAGCTAGATCCTGGGATGAAATCATCAGCCCACCCTCAGTGGAATGCTCCAAGGGTGAATCAAGATCTGGATTCTTGAGGACCTGACACGACTCAAGGATGGAAAGCAAGATCCCCTGGCCCCAGCGCCCAGGGGCCCCTTCCCTAGGTAACCTGGTACCTTGACGCTCTCCAGTTCCTTCTCCCGCTGCAGCAGCTGCTTCTCTAGCTCCGCCACACGCATCATGTTTTCATTCTCTAGGTCCAGAAGCTTCTCTGTGAGCTGCAGGATGAGAAGGGCAGGTCTGGGGGCCAGTCCTAAAGCCTGCCACTCAGCGGAGCCTAAGCTCGAGTGACCCACCCGAGTCCGACCCCTCCACCCAGGGCTCCAAAGGCAGCTTGGCCCAGTGGCTTCCCTACGGACTCCTGTGGGCCTGGGATCTGAGGCCGCGGGAAACAGTACTAGGCGAATGGCTACACCCAACTCTGGAGCCCAAGGCCACCTCACATCCAGTCCAGAGGGCACTAGTGGCGTGTTCACTCCACCACGGATGGCCCCGTGCCTCAGCCGAATCACGCGCCGGAGGGCCCTGCTGGGTTCTGAGGCTTCCCAGGGGCTCAGCTGGGAGATAAGCAGGTCGGCTGGGGATTCCTGGGACTCACACATCCCCATTCCCTCCCCACCCTCAACAGTGGTCCTGGCAGCAACGGAGGACGACGTACATGGGACACATGCTCCTCCAGCTCTTCCACCTTCTCCAGGGCCACATTCTTGGTCTCGGCATCCTCCAACAAACCCCCCACGTCGAACACGTTGTCCAGGTACGCCTGGATCTGCACCTGCAGCTTCTCGCTCTCTGTGTGCCGTGACTTCTGGGGAAGAGCAGACAGTAGCAGTGGGGGGAGCCTCCTCATCCCCTCCACGACCCCTTCCCAGAGCTGGGAGCCGGGGAGTTCCTCCTGCAGCAGTGTCCGATTCTTGGCCCTGGAGCTGACTGACTTGAGCCCTCTGCGGGAAGGCCTGAACCCCAGGCCACAGAAGGCAGGTGGGGTGCCAGGAGCATCCATGACTAGGCTCTTAGAAAAGAAACACCTGCTGTGACACAGCTAAGCTGGTCCTCTGTCCTGAACTGTCCTGAAGTGCCTCCCACTGTGAGGACTCCGGCCCAGCTCACCTGCAGGAACTCCTCCAGCCCCAGCTTTGTGAACTCATACTGCAGATGGACCCGGAAGTTCATGTCTTCCACTGAGTGCACCACGATGTTGATAAACTGCATGCAGGCCACCTGGGGGAGGAGCAGCCCAGAGGGTCAGAGAGCTGAGACAGAGATGGTAGGCGGCTGCAGAACCAGCATCATCAGGGGGATGATCAAAAGGAGTGAGTAAATAGGTAAGTCTTTGAGGAACAATAGCAATAACAGTATTTTAACTTAAGTCAAACAATATTCAGTGTATGAAGACAAATTATATGAGAAATGAGTATAAATGAAGATTCGTGCTCGGATTTCCTTTGCACATCAGCAGGTTTGTTTTTTTTAAGTTCCTTCTATTTTTATTTTTTGGCCACATCACCTGGCATGTGGGATCTTAGCTTCCCGATTGAACCCGCGCCCCCTGCAGCGGAAGTGCAGAATCTTAACCATTGGATCACCAGGGAAGCCCCTCATCAGGTATTTCTTGAGACCCCCCTACTAGCTGAACACCTTCGACTGAGGAAAAGTGAAGCCAGAGGAAACGCTGGGGGAAGGGAAAGCAGCTCAGGAAGGATCCAAATCAGGGACCGTAAGGCCACAAAAAGGGGGAAAGGAACCAGACCCAAGACAGGAAGATGACCTTGTCCTGGAGTTTCCTCTGGGGTGAGTGGACAAGCAGCGGTTACTGAGTAGAGAACCACTTGCGCTTCTACACAGAACACCAACGCGCACTGTCGGCCTGGCCCAGTTCTCAAGGAGTAGGTGGCCCTGCTGGGCAAGCTCCTGACCCAGCCCAGCTCCTCACCATGAAGTCGATGTTGCTGTCCTCATTCCGGAAATATTCCATCAGCTTCTCAAAGCGGTGCAGCTCCTTGCACACCTGAACAAACAGACTTTCTCAGTGACAGGATCTGTCCCCTGCAGAACCCTAGCACTCCCCGAGCCCTGGTTCCTAGGAACATTCGGCAAAGGGACTGGTTCTGACCAAGTATAACCACAACTCTTCATGTAACTGGCCACTTGGGACATGACATAAGAAAGCCTGGGACCTGACATCTGCTCTGGGCCTCAGAAGGGGCTCAGTAAAGGTGTGACCTTAGTCTGGGCTCTAGGTGCCCCTGAGGGTAGGCCAAGAAGAAACAAAGGGGTCTGGGGTGCTGAGTTATTGAAAGGAGTGGGGTGGAAGACGGGTGGAGGCCAAGGCTGAGGCAGGACGCTGAGGTCCTAGCAGGGATGCAGGAGAGAGGCTGGGGCGCAGGAAAGCCCCAGAGCTGAGAGGGGTCCAGAGACTCCGCTGAGCCTCTGGCTTCAAGGAGGAAGAGCCACTTCCTGGCTTGAACAATGGATGCTAGGGAAGAGGTCCAAAGAGGAGGAAGGGGTGGGACCAGCAGCTGTGGCTGGATGTCGAGGAATCCTATGTTCAAGCAGATGGGGGTTTCAGAGCCAGGCCCTGGGGCTGGGGAATTCCAAGTAGGAGGTCCCTCTCCCTTCACCAACAACAGCCCCCCCAGGAGAACCCCTGCTTCTCCTCCCACAACAAGTATAACTGCCTTGGGTACGACCAGTGTGTTCACCGCCTCTGAACCACCCAGGGTGCCTGTTAAAGCACAGATCACCAGGCTTCACAGGGGTCCAACCATTACCAGGCTCTTCAGGTATTCTGAAGGAGATCAACCCTGGGATTTCTTTGGAAGGAATGATGCTAAAGCTGAAGCTCCAGTACTTTGGCCACCTCATGCGAAGGGTTGACTCATTGGAAAAGACTTTGATGCTGGGAGGGATTGGGGACAGGAGCAAAAGGGACGACCGAGGATGAGATGGCTGGATGGCATCACTGACTTGATGGACGTGAGTCTGAGTGAATTCCAGGAGTTGGTGATGGACAGGGAGGCCTGGCGTGCTGCGATTCATGGAGTCGCAAAGAGTCGGACACGACTGAGCGACTGGACTGAACTCAGGTATTCTGCACAGTGGTTTAGGACTGTGCGACTGTAGCCCTCAATGAGGGCATCCTTTGCTGGCCAATCAGGGGCATCCCCAACATAAGATCTAGTAAGACTGAAGACTGGCTTTGGGTTTAAAAAAGCAGGGGGCAGACCACCTAGCTAAAAGCACTGGGCTGTTAAAATCCCCAGGACGTGTGAGATCACAGGAATGGGTGCTTACCTACCTTGCTCCCATATCCTCCCCACCAAACACACACACGCGCACACACACACATGAATGTAGGGCACTGACCTCTTTGAAATTGTCAAAGGCAGCGAGAATGATTTCGTGACCTCCTCGTACCAAACACACAGCTGCCAGGAGCTCTAAGACAAGGGCTTTGGTCCTAAGGGGTGGAAAATAAAAATGAACACCCTCGCCCCTGCCCTGGCCATGACACAGTTCACTTACACACCTGTGTGAGTCCTTTCGAGAGAACAAAGACAGCCTCTGTGGTGAAGGAGAAGGTGTGGGCTTGGGAGAGAAGGCAGGGGAGACAAGCTGGCTCCCCTCCCTAAGCTGTGAGGGAAGCAGAGCACTCCTCCGCCAGCAGAGGGGAGGGGGCCGAATTGAGGCACTGACCTAGGCCACGGGGCCCGAGACCAGGCAGGACTTCCAGACAGGGACAAGTGGAGCCCCGATCTCCAGAGCCCTGGGCAGAGAGGGGAGGAAAGGAACTCACCTTGGATTCTTGTTGTTGAGACTGAGCGCAATCTCATTGACAGCGTGAGGGTGGGACATGACCAGGTTGAATCCATACTGCAGCAAGGAGAGAGGACAGGAGGGGAGACGGTGATGAGGGGAAGGCAGGCCCCAGCTGCAGCTGCCTCAAGGTGGCCCCACCCGCAGACTCATCCTTTACAAGCCGGTGCCTTCCTAGCTCTCCTGGTTGGGAGACCAGGTAGAAGGGGCAGAACGCCCGTGGCCAGTGCTGTTGCCTTACCTGGTAGTTCATGATGGCTCTGAGACAAAGGATACACACGTGGACATCATCCTTCTGGCTCACCAGGCGGGAGTTCTTCAGGGCCCTGCGCCCAGGGAGAGTGCTGTACCTGGGGGAGAGGGGGCTTCTGGTGAAGGGTCGGGGGCATGCAGCCTCACCCAGACAGCAGGCTGCCCCTCAGCAGCAGGAGGAAAGGGGGATGGAGGCCCTTGCACCAACAGCCCCGAGAGAGAAGGTGCAGGGGGCAGGTGCTCCACTGTTTTCACCTCCCTGGAGCAGGTCTTTGTCAGTAAATCTCCAGGACCCCAGCCTTAAAACCAGTGCCCAAACCAGCCTAAGCCCAGAGCTCCTCCAAACACAACAGGAGGTGTGCAGGCCTTCCTAGACCTCAGGATGGGCCCAGGAGACATCCATCTGAGCCCTCCTTCCTCCTCCTCCCAGTCACTGCATCTTCTACACGTGCCCTGGGGCCGGGGCATCTTGGCTCCTACCCCATTTCTAGGTCCTAGAAAAGACAGAGCAGACCCCAGAGGCTACAAGAGGGCTGGGGCTACCTCTGACTTTGCCCCCAGTGATGTTTCATGGGAAAAAAAGGAAGCACAAATGGTATCTGGTCATGCATGACTAGAACGACGAGCAGGGTCAGGGGCAAGACCCAACGGAGACAAGGAGAAAAGCATGGCTGAGAGAAATCATGCAAAGGGCCGCAGGGCCCAAAGGGAAGCCTCCCTCTGTGAAGGGGCTCTGAGAAATCATCCAGTCCATCCACCTGCGTCCGGGCAGGACAGCTCTTCAGCTACTGCAGACCAACGCACACACTGCAGCCTTGGAGGAAAAAAGGCCTAAAGGAAGAAGTGAGGGAAAGGTGAGCAGCAGCAGGCTGGTAGGGGCTGGTCTCCGGGCAGCTGATGGAGCAGAGGGAAACACACATGAAGGCAGGTGCTGGACCAGCCGGTGAAGACCAACGAGCTGGATGAGGACAAGCCCTGCCCGGGGGCCTGGAGGAACAGCAGAGTGAGAGTGAGGAACGGAGGGGCCCCCAGAGAGGGGGAGATGAGAGGGGAGGGCTGCAACCCCAGAGGGGGTGGGCACAGCCGAGGGGGATGTACTTACCCAGGACAGGTCGCTGGGCAGAGTCAAGGGACAGAGAGGACAGACCAGAGACAGACTGGCAGGCAGAGGGCAAGAGAGCTGAGCCTGGAAGCAAGAGTGAAGGGAGGCGCGTGAGCACTCACCGCCGTCACCCAGGACCTGCACGGATGGGGGCGAGGGTGGGAGGCAGGCGGGCAGAGCGAGAGCACACATACCGGAGCACAGACTGGCGCGCAGAGCGAGCGAGGCTGTTGGTGAAGGGGGCTGACAGGGCGCTGGGTGGCTGCAGGTCCTCGATAGACCTGCTCCAGGACCGGAGCTTGTCAAACGCACCATCGTCACCACTCTCCAGAGCCTCAAAGTCAAACCTGGAGCAGGAAAGGACACACATGCACGCACACAGGAGAAATTCAGTGCCAAGCCCCTGGCGGGCCCACCCCTGCCCGTTAGACCTTGAGGGCCACGAGAAGCAAGGGCAGCCAGAAGAAAAAGCGGAACCGGGCAGCAGAGACCCAGCCCTGGCTGGGAGAGCCCCTGGCACAGGTGTGCTGAGCAGGGCAGAGGCGGTATGGGCCATGCCCAGGAGGGGCATCTGAGGAGATGGGGATTCTGGGAGGCCAGCTGCTGCTCCCCACTGGCCAAGCAACTCCAGGAGTCACCTCCCATGGGCCTGAAGGGACTCGGGGGGCTGGTAGTCTTTCTGCACCTCCAGCCATAGACAGGACATCTCAGAGAAGCCGTGGGTCCCCTTGACAGCCCGAAGAGCAGCGGTGGGGAAATGGGCAACTGCATGTACTACTAGGCGGCCAACAGCAGCTGCTGGAGAGCCCTCTCAATGCCCTGAGGGCGCCTGGGTGGTTCTGGATTATGTTCATGAGGCAGGTCTGAGTGGAGGGGGTTGGGGGTCCTGGTGAAGCCAGAGAGGGACAGGCCTCCATGTTCAGGAGGAACTCCACAGTCCCATCCCAGCACTGAGTTTCGATGACTGGGATCTCCATGATTCTAGAGGTTTCTAGGTTTTCCTGGCTCAGAGGCTCCTCGCGCTGCAGGTTCCCTTGGGGGAGGGCAGAGGTGTGAACTGGGGTCCTTAGTCCCTACGAGAGTTGGGACGGCTTCTTTGTCACTTTTTGCTTCTCGGACCAGCTGTCTTCTGCAATCAGCAGTTTGGGAGTGTGGCCAGAGCTAAGAGGACAGCTCAAGATGATGAACCCACAGGGCGTTCTCCCTTGCAGGTCCCCTCATTGGATCTCCCCCTCTGAGAAACAAGCCCCACTCCCCTTTCCTGTCCTCTTCCCTGAAGAGGGTCACCCAGGACAGACCGAGCATTTCCAACAGGCTCCTTAAATATGCACAGCGCCAGGGTCAAAGTCACAGAGGCCAAGGCTCTCTGAAATAGGAAGCAGTATCTGCAGATGCCTGAATGTTTCCAAGAAAGGAGGAGCAGACTGCAGGATCCTGACGGTCAGATGTTTGACGGGGCTTTCAAGCGGACCTCGGAGGAGTCTCCAGGACAGGGAAACCACTTGCCAGTGCCCTCCCTCCATTGAAAATAGTATTCCCCACTCCAACCGCACTCTGGGACGTTCAGTGTACAAATAAGTGCCTTGACTCAAACTCTATTTGGCTTCACTCGTCTCCTCTCAACCCTTCCCAAAACACACACTCTTACCTACCCTCTGCCTGCCCTGAGTCTTTCTTTTAAAAACACAGTCAAAGGTACTGCCATGGACACTACAATACTACGGTTCCAGGGTATTTTGGTTTCAAGCAGCTGGAATTTATTTGCTTTCCAAACAAGATAGGCTTATTTGGAAAAATGATCTACATCTTTTACTATAAAAGCTCTGAATTATTTTTTTTAAATCGCTTCAGCAAATATTTTTCATTTCTTTCTATAAAAAGAGTAAGTTTTTTTTTTTTTTTTTTTTTTTAAGGGATAGAAGGATGATGAGGCTTGACTTCTGCCCGGATGGGAAGGGGGAGTGGGTCACTCTTGGTTTTAACAGGATGACCTGGTAAAAATGACTAAGGCCAAACCCAGGAGGGGCAATAGTTCCGAACTCTTAAGGAGGTGAGGGGAAAAACCTGCTGAGGAAGGAGAATGGCCCAGGGCAAGGAGGGCAGCAAGAAAAGTGAAAGTCATGACTGGGGTGGAGTCCCTGGACTGAGGAGTTCCCCAGGATGAGGGACTTTCAGCGCTTACACTGGGGAAAGTCATGGGTAAACTGGGATGATGGTCACCCGAGGGCTCTGGTAAGTCTTGGGTACAGGTCTGCATGTGTTGGTCACGCTGTGAATGATCAACATAATCCCTCTTTCCATACATTTAGGTAATTATGGTAGGGAAAGTGAAAGTGAAGTCGCTCAGTCATGTCCGACTCTTTGCGACCCTGTAGATGGTAGCCTACCAGGCTCCTCCGTCCATGGGGTTTTCCAGGCAAGAGTACTGGAGTGGATTGCCATTTCCTTCTCCAGAGAACACCACCTTAAATAACAACAATTAACAAATAAACAGTGGCTACCACAGTGCAGTCTATGTTCCAAATACCACAGACTGCTTTACACACAATATCACCTAAGGCTTACAGCAACCCTGGAACATGGATCCCCTCTCACGTAAGAGGACCTCAACAATCTTTCCAGAGGTCACGCAGATGGTAAAGGACTGAAGAGACCCACGCCAGGCTTTGCCTTGAAAGCCCTCATTCCTTCCACTCCCCACCCCAGCCCACGTTGCCTTTTCCTCTGTGTTAACTCACTTCCAGCTGCCTCCAAACCCCTGCCTGCTTGAAAAAGGCTCCTGAATGCTTCATTTTCAGTCTGTCAAAGGTCATGCTCACTGCTTCTGGGGTGACACGGAGAAACCCCCTCACAGCTGGAGACCTAAGTGGCTTTGCGAAGACCTAACTCTCCCAAAGTAAATGAACCCTGCGGGGGTCCTCTCTCCCAAAAGCCAGGACACCTCCTTGGGCAGCTCCCAGCATGGAGTCTGGGTCTTCTGGGTTAGGGTCCTGAGCTGCCCTTCCACAACTTGCCTTCTGCTCCCGGCACCTGGCACTCTTCACTGACATCAGACAGCCCCGTGGCCACCTGCCCGTGCCCACACTGTTGCCTGGGGTTCCCATTCCACCTTCACTACTGGCAGTTCCAGTCAAAGCAGAATGGGGCCGTGTCCTACCTCACTGGTCCCCCTGCCCTGGTCCCAGGTGGTACTCACATGACAGAACACTGGGCAAAGGATAGGTAATCCACCAACACGTCCAAGCCTTTGTTTTCGTCATTCAGAAACTCCCGCACCCACCTGCAGATAAAGGAAAGGGAGTGGAGGAGTCTGCTAATAAAGTGGGTTGAGAGGGGACAGCAAAAGGTGCCTCTGTGAAACAACATCCCCTCTTGGATCCTCTGGAGCTCAGCACCAGGCTGGGAGAATTCTGAAGATCAAAGCCTGTGGCTGACCCAGCCACGGCCATGTCACCTGGCTGGACCTCCCCCAGGCAGGGGAGCCACAGATGGGGAGAGATGCAGACCTCCCAGTACCATGTCAGCCCGACCAGCCTTCGGGAGCCCCTCCTCAAGAGCCAGGGCCCCCACTCCATCATCTCCTGGGTTCCTGGTGTCGAACACGAGGCTGGGCACACCTTCCTGATGCCACATTTGTGGGAAGAACTGAGGGTTACACAGAGCATTTACTGCAGTCCTCGGACAGAGCTGAGCCTGACAGAAGCCAGCAGGTCCCCAAATTGACTGGTGCCACAGCAGGTAAAGAACTCGCCTGCAGTGCAGGAGACACAGGAGATGTGGGTTTGATCCCTGGGTCAGGAAGGTCCCCTGGAGAAGGAAATGACAACCCACCCCAGCATTCTTGCCCGGGAAATCTCCACGACAGAGGAGCCTGGCAGGCTACAGTCCATGGGGTCACAAAGAGTTGGACACAACTGAGCACCCCAACTTAACCGAAGTCTCAGTTAAAAGACAGGCAGGGAGGGGCAAAGAGAGCTCTGGAAAAAGAGGCATCCGGGCCAAAGGGCTCTCCACCAAGTTCAAGGAAAGGTATTTTGGGAAGCAGTGAACAGAGGGATACGTGGGCTTTCCGTGTGTGGTCTCGGGTGAGACTGGCAGAACAGGAGAAAGATGGGGGAACAGTCAGGAACTCAAGTAACTCTGGAACAGCTGTGACCTCTAAGGGACTGAACCTGGGAGGCAGGAAGACAGACAACAGACCGGGGTACTTCTACCCTTCTGCCTTCAAGCCTTTCGAACTGAGACATCCCTGGAAGGAAAGTCAGGAGCAAGTCCCAGGATTGTTACAGGACAGGTTCACTCCTATCCTGTAGACACACAGGACCCCAAGAGAAAGAAAACTCTCCAGGTGAAACCCTGACTCTCCTGTGCCCTCTTCACTCTGAGAGTCTGGGGTTCTTTCTAGGCCAGCTGTGCCGAACAGCCCCCCAAGGCCGCTTCTCCCCCACAGCTGGGATACCAGCGCCATGTTGGATGGCCACACCCGGGCTGCAGAGAGAGGCCGGGCCGAAGCGCCAGGCCCGGCAGAGATCTGGCAGCAAGCTCTGGCGGAGGAGGCTGGCTGACACCGGAGCTGCCTGAAGTTAGCTTCCTCTCTGGGGGCCGACAGGCCTCCCGTTTCCTGTCTGTCTGCTCTCCAGCTCCCCGCCCCCTTCTCATTTCCTGTCTGAGTCTCCACTGCTATTTTCGGGATCTTGACACTTTGAGGAGATGTCAAAGGGCACCTCAGCAAGGCCGTGAAACCAACACAAACCAGGGGGAGGAGGAGCTGGGGTAGCTCTGGAACCCTGCTTTCCAGCCTGTCCCGCTCCAGGCCCGAGTCCCCATCTTCCAAGGGCCTGGGGCGGATCAGGCTGCTTCGGAGGAAGGATCACCCTCTTGCTACCTTGCCCTGGGCTCCCACCGCCCTGGAGCTCCCACAGCCCTGCCTGACAGCCTGACACACTCTTCCTGCCCAGAAATCCAGGAAGCGTCCTGGCCTTCCCACGTAACTCCACCAGGGGAGCACAGTTCAAATGACAGGAGCTCCTCAAATGCCAGATGCTGAGCTGCTCCTGGGAACCAAGGACCCGGTTGGGATCTCTAGCTTGTGTGCCAGCTGCTGAGAGGCCTGGGCCTGGGAACCATGCTGCTCTGGCCTCAGAGCCTGGCCGATGGCCAGAGGGGACGGCAGCAGGTAGAGGCGGAAGGCTGGGGGGACCGTCCCACACTGCTCCACAGCCCTCTCGGGGGAAGAGCAGAGCCCCCTCCTCACGCAGCAGGACTCGGTGAGGAGGACGTGAGGGAGAAGGAAGCAGGGAGGGGTAAAGGCCCTCCGGATGAATGCAGGGTGGAGCTTGGAGCTGTCATCTGTGTCGTGCTCTCACACGTGGGGCAGCTGATGAGCCACTGCAGTTTTTCCTTCCTTGAGCTTCACCAAATAAAGGTGAAGGCTGAGTTACACATTTCCTAGCTGGTCGGTTCTCAATGTGTGGCTCATGCTTCATGGATGAGGTGTGAAAGCCAGCTCTGACCACCAAGCACAGCGACTGTGCCAGCAATGGTCCCTTTCCTGTTCTCTCCCATGACTGCAGGAGGCAGCTGACTGCATTCAGGTAGCCTGCACTAGAAGCCCAGGCGGGGAGGGAGGGGAAGGCAGATGATGTCATTTGGCTCTTTCTACTCCTGCTTCTGGGGCTGGAACCTGCCCAGCAACCCCCGCCTCCACCCCAGGCTAGACTTCTCATTCCTGTGAGCTCTCAATGAGCAGGCCAGATCTGTAGTACTGCCTGCAGCTCTCTGTCACAGTGAGGTGTCCCTCACTGTCCTTTGTGTACACACACACACACACACACACACACACACACACACACACACACACGCTTGCTCTCTCTCTCATCCTCTCACTTTCACTATATTTACCCTGGCTGGTTACAGTTTTACGAATCCAAGACTGTAGCACTTTCCCTGTATCTCACACATTAGACCTGTGCCTGCTCAGCAGGTCCTGGTTCCCCACTCCTCCGGGGAAAAAAAAAAAAAGACTCATGTAGTTTCTAGGGGCCCCGGCAACAGGTTGACAGGACCTGGGTCTGGGATTACAGAAGACACTCAGCATCTGGTCCACCTGCTTCAGATCTTCCCTGATGTTTCAGGAAGCTGATTCTGCTCATGAACTAAAACTGTCTTATAATCAAGCAAATAGTCTTCTGGGCACCAAACAGTCCACAAACCAGGTCTCAGCAACCCAATGCAATACATTCCCCCATTCCCAGCCTTCTCTGGGCCTCCCTTGGCCCAGCCCCAGGCCACAGGCAGACTCCAGTCTCAGCTGCTGTGGGAATGTCTTCCACTCAAAGCCACAGACTGAGGACCCCAGGAGAGGCCCCAGACTTGCCAGCAGCATCCAGTCAGCAGTTGGCAGAGCTGAGGGGGAGAAAGGCCAGAAAAGGAACAGTCTGAAGCCCTCTGGGGAACCAAAAAGCATTCAAGAGGCAGCTCTGCCCCACAGCAAGGAGATAAACAGGCAAACTCTCCTCAGTGGATGCCGGGTCCTAAGCGGCCAGGTGGAAAGGCTGTGACGGTCAAGGGTGGACTCACCCAATGTGGTTGGTTCGCAGTGAGATCTCCAGCTCTCTCAGTACTTTGGTTGACTCCTGCACTCTCCTCCTGAATTTCTGTGAATGTAGGATTCTGTCACTGATGGGGGCCCCCAAGTCAACTTTACAATACAAGCAAAAGGGGCAGAAAAGGAAAGGGAAGGCACCCAAGAGGGTGGTGATGGTCCTTCCATCTGCTTCCAGCCAGCCACTCCCCCACAGCCCAGAACACAGAAGCCCAGCTCCTGCTGCTCAGAACAGTCCTGACCCACGCCACAGGGCTTGCCCCTAAACCCCACAGGACTGCAAAGGACAGCAAGATGGGGCTACCTGCTTCGCACCTCACCTTCCGAGTTACGCTGGGGTCCAAGAAGCTCTGGAGTTTCTGGATGTACGTGTGGGGAGGATTCTTCACCTGGAATCGTTCCTGTGAGGGAAACACGCGTGTGCACGCAGACACTCAGGCTTCTGAGAAGAGTGCTGAGGAAGCAGGGCGCCCACAGTGTCTGATGTGAGGGGACTCCTTAAGCTGTCACCTGGCCCTTAACATCCCCCACACCGTAAGTTCCCCTCCATGACTTATCCTCAGGTACTTCTCTGCTGCCATCTTCTCCTCCTTCGATGAGTAATTTTGAGTTACTGAGTAGACCCAGTAACCCTGAGTCTAAAGTAATTTTCTGTGTTAAAAATTAAGAGGTTGCTTGCAGCCAGGCCTGAGTTCAAAAACTCATGATCTGTCATCTTCAAATGTACAGAGGGGAAAAAAGCAAGGCCACAGGTGTGAGTTCTTGATTCTAAGCTAACTGAAAAATCTCTCTTTTCTCTTCTGGCTCTAAACACTTTCATGCAGAAAGAGCTTCCAATCCTCACATTCTGAGATTTGGGAAGAAGACTAGAGGACCGGGGCTTCTCATTCCTAGCGGCCTGTAAGTAATGGGGAAAAGGCTGCTATTCACCAGGTCTGGAGCAGAGTGATAGACAAATGGCACTTTGGATTCTTCAGCCAGGCACAGACCTCGCCCTGGTTGGAAAGGCAGAAACAAGCTCTGCTGGGGAAACCACCAAACTCCTCCACAGCAGACCTCACAGCTCAACAAACCTCACTGGGAAGAAATCAAGACAGTGCTCTGTGGGAGCTCGAAGGGAACTTGGGCTATCAGCCTGTGTCTGTTCAGTTCAGTTCAGTCGCTCAGTCATGTCCGACTCTTTGCGACCCCATGAATCGCAGCACACCAGGCCTCCCTGTCCATCACCAACTCTCGGAGTTCACTCAGACTCGCGTCCATCGAGTCAGTGATGCCATCCAGCTATCTCATCCTCTGTCGTCCCCTTCTCCCCCAGTCCCTCCCAGCATCAGAGTCTTTTCCAATGAGTCAACTCTTCGCATGAGTTGTGTCTGTTAGGAAAGTGCTTTTAGAAGAGGAAATAAGCATGGGCTGAGGCCAAGACCAGGCCAGGGTTCCTCAAGGGACCTCAGGGCTGCGGTTAATGCCCAAGGCCCTGCCACTGTGCCCAGCCTCACTTCCGGTCCCAAACCCTGTACCTGGTCACAGATGAGGTCCCACTTCTTCTCGTTGTCGTACTGCCGCAGGAGCCGTGCCTTGTCGGGAGGCAGGTTCATGGAGCTCTGCAGAGAGAACCTGAGTCAATAGGGCTGACAGGCTTCCCTCACGCCTGAACCCTCAGGTTTCACCTGACATTCCATGGCTGAATAGGAAGGCTCAGAGGGGCACGACCATCTTCCTGTTTCCCCTTCACGTTTGGTTCAGTTTGGCTGAGCAGCATTTTCCAAACCACAGGTTGTGGAATCAGTGTAGTCAGTCAAGAGTAACTTTATTTTGAATGAGAATGAACAGATTAAAATAGAACAAGAATTTAAGGTATCAGAATTGATTGCAATTAGGAAGTATAAATAATGTTTCACAAAGTTTTTGTTTCATGAATGAAACACACACACAATATAAGATGTGTTTCTTAACATAGGACAGGTCAAAAAAGTTTGAAAGTCACCAGTCTAAAGTGACAACATCAATCAATTTTCCCCCACAGCCTGAAAGCTGGGCAGGCTTCTTGTACCACCACCCCCCCGCCCCGGGTGAATCCTGAGCCACCCATACATAGCCTGTGCAGATGCTGCAACTCTAACCCTTTCCTTCACTTCCAGGACACCAAGAATGAGCAGAACATCAACATGAAGATAACTGCTCAAGTTTTTAAGGAAACAGTTTACAAGATTTCAGTACTTTAATCATTTGTGCTGATTACTTATGACACAGCTCCCAATTATTTCAGACACAGTGAAGTGTCCCAGCCCCTCACTGAGACACTCTAGCTGAGAGTACAGGACAGACCAGGGGTCATTTTATTTTGTTCACTACCATCTGCTGAATGAATACAGGAACACAGGCGTAAGTGAATGAAAGCCAAGGCATCCAGGGGCAAGCCACACCCAGACTAGCAGCCCTTCTGTCCCCTCCTTACCCCTCCCCTCCCACTCCGGTCCAGCCAAGCCCCTCCTCTAACCAGTCTAGCTGCCTTGGCTGCAGGTCACAGAAAGGCCTTCCTCTCATCTTCCTCTCCCTTACCTACTGCTCCAAGCTCAGCTCTAATTTCCAGGTAAACAAAGCGCGACCACCTGGCTTATCTCTGTTGGGCCCTTGATATCCTTGTCCCTGGGGACACAAATTGTATGTGCCCGGGATCCTGAGGAGTCATACCAGCTCTGAGTTATTCCAAAAACAGCAAGAGTATCCTGGGAGTAGGCTCTCTGTTTTCTAAGAAATTGAAAGAAAATCCTTAAACATCATTTATTTCTGTTACATGTATCTATTTATTTACACACACGCTATTAAGCCAGTTGTATGCTCAAGGACTTTCCAGGTGGTGCTGGTGGTAAAGAACACGCCTGCCAATTCAGGAGACACAAAAGACGTGGGTTTGATCCCTGGATCGGGAAGATCCCCTGGAGGAGGGCACAGCAATCCACTCCAATATTCTGGCCTGGAGAATCCCAAGGACATTGGAGCCTGGTGAGCTACGGTCCATACAGTCACAAAGAGTTGGACACGACTGAAGCGACTTACACACACACACACACACACACACACACACGGTCATCTAAAGGACTGACTGTACCATTATTCATATGATCGCCAACCCCTAATAATCTCTAACCCTATGACAGACACCAAGTGGAGAGTAAGTTGACGGTAAACCTGTGGTGAAGAGGTCCCATCTGTGGGGCTTCCTCAGTGGCTCAGTGGTAGAGAATCCGCCTGCCCATGGAGGAGATACAGGTCAACGATCCCCGATCCGGGAAGATCCCATATGCTATGGAGCAGCCAAGCCCATGCACCACAACTACTGAGCCTGTGCTCTAGAGCCTGGGGGCTGAGCTGCAACTCCTGAAGACTGTGTGCCCTATAGCCTGTGCTTTGCAACAAGAGAAGACACTACAATGTGAAGCCTGTGCCCTGAACCAAGGGAGTAGCCCCTGCTCGATGCAACTAGAGAAAAGCCTGAGCGGCAACAAACATCCAGCACAGCCAAAGATAAATAAATTTAAAAAAAACGAACAGGTTCTGGTTCTGAGCTCTGGGCCAAGCTTCTGGCTGGAAACAGGGTCATTATGACTCGAAAAAGGAAGTGGAGTTGGGATCTCTGTTCAGTGTTTAGAAATGGAAGAATTTAGAAACCCAGAAGACAAGAAAAGAAGGGGAAGGGACCAGCACGTCACCCCTCTCCCCATGGTTGCTCCCGCTCTGAGTCTGCCTGAGCTTCCGCAGGGAAGAGGGGCTAACCGAATCCGCCCCACTGCCGATGGAGCAGGCCTGGCCGGACAGGCAAATGGAACCCCAGGTGTTCTCTCTGGGACCTCCCTGCTAAGGGCCGATCTCAGCGTGTCTGTGTGGCCAGCAGGACAGGAGCAGGAGGCCACCACAGAACAGGGACCGAAGACCAAAGGTGGCCTGGAGCAAGTTCTCCCACCTAAGCAGGGCCAGGCTGCAGCCCGCAGAGCCCGTGGGACCAGGCCTGGTTCTGGCTCTGCGCACCGCCTGAGGTGGCTTCACTGTCCTCTTGTGCCTCTCTCCCTTGTCTGAAGGCAGAAAACGGTAGTGTCCCCTGGAAGCACGCGACTCGGGAGGGGGAGGAGGAGCTCGTCGGGCTGTGGCAGACATCGCATCCCGTCTACACCAACTTCCTCCCTCAGCCACTGGGGCCTCACATTTCCCCACCAGGTGAACCACTGAGAAAACGTCTGGTCCTCCGGGGCTTCAAAGACGAAGCAGGGTCACCACCTCTGGGAACTCCAGCCTAAGAGCATGGAAGAGGAACCTCGGGGAACTGGCCAGACTTGAGATGTCCAGGAGAGAGGGATGCCAGCAAACAGAAACCAGGGGCAGGAGCGTGAAGCAGCTCTGACCACAGGCCCACGTCCTGCCGTCTAGAGCTCTGGGTGACGCTTCTGAGCAGTGAGGGTAGTTTCCTCTCCTTTGTAACTGAAGTGTGATGGGGAAGGAAGTGGGTGGGGGAATTCCCCAGCCTCCAGGACTCACAAGAAGTCAGCCATGGACTGTGGGGGGTGGGAGCCACCCATCACGGGCAGGGCCAGGGTTTGGCAGTTCTCTCCCCGCCAGGGCATGGCATCGGGGCCCCTGCTTCCAGCAAATACTGCGTGTCAGGCCAGCAGGCCTCAATGTCCTGAGGAAGGGCAGCTTCCTGAGTTCCGGGGACAGCCAGGGAGCAAACCTGCCAACCTTCCTTCCGGTTTCAGTCAGAGGTTGCTTCCTTGACATTTTCCTGCTGTGGCTCCACTGAGACCACAGGCTCTCTTGAGGCAGAAGCCGGGCTGAGTTCTTGCTAACTCCTCTCAGAGCCCCTCGCTGAAGAGAAAGGAGACTCGGCTGTTTTGGAGCAGCGGACACTGGATGTGGAACCAGCGAGCTCCAGATCGACTTGAAGCTCTTCAGAGTCATAGAACCTCAGAGAGCTCATTCACAAAACGGAGATAATCTCACCACTTCACAGGGTTTTATGAGGATTAAATGATAAATACTTTAGGTCCGAGTAAGTCTGGAACACTGTGGGTGTTCAACACACTTCCCTCCCCGCTCCTCCTAGAAACCCTGAGCGATGCTCTGACGCCCCAAGGACCTGCCCTCTCCCTGGCTGTCCTCTATTCCTGCCTCTGTCCCTGCTCCTTCCGCTCTGCTTCTCAACACTCTGAGGACAGAGCAACCCCTCACCCCTGCTTTGATCCTTCGCTGCTAAGACTAGGAGGCAATAAAACATCACTGTCCTGGGGAGGGAGGGGGAGACTCCAGGGAGACGGGAGAAGAGGAACTCAGACTCAAAGCAACTCTGGGACGGATTCCTAAATCAGAGGGAACCAGCCAGAAGTCTAAAATAAAAACCTATAACAGGAAGAAGCAGAAAGGGGTGGATCTGATGCTTCTCCAGCAAGGCGGCTCTGGTTTACAGCCAGTTTGAGGCCAGGCCGAGCACCCTGCTCAGGGGCCAACCCCTTCCATGGGAGCAAGGGCCCAGTCCCCCCAGCGAGGCTTCCTTTCTCCCCACACGACCCTGTTGGCCCCAGAGAAGCAGAGGAGGGGGAGCTGGCTCTGGTCACAGAGGTTCCTTTCCCTTTCCTGCCCTGCACCCCCAGCCAGTTAGCCCCTCCTCACTTCCTTCCCACCGCAGGGGAAGGGAAATGCCGGTGGGGCTGGAGTTTCCTTCAAAGCTGTGGGTCCTGTGCTGGGACTCACCCGTCCTCTGCCAGTCTCCTTGGGCCAAGCCTGGGGAAAACCCAACAAACAGAGATAGAACCACCCAAAATTCCAGCTGCCTCTACTGGTCCTAGTCAGTCATGATAAATTTCAGGATCAGAGGCTAAAATGGCATAGCTCCTCTGAGGAGAGAGAGAGAGAGATGGCCGAAATGTCCCTGCAAAGGGGATTCTGGAGACTTAAGGAAGGGCAGGCAGGGGCTGTTCATTTTGAGCAAATATAGAATGTGAGTTGGTGGTTTTCTTAATGTTTTCCCTCTCAGAACCACCTCCCCACCGAGGCCCTTACGGCTGGCCACTTCTCCCTGGAGTGGTAGCCGCAGTCGCCATGCTCAGCCCATGGGGCAGGGAGCCCTGGGAAGCTGAGTCTAGATCCTCCCCAGAGGGGAAATGAGGTACTGTCCCAGGCACCACATGCTATTGAGCCCTGGCCCCTGGTCACAGCTGCCAGCAAGTCCTCACGGGCATCTGCAGATCAGTCCATCATACGGATGGCAGAGGAGAGGTGGTGAGGAGGTACGAGGTGTGGGAGTCCAGGAGACTGCTGGAGGAGCAACTGGAGTACCATATTCCCACCAGGAGCCCCTCACAAACCAACATCTCTGCCCCCAAGTCAATGGAGAAGCAGGCAACACTGGGCACAGAGGCCCACACCCAGCCGCCAAATGGACCTAGGGTTAGTAGTGGCCAGGCCTCCCCTCCACGTGTCTCTCTTGGTGGGCAGTAGGGGCAGCTGTGGCCAGCTGGGTGCTGCACCCAAAGGGCAGGAGCCCAAGGAGGTGGGAGGCATCATTCCTGCTACCCCGGCCCCCTCAGCGGCCATAGCCAGCCCTGCCGCGGTAGCAGCTCCCAGACAATGAGAGTTATTTTCAGCCAGCGCTTTAACACAAGCCAGCTGGCCAGTGTGCAGGGCGGGAGGCCTCCTCCACCCGGCCCGCCCAGACAGCAGGCCCAGCCCGGTGCTTACGCTGCCACCGCCTCTGCGTCACTGTTTGTTTATCTCACTCTTTCAGCACAGCTTCTTCCAACTGCCCCCCAGAACTACAATATTGGCAAAAGGAAATTAAAAAAATCAGAGTGTTTGAGCAAAGGTCCAAGAGCTAAAATTAAGAAGGTCCAGATATGGGAAGCACAGCTTCCCCAGCCCTGTGACCGGCGGGTGTAGTGCAGGGAGGAAGTGGGCCGGCTCGGCAGCCAGGTCTCAACGCAGCCCCCGCAGACAGGCCGAGCCAGGCTCTGCGGCCAACCTAGGAGACGAAGCTCAGGATGGCTCTCCTCGCTTTCCTCCCTCCCATCCTTCTCTTCAGAGCTCAGGTTTGGAGAAGACAACATGACACAGACAGAGCCTGGAATGAGCCCGAGTCAACTGGGAAAGGCTCTGGGAGAAGAAGTGCCCTGCGGCAGAAAGGAAATCATGAGAACAGTTCATGACACTTGGCTGGAGGAAAGGGGAGCCCTGCCCATGATGGAGTGGGGTGAACACTCGCAGAATAGGAAGGAGTGGACCGGGAGCGGTCACCTCCCTAGATGCGAGGCCTGGAGCCCTGGTGCCGCCAAATCCCACAGCCTCAACAGAGCAGCTCCCCCGCCTCCTCCCCTCCCTCCATGTGCGGCCCCAGCACAGGAGCTCATGCGTGTGACACAGCTCACCACACACACGGTTTCCTCGAGGCCTGAGCTGCCCGACTAGACTTGCGGGAAATTCACCACAGTGCCTCATGATGAGACATCGGAAAAGTGGGTGCTTCTTGACTTAAGTGTATGTAGCGGCTTTGAGCTGACTTTCTGGTTCTGTTTGCTTGAAGCTATCACTTTGGGGACAAGCTACCAGAGAAAAGCCAGCTTTCAGAGCCCTGTCTGGAGAACGTGTTTCTGTGGTCACTGATGACTCTATAACCAGAAATGACTTGCTGAGCAGTTACGGGCCAAGTCCCTGAGCAGCCTGGAGGAAAAAGAGATGGATTTGCCAGATGTCTCAGGCTGAGCTCCGCAACTCACACCAGGGAAGTCGGGTAAAGGCGAGGTCCTGGAAGGCCGTTGTCAATCAAATGAAGAGGTGGCTTTATCCAAATACAACTGTACCCCGAGGCCTCCTCCTCACCATGGTCGACTCCCACCTTGGATCCTGAACTGGTGCAGGAAGTCAGTCAGGTCCCCAGCGCCAGCAAAGCCCCCTAGCTCTACTCTCTGCCACGCCGTCGCCTTACACCTGACATCAAGTAACCTGGGCAGGTAACCTGGCCCTGGCTAAGGACGCCCTCTTGGCCTACTCAGTCAAGAAGCATACAATCTCGGATAGAAGAACTCTTGTTAGCTACGGGCCCCGAGCCCCAGCTTAAAAACACCACTGCCACAGCAACTTGATCTGTCTGCTGGCTCCTCAGCCCCTCCTCGTGGTTAGCCAGACCCACACACTCCCCAGTTACGCAGAATGGAAACTATTCTGCTGGGGGCCGCTGGCTTTTCCAAAGCCAAGGCATCTTGGGGCAGACTCACATTGTCCGTGTAGCCAACCAAGGTTGACCCTTCTCTTCACCATATTCTGCCTTCCCGCAGGGGGAGCCCTTAGGCAGCGCTACCTCAGAGAGAACACAACATTTCTGGGGTTACACCCCACAAAAGACATTTTCCTCTCTCTCCTCGGACCACAGGCCATTACTCACTAGGACCCAAGTGTGCCCCTCCCAGGGTCTCTCATCCATACCTTTTCTCCCCCTCCCATGGCTACCATCAGATAGGCCCTTCTACACGCCTGACCTTCTGGGATAAACTTCTAGCTGGCATCCCTGCTTCCAGCCTGCATGTGGATGGAATTTCCAAACTTCCTAACACATAAGATACATTATGCTTCTTTTCAGTTCAGAAATCCCTGACTCTTTACCATTTACACAAAAAAGCCTAAACTCCTTGGCTGACTGTTCTCAGCATCTTAGATAAGAAAGAGCTTCAGAGCTAAGACTTTTTCCAGGTTGGCCGCAGCATCTCTGACCAGCTAATTGTCTCCTGCGTTCTCTAGGAGCAGCTACTCTAGTCATAGGATTCACTTGTAACTTATGTCTCCGCAATCTTCTGAATCCCTGCCTATTACCACTGGACTCGAAATCCAACTCTGTGACTACTCAACATAGCTCAGTCCCTCTTCTGAGCTCCAAAGCATAATTATATGTGAAGAATGATAAAGCGGAGACCTGCTTGTTGTCCTCAGCCTCTTCTCACCTTCCTTATTAATGAACCTCCAATGCTTAGCTGAGCACTTAGCAACCCAGAGTTAATACATTTCTATAAACAAGGTCCTACTGAATAGCACAGGGAACTAAATTCAATAAAGAATATAAAAAGAATGTATATATGTGTATAACTGAGTCACTCTGCTGTACAGCAGAGATTAACACATTGTAAATCAACTTCAGTAAAAAAAAATTTTTTGTAATACAAAGAATTAATATATTTCTCATCTTTCCTAGCATTCAGATGTGGCTATGTGACCATGTGGTTTGTGAACAGAAGTAGTGTGTATAACTTCTGAGCAGTATCATTAAAGGGAGGGAGTATACCTTTTTTTCTTTCTGCTTCCAGCTGCCTGGAATGCAGAGACAATAACTGGAACTTCAGCAGCTATTCTGGAAAATGAGGTGACCTTAGAAATGAAATCCAGATGAGTGAAGCAAAGAGAAAGAAAATACCTGGTCACTGATACTGTGGATCTCAACACAAACTGAATGAGGTCATATAGTGCATTTTCATGTGTGTGTTTCCTTTATTTCAACTAGAATACAGCTACTGGAGGGGAGGGGTCATGCCTTATCCTTCTCTGAATCATGCACAGGTACTTAATAAATAACTGATTGATCCTGCTACTACCGCATCCATCACCAAGTCCTTTGTTCAGTCCCTGGTTATTTTTGGAGGGGATTATCCAACTTCTCACAATTGTCCTTGCTATTTCTGGTCTTATAATCTGCATTATGAGCTACAGCCCAAATCACTTTCCTTATATGTTGCTTCTCCCACAGCAAATTCCCACTTCTCATTGGGTTTCAACTCTGTCTTTCAGTTCATGTTATAAGTCTAAGACACTCCACTGACTGATTGTCTAACCAGACGCATCTTAAAGTCCGCTAGACCACAAGCTCCTGAGCACAGGCATCATCATCACCAGCTTGTTGATCACTGCAGTAGGTGCTCAATAAAGATTGAGCAAATTGAATTTCCCCAGACATATACTCTTTATCCATTCCCTAAGATTTCTCCTCCATCATCCTCAGAGATCATCTCCTTCCCAGCCGCCAGCCATGGCCCTCATCCAATTCACAAAAAGAGAAATTCCACCTTCTCTAGCAAATCTGTCATAAGTAAGAGTGGGAAGGTTTATACTCTCCCCTAAAAGTGTCTTCACACATTCCCTAATGCTTTTAGCATGTGTTCATGGAGTTGTGATGCACAGCTAATGTCTCTTCGCTTTTTCTTGGGTGTTCAATAAATATCACAAATCTCAAAGAGTGGCTAAACCACAGAATGAGGAGCTACACTGCCCTAGTATGAATTTTGGTTCCACCACTTACTAGTGTGGCCTTGGAAGAGTTATTTAATTTCTATGAGCCTCAGTTTCCTCATCTGTAAAATGGAGGTACAAATAGTACCTACTTCTTAAGGTTGGTATGACAATTAAATAAGTTAGTATACATAAAGCATTTAAATCAGAACTAGGTAATAAATGTTACACATAAAGTTAGCTGTGTTCTTCTTGGTTTTTTGCTTTTGGCTTGGATTTCTTATTCAACAATTAGCAGAAAATAACTATATGCCAGTCACTAAGCTAGGAGCTGGAAATATAAAAATAAATAAGGTAGGATCCCTACATTCAGAAAGCTTATATCCAGAGGGCAAGGTAGATCAGCAAGCCAGGGACGGGTACACACCGTACTGCTGTCAAACAGCAGCATGTGGCACCGTGGGATCCCAGGGAGGCAATGGAACAGAGCAGTCAAGTAACGCTTCCTGGAAGAAATGCTATAGGATTTACTCTTAAAACATCAAGCAGGAAGAAGTTGGGCAAAAGCAATGAAGCAGGGGAAGATGGTGATATTCTAGGCAAGGACATGGCATTTGCAAGTACACAGAAGTACAAAACACCATAAAAAGTCCAGGAGTCTCCAAGTGATCTGCAATAACGGAACAAAAGCATATTTGAGGAAATTACAGCAGGCAGGGAATGGCCAGATGACACAGGTCCCAGGAACTAAGGTAAATCACTGGGCATGACTAGGATACTAATGACACTACTATTAAAATGAAAAACGGAATAATGACAAAAGCTGATAATATTTATTGACAAAACTGAAATAAGAACTCTATATAAATTATTTCATTTAATTCTCACAACTAGCCTATGGAGTTAGGACCAAAATCATTCCTATTTTACAAGTGAGGAAACAAAAGCTCGGAAAGGCAGGCCAAGGAACTTGCCCAAGGTCACACAGCTAGTACATGATGGAGTCGGGGTTTGAACCCAGGTTTGACCCTGACTTTGTATCCTCACACAATGCCTCCTCTGAGACAACCAATTGTTTTAGCCTTTCTCTAAACCTTTTCAGATTGTATGCATCCTTCAGGATTAATATGATCAAGGTGCCACATGAAGCCCCCTTCAAACAACCCAGACCTCTGCACACTCCGTGCCTTGAACTTCTGCAGGGCTACTGCCCTCGCTTCCCATCCACAATTACACTCCATCATCCCTTTAGTGTCTTCAAGGCACCATACACTGTGCCAACTGAAGTCTTGTTTTGTCTGGCAATAACTCTTATATGTTTACCCAAAAAAGGAAAGAGTATGGCTTATAAATATCTACTTTGGTCTGAGCACTATGCTAGATCTTTTAATTGTAAGATTTCATGAAAAAAAAAATTTCACTCCCATATTACTACTCATCTTTCACATTCTGTATTATTTCTTGAACTAGACTGTAAGCTTCCTGAGGGCATGGACTTTTCCTTGATCTCACATGTTCCTAGACAATCTGACATATAGAAGAAGCCCAATAGGTGTTGTGAGTTGCCCACGTGGCCGGCTGGGGACAGCACTCCGCCCCACCCAGTACCACTGGGTCTGGATTTCCAGGAGTCTCATTATAAATCCAGAAGCTTATCATGAAGTCATAAAACCTAATGAATCCCTTCCTACATCCAGACTACACGTGGGAGAGGCATGGCTCCTGCCTTATGGAAGGACAAACTGAGGCCCAGCACCAGTCATATCAGCTGGGGAGAGACACTACAAGTCTTTGATCCCTCCTGGCTTTTCCAGTTGCTCTCAAATGGGGGTCCGTCTCAGTGCCTCGGAACACCTCGCCTCTTTGGGGAGGAAACATAAAGACCCCAGTCTGCTCTTGATCTACAACCTACCTTCCCAACATTGTCCCTCCCTCATACTTGTTAAGGCCAGAGCTTGACACAGGGGTCATGACTGCCCACACCCCCTACCCCATTTTTGAGTGTCACAGCTTTTTTGTATCTCATTTGATCTTCCAGCCAGAAAAAAAAAAAAAAAAACAACACCTGTTTAGAGGCAGCCTCCTAAGAGTTCCCACCCCTTGACCCAGAGAGACTCTGAATCTTGTCTGCTTCTCTCGAAGTCTGGCATTCTAGGTGTCATAATCACTCAGGGCCACAGATGGGGAGGAAAACATTACTGAGCGTCTGTTACATGCCAGGCACTTTGTCACTGCTCTCAGTAACCCATGGAGGTTACGTGGTGTTCTGCCTGTTTAACTGGTGAGAGAATTAAGAATCTGAGACCAACTGCCTTGAAGTCATACTGAATGAGGCAGAACCGAGATTCACACCCAGATATGTGGCCTCTAACAGAACTTTTGACAGGACATGCCTTTTTCTGCCATATCTTGCCATCTCCTTTCAAAGAAATCAAATCTCCATTTCTAACTTGGAAAGGCCCACCTGGATTTGTCTGACTTTGGTTGATCATTAAACAGTGCTTCCCTGTCCAGCAAGACTGGGTGAAACTAGCTGAACGAGGTATGTGTGCCGGACACCTGAAGTTCAAGGCTTCTGTCTCACAGGAAGAGGGACACCATGCAGAGCAGAAAGCCACCGGAACTCCCTCTTGGATACCACCAGTGACAATTCCTTCATATCTGAATGGCATTTTAAACATTCAGAGCCATCTATAAATAACAGCATGGGCTTTGGAACAGGGAGAACCTAGATTTGAGTCCTGGTACTTTTCATGAGACAGTGGGAAGGTTACTAGACTTCTCTGAACTTCAGTTTCTTCATCTATAAAATGTGAATCACAATCTCTACCTCCTACAAGAATTCAGTGAAGGGATGAATGAACGGAAAGTATTTTGCATGTGGCCTGGCCCAGGAGAAGGGCTCTATAAATGGTAACTGGGATGAGCAACTCCAGGAGTTGCAGGTGATTCAAAGACAGCTTCTAAGCCCATACATAAAACATAATTTCACAGTACTTTAAAATACACAAAAGACAGAGTCTATACATGCAGCTGAACAATATAGGTTAAATATATTTACTTACATGTTTACTGATTTTCTAGGTTAGAGCAGGTGCACACGCACCCCTTTGAAAGACTGAAAATACCAATGGCCACCCAGAGGATTCATAGGAAAGCTGGGACCAGAGTTTGGGGAGAAAGAATTGAGTCACTGACTGACTAAGGTGCTCTGCTGAGTGATCTTTTGAATGAGATTTTTCAAAGAAAGTTGTTTTTAGCGTTCCACCTTATCTCAAGTCCCTCGCTTCCCCGTTGTCTCCTGACTTCCTCAGGTTAAACCTGCGGTCTGCAAAGCTGAGGTTTGATTAACCACAAATCTCTGTTTTCGGTCCCCTCAGCTAACTACTTTTCTCCACAACTTTGTTTCTCCGCTTGTGACTTTGCAGAAGTCCCTGGAGTTGTCCCTCCCAGACACACTAAACGGCTGTGCTGTCTATGGGAATATAGAGAGAGGCATGAGAATGTTTAAGCCCCAAATTTTATTTGACCCATAGACGCCGTGCACGCTGAGTCGCTTCAGTTGTGTTCGACTCTGTGCGCCCCCATGGACTGTAGCCCGCCAGGCTCCTCTGTCCATGGGATTCTCCAGGCAAGAATACTCGAGTGGGTTGCCGTGCCCTCCTCCAGGGGATCTTCCCAACTCAGGAATCAAACCCGCAACCCACATGTCTTATGTTTCCTGCATTGGCAGGAGGGTTCTTTACCACTAGCACCACCTGGGAAGACACCAATGACTGTCTCAAATATGCATTTCTATCTCAAGCTAGAAATCTGAGTGCCATCCGGAATTCCTCCTTTCCTGCTTATCTCCACCTTTCCAATATCAAATTTGATCCATCAAGCTCCCTAAATTTAACCTTTTAAACTATTTGTTGAGTCTCAACCACGCAAACCAGCCCTAGTTAGGGCTGCCACCAGCATCACCACACTGTCAGGCATCCACTTGGCTGTTGACCTCCAACTGATTCCCCTCCCATGGCTGCCACACTGACACCTCAAAACTTGACCGTGCCACCCTCCTACCAAAAGCACGACGTGCGGTTCATCCGCTGTGCTGTGCTTAGTCGCTCAGTTGTGACCGACTCTTTGCAACCCCATGGACTGTAGCCTGCCAGGCTCCTCTGTCCATGAGATTCTCCCATCAAGAGTACCAGAGTGGGTTGCCATGTCCTCCTCCAGAGGATCTTCCCAACCCAGGGATTGAACCCAAGTCTCCTGCATTGCAGGCAAATCCTTTATTGTCTGAGACACCAGGGAAGCCCATCCACAGAACAGTCAAAGTCCTTTCACCACTGTCTGCCTTACACACCTTATTCTCCAAAAGCCCCGAGCAGCTCCAGAAGGATTCTCTGAGCACATTACGCTCTGTCTCGCCCGGACGCTGCCCCTCTACCCGGAATGCTTTCTCCTCCACACTTCTCTCCAGCTCCTAATTATCCTTTTAGCCAGCACAGATTTCCTCCTACAGGCAGCATTCCCCAAGCCCTGTTCTGCGCTGCCCAGCTGCTCCTGCCTTTCTACACAGTTGCACTTCCCAAGCTGAAGTCTGCAATTAGATGTTAATGTGTTTGTCTTCCCCTTCAGACTGAACTCCTGGGGGCAGACACTGGCTCGGTCATCTTTATTTCTCTGGCACTTAACACAATCCTAAGTGCTTAGTAAATGCTTGCTGAGTGAATGAACACCACACTGCCCTGAGGAGGCTCTTGAGCACTGGTATAGCATTCCTCTCTCTTCTTCGTCTCCATGCAGGGAAGATGACACCTTCACAGCCTCAGAAGCCCTCCAGAGTACTGAGTGACTCTTTACCTAGCCGTGGCGGGATAAGGCCGGAGTAGCCTGTCTGCCCTCTTGCCTCTGAGACAATCAGAAGCAGCCAGCAGTGTTTTATAACACTGTGACACCACCCTGACATTTCTCTACAGTCATCCACAGGCAACAAATACTAGATGGTTTCTTTACAATTCCTGGAGGGAACCAACCGAGAAGTCTAATGCCACCAGACACTGTCTAGCCGTCGACCCTTCAACTCCTGAGGTTTTGCTCCCAACTTTTAACAAGGGTATTCTGGGGAAACGACAGATAAATGCTTTGGGAGCTCACCAGGACCTGCTGCCCCATAAATGCAGAAGAGACTCTTAATCCCTTACTCACCCACGATGCCAGCAGTAATTAGGCAAGCCCAAAGGGAGCAATTTATAGCTGCTATTGGACCATCAATCTGGAACTCATGCCAGATGCATCAGAAAATAATCTGCAGACGTGAGCACTTTACAAGGGATTTACCAAGTGCCCTGACTGCCAACGGGCTGAGGATAATGAGTGTTTGTGTGATGCTGATTCTGCTGAGCAGCAAGTGAAAACAAAATAACCACAACCATAAACCAGAAATCTGTCCAAAGGGGCCTAAGCATACTCTGGACACAGAAGATTCAAACAAAGATGCTCTTTCCCACTTAGCTATCTCTCATCCATCTGTTCTAGAACATTATCTGGGCATCATTCTGAGGCAGGTTTTGAGAAGAAAGGGAGTCTGTGACCCCTTCAGTCTGCAAATGAGCCACCATCATCCCAGAGTTCAGTACAGTCCCAGGAGCACAGGTCTGGACCTCAGTAGGCCTAGGCTGGCTATTTTAGCCTTGGTAAATGCCTTCAAGCCTCTTCAAGTTCCTTCCATGGCTACACTAGAGATGAAAGGTGCTAAAGGATAGGCCAAGGGCTACATTGGTTCCTAGAGGTCCTAAGGCCTGTGGAGAGGTCATGACAAGGCCAACAACATCAAGAAGGAAAGCAAGGTGATTAATGTGTGCCATGCAATTCAGTGATTTTACAAGTTTGAGGCACATAGAACCAGCCTCTTACCCATCAACAACAATCCGTATTTCTCAATAAATACCAGATCCCTGACTTGAGGGCTTCCCAGGTGTTGCTAGTGGTAAAGAACCCACTTGCCAAAGCAGGAGACATAAAAGACACTGGTTTGACCCCTGGGTCGGGACGATCCCTGGAGAAGGGCGACAACAACCCATTCCAGTATTCTTGCCTGGAGAATCCCATGGAGGAGCCTGGTGGGCTACAGTCCATGGGGATGCGAAGAGTCGGACACAACTGAAGCGATTTAGCAGCCCTGACTTGAAGAGGTTGGTGGACTGAGAATAATATTTCTACTTAAAATGTACTGAGCACCCACCACGCCAGACACTGCCCTGGACCCTTAAATGTTATTTAAGTCTCCTAAAATCCCTAGAAGCCAAGTACTCTTATCCTGATTAGACAAACACAGAAACTGAGGCTCAAGGAAGTTACAGCACTGGCCCAAGGTCATGGAGCTAATAAATGGCAGAGCTGGGATTCAATTCCAAATCCGTGGAGCCCCAGGGTCCTGAAAAAAAGGCCTGGTTGGGCAGCAGCCCCAGGCTGAAGGAACCCCAACACCGCTTATAGCTTTCCAGGCCAGACTCCTTAGCCCTCCTCTAGCCAAGAACACACAATGACTTCAGGAAATCTTAAGAGAATCAGGCTTGAGGAGCCCTGAAAAGACAAGTATCTATTTACGGTTAATCAGCACCCTGCCCGGCCCTGCAGACAGTTCTGACAAGTGGAGCCAGGAAGAGGCAACCACAGGCTCTGACTGGGCCCACCTGGGGCTAGGAACCAGCCAAGCCCCTGGATGAGCAGCATGGACCGGACCCTGCCCAGACGGGCTGTGCTGCCCAGGGACCCCCTGCCCTGGGGGACTCTCAGGAGCTGGGATCCAGAGTCCACAGAGAGTTGTCTTCACTATTTCACTTTTCTCTTGTACTTCAACTCCCCACACTGCCACTTTGCTAAAATATTACTGCTCTTCCTCTCTACCCCTTTAGCTTCTTTTTCTTCATGGCACTTATGCCTACTCAGCATTCCATACAGACCTGTGTATGTGTTGATCACTGCCCCACCAACAATATGACATCCATGGGCCAAGTCCCTCTGTCTCTTCTTCACTGTGGGACCCCTAATGTCTAAAATGCTAACACTCAATACATTTGTGTTGAGTGAATAAATGAGTGGTCACACAATCAGACATTTAAAAATTCTACTTTTAGAACTTCCATAGTAGTCCAGTGGCTAAGAATCTGCCTGCCAATGCAGGGACATGGGTTTGATCCCTGGTTGGAGAACTAAGACCCCACATGCCACAGGGAAACAAAGCCACAAGAGTCCATGTGCCTCTCACATGTCACAACTAAGGCCAGGTGCAGCTAAATAAAATTTTTTTTTAATGTATCACTTATTAAAATGAAAAAATACGTGCCTCCCACTGGATTATTTGAGAGGCAACTGAATAATGCCAGCCTCCCAGGAAGCCCCATCAAACCTGTTGTTGGACCCTAACATCCCTTGCAAATATCTCCCTAAAGCTCACCCCACCAGGCCCACAAACCCTAACTCACCCAGAGCAGGTACTCCAGGGAGAAAATGGAGCAGTGCCTAGGGAGGAGACACATTTCTCTTCCAGTTAAACACAGCCCAGGAGCTCTGCAAATTAAAAGCTCCCTCTTTACTGAATCCACTCAGCTTTAGTTATAGGTCGCACTTTTTATTTTTGTAACCAGCCAACCCACCAAATTATAGGCTCAGGCCATGGGCAGGCACGCCAAACACTGGGGCCAGCCTAGCAGAGGCACTGCCCTTTCTGGCCTGAGGTGGATATAGGAAAGAGGGCTGGACACCAGTCAAACCTGAAAGAGCAGAGGGCTCGATCACCCTGCTGGGCAGAGCTGACTGAGGAGCCTGGTCTCACTCAGGCCAACAGGCTGCCCAGAGGAAAGCCAGATTCCGGGACTCTCCACACAGCAGTGACAGTGAACTCTTCACACTATACAACACATCGGGTCACTCCCCAAACTCCTTATCAAGGCTGATAAGTTTCCATGACCTGAGCCCTGGTCACCTTTCTTCTACAATCCCTGACGTCTCTTTAGCATCCTTGTTGACCAATCTGGCATTCCTTCAGTTACTCGGATGTGCAAAGTTCTCTCCCATCCCAAGGTTTACTCTCTTTTCTTAGAAAACCTACCACTCAGATCTTTATATATGGCTGTGAAGATGAATGGGGGCGGGAGTAGTAGACAGGTGGGGCTGGGTCTGCAAGACTGGAGTAGAGAGACCCCTAAGGAGTCTACTACAGCAGACCAGGCAAGAGATGAGGACCAGCTACGGCGGTGGTGGTACACAGAGAGAAGGCAAGAGGAGCAGCAGCCAAGAGTGAGCCCCAGGTGTCCAGCCTGGGTGACTAGCTGGGAGAGGGGGCCATCCCACTGCCCCCCACCCTAATACAGTGTACAAGAAAACGCTAGCAAGCAAAAAGGAGAACACACGCACTGGACACTATGTAATGAGTAGTATGAAATGAACACCTAACATAACAAGGTATTGTTAATTATATAAATTATTTAGTACACGACCACATTCCACTTTAAAGGAAGGCAAGATAAGTTTGGCAAAGGCAAGAATTAGCCCTAAACTTGGTGACTAGAAATAGAAGCATCTATATTTTTTGAAAGTGAAAGTGTTCATTGTTCAGCTGTGTCCGATTCTTTGTGACCCCACAGGCTGTACGTAGCCCTCCAGGCTCCTCTGTCCAAGGAATTCTCCACTGGAGTGGGTTGTCATTTCCTCCTCCAGGGGATCTTCCTGACCCAGGGATTGAACCTGGGTAACTTGCATTGCAGGCAGATTCTTTACCGTCTAAGCCATCAGGGAAGCCCTTCAATTCAGTTCAGTTCAGGTGCTCAGTCGTATCCGACTCTTTGTGACCCCATGAATCGCAGCACGCCAGGCCTCCCTGTCCATCACCAACTCCCAGAGTTCACTCAAACTCACGACCATCACATCCATGGCATCAAGTGATGCCATCCAGCCATCTCATCCTCTGTCATCCCCTTTTCCTCCTACCCTCAATCCCTCCCAGCATCAGAGTCTTTTCCAATGAGTCAACTCTTCGCATGAGGTGGCCAAAGTACTGGAGTTTCAGCTTTAGCAGCATTCCTTCCAAAGAACACCCAGGACTGATCTCCTTTAGAATGGACTGGCTGGATCTCCTTGCAGTCCAAGGGACTCTCAAGAGTCTTCTCCAAAACTACAGTTCAAAAGCATCAATTTTTCGGCACTCAGCTTTCTTCACAGTCTAATTCTCACAGCCCTTAGACTTCTGCAATTCAGGGGTGACATTTGGGATCATTTTCCATCCAGTTGTACTTAAATCAAATTATTAGAATTCTCTAACCTGTAAGGACTGAGCGGGTTTTTTTGTTTTCTTGTATATTTCAATCATTCATTGTTACAAGCAAGACCATGAATGGCCAGGAACCACTTATCAACGAATCTCTATTCCCCTCTGAAACTCTGGGCAGGAAGGCCCCCAGAGCCTTTTCTAACAATCAGGCGCTCTTCAGACCAAACTCTCTGTGAACTGGCCAACTGTTCTGATCCAAGCTCATGTCTGTGTCTAGAACTAGGATCTTCTACCCTGACAGGTGGGTCTCCTGGCTGCCCTTCATAGATCTGGCTCATTCCTCCTCTTTATTCCCCTCCCATTCTGCTCTAGCCTTCCGCTTCCTCTCTCCTAATCCACACCTGTCCCCTTGAAGACCTGACTTCAAGTCCACGTCCTTCTGAGAGCACTGCCTGATTAGCAATCCTAGGCCATGCTAATCCTTCCCTAACCCTCTAGTCCTTCTGTGCTTGGAGCTATGTGGCCCCTCATCACCTCATGATCTCATTTGGTCTTCTCAAAAAACATGTGACTAGGCAAGACAAATAGTCACCCCACATTGTGGATAAAATAACTGAGGCATACAGAGAACCTCACAGATAACCTGAGGACATGCATTTGTTTTAATTCTCTAGTCATTCAAAGTACAGTTCTAAATGCATATTTTGTCTTTCTATTTTTTGTCTTCTATTTTTTGGTATTCTCCAAAGCACTCAAGAAAGTGTTGTATATACAGTGGGCACCTAAGACCTATTTTCTTAGTAAAGCAAGAAAGGAAGGAAAATTAGATGAACGTAGAAAGTCTCTCATAGATTCCAAGGCTGCCTCTGGCCTTCATTTAGAGGAGCGTGTTGGTTACATTCTCTCCTAACAACCTGTTCTTTGCCTTCCAAGGACATATGATTTGTAATTAAGTACTTATTCATTTAATATCTACATTCCCATAAACTCCATGAAGGCAGAGGCAATATTTGTTTTTCACCACTGTATACCCAGTGGTATCACTGGACAGAGTAAATGAAGAAGGAAACATTTGTTGGACAGTGAATGTCCTATGGGATAGCTGGGATTCAAACCCAAGCCTGGCTGGGATTCTGAAGCACAGACCTTCCCACCACACCTCTCAGCAAAAGATGACTTGTCCTACTTCCCCTGATTTCTGCCGTAATGTACACAATCCCCACCAAAACAATATTGAAGGTGAGGGAGGTGCTGACCCCAGAAAGAGAAGGAGATTGTGGTTAAGGATGTGGGTTTTGGAGTCAAACTGCTTGGATTCAAATTCTGACTTCACCACCTACCAGCTGTGTGAACCTACGTGAGATATTCAGCCTTCTTGGATCTCCATTTCCTCATCTATAAAATGGAGATAATAACTACTTCATAAAGTTGTGGAGATTAAGTGAGATAATGTGTATAAAGTGTCTGCCAGGTGACCAGCCTACCATTAGCACACAACAAACATTAGCTGTGAAAATGATGAGCTATTCGTGTTTCTGGGAGACTAGAATCTAGAGAACATAGTTTCCTAAGTCAGTTCCCAGCTGTTGAACTGACTTATCTTTGAGAAGCTTAGCTGCAGTGAAGCCCAGAGCTCATGTTTATTCTCTTTGCTAACTTCATCTGCTAAAGCTCTGCTGAGGCTGGAGGTACAGCTTTCAATAGCCTAGAAATGAAAGAGGCTAAAAATACACAACCTGCCGGTGTCTGGCAGACCAAGATTGTGCCTACATTTATGAATTTAAAATATAGCCTCAGGGCATAAGGGCATCTCTTAGGATTCTTCCTACTATGAAAACTAGTGTCAAGCTCAGTACAGAGCAGGGAATGACCCCAGTGGTGTCCTTTCTCCCTCCTGCTCTCTTCTTTTGGATCAGTGCAGAGTGAGAGACAGGAGCTTTCTTTTTTGCAGCAAAAGTTGAATCTTCCTCCCCTATTTTTATTCCTCTTTTTCCCTTAAAGGAGGAACAAATATGTGGATGTGTGTAGCTTAAAAAATTAATCAACTCAAAAGCTTATAGAATAAAAAAGGAATTACTGTTTGGTCCCCAACTCTATCCATCCCCCTCCACAGGTAACCACAGGAACCCACAGCTTGGTACTGATTGTTCCAGGCCTTTTTTTCCATACATTTACATACAAACATGTTGCTTTATAAAGCATAATATATAGTCTTCTTTTAATTCCCCTTTTAGACTATTATATTTACACACACACAAATATCTTGGAGATTCCCATCAGCCACAACCATTTATTGAGGGCCTACCCAGTCCCAGGTATTGGGGTGGACAGTGAGAAGCATACAGAAAGTCTCTACCCTCATGGAATCAACAGTCTGGGGAGACAGATAATAAACAATTAAACAAAGAATTTTAAACTAGAAAATGATACAAAAGAAGTTAATAGGATGCTAAGATAGAGAATAATAAGGAAGAGAGGCCTCTCTGAGAGGTGATATTATAAAAACTGAGCCCTGAAACGTAAACTAGATTGAACCATCTGAAAATCCAAGGACAAGACATTCCTGGAGAGGAAACAGCTTGTGCAAAGGCCCTGAGACAAGGAAGGAACTTGTCCTAACTCAAGGAAGGCTAATGTGGAGGCTAGCAATCCGGAAGGCGAGTAAGGTTAAGGAAGCCAGCAGGACCCAAAATAATGTACTCTTAGGGGCCAAAGCCAGGAGTTTGCTGTTTTTTCCTTCAAGAAGGAAACCATTAAAAAAGATCTCTAGGCAGGAAATGATGCTATTTGACTTACAGTTCAAATTTGGCTGCTTTGTGGAAAATGGATGTGAGGATGGAGAAAGGGACAGTGGAAGAAATCAGGAGGCCAATTTGTTGGATGTAATACAAGTCAGAGTTGATACTGGCTTGGACTGAGGCAGTAGAGATAGAATGGTAGATCTGAGACATATTTTCGGAGATGGAACTGGCAGGGTAATAGACGGTATGGAGAAAGCAGAAGGAAAAACGAAGGATAACTCCCAGTATTTGCCTGAAGCAACCAGATGAACGGTAAAGGAATAGATATGGACAGGAAATGGACAATCAGGTTTCTCCCAGATGTTTACTGTAAACAATGCTGTCCTGAGGATCTTTTCCGTGCACCTTCATGCACATGCATAAACAATTCTGTAAGACAGCTTCCTAGATATGAGATGACCAAGTTAAAGGGCATGCACATATGAAACCAGTAGACCCTACAAAATATCTTCTAAAATGTCTGTACCAAATTACACTACCCCTAACGGTGCATTAATGTACTATTAGTGACAATCATGTCGTTGTGTTAGTCACTCAGTTGTGTCTGACTCTTTGTGACCCCATGAACTGTAGCCCACCAGGCTCCTGTGTCCATGGAATTCTCCAGGCAAGAATATGGAAGTGGGCAGCCATTCCTTTTTCTAGGGGATCTTCCCGACCCAGGGATCAAACCTGGGTCTCCTGTGTTGCAGGCAGATTCTTTACCATTTGAACCATCAGGGGAGCCCAATGACAACCACAGATGCTGTCAGTCTTTAAAATTTTGCCCTGATGATTAGTATACAAGTGTATCATTGACATGTTCATTTCTTTGATTTCTAATGAGATTAAATTTTTTTCTTTAACTTTTAATTGTATAACTAACACATAAATACATTCTCCTTGTAAGAAGTGGAGTGAAGTCGCTCAGTCGTGTCCGACTCTTTGCGACCCCGTGGACTGTAGCCTACCAGGCTCCTCTGTCCATGGGATTTTCCAGGCAATAGTCCTAGAGTGGATTGCCATTTCCTTCTCCAGGGGATTTTCCCAACCCAGGGATTGAACCCGGGTCTCCCGCATTGTAGACAGATGCTTTACCGTCTGAGTGTAAGAAATGTCAACATAATATATAAACCTAAATTCCCTTTGACTTTCCTGTTCTTACTATTATGATTCCTTCCCTTCACAGGTATTCATTATTTGTATTCTTCCAGAAAAATTTTCTCTGTTCTTTAAAATCTGTATGAGCATCTTTTAGAAGCTGTATTTCTATCAAATCCTTTTAGCATGAACCAAAATATCTAAACAAAAATTTTTACTTAAGCCTTCTCTAAGTGACATTTAAGCTGAGACCTTCTCCAGGTCAGTTAACTCCTCTGAGTCCTGGTTTCATCACCTCTACAACAGACATAAAATAACTGCCACATCTAATGAGATAATTCGTGTAAAAGTATGTGGCATATACCCAACAAATGTTGAATTATTTCCTTAAGCAATACGAGTTAAGTCTAGGCATTTGGTGGAGCAGAAACCGAGCCACTCCTATAAGGATGAAATGGGAGACTCCACCCAGAAAAGTCATTCTTAACGCTGTCCTGAAAAAAAATTTTTTTTTTTCATAATAAATAAAGCCCTCCAAAGATCTGAATTTTTCTTCACAAAATTTTGGTATGAAATATTCTGAGTAGTCAATAAAAGCAAAGGTCTTTTTTGTTTTTCTTGGTAAGGTAGAAAGCAAAAGGAAGTAAATGCTAGAAACTGTATGTCAAAAATCCCCTTTAAGGCATGCCCAGGGAAGCCACAACCGCCTGGATTTCCCCAGAGACCTTAGGCCTGTGGGAGAGAGCTGCAGTTTGGGCAGGTAATACCTCCAAACATAGGGAGATGACCTAACCTTAGGGCCTCACTGCAAGGATGCCCCTGGTTCCCCTGGCTTGTCAAAGTACATCCTGCCATCCCTACCTGGATGTTCCTGGAGGTCGAAGGTCTGGCTCAAAGGGGCAGACCTCACCACAGAGTATCCCTAGTCAAAGTTAAGATCTCCAGGGACCAGAATATCTCCCTCTGAATGGCAGTCAACCACGTTTCAACACGCTCTCTTTTTGGATCCACTAACAGAGGCATCCTTTTATCTGAACTGATAAATGACTCCCTTCCTCTTATAAAAATACTGAGTACTGTCTGTATGAAGGAGCTCCTACAGTGGCTTCTCCTCGTCTCCCTTCCTATTCCTCTAGGCTCAAAGCCAGGGGTTCCCTAGCAGACCCAAGAATGGGTTTAAAACCCTAAAGGGCTGTGTGCATGACTAGAATCAGGAGTCACAGATTTAAGCGGATTTTTAAAAGGGTCCTTTACTCAAAAGATCCAGAAACACGGTTTAAAGAGCTCTTAAACATATTCCCAACCTAAAAGAATACGTCCCCTGGCTTGAGGAGCTAACGGGGTTAGTGAAGGTCAACAGTGAAATGTGTACCCCAAATTGCTCCTTGACAAGTTGTATGACAGAACTCACAGTACAGAAGGAACCAGGGAACCCGCCCCTAAACCTATGGACAGAGGTAATAAAAAGATGGAGGTCCAGCTCTTCCCTGAAGGTGTACCAGGAAACGGGAAAACCATGAGAAAAACCAAACACTGTTGCTCTGCCTTGACTTTTACCGCCCTTAAAGCTTCATCCCCAACTGGATCACAAAACAGCGAGGTACAAATCAACAGAAGGTAATTCTCAGCAGAAGTGCTATTAGCATTTTGGGTAGGATCATTCTTTATTGTGTGGGACTGACCCAAACACTGTGGGATGTTTAATATTCCTAGTCGGGCACTTAGTGGGGCACTTAGGCATTTAGTTGGGCACTAAATGTCAAAAGCCACCCCATCTCTCCTAGTCAGTGTGATACCAAAATATCCTTACTTACCAAAAACTCCCCCTGGGACAATACCTCCCCCATCTGAAAACCACATTAAGAGGTGGTATACAGCGGGTAATGTATATGCCACAAACAGTTAACTGTAGAACCTTTACAGATTATACAGTATTTTCACTATGTTGTCCTTTTTAAACATCTTCAAAACCTCGTAAAGTAGTTATAATCATTTCATAAAGATGAGACTGAATCAGAAAAGTTATAGACTTTGCCAATGGTCATCAGTTGGGGGGAGAAAAAAGGCTATCAAGCTGATTCCAAAACTGGTGCTTTCTCTTTCAAAATATCCATGTTTTTTAAGGCTTCATGGGAAATACTGGGAGGATCTAGGGGCTGGCTTCCCAGCTCCTTGCAAGGAAGCTGGCAAAAAATGACAGGAAACTAACTCTGCTCTAAACTGTAGATAGTTCGTAAAACTAGATAACCATCTCTGAAAGTACCCAAACACCAGGCTCAGGCCCTGCTCTTCCTTAGAGAGGGGCTGAGGATAGGAGGAGGGCTATGACACTCTCTGGTCTAGATCTGAGTGGAAATGAGCGAGCAGGGGAGGAGGAAAGTGCATCACTTCCTCCTTGGTGTTTTCAGGGACCCAGAGGCAGGACTATCAGCCCAGGCAGCCCTGGGAATAACCTGGGAGAAGGGGAGAAGGTGGTATAAGGAGGGAACAAGGAAAGAGATGAGGACAAGAACTGAACCTTCATGGGTATTCAACAGCCTAAATCCTTCCTCTACTTGCAAAAGTAGTCAAATAATTCTGCTCTCCTCTTGTGGTTCTGAATATTACTTAGAACACCCTTCAAGTACCTCAAAGTACTTCATAAACTGAGAAGAATATGCATATTAGTGAAGGGAGTGGGGAAAACTGTTCGCCCAAAACCTATTCAGGTCCTCCTCTACCCAACACACAAACTCCCAACCCACAATTTTGTTGTGAAATGATGGGAGACAGAAAGCATAAGAGACTCCGGGAAGAGGATTCAGAAAGATGAAAACTGAAGTATAGAGGAGGGTGGGAGGCGAAGACAACCAGAGTATCTCAAGGACAAGGGGCAGCCTGATACCTTTACATCTTTCCTGGGGGATTCATCCTCCCGTGCAAGGAAAACAAGATATAAAAATGTGGCTCTGCCGAGGGAGGCAAAGAGAGACTGGAGATGGGAATTCTAGCTGCCTAGTTCATCTCTATTCCGGAACCTTCTTCTTCGTGGATGACAGCCTTAATACCCTACGTTTCCATACGGTGCTGTCCACAGAGGGGACTCTCAAGTACGCGGCAAGAAGCGGGGAGTGGGGGCTGTGTGGAGACAGCACCCTCTCTTATCTTCAAAGAAAAAGGTCCTTCCTCTTTCTGAAGAGCATTTCCGAACTGGAATGAACCCCCGGCCTTTCCCTGGCACTGCTTCAACTCAGCTCCGACTTGGGAGAAACATTTCCCCGGAAAGGAGGGGAGCAGCCTGGCTGACCAGATCACACGCTGGCTTCAGGCGGCCAGCGCCGCTGTCCCTGAGCCGACTGCACTCAGCTCGGGGCAGATTCTTCCGCTTCGGCCACAGAGCGGGGGCCCTGGCTCCGACCAGCCTTCCCAGGCAACCCCAGGGGCAGGGGAGGATCTGTGGTCTCATTTCCTCTCCACCTTGGCTGCTTTTTTCACTTCACTGAAGATTAGCTATTTCCACCACAGCCAGTTCCTGCTCTCACCAGCTGCAGCGGTTGTTTCCCCACAGACACAGCCATGAAGCACTGGTGCGGCTGCCACCTGGACCGCCCCAGCTGCAGCCACAGATCCCGCAGGTCCTGAGCTAAAGGGCTTTCTCACCCCAGATAAAAAAGCAGAATAGAAGAAATTAAGCGGCAAGAAGCAATTCTAAGAACTCCCCCAGCGGATATACTAGTACCCATTTTATTGTTATTTTAATCTTACATTATAGTTATATATGCTCTTTCATACATGCAAAGTATTTTATAATGAAAGTGTGGAAAGTGTATACATCTTTTCACACAGAAATATGTATACATAATAAAATCCCCAACAGAGAACTAAGAACACATATAAAAGATGGCCAAAACATTTATGAGGAAATGTTCAAAGAAATGCAAATTAGAACAAGCTACTACTAATACTACAAGATACTACAAGATATTGGCTAATTAAATTGGCAAAAGTACTTAAAGCTAAACCATTCAGTAATGATTAGCTTATCGAGAAAGGAGACACATTGTCAGTGGAAAAGCCAACTGGTACAACCTTTTCAGAAGGCATATTTCTCAAAGGCCTTTGATCCAGTAACTTCTCTTCCAGCAATTTATCCCAAGGAAATAGAGATGCACACAAATATTTATGCACAGAAAATTCATCACAGTGTTAATTATAGTAACAAAAAGGAGCGGCAGAAGAAATATAAGGCATTAATAAAATACTATATTATGGAATACTCTGCGGATATGAAATCACGATACTGAAGAATAAACAAATGAAAAAATGATTAAAATAGTCAAATTAAAAATCAACTTACAAAACAACATGCACAGTATGACTAATTGTTAAAATATAAGTACATCAAAATGTTAAAAGTAAATGGAGAGATTATAGGTGATTTTAATTCTCTTCTTTATATTTTTAATGTATTTTATACTTTACAAACTTTTATTTCTAAATTTGCTTAAAAAGTGTTTTATTTTCATAATCTGGAGAAAAGAAGCTATTCTCAACCCTCCTCCCTCCCTTTAAAGACACTTACATGCATTAATCTCTGTTTTTAAAAAAATCATTTGGAAATACATATTTAGGACCTGAAAAACATTATATCCTACAATCTGGCAAGTTCAATTTTGGGTTTCTATCCCAAGGAAAACTCTAACTGTTAAAAGTGTGCACCAAGATATTCATCACAACACTGTTTATGCCGGCAAACAGAAGCAAACAACTAAATGTCCAACAATAGGAGCAGAGTTAACAATAGTACATTCACTTGATGGACCACTGTGCAAGCATTTAAAAATGTTTACAGTGACTAGCCTGGGAAAACTACTGAAATAACAAAAGCAAATAAAAAAAAAGCCATTGGATAAATATGTGTATGTATACCCACACACTCCTATCACAACACTGTATTGATATAAAACTCTACACAGAGAAACAAATATGAAGAGTTTTAGAACACATGCCTCCATTTGCTAAAGGAATGGAGAAAATATGGACTTTTTCCTTGAATCTAAATTATAAATTGCCCAAACTTTTTTTTTAGAGAATGAGTATTACTTTAAGAGAAAAGAGAAAAAAAAGGTTGAATCTCCCTACGAGCAATGAAAACATCCTCAAATCACAAGGAGTCCACTGCATCAGTTCCATCCCTCTCCCACCCAGCCCTACACCTCCCCAATCTAACGCAGGGTCACAGGGAAAAGTCTAGGAATTAGGCTCCTCTCTGCGGCCTAGGGTCTTCTCAGTGGGGTCTCTTAACAAGGGGGTTCCTCTGGCCAGAGCTGCTGTCAAGAGCCTTTTCCCTCCCCCATGTCCTATCCCAGCCTGAACTAATTCACCACAATCCCCAAGGCTGGGAAAAACATTTCCACCATGGCGATTTGGAACTTGATATTTAGTCTGTTTTTCCCAGCCCCTTTCTATGTCAAAGGAGGCCTCTCAAAGTCTCTTGACAACTAGCACCCAGGCCAGTTTAGCTCCCACATCAATGCTACACTTATAGCAAAACCCCAAGTCATCAGTCATCACCAGGGAACTGTGAAAGGAGGCCATGGCAGGGACAGGCTGTCACACAGCCCCACCCTCATGCCCTGAGAGCCTCTTCTTGTGGGATATCCAGGGTTTTTTCTGGCATCAGAACCTTTAGACTTCATCTCAAATCTGTAATAAGCCAGCAAATAGAAAAATCAGGGTGCAAACAAGAAAAGCTATCCTTTTAAGACCATTAAAGCTCGCTGTCTCCCCTCTCTACGCCAGCACTGGCCAGCATACTAGCTTCTGAGCAACCAAGATTGGGTAGTAATCCAACCAGGATCAAAACACAGAAGGGGGGTTTACCAGACCAGAGATCAGCTCTCATCCTGATGTTAATAAAGAGGAGCTCCAATAACTGCCCATCCTTAACTCTCAGTCCTCAACAGAATAGGGGCTGCTGTCAAGACATGGGGTAAGGAAGGATCCCAAGAAAACAGTGTAACATAGCAGCTTCACAGCCTTTTTAATATGAAGGCACATCTAGAAAATAATACTGTTTGTACTGTACACAGAATAAACGGTGGAAGCTGATCCAGCCAGAGGGGATCCATCTGGGATGTCAGCTGCCTCCAGAGAGAAGGGCAGCATCTCAGCACACCAGGAGGAAAGCCCCAGGTGAGGGCAACAGACTGGGGCAGCACTCTTGGGAACAATTCCTGCACAAATCACCTCATGGCTTCAGACCTCAGTTCTCCAACCTCAGCTGAGAGATTGTGGGTCAGATCATGTGTCTGTACCAAAAAGCGGGGAGCCTGTGGTCTTGACTCAGCAGTGATACAACTTCCCCAGCCAGGGTGTTTTTCGGGGGGGGGGGAGGAGTTTCCATAGATATATTGGGACTGGGGAAGCCCTCCGTGTGACAGCAGCAGCATATCCTGGGACTGGCTACACATAATGGGGTAACTGGTTTCATCAGATTTCTGAACTGAAAATACTTTTCTGGGAATACAAGTGCTCTCAAATCTGAGTCATAGCTGAGAGTTACACATTTAAAAACTACTATTTACTGAGCATAAAGTAGATGCCAGACTATGCTAACTAAGGACTTAACTTCTAGTTTTGTTAAATTTACACAATAACCTCATGTAGGAAATACTATTACTATCCTCATTTATAAGAGGAACCTGGGACTTACAGAGATTAAGTAACCTGCTGGAGGTCAAATACTTTTCTAACTGGAGATTGTGAGGAGCCATATATGAGCCCATTTTGACTTGAAAATGCATATGATTACCCAGGACACCAGCGCGTCACCTCAGCAAAACCAACAAATAACTTTTTCATAAACCACGTCAATCACAGTGAGGCTGACAATCTGGGAAAGAAAATGGTGAAAAAGGAGCAACCTGTCACACAACCGAAAAAAGAAACAAATCTATATTGAGTACCTGGTGCTAAGCACTTTATATACATACCTCACTTAATTCTCAAAATCCCACCAGGATGGGAATCATTTCCCCCATTGTACAGATGAAAAAAATCTAGGCTCAGAGAGGTTAAGACAATTGCTAAATCAGAGCCCCTGCCTTTTCTACTCTACTAAGCTTATCCTCACTGTTAGGAAATACACCTGAGCCTGTTCCAGGGTCAAACAGCCAATGGAGTTCCCAAAGGATGGCATATTTTAGGAACAGAGGAAAGAGGGATCTTTAAGAGCCCCCAAGAAGAACTGAAATCTCCAAGAAAGCATGAAAAATGGAAAAATGAGGTAAAATTCAACTAGCCCCCGGCCTGCCCTGTCCCAACTCCCCATCAGCAGCAGAAAGATCAAAACAAAAGCAACAAGGAAACAAATCAAAACTTTATACAGAAAGGAAGGCTTGCAAGTGGGTGGTCAGGTCTCTGGCTTGACCTGAGCTTGCTGGCTAGTAATCAGGATACCTTGTACATTTTGTGAATATTAAGCCATTAACCTGCCAACTAAACAAACGTGTCAACCAAACTCCAAAGAGGACATGACCAATTCTGGTTTTGCGCTTTCACAAAAACCAGCCTGGTAGCCCCTACCTAAGGCAGTCCCGCATCAGTCCACCTTTCAACAGCCCTTTCTCTCCAGTTCTGTAGCTACCTCATGCCACTCGATGGGGGTTTTCACACCCTTACTGGAGTGCAGATTCCCTCCTACTCTTTTCCCCAACAGTTGAGCTCTGTTCTCAAGGGCACCAAGTCCCAGGCTCTCCTCCTCAGCCTCTGAGATGGCCACAGCACATTAGTAATCACTGACTCACCCCATCCTCCTGAGGAGGCTAGGGGAAATGCAGAGGGTCACAGGATGTGTGGCTCAGATCCCTCAGGCCCTTCACAGAGCTGATGGGCAAGAGAGGTGCCAGCTTCCCTTTGGAACCCCGTGGACCCTCTCTGATCCCGCTACGGTGCCAATGGGCTGATGTCAGGCTCTCCACCATTAGAGAGGCCAGGATCTCTAGACAGCTTCACTGATGCCAACAGATCTAATCTGCCTATTCTAAAGCAGATGAAATCCAATAAGGCTGCTAAGTCCACAACTTATCCCTCCTCACAGGCAAAGGCAAAGTCAGCCTTTCTGGCCACAGTAACAATAAAGGCAACATTGGCACTGCCTCTAAGAGAGTTCTTGGAGCAACTGAGAACTATTTCCCCAAGTTTCTCTAAGATTTACCTCTGTTAGCAAATGTTCCATCACCTAGTTCACTTTCTCCAAAATTTCATTTTTAGCTCCAACATATTCTCTGTCTCCATCTCAGTGATATCGATCAGATCTTCTGGTTCCAGACAGCCATTAACATCAATGTCCAATCCCCACATCAAAGGAGGGTCCCAAAGTCAGCCCTAAAACCTCACTTATGCAGATCACTTAGGAACCTACAGAAAGACTAAAAAGAAGCACAGGCACAAAACAAAAACCAACCACCAGGGCTTAACATAAAAAGGGGGGGGTTGTGGGGGAGGCAGAATGGTTTGTGTATTGTTTCAATTGGAAAAATACACTAATGAAATGGTTTATCCACATGTTCAGTCCTTTTAGGCAAACCCACTTTAACTTTGCAGGATGCCTGAAGGCCGTTCTGAAAATAAGTAGAATGGCATCACTCTTCATTCCACCCCCTTCACGAGCTGCCAGCCCCTCTCCGTTCCCCCTCCTCTCCCCTAAACATCTGGTCTGGGCTGGGAGTAGGACCCACTCCCTGGAAAGCCTCCATGTTAACAAGAGAGGCGGTCTCCCCAGTCAGAGAACCCGGACTGAGGATGAGGAATGGGCCGGCCCGGAGCTTCTGAATTCCCCCTCTCCCGCCAAAGTTTTAGAAATGAGAATCCCAGGGATCTGGGGAGACTGTCAAGGAAGTGGGGAGAAGTGCGAAGGGCGGCAGAAGAGGGAGGGAAGAGGAAGAACTCTGGATACTGGGGCGGTCCCGGGTTAGGGACCCCTCCTCCTAAGTGCCCAGAGGTAGAGGGTTCGCTCGGGAGGTCCCAGACGGGGCTGCTCAGCGCCTGAGAAGGCGCTGGTAGTCGAGAGCCATCGGGGGCCCTTACTGAAGGGGTGGGCCGGACCGAGGAATCCGGGCGAAGTCCCACCCGGGGCGCTGAGATCGGGGCGTGGGGGTTGGGGGGAGCGGTAGGAGGGGGAAGGGACAGGATCGGCTCTCACCAGCACCAAGGCGAACCTCTCTTCCAGCTCACAGGGCTCCGGCATCGGCATCTTGCCAGGCGGCGGCAGGAGCGAGACAGAGGGGGGCTCGCCCGGGCCCCCCTCGGCGCTCTCCAGGTTGCCCATCGCGGCGGGGCCCCCTCGGGGGCCTCAGCCCCCCCACCTCCACGCCCGGGAGTCCTGGGCTCGGCCGCTCGGACCCAGCTCTTCCCTCAGTGCCAGCTACCCCAGTCCCTACTCCTCCGCCGGGTCGGGGGCTCCTCGGGGTCCGACAGGAGGCGGTGCAGCGGACAGCGGCACCGCAGCGACAAGCACCGCGGCCACGGCTCTCACTCACACCCGCCGCCTCGCCGCTCTCAGCGCGCCGCCCCGGCGCTGCCCCTCCCCGCCCCCCGCGCTCTTTCCCTCCCCCCAACACTTCGCTTCCTCCCACCCACTCCAGGCCGGGACTCTTGCTTCCCCCCCGAGCTCCGACTGCAGCCGCGCGCCGCGCGCCCCATTCATGCAGACCCCGCCTCTCGCCCACGGGCCTCCCTGGCGCCCCGCCCCGCCCCGCCCCCGCCTGCGCCCGATTGACTGCAGCAACTGCCAATCACAGCGCCTCCTGGCCCCCGCTTCCCGCGACTCGGTCCCGGAGGCCTTGCGCCTGGCACTTGGCGCGCCCTGGCGGCACTGGTGCGTATCTAATCACCGCAGTTGCTGAGGGCTTGAGGTGTGTCGGCTTGGGCGCGGGAAGCGGCCCTTTTCCACAACAGCTCATAACGTACACAAATAAGTAAGATATAGGGCACAGTGTGAAAAAATAACTACAAGAGAAGTAGAAACAAGTAGGATGCTCAGAAGTGGGAGAGAGACCACATCTGTTAAAGAGTCAAGATAAGGGAGATCATATTTGAACCATTCACGGATAGGGAAATACCGTAACTGACAGGTGAAAAGGCAGTTAAGAGGAGACGAGGACCTTACCAACGTTCAGAGGTTGATCTGATTGGATGTGAAAAAGGAGAGGCAGGACAATGCTGTTCTGGCCGAGGTCTGCTGGGTGGGTCATCATTTATGTGACGGACATCTGTTGTTTCTGCCAGCCGAGACTATATCCCTCTTCAAGTGCTAGCACCCCATTATGGGAACTTTACGTTCCGCTGTTCTGAGTCTATGTAGAGCGGAATTTCATGCCTGTCCCAGGAGGTCCCCATGACCCAGGCTTTTTCTTGCTCTACCTTTAGGACTGTTTCAGGGATGGACACTTGACCCGGAATATAAAACTCATTTCTAAGGCTTTCACTGGAATCTTCAGGAAAGAGGCACTGTCTTCCCAGAGTGGGAAAACTGCTGGATTGTGAGAATGTAAATCTGGAGCTGCTGGTGGCCGTCATGCCATCACCATAAGATCTCAAGCCTGTTTGAGAATGAAGTCAGTGCAGAGGAAAGCAAAACTAAGGAGTTCTAATAACATGCTGAGAACTTGACTCCAGCCATGCCTGAAGTTATCACCTTGACTTTTCATTCATTTATTCAACAAGCATTTACTGAAAAGTTCATTAGATGTCAGATACTGTTTGGATCATTGAAGACATATGTGTAAACCGAAAAAGGTATACAGGAAATTCCCTGATGGTCCACTGCCAGGGGCCAGGGTTCGATCCCTGGTCAGAGAACAGGGATCCTGCAAGCTGTGTGGTATGACCCCCCCACCAAAAAAAAAAAAGATAGAAGCATACATCTCGCTCTCCTTGCTCTTCTGGGTAGGAAAAAAGGTGGACAATAAACTAAATAAAATGTACAGGTGTTAGTGATCAGTGTTAACAAAAATAAAATCGAGGTTAGTGGTCCAGTGGTTAAGACTCCACTCTGCCAATGCAGAGGGTGAGGGTTTGATCCCTGGTCAGGGAACAACTAAGATTTCATGTCTCTTGGCACACCCAAATGTTAAAAAAAAAAAAAAAGGGAAATGGAATAGAGGTGAAGGGGGTTACAATTTTAAATAGAATGATCAGAGCAGACCTCACTATTAAGATGAGGTCTTGGATAAAAAGCTGAGGGAAGTGAAGAATTGAGTCATAGGACTATCTGGGGGAAGAATGATCCAAAGGAAATGTCAAGTACATGCTATGCTTGATGTGTTAGAGGAAAAGGAAGGAGGTCAATGTGACTGGAATGCAATGAGCAAGGGAAAGAGTAGTAAAAGATGAGATCAGGGCTTCCCTGGTGGCTCAGTGGTAATCCACCTGCAAATCAGGAGACTCAGGTTCAATCCCTGGTCCGGGAAGATCCCACATACCATGGAGCAACCAAGCCTGTGCACCACAACTACTAAGCTAGTGCTCTAGATCCAGGGAACTGCAACCACTGAAGCTCGAACACTCTGGAGACTGTGCTCTGAAACAAGAGTCGCCTCTGCTCACCACAACTAGAGAAAAGCCCACAAAGGAATGAAGATCCAGCACAGCCAAAAATAAATAAATAAATTAAATTATTTTCTAAAACAGATGAGGTCAAAAAGGTAACCAGAAGCCATATGGTGCAGGATAGTGTAGACTGTTGCAAGGACTTTGGTTTTTCTCTAAGTAAGATAGTAGCCATTGGAAGATTTTGAGCAGAAGAGTGACATGATCTAACTTATGGTTTAAAGGATCTTCTGGCTCCTGCATGGAAAATGAAAGGAATAGAGGCATGGGCAGGAAGACCAGTGAGAAGGCTATTACAATAATACAGGTGAGAGATGATGGTGGTTTGGAGCAGTGTTATAGTTGCACAAGTAGAAATGATCAGATTTTTAATAGGTTTGAAAGAAGAGCCAATAGAATTGTTTGACAGTTTGGATGTTGAGGGTGATTGAAAATTAATGCCAAAGCATTTCACCTGAGCAAGTGGGAGGGTGAAGTTTTCATTGACTGAAATGGAGAAAGATGGTGGGAGGAATAGATTTGGTGAGGGACAGCCAGAAAGAGAAGATCAGGAACAATGCTTTTAGCCATGTTGAGCTTGATTTGCTGATTGGACATCCAAGTTCAGGTAGCCACTAGGCATTCTGGTATGTGTGAGACCAGAGATCCAGGCTGGCAATATCAATTTAAAAATCATTGGCATATTGATGCTATTTAAAGCTAGTAAATTCTCCTTTGTTGTAGGTCAGTCTGAGTTAGGTTTCTGTTGTTTACCAAACAGTGAAGTCCCTGTCTTTGCAAACCCCTGAAGCTCTGGAAAACCTCAACCTCCTCCAGTCAGTTGGACAAATCAATTAACTCACATCTTATCCCCTCTCCTCCTCCCCCCATACTCCAAACACACTTTCCCAATTGCCACAGCAGACTCTTCTAGGACAGGCAAGTTTTAACACAACTGAAAACTTTCACTAGACAAAAAAAAAAAAAATTAGAATTCAAGAGAGAAAATAATTCATCAGTCATATATCATGGAACATCTACCAGAAAGGAGACACTTGACAAGACAGTACACAGTAGTGTATTCACTCTTGTGCGGGTTCTTGGTCCCAAACTTAAAAAAAAAATTATTTGTAGTTGAGGCCCCAGGCTCTAGAGCTCAGGCTCAGTAGCTGTGGCACACAGGCTTAGTTGCCCCAAGGCATGTGGAATCTTCCTGGACCAGGGATTGAACCCATGTCCCCCGTATTGGTAGGTGCATTCTTAAGTACTGGACCACCAGGGAAGTCCTGATCTCAAACTTTTTGTTTTTGCTTTATTTGACTACTAAATTTACATACTCTAGGGTCTTCTGGAGTCTGCTAGATTACTTCTTTCATCATTGACTCTCTGCTCACCCACCTTCAAAGTTTTCTTACTTTATACAGGATAAAGCCAAAGCTTACTCTAGTATTCAGTGATCTCTATCATCTCCAAACCCCAAGGCCTCTTCAATCTACTTTTCCTATCTTACTTGGCTCTAATATTCGTGAGTCCTTTGCTTCAGCAGGAAAGGTCCATCTCCTAACATTAGTTGTGCATTCAGCTTTATTCCTTGTGGTAGACAGAATAATGGCTCCCCAAAGTACCCACATCCTAATCCCCAGAACCTGTGAATATGTTATTTTATGTAGCAAAAGAGACTTTGCAGATGAGATTAAGTTAAAGAGCTTGAGAGGGGAAGATTACCCTGGATTATCTGGGTGGGCTCAATGTAGCCACAAGGGTCCTCAAAGAGGGAGGCAGGAGATGTGACAACTGAAGCAGGGGTCAAGAGGGTGCAGGGTCATCAGCCAGAGAATGCAGCAGTCTAGAGACTGGAAAAGGTCAGGAAACAGATTTTCCCCTAGAGCTTGTAGAAGGAACATAGTCTTAACACTTCAATTTTAGCCCTGTAGGACCTGTTTTCAGATATCTAATCTCTAGAACTGTAAGATAATGAATCTGTATTGTTTTAAGCCACTAAGTTTGTGGTGATTTGTCAGAACAGCAACAAGAAACAAATTCGTTCCTGCTGTGTCCCTGATCTGGATTTCTATTTCTTATCTGTGGCCTATTCTGATCCCCCCAGGTTCAGCATAATCTTTGGTTTTTAGCAAAATGTAAAAGACATTATTTTTTATCACGTGCAAAGCATCTGGCTAAATACCAACAGATAAAGAATGCAAGATAACGAAGATGAGTAAGAGACTCTCATGCCTCCCCACTTCAAAAGAGCTCATAGTCTGGAGCAGAGGAGGTAAGGTATACAGGAGCAGAAGTATGGACTAAGTTTGAGGGCACCAGCTAGGACCTTTGGTTATATTAGTAGGTGAAAGTGAAAGTCGCTCAGTCATATCTGACTCTTTGTGACCCCGTGGACTGTGTGTGGCCTGCCAGGCTCCTCTGTCCATGGAACTCTTCAGGCCAGCATAGTGGAGTGGGTGGCCATTCCCTTCTCCAGGGGATCTTCCCAACCAGGAAATGAGAAACCTATATGCAGGTCAGGAAGCAACAGGTAGAACTGGACATGGGAAAACAGACTGGTTCCAAATAGGAAAAGGAGTACGTCAAGACTGTATATTGTCACCCTGCTTATTTAACTTCTATGCAGAGTACATCATGAGAAATTCTGGGCTGGAAGAAGCACAAGCTGGAATCAAGATTGCCGGGAGAAATATCAATAACCTCAGATATGCAGATGGCACCACCCTTAGGGCAGAAAGTGAAGAGGAACTAAAAAGCCTCTTGATGAAAGTGAAAGAGGAGAGTGAAAAAGTTGGCTTAAAGCTCAACATTCAGAAAACGAAGATCATGGCATCTGGTCCCATCACTTCATGGCAAATAGATGGGGAACCGGGGAAACAGTGTCAGACTTTATTTTTTGGGGCTCCAAAATCACTGCATATGGTGATTGCAGCCATGAAATTAAAAGACGCTTACTCCTTGGAAGGAAAGTTATGAGCAACCTAGATAGCATATTCAAAAGCAGAGACATTACTTTGCCAACAAAGGTCCGTCTAGTAGAGGCTATGGTTTTTCCTGTGGTCATGTATGGATGTGAGAGTTGGACTGTGAAGAAAGCTGAGCACCGAAGAATTGATGCTTTTGAACTGTGGTTTTGGAGAAGACTCTTGAGAGTCCCTTGGACTGCAAGGATCCAATCAGTCCATTCTAAAGGAGATCAGTCCTGGGTGTTCTTTGGAAGGAATGATGCTAAAGCTGAAACTCCAGTACTTTGGCCACCTCATGTGAAGAGTTGACTCATTGGAAAAGACTCTGATGCTGGGAGGGATTGGGGGCAGGAGGAGAAAGGGATGACAGAGGATGAGATGGCTGGATGGCATCACCGACTTGATGGACATGAGTTTGAGTGAACTCCAGGAATTGGTGATGGACAGGGAGGCCTGGCGTGCTGCAGTTCATGGGGTTCCAAAGAGTTGGACACAACTGAGCGACTGAACTGAACTGAACTCCTGCATTGCAGGCCAATTCTTTACCAGCTGAGCTACCCGGGGAAGCCCATATTAGTGGGTACCAGCTTTGAAATCCCATCCTGGAGTTCTCTCAGATTTGTGATTCTTATTTTCTCTCACTTTTCATTTGAAACTTAATTCAGTGATGTTACTGAGTCTATTATGTACAAGACACTGGGCTAGGTGCCATGGAGGATACCCAACACATAACTTGTGGTTCCTTAACTGCCATTGTTGTTTACTTTTTTTGTGTATGTCTTGTCTAGACTATGGGTCTTTTTGGTTTGTTTATGCAAGACACCTATATCCAGTACCTTCTTTGTTTCAAGTACAAAAGAAGATTCAGTGATGAATAGGTATCTTTCTTTCAGGTTCTCACAATCTAGTAGGGAAGACTCTGAAAATAATGTTTATAAAACAATGAGATAAGTTTTATAAGAGAAGGGTGTGCAAAATGCTGTCTAAGGCCTCAGGGAGTAGATGTCACTTGATCCAGGGTTGAGGGATAAATAGATGTGCCAATGGGAAAAGTGAGACAGTGTGAATGAGAAGGTGATGGAAGGAGGGGTGATCAGGAAGGGGAAAAGGCAGTTTAAAGAGGAGGAACTGTACAGGTGAAAATGGAGAACTGTAGAAGAGCACAGAACAAGCAATAATAAAAATTTCAATGAGGCTGGAGCATAGGGTATATGGTGGGAGGACAGGAGACAAACCTAAAAAGTCAGGTGAATCAAGTTTAGAGGAGTCTCGTGTTCAGCTGAGTCTTTTCTGCTGTAGAAGATAGTCCTGTGTCCTAGTCAGGTTTTTTGTATTTTGTTTTTGTTTTTCTGACAAAGCAAAGAGTCGTTGTTGGGAAGAGGTGACTGTGCAGAGAACAGCAGGGTAAGCACATCCAGGAGAATTGCTTTGCCACATGGCTCGTGGTCTCAGATTTATGGTAATGAGGCTAGTTTCCAGATTGTCTCTGGCCAATCATTCTGATTCAGGGTCCTTCCTGGTGGCTCACACATTACTCAGCCAAGATTGATTCCAGCGAGAAGGATTCTGGGAGGTTGGTAGGACATATGGACTGGTGTCTCCTTTCCCTAGTCAGTTTTTTAGTACACTCTTTGGAAGGATTCTTTTAGCAGCATTTGAGACTACAGAGAGGTCTGCAGAGATGATATGGAGGAGATAGGGCCTGATCAAAATCAGGCCCAGGGGCAGGGGTGGGGTGAAGAGGAGTAGAATTGGTGGGAAAGATTAGTCTGTTCAGGCTGTTGTAATAAAATCCTGGAGCCTGGATGTCTTAAACAGCAGATATTTATTTTCTTACAGTCCTGGAGCTTAGAAATCCAAGATCAAGGTGCCATCAGGGTTGGTTTCTGGAGAGACTTTTCTTCCTGGCTTGTAGATGTTTGTCTTCTCGCCATGCCCTTACGGGACCTTCCCTCTGTACTCACATGGAGAGAGGGCTTTAGTGGCTCTTCCTTTTTTAAAAAAAAAAACTTTATTGCATTTTCTGACAACATTGCTTCTGTTTTATTGTTTGGTTTTTTGGCCTCGAGGCATTTGGGATGTTAGCTCCTTGACCATAGATTAAACCTGCACCCCCTGCATTGGAAAGCGAAGTCCCAAACACTGGGAAGTCCCTTTCTTCCTCTCCTTAATAAGGACACCATCCTATGAAGTTAACACCCCACCTTTATGACCCCCTTGAACCTTAATTGCCTTCTTAAAGGCCCAGTTACCAACTCCAGTCACGTTATCATCATATGAATTTGGGGAGGACACAATTCAGTTTGTAACAGAGATATATCTGAGATAGAATCAACAAGACATAGTTACCTATTTGATAACAGTGACTAAAATTTTTATAGTGTTTGTAATTTATAGCATTTTTTTCCACATCTATTATCCGGTTAGACCTTCACAACACTGTGGGAAAGGGATATTATTATCCCCATTGCACAGATGAATAAACAGATTAAAAGAAGTTAAATAATACATCTGAGGCCTTTTAGCTAGTAAGTACAGACCCTGGCACTGAACCTGACCTTCGACTTGGAATTCCATGCCATTCTGATTTTCTTGTGAGAAGTGAGGGTGTAAAGAGGACTGGAAAGTTGAGGCCAGCTTGGCTCCCTTACCCTTATTCTCTGGGGAAGCCCAGACTCTCTCTTAAGTCAACTGCTCACTCAAAACACTTTCAAACTCCTGCTGCTTCCTCCTGCCTAGGAAACTCTACATTATCTCTAGCCCCCTCCTCTAAGGTCTTTAGAAACACACGTCTGCTCTCTCCTCTCTTGTGGGAAGTTATGTTGCGGGGGGTGTGAATATAGAAATTTTAAACTCTTTTTTCATAATTTACACTGGTACTGATAGAAGGATTTTCTCTTTCCTCTTAACTGGCTAATTCTTACTCATGCCTTAAAACCAGGCTTATAGGTCACCTCTTTCATGACCTCTCCAAAATTGATGAGAACATGTCTGTGAGCACATAGTGCCCCAATATATTTCTGTCATCATATCTTGAATCATCAGATTGTGTAAGTTCCTTCAGGGCAGGCTGATATTCCTAGTATCTAGCAATAACACCCACTTTGTGTCTGTTACATGTTGAATAAATGAATGATTTCATATGTTGTGACATTCCTCCCATACCACAGAGCCCTTTTACTCTTTATCATTTCTCTCAGATGCAGTCTGACTGCTTGTATCACTGAAGGTTCAGTGCAGAAAACAAAAACCCCTCCAAATAGTACAAGGATTTGGAGACATAGGTGCTTACAAAATAATTTGGAATGTCTAGAAGCACCCACTCTGGGCTGAAACTCCAGCAATGGAGCTCCAGAACATGATAAAAGTGCTCTATCGGATGAGCTCGTCCGATAGAGCTGCTACCTCTGCCATAGTCAGAGAGGGTGGAGCACCCTGACATCTCTGCTGATGATGGGGCCTGAGAACAAGTAGTCGCACCTGTGATCCAGGGATCTGGAAGCTATGATCAGGACATTGCCGCTGCTGCACTCTGATGCAACCACCTCTCAATGTTTGCAAAGCTTGAGACATCACTGGGCTGCTGCCCAGTAGAAATAGATCACATCTTCAAGGCCTTGCTTGCCAGGAGAAATAGCCAAAGTAGCAGAGGGATGACCTTTGCCTCACTTCTGCCTTTTAAATCTCACCCAAGTGCATCTGACTGACTACAAGGTATGCTGAGAAATATAATCCTTATTTTTTTCAGCCTCTGCAGTATAGGAAAGCATACTGGAAGGGAAAAAACATGTTAGGAACGGGGGAATATATGCTGAATGCTAATAAACATATCCACTACTCTGCTTGTGTGAAAATCCACCCAATGTCTTAATCACCTGTAACTGGGTCTCTTTCTCTCCCCAACCCCCATCCCACTCCCACTCCCCCAACCCACCCAGGGGCCCCTGCTGGTGACTATCTCCGGTCCTGTCTCTCAGTCTTCTCCTTTAGGCTACAGTTTGCCCTTTTCTGTGACGTGGATGAGGCCAAAGTTCTTAGTTATCCTTAGCACAATTCTTAATAGGATAAATGGATATACTGGACTTCATCGAAATTAAAGACAAATGCTCTTTGAAAGACATTGTTAAGAGAACTAAAAATAAGCCACAAACTAGGAGAAACGATTACAAATCACATATCTGACAAAGGACTTGTATCCAGAACACAGAAATAACTCTCAAAAATCAATAATAAGAAAACAAACAGCCCAATAAAAGAAACTGGGCAAAAGATTTAGAGGCTTGTTCAGCAAAGAAGATATATGCATGACAAATAAACACATGAAAAGATATTCAAATCATTAGTCATTAGGGAAATACAAATTAAGACCACAGTGAAAAACCACTATATACACACCTAAAATTTAAAGGGATCTGGGTGTTGGAAAAGCTGTGGAGAACTTGAATCTCTCATATCCTGCTGGTGGGAGTGTAAAATGAATGGTACAACCCTCTGGAAACAACTCAGAAATTTTTTTAAAAGTTAAACATACTGTGTAAGATGGTATGGGAACCCCGAACAAACTTTTTGGCCAACCCAATACCTACCCTATGATTCAGCAATTGTACTCCTAGATATTTACCCCAGGGAAGAAGAACCCAATGAGCACAGAAAGATTTGTACACAAATATTCTCGGCACCTTATTTATAATGGAAAAAAAAAAAAAGTCCCCTGGAAACAATCTCAAATTCATCATCAGGTAAATGAATAAACGATTTACAGTAATCCATACAGATCAAACCAGTCAATGCTAAAGGAAATCAACCCTGAATATTCATTGGAAGGACTGATGCTGAAGCTGAAGCTTCAATACTTTGGCCACCGATGTGAAGAGCTGACTCACTGGGAAAGACCTTGATGCTGGGAAAGATTGAGAGCAGCAGAAGGGGGAGACAGGATGAAATGATTGGATAGTATCACAGACTCAATGGACATGAGTTTGAGCAAACTCTAGGAAATAGCAAAGGAGAGAGGAGCCTGGCATGCTGCAGTCCATGGGGTCACAAAAAGTCGGACATGACTTTGTGACTGAACGGCAAAAAATACAATGGGCTACTTCTCAGGAATAAACAGAAATGAACTATGATTTCTATTTGAACAATAAATAGAAGTAAACAATAAACAGAAATGAACTGTGATTCATTCACACCAATGAATGAATCTCAAATTTATGCTGAGTAAAAAGAGGCAAAAGAAAAAAGAGTATGTATTGTATGATTCCATTTACATAAAATTCTAGAAAATTCAAACCAATTTAACAGTGATAGAAAGCAGGGCAGTGGTTGGCTGGGGATGAGGAGGGTGAAGGCAAGAGAAATCGTCGAATGAAACAGAGGGGCATGAGGAAGTTTGAAGGGATAATGAATCATTCTTTATCTTGATTAGGGTAATGGTTTCATGTAAAAAAACTCATGAAATTGTACACTTTAAATATGTGCAGCTTATTAAATGTCAATTATACCTAAATAAAGTTATTTAAATTTAAAATAAAGCAGAGGCCTTTGAACTGGGAGAAAACTGCTATACTCCTTGTGTGTGTGTTTTCCAAGATCTTATTTCTCCAATCAAGCATCACACCCAGGCCCCCTGGGCCCAGCAGTGAAAGCTTGGAGTCCTAACCACTGGACCACCAGGGAATTCCCTCACTTCTCTCACTTTGTGAATGCATGATGTCTATCTTCCCCTGTAGAGTGAAAACGCCATAAAGGCTAAGGCCATGCCTGTTTGCATCTCTAATGTTTAACATAGAACCTGGTGCTTGTTAGGGATTTGACAAATACATGTTGAAGAAAGAAAAGAGAGAAGAGTTGAGAAGAGCTCCAAGTTTTAACCCTGAGTGAAAGAGAAAATGTATCGTTGTTGACAGATAGGGAGGAATCAGAAGGCAAGGCAGAGGTGGAACTCCCTAAGAGGGTGAAAGGGAGCCACGTGACACTATGTCCGCAAAGCCGAGGGGAGCGGTAATCTCGGGGAGAAGGGTTGGGAAAAGGCCTTTGGATTTTTGGATTCCGCAGTTGGACAGCATTGGCTCCCTGAAGGAAGCGATTTCGGAGAGATACCGTGTTGTTTTCCCTCTCCAGTCTTCCCTATATACAAAACACAAAACTTCCCTATACAGTAGAACACCTCCTTGGCTTCCTCCATCTTCAACAAGCTACCATTCTAGTCCAAGCCCTCATTCTTCCTCATTTGTTCTGTCCCAATAGGAGTTTCTTGGATGTCACTCTTGTTCTCTTCTGTCACAAGGTAGAGTGATTTTTTTTTTTTTTTGAGTTGTGCACTTTATGTATTTTTAATTTTTGGCCTCACAGCATGTGAGATCTTAGTTCTTTGGCCAGGGATTGAACCACACTCCTTGCATTGGTAGCAGGGAGTCTTAACCACTGGACCACCAGGAAAAGTCCCTAGAGTTTTAAAACTAGGGACACAAGTCCTGTGCCTAGTTCTTCCTTGGACTCTCCGTGTCATTCAGTTTATCTCTTCACTGCAATGACTGGCACCCAAATGTGTTCAAACTATGAAACTCTCAAGCTACATTACATCATCAGCTGGAATCAAGAAAGGAAACTACACAGGATATTAGTGATATATTTCTGCCTAGCAAATAACCCCAAAACGTTGAGGCTTGAAACAATAAAACCAAAAACAACAACAACAACAAAAAAAAACCCTATTGTCTTATATTTTCTGAGAGTCAGGAATCTGGGAAAGGCTTAGCTGGGTGCTATTGTCTCAGGGACTCACATTAGGTTGCAATAAAGCTTTTGGCTGCAGCTCCAGTCATCTGAAGGCTTGATTCCTTTCTTTCCTTTTTTTTTTAAATATCTCTTTATTTGGCTGTGCTGGGTCTTAGTTGCAGCATGTGAGGTCTTTTAGTTGTGGCATGCTGAATCTGTTTTAGCTGTGGCATACAAACTCTTAATTGCAGTGTGTGGGATCCAGTTCCCTGACCAGAGATTGAACCTGGGCCCCCTACATTGGAAGCACGGAGTCTTCGCCACTGGACCACCAGGGAGGTCCCCAACTTGATGTGCTTTTAAGATGCCTCACTTACATGGCTGCTGGTCAGATGCTTCACTTCCTTACTAGTTGTTGGCAAAAGGCCTCAGTTCCTCCACCACCTGGGCCTTTCCACAGGGCTGCTTGAGTGTTCTCCTGACATGGCAGCTGTGAGCAGAGAGAGAGCAGAAAGGAAGCTGCCGTGCTTTTTCTGACCTAGTGTTTTTACCTAATCCTCATCACTTTCACTTTATAGACAGTCCCCAACTAACCATGGTTAAACTTACGATTTTTCAGTTTTATGATGGTTTGAAAGTGAAACACATTCCTTAGAAACTGTAGTTAGAATTTTGAATTGTAATCTTTTCCTAGGCTATTGATATGCAGTGCCATACTCTTCCCTAATGGGGATCATGACGGTAAACAATTGATGCCGTTACAACCATTCTGTACCCATACAAGTATTATGTTTTTCACTTTCGGTACACATTCAATAAATTACATGAAATATTCAACATTTTATTATAAAATATTGTGTTAGATGATTTTGCCCAACGGTAGGCTAATAATAAGTGTTCCAAGCACATTTAAGTTAGGCTAGGTTATGGTGTTGTGTGGCTTAGATGTATTAAGTACATTTTCAACTTAAAATATTTTTAATTTTTGATGGGTTTATTGGGACAAAGTCCCATAGTAAGTTGAGGAAGATCTGCATTCTATTTATTAGAAGCAACTTAACATCTAGCTCATGCTTGAAGGGAGGAGAAGTAAGCTCTGCTTCTTGAAGGGAGAGGACTTCTCATATGAGGCAGTGGTAAAGAATCCCTTTGCCAATGCAAGAGACGGAAGAGACGCGGGTTTGATCCCTGAGTCAGGAAGATCCCTTGGAGTAGGAAATGGCAACCCACTCTAGTATTCTTGCCTAGAAAATTGCATGGACAGAGGAGCCTGGCAGGCTATAGTCTGCTGCTGCTGCTGCTAAGTCACTTCAGTCGTGTCTGACTCTGTGTGACCCCATAGATGGCAGCCCACCAGGCTCCCTGTCCCTGGGATTCTCCAGGCAAGAACACTGGAGTGGGTTGTCATTTCATTCTCCAATGCATGAAAGTGAAAAGTGAAAGTGAAGTTGTTCAGTCGTGTTCAACTCTTAGCGACCCCGTGGACTGCAGCCCATCAGGCTCCTCCATCCATGGGATTTTCCAGGCAAGAGTACTGGAGTGGGGTGCCATTGAGATGGCAAAAAGTCTGAGTACATGCACATATACCTGAAGGGAGAAATCTTAAAGAACTTGTGTGTATCTATTCTAAAACCTTTAAAGGAAGGCAAAGAAAAAAGGTATGTTGAAGCCTTACAGCAAGAAAGACTTTTGTTGTCAGTTGTGAATAGTCATTCAAGGACCCAGTGCAGTAAACAGTGGTTATACAATGCAGTGGTTTTCTACTGAAACCGAGTCCCTCTAAAACTTAGCTCCCCTGCAGAGTTTGTGATTAACCTCTCTGTCCAAAATTTATTCCCTTTCTTGTCTCCTCTGACTTCAGTCCTGTGCTAACTGAATGCTAATCAATGAGTCAGATGGCTAAAATTGTTGTAGGTAACACTACCACCATACAAACTCAGGTTGTTCCTCCAGGGCAAGATAAACTAACAGACCCCCAAGCCATGAACCACCTGGCCAGAGAATCATAAACCAGAGATATCCTGGCTTCCAAAACACAACGAAGAAATGTCACAAAGTTGTCACAGGACAATGATTAATCCCAGCCTCTTGGCTCTTCCCTTTTAAAAATACCCTAACTCAAGACCTAGTGGGAATGGATCTGAGGATTGTCTCCCACACCCTTGCTTGGCACCCTGCAATAAATCCTTGAAAGTGAAAGAGGAAGTTGTTCAGTTGTGTCCAACTTTTGTGACCCCATGGACTATACAGTCCATGGAATCGTCCGGGCAGAATACTGGAGTGGAGATCCCTTCTCCAGGGGATCTTCCCAGCCCAGGGATGGAACCCAGGTCTCCCGCATTGCAGGCGGATTCTTTACCAGCTGAGCCACCAGGGAAGCCCCAAAATACTGGAGTGGGTAGCTTATCCCTTCTCCAGTGGATCTTTCCAACCCAGGAATCAAACTGTGGTCTCCTGCATTACAGGTGGGTTCTTTACCAACTGGGCTATCAAGGAAGCCTAAAGCCTTACTTTGCTGCAAAGTCCTGCTGTCAGGGTTGGCTTTCTGTGTGCCCTGGGCACACGAGCCCTTTGCTGTGTTTCACTGCCTGCTCCCATGACAGAGGCAGGATGAAGCTGAGGCAGACGAAGAGGCTGGCCAAGTGTCCAGGGTCTGGAAGTGGTCAGAAGAGCGTAGACTATTTATTTATTGGCTGTGCTGGATCTTGGTTGCTGCAAGCGGGCTTTCTCTAGCTGTGGTGAGTGGGGGCTACTTCCTAGTTGCAGTGCGGGGGTTTCTCATTGCAGTGGCTTCTCTTAGTGTGGAGCACAGGCTCTAGGCAAGTGGACTTCAGTAGTTACAGAGCATGAGCTTTGTTGCTCTGTGGCATGTGGGAGCTTCCTGAACCAGGGATCAAACCCATGTCCCCTGAATTGGCAAGTGGATTCTTAACCACTGGACTATTAGGGAAGTCCTGAGTATAGATTTTAGAGTGCTGGGAAATACTAAAGTAATTGATCTGAAACTCAGACTGAAACTCCACAGAAACGGAGAGAGCTAATTACTTCTAAGACCGAAGCACCTCTCATAGCTCTTTACAGAAACTAACTTAATCTATCTGAGTTTCAGTTTCCTCATCTATGAAATGGGACTGATAATATCTGCATTACCTTCTCCACTGGAGTTGTTATACAGAGAAAGTGAATGACAGATGGAAAATTATTTTGAAAAGAGTAAAGCATTCTTCTAATACTCTTGCTACTGTTAATTACTGCCCTCTGAAAATTACTGCCCTCCCCCATTACAGTGGGCTGAGTTGATGGTAAAAAATACTATAAACTGTGTAGTTTCGTTGTTTTCTTCTTCTGGTCTTCAGTAATAATAGCCTACAATACTGTGATTTGGAAAAGAAAGCTCAAGTTTTGTTTCTTCACTTCTGTCCTTCAGATGTCAATGGAAATGCAAATGAGATCTGGGAAGTGGAAAGGCTCCTCCTGAATCTTAAGCAGAATATTAAATACACATTTGTAGGTGATGGTGCGGGTTTTGATGTGTTTCAGTCCTGTTCGCTGCTTGTTCTCATAACCACTGGGCAGAACAAGGTCAGCAAGTTTGAAGGAGGGATTGGAGTTATAAGAGTAGACAAGGAAAAGTGTAAGATTCAGGGAAGCCATGTTTATCGTTATTGTTAGGAAACCTCTCAACCTCCCTATGGTTAAGTTGAGAGAGGACCCCCAGTCATTCCAAGCTATTCCTCTCATCCTCCTCTCCTTCCTTACCCTGCTTTTCACCTCCTCCCTAGCTTCTGGAATGTAGACTCTGTTGCTGTCTTCCCACCTCCTATCATTTTTCTTTTTAAAAAAAATTTATTTATTGACTGTACCAGGTCTTAGTTGCGGCACGTGGAATTTTTTTTATTATTATTTAGTTGCAGCATGCAGTGTCTAGTTCTCTGACCAGGGATGAAACCTGGGCCCCCTGCATTGGGAGCTCAGAGTCTTAGCCACTGGACCACCAGGGGAGTCCCTTCCTCACCATTTTTTAAGCTCCCCAAGCTCTTAATGTCAAGTACAACTGCTCTTTTCTTTCAAAGATTTCATTAAAACATACAAACACACAGAACTTTACAAAATTGCGTTAACAACACATGCCAATTTTATGAGATGCAGTATAGCTTAATGATTAAGAATAAGGGCTTTAGAATGAGATATCCAGAGCTCAAATTGAAGCTCTGTGACTTTGGGCAAACTGAGTCTTAATTTCCTCATCTTAAATGTAGTATTTGTTCCTGCCTCACAGGGTGATTATAAGAATTAAATTCGTTTATACACACAAAACATCTTATCCATTGACTAACATGTAAGAAATAGTGCACAATGCATATTAACTAGTATTATTATAGAAAGCAAAGGAAAAAAAAAATTACCTGAATTCCCTAGCAGTCCAGTGGTTAGGACTTGGTGATTTCACTGCTTTGGGCTCGGGGTTCAGTAGCTGGTCAGGGAACTAAGATCCCTCAAGCCGTGATGCATGGCCAAAATCAAAAACAAAAAAAATAGAAACAGAAAAATCTTACCTATAATCACAAGTGTTTTGCTTCTGCTCACTAATAAAAACAGACAAAAAATAACACTACAAATATGAGGAAGTTATAAAGCTTAAGAAATCTTTCTGAGGTCTTTTGCTTCTCGGTCATTAGTTACGTCTATACTCCTTAAAATAACTGGAAACCCAACAGAATTTTCCTTCAAATTTATCTTGTGGGAGGTGGTCACTTAGCTTTCCCTTTTCCTACTATGCTCCCTGCCTAGCCCTCTATCCTACGACTTCCACTCTGTCCCAGGTTTGAGGCTGGCAGTTGTCCCAATTTGCCTGTCCTGCTTTTAGTACTAAAAGTCTTGCATTCTGAGAAACCTCCCAGACCCAGGTAAATAGATGGTTGGTCTTCTGTTCCCTTAAGTTTAGGTTGGACGTATACACTCGGAGGATCTTCAGGTAGACTGGGTGATGGCCATATCCCTGGGTCTCTGTGCTGTTTGGAAACAGTCTCCTTGAGTCATTTCCAAAGAATATGCCTATGCTTTCTAAAAGCCAAGTTCCAGGCCCTCCTGGGAGGTGCGTTTTATGTAACTGAACTTGGCATTGGTGGGTAGAATGGGAACCAAAGGGTAAATGGTGAAATGGACAAATAAAGAAGCAATGGGAAAAGAAGACAAAGTCTAATTTAGGAATCCTGTCAGCTTAAATTTCACAATGTTTTTAAAGGCTCTAGAGTCCAGTGCCTATCAGATAGTAGGTACTTCAACAGCAGCTATGGCCTAGTGCTTTAAATCACACTTTAAGATTTTCCCCTTTGTTTTCTTCCTATTTCCCCCCATCATGCAGTCGGTAGACTTTATGCTTATTCTCTTCGTGGAAGATATGGCAAGTAGAGCAGGGTCGGTGAACAAATAATGTCTGCTAAGCATTTCACTTACTGGCAAAGTACTCAAGGGTGTGGGCATAGTGTCTTGGACAGATAAAAAAGGACCTTCATTTCACCAAACTAAGAAGAATCTCCCTCCCCTGGATTAGAGACAGGATGGAGGGGAGGTCTGTAGGGGCCTGAGAGCAGAGGGTTTCTGGACCAGGTAAACCCATCTATATCTTCAGGGCCAGGAGAATGATATGAATGGGGTAAAGCAGGCAGGGTTTTTAAAAAAGCTATTTGTTTTATAAGCAAACTCTATCTGCTCCATCCATTCATATTCTCTCATTAAATTGGATAAGCCCTTCACTGACACAGACCCAGTTAAATGCACTTCACACACACCTAAAACAAATAGGAATTTTTTAAATATTTAACTTTTTACTTTCTTTCAATTTGAAAAATTTGGGAGAAGAAAAAAGCACAGACAATATTAATAAATGACCATGTTCCCATTGGTTACAATTAATGAATGTTAAGATTTCATAACTTTTTCTTCAGAAAATTTCTCGTAAAGATAGGATATTATAAATACATCAAAACTTTCCCTAATCTCACTCACGAAGCATCCTCTGAGACCCCTATTATCATGATTCCAAACCCGAGTCTCGATTCCAAACCCGAGTCTCCTGCACTGCAGGCAGATTTTTTTTTACCATCTGACCCACCAGGAAAGCCCAATGTTTATACAAGCTTTGGACAAAAGTTTGCACAAAAAAGTCCAAGTTTAAAAAAAAATTTTCTAAAACCTGTAAAATGTTACGGAAAAAAGCCCAAAGACCTTTCTGGCCAACCCAATATTTAAACAATATATACATTACTATTCTGAGTGTTACTTTATATTTAAGTCAGTTGTACCATTTTGGGTGTAACATTATATAATTTGTTTCCATTCATATTGTGTTCAAGATGTGTCCATGTTGATACATACAAATCTACTACATTTGTTGTAGCAGCTGCACTGGTTTTTCACTGTGTAAATCTGTTTCTCAACCTTTCTTTCGTTATTTTCCTCAAAGAGAAAATTTTGTTAACTACCAGTTATTAAATGAATAACATTTAATTTTAATTTAATTTCTTCCAACAAGAGAAAAACATACTAAGGAATAAGATTTTCATTGGATAGAACTGAGCTTTGGGGAGTTCACAAACCACAAACCACACCTAAGTTTTGACCCCCTAAGAACCAATTTTCACCATTTTCAGGGTGATATTTGCCCCTGTTGAGAATGTATGGTATAAATATACCATGTTTCTAACTTTTTGTTGCAATGAAGAGTTTAGTTTTATATTTTTATACATATGCATTAAAATATTAATATATCCCCAGAAGCTATGAGGTATGTTCATTTAAGCTTTGCTAGATCTTGTTAAATTGTTCCCCAAAATGTTTATGATCGTTTTCCATTACACCAGTAGCATATGATTTTCTGTTTTTCCACTTTATGAATGCTGGCCTTATCAGGCTTTTTAATTTTGCCAATCTGTGTAAAATGGTCTATCACTGTTTCAATTTGCATTTTTCTAAATACTAGTGAGACTGAACATACTTTCCTTTGGTTTTTCCCTTGGGTGAACTGCCTATTATACCCTTTGCCTATTTTTATGTTGGTTTTGGTCTTTTTCTTACTGATTTGTAGGAAAAACACACTTGTCCATGCCACCCCATGACAAAAACCAACAACCACTTTATTAAGCCTATGGAATCTATGAGATAGGAATTTGGACAGGGCACAGCAAGGATGAATTGCTAGAATCATCTGGAGGCTGGGATCATCCAAAGACTTCATTGTTCACATGTGTAACATCTGGGCTAGGGTGACTCAAAAGTTGGTTCCATTGTGACTGTTGATGGGAGAACCTATACAAGGCCTCTTCAAGTAGCTTAGACTCACAAGCTAGTAGTTGGGTTCTAAGAGAGTCTCCAGAGAGTATTCCAAGAAACAGTGCTCCAAGAGAAACAGGCAGAAGCTGCATGGTATCTTATGACCTAGCACTAGCAGTCACACAGCAATACTTCTTCTATAGTATATTATGGGAAGTAGTCATGAGCTCGTTCTGATCCAAGGGAGAGGGAATAGACCTACTCTGTTGATAAGTGTCAAGCATTCAAGGCCATTTCAGAAAAACTACTCCAATAACGGCTTCAGATTCAGCAATTCCACTCCTGAGAATAGGCCCAAGAGAAATCAAAACATATCTTCACACAAAAACTTGTACATGACTACTCACAGCAGCATTATTGATAATAGCCAAAAAGGGTAAACAACCCAAATGTCAATGGATGAATGGATAAACATTCCTTCTAAGCATGTCTTCTCTTATACTCTTTAAACCATAATCCCAGCATTCTCAGACTGTGATCTCTTTCAGTGTTAACCACATCCCTACCTTCCACATATCAAGGATAGAACAAGAGGCATAATGTCATTTGTGCACTCATTTGGCACAAGTTAAGACTGATGTGGGTGGGAACACGGCATCATCACAGCATTCAGAAACAGAAGAGGACCTTAGTTGGGAAGGGCCTTTTGACACTGTGGGCCAACAGTTTTAAAAGCACTCAGAAGTGATCTTGGAGGAGAAAGGTGGGGCTACGCCCAGAGGACTGTTTGACATACATTCCACAGTCTTTGAAGGAGATGGAGTGAATGTCCTGGGTGTCAGTGGTCGGATGGGTGGCGGAGTGGGGTGGGGTGGGGGTGGCCTGTGTGTGGTGATGTACAGGAGAAGAGATCCCGGCAGTCACTCTGTTTCCTCTGGTGCTATGGACCACACACAGCTCCACGGTCAGAACACGAACAGGAAAGGATCAATACAGGGACCCACACACACAATTTGAGCCCAAGGCTTAGTAGAAGACTCTTCACAGCCCAGAGGCCTCAGTTTATCTTCTGTCTGACCCCCAAGTAGGCGTATCAGCATGATCCTGGAGATCCAATCTCATGGATTCCACAAAAGAAATACTATCCTGGCCAGCAAGAGTGATCAGGCTACCCTCTTGGGGCAGAGACTTGATCACAGGGCCTTGGGATAATGCTATAGGCATGAGTTCCAGAGTTCCTTGGGCATCCTGGAATCGGAGAATTCCACGAAGGGGAGAAATTTGAACAAGAGCTCAGTAGGACCCAATCTGGGCTGAACCTTGATGGCATAACTGGCCCAGATTGGTCCCAGGCACATGAGGAGAACTTATAAAATTTCTAGGAAGGCTCTCCAAAGCATGAGGCCCTCTGAGGCACAAGACTCGGGACAGGGCTCTGGGAATAAGGGTTTTATTATAAGGAAGTGATTGTTATGCAACTGTGAGGATAAGTTGTAAAAAGGGCTTCCATCTAGTTGTCTCTGCTTCTGGGATTGCTCTTTCTGGAAAAAGCCAGGCCTCAAACGGTGAGGACATTCAAACAGCCCTAAGAAGGAACCCATTTGGAAAGCTTCTAAGGCCTCCTACCAACAGCCAGCACCAAATTGTCAGCCGTACCTTGGAAGTAGTTCCTCTAGCTTCAGTCAGTCCTTTGGATGATTGCATCCTTTGTTGACATCTGATTGCAACCTCTTGAAAGACCCTGAGCCAGAAATGGAGTGAATAATCTATGTCTTCAATGAATGAGTAACCTATGTCAGTAAACACTATCCAGGCCAAATTCTTAGCAACCTCTTGTTCTAGGTGGATAATTCAGTATTAGCTTGACAAAAGGTTTCTTGTGCCTTAAGTATGGGAAGGAAATAGCTACTGCTATACCTGAAAGGACACCAGTACAAATGTAAAAACTTCTGCATCAACCTGTGTAGATCAAAGACCAGGAACCAGATAGTGTTCCCAAGCACTTTAGCCCCAGAAATGTGACAGAAATTAGGGTGGAAGAGGGACAGAAATCTCAAGGAAGACTGATAATATATATTTTTTCCACTCTGATGGAATAAGTTTCAGAGTAAACATTAGGTTGCACTACAAAAAATAAAATGTTATTGCATATCTGAGTTTGTGTTCCAAGAATCATACCCTGCCCATTTGTATTCTTTATGAAAAAAGATAACCATTCTACCCTTCTAGGGAATTCCCTGTCAGTCCAGCAGTTAGGATTCCATGCTTTCACTGCCCAGGGCCTGGGTTCCACCCTGAATCAGAGAGATGCTGCCAAAGGAAAAAAAAAAGAAAAAATAACCTATCCTTCTAGAAAGCAGTTTCCTAAATCTTTCATTCTGATTTGATATTCACTGATGAAATGCTTAATCTAAATTTCTTCCCTTGTTTTGCTAGAACCTTTTCTGTCCAGGGGCTTGTTTCCTTATATGTAAAATGAAGGTCAGGGGTGGATCTATGTTTTGTACAGCCCCAAACATCTACAATTGTAGGGCTGTATTTCAGAAAAAGAATACAAAATTATGTAATAAAGTCAATATTTATTTAGAATAAGAATATTAATAAATTACGGATTTTAAAATAATGACAAAACCACAAACATCACACAATCAAAAAAAATTACGTTATTGTTACTAACTGGGAGGGATTGGGGGCAGGAGGAGAAGGGGACGACAGAGGATGAGATGGCTGGATGGCATCACCGACTCGATGAATGTGAGTTTGAGTGAACTCCGGGAGTTGGTGATGGACAGGGAGGCCTGGCGTGCTTTAATTCATGGGGTCGCAAAGAGTCGGACACGACTGAGCGACTGAACTGAACTGAACTGCTTGCAAACCACTATAAGCTTTTTTTCCCTACTTTTTTGGCTGCATACTCTTTGCCTCTTCGTATGACCATGTTGTATTATTTTTATAGCGATATTAGAAAAATAAATCAGCAAAAAAACATAGTTCTGAAAAAAACATGGTGTAGAAACTTTTTAAAATCAGTTTCATAACTCCTTACTATAAGTTCTTGTGCAAGTATTGCTTAGGAGGCCTCGGAGAGCTCGAGCCCTTTGATCTTCCATGGCTTAGTTTCTTCAGGGCTGTCAGGGCAGCTCGGCCAGACAGCCACCCTCGTTCCCCTCCCACCGATCGGACTAATAATATCCACCTCTCCGAAGCAAGGTGGACAGGGAGGTGGTCCTGGAAGCCCGCTGGCCCCGCCCACGACCCCAGATCCACCATTAAGGCTCAGAGAGGGAGTTTCAGGGTGGGCTTGTGCGTCCGATGCAGGACTGGGGCTGTTAATTCTTCCTCGCGTTCCTGGAGAATTCACTGAGCTTCCATAGGTGTTCTGAAGTTTAAGCTTCACTAGATTCACGGTTGGCTTCCAACACTCTGATGCTGGGAGGGATTGGGGGCAGGAGAAGGGGACGACCCAGGATGAGATGGCTGGATGGCATCACGGACTCGATGGACGTGAGTCTGAGTGAACTCCGGGAGATGGTGATGGACAGGGAGGCCCGGCGTGCTGCGATTCATGGGGTCGCAAAGAGTCGGACACGACTGAGCGACTGAACTGAACTGAGATTCACGGTAAATTGGCCCTTGTGACAGCGTTTTTCTATGTGTTCTCTGAATCTGTTTTCCCCTTTAACATTACATGACAGGCCTAAACCAGAATCCTGACACTTGCAGCGCTACCTCACGCGTTTTGCAGGCTGCATTAGTTGCCCTGTGTTTTGGGTGGGGCCTGCCCCTCTTCCCTTTGTCCACTAGAGGCGGCTTTGGACCGCGACCCGTCCTTACCATGCAGGAAGAAGGGGGAGGTCTTTTGCAACGACGCTGGTTGGCGGCTAGAGTCCTGATCGACAAGGGAGTTAAGCAAATAGCTCTGAAGTAAGCAGTCGCTGTTTATGCACGTACAACCAATGGAAGGGCAGAAGTGCAATCAACGACCAATGAGGACTGGCCTTAGTCCGAATATGGGGGCGGGGCTTCCCTCGAGGGGCGGGGACTCAAGGTAAAGAGTCTGGAGCGGACACTGGGAGAGTCAGAAGCACATCCGGTGTTAGAAGAGCTCTGTGGGCTCCTGAGAGGCGGGTTAGAAGGTATGTCTGAAGCTAGGAGTGCGCAGGTTGGGAGTGAGAAATGGAACGAAGGTTAGCAGTTATTGCCTGAGAAATAGTGGAAGTAATCACCGTTTTCGGACGGACTGCATCCTGGGGGAACTGGGCCTTACTCGGCCGCTGGACACCGGAAAGCTAGGCTGAGAGGGAAGAGAGGGAACTACAATGGCGCATGCGCAACTGTACCGTATCAGGGGAGACGCGGGGGGCAAGGTTGCTGGGTCTTTGCGCGGCGTCGAGGCGGGGATTCTGCGCGTAAATATTATCGAAGGCCCTTTTCTTGGCCTTCCTGCCCCGCCCGGGCCGCGTCCCTCCTTCTGCTCCGCCCAAGTGTAAACTGCCTAGGCCTAGACTCGATCCCTTGAATTCGGGGCGCGTTTCCCCGCCCTCCCCCCCCCCACACCCCTTCCTTCTGAGGAGAATGAAAGCGAAACCTTACGGGTTTGTGGTCATCCCAACCCCTCCCCACCGATTGCTGGCCTGCTGGGAGGCCTCTGGCTAGGCCGCCTGTGGGTGAGGGCGGGGGCTTGGATTTGGGAGTACCTGGTCCGACAGGCTGCCCTGTCACGGCGGGACGGGTGATGTCACACTCTTCTGTGACACGCGAGGCATCTTAGTTACTTGGAAGCCAACAGCAGAGGCGGGAGGTGAGGAGAGACCAGGGCTAGGCCTGGTTTGCCAGCCCCACTGGGCAGCCCCGCTCTGATCTGATTGGTTACCTTTGGACAGGTGAGGTGGCTTTGGCTTTGCTGGTCCCGGGCCTTGTGGGCGTCTTTCTCAAAGTTCGCTCAGGAAAGGCGTCGCTCGGGCAGTTTTGGGTTCCTTTTTCTCTAGGACCTACTGGCTGGAGCTGTGGTATTTTTGTGTATTTATTAAGTGAGGAATTGCAGCCCGGTGCCTGCCCAGGTTGCGTTGCCTGCTTCATCAGCCTTTCATTGACCAAACAACAACAAAAACCTTTCTGAACTTGAGACTCTGTTCCAGCAATAGTTCGATTATGAATGTGTAATCATGCAGAAGAGCTGACTGTGCCTGAAACAGAAATTTCAAGGTTAAAGGTTAACGGCAAATGGGCTTTTCTAGTCTAGTTACTTATTTATTTCAAGTTTATCTTTTGGTTGAATGTGTAGTTTAAGAATTAAGTTCAGGAAAGATAAAAGTTTCATTACCACAATTCTCATGGCTTCTGCAAACACCTTTCTGTAATTATTTGACTTAATTCTCTTCGGTGTTTTCTTTTTCCTCCTCTAATGTTTTTTTTGTCCTTGCTTCAAGAGTATGTTGACGTTTAGATTTTCTGCCATTTTCCTCCAGTGGAGGAAATGGTTGAATCCTTGAGAAGTGCAGTCTGTAACTTAGATTGAGTGTTTCCCTTTTCCATTATTTTGTTGTGGAAACCTGGCTTAGTACCCTCTTTCTTTCCTTCTCTCCCTTCCCCCTTGTTGATCCACTGAAGTCTCTCTCTCCTAAAGAATAGGAAAGGTGAAATTAATCCAGATATTTGGTCAGCCATTTCAGGTTTTTTCCTGACATATGTGTGTGGTTGATATTTACTGTAGAAATGCTGAAAAATACAGAAAAGTATAAGAGGAATCAGGATGTGTTTGTTGTCATAGTTGTTTTACAATTTCTCTTGACCAGCAGCTGAAACTGCTTTAAGGAAAACTTGCTTTTCTGCTCTAGGGTGTAATAGTATAAAGAGCACTAGAGTTTACCCTAACCTGTCCTGGCTCTACTGTTTAACTTTTTGATGTTTGTCAGCGCTAATGTCTGTTTAATGTCCACTGTAGTGTTTAACACTTTACAGTAATTTCACAGAGATTTTCTTATTGGGATTCAGTGAGCTTGATAGGGAAGGTGTTAATCATCATTCTCTCACAGATGAGGAAGCCTAGATGACCTTAGGTAAAGTGATTTCCCCAAAATTATGTGGTAGAATATGGTAGGACTTGTAACTTCAAATCCACTGCTCATGATGCTGTTATGTTACTTTTTTGAACTGTCTTTTTAATCTTTAGAGAGGTACTGATCACTCTTGTCCTTTCTTCATGTGTATGATGATCAAAGAGGATATCATGTATATAATACAACGCTTTGAAAGTTGTGAACTTTTATATAAATGCAGTCAGTGATATTGTTACAGGAGGTACCGTTGCTGGCCTGAAGAGTTTCACTTTATTTCATAAACTACCCAAGGGTATTAGTCTCCTCTGGGAAAACACTGAATATTCTCTTGATGCGTTATCTTGCTAAATTTTCCTTTGCTACTTTGATTTGGGTGTAGAAACTGGTAGAAATGTCTTTGACTCTACCTTGCTCTTCTCTAGAGTTACTAACTAAATTGCATGGAGTAGCTTTTATATGACGCATACACATTTTTGTTTTCAAAAACAGTATTCAAACCAAGGAGAGAAAAATTGTAGACTGGCTTTTAGAGCCACTTGAATGACCCTTTAAGGTAAGTTCCTCTCTGAGCCAGCTGGGAAACGCTGATGTGTGGTTGCAACGCTTCATTAGATAGTAGCATCTAGATTTACTCCGGAGATTTAAGTGTGGGGGATAGCGAGATGAATCAGATGCAGGTTCTTAAAGTGATTACAACAAACTATGTGAGAAAAGTTCCTGCACAATTAACTGGAATCCAGAACACTTGGGGAAAAAAAGAGCTTTAGGAATGAGGGTTGAGTGAGTGTGCCGTTTGTCCTAATCTATGCCTGCTCTCACTTGGGCTGAATATGGTTTTACTGGGGAGGGATTGCTGGTTTATAGTGGAAGATGATTATGTACTTAGGACACTGAGACCTTCTTATGATTCAGTGTCTGTCAAACAATTGTGCTTATAGCGAGGGAGATTTAGTAGTGTCAGCTTGATGCAAAAAAATAATTTATTGAAGGCAATAGACATTCCATCTCCAGTTACTTGTTAGGTTCTGAGGCAGCCTCCTAGAGATGCAGTGTTACCTGATCCAGGAATTTTGGTCCAAGTTAAGGGATGGGCTGGGACATCTGGAATCCAAATCTAGGACAGCCCTAGCCGAGACAGAATTTCTTGGATTTCCTAAAACCAAACTGACCTGCCTCCTAGGGGTGGCAAGGAAACCATCAAGCTAATAAATAACCATTTACTTCATCAAATTCTTTTCTACATCAGACGATCACTTAGTGGTTATTAGGCTGTCTCAAAACACCTTTGTGGTCCTGGGGGACAGAAGAGACAGTGTAAATGTACCAGCAGAGAGACATGCCATTTAAACCTTTTTAATCAGTAGTAAGCTTAACCAAGTTCCTTTCAATTCCAGTTTATAATTTTCCTAGACTCTGCATTCCTCCCATTTAATTTTACTCTCTCATTATATAACTGTTAAGCCTTCAGGATATAGCTAGCTGTGCATTAGTTATTGGATAATATTTTTTTTAAGTAAAATACAGAGTGTATATAAATTAGGTCTAAGATAAATGTCTTCTAAAACTAGACTTTTAAAAAGGGAAAGCCACCACCTGTAGCCCTATAAAGGGTGTGTTTGGAACATCCGTTAAATGATTCTAAACAAAAAAAATTTTTTTTTAAAGGGAAGTCATGCACTGAGGACATGAGAGTAATGAATTACACTAGTAACAACAATGGTTAACATATTGAGCTGGTCTTACGTATGAAGCACTGCTCTGACCACTTTATTTGTATTCTCTCGCTTAGTCCTCATTCCTATAAAGTAGGGAATATTAAGTGTTACTCTTACAAAAGGGGAAACTGAAGCACAGTGAGGTTAAGTGGCAGAAACTTGCTGCATCATACAGCTAAGGAAGTAGCCAGGGTTCGAGGCAGCTGGCCTTGTTAACCACTGTTCCAGGGACATGGTTGTACAGAGTCTACAAGCTATTTAGTAGAAAGAACTGCTAACAAAATTACTGCTCCACCCCCCCTTTTTTTTTTAACATGAGATTTTTCTTTGGTATCAGTCAGATCCTTTTGGATGTGTGGGAACAGGATTCAAGATGGTTGAGTTTACTACAAGAGGAATGAGGAACCATATAATTCACACACTGAATGTTTAAATAAATGTGTGACCAATGTTTCTTTGACTTGTTGGTTTAATGTTGTTAAATTGTATACACTGAGGCAGCTTCTGTGCTGGCTCCAAAAGTCAGCAAGCTTTTCTTTTTCAAAGGCAAGGATTTTTTTTTTTAATGAATCCTAAATGCATGATTGTTTTGCATAGCTTTTGGCCACTTGGGCATGTTTCATTTGCATTGTACTTAATAGGTGTTAGAATAAGATCGAGGAGAGTTTATTTATTTATTTATTTACTTAATTTAAGGCTTGGCTGTTGATAATATTATGTTTTAGGACAGGTTAAGGAAGATTCTTAGGATAAAACAGGAGATTTAACAGTATGTGAGAAGACACAGGTGTTCATTGATGACACTGTCTGACTCCTGTCTCCCTCTGCCTGCCCCCGCTGCCCTTCCTTCCTCAAACTAAAGCAGACCTCATGAATACCAACTCAAAGCAGTGTGTTCACTTAAGGTTTTCTTTCTTGGTAGAACTATGCAATGTTTTCGGGTGCCTCTGGCAGAGAGGCCAGCCTGGGAAACCACAGATAGTGACACTTCCAGTGAAGCTTTAGCAGTGTATGCGTGACCAATTTTGACAAGTTTTGGTATTCTGCCTTTCTAAGGATGAAAGCATAAAATGAGTCTCTAAATTAAAGAAATGTAGTTATGATTAACACTTGAACATTTACTTCTCATTTACAAATGCAGTGCAGGCAGATTTCCCATGAGTCTCAGAGGCACTGTCCACTTTCCTGTTTCAGATTGGAGTGTAGAACTCTGTACGGGTTGGGGTCCAGAGTGAGACAAACCAATGCTGGTATCCATTCTGTAATGGGTTTCAATGTATGTTAGGGGAAATCCTTTATTGAGTACCTTTTTAGATACTTGCAGTATACTTTTCTCCTTTATTTTGGTAAAATACACATAACATAAAAATTATTTTAATGTGCCTTTACATTTTATTTATTTATCTATTTTGATCGAGCCTCTCGGCCTACAGGATCCTAGTTTCCTGACCAGGGCCTGAACCTGGGCCCTTGACAGTAAAAGCATGGAGTCCCACCAGACTTCAGGGAATTCTTTGTACTTTTTAAAAAGCAAATCTTTAAACAAAGATTTTCACTTAACTGTGGGGGCCCTCTGGAATGTTAACTGAGTTACTTGGTTAATGGTTTTGAACACTTCAAGCTGGGCTGAGAACTGACTGTTCGTGGGACTGAAAATACTTCTGGTATGGGAGCTGCTATTTTTGAGTTATGAATGCAATTTAATCTTGTTCAGCTGAGTTTACACAGGAACCATTGAATGTAGGTATCTTCTCTACGCTTCTGAGCACAGGTAGTTAAAGCTAAGATTGAAAACTGGTGTGTTTAGTCTGTCTGGCAAAACTTGTAAGAACAATTTTAACTCATTACTTGTCTGTATGTTATTGTCTATTTGGAACAGACCAAGAGGAAACTGTCATATGTTTCCTTGATTCTAAGTCCTAACTCTTTTCCCCTCTGATTTTAACAGTTCTGAAGTTGTCATATACACCTTGTCATATTTATTACATGTTTACTTTATTGCATTTTCCCCATAAAGTTGCTACTACAGTTGCTGTTTACCTTTGCATCTAGAAAATTTAATAATTACATGTTTCACTTAAATTTTAGAGTTGATAGATTTTTTAAAAAACTTAGAGTTGATAGTAGTGGGGGAAAACTAGTTTTATTTATTTAATTAATTTTTTAATGATTTTAAATCACAAGACACTAAATCATGGAGAAATTCTTATTTGACACCTCCTTCCCTATTGTAACAACCTTTGATGACTTTGGTTTTACCATCAGCAGTTGTAAGAGAGGTAGTCATTACCCCCTGGGAAATGCCAAAGAGCAAAGGGGCATTCTCCCCTCCCACAGTTTCCACTCAGTGGGGTCTGGTTACAGAATGTTGCCCCTTTCTGACTAACAGCCTCCAGGGTATTTGAGGATTTAACCCCCCTCCCCATCCCCACCTTTAACTCTTGAAATTGGAAGCAAGAGGCACTCTAGCTTTGTTGTGAGAGAAACTTGGCTCTGAAGGTTGCTTCAGTGCTGTTGCAAGTTCTGTCCAGGGATGTCATTAGAGCACTTAATGGAAGCTTTAAACAAAGACGCTTTCCAGATGCTGGATTCTGCCACCCTATAAATGTGTTCTCTGGAGGGTGTACTCATCATGGTTATGGAAGGCTGTGGTTGGCTGTGCAACGGCCTGCAATCATTGCACCATCTCGATCAAGAGGGCCAGCGTCCCGTGACTTAGGGGTGAGGGGCGTGGCTCTCGTAGGTTCTGCAGCTTCTCACTGTATCCATCCTTGAGAACAAAACTGACAGTGCTGTTGAGGTGAGTAGGGATGTGGGTGAGAAAGGAAAGGGGAAATCAGGAAGCAAGCCAGCCATTGTAGTTGTTTTCATTTGTGAGAGAGAACTTCAGGAAACAAATGGTAGCAGTGCATGTGAACTCTTAAGGATGGCCCAGGATTCCACAGGAAGTCACTTTGGGGATTGTAACTTAAAAAAAGTTTCCTTTGTTTCTCAAAGAAACAGTATGTCTTTTAAAGGGGCAAGTTACCTGCTGAAAAAATGGAAATCGATTGCTGGTAATGAAACAGTTTGGGCAGAAGATGAGTTCGTCCCCTTTAAATTGGTTGCATATGATTGCGAATGTATTCTAAAAGGAAATATGTAAAAATGAAAATGGTGGTGTTAGGGCAGTGGGATTTTCAGATAACTTTCATTTTTCTGAACTCGTATGTTGCTGTTTTTCATAACAAATACCTATGGCTGACTCATGTTGAGGTTTGACAGAAAAACAACAAATTCTGAAAAGCAATTATCCTTCAGTAAAAAGTAAAGAAATTTAAAAAAAATTAAAAGAAAGTTGTTTGTTATTTTGTGTGTCCCTGTAGCTTTCAGATAACTTTTCTTATATGCTTGATTCCACAGAGCGGAGGCTGTGTCCCACAGACACTAGCATCATGAATATATTTGATCGGAAGATCAACTTCGATGCACTCTTTAAATTTTCCCACATGTAAGTGCTTTGACCTTGACTGTGCTTCTTTTAAGTTTCCTTTTATATCTTTTTTTCTTTTCCTTTTCCTGGTGTATTAACTTTTGCATGTATGAACTAACCTATTAACTTTGCTAGAGTTCAGAGGATCTGATAAAAGCATCCAGACTCTTAAGGGCTGCTGTGTGGTCACTGGAAAGCCAGTTAGTTATTATAGTTTGGGTACTGATTGTTAATTCTGGGCTGTGGGGCCTCCCTCAGAATTTAAGATTTTCTGTTCTTTCTTTATTGTATTAAAACTTTCATATATTCCCTGAGAAGGAAAATTATCCTTAGCTTAGAGAATAGATTGGTCCTGGAGTGATGGCCATTATTAACCTTCTTTCCTAGAACCCCCTCGACACAGCAGCACCTGAAGAAGGTTTATGCCAGTTTTGCCCTCTGTATGTTTGTGGCGGCTGCGGGGGCCTATGTCCATGTGGTCACCCATTTCATTCAGGTAAGAGCAGTTTTCTCCTCTAGTCGCTGTGGCATAAATTGCATTAGGAAGAAAATAGCTCAGCAGGGTGGTAAAAACCTGTGTCTCTCCGTAGTCTTTTTCAGTAGTTTGGGATCTGCACCCAGCCAAGTGAAAGTCGTTCAGTCATGTCCGACACTTTGTGACTTTCTCCAGGCCAGAATACTGGAGTGGGTAACCTTTCTCTTCTGCAGGGGATCTTCCCAACCCAGGTCTCCCGTATTGCAGGTAGATTCTTTACCACAAGGGAAGCCCAAGAATACTGGAGTGGGTAGCCTATCTCTTCTCCAGCGGATCTTCCCAATCCAGGAATCGAACAGGGGTCTGTCTTACTAACTGAGCTATCAGGGAAGCCCAGCCAAAACCAGTCATAAATCAGGACATGCAGAGCCATTTACTTTTTCTGGCAGTTATGCCCTCTCTAGATACTGAACACAGGATGTCTTGACCCTGACACTGAATGCTGAGCTGCTGACGTACGAGGCCCCCACCCACTGAGTAGAGACTTGACGTGCATGCTGGGGTGACTTTGCACAGTAACCTTTTTATCTATTCTTCCATTCTTCCTCTTTTTGCCTGAAGTGGAGTACTTAGATACAAAACACTGATTGTATGTTTAATTTCCAGGAGAGACAGGGTTGAGACCTTTAAGGACTTGGTCCATTTTATTCTATGATACAACTCATTTTCCTTTGTTGAGGGAAAGTTTGAGTTTGGCATCAATAAAAGGAACAGTTGAGGAATAACCAGAAAGTTTGAGGCTCGCTAACCAAGACTGGTCCCTTTGAGAGTTGTCCTTTTTAGTGTAAATATGGAGATGTACTTGTGTTGGCGTTTGCCACAGCTGGGGAGTGGCATGCTCAGACACCCCTATGCTCAGGCATCTCCTGGCAGAAGCTGTGTGAAAAATTACTTTGGACACTCAAAGAGAGAGCTTTGATCCTTCGAGTTTAGACCAAAACATTGTGCCTTTTAGGCAACAGTGGCCCTTTTGGCTTCTGGTTGTGTTGGCTTTTTTCAGTGAGACGCAGTCATCCTCATTATTTGTGGATTCCATATTTGTGAATTCACCTACTTGCCAAGATTCATTTGTAACTCTAAAATCAGCCTTTGTGGTGCTTTTGTGGACTTTTGCAGCCATACACAGAGTGGCAAAAAATTCAAGTTGTCCACTGCACCATGTTCCAGCTGAGGTTGAGCAAAGCAACACTGCCTTCTTTCAAGCTCTCATAGTGTCAACAAGTGTCCTTTTCATGGTCTATTTAGTCCACATTTTTGGCATTTTTATCATTTCCATTGGTGATTTTGATGTTTAAAATGGCCCCAAGCATAACGCTCAAATGTCTGGTATTGCTCAATGCAATACTGTGATGTGCCTTCTAGAGAAAATACATGTGTTAGATAAACTTCGTTCAGGCATGAATTATAGTGCTACTGCGCACGAGTTGTGTGAAAGGGTCAATACTACATACCCAAGTGTCTTTAACCAGAAAACACACATTCAGTAAGGTTTTGTATTTTATGTAGGCCAGTTGATAAAAACATTGACAAGGTGCTCGAAAGAACTTAAACCTTCATTTCCTCCAGGAGCATTTGCTGGGTATCACTGATTCATTGTTCACAGTGACTGTGTAGAACATAATTACTGTGAACACTGAGGATCAACTCTACCTTTAAAAGAAGGAAGGAACTTCGGTGTCTGCCTACATCTTTAATGATTTTTTTCTGTTTCTATTGCCTGTTACTTTTCCCATTTGCTTTATTTATTTATTTATTTTCCTTAAACTAATGCATGTTCACCATAGAGAATTTAGAAAACAGATTGGTTATAAGAAGGAAATATAAAACCCTGTAATCCCATCACCCTAAAATAACTCTTACCATTTTGGTTCTTATTCTGTCTCAGTTCATCCATGCTGCTATAACAGAATACCATAAATTGGGTGGCTTAAACAAGAAGCATCTCTCACAGTTTGGGAATTCCACGATCAAAGCACTGGCAGATGTGTTGTGTGGTGAGGGCTGGCTTCCTGTGTAAGCAGCCACCTTCTGTGTCCCCACATAGTAGAAGGGGCAAAGGAGCTCTCTGGAATCTTTTATAAGATCATTAATCTCCCTTCACAAAAGCTCCACACTTATGACCTACTCACTTTCTGAAGACTCCACCTCCAAATACCATTACATTGGGGATTGGGATTTAAACATGAGTTTTGGGGGGTACACAGTCATTCAGTTCTTGTCTCTCTCTCTATGTATATTTGTGTGTGTATGTTTTAAAGGGATCAAAAAGAAGTCATTCCTACTTATTCCGCAGATTGAAATGTTCTTTAAGCACCTGTCATTTTGATTCATCTTTTCTATTTCTTGGGCAAGACTCAATTTGACCTGGGTAGTTACAGTGGATGGACTGCCTCTAGCATCCATCATGGTCCTAACCCTGTCCCACAGGCTTTTGGTTTTTCTCCTCTGCCTTCACTGCCTTTTCCACTGCCTCCAGGTTAGGATCAAATATTAGGACATTCAGGTGAATATTTTAACCCAATAAAGTCTCCCGCAAGATAAATTTGATAGTTTCAGGTATTTAATTATTGAATTATTGACTCTGGATCTGACAGGCTGGCCTGCTCTCTGCCTTGGGCTCTTTGGGGTTGATGATTTGGCTGATGGCAACACCTCACAGCCATGAAACTGAGCAAAAAAGACTGGGACTTCTGGCTGGATTTGCTTTCCTTACAGGTATGTTTGGGATGGCTCTGATTTTGAGGGAGCAACACTGTATTTTAGTATCTCTTTAGACCAAGGCTCAAAATATGTATGTATTCTGATGCATCCCAACTGGCACACTGTATTTTTCTATCTTGTATTACTTTCTTATTTCATATAAGTGTATCTTGCTCCCCCATCCAGAGGGTAAGCTATTTGTGACTCGTGACTGTGACTTCTACTTTTGTATCCAAAAATAACCATTTGTGTGCTTGAATGAATGAAGTTTAAGAGCTTAGGTAGCATGACTTGTTAACAGCGGACATAGGACTAAACAGCGGCCCGAGAATCTGACTTAATTAATTAAGGACTCAACGCTGGCAACTTTCGTAGGAGCGTCTGTTCTGAATCTTGCGGACAGTTCATTAAAGCCGTACGTCAAGATTCATCCTACAGGGCACTTTGCTGATTCTCAAGAAAAGTACAAGCACAGCTCTTCTAGAATAATCGCTAAGGAAAACAGTTCAAGCTACATAGTAAAAATACTCGCAGAGCAACATTTGAGTTAATACAACTTGTTCTGAGTGTGTCTAATCTGTACAGTGTTGAAGAAAGTGCAGAAAGGAAGGGATTTAGAGATTAGATTTTTAGATCAGGAAAAGCTGGTTTTTGAAAGTGTTAAGAGGTGGGATGAGCAGGAGGAGGGGGCATGGCCAGAGTAGAGGAAGTATTGGAGCTGGGACAGGTTTCCCTCCTGCTGGCAAGTGTCAACCTGCAGAACTGGTCTGGCCTTTTCTGCTACACAGGGAATCAGTCTGCATGACTACAGGTTGTTGGCCACTTTTCACCACTTTGCTCTTCATCCTTTCTTTATATTCTGATTCCTGATCTGGCCCACATTACAGTCTCACATCACTGCTCTTCAGAGTTTTTCAGCCTTACAGTTTAGCTTGACAATGTTTGAAATGCCTGCTTCATTTCTCCTAATCTCTGTTCCTCCTGGGTCATCCATGATTTTCAGCCAAGGACTTGGTTTTGCAGCTCTGTCCATAAATAACTTAGTCAAGTATATGTTCTCTGGAAAACAGTTGAGGATGGAAGGGAGGGAGACTGAATTATCTTAGTCCGCATGTTTTGTTTTCTAGGACTGTAGGCATGCCCATGCTATTGATTAATCCTTCAAGAATTGGTGTTTATGTTACGTTCTGGGGCTTTTTGTTTCCTAGGAGTTGGCCTGGGCCCTGCTCTGGACTTGTGCATTGCCATCAACCCCAGGTAACTATGTTAGTAGTGTCTCAGCTCTTTCTACCTTAATGACGATACCTTCTAAACAAAGGTTATATACCTGTAGCCCTTGATATAATGCCCTTTTCCTTTAACAGCATCCTTCCCACTGCCTTCATGGGCACAGCAATGATCTTCACCTGCTTCACCCTGAGTGCACTCTATGCCAGGCGCCGTAGCTACCTCTTTCTAGGAGGTATGTATGGGCTGGAAAACAGGAAGAGGATCTTTGCTTTAGCCAAAATTCTCCCTAGGACCCTTTCCCTCCCTCCAACTTGTAATTGTTGGGTTGAGAATGAAACCCTTTGTTTTTGGGGAGACAGTAAAGAATGGCTTTAATGAGATTGCTGAACTTTGTGTTAGCTTTTCTCAAGGTGGCTTTTTGTCTTCCCTTCTAGGTATCTTGATGTCGGCCATGAGCCTGATGCTCTTGTCTTCCCTGGGGAACCTTTTCTTCGGATCTGTTTGGCTTTTCCAGGTGAGATTTGCGTATAACTTTCCAGTCCCCATTTACCTTGTGTTTCTTTTTCGTGTTTAATCTCCTAAAACCAGGATAGGCTAGGAATCCTCCAAAACTCATCTTCATGGAGCAGTGCTCTTGAAGCCTCCCCACTAACCCTTCCAGAGTGGAACCTTCTGCTGCAGGTCAAAGTACAGACTGAACAGGGGTTGGGCATTGCAGTAGAGATGATGGTTTGCTCAGAAGTCATTTTTCTAAAACCAGTCCAGCAGTGGCTTCTTGTTAAAATGATTGAAGCTCTTTCAGTGACCTAAAAAAAAATAAACGCAGAATTGTGCTTGGGAAGGTAATATGGTCTTCATTGTGGGCTTCAGGTTCCATGAATGTTGATGTCTGTAGGGTCAGTGTTTGATGTGCTTTGAAGTGACCAAAGTCCAGAGAGAGGTATGACTGTTTCTCTGCGACGTCTGCCGCTTGGTAACGCCTCATTCTTCCTTTCCCAGGCAAACCTGTACATGGGGCTGGTGGTCATGTGTGGCTTTGTCCTTTTTGATACTCAACTCATTATTGAAAAGGCTGAAAATGGAGATAAAGATTATATCTGGTGAGTGTAAAAATGGTCTTTAATAAGTATGGAGGAGGAGGCTACCCTTCAGCGGCTCTTTCCTGAGTCTCTGGGATGATCTTTTGTCTGACTCACCTCTCTTTGCACATTGGTAGGAATGAGTGGACCGGGTGGCACTGGCTGACTTACATGGCCAACCTACAGGGGTATACATGATGGAATATCCAGGGTTTTGGAACTATGCATCAGAAAGCATTGTCTTTCTCAGTTCCTGAAAGACATCAGATTTTTAAAAGTTGGACTATTGATAGGTATTTAATTATCCTTGCTTTGAATAGTGGTTACCTCTAGGCAGACGAGAGGGAGAGGAATCTTCCACGTTTTACTCTTTATACTGTTGTAGTCTTTAAACCATTAACAATGAGAAGATATGTATATAATTTTTTTTTAATGTAATTTTCTCATAGTCTCAACTAGGTTGTTCAGGGTTCAGACTTAAGCCTTTACAGTCTAAATGTTTTTTCTGTGCTCCATGGCTTTATGGAGTTAAAGAGGGTCTCAGACAATAGAGGTTTACTTAGTTGGTGGTAGGGTGCTGGTGAGGTTGACTCTTGGGGTTGGGGTGAGGTTTTTATGTCCTGTACCTCTGTGGGCTTGTGGATAAAAACAAGCGGAAAGTGCAGTTTATAACCTGGTTCTTCTCTTTCAGGCACTGCGTTGACCTCTTCTTAGATTTCGTAACTCTCTTCAGAAAGCTCATGATGATCCTGGCTATGAATGAGAAGGTTAGCACCACCCAAAGAGGAAAGACTGGCTCCTGAGCTCTCAGCATCTGTGTGTCCTTCAAACCTGAGAACTTGCTTACACTGTGTGTGGGTCCAGGGTACTTGTAAGGCAGGCCACTGAATATGAGTTAAACTAGAAGTCTGTAGCTGTTGGATAAAAAGGAACAAGTAAAGACAATTCTGTTTGGTTTTTTTTTTTTTTTTTTAGAAAATGTCTCCCCAAGATTAGTATCAGAAGGAAAAGAGCTTCAGCAAGAAACAGTATATATGAAGAATTTAAAGGCTGTAAAGATAGCTTTAACTCAAAAAGACATAACCTAGAGGATTTGGATAATATTGACAGCCAGCTTTTCTTATCTTTATTTCAGAAATAGGCCGGTTGTATACATTTGTTGGTCTAATTTTTTTTTCCCAAGTGAGGTATTCTCTGTAGGGTTAGCGAGGGGCAAACATTGTCCACTCCAGTAGTAGGGGAACAACTGAAAGCACAAGCCTTCCTTTACGGAACTTAAATGGAGAAAGTGACAGGCAGCAGTGGTGGATGCTGGTGACTGGATAGGATTTGTCTCATCTGTGCCACGAATGGGCTGAGCACGAAGCAGGCCTCCCAGTGCAGTGAAGAGTTTGGCTGGACTGGATTATTTTGAATGTTGGTTTATGCCCAGGATTTATGTTTCCGTCTCAGGCCTAATGGAAAGTTGGTCTTGGCCTCTCGTTTAGTTCTTTTAGGATAGACTGCCAGTCTGCAGCTTTTGGTGGTTGGGATCTGAGCTGTCACCGCAGTGAGTAGCCAGGAGTAGTCAGGCAGTGCACCTAGCTTCACGTCGGATAGAAGCGGGAGCACGTGCGTAGTCTTTATTCTTGTCAAGTCTGGCAGTTTGGGGGACGGTTAAGCTTTAGCTCCTCCTACACCAAAGTAGCTTCTCTCCTTCCTTCTTACTGTACCTAATCAAAGGCAGTCAGCTGTTGGCTCACTCAAGAGTTTTAGCTTAACTGTCAACACCAGAAGTTAATTGGGTCATTTTCCTCCATTTCTAGGATAAGAAGAAGAAGAAGTGAAGCAGCCATCCAGCTTTCCCCAATTTGACTTCCTCTCCCTCCGCCCCTCATTTCCTCTTTGCACACATTACAGGTGGCGTGTTCTGTGATAATGAAAAGCATCAGAAAAGCTTTTGTACTTTGTGGTTTTCTCTATTTTGAATTTTTTGATCCAAAAAACTGATTAGCAGAATATAGTTTGGAGTTTGGCTTCTTATTCCTGGGGTTTTTCCCCGCCCCCGTTTTCTGTCAGCCCCCACCCCTAGCTTCTTCCTCTGCTCAAGCAGCCAGCCCACCGTGATAAGGAGCAGGGTTTGCAGCAGAGGCAAGCTCCAAGAGTCCGCTCTCCGGCCGAGCTTCACCAAGTGGACCCGGACTGTTTGGTAAAGACGCCTCGGCCCTTCCTTCCTCAGCATTGTTTGGTTTCTACACAGTTCCTGTGGGACTAGGCAGCGTGTTTTCCACTGGAAAGACTGCTGGTCCCATTGTTACTTGGGCTCATTGTATCTGAGGTGTCAGCCCCTACAAGGAAACCGGAAAGCCTCTTCTGGTGGATGCTGAGCTTCCTCTGAGCTGCCCAAGTCTCCGCTGGTCTGGCAAACACACCTTTCTGCCTTGCTATTACAAAAGGAATGTGGATTTGTGTGTGTTCCCTTCCCAATCTCTTATCTGATCCTCAGGGAATCTGCCTGCTTTCCTTCCATGGGGGTGGGAGGATTTCAGTACAAAGGGAAATTCTTGTCAGGCCTTTATGAAAGGCTGATTATGTATGGCAAGATACGGAAAATTCCCAAACTGTCTCAGTCTTTTTTTTTTTTTTTTTAATCACTATCTTAATTACTGAGTGGCCTCTATTAGGTGACTATGATTAAGGATCCCAGGACAGGAAGGATAAGGAAGGGGCATGGTTGTGCCTCTAGGGTGATTGTAACTAATCCTCCAGACAAACCCAGATAAGGACCCGCTTGAGGCAGGAGAGAGCAAAATCTCCACTAAGGGCATCTTTGTTCAGACCAGGGGAACTGGCTGTGATGACTCAGGAGGCAGCATTTGGAACAGTCCTTAGGTGCATTTTTGTCTTATCCCACCTGAGCACTAATTAGTATCAGGCCAGAGATTTGGGGCAGTTGATAAATGTCCGTTTTACAGATGCACTTTTAGGCTTTGGTCTGTTCACTGGTTTCTAGAAATCTGCAGCTGCCTTTAGGCAGGGGCCGGGTGACCAAACCTCTGATTTCCTGCAACTTTCTGTTTGCAAGTGTAGGGGGCAGTACTAATGGGGATCACCAGCTGCTCCCCGTGAGCTGCCACTGTCAGCTGGCCCAGAAGGGAAGGCAACCTTGGGAATGGTTGTGGCTTTGGCTGTCCACAAAGCTTCAGCCTAAGGAGGCTGGAGCCATTGAAAACTCATTGCCCATAGGACACCGTTTTTGGCTTTCCTTGTTCACAACCAGTATATACAGTTTGACCCAGTGGCTGCTGGTTCGCAGTGTACCACATCACCGTACCCCTTGAGACAGTTGTGTTGGCAGGCCGTGTGGTTCCTGGAGTGGCATGCCACCTGGAAGAATGGCTTGCTTCTGCAGAGGATGCTGCTCTCTTGATTGAGCTGCTGTCCCCAGCCTGTCACTTGACAATTTATCAGAAGGGATTTCCTTCCTATCAACCCCCCACTAGCAACTCTCCATAAATTTGTTGATTCTCTGCTAGGCCTGAGAATCTGAGTTACATCTCCTGAAGCCGAACTCCACCTCTTGTGCTTTTTTGCTTGGGATTAAAGGAGTTTTCTTTAGAAACAGTGCCAAGAATGATATAAAAAACTACTTTTAAAGAAAATGCCTAACAGGTTTTTAATACAGTAATCACTGTAGTTATCCCTTTCTTTTCTAGTTTCTTGGTTTTCAGCTCAGGCTGCATTCTCTAACTCATACTGTGAAGACAAAGGTGTTTTTGATTCAGAAATATATGAAATCTACATAGTCTTAATTTGTAAAAAATAAAATTCCTTAACCTTTTCTGGTGTGTGTGTGTGGAATTCAGTGCTACAGCTGAGTTTGAGGTGCTGTTGACTTCCTGTTCTTGGGGCTGGGAGTGGGACAGGATTAAGTTTCTGCTCTAGGTATCAATAGAAACAAAGAGACCCCACTTAGGCCTCCCATTCTTGTAGACCCAGCTTGCCACAGATGTTGGGAATATTCTGTGTTCCATACACAGCCCACGCCTTTTTCCGGTCCTCTTCCACCCGGCCTTTATTGCAGGGAGCTCATGGCAGCAGCGTGTATAGCTGGTTCCAGTATACAGCCAAGCTTTGAAGTTTGAGGATGCATAATGGAAAGAGGGCTTCCCTGGTGGCTAAGGTGGTGAAGAATCCACCTGCAATGCGGGAGACCTGGAGTCAATTCCTGGGTTGGGAAGCATCCCTGGAGGAGGGCATGGCAACCCACTCCAGTATTCTTGCCTGGAGAATCCCCATGGACAGGAGCGTGGCAGACCGCAGTCCATGGCATTCCAGAGTGAAGATGCAACTAAGCACAGCACAGTATGTAATGGAAAAACCATCACAACCCACTCATGCAGGTATTCATGGTCACCCACTGGGCCAGGCTCTGTTCTTGGTGCTAGAAATCAGTGGGAATATAAAAATCCTTGTCTTCATAGTGTTTATGTAAGCCATTAAAAGCCAAAATTTGCATTCCAGTTGCTCCATTTTGGCTCGCTTGCCCTCTGCTCAGCGGCTTCCTGTTAGTCTGGCTCCTGCCAGAGGCTCCAGCTGAAGTTGAGCAGGAAGTGGGAGGGGCTTCAGGGACTAGTTCCCCCTCCACCCCCAATATTTGTAACCAGAGCAGGGGGGTGAGCTCCGTTTTAGTCTCCCAACCTGCCCACCAGTCAACAAGTTAAAAGTTTAAGAGGTGACATAGCTACTCATTCCAGGCCTAACAGGCCTGCAGGCTGAATTAGAGTGGGGAAGTCTTGGTGGACGTCAGAAGTGGAAAGATGTCTGTTGGGAGAGGAGACAGTCTCCTGACCAGGCAGGGAATCAGACGGGGCATCCACTGGGCACCAGGTAACAGGCTCCATGCTGGGGGTAAAGATGGATAAGGCACTTACTGCTATTCAGTCACAGTGGAGCGGCACAGGAAGCCACATGCAGGCATGAAGTTCCTATGTGGAAATGCAGGGCCATGGGACGAGAGAGAGAGCCCTGTGCCCTGATTCAGGAAAAAGTGTGTAGGAGATGATATGTGAGCAGAGGTGAGATCTCAAAGATCGAGTCAGAGGTTAAGATGGGCAGTGCTGGGAATGGGGCTTTTCAGGTCAAGAGATTAGTATCAGAAAATGCACAGGAGTGTGATTCAGCATGGGGTGCACTGGAAGCTGCAATGGCTGGGTTGTAAATTTTGAGAGGACCAGGAGGACATGAGGAGGAGGAAGGGAACTAACTTAGGGCCTGCCTTTGGGTGCTAAGGATCTGGCCTTGTCCTGAGGGCAGCTGAGAGCACTGAAGAGCTTTGAGGGAGGGAGTGGTTGGATTTTTATCCTCACATTTCAGGTGGCTACAGAGTAGAATGGGGAAGGGGCTAGTTGAAAGGTAATTATTACACTAACACCCAGATGTGGTCTCTCTCGTGTCAGTAAAAGGAAGCAGAGCTCCTTGGAAAGATGGTGCTTAGAGGTTGGCCAGGAAATGTACAAAATCAACCTGGAACATAATGTTATGCCAGAAAGCAAAGGAACTATCAAAAATGACTACTGCAGTATCATTCAGAAGGACTCGGGCTAAAGAGGCTTCTGGCCAAAGATGGGATAATTTGAGCATCAATAAGAATTATAAGAGCAAAGAGTTGAAATCAAAATTGTTAAACTCATAAGTTCATGATGATATTTTTAAAATATTTGTCACTTTTTGTGGGTGCTAGCTGCTGCTGCTAAGTGCTTAGTCGTGTCCGACTCTGCAGTCCCATGGCCTGTAGCCCATCAGTCTCCTCTATCCTTTCTTTTCTGTATAAACTGTACTTAAGGGTAATCAAAAATAAGTTCAAGTTTCTCTCTATAGAAGTATTCCAGCTAATAGATGAAGAAATTAGAGGATTGGTGGTTTGGCCTCAAAGTCGTGTCCAGCTCTTGCGACCGCATGGACTGTAGCCCACCAAGCTCCTTTGTCCATGGGCTTTCCCAGGCAAGAGTACTGGAGTGGGTTGCCATTTCCTTCTCCAGGGGATCTTCCCCACCAAACGACTGAACTCAGGTCTCCTACACTGCAGGCACATTCTTTACCCACTGAGCTACCAGGGAAGCCCCAGAGGATTAGAATGACTGTTTTGTAAACCTCTGATGAAATAATGAATCCGAGTGATGCTAATCAATAGCTACCAACATCATATTAAGAGACAACCTGACATGCTTCCTGATGAAAGTAAGCAACACGACCAATAAAGTGTAATTGCAAAAAATAAAGTTGAATCTCAGGCATATTAGGTTCTAGATCTACATACCAGTTTATAGGAAAGACAAGTGTCAGAGGACTATGTAAATGACATCATGGGGAGGTGGGCAGCAAAATCTAGTAAAACTCTAAGGACAAACAACCTGGTGTCTTTAAACAACAAAAAGATGAAGCAAGAACAAAATAAAAGGAGGGAAAGAAAGCTAGAGGTTAAGAGTTATGAGTCAGGGATGGGGTGGGGAGAGAGGTGGGGGGAGGGGTCACAGGTACACCTATGGCTGATTCACGCTGATGTATAACAAAAACCATCACAATGTTATCATTATCCTCCAATTAAAGAAAAAGTTTGAGCCCTATCAAGAAAATGCAGTGATGTAAAACTGAATTAGATCCTGCCTGCAATGTGGGAGACCTGGGTTTGATCCCTGAGTCGGGAAGATCCCCTGGAGAAGGAAATGGCAACCCACTCCAGTATTCTTGCCTGGAGAATCCCATAGACGAAGGAGCCTGGTAGGCTGCAGTCCATGGGGTCGCAAAGAGTTGGACACGACTGAGTGATTTCACTTTCTTTCACTTTCAAATAAACCAATTGTAAATGAGAGACACGTGGGGCAACTTCAACCTGCAGTAACCATTCTCCAGGATGCCTGCCTCCCCCTAAAAAAGTCCTGGCCTGGCATTCACACCCTGTATACACTGAAGCAGGCTGGCACAGATGGCGGGAGGAACACCACAGAAGTGTGTGCGATTTATGAAGCTTGGTCGTGAAAGGCACTGCAGCTTCCTCCTGGGCTCCCTGGTTCACTAGCTCTGAGGGAAGCCAGGCACGGGTTCTGAGGCGGTTCAAGCTGCCAGGTGGCAGCAGGAGAGGACCTGAGTCTCCAGTCAACAGCCAGCTCTGACTTGCCAGCCACCTGGAAAGCAGATCCTGCAGGACCTGTCAAACTTTCAAGTGATAGCAATTTCAGGAGACACAGACCCAGAACTAGCTCAGCTGCTCCTGAATTCCTGACCCACAGCAACCGAGTGACAATAAATGTTTATTGTTGCTTTAAAACACTTTAGTTACACAGCAATAGATACCTTACACCAACCTGGACTAGATAGTTGATGATTTAAAGAAATATTGCTAATGCATAATGCTAATCATGTAATTGTGATGATTTTTAAAGCTATCTTTTAGAGATGCATACAGAAGTACCTATAGATGTATTAATATACTGCCTGAGATTCACTTCAAAATAATGCAGTTGGGTGGCAGCAGGGAGAGGAGGGCATAGGTGAAGTGAATGGTCATGAGTTTATGTTGGTTGTATCTGGGCTTCCGTGACCGCTCAGTGGTAAAGAATCCACCTGCCAATACGGAAGATGCAGGAGATGTGGGTTTGATCCCTGGGTCAGGAAGATTCTGGAGGAGGAAATGGCAACCCACTCCAATATTCTCGCCTGGAAAATTCCATAGGCAGAGGAGCCTGGCAGACTACCATCCATGGGGTCCCAAAGAGTCTAACACAACTGAACACTCGTGCACGCACGTGCACACACACACACACACACACACACAGCTGGGCAATAGACACACTCATTGTTCTAGTCTCTCTACTTTTTTGTATTGTTGAAAATTTCTATAATAGAAAGTTGGAGATAAATGGTCCAGGCAAGAGAAAAGATGGTTTGAAAAAGAGCAGTAATTATAAGGACAGGAAGATAGACAATGAGATAAAATATTCAGGAGGTGAAATGTTCAGGACTTAGTGACTGAACAGATGTAGAGAGGGGAGGAGGAAACACCTTGGGTGGCTGTCAGGTATCTGGGTGGCCCTACTGTCCACTTGTAGCTCTGCAGACTTGGGTGAGTCAACCAAGATGTCATTACCAGTGATGAGATACAACAGTACAACCTCTAGAACATAACTGACTGTCTCTTATAACATTCAGTTCAGTTCAGTTCAGTTGCTCAGGCGTGTCCAACTCTTTGTGACCCCATGAATCGCAGCACGCCAGGCCTCCCTGTCCATCACCAACTCCCGGAGTTCACTCAGATTCACGTCCATCGAGTCAGGGATGCCATCCAGCCACCTCATCCTCTGTCATCCCCTTCTCCTCCTGCCCCCAATCCCTCCCAGCGTCAGAGTCTTTTCCAGTGAGTCAACTCTTCACATGAGGTGGCCAAAGTACTGGAGTTTCAGCTTTAGCATCATTCCTTCCAAAGAAATCCCAGGGTTGATCTCCTTCAGAATGGACTGGCTGGATCTCCTTGCAGTCCAAGGGACTCTCAAGAGTCTTCTCCAACACCACAGCTCAAAAGCATCAATTCTTCGGCATTCAGCCTTCTTCACAGTCCAACTCTCACATCCATACATGACCACTGGAAAAAACATAGACTTGACTAGATGGACCTTAGTCGGCAAAGTAATGTCTCTGCTTTTGAATATGCTATCTAGGTTGCTCAAAACTTTTCTTCCAAGGAGTAAGCATCTTTTAATTTCATGGCTGCAGTCACCATCTGCAGTGATTTTGGAGCCCCCCAAAATAAAGTCTGACACTGTTTCCACTGTTTCCCCATCTATTTCCCATGAAGTGATGGGACGGGATGCCATGGTCTTCGTTTTCTGAATGTTGAGCTTTAAGCCAACTTTTTCACTCTCCTCTTTCACTTTCATCAAGAGGCTTTTAAAACATATATTAAAGCAATTACACTACTGTGTATTAATCCTAGAGAAATTAAAATCTGTATTCACACAAAAATCTGTACACAGGGACTTTGCTTGTCATCCAGTGGTTAGGAAGCTGAGCGTCCACTGCAGTGGGCATGGGTTCATTTCCTGCTCAGGGAATTGAGATCACACAAGCCATATGGTGTGGCCAAAAACAAATTATCCTCCCCACTCTCCATACACAAATGTTCAGAAAAGCTTTATTTATTAATTAGCAAAAACTGGAAATAATCCAAACACCCTTCAACAGGGCAATGTATTGTACAAACTAACAGTGGTAAACCCATGCAATGGAATATTACTCTGCAATGAAAAGTAAAAGCCATTCAGGTCTACTATATTCTTCTACTTCTCTGTATATTCATTATATAGGGGCTTCCCTGGTGGCTCAGATGGTAAAGAATCTTCCTGCAATGCAGGAGACCTGGATTCAATTCCTGGATTGGGACCATCCCCTGGAGAAGGAAATGGCAACCCACTCCAGTATTCTTGCCTGGAGAATTCCATGGACAGAGAAGTCTGGCAGGCTACATGAGGTTGCAAAGAGTCTGACACAACCGAGCAACTAACACTTTCATTTTTCATATTCATCTTATTAATTTTTGAGAGTTTGATACTCCAACTAAAAATCTTAATTTATCTACTTAAACAATTGTAATATGTAGTGGAACTATATGTAACTTTGTTCTATATTTTCCAAGTCTCCTGCAAATGAGGAGATAAGATAAAGTAATATTTCCTGTAAAATAATGTTATCATATTATTTTATATGATAAAATATAAAAATATGTTATCATATTTCCATAATTTAAAAAATAAGAAAAGGAAAAACCATAGATACATACAACTCAGGTGGATCTCAAAGGCAATATTTTATGAAGGTTGAGTGACCCCAGCGGAAGTCCGGCAACCTTAAGGAGGTTGTGGAAATCTTTTTAATCTGCCCTCTAACCGAACCCCTGCGGCCTAGGTTCAGGCCCTACTGAATCTCGCCTGGAGTATTGCTCCAGCCTCCTTACCGGCCTCCTAGTTCCCAGTCTTGGTTCTCTCCCATGCACTCTGCACACTATTTCTAGATGAATCCTTCCGATGGTGAACACTGAACTTTTCAATGACTCATTTTTGCTGTGAGGATAAAGTCCAAACTTTGCATCATCCATTCGAGCTTCCTGCTTACCTCTGTCCTCTCATCTTTTAGTCCTCTAGGCATAGTAAACTTAAACTTACGCTAGAATGTTCCATTTGATCCTTCACTGACAGGCCTTGGTATTTTTATTTTTCTGCTTAGAACTTTCATCCCCATCCATTCTGCCTGATTCATCACACCCACCCTGTAGGCCTTAGTTTTCTTACCTCATCTAGGAAGCCTTCTCTGAACCCCCAGGACTGGGTTTTAGCCCCTTCTGGGGCCTCAAAGCGTCTGGGGACCCTCCATCATAGCACTCTCCACGTCCCCCTATGATCCGTCACCTGGTGACTGGCATCACTGGCATCGCCCACCAGAACTGAGTCCTGAAGGTTGGGGCTTGCCGTGTTCATCCCTGGGTCGCTGGTCTAGCTCATTGCTTCATACCTACTAAGGGTCCAGTGAATGTCCTTGAGTGAACGACAGTGCGGGTGGATGCGGAAATAGAGTGAAAGGGGAGGCATGGCGTGGGGAGGAAGGGCCCCAGCTGAGTGTCCTGACTTCAGAAGGGGCAAGAAGAGAGAGGCAAATGAAGCCCAGAGTCCCTTCTGTTCCTTGGCCAATGCTGCCTGCCTTGGGACTGGCTGTGGGGAAAACGCCTACCACGAGTCCCAGGTGGGGGCGGACTTGGCCGGGGCGGGGGAGTGTGGTTCAGGGCAAACAGACTCTGACAGTTTATGTCCATCCAAGTCCACGTATTCCTGTTCTCCGTACTTTGTGCAACGCATGCAGTAGGTGCGAGGAGATACCAGCTTCCTTGTGTACGGTCATCGATGAAGGGAGGCGCCCTGCATCTCCTCTTCTCGCCACACGGTGGCCCTTCAGGCCCGCAAACCTCTCAGATGGGCGCTGCCGCCTGGGCGCCACCTGGTGGCCATGTATTTTCCAACTGTTGGGTAGGAAAGGATTTTTTTGAAGTTGAAGACTCTCACACAAAGAACATATGAGGCCAACCTAAACATGAGGCTCTTAAAGAACTCCCTGGAGTGCTTCTGCCTTAGAGAAGGCCCCCAGTGCTATCCTGCTAGCTTTTCCACGAGTCAATGACAGAAACCCGATCTCCTGGTGGCTTCTGCCCCCTTAGGCCGCAGCTGCCCTCGGCCCAGACTGCTCTGCAGGCTCACTCTCCGGCAGGAATTATCCGCCGCACTCATTAGAGACCTGTCTCCAATTGTGCTCCTGTGAGTGGTTCTCCACCACCCACTCCCCGAACCACCCGCTGCCCGGTTCGTGGATCTTTACCCTCCCAGGGCTTTCACCTCTGGCTCATCGCAGCCAGCCCCAGAGGACAAAAGTCCGTACAGAAATCCAGTCTTCCAGTCTCAGACCATCGCTCACATCATCCCAGCTCCCGCTCTGGATGCACTGAAACTCCAGCCCTGCCCCTTAGCTCCTCCCTTAACTTTTAGTCCACTTTGCTCTTTCAGTGCTTGCCTGGCATCAACCTCTTTGTGTTTGTGTGGACTCCTGGGTTTGAATCACAGGTCTTCCTTAGACAAGCTTTGACTTTGGACAACTCACTTAAGCTCTCCGAGACTCACTCTCTCTTTAAAATGGGGGGAAAAATCCCTACCTTAAAATGTTGCGGTGAAGATGTGTGAGCACTTCGAACGGTGCCTGGCACGTTGTAAATGCTGTGGAGGTGTTTGCTCTTATATGTTATTATTGCTCAAGCTGGAGCCTGTAGCGGATGACCTGACCAGCCACCTCAACAAAGCCCATCCTTGCACTAAGCTCACAATCTTCCTTTTTCATCCTAGAACCAGGTGTCTGCACTCTGCTAAGAGAAGAAACAGAAAACACAAAAATCCCAATTTTGCCACTGGATTTTTCTGATTCTCAGCCTCCACTGGGCTCCAGTCTCCTTTGAAAAATCCTTGACTTGTCTTTAGCCTCACTCCTCTCTTCTGTCTGCAATGACCATTCCACATTGTCACTACTTTCTCCATTCACAGGATATGAAATTCAAAATATATAAAAGGTTGCAGTGACAAAAGGGTCCCTCTGTGGTAATTTGATAAACACAGCCACCATATTCTACAGTCACTCCCCCTGACATGAGATGACCCTTTGGCTCTCATTCTGATCCTCACATCCCTGCACATGCCCTGCTTTGCTCCTGTCTCCTGAAACCCTTCCACTGGATCTTCTGGAGCTCATGGCTCTTCATCAGCAAACTCCCCATGGACATAACCTTTTTTTTTCTTTTTAAATTTTTGGCCACACCCTGCAGCATGTGGGGTCTTAGTTTCCTGACCAGGGATCGAACCCACATCCCCTGCAGTAGAAAGGCAGAGTCATAACCACTGGACCACAAGGGATGTCCCTGGATCCAGCCCCTGTAAACATTCCGGGAGCGGCAGTCTGAGGGCAGGTTGGAAAAGAATTTCCAGACACAGAGCATTTGAGAAGGGAGCGAGTGTATAAAGAGCAAGGAGCAGAGACAATGAAGGCGCTGCAAAGACAGTGGGCCGGGGAAAGCCGACGGTGCTTTTCGTGGGTTAGTAGCCAATTTGTACAGACTCAAGACAAAGAAAATTCCTGCTGGAAGCGTGGCATTAGGTGGTTGGTTAGGGTGCTATAGGGTGAGTAACAGGGTGGGCATTTTCACCTAGTTTGGGGACAGGAAGCTGGTCAGTAAGGATCAAGGGTCTTTTGGCTGGTTAGTAAGGGTCAAGGGTCTTTTGGCAAGGTTACAATGGGGCGCAGTCAGTTCTGGAGATGACTTTGACTCTGGACTCCACTTCTCTGGCCTCAGTTCAAGGCCTCTCCCTGTGACCTAGGGATCAGTTCAGTTCAGTTCATTTCAGTCGCTCAGGTGTGTCTGACTCTTTGCGACCCCGTGGACTGCAGCACACCAGTCTTCCCTGTCCATCACCAACTCCCGGAGCATAATCAAACTCGTGTCCATCACGTTGGTGATGCTATCCAACCATCTCATCCTCTGTCATCCCCTTTTCCTCCTACCTTCAATCTTTCCCAGCATCAGGGTCTTTTCCAATGAGTCAGTTCTTTGCATCAGGTTGCCAAAGTATTTGCGTTTCAGCTTCATCATCAATCCTTCCAATGAATATTCAGGACTGATTTCCTTTAGGATTGACTGGTTGGATCTTGTGCAGTCCAAGGGACTCTCAAGAGTCTTCTCCAACACCACAGTTCAAAAGCATCAATTCTTCAGAGAGATGTCCAACTCACATTCATCCATACACGACTACTGGAAAAACCATAACCTTGACTAGATGGACCTTTGTTGGTAAAGTAATGTCTCTGCTTTTGAATATGCTGTCTAGGTTGGTCATAGCTTTTCTTCCAAGGAGCAAATGTCTTTTAATTTCTTGGCTGCAGTCACCATCTGCAGTGATTTTGGAGCCCCTCGAAATAAAGTCTCTCACTGTTTCCATTGTTTCCCCATCTATTTGCCATGAAGTGATGGGACCAGATATTCTTAGTTTTCTGAATATTGAGTTTGAAGCCAACATTTTCACTCTCCTCTTTCACTTTCATCAAGAGGCTCTTTAGTTCTTCTTCACTTTCTGCCATAAGGGTGGTGTCATCTGCGTATCTGAGGTTATTGATATTTCTCCAGGCAATCTTGATTCCAGCTCTTGCTTCATCCAGTCTAGCATTTTGCATGATGTACTCTGCATATAAGTTAAATAAGCAGGGTGACAATATACAGGCTTGACGTACTCCTTTCCCAATTTGGAACCAGTCTGTTGTTCCATGTTCAGTTCTAACTGGACCTGCATACAGATGCTTCCTGACCTGCATACAGATTTCTCAGGAGACAGGTCAAGTGGTTTGGTATTTCTATCTCTTGAAGAATTTTCCAGTTTGTTGTGATCCACACTAGTCAAGGTTATGCTTTTTCCAGTAGTCATGTATGGATGTGAAAGTTGGATGGTAAAGAAAGTTGAGCACTGAAGAATTGATGCTTTTGAACTGTGGTGTTGGAGAAGACTCTTGAGAGTCCCTTGGACTGCAAGAAGATCCAACCAGTCCATCCTAAAGGAGATCAGTCCTGGGTGTTCATTGGAAGGACTGATGTTGAAGCTGAAACTCCAATACTTTGGCCACTTCATGCGAAGAGTTGACTAATTGGAAAAGACCCTAATGCTGGGAAGGATTAGGGGCAGGAGGAAAAGGGCACGACAGAGGATGAGATGGCTGGATGGCATCACCAACTTGATGGACATGGGTTTGGTGATGGACAGGGAGGCCTGGTGTGCTGCGATTCATGGTGTCTGAAGGAGACGGACATGAGTGAGTGACTGAAGTGAACAGAACTGAACACAGTCAGAGGCTTTGGCATAGTCAGTAAATCAAAGATAGATGTTTTTCTGGAACTCTCTTGCTTTTTCGATGATCCAGTGAATGTTGGCAATTTGATCTCTGGTTCCTCTGCCTTTTCTAAAATCAGTTTGAACATCTGGAAGTTCGCGGTTCATGTACTGTTGAAGCCTGGTTTGGAGAATTTTGAACATTACTTTGCTAGTGTGTGAGATGAGTGCAATTATGTGGTAGTTTGAGCATTATTTGGCATTGCCTTTCTTTGGGATTGGAATGAAAACTGACCTTTTCCAGTCCTGTGGCCACTGCTGAGTTTTCCAGATTTGCTGGCATATTGAGTGCAGCACTTTCACAGCATCATCTTTTAGGATTTGAAATAGCTCAACTGGAATTCCATCACTTTCACTAGCTTTGTTCGTAGCGGTGCTTCCTAAGGCCCACTTGACTTCGAATTCCAGGATGTGTGGCTCTAGGTGACTGATCACACCATCGTGGTTATCTAGGGATAGGGCTCCGCAGTTCCCCTTTGACCTCTTGGCTCTCCTTGAGCACGCCCTCCTTGCGGGCCTCTCAAGGGGGCGCTGCTCTCTCCGTTAGCCCTGTGCCTGGAGGCCAGAGGGTTTATAGGCGCCCTCCTTATTTTTCGGGTTGCTTTCAGATGGTTCTTCTTCCTGAAATTCCCTCAGCTTTGAATCTCATGCTGATTAACTATTCCACCCACCATGCCCCCCACTCTTCTCTATCAATCTCTGGGTTACTTCCCCTTCTTTCTTGAGGTTTTGGCTCCTGCCTCACTGTCACCCCCTCTGATGCTTAGACCTCTCAACACACGCAGAGATAGTCCTCGCAGTCCCCGGCCTCTGCATTTCATGACTGCTTCTCCAACAACCTGGCCCTCTGAGCCCCTCACACTCATGGCCACTCCCTGGTCCTTCTTATTACCTGTAACTGCAACCTTTCTGCTTTAGTGTGGGGCTGCCATCACACACGGTCACAGACCGGGTGGCTCAAACAACAGAAATTTAGTGTTCCACAGTTTTGGAGGCTAGAAGTCTGAGATCAGGCTGTCAGAAGTGCTGGTTCCTTCTGAGGGCTGTTGAAGGAGAATCTGTTCCCCTAGACCTGCCCTCTAGCTTCTGGTAATTTGCAGGCACACGTCGGCGTTCCTTGGCTTGCAGAGGCATCACTGTGATCTCTGCCATCATCACGTTCCATGGCATTCTCCTTATGTCCAATTTTCCACTTTTTATAAGGACATCAATCATGTTGGATTAGAGTCCACCCAAATGACCCCATTTTAACTTGCAACCTCAGAAGTTACTGGGCTTTAGGACTTCAGCATTTTTTAAGGAAGGGAGGGACACAATTCAACCCATAAAGTTTCCTGTTCTCCCATAATCTCAGTTTCATGCGACTCACCCTCTGACCGTCACCTCTTTTCTTCTAAACATCTTTCCAGCTCATTCCCGCTAGTACTTTATCTCCAAAACTCGTTTGATCCCACCAGGCCCTTCAGCCTATTGATTCTACCTCCCTTCACGCCTCTCTCCTTTATTGTACTCTCTTCCCTCTTAAACCAGTGCAAAGCCCACAGCCAGTTAATAGAACCACTTCCTTGTATAAATATATCGTCAATACTCTTGCCTGTCTCTCTTTGTTGCTTATTTGGCAAATTGGCAGCTCTGGCTAATCCAACTTGCTGCCTATTCTCTACTTACTATGGCAGAAGAAAACCTCCAACACATTCACATTAGTAAAACTTGTTTTTAATTCCTAATCACCTCAAGTGGACCCTTTATGCCTACTACATTTCTCTAACTTATTCACTAACTTTTGAGATCCTAGGGACTTTCCTGGTGGTTCAGTGGTTAAGACTCCATGCTCCCCATGCAGGGGGCCTGGGTTCAATTCTTGGTTAGGGAACTAGATCCTGCATGCCACAACTAAAGATCTTGCATGCTGCAACTAAGACCTGGTGCAGTCAAATAAATAAACACATATTTTTTAAAAATGTAGTAAGTACAAAAGTCCAAAACCCCTCAGATTAAAAAAACAAAAACAACAAAAAATTTCTGTGCTCCTAAATGACCAGTCATATTATGTTCTCTCTTCTCAAACCTCCAACAACTTTCTCGCATCCTTCCTCTTGGCTGATGACCTTGATTATTTCCTTGAGAAAACAGAAGCAATCAGAAGAGTTCTTCTCTAAGTTGACACCACCACATACACTCACCTACCCGCCTCTGCTCCCTCCTCCTTCCTGTACCTGTAGGTGAGGCTTAAGGCTACCTGGGCACTGAATACCCAACCACTTCCTGGTTTCTCTCCTGCATCATCAAATGTTCTCTATCTGATCAGTCCCATAAGTACAGGAAAATGCTTTAACTTCTTCAGTCTCTAAGAAACCCTCTCTTCAAACCTGGGGGAAGCAACTCCCCTATAACAATAAGCACACACAGGCTCCAGATCTTAGTTTCTAGAGATGCTCTTACTCAAAGAAACCAGGGTTCGTTGGAAAAATGGTTGACTTCAGAGCTGGGTTTGAGAAAATGGAATCTTGAACATGTTATGCCAGAAAGTATGTACTCAAAAAGAATGATGGAGATTTGTAAAGAAACAAAACAAAAGTCAGTTTTAAGGGGGCTCCTACTGGCCAGATCATGGACAATTTGAGCACCAAAGTAGATGATGGTAATAATGGATTATAAACCATTAAATAGGAAACCATGAACCTATACTGATATAAATGCACAAATGGAAAGTTTCCTAAAAGTGAAATATTTACAGTTTCAAAGTAGCCCCCACTATGTTCTGTGCTGTTTTTCTTCATTTCCTCTGCCCTCTCAAGAGATGGAGTACCCCCAGGGCTTAGGACTCAGACCTTTCCTCTCACTCTCTTGGTGATTTCATCCAGTCTCTCGGCTTTAAATAGCATCCATATGCTGATGACTTACCGATTTATGTCCCCAACCCAGGCTTCTTTTCTGAATTCTAGACTTCTATAACTCACTGCGTACTCCACATTTTCCACTGGATGTTGTCCAACAGACATCTCAGATTTAACACGTCCAGTATTGAACTCCTGATCTTCTCTCCCTCAAGTCTGCTCCATCTACCGTCTTTTCCATATCAGTTAATAGCAAATTCTACCAGTTGTTCCAAAACACTTGGAGTTACCTTTTTTTTTTTTAAAGTATAGTTGATTTACAATGTTGTGTTAATTTCTGCTGAACACCAAGGTGATTCAGCTATACATACATATGCGTTCTTTTTATGTTCTCTTCCATTATGGTTGATCCCAGGACACTGAATGTGATTCCCTGTGCCATACAGCGGGGCCTTGTTGCCTATCTCTTCGATATGTAATAGTTTGCCTCTACTAATGCCCGATTCCCAGTCCATCCCTTTCCTTTCCCCCTCCGCTTGGAACCACAAGTCTATCTTCTACGTCTGCGAGTCTGTTTCTGCTTCGTAGTTAAGCTCATTTGTGTCATATTTTACATATAGGTGATATCATATGGTATTTATCTTTCTCTTTCTGACATTTCACCAAGTATAATTATCTCTAGTTCCATCTATGTTGCTGCAAATGGTATTATTTTGTTCTTTCTTATGGCTGAGAAGTTTTCTGTTTTATGTATATTCCACATCTTCTTTATTCATTCATCTTTCACTGGACATTTAGGTTGTTGGCTATTGTGACCAGTGCTGCTATGAGCACAGGGGTGCATGTATCTTATCGAATTAGTTTTGTCCAGACATATGTCCAAGAGTGGGATTGCTGGATTGCATAGCAATTCTATTTTTAGCTTTCTGAGGAACCTCCATACTGTTCATAGTGGCTGCACCAACTTACATTCCCTCCACCAGTAGGAGGTGATCTCTTTTCTCTACACTCTCTCCAGTATTTGTTATTTATAGACTTTTTAATGATGGCCATTCTGACTGGTGTGAGGTGGTACCTCGATGTAGTTTTGATTTGTATTTCCCTGATAATTAGTGATGTTGGGCATCTTTTCATGTGCCTGTCGGCCATCTGTGGCAAAGCTGTTCTTGACTCTTCTCTTTCCCCCCATTGTAGTTACATTAGCAAACCCTGTTGTTTATAGTGTCTCTGCCCCAGCACAGGTTCCCATCTCTCACTGGAGTTACCCAAGAGGCTTCCTTACTGGTTCATTTCCATACATGCCCTCTACAGTTTATTCTTACCATTTTCTAATTGCTCCCCATTTCACTCTGAGTAAAAGCTAAACTCCCTACTTTGGGCTCCAAGACTAAAAGACATGATCACTGACTCCTATCAAATTGGCTAAGAATAAAGTTTGATAATATGCAGTGTGGAAGATAGCCCACTTATACATTGTTGGTGAAGTGTTAATATCTATAAAAAATTTTTAATTAAGCATATTTTATAATGCAGCAATTCCACTGATAGGAATTTATCTTATGGAAATATGCAAGTGGCCAAGGACACATATACAATGTTCACCGCAGCACCATTTGTCATGGCAAAACATGTAAATATCACACATCCATCCAGTGGGAGAGTGTGTATGATAATGGAGAGTCATGATCTTTGGAAAGATCTCTAAGCTATAGTAGTAAGTGCTAAAAGGAGCGGATCAGCAATTATAGAATAATCTCATTGTCTTATAGAAGGTCAATATAAATATACTGTCTCTGTGTAGTGTGCTTTTAAAGAGTGATCTGAGAGGCTGTGGTTGGCTTGAAGCCCTCAGAATGTCTACTGAAAGAGCACAATTTAAGAAAAAAAAAAAGTGATTTGAGAGGAATTCCAATCAACTTGGGTTATATCTGGGCAGTGAGACTGGAAGTTGGAATATCAGACTCTTCTTCTTCCTTACATGATATTCTATTCAATTTTGATTAAAAAAAATTTTTTTTTTTGGCTGTACCCTATGGCATGCAGGATCTTAGTTCCATGACCAGGGATCGAACCCACTCCCCCTGCAGTGGAAGCATGGAGTCTTAACCACTGGATTGCCAGGGAAGTCCTTCATTATTTTTTAAAACCATGAACATGCACTTAAAAAAATATATTTTATTAGGCTGTGACGGATCTTAGTTGCGGCATGTGGGATCTTTTGTTGAGGCACTGCAGGCTCAGTAGTTGAGATGCGTGGTCTTAGTTGCTCCATAGCATGTGGGGTCCTAGTTCCTTGACCAGGGATCAAACCCATGTCCCCTGCATTGGAAGGTGGATTCTTAGCCGCTGGACCACTAGAGAAGTCCTGAACATGCACTTTTCCAATTTGTGTGTCTTTAATTATTACAAAAAAGGTTTTTAAAAAGGTTTTCCTTACCTCAAGATCATAGAAATACTCACCTATATTTACTTTAAATTCATGTCTTAAAAAAAATTACTTATATGCTTGAATTAACTCACTCAAGACTATAGAATGGGGTTACATACCTAGAATTTGTTGCAGAGAATGGTTGTTTCTTAAAAAAAATTTTTTTGGGGGGTCAGGAAAACAAAACATACTATTTGTAGAAAATCTAGACAAGGGTAGAGAAGAAAATAAAAACCATTGGCAACTCACAGAAAATCTCAGTTAACATTTTGGGACATTTCTTACAAGAAGCAGGGTGCCCAGAAAGGTGGAACCTGGAGTCTTTTCATAGCTTTTTGTTGATGCCATTTATGGGGGACAAGAGGAGTTTGGTGGTTTGGGCTTCTTTTGTTTGGGAAATCCAGCAGAAAGGGTCATATACAATGGTAAGGCAAGTGTTTACCCATTGTTCATGGAGAAAACAGTGAGGTCGCCTTAATCCTGCAAGCAGATGTTACAAACTCAGATATGAAGTATTCTGCCATAGTGAGGATCAAGCGGTCTTTTAGATAAATCTTTTCTTCAAGGGCAAAGAGAAATTGGTTTCCTGGAAGAGTCTCGAAGTCAACTGTCTGTCCCTTGCCACATAATTACTTCAGATGGAATATTCTGTCTGTGTGGAGGGCATACAGAGTCATGTGGGCCACAGATGGCTTGTCTGGGCCCAGCACCCCTTAGCAGCACACGGGGGGATTTAGGAATGAGGAGCTGCCTGGTAGGGAAGGGCTGGCTCCAGGTACTAGGTGTGGCTGATGCTGCTCTGTCCTGGTGACTGACAGTGAGCTGTTTCTCAGGTGGCCCACATTGTCCCCTGGCCCAAGAGGTCACCTTGCATGTGAAAACACTGCAGGACAGAGCCTGGTGGCAGAATGAGCAGACTCTGGTGACGGAAACCTGCCTGGACCCTTGATCTCAGCTTGTCGGAGGTGGAGTCCAGAATTAAACCCACCATGCCAAATTCCTTCTCAGAAAGGAAATACCATAAATATCCTGTAGGCAAACAGTTCTAACAAGGAAATGAGGTAATCCATCAGGTTCACACAGAGAAAAGGGCTTAAGAAACCAAGAAATTAAAAGTGGAGAAGGATGTAGACTTCTCCGAGCCTGCCTGGCAAGAGGTAGAGATCAACAGCTTGGTAATAACATCCTTAAGCCCATAAAAGCAGAAGGGAGAGTGGGATGGATACCTGGAAGTAGGAGACAGAAATAAGAAAATGCGATCCTGACATTTGAAGAAAATATGATGCTTCTCTAAGTCGTTTTAACCTCCTCAGTGATGACATCCACTAAGGGAAACAGAAGGAAGAACAGCCAGATTGGGAGATGGGTGGGAAATGCAGAAAGCTAAGGGGAAAGCTGGTCTGGACCAACTTCCCAATCTTCCATAGATAAGGAAAACCAAGGCCCGGAGACAAGATCTAACGTTCCCCACAGACCCGCACTCAAGGGCTAAGACTCTTGACTCCCAACTTAATGTTCTCTAGCCCTGTCCATCAGGAGTGATCCAGGGCTAAAAACGGAGGAGGGGATTAGAGTCCTGGCAGAAAAAAGCAAAGTTACACACCCAAAAGGGATCACTCCTGCCAAGATCCATCACTTCTCAGCCTTGGAAAACTACTGGTCTGTTTTCGGACGGGCCATGCAGCATTCAGGATCTTACTTCCCTGATCAAGGACTGACACTGTGCCCCCTGCACTGGGATCGCAGAGTCTTAACCACTGGACCACCAAGGAATTCATCTACTCAAATGTTTTTGAGCCTCAATAACTTCACCTGTGAAATGAATCAGGAGGCTGGCAATATGGTAGGTGTTTAACAGGGAGTTCTTTCACTGCTCTCTGGACTATTTACAGCTGAAGAGACACTGCTGGAAGGAGTTAGCATAAAGAGAGGCACGGACATCCTTCGTCCCTCCCAACCTTCCTTGGGCTGGTCAGAGCGCATGGCAGCACCGAGTTGTGAATTGGCCCAGCACTGCTCTCTGTCCAGGCATTCCTGACCTTGGCTTGGCAAGCCTGAAGTGCCAACACAGACTGTATTCATTCACTGCACAGCCCCCTACCTCCATGATGAACTGTCCAGAGTTCCAGCCACAAGGCCAGGGCTGTTCAGCCTGCACAATGCCCAGGTGGCCTACAGATGGCATGGGGAGGCAGTGAGTGTTGAGTATGGCAGGTGGGTGCTCTGAACAAGTCAGCCCACACCTTGCAACCTGGGCTAAAAGAAAGCCTTCCCAAGGCCCAGCTTGGCTGGTCACTGTGAGATGGGCTGGGGCCACCTGGGTCCCCTTCAGGTCACTGTCCAACTCTATGCTCAATAGGAAATCCAAGGGCTGGAGGGCCACAACCACCCCCTGGCCTTCTCACATCCCATGGAGAGTCTGAAATAACTCCTAGAAGCCTAGACCCTTCCACACAACCTCATTCCTGGCCTTCCTATCTTAAAGTAAGAATTTGAGAGCCAGGAGAACTTCTGGTTGAAATCTGAGGGCGAAATAAGGGCAAGAAGATGTGGGGCAAGCCCAGAGGCTGAGGTGCAACTAGAGGGTGGCAAGTCAGAAACCCAGTCGTGCCTCACTTTATGACAACAGGTAGCTGTAGACACTTAACTCTGTTTACCCCTGGACCGCTGAAGCTTACAGTTTATATACCCACCCAACCTGGTATGTCCAAGGTTTGAGTGCATGTCCACAGCCACCATCTCCACCTCCCTTTCTGGGGCAGCACAGCCTTCCTCCTGACCAAGCCCTGGGCCAGGGGAATTTCCCCACTGCCAGGTACCATTACAGGTCTAAACAGATCCCCCACCCTTAGCTACATTCTAGGGTGACTGAAGTCAGCAGCCCTGGTAAACTGAACTGCCTCACAAGAGCTCCTGGAGCAGAGCCCTGGAGTCCTGCACCCTGGTGCCCACGAGGTCTCTACTGGCCTGTCCATCCCTGGGTCCTCCCATAGAACAAGCTGAGTCTGGGGTCGGGTGGGGGGGGTCCTCCACGTTTTATTAGGGATACGGCAGAAGCAGAGGCTGGAGGCAGAGCAGCCGCGTTTTTAACAACAGATAAATTAACCGCAGTGTGGGGATGGGGGTGGGTGGGGGCTGGGTCAGACGCTTTTATATATATATATATAAAAAACAACCAACAAAAAAGGACAGACAAATGGGCCCCAAAGATATGGGGTAGGAGAGGGCAGCACCATCCAGACAGCGGGGAGGACCAGGGCAGACAGAGAGAGAAGGCAACGTGACCCCTCGCCCCTAAACTCCACCAGCACGGGGCTGCTGAGGCAGGGGAGCCGCCAGGGTGGGCGGAGATGGCACGACCGGTGGGCAGGAAGCCCAGCACCACAAGATGGCTCAGCCTGAAGCGGGAGTGGGGGCCGGGACACAGCGGCCTTGAACCCCTCAGTCCCTCAGAGGAAGAGCCGTACTCTGGGTGAGAGAAAGGACCAAGGGTGGGGTCTCTCCCTGAGCTGAGAGCGGTCATCTCCTCCACAGCAGCGGCAGCGGCGGGCAGTGGGCTGTGCCGGGAACCCCCTTCACCTTCTGGTTCATCTGCCTCCTTGGTCCCTTCAGGGCGGGGCCCCGGGGGCGGGGCTTGAGGAGAGCCGTCCAATCCGTGGTCTCCGCCTCCAGCGCGGGGCGTGGCTGCCGCTGCCACTCAGCCTTGACTCCACTCAGCCCTGACTCCCGCAAGAGGACAGCGAGTCGTAGAGCGAGTCGCTGAGAGACTCAGAGGTCTCCAGCCCCGGGGGTCCCCCGCTGGCCACTCTCCCTTCCTCGCCCACGTCCGATGTACTAGGGGTGCGGCTACCCCCAAACGCCGGGCCCTGGGGCGCAGGGGCTGGGCGGCTGGGCTCCAGGCTCCGCTTTCCATCCACGGGCAGGGCCTGGGGGAAGGAGGGCAGGCTCGGGAGCAAGTACCTCTCACTTCTCACCTCCTAAGAGGCTCTGCCCGCCTGAGCGGGGCACTGCAGAGGACGGAAACTGGAGGCGCGACTGAGCCAGTCCTACCAAGGTTCCGGAAGGGAGAGAAACCCTTTCCCCAAGACGAGTGTGAAAAGGCAGGGGGTGGGCTGTCCAGACGGGCATCCAAGGGGCTGACCGCTGAGTCCTCCTCCCGGACAGGGCGGTACCTCACCCCTCGTCATTCCCCGCTGCCCTCCAGTGCCGTTCCCTTTCCCCTTCCGCCATGCTCACCATGGGGGTCCTGGGCAGCCCCTCCAGTTGTCGGGGTGGGCATAAGAAAGGGTCAGAGGAGCCGCTGGTTGCCCTGGCATTGGGGAAGGTCCAGTTCTTGGCCAGCTGGACTGGAGGGGGTGGGCCTGGGTCTTCGCAGGGATCTGTCCGGGGACAAGGGGAAGGTGGGTGTGGGCGGAGCTCCCAGAAAGGCCCGCCCACCCCCTGCCCAGGCACTCACCGTCTGGACAGGTCTGATGGCCCCGGTGGCCTGGGGCAGTGGTGAGCAGGGCAGGGAAGGCCGGCATGCTGGGGTGCCTCCCGCTCACCAGCAGCTCCTCTATGCCGGGCACCTCACGCTCCAGTGTGTGGGCACGGCGGGGGACTTTGGTAAGGGGTGGGGGCCGAGCTGGGGGCACCCCAGGTGGGGGCTCCAGCCGTGGTGGCTTGGTCTTCGGAAGATTCTTGCTGGGGGTCCCATTGCTGCCATGGTCTGGGGGTGGGAAGGTCCCAATGCCACTGTCCAGGGTTCGAGTCAAAGAGCCACAGGCTGGGGAGGGGAAGGGAGGGGATGTGAGGCTCAGGTGCCTCAGCCCCTCTGCCTTTCTCTGGCTTCCTGCCCCAGCCCAGGCTCCACCCTTGGACACCCTTCTAGCTCCACAGGCTCTCAGCTGTCCCTGCCTGCCCTGCCCCATCGCCCCTAGTCTTGGGGAAGAGGACAGGGCAGGTACCCTAAGTGACAGGGAGATATTCCTGGCACTGTGTAGTCCCAGTGCCCTCTGGGGCTTGGCACCTGCTGTGGTGACAGGAAGGAATAAAGTGAACAAGGGGTGAGGGGCAGGTCCCAGCCTTGGCCCTTGACCCTGCTGACCTGTGAAGTGTGAGGTGGTCACTGGCTCAGCCAGACTGTCCTCGGAGGGCATCTCTTCTCGCCTCCCTGGCTCGATGCTTGGCTGTATGGGGTACAGGAGACTTCAGAGCCCCTTCTTCCTCCATGCCAACACCCTCCATCAGGACCCCTGGAGTACGGATCTAAGAGTCCTGGCAACCCGCCAGCCCTCAGAAGGCCCTCTCCCCTCCCCATTCTCCTTGGAGACCAGAAATACATCCAGCAGCCTTCTGGCCCCAGGGCCTGGCAGGGCCACAAAGCCAGGGCCTCCACCCAGCCCCCGCCCCTGTAACTTACCTTCCCAGGAGGTTTTCCACAGCCCTGGAGAGGGCCCACCAGGCCATTTCGGGGCCCACAGGCGGGCCAGGGGTTCTTGGGGTCAGAGGACACTGGCTGGAAATCACCATACTCAGGTTTGGGTTCCCGCCAGCTCTTGGGGGGCAGTTCCTTGCCATCCACCCTAGGGGCAGGCAGTGCAGATAGAAGTGAGGGAGGCCCAGGCCCACCCACACATTCTGGCCTCACTTCCTCCAGTGGGCCTGGGTTTAGAGAAGTACCTACTGCCCCCTGCTCCTGGAGAAGAGAACATATGCCTGTTGGCTTCCTGCATCAACTCTCCTGACACCAGGAATAGGCCAAGACCCCAGGGGAAACCCAGAGGACCAGCAGGGGCAGGAGTGATGGGAGAATGTCTCCATAGCTACCTAGGGTCAAGCCTACAGACCTTTCTGATATGTCCCCCAGTAGAGAACAAACATGGTCACATCCTGGTCCACGTGACACATCCTGCCTACTCTAGCTGACCCTGCGTGTACTTGTTATCCAAAGCATACTCTGCCTGCAGACAGACAAAGCACATTCTGCCTTACCTGGCCCAGACAGAGCAACCCCCTCTCTAAACCACAGCTCCCTTTGCTGAGTCTGTGGCAAGTGCCAAAAGGCAAATGGAAGGGAGCCCTCCTTGTTCTACAGGATATAAAACCCCGGAGGGAGACCTGCATTAGCCCATGGCTAGGTACTAGCATTCTTAACTACCCTGGACCCCAGACACGCTGCCTTACCTGACTCGAGGTGATTCAGGGAAACGTTGACTGGTAGCTCTTCTCAAATGAGAAACAATCTCAGCAAGCTAAATGTCAGACAGCCAGGGAAGAAGGGAGCTGGGGCACAAATCCCTAGCTCCTTGTTTGAGGTCCTGACCCCTCCTCTGGGCTGGGCCATTAACCCTCAGAAGATTTGGTGCCATGTCATCTGACCTCCTACACTCCTTGACCTCTGGGAAGCCCCAGTTCCCAGGAAAGGCAGCCCCAATCCCAGAGTGCCTGGGGAGGGCAAAGTGTCCCCAACTACTGAGCCCCTGCCAGCCAGTCCCAGCTCTCACCTGTTGAGAAGCTGCTGCATGAAGGTGTCTGCACCCTGGTACATGCCAACCAGCTGGCCCTGCCCCTGCCCCAGGCCTGCACTGGTCCCTGGTGCTGGGCCCCCGGGCCGAGGCCGGGCCCTGCTGCTCAGGTATGCCTTTTCTTCCTCCAGGGCCCGGCGCAGGTCTTCCGCCTTAGCCATCAGCTTGGAGATGTTGAGACTCTCAGCCTCCAGCTTCCGGGCTTCCATCTTGACTTCCTTCCGGAGCGGGGAGCCCCCGGCCCCTTCCTTGCCCTTGGTGGTCTCTGTGCGGCGGTTTAACGCTGGCAACTTGCTCTTCTTAAGGCCAAACCAGCTGGCGATGCTGCTGGTGTTCCGATGCTTGGCCTCGGTGCCGGGGGCCCGCTCCTGGCCCTGGAGCCGCAGCATGTTCTCCTCGATGCCCTTCATCACCTTCTCCTCAATGGCCGAGTGCGGGGCCCGCCCTTCAGGACCTGGGCCTGGGTCTGCAGGGCCAGGTGCTGGGGACATGGGCTGGGCCACGGTGCCGCCACAGTCTGCCCAGGGTGGGCCCTTCCCCTTGTCAGGTTTGGGGGGCTCCTTGGTGGCTGGTGGGACCACAGGTCGGGATACCACCTTGGTGGGTGACTTTGAAGGCAGCTTGGTTGGGCTGCTGTGGGGGCTCTTATTGGGCTTGCCAAGGCTGGGGGCTGAGGTTGGCACTTTGGCAGGGGTGCGGGGTACCTGGGGGCACAGGGCCCCTGCCAGCCGGCTCTTGGCCAGCTCCACTTTGGTGAGGCAGCTCCTCGGTGAGACAGGCTCCAGGTCCACCCGGGCCCCCATGGAGTGGGAAGAGTAGACTCGGGCCCCAGGGTCCCCCAGGAGCCCAGATTCCTGTTGCTTCAGGCTGCTTGTGCCTAAGGCCACTGCCCCCCGCAGGGGCCCCTTGGCTTCCGGCTGCTCAGGGGGCCTGGAAGCAGGGGGTGCTGTGTCTCCAGTGCTCTCCCCTGACTTCCCTGCTCCCCGGGCTTTCTCAGTGCCAGGTCTGACTGGCACCCCATTCTTTTCTGGGCCCTGAGGCCCCTCGGGGCCAGTCTTCAGTTTCCCCAGGGCTGCCAGTCTGTCCCGCAGAGGCGTGTAGCCAGGATCCCCAGGTCGCCGTCCTGCCCCCTGGCTGGGCTTCTTGGATGAGCTGCCTGGGCCCCTGCGGCCAGGAAGGGGAGACTCGGAGCCTGTCTTGTCTGAACTCTTCTCCTGGGTGCCCTCATAGGGGCATGATTCTGGGTGGCAAGGGCTGGAGGGGATGCCAGGGCTTCTGAGGACCTCAGGGACCCGTGGCACCTCCAAAGTTAGTTGTGGGTAGGTGGGCACCTGCAGAGGAGATGGAGGCGGCTCTGGGGAAGGCCCCCTAAAAGTGTTCCGGGAAAGGTCCAGAATGTTCTCATAGCAAGGAGACACCGTGGGTCCTGGGGAAAGTGTAGCGGACAAGGCTGGCTGGGGAGGTCTGAGCTGTGCAGAGTCAGGGGTCATGGAGCAGGGTGAAGGGCTGGTGGGCAGGCCCTGTGCCCCCTCTGGGGACAGTTCTCCGCCCAGACCCTTGCGGGCCAGCAGTGGGGAGGGGCTGCCGTCTGAGCCACTGTTCCGACAGGGTATTCTGGAATTCCGGGGAAGCTGGGGGCTAAGCTGGGGGCCTCCTGGGCTGGGGACCTTCTCTGAGGCTGGAGGCAGCTTTAGAAATTTGAGACCTCTGGCTGGAGAGGGCAGAAGGGGTCCTTGGGCTTCCCCAGGAGAAGGGGGGCCAATTTGGAGCTTGCTTTTCACCTGAGATGAAGAGTGGGGGTGGCCAGGCCGTGAGCCCAGGGGGGTGTCCCCTGCGCCCATGAGCATGCTGAGGAAGGGGAGCGACCCCGGGCCCTCTGAGGTAGCACCAAAGCCTGGCCTGTGGGCCTCTGGGGCACCCCCAACCCAAGCTGACTTGGGGAGGCCTTTGGACTTGGACAGTTGTGGGGGTCCCTGGTCTGGGGAGGATGGCTGCCTGGGACCTGGGTGGTCCCCGCTGAGTGGGCAAGCAGCCCCGGCCAAAAAGGCCTGTAGGTAAGACTCTGTGTCTTCAAGGAGCTGGCCCAGGTTCAACTGCTTGCGGGCCAGGGCCCCTAGCAGGGTGTCTGGGCTGGGGGCCTCATTGGGGTCACCGGCCTCATCAGAAGAGGAGGAGGAGCTACTGCCTGGCACACAGGGCGGCCCAGAACCAGTGCCCTGGGCCTGTGCGGAGCCCCTACCAGGGCCCCAGGGCCGCCCAGCACCCTCCTCCTCCCCTGGACCCCCTAAGAGGCGCTCCCAGTGCAGCAGGCCTCCCAGGCTGCCAGGACCTAGTAGCAGGTAGGGGGCCCAGGGAGAGGGTTCAGGCTGAGGCGGGCCACAGAGCTCGCCATTGATGGGCTCTGGGGAGCCAGGACCCTCGCCTGGAGGCTGCCAGGGAGTAGCAGGTGAGCACAGGAGCAAGGGGTCCGTCTCTTCCAGGGCTCTCAGCACCTCCAGGATCTGCGCTTTCTTTCGAAGGAATGGGGAGAGGGCATCCAGCGCTGGGGGTGGGGCGGCTGGGGGTCCTGGGCCTCCTGACCGCAGCTGCTGCTCCCAACACACCTTGGGGGACAAATGGCATGAGGAGGAAACCATGTGCAGGCCTGGGCCCCAAGCTGGCATAACTGAGCTGGCATAACCTGAGCTGGCCTGGTTTGTCTGTGTCCCCAAAAGGAACTGATGGCTTCTGGAATGTGCTGGAAAGTTTCCTCAAGAGTTTGAGTCCTGGTTACCCTAGCTGTCCTTCCTGGCACACTTAGGGGGCACCTATCTTCCTTCCTGGTTATCCCAGCGCTACCTCCTACCATTATGGGTCAGGAAGGCTGACCATCTATACCCCTGATATCTCTGTTTGCCCCAGGGGAGGGAGACCCATCCATTTTTTCAGGTTTTGGAAAGAATACAGATTCAAGAAGGGGATATGATGTGGCCAAGTCCTCAGTCAGTTGCTACAGGCAAGCCCAGGCCTTCTCAGGTCAGACAGCTGTCCTGCTGAGCTGATCCCCGGGGAGAAGCAGATGGAACTACTCCACTGTGAGCCTTTTCCTGCTTCTCCCTGGCCCCTTCTCAGGCCTGGTCCAGTCTGGTACAGCGGTTAACTACCTGGGCTCCTGAGCCAGACTGTGCGGGTTCAAGACCCAGGTCTATTGCTTCACTAGTTATAAGACTTTCAGCAAGTCATTTAATCTCTAAGCTTCACTGTATCATCTGTAAAATAAGATGGTGATTGTGTTTAAATCTCATAAAATAAGATAAATGGGACCAGATAAACAAAAGAATGAATGAATTGGACTTGGATAAATAAATACGTGTAGGATTATAAATGCATGCCAAAAATTAGCAAAAAAGAAAAAGATAAATGAAATCCAGGTGTCCGGCACAGTGCCTGGCACAGAGTAAGAGCTCAGAAGTGTTGAGTCTGACTGCAGTACTAACACGTTTACTCACAAGGCCAGTGGTTAGGGGCGGGGATCTGTTTTTTTTTGGTATGAGGCTGACAGCTGAGGGCTCACACCCAGCCTGGATGAGAATCTGTGTGCCCGGAAGCAGTCCTTCCCCTGAGACTTGTTAGGAAACAGTCGTGGAGCATCAGCTGACGAGCCCAGTGCCAGCGGAGCCACAGACCATGGAGCCCAGCCCTCCTACCTCTCTCTGCCCAGCGCAGCGCCCCAGAGGCAGCGAGGTGGCCGGTCCCTCGGCGGAGCTCAGGGAGGGCGAGGCCGGTGGCTCTGAAGGCGGCTGGAGTGGGGCGAGTGGGATCTACAGGGGAGAGGTGAGGTTAGCACAGATGCTGTCAGCCCAGGGCCCTGTGCCCTCAGGGAGCTAAGGCTTCCTATCCAGGGGCAGGCGAACATCCTTCCCTGCTCCTTCAGTGATGTCTTCTGGCCCAAGATGAGGCTTTCACCACTTGGGTCAGAGGTACCTTGGGAGACCCCAGCACAGGCAGACTGAAGAAATGCAAGCTCAGGGGGCGGGGCAGGGAGGTGGGACCGGGCAGGGGCCTCTGGAGAAAGAAGAGTGCCCCAGGGGCTGCAGGGCAGTGGCAGGACTAACCCAGCTGTCCGCCGAGCCTCCAAGATCCTCTGCTTTTCTGTGGAGCCTCCTCCCTGAGTACAGAGAGGGTGAGCCTCGAGGCCCTTTTCTTTTCTGACCACCTGTGGCCCAGCCTCCACAGGAATGGCTGAGACTAACGGAAGCGGTGTTGTTTACTGGGTCCTGGAATAGAGATGGTGGCAGTTACTACTTCCATCTCCCCTGAATGGCCTCCGCTCGGAGGATTACCAAAGTTGTACTTAATCACAGATCACTTCTCTCTCGTTCCTCTTCTCTTAGGCACCTTGACGAGACACAAGTCCGCTTCAACTCTCCCCTGTCTCTTGCACTCCACAGCTGTTAAGTCCTGTCTCTGTGGTGTCTCTGCCTCCCCTCCGGCCGAGCCATCCGCAGCGGCTCGTTTGGCACGCCATCCTCACAGCTCTGGCCTGAAAGCTGCTCAGCATTTCAGTCTCCCTCACCTGACCGCGTGGCTATCCAATTTGTCTAAAGCATCTCTGTGCTCGCAGCCTCCTCTGCCAGCCTCCACTGACATGTCTGAACTCTTCGGTCGGCATTATAGCCAGATCTACTGGTTCTTCCCTGACACCGTCCGCAGCTTTGTCTCACTTCCTCTTTACACAACCTTTGCTCAAGTCCGGCTGAACAGCTCTCTGCTCCTTAGGATCCCCTGCTCTGTTCCTCTCACAGGGCACCCCTTTTCCCAGACCCCTTCTGTACTCTTTAAAATCTCCTGTCCACCAGAATTCCCTGGTGGCCCATGGTGAGGACTCTGCTTTCACTGCTGAGGGTGTGGGTTCAATCCCTGGTCAGGGAACTAAAATCCCACAAGTGTCATGGTGCAGTCAAAAAATAAAGAATAAACAAAACTAGAATAAAAAAGTAAATATCTCCCATCATCAGGGCGCAGTCACCTCCTCAGGGCACTCTCTTTGGCCCATCTCTGATGGCCTCTCCTCCTCCCTGGGCTTTTGGTCAGCACTGTCACCCTCTGCAGCCCTGCCTTAGTGTCTAGAAGCCCCAGCTCTCTCCAATTCCATGTGTGTTGGCAAAGGCACTGCTTACAGTAAGAGCTTAATTAACATTTGTTCAATGGAGCTTCCATCCTAGCAAAGCACAACTTGGAAATAACATTAATAATGATAACTAGCTGCTAATCATTAACTACTACAGGTCAAGCACTAGATATTATCTCATTTCATCCTCACTACAGCCTGCAATATAGGTATTTTTATCCCCATTTATAAAGGAAAAAAACCGATGATTTGTATGGTTAAATAATCTACCCAAGGTCACACAGCTAAGAATTAGCTAAGTTAGGGACCAAACCCAAGTTTATCTGAGGCCAAGGTTCGTGCTCTTTCCATTACGTCATGTTACTTCTGGGGAAGATAAATCCATGGTCCCAAACCCCAAAATTCATTAAAAAATCTCCAACTCGAATCCCAGAATTCATTTACTAAAAAACAAACGATTTCAGGATGATCTATGCCTCTGCTATCGTCAGGCACTGAGAAGAGTGTGGACAGGGTGAGCTTGGCTGGTGTGATCTGGCCTCCAGGTCAGCCCATGGCAGGGCCAGGACAGGACACAGGAAGCTGCAGAGTCACTGCAGCTCAGACACCCGTGTCTGCACCAACCTGGGGAGACAGAGGCTTCATCTGCCAGGGGTCAGGCTTCCCAGGGAGCTGAGGGCATCCTGCTCAGGGTTTGGGGGGCCAATGGCCACCTGGTTTGTATCCCAGACTTATAAATTTAGACACAAACACACACAAGGTGTTTCTCTTCCTGGCAAGTCAGGGTAGGTGGGGGGTGTGCTGGCTGACCTCAGAACCCACTGTGCACCTTGGGTACGTGGAGCTGCTCCTGATTCTCCACAGGCACACCACATCCTTGGGGCTTCCAGACAGAGTGGACCCCATGTTACATGTTTACTGAGCCCAGGGTTCACTACCACTAGCCTCCTGCTTCTCCCGGGATAAGGCAGGTGTCAGGGCTGGAAGCAGCGATGAGCGTCTGTGGCCAAGACTAGGTTAGCGGGTGGGCAGATGCAGCCGGGCATGCGCAGAGTCATCCGGGTGAAGGGCCTTTCCTAACCTCTCCATGACACCAAGCACTGGGTGCCTTACACCCGGCCCCACCCCTGCCCCTGGCCAAGAAGAGGAAAGGCAGTGGCCAAAGGGGCCTCGTGGGAGCTAGCTTGAAATGACTGCATTTTCAGCATCCACCCATCTCTCTACTCAGGGCGGAGGAAGCAAGGACTTTCTCTGTCAACAAAAAGGGACACCAACTGGCTGGGTGTGCAGTACCTGAGAAGTGGGGGACAGCCAAGCTTAAGGGGTCTTAGAAGTTTCCCCTCACCTAAGGCTCAGATCTATCAGGCGAGGTGGGCCTGCCCTGGAAGGCCACAGCGCCCAGAATGGAGGCCAATGACTGACAACCTGCTTCTGTAGGTGTTTGGGAGAAGAGGGGGTGATGATGACAACAGGGCTGAGTTGGGAGGTAGGAGGCTGAGATGTGAGGAAGGAGGGGGAATCGCATATGCCCACCTGAGGGAGGGAGCCCGCTGTCAGCTGGAGTTTCTGCTGAAACAGGGCGCTCAGCATCTGGTTCTGCCTTTCCAGGTCAAACACCCTCTTCTTCAGCTTGATGCACTCCTCTCGCAGGTCCTGCCGCCCCCAGGAGGCGGAAGAAGGCAAGGCGGTGGGGAGAGGGAGAGTGGTGTGAGCACAGTCGCTTCATCAGAGCAGGGGGCACTCCTGCTGGGCATGCGCTTCTCTTGCAACCTCCTATGAAGGAGCTGAGCCTGCCTATATTTACGGCTCTCGCATCTTCTGGGGATGGTAAATCTTCTAAAGTTTACCACTCCTGGTCGGAAGTAATTCCATTCCCTTTGGCAACTTTCTCATCTCTGGAGCCAATCCTCTGCCTCTTAGAAACCACACATCAAAGAAGGGCTCATGTAAGGCAGAGGAAGACTTGGGGGTCAGAGTAGCCCACATGTCAAGGAATCACCCACAGTACTTGAGTCAATATTTAGATGTCACCTTATGGTCACAACATCAACACTGCTATCAGGGCTACAGTGATCTGGAGAAACTAGCTGGGGCCTGGATAATGGAAGGATTCAAGCCCAAATCAAAGTTACTATTGCTTGGAGACCCGGCCTTACCTAGCGTGGCCCCGGCTCCAGGTCAAACAGTATGGACTGTCCAAGATAGAGAAAGGGGACCCTGCTGGAGAGCCAAGAGGCCATTTCCACCATCCTCGATCCCCTAGCTGAGCAGGCTCAGGGGTCCCCAGGAAGGACCTCCCCTGCTGTGCCCGGGGCCTCCTCCCAGGGCATCTGGGCTCAGGTCAGAGGGTATGAGTGTCTCCTGTGGCCTTTTACCTTTTGGTTCAGCAGTGCCTGCACCACGTGGTTGGCAACCTGGGGAGAGAAAGGCAGAGCTGAGGAAAAGCTGTCAGATGAGTGAGTCCCTGCCTGGAGCCTGGAGCCGACAAGCTGTGCTCGCCACAGGCGGCATCAGCCCACCCACCTCGTCCAGACAGCGCTCGTAGGTCTCCCGCTGACTTTCGTTGGCTTGGGCGAGTGCTGAGTTCTCTGCCTGCAGGGAGGAGGAGGAAGGTAAATGGGCGGCCAAGCGATCATTCTTCCCAGGGCAGGTTCCTCTTGGGAAGGAGAGGCAAGGAGTCCAGTAGCTCTCTCCCTGCCCCAGCTCTTGGCTCCGGGGTGATTCTGTCAGGGGCGAGCATATAGAGACCCAGGGCATCCAGAAGGCAGAGCTGAGACGGCTGGTCCTTTGTTACCTCGACTTCAGTCCATGAGGCTGGAGGGGCTGGGGAGATACAGTGGCCAGGAGGACCAAGGTGGGAGGTGCTAAACGTTACCCTTATTTCCCTGGGGAGAAGGCAGAGGAGGCTGGAGGGCACAGGGCAGGGTCTAGGAATGTGGTAAGAAGCCTAGTTCATGGATCCGTACCCTGGTCCCTCAACGCCGGAGACTTTTCCTTCTGTGGCCTCTGTGGCCACCCCTCTCCTACAGCCGGGGCACGAAAGTGGGGTAAAGAAGGGAGATATCTGGGGGTTAGTACAGCCCCACCCTTGTGCATGCCTCTTGTCCTGAGCTGGCACGAAGGCTGGAGAGCCAAGAGTAAGGAAAGGGCGTCTCAGAGGGGCCTGCTAAAGAAATGTTCAGCTCTGCTCCAGCCTGGAAAACCAGGCTGAGAGGAAGGTTGCCCCGCACCTCCAAACCCACCCAAGCTCGCAGGGCTCCGGCCGGCTGCCCCGTGCCCCACCTCCAGCTCCCGCAGCCGGTGCAGGAGCTCCTGGCAGGTGCCCGGCTCCGCGCTGCCATCACCACCTTCTCCTGGGTTCAGGTTTCCAGGGCTCCCGGCTGACTGGTCCATGGCCTCCGACATCAGGCCCTGGGGGTAAGTGAGAGAAGCCCCGGCAGGCTACTCCAGGGCACAGGGAGGCGAGCGGAGGAGGAGGTGGACAGAGACAGAACTTGTCAGTATCTCCGGAGTTGGCATCCCTGTGATCCCTGTGCCTTGGACACTGTAACAACTTGGAGTCAGGCTCAGATTCTTGCTCATGGGACAGACACATAGACATGCTCTTCCATCTCAAGAATAGAGACCATTGTTTTTATAAACTCATGACTGCCCTTGCCCTCTTACAGATTACACAGACACTGGTCAAGAGCCAAGAAACCTGAATTCTCCGCTGAGGTTGGTCTCAAACTGACACTCTGTATCTTCCTGGCAGAGCCTGAGGTGGCCTGCAAGCCTCCAAGCCACCCTGCTCCGGGCCAGGCCCCAGCAGAGCAGCCTCTGTGAGCGCTGGGCCCTCTGTAGGGGTCTCTTGATACCCATCCCCCTTCCACTTTTCCAGCTCCTTCCTACTCATTTTCCAGGGCCCCCACGCCAAGGCTGAGTCAGGTACTCCTCCAGCTCGGCTCTGTAAATGTCCCCCCAGACTGTCAGCTCTGCGAGGGCAGGGACACTGTCTTCATTTCACTGACTAGATACCCGATGTGATACCTGGTGTGGAAGAGACCAACTGATGGCTGAACAGGCTAGTCTGTCATTGCCTGAACACAACAGAGCCAGGTCTCTGACCTGTATCACATTATGTGATCCCGGCTCCCTCCCCACTCCGAACTGTTGCCATAGTGACTGGCTTTCCTTGATTAGTCTTCATCTTCCATTTGAGTTTTAATTTTTCAGGTAGAGGAAAGTACTCCTTTCCTTCCTCTATACAAATACTGTCAAAATTTCCAGTAGATGGGAAACCCTCCCTAATGCAAAAGGGTAGGGGTCCTTAGTCTACCACCAACTACTTGCCTCCCTGACCCCCTAAAGCTCCCACAAAAGGGGCTTAGGGCTTTTGGACCAAGGAAGAGGAGCCCTCAGCAGCTCACCTACCAGGCATCTGAATGCTTTTTCCTTCCTCCCCTGTGGGGCAGAGGCTGCCTCGCCCAACCCAGCCCTCCTCCAGTCCCCACCACCCGCACACCCAAGTTCCAAAGCCCCTCACCTGTCTCTGCCTCCTCACCCAGGCTGGCACACTCACGCACGCAGCCAGAACGGTCACCTTTCCTGAGGAGACACAGAGGGAGACAAGGTCAGCCATGCATTTAGTGGCTTCCTACTGCCTGGCATCCTGGACCAGTGGGATAAACAAGCCAGAGAAAATCCTGCCCGTATGAAGCTTCCATTCTACTAGGACTGGCAGGTAATACCAGAGATAAACCAATGAACCCACATCAGGTCCTGAGAAGGCACTGAAGGTGACAGCGAGGCAGAGGCCTACCTGCGTGAATGGGCAGATGAAATCCTGGAATGGGAAAAGCATTCCAGGGAGAGGGAAGAGGCAGTGCAAACGGCCCCAGCTCTTAGCCAGAGGGGAACGAACAGCAACCCAGCATACGTCATCTGTTTCCATTCTCACAGCCACAAAAGGGGCCAAGTGCTATTATCGACACATATTTGAGATGAGGAAACCGAGGCAAAGGAAGCTACACCTGCATCCTCGGAGTGTATCCTGCGCGCTGGGATGTTCTCCTGTGTCATGGATCACATCTGATTCTCCTTTCGACCTCGTAAGGAGGGTGACGGGGGGAGGTGCCAGCCTGCTCTGAAGCAAGCTCCAGAGACAAAGGATGCTGCCCACACCATATGGCTGGTTCACAGAGCACAGTGGGCAGGCCTGGGCCCCCTTCCTATGCAGCCTTTCTGTGCATCCTTGTCCTCTGTGCTCCGTGCACTTAGTCTCAGCATTCCCGGAGCTTTGCAGTCAGACAGACCCGGGTTAGACGCTGGCTCAGCAAAATCAGTTTCCTCATCCCTAACATGGGGATAAGAATACCTAGTCCAAAGGGCTGTTGGAGCAGGAAGTGAGATAATGCATGGAGAGAGTCTTGCATGGACTCTGATAAACGAAGGCTTTTCACTCTGGCAGTTCACCTAGAAGCAGACCCTAAGTCCCAGGTCCCTCTCCCTGGCGGTCTTTAAAGGAGGGCTCCTGAAGATCTGAAGAGCTGCTCCTCTGCCCTGCCCGTAGGGGCTTCCTCCTCTCCGACCCCTTCCCTGGCAGCCCTCCAGCCCTCACTCTCTTCCACCTGATACTCTAGAAAGAGAAAGGGAGGGAAGAGGAGAAGGCTTCTTTCTGGGCAGGGGTGGAGTGGGGAGGGAGAAAAAACAGGCCTGTGCACAACAATGGGAAGGGGGCTTCTGAAAAGTAGAGAAAAAGGAGAAACTGTGCAATGCTTGTTTTTGACACTCCACCACAATCTAAAGTCCTTTGTTATTTTAACATCATAAAAATGTATTGAGTTATAACTTTGTTTGCTCATAACATTATCATGCTTGCTATATTTAGAAATGGACAGACCTCAAAAGAAATGAAAAAAAATCAGGAAAAAGCCTCCTTCCCACATACACAAACAGGGGTTAAAACCAAAACAGGCCTCAGAGAACCAGTTCCAGCCCACCCCGTGTCACTCATCCGCGGGCCACCATCCTCTTGCCAGGCGGGGGCTCCCCCTGCTCTAGGAGAGGCCTGTCCCCACAGGTCACCAGCATCCCCTCAACCTCCTCATCACTTATGTCCCCAGTGGACACCTCCAGAAATAGAGGGGCAGGGGCGGGGAAGGGAGTGCTTGGGAGGGTGAGAAAAAAACAGGAGGATGAAGGAGGGGAGAGGGATGAACAGGGCTGTGTCCGGAGGCCACAAAAGGGAAAGATAAAGTGGTAGAAACCTCCAGTGTTTGTTTTCTTCACACAACCACAGAAACCAAACTAAGGGTGAAGGTGGTTTAAGAGGGTATCTTTTGCTAAAATAAATAAACGAATGAATGAAAAACCATCCAGGTCAGGCATGAGGCCTGTGTATGTGTTGAGGAGGGTGGGGACCCAACACGCCAACCACCACCACCCTCGGATCTGAGCCCCGGGGAATCCCAAGGCAGGGCGGCCTGAGTCCCACTGTGAGCTGGGGAGGACCCTCCAAGGGACAAGCCACGGGAGCACACAGCTCAAGGGTGTCAGTGTCCGGGTCCGAGCAGGGCCTGGGAGAGGCTCCAGACATGTCGGCTGAAGGCGGGCTGTGACTCAGCCCCACTTTGGGGAGAAGTTTTCTGCCCTCAGCCCAAGTGGTCTGGCCAGCTCCGGACGCTGGGCCTTCTGTGCGTCTGCACGGCCACAAGATGAGGGCAGGAAGCTGTCAGCCCGGATTGTTGAGTCACTCGGAAGAGGCCTGCATTTAAACTTGGCGCTGGGGAGGCGCATGCTGTGAGTCTGGTCTCAAGATCTCTAGACTGAAAGCTTGCATCTTTAGCCTCCTCTGGGGAAAATTATGATCCAGAGCAATAATACCACCTCTAGCTCCCAAACTGAGCCCAGTTAGGAATTTGGCCCTTGAGAGTCTGAGGTTTCGAACCAAATCTCTTGAGAAGAAAAACAAAAACCAAAACCAAACAATCCAGGTCAGTTCCCCAGTGGTTTTCCCTGCAGGGTCAGTGGGGTCCCCTCCCCAGGGCCAAGCACCCCCATCCACCCTCAGGCCCCACAACTGCTACTCACGGCTTCTGTGCTCAGCCCCACCTGGAGCCCAGGAAAACCCCTGGCCTGGGTTTTTCGGGATGGCCCTGCTTTCAAGCATTCCTCTGGGGGCCCCACAACATATCCCGGGTGTCTGATATGGATGTGGAACACAGGACGCTGGCCCAGCTGAGTAGGGATGGAGCTGCAGCGGGTGGGAGCTTGAACTTGAATGGGGAGGCTCTCCCGCCAGAACTGCCAACGGGCAACCCCGCCCTCCACAAAGGCCTGATTCAGAGGGAGGTGACCTCAGTGCTGAGGGGAGGCGGGGAGAGGAAGAGCAGGGCCTCTCTGGCCCTCCTTCAGAAGAGACTGCGAAGGGGGATCAGCTGCTCAGGGGTTCTCTGGGTAACCCAGGGAAGGGGCAGGTGCGCCCAGTGACTGAGCGAACCTGGGTGGTCGCTCATCTCTTCAGCCTGGTCAGGCATGTTGGGCAGCCCTGCAAAACGGCTGTCCTGGCCTTTCAGGCAGCCAGATCAAGGAGGGGGAGCCCGCCAGGGCACAGGCAAGAAGACCCCCCTCTGTAGTCTCAGAGTCCAGGTTTGGGAGGAAGGGGCCAGAGAGATGGCAGCGAGCCGGTCCTCTAGGCTCCTCACCCTGGCCCTTCGCCAAGGCCTCTGGGCCCTGATGAGCCCCTCACTGACCAGCTGTTCCCCCCTGGAGTCCTCTAGGGGAAAAGAGCCAGGGGCCAGGGGGTGGGGGAGGGGCGGGCAGCTGTGGGAAGGCAGAGACGGAGTTGGCTTTACTAACAGAATGTCCGTGTAATCCAAGCGTTTCCCCCTCTGCTCCCCCCCATCCCCCAGCTGCTTTCTGGAATCCCCGTCACACCCAGGAGTCTACTTGTAAACAGCAACTTCTTCACCCACGGCAACACTCCTTTCCAGACAAGATCTGCCCTGGGTTGAGGGTAGGAAGAAAAAAACACAGTGAGGACTGAGGCCCCGGGGGCATTCCCGGTCTGAGAGTGGCTCCTTCCTCTGGCCTAAAGCATCTCTCTGCCCCAAGGATCCCCATTGGTCTCCCCCACCCCCTCACTCAGGGCCAGAGGCAAACAAGAATTTCCTTCCCTCCTCCTGACAACTGGCCCCAGGACACAACAGCCCTTCTGAGGGGCAAGTGTCCATGGGGAAGGGGCCCACTGCACCCCTCCTCCAACTTCCTCCTCACAGGCACTCCAAGAACCTCCAGACCATGGTGGAGGTGCTTTCAAACCGACAGTAGGTCAGCCAGGGCAGGAGGAAGGGCAGTGGTGTTGCGAGCCCAGAAGGCTTATAGATGTTGATACCCTTTGTCTCTCCTCCCCAGATCCTTTCTGTTCCCCGTTCACAGCATCACCCAACAACAAAAGCAGCCGCTGAGGGTGCGGAGAGAAGGGGCTCCAGCAGACTCAATGGGTTTATTTATAGGGCCACAAGCCAGGGGCTCTGCAGCCAAGATGCCTAGCCCCACTCCCAAAAGTCCAGCAGGCCCAATCCTGGCCGGGCCAAGGGAACTGGAAAAAGCCTCAGGCCAGATGGTTTGGCTTATAGTCCCAATAGTGCAATTTATTTGCTCTGTGACTTTAGGCAGATCGCTCCGTTTCTCAAGGATTAGTTCTTTCATGCCAAGTGGAGGCTGTTCTAGAACAGTGGTTCTCAAAGTGAGGTCCAGGGATCCTGAGGCCCTTTCAAGGAATACACAGGGTCAAAACTGTTTTCACAATATCACTAAGACATGATTTGCCTTTTTAACTCTCTTTGTCTCATGAGTAGGCAGTGACATTTTCCAGAGAGTACAAGATAACTGATAGCATGACAGACTGAATTCAGAAGCAGATATGAGAATCCAGCTGCCTCCAATTAAGTCAGACACGACAGATTTACAAAAATGAAGAACAATGTCATTCTTTTCACTATTTTTTGTTTTGGAAAATAGATAATTATTTCTCATAAAATATTAGCATGGGTTATTGTTACCTTAAAATGAATTACATATTCAAAACTCTCAGTTCTAATTTATATGACAGTGAATGTCAGTAGGTATAATCCATGTGAACCAAAGCTCTTTGGGGGGGTCTTCAGTTTTTAAGAGTGCAGAGAGGTCCTTAGACTCAATAGTTTGAAAAGAATCACTTTTCTTAGAACAATGTTATCCAGGAGAACTTATCGTGATGATGAAAATGTTAATTCTGTGCTGTTTAATAAACATGGTAGCCACCAGCCACATATGGCTACTGAGCATTTGACCATGTGGCTGGTCCAATGGAGGAACGGAATTTTAAATTTAAAAAGCCATATGCAGCTGGTGGCGACTATACTAGACAGAGAAGGTAGAAGTTCCCTGGGTCTCTTGACTTTAGCATTCAAGGTCAATGCTTCTTTCCAGTCCAGAGGCTACCAGTAAGGAAGGACAGGCCCGGATACTCCTGTCCCCAGGCTTTAGCTCACATTATTTCTCACTCTCTCTTCACTAAAGGAAGGCGATCTAAGCCAGATGGGCAGTCTTGCTAGCCCTCTTACCGAGGCTTAGAGATGCTCTCTCATTGTCTGTAACAGCTACTTCACACCTTCGCCAACCACCTCATACTTCTGGTCTACCATCTTCCCTAGTTTCCCAGAGGACTGGCCATCAGAGGGGAAACCCCTGAAACCTCCTGCCACCACCCTCCCATCCTCTGTCCCTCCTCTCCTCCTCTTTCCCCCAGCAAGGCCAGGACTTCCTGTTCCAGACCCTTCCCAACTTCAGGGTCTACTTCCGGAATGGATCTTTCTCATCTACCTTCACAACTTCTCAGGTACTTTCATCTTTAAAGTGATTTCCCCTTGACATTTTTCCAGACACTGCCCTCTTTTGCCTTTCACAGCCAAACTTCTTTAAAAAAAAAAAAAAGCCATCCTTCCTTCTCATTCTTTCCTCAACCTGGTCCAACTTCAGTAACTGCCACAAGGCTAAATCCTACAGCATCTCCAGTCTCCACTGCTTTCTCAGGTGCTTCTCTGGTGGGTACTTCCTGCTGGACTGTTTTTTTAAACCTTAGAGACATAGTTCAACTCACACACAACTCACAATTCAGGGGTTTGAACCATATTCACAGATATATATATAGATCATGACCATAGTCAATTTGAGAACATTTTCATTACCCCTTAGTTACCATCCCCTCATGCCCAAACCTAAGAAACCACTAACCTATTTTCTGTCTCTACAGCTTCCCCGTTCTGGACATTTCATATGAAGGGAATCATATAACAGGTGGACTTTCATGACTGGCTTCTTGCCCTCTGCATGTTTTCAAGGTTCATCCCTGTTGAAGCATGTATCAGTACTACATTCCTCTTTATGGCCAAATAATATTCCACAGTATGACTATGCCACAATTTATCTATTCAGCCACTAATGGACATTTGAGCTGTTTCCACTGTTTGGCTATTATGCACAAAGCTGCTCTAAGCACTGCTGTGATAGTTTCACATGGATGAAAGCTTTCATGGGTATACACCTAGGAGTGGGACTGCTGAGTCATACAGTGACTTTAAGTTTAAATTTTTGAAGAACTGCCAGCCTGTTTCCCAAAGTGGATGCATCATTTGAGAGTCCCATCAACAGTGTGATGGGATGTGCAATTTCTCCATGTCCTCATCACTCGTTATTGTCTGATTTCCTAATTCTAAGTCACCTTAGTAAATGTGAAATGATATCTCATTATGGTTTTGATTTGTTTCTTTGATTGATGATGTTGAGCATCTTTTCAAGGGCTTATTGGCCACTTGCATGTCTTCCATGGAGAAAAGCCTATTCAGACCCTTTGCCTGTTGTTTAATTGCGGTATGTGTCTTTTTTGCCATCGAGTTGTCAGAATTCTTTATATATTCCGAACACAGGCCCCTTATCAGATATATGATTTGCAAATATTTTCTCCTGTTCTGTGGTTGTCTTTTCACTGCCCTGATGGTAACCACTTCCTCCTGGACAACTGTTCCCTCGTCTACCACATTTCTCCCTTTGCAGCCATCTTCCACCTCCTCTTCTGTTATTTATTTGTGAGAATATGCGTGTATACTTTGTTAACATTTTCCTGATGGCTGAGAGGTAAAGAATCTGCCTGCCAATGCATGAGATGTGGGTTTGATCCCTGGGTCAGGAAGATCCCCTGGAAGAGGGAATGGCAACCCACTCTAGTCCTCTTGCCTGGAAAATCCCATGGACGGAGGAGTCTGGCAGGCTACAGTCCATGGGGTCACAAAGAGTCAGACACAACTTGGTGACTGAGCATATGTGTACACTTTAAAAAAAAGGAACGGGAGTTCCCCTGGTGGCTCCGTGGTAAGGAAGCTCCCTGCCGATGCAGAAGACACAGGTTCAATCCTAGGTCTGGGAAGGTCCCACATGCCTCGGAGGAACTAAGTCTGTGCACCACAACTACTGAGCTGGTGCTTTAGAGCCTGTGCACCACAACTACTGAGCTGGTGCTTTAGAGCCTGTGCGCCACAACTACTGAGCTGGTGCTTTAGAGCCTGTGCACCACAACTACTGAAGACCACGAGCCCTAGAACTGTGCTCTGCAACAAGAGAAGCCCCTGAAGTAAGAAGCCCGAGCCAGCCACGAAGAGCAGACCTGCTCACAGCAGCTAGAGAAAGCCAGAACGAAGCAATGAAGACCCACCGTAGCCAAAAACGAATGTGTGTGCTACATCCCTCCAGTTGTGTCAGACTCTTGGCAACCTTACAGACTGTAGCCCACCAGGCTCCTCTGTCCACAGGGATTCTCCAGGCAAGAAACTAGAGTGGGCTGCCATGCCCTCCTCCAAAGGATCTTCTTGACCCAGGGATCGAACTCGAGTCTATTAAGCCTCCTACACTGGCAGGCAGGTTAGTTACCATTAGCACCACCTAGGAAGCCCTAAAGAAATAAATAAGACTTAAAAACAAAACGAAACAGACTTTATTTGGATCTTATGAGTTTCTCCATTGATGTCCTTTCCACTGGTATTCTATCCCAAGACCCAGTACGGGATCCCATGTTGTGGTTAATCACCATGACTCCTTAGTCTATGATAGAAGACAGTTCCTCAGTTTTTGTCTATTACCTTCACACTTTGGAAGGAAACTGTATTTTGGAGAATATTCCTTAATATGAGTTGGTTTGATGTTTTCTCCAATGAGATTGGGGTTATGGATTCTAGGAAACAATATTACAGAGGTGATGTGACCTTTGCAGCACATGCTATCAGGGGGTATGTATACATGATGCTGAGAGGTCTTCTTACTAACGATGTTAAACTTTGATCACTTGGTTAGGTGGCATCTATCAGTGGGCTTTGCATCATAACAAGACTATTCTTCTTTTGTAATTAATAAACATTTAGGTGGGGGCAACCCTTTGTGACCATGCAAAATCCTATTTCTGCTTAAACTTTCACCCACTAATTTTAGGATTCATCAGTGGAACTCGCCTCCAGCAATTACTATTGTGCTCTAAAGATAATTTTTGATTTCTCTCATTCCTTGTAATTTATTAATTAGAAGTTTTCTGTAAGGAAAAGCTGTCTCTTCACTCCCATTTATTTACTTAATTACATATTTGTATCATATGGACTCACAGTATGCATTATTTTATTCTTTGGATTATAATCTTAATATTATCATTACCACTTATTTTTACTGCTTAAATGCCAGCTTTGGCCATTCTTTCAGGTTGGTTCCTGTGTCCTTTCAATATGCTTTCATTAAAAAAAAAAAAAACTGGGCCTTTCCTGAAGGTCCACTGGTTAAGAATCTGCCTTCCAATGCACAGGATGCAGGTTTGATCCCTGGTCAGGGAACTAAGCCATGCGGCACAACTAGAGAAGCTTGCAGTCCACAACAAAGAGCCCTCATAGCCCCCAAAGACATATTTTTAACATTTGCTTACTTTCTGGTATAGAAGATGTCCCAGGCTTATCTTGCATTTTCCCTGCCACAATCTCTTTTTCTAGCAGAGCAATCTTCTTTCTAAAACTGTAAATCTGATTGTGTCCCTTTCACGTCAAATCTTCCCATGACCTCCTAGCTTTGGGGACAGATGAAAGCACTCAAAGCGGCCCTGGAAGCCCTGACCTGGGCTGGCCCCAGAGCAACATTCTTCTGAAAAGCTGTCCTGGGCTGACGAGGCCCCCACTGATCTCTCATCTTCAAGTGCCTCCTGCAGGATCAGTATTTCAAACTGCAATGCATCCTGTTCTCCAGTACTTCTCTGTGAAGGGGCAACTTCCATGCTGTTAGAAGGGGAGCTCCTTGAGGAGGGACCCTGCTTACACTGAAACTTCTGTTCTCCCCGCCACTTCCTGGCACCGAGGCCCTGAATTTGGTGATCTCCTTTCAAGACCAGAAAGAAGGTGAGGATTCATCATGTTTCCTTAAAGATTTCCAGTGACCCTGCCCTCTCCGTCCCCCGCCCCCACCCCGCCAAGCGCTTCTGAAAGTCCCATATGACAAAACACATGGCAAAGTGAGAGAGGACATTTTCAGATTTGCCCCGGACACTGATATGATCTCTGCCAAGCTCTCAACCTTTGCCCAGGTCTCAGCGATGCCCTCTGAAAAAGGGACTCATCTATCCACTCTGCAGATTAGGAGGTACAATGCTGGGTACTGGGGGGCAATTTAGAGATGGGTCCCCTCTTCTCAGACTTCCTGGAGCTTTCAGACTAGTCGGGGATGTAAGCCATGCAGGTAGATAGCTGTACTATGAAGGAGGTTCCATAAGAGAAGTCTTTGGAGAACTTTAAGAGAAATATTAGGTTGGAGCTGGAACAGTTTTTCAGAATTGGAGGCATCTAGTGAACTTTATAAATAGGGTTTAGGTACAAGAAAAGGGAAGGGGGTCATTCGAGGCAGCAGGAGGCAGAAATCTCTGGGTGTGCATGGAAACAGTGACTCAGTGCAGCTGGACTGAAGGGCGTTTGAAGGTGAGTGTTTCCTGCTCCCCTGGTCCATGCTAGTTACTAACTCCTCTCCTATCCCCTGACCGAATAGGATAGTCAGCATCTTTACAACAACCTGGATGTAACCAGAGGCATATGCTGGGTCCCCCAGGAGGAACCAAGGCAGAAAGGCTCCTGGAGATGACGGAAGAGCTGACAACTGGAACTTCGGTGATCTGCTCTCAGACCCGAGAAAAAAGGGCCTGGAAGGCCACACAGCCTGTTGGTGCTCAGGCTGCACGGCAGGCCCTGAAGAGATAGGCATATACTCTGCTAGCCTCCATACCCGGCCTCTAGTGCTCACACCCCCAAGCCCCATATCCTAGCTTCTTTCTTCAAAGGGAACAGCCTCCGGCCAATCAAGTGCCTTCCGCACCCAGGCAGCTTTAGTGTCGACTCAGTGGGTGCCATCTGGCCAGGGCCCATGGGTGACCTCCTAAGCTGCCAGCTCAGCTCAGGGAGAAGTAGCTCTGTTCACCCACAGGCCCCGCTCATCCATGCCCATAAATATAAGCCAGGCTTCCTGGATTCTGACCTGGCTCAGGCATACTGCATGCCCCTAGGTGAAGCCTAGAACCACCCCGACTCAGTTTTCTTATCTGTAAAATGGGGTGAACTCTGACTCCTCTCTTCCCACAGGGCACAGAAGAGAAGGATGAGGTCACGCCTGGAAATGGACTGCAGCTGAGAGGTCCCCTTGTGTGAGGTGGGGATATGTGTGGGTGAGGAGCTTGGCAAGACCGTTAGGGAGAAACCCTTGGCTTGGATGCTGCCCTCCTCCTATGGGCCCCGTGGGCTTCCCAGGAAAGCAAGGCGGGTAGAGAGGAAGGGACAGCAAAGCCAAGAGCTTGAGCTTCCTTCTAGCCCCGGGGACAGGAAGTGAGGTGCCGTCTGCAGAGGAAGTGAGAGGCAAACACCCCCCAACTTCCCCTCAGCCTGAAGTGGAAAGGAAGGCTCTAGCTTCAGGAGCTCACAGCCCCAGAGCTGGGGAAACTGAAGGTAATGGGGTGGAGGGGGCAGGCAGGAGGCATTTTTGACACCATCTGCCAAGAAAAGATGGTCTCTTGTCTGAGACACAGTAAAACTTAAGGGGTCCCGGACAGTCCACAGATTGGGGGAGTGGGCAGAGGAGCACAACCGAAGTCAAGTTGAAAAACCCAGCTTTCCAGGTCACATGGGACCATTTCTGCAGTGCTGGTCCCAGAACCCTGCCCCAGCTCTGTGCTATGCCACGTGCCTGCCCCCAATATACACACATCCCACCGCACACCAAGGTGGATTGGGCCTCTATCTGGTCTGACAATACTTGTCCTTTCTTTGCAGCCTCCATCACAGCTTTAATTCTATAACTGCTTAATTTTTGATTAAAGCGGACTTCTGGGATCCCCACTGTACCCCCGGAGTCTGGCATCACACTGAACACCTAGTAAGAGCTGCCTGGAGCTTGAGCATTCCTGAGAGGCTGGTTTTGGCATCTGAATGAAGTCGGGTATACAAAGATAAATGAACCCTGCTCCTGGCCTGGGGTTGACTGGGGGACCCTGAGGTGGGTGCTAACGGACAGAAATCAGAGACCCAGTATGGTGGCAGAAGAAAATGCTCTACAAACAAATATTGCCAACAGGTAACAGATGAAAATAGTACACACTACCTGCTATCTTTGGGTAAAGGGGGAAAAAAGGATATTCGTATTTGGTTTTCTATTAAAAGATGGGGGATATGTAAGAAATTAATGGGACTTCCCTGGTGGTCCAGTGGTTGAGAATCTGCCTGCCAAGGCAGGGGACACAGGTTCGATTTCTGGCCCAGAAAACTAATATCCCACATGCTGTGGGGCAACGAAGCCGTGCGCCAAAACTACTGAATCCACGTGCTGCAACCACCGAAGCCTGCACGCTCCAGAGGCTACCAGCCACAACAAGAGAAACCGCTGCAACTAGAGAGAAGCCCTCGCAGCAACAAAAGCCCAGAACAACCGAAAAGAAACAGAGAAATTAAGAAGTGATCATCTATGGGGGGAGATGACACAGTGGTAAAGAATCCGCCTGCCAGTGCAGGAGACTCAAGAGACCCAGGTTTGACCCCTGGGTCAGGAAGATCTCCTAGAGAAGGCAATGGCAACCCACTCCAGTATTCTTGCCTGCAGGAGCTACAGTCCACGGGGTTACAAAGAGTTGGATGTGATTGAGCACGTACACCACCACATGGAGGAAGAAGAGGGTGGAGGTCGGAGCGAGATTTCTCAATATATGCCTTTTTGTATCATTTGGATTTTTCGATTAAAAAAAAATCTAGTGAAAAAAAGAATATAAACTTTAAAAAAAACTGTTAGAAGGAATAACACTTGACCATGTGATTTCTTTTTTTTTTTTTTTTTTACCATGTGATTTCTAATGCCCCTCCCGGGTAGGGCCACCTATTCTCTTCTCATGTTAGGAAGTAAGGACCAGGCCCCAGGGACGAGGGAGGGGTGAAGAGGTCTCCACGGGGGAGTGTGGGGTCTGGCCAAGGCACACCAGTTTCTTCTCTCCCCTTTCTTCCCAGCAGTGTCTCCGCAAGTTTGGGGAGAGGCCCTCCCAGCCGTCGGCTGTGGTGTGCCTTGGTAGCAACAAACTATTCAGAAGTTAAATTAGGGCCACTTCCGCCTAGCCAAGAGCTGGGTTCATTCTCATTCCTGGGAAAGGGGTAAGGTTGGCCAAGGGCAGAGGTAGGAGTTTGGGCAAGGGGAATGTTTGGGGCAGGTGGGGGTAAAGTGGGGTAAAGGGCTCCTGAAAGTGCCTAGGGCTTCCGAGGGCAAGTTCTGGGGGTGTCTCAACAGATCCTCATGCAAAAGGGCCAATTACAGCCCCCACATCAAGCCAGCTGGGGATGAAATGAATCAGCCCCTGGGAACTGCGGCTGCCGAGGACTCCAGCGCCACACCCCAGGAGCTGCAGGGCCCCTCACATTCTCCTCTAGGAAAGACCTCACCACTCTCTTACCCAGAGGGTCTGCAGGGAGGGACCACTTCAAGCCCTGCATTAGAGAGAACTGCAGACCAGCACCCCAAGCGGTACTCAGCCTTTCAGGCAACAGCATGAGCAGCACAATGGGGTGTTTCTCCTTTCAAAATACCTATACTTAAAAAAAAAAGCTCAGTGAGTCTTGGAGAACTCCCAGAGCTTATGGACCAGCGTAAGGTTCAGGGAGCTGTGCCTACTGGGCTCGTCTCAGCAGCTGCTGGATTTTTAGAAATCAGGACTAACAGCAATGATAATTCACCTTAATAACAAGCTGGCCTCCCTGGGCCTCTTTCATCTGTGTAACTCCCAGAGAAGCGAAGATGGTAATTATCAAGCAGGTGCCACACCCCAAAGATGATGTCTTATTAATCCATCAGCAACAGACTGGGAAACTGAGGCCCAGGGAGAAAGACTTCTCTTACAGGGAGCTAAGGATATAGGATGCCGAGGGCCACTGTGCAGTGAAGAACCAGAGGTGCCCGCCCTGTACCTGCCGTGTTTTGGGACGGTGCTGAAGACAAGGGTGCTTCTTTCAGAGGCGGCCAGACTTGAGTTTGGGGGGAAGGTGAGGAAGACCCCAAATATGTCCCAAGCCCCCTCCCCAGACTACAGCAGAGCCTGGTGGTAGCCTTGGCAGGGAGTCTGGGGTTTTGATCTTGAGTCAGAACACATTACTCTCCAAAGCATCATCTCTGCAATGTACACAGCCACTGTGGGGTAAGTGAGGGCTCAGCTCTCCAAACAGCACCACACCACAGACCCAGTCCATGAAGTGGGAGCAGGGGGCACCTGGCAGCCGACTGGCTAGATCAGATCAAAATCATCTCAAGTGTGGAGACTGCTTCTTTGGGATCCAAGCCCATCTCTGCAGCCCCCACACACCTTTGGCACTGATCTTAAAAATGAGATTTTTCCTACAGCAAAGCCTGCTTAGTTGGTCACTGCTTCAGAAATCCACAAGGAGGCTCAGCTGGTCTGTACCTCGAGGAGAGTGGGCAGAGAATCATAGAAGACCAAAGGTATTTTCCCACTGTAGCCACGGGGGGAAACAGCAGACACTGGAATGTGCATGGAAATAGAAAGGTGAGGCTCTGAGGATTTCCCTGGGGGTCCAGTAGTGTAGACTTCGCCTTCCAGTGTAGAGGGGTGTGGGTTCAAACCAGGGAGCTAGGATTCCACATGGGCCAAAAAACCAGAACATAAATAAAAAAAGCGATGTTGCAACAAATTCAATAAAGACTTTAAAAATGGTCCATATAAAAAAAAAATCTTAACAACAACAACAAAAAGATGGAGGGCATTGCAGCTTACTACGTGCTTGGTACCGTGAGAGATGCTGGGAACAGACAGAATCTCAGCTCTGGGGAACCATAAGTATCAAACCAGGCAGCAACCAATGAAAGACCTTGTCTTCCAACCCTCCAGGGCAGAGCCTGGGGAAAAATATTAAGGGTGCTACTCTAAAGAATTTGAAGTTGTTTTTCTTCAGCATGTTAACAGAGCTGACCAGAGCCCATGGGGGACCCTGAGATAAAACTCTGACCCACTAAGGGCTTAGGTCTCCACAATCTCAGCTTCAAGAACTGCCCTCTCTGCTTTAAATCTGGCCTGGCCCCTTCATGCACAAGAAATTTAAGGCAAATGGTACAACGTAAAACAGCAGACCAGAGTCAGGAGCCCTGCTTCTGACACTCGCCACTGTATGAATCACTTCCCCCTCTAGATTTCACTGCACCTCCTTTTTTTTTTTTTTTCTTTTCAGTTTCCCCATTTTTAACACGAGGGCGTTGGACTAGACTGTCTCTAGGATTCCTTCCAGCCTGTGACTCTATGTTGTTTTGATGCTGTGGCAGATCCCAGATTGATTTACATAAATTTGCATGTTCAATCAGAAATCCTAAACTCCCAAGTATAGAAAATCCAATCAGTCCATTAGTGCAGCCAGACTGAGGGCTGAAGGAGCCTGCCAGGTTTGGGAGAGGACTGTCAAAGCAGACAGTGTAGTAGTGGTGAATCAGGGGAGGAGCCGGGGAGGCAGGGGCAGAAGCCGCATTTGTCCTGAGAGATGTGCTTCTGGTGACCCAAGGCTGAGGGGGCCGGGGACCCCTCTTCGGCTGTGAGGCAAGAGTACTTTCTCCTGCTTCTAACGGGGCCTCTGGCTGGCCAGCCTCAGAGCCACACCCCAAGAGGAAACAGCAGCCTCTGCCTAGCAACAGCCGCATCCTTCACTCTGACAGGGACTCCACCATTAGCTACTTTCTGGGAAACTGACCTTCCTGGGAGCTTCCATTCTGCATCCCAGGGGCTCCTAGCAGTGAGGAAGGCTTCCTCAGGGGGGTCTAACCTCAACACCCTCTGCTGTAGCTTCCCTCCCGTGGGCAGCAAGGCCCGGGGAAGAGGGCTCCTGGGGAGCGGGCAGAGGGAAGAGCAGTGCAGGAGAATGTGCTCCACGCGCCGCTGGCCCCATGGCCTCTCTGCCCACCGCATCTCCTCTGCTATCCCCCTCAGCACCCGGAGACCAAAGGCTGAAAACAAACAAGGAGAACGTGAAGGCCTTTGGCTCTTGAGCTAGAGAGCAAGTCCCAACCTGGAGAGCCTGACTCCTGAGCAAGCTCTACCCCGCGGAGGGAAGGAGTCCAGGCAAGGTGGGGTTGGGGCAGCCTCTCTCTGCTGCTGCTGGGCTGGTGTGGCAGGGTCTGGGAGGGTGGCTGGGAGCTGGGGGTGGTGAGTACAGAGGTGTAGTGAGTGGGGCCAGGCTAGGCAACAGCAGTGGGGCTCTCCTTGCCCTCTTCCCATAAGAGAGTGGAAGAGTGTGCTGTAGTCCCTGGCTCGGATCCTAAAACAAGTCCCAACAGCTGAGATGCAAACTGTCTCCTGGGAATCTGCTTACCCTGCTGGCCCTTGGCTGCCTTCTCCTTCCTCAACCCCTCCCCAAAGGCTGAGCTCAAAGACTGGCCTGCCAGGGTGTCTCACCAGAGGCCTTGATGGGTGGGCCAAATCCTAGCCAGCAAGAGTTCATACTCCAAGGAACCAGGGGTGAGCAGGGCAGTGGCTATTCTTAGGCAGGATAAGGGAGTCTGCACCCCTCCAACCCAAGGTTCTAATCCTAAGCAATTTATCTCTCCAAACTTAGCTACCCTGCTGGAGGACCTTCCTCCCCTCCAACTTCACTCATCAGTGAAACCACACAATGTCAAAACGTGGAAAGGAATGGTAGAGCTTTCTAGTCCAACTGCTGGATTTCACATACGGGAAAGGAACACCAGGGAGGCAAACCACTTTGGTTAAGGTCACACAGCAACCTACAAAAGGCAGGCACCAGAGCTTCTGACTCCCAGTTCACAGTGATAGCAGTTTGATCCTCACACACTTTGGTTTCCATTTGCCTGTTGTAGAAGGGCCTTCTTCCCTGCAGCCCAGGCCATCTCCCCCTTCAGGTTCTCACCATCCTCCAAAGGCCTGACCTGGAGAGAAGCTGGAGGGCTCATACCACTTCATGCACAGACCACAGACTGAAAACAAAGTTGAACTACATGGGAATATCTCCTCAAACAGGGATGCAAGTGTTTCTCTGAGGTAAGAAACCCACTAACCCCAGGTTGTTTTCAGAAGGTCAGGGACCCAATATGAGAAGTGAATTGTGTTATCTCCTTTCTTGAAAGACAAGGAGTCTCCCAGTCATCTGGCATGTCTTGCAAGAGAGGGTCTGCAACCGGGCTATTGGGTTAGGTTCATTTCCCCCAAAGTACCGTCCACCGCGAGCAATCGGGGAGACCTGGGTTTGATCCCTGGGTTGGGGAGATCCCCTGGAGAAGAGCATGGCAACCCACTCCAGTAGTCTTGCCTGGGGAGTCCCCAGGGACAGAGGAGCCTGGCGGGCTGCAGTCCATGGGGTTGCAAAGAATCGGACATCACTGACCTACGGAGCACACACACTGTCCACTGAGCCGTCAGACTCTGACCCTTCGCTACCCCTCCTCTAGGACCACACGTGTTCCAGGCATCTGTTTCCACTGCTATCCCTGGCGGACAATTGTGCTTAAGCAGGAGGACCCGTGGGGGGAGGGAGAGCAGTGGTAAGAAGGGAATAGAAGCTCTGCCTTTACAGCCAGGCAAAGCGGCAGCCTAAGACCCCTGGCTTCTCAGGAAGGCCGGCGTTTAAGAAGTACCAGCTGGATAGGCTAGTGGATAGCGCTGAGACACCTGGAAAACTAGGCCTGTGGGAGATAAGGGTCCTCCGTGCCCTTGGGGCAGCGCCAGGGCCGGAGAGACCGCGGGGCCTTGGGCCCAGGATCAGGAGACCGAGACTGGGGTTCAGACAGTCGCTTTTCTAGTCGGTCTAGGCCAGGGGAGTGTCGGGCACAGATAAATTCTCTGCATTCTTCTGGCACCGCAGCCAGGACCCAGAGAGCCTTTCCTGCAGGCGCTGCCCTGGCTCCACTCCCTGCCCAGCCCTTCTCCCTTCCTCAGCCTCTTTAGTGTTCAGCCTGCCCAGCTCCCTTTCTCCTTTCCGCAGCCCCTCAAAGCCACCGAAGAGTCGTTCCGGGAGACCCCGAGCTCTCCGCCTCTCCCCACCTCCCCCACGCCCCACCGCCCCAGGCCACTGGGACTGCAAGGAGTGAGTAGAGGAGCCCGAGGCTCCTCTCCGCGCCTGCGCTTTGGGGAGTCTCCCCCCAGGAACAACCTGGCACCGCTAAGCGGCACCCGGGCGGTGGGATGCTGGTGGGGTGGGGTGCGCAGCTGGGGCAAGGTCAGAGCTTTTAAAGGGGGAGGGAGACCGGCCCCCCGGAACATCCCCCTCTCTGCAAAGTTTCCCTTCCGGGGCCACGGAGTGTGCGCGAGGATGGCGCGGGGGGCGGGAGGGCGTGGGGTGGGGGTGGACAGAGTCGCGGCTGGTCCCCCCGGGGTGAGTGCGGCTAGCGCGAGGGGACGGCAGCGAGGTCCGGCAGGAAGCTGCGCCGCCCTCTCCGACCCAAGGCTGCCACGAGAGTCTTACCCTCCATACCTCCCACCCTCGGCCCGGGGCTTACAGACCCTTCACTCGCCGCCCTTTAAATTGCAAGTGGGCCCAGAACTCACCAAAATCAGGTGCTGAGCTGGGCCAGGGCAGGCCTGATCCGCCGGGTCCATGGCCGCGGCTCTGGGGCGGGGGGCAGAGAAAAGGGGGGGGTGCTGGGGCCGCCTCTTGATGTCAAGGCTTTAAAGGGGCCAGTGAACCCCGCCCCTCGCTCAGACCCCGCCTCCCCCTCCCGCGTAGCCAATCCACGTTCACCCTGGATGCGCGCCCCTCCCAGCCCCCCTCCCAGCCGCCTCCAGATGTTCCCAGGACAAGAGCTAAGTCCGCCCGGCTAGAGCGCGCTGCTTCCGCCCTGGAGGAAAGGACCTCCCTTACAGGCCATTCCCGCCCCCACCCCACCACCCCCCGGATAGAGAAACAGTCTTCTCAGACCTGGCAGAGTCGGGGCTGGTAAACCTCCCCAGTGCCAGGATAGGAGAAGCCAGGCTGGGCCGAGCGGTGGTGGAATGGGAGGCATCTATAGCAGAGAAAACTAAGTAGGTCCACGCGGGTTAGCGGACATGCGCGTCTGCTTCTGTAGGGCTGGGCGTGCACGTGTATATCTGGTTTTGAGCGTCTGTGTTTGTAATTCGCTTTCCTGCATACGTGTTGGGTGTAAATCTAAGGGAAGAGGCTTGAGTGCCGCTTGGCCTTAAATGCTCCCGCCACCCTTTTACTCCTTCCGGATCAGGTCCTTTTAGCACTATGGAAATCTGAGCTCTGGAAACTGGCTCTGCCCCGCTCAGAGCAGTGCTGGTCTTTTCCTCGCTAGTTAAAGAGGGAAGGCTGAGCAGAAAAAGAATACAACCTTGTTCTCAGCCACTTGCTGTCTCAGTGGGGACCAGATCCTTCCTTGTTGAACTGTTTGCTTGAAAGAGGAAAGGCCAACAGCCCACCTAGGCCCCTGAAGGGCCTCAGAGCTCCCTTCTATAGGATTCTCATTGGTCCTTGGTTAAACAGCTATTTGCCCTTGTCTGGATACCATGTAAGCTGGCCCGTTGATGCTGGTTCTGAAGTGGATTTAGCAGAGAAATATAAAGGGATCCCTAGCCACAGTCTCTGCACATTTTATTAAAATTGGGGTATATTCCCACTCCAGTGTTCTTGCCTGGAGAATCCCAGGGAGGGGGGAGCCTGGTGGGCCTATGGGGTCGCACAGAGTTGGACACGACTGAAGTGACTTAGTAGCAGCATATATCATATTATCCAATAAATGAATATAAGAGTTGAGAGAACATAGGGTGCTCAAATTGACTAGAATTAACCAAGAATTCCACTCTGAAGGAGGCTCGAATTTGAAGGGCAGAGAGAACTTGAGTACCAGGTAAGGACACAAGGAGATTCAGGTAGGAAAAAGCAAATTATCTGCATGGGACAGTGAGCAGATACCAGTGGTAGGGTGGGAAGTGGGAGAAGTTAATGGAGGAAGTTTTGTATGGAGGAGATAATAAAGATATGGATTTGACAGGACAAGTAATAAGTCATTTTGGATTCTTGAGTGTAGAGGTAGCTTGATGAAAAGAGTGCCTGAGGATAGTGATTATTGGAGCCTAGACGATAAGATGGTGGTTACTCCCATCAGATCTCACCTTTGCTTTAAAACAATTTTAAAAATAGATTTATCCTTCAGTTCAGTTCAGTTCAGTTGCTCAGTCGTGTCTGACTCTGTGACCCCATGAATCGCAGCACGCCAGGCCTCCCTGTCCATCACCAACTCCCGGAGTTCACTCAAACTCATGTGCATCGAGTCGGTGATGCCATCCAGCCATCTCATCCTCTGTTGTCCCTTCTCCTCCTGCCCCCAATCCCTCCCAACATCAGGGTCTTTTCCAATGAGTCAACTCTTCGCATGAGGTGGCCAAAGTATTGGAGTTTCAGCCTCAGCATCAGTTCTTCCAGTGAACACCCAGGACTGGTCTCCTTTAGGATGGACTGGTTGGATCTCCTTGAAGTCCAAGGGACTTGCAAGAGTCTTCTCCAGCACCACAGTTCAAAAGCATCAATTCTTCAGTGCTCAGCTTTCTTCACAGTCCAGCTCTCACATCCATACATGACCACTGGAAAAACCATAGCCTTGACTAGACAGACCTTTGTTGACAAAGTGATGTCTCTGCTTTTTAATATGCTGTCTAGGTTGGTCATAACTTTTCTTCCAAGGAGTAAGCATCTTTTAATTTCATGGCTGTAGTCACCAACTGCTGCAGTGATTTTGGAGCCCCCCAAAATAAAGTCTGACGCTGTTTCCCATTTCCCCATCTATTTGCCATGAAGTGATGGGACCAGACGCCATAATCTTTGTTTTCTGAATGTTGAGCTTTAAGCCAACTTTTTCACTCTCCTCTTTCACTTTCATCCTTAACGTACAATAATATTCACAGATCTCAGGTGTTTTGCTTGGTGAATTTCAGCAATAATATAGCCACCTATGTAACCCACCTGAACCCACCAAAGAATTTGTTCATCCACCTGCACAGTCAATTACCCTGTACCTACCAACACCCACCCCCTGCAACTTCCTGAATTTTATCACCATCGTTGTCTGTTCTTAAATATTACATAAGTAGAATCATATAGTATGTACTCTTTTCTGTCTGTGTTCTGTAGCTTAATTATGTTTTTGCCATTCAGCCATGTGTAATCTTTTATATTGCTGAGTAATAGTCCATTGCATGACTGTATCATAATTTGTTTATCCATTCTCCAGTTGATGGATATTTGAGTGTTTCCATTTTGGGGCCATTGTGAATAAAGGTGCTCTAAATATTCTTGTACATATCTTTTTGTCAATGTATTTTCATTTTGAGAGAACTCACCTTATTTCTTATGATAGATAGTGGCATCCTTGGAATCCTTCAGCATTCTTATTCATTCAGTCATTTAACATTTATTGAATATGAATTAATGTTCTAGTCCTGGGTTTTCAACAAATATGAGACATGATGGTTTCCTGAAAAGGTTTAAAAGTCCAGTAAAAGTCCACAAATCTGTTGCATTCCAAAGTCACGTGAAAAAAACCTTAGGAGTCTGCCAGGCATTTCTAACTATTTTTGGATGTTTCCAAACAGCTAAATTTTGGAAGCAAACAAGCCATCTAGATGATTTTTTACTTTACATTCAGATGTTTACCCTTGTTTAATAAACACAGCCAGAATATCTGCACTTGTCAGAACAAGTACCTATTCTCCTTAACTTAAAGGCTTTTGCACACTTTAGACATACAGAGTTTGGCAGATTCTCTATTGTTCACAGACCTTTATCTTCACTGACAGGAGGTGAAAGAAGTATAGCTACAATTGCTCCATGCTTTCTGTCTTAGATGAGGCTTAATATACATTAATTTCTTAATGGCATTATTCACTTATTAAAAATTATACTGAAGTCCCAACATTGGTTTTCTGATCATAAATTGTTCCTTCTTTGTTTCTGGCTGCAATGGGTCTTTGTTCCTGTGCATGGGCTGTCTCTAGTTATGGCGAATGTGGGCTACTCTTCCTTCTGATGTGTGGGCTTTTCACTGAGTTGGCTTCTCTTGTTGCAGAGCACAGGCTCCCAGGTGTAGGGGCTTCAGTACTTGGAGCTCGCAGGTTCTAGAGTGCAGGCTCCGTAATTGTGGCACATGAGCTCAGCTGCTCCAAAGCATGTGGAATCTTTACAGACCAGGGATCAAATCTGAGTTCCCTGCATTGGCAGGTGGATTCTTATCCACTGTAGTGCCAGGGAAGTCCCATTAGTTGTTCTTTACTTGAGTTATCCATGTTACAAAACAAGCTAGGCCTCTTAGGTTTCTGGTTGCTGCAAGCTGTTGGTAATACATGAGTTTGGTGGCATGGTCTAACTGTGCATATAGTGCTGATGAATGACTGGTAGGTGGCATCTCAGAGAACCATGCCCTCACTGTTCACATCAGTACATTGAATGGGGTTCTCTACTTCAATACTATGTGGTCATTCATTTGGTGTTAGGCCATCTTCATTCCTCAGTTTGGCATTGTAGCCATTTGGTTACTGTGTTATTAGGTTGATGGAAAAGTAATTGCTGTTTTGGACCATGAATTTTAAATCATTATAACTAGGCTCAAACACATCTTTATTAATCAAAATAGAAACCATTACAATCAACACATTTTTACCAGTGAGAAATAAGTTTGTTTATTCCTATAGCGTAAAAATCCATGCTTTGGGTTAGATGAACTCTTGAAAAGCATTTTCTGCCTCCTGCTGGTTGTGGAAGCATTTTCCCGACAGAAAGTTGTCAAGATGCTTGAAGAAGTGGTAGTTGGTTGTTGAGAGGTCAGGTGAGTATGGTGGAGGAGGCAAAACTTTGTAGCCCAATTCATTCAACTTTTGAAGTGAATGTTAATTGTGCAATGTGCAGTTGAGTGTTGTTGGGAGAAGAATCGGGCCCCTTCTGTCAACCAATGCCAGCTGCAGGTGTTGCAGCTTTTCGAGCATCTCATCGATTTGCTGAGCATACTTCTCAGATATAATGGTTTCGCTGGAATTCAGAAAGTTGTAGTGGATTAGATCAGGAGCAGACCACCAGAGAATAACCATGACTTTTTTGGGGTGCAAGTTTTGCTTTGGGAAGTGCCTTGAAGCTTCTCGGTCCAGCCACTGAGCTGGTTGTTGCTGGTTGTCATATAAAATCCAATTTCATCTCACATCATAATCCGATGGAGAAATGGTTCATTGTCATTGCATAGGATAAGAGAAGACGACACTTCAGAATGATGATTTTTTTTAAAATTTGTGGTCAGCTCATGAGGCACCCACTTATCGAGATTTTTCATCTTTCCAATTTGCTTCAAATGCTGAATGACCATAGAACGGTCTACCTTGAGTTCTTAGGCAACTCCTTGTGTAGTTGTAAGAGGATCAGCTTTGATGATCCTCTCAATTGGTTGTTGTCAGCTTCCAATGGCTGGCCACTGAGATCTTCATCTTCAAGGCTGTCATCTCCTTTGCAAAACTTCTTGGACCTCCAATGCACTGTACATATGTTAGCAGTTCCTGGGCCAAATGTGTTGTTGATGTTGCGAGTTGTCTCCATTACTTTATGACCCATTTTGAATTTGAATAAGAAGATCACTCCAATTGCTTTTTGTCTAACGTTATTTCCCTAGTCTAAAATAAATATAAAATACACAGCAAGTAATAAGTCATTAGCAAAAAAACATAGAGCAAGAAATGTGCATTAAAATGATGCACATTATTTAAGAATGTATTCCAATATCAAACAGCTAAGTTCAACAATGCAAAATACACTTGTTGGTGAACTGACCCGTTTAGAATTCCTGACATAAGGAGACAGTTGGGTTGGTAACCTGACTCTGACTTTGTTTTTTTTTTTATTTTTATTTTTATTTTTTTTATTAAATTTTAAAATCTTTAATTCTTACATGTGTTCCCAAACATGAAACCCCCTCCCACCTCCCTCCCCATAACATCTCTGTGGGTGACCCCCATGACTCTGACTTTGTTATGTCTTTCCTGCTCAGTAAGAGGAAGAAAGGAGCTGGGAAAAGGCTATTATTTGGTTCATTTGCTGAATAGGAATAGATCTGTGCTCAGTTCAGTTCAGTTCAGTCGCTCAGTCATGTCCGACTCTTTGCAACCCCATGAATTGCAGCACGCCAGGCCTCCCTGTCCATCACCAACTCCCGGAGTTCACTCAGACTCACGTCCATCGAGTCAGTGATGCCATCCAGCCATCTCATCCTCGGTCGTCCCCTTCTCCTCCTGCCCCCAATCCCTCCCAGCATCAGAGCTAGTGCTGCTTAATTTTACATAGAACATGTTCTTTGGGTTTTGACAGCATTGCCAGTATGTGCTTTGAAAGCGTCTACTTGGCACAGATATGATGGATCTGCTCAGGTACTTGAACCTCATTTTCATCATTCAAAAATTCATATTGAATCTTTACCGCATCACAGGCACTGTGCATGTAGTATTAGCTACCTAATAAGGAATTCATGTGAGATATGATAAGTGATGAGATTGAAAAGTTAATTAATTAGTGGGGCAATCATGCTTTATCCTAAAAACAATGCAGAACCTTTGAATGGTATTAACCAGGATGGGAGGAGGGTCATAATTAAAACCGTATTTTAAAAAGTCTAGGTTCGATGAAGGATACAGGATGCTTGGGGCTGGTGCACTGGGATGACCCAGAGAGATGGTATGGGGAGGGAGGTGGGAGAGGGTTTCAGGATTGGGAACACGTGTAAAAAGAGTAAAAAAGGAAAAAAAAAAGAAAAAGATCACTGTGGTTGCAGTGTGAACAGATTAGAAAGAGCAAGACTGAAGTAAGGGAGATCAGATAGAAAGTTTTTGTAGTATTTGGGAAAAATGAGAAACTATGGGTTCTAGACTAGGAAAATGATAGGGGTGATGGAGAGGTGACTTAAAGAAATAAATAGTATTAAAGTCAGCAGATCTTAGGATTGGAAGAGGAGGGAAGCAGAGCACTAAGCCAAGACCGCCGGACCACTCACTGAAACATCAAAAACACCTGTAGAAGAGCAGCTTTGGGAGAGGATATGTTCACTTCCAAACATGTTCGCATTGAAATGCCTGGGAGATGTCCAAGTGGAAATGTCTAGCCAAGCGGTCAGAGCTTCCCTCCCATTGTGCCTCAGGAAAAGGCTCCTGGAGTGCTGTGTATTGATCTTCTCAACTCTCAAAGCAGCACAAGCTCCCTCTGACAGCACAGTCTCGGTAAGGTGGACTGCCACAAAAACACCATCATTTTCCGCATGTGCCATTATGTAGGAAATGCTGGGAAGTACTGATGCATGGTGATGTTAAATACTTCTGAAGCTCAGGAGAGATGTCTGGACTACAGATAAGACATGGTGAGTCATCAGAACATAGGTAATAACTAAAGCCATAGAGTGGAGGAGATCATGCAAAGAAAGACAGGAAACTAGGACAGAATCATTAGGAACAGTAGAGAGGGGCCTGCAGAAACGGAGGAAGACAGCTGGCTAAGTGCTGTCACCAGAGCCCAAAAGGTTTCCAAAAAAATGACTAAATAGTTCCTGAGATTGATGTCAGGCCAGATCAGGATTTAGACATACCCGCTGACTTTAGCCACATGTGGTTGGTGACTTTGACAGAATCAAATTTTGAAGGGTTGAGAAAGATGTACGAAGTAAGGGATGGAGAAAAGAGGTATTTAAAACTCTCTCAAGAATTTTGGCTATGCTGTGAGGGAAAAGTTAGATAGACAGGTGAATGGGACAGTGGGGGATGAGAGAGAATTATTTTTCGAAAGACTCTGCTTCTTAATTTTCAGAAATATTTAAAATTAATTATTTTTTAAAAGCACTAAGTACATACAGTTTAAAAAAAATCAAACAATACAGAAGCAATTATTTGCTGCATTCCCTACCTCCCAAAATGAGCCATTTGAACTTTTGGTTGATTCTTTGATATGATTAAATATGCTTATACTTTTAAAATGAATTCTTTCATTTTTCACTTTTAAATATTGTATTACCTTCTGTGTGTATAGTCTTTTTAAAAGGTAAAAAAATGGGATCTTACCATTCAAATTGTTCTGTACCTTTCTTCTTGTACTTAAAATATCTTGGAGACCTTTCAATATTAGCATATATGGATCTACCTTCTTCTTTTTAAAAAGTATTTATTTGGCTGGGCCAGGGTTTAATTGCAGCACATGGAATCCGTTTCAGTTGTGAACGTTTAGTTGTGGCATGTGGGATCTAGTTCCCTGACCAGGGACTAAATCTGGCCTGCCTGCATTGGGAGCACAGTCTTACCCACTGGACCACCAGGGAGTCCCTACCTTGTTCTTTAAACAAGCGCATAGGAATCCATTTGTGGCTGGGCCATACTGTTTCCTGCTGATGGATATTTACGTTGTTTCCAGCTTTTCACTTTTATCAACTGACTGTAATGGATGATATTGTATACAAATCCTGACATACTTTTGTGAGTATATTCACAGGATAAATTCCTAGCAGTGGAATTTCTAGGTATGTTCAGTAAACATTTTGGATAAATACTGACAAATTGCCTTTCAGATTGGATATGCTAATTTATATTCCCACTAATAAGGTATGAAAATACTTACTTTTCCAAATCCTCACCATCACTGTTTAAAAATTTTGTGAATATCGCTCTAAGTGATGAAAATATTCTTTCAGTTTTTATTTGCAGTAGTTAATGAGTGAGGTTAAACAAATTTTCAGGTGTTTATCTGCTGTTATCATCTTCTGTGCGTGTCTTTTTCTAATAGATGTATAAGAGTTGGTTGTATTATAATGAAATTTGCCCTTTGTCACATGTATTGCGAAGTTTTCCTAGTTGGGAGTTTGTCTTGTGACTTTATTGGATTTTTTTTCCCCCTTTGCCTTAGGTAGTCAAATTTATCAATCTTTTTCTCTATGGCTTTTGGAGTCTTGTGTTTAGAAAGTACTCCAATTTTTTAAAATTACCTTTTTTCTCTAGTATGCTTATGGTTTTCTTTTTACTTTAAATATTTCATCCAGAATCTACTTAAATGGCAAAGAGCATTGTTATTTCTCACTACTGCTCAGAATGACATCTCCATTCCAGACCAGCCAGTCTGTTCTCAGTGAATAAAACATCCATTTCTGTGTACTCTTTCAGAGAGATTAATTTACTTAGCTTATAGGGCATGCTCCTTGTCCTCTTGTTACCATTGCAAAAGCTATACAGTTCTGTCCCTTAGTAGCCCTGGGGGATTGGTTCCGAGACTCCAACTGATACCAAAACCCATGGATGCTCAAGTCCCTCATGTAAAATGTTGTAGTGTTTGCATGTAACCTATGTATATCCTCCATTATACTTTAAATCATCCCTAGATTACATGTCATACCTAATATAGTATAAATGCTAAAAAACAGTTGTAAATATAATGTAAATTCAAGTTTTGCTTTTTGGAAAGTTCTGTAATTTTTCCCTCAGAAACATTTAATCCGTGTTTGGTTAACTCTGTGGATGCAAAACTTACTGTTATGATGATTTTTCCTTTTCTGAAGCTCACCTGATCACATGCTACTATGTATGAGCCTCTCTTTTATCCCCCTCAACTTTAACATAGTTGCTAAAAGAAATCTAATCTTTAGGAGCCTGGGTTTGTTTAACTCAGGAGTCTACAACCCCTGGGCCACAGACCAGGAACCTGTCGGAGGTCTGTTAGGAACTGGGCTGCAGAGCAGGAAGTGAGCAGCAGGTGAGCAAGTGAAGCTTCATCTGTATTCACAGCTGCTCCTCATCACTCACATTACCGTCTGAGCGCCACCTCCTGTCAGATCGCTGGCAATATTAGATTCTCATAGGAGCCTGAACCCTAAGCCTAGAGTCAAGGTGGAATATCCTGAGATTGCCACAAAATAGAAATAAAGTGCACAATGAATGTAATGCATTTGAATCATCCTGAAGCCATCACCCCACCCCCACCCTCATCCATGGAAAAACTGTCTTCCACAAAATCAGTTCCTGGTACCAAAAAAGCTGGGGACTGCTGGTTTAACTGATTTCCACACCCCCGCCCACCCTGCCATAGCAGCTAAAAGCATGCTGCGTATGTGGAAGACATATATTACTTTTTGATTTGCCATAAATGTGTAGTATTAGCCACATGTGGCTAATAAGCATCTGAAATGTGGCTAGTCCAGACTGAGATGAGCTAGAAGTATAAAATACACACTAGAGTTTGAAGGCAGTATTGAAAATAACATATCTCATTAATAATTTTTATTTATATTGACTGCATGTTGAAATGCTAATTTTTGAATATACTGGATTACAGACACATATTTTTAAAGTCTTTCCAGGACCACTCTTCATTCTTATTCCTCAGTTAGTCTCTTGGCATGTTTGGTGTTGGTTCCTAAATTAGTCTATTTTGAGGATAAATAAAGATGATCTTTTCTTGAAGCCAAAGATATTCTTACCATCTCCAAAGGCTCTCCTAGGCCATTACACAATCATTACCCTCTTGGTACTGGGACCTCATTATTATAAGCACTATTTACACATCTTTTTTGAAACTAACTGCTACAGATTTCAAATACATCAGTTCCTCCCCAGAGGTCAGGTAACTGCTGACCTATAGCCTATAGAAATGTTAGGAGGTCAGGTTCAGATGCTGAAGCATCTTCCAAAGCTTTCAGGGACTGGAGATTCCTCATTTACCCATGTTGATGGAACCCCAGCCTGCTCCTTTGGTCACTGGGCCATTTCCTGCCATCAGGAGTTATTTGGGACAGGTGTCACTTGGCTTGTAGCCTAGTCTCACTAGTCAGAATCCCTGTATTAGTTTCCTGAAGTGAAGTGAAGTGAAGTTGCTCAGTCGTGTCCGACTCTTTGTGACCCGTGGACTGTAGCCCACCAAGCTCTTCCGTCCATGGGATTCTCCAGGTAAGAGTACTGGAGTGGGTTGCCATTTCCTTCTCCAGGGGATCTTCCCGACCCAGGGATTGAACCCAGGTCTCCCGCATTGCAGGCAGACGCTTTAACAAATCATTGCAAACTCAGTGGTTTAAAACAACACAAATTTATTCTCTTACAGTTCTAGAGATCAGAAGTCTAAAATCAAGGTATTGGCAGGGCAGCATTCCTTCTGGAGGCTTCTGGGAGGAATCCACTTCCTTGCCTTTTCTAACTTCTTTTCTTGGCTCCCAGCCCTTCCTTATATCACTTGGACTTCTTGCTTCTGTCATTCCACCTACTGTGGTCAAATCTCCCTTTGCTTCCCTCATATAAGGACACTTGTGATTACATTTAGGGCCAACTCTGATAATCAGGATTAATCTCTTGATCTCAAAATCCTTCATCAAGATTCTTACTCAGCACATCTGTACACATCTACAAAGTCCCTTTTGCTATGGAAGGTAGTAGCATCCACAGGCCCCAGGGATTAGGATGTGGACATTTCAGAGGACCAACATGCAGCCTGCCACAGCCCCATATATATTTCTTCACCTTGCCTTGGTGAAGGGAGAGAGCATCAGCAGGGTCACAAGGTTGCAAAGTGTTCTTAAATTAAGATCAGCAGAGAAGCAGGTAAACTCACATCTGTAATCACTGCCATCACCCTGTGACCATCATAACAATCACTCCCTCCCAGCATTGCTTCCTATAAAATATTCTGTAAGCTGAAGCTACACTCCTATTATTCCTCATCTTAAAAAAAAAAATATTCAAAATAGTAAGATGCATGTTTTCTAGAGATGAGATGTTTTTCTCATAAGCCTTTGATCTAATAGGCATGGTTGTGATCCATAGCATGCTTAGAAGATAATAGCACTTTGGTTTAACCATAACCATATTCTGCCACTTACTTTCATATCGTTTAGCTCATCTGAGTATAGGAAAAAGGTCTTGTTATTTCAGTTGTACAGATGAGTAAACTGAGGCTCAGAGAGGTTAAATGAATTGAATAGGGTGGCCATACCATGAGTTACTGGCAGAGCCTCATTCCAAACCTGATGTTCTTTCTGCTGCACTATTCCTAGGCCACACTCGATGCCAGATTGCTGAGAAGGATCTTACCTTGGGATTTTAATACATCCTGGACTAAGCCTTGGAATCCTTACTTCCTGAGCATGAAGTCCACTCTTTGGAGGTCCTATCCAGAAGTCAAAGCTAGAGGGAAGATTGGGAGTTTCAGAAATTCAGGGAAAGGTTATGGATGCTGGCAAGTCAAGAGTACAGTGAGGGTAGTTAGCACTTACGGAGACCTATCAGAGTGTCTATGTTTGCAAAATGCACTTATTTAACTGGAAGGTGGCAGCAGCAGGGCTGCTACTAGGTATTAAACATAGAATTAGGCCTGATTGATTTCTGTAAGGGAAATTCTAAGAACATCAGGCATAGCTAAGAGTGGCCTGGCTGGGTCTCTTATTCCCAGGTCTGAACACATAATTTGAAGCAGCATAGTAATTCCAAAGCATATGCTTTTTTACACTGTTTTTTTGGAATCTCTTTTCAGTCTTGATTTCTCTGACATTTCAAGGCATAGTAGCCAAGGCCCAGTCTCCGCAACTACACTGCTGCTGCTGCTGCTGCTGCTGCTGCTGCTAAGTCGCTTCAGTCGTGTCCGACTCTCTGCGACCCCATAGACAGCAGCCCACCAGGCTCCCCCATCCCTGGGATTCTCCAGGCAAGAACACTGGAGTGGGTTGCCATTGCCTTCTCCACCGCAACTACACTGCCTAGGTTCAAAGTCCAGCTCTGCTGCTTACAAGGTGTGTGACTTTGGGAATCACCTGTGTGACTTCAGTCAACCTGTGTGTGCTTCAGTTCCCACATCTGCAAAATGAGGATAATAATAGTGTTTCTCCCATAGGGTTCAGGATTTTAAAAATTATGTTGTCTGGCATATGGTGCTTATTATCTTTTCCTGTTTTCTCTTTTTCCCTGTTTCTAACCAGACCTCTTTTGGTTGTTCCTATTTTCCTCACTCAAAAACTATTAGCAGCCCTCAAACCTAGGACCTTATCCCCTATTACATCCACCTATTTTGGGAATTTACTACTCAAAATTAAAAGACGCTTACTCCTTGGAAGAAAAGATATGACCAACCTAGATAGCATATTGAAAAGCAGAGACATTACTTTGCCAACAAAGGTCCGTCTAGTCAAGGCTATGGTTTTTCCAGTGGTCACGTATGGATGTGAGAGTTGGACTGTGAAGAAAGCTGAGCACTGAAGAATTGATGCTTTTGAACTGTGATGTTGGAGAAGACTCTTAAGAGTCCCTTGGACTGCAAGGAGATCCAACCAGTCCATTCTGAAGGAGATCAGTCCTGGGTTTTCTTTGGAGGGAATGATGCTAAAGCTGAAACTCCAGTACTTTGGCCACCTCATGCAAAGAGTTGACTCATTGGAAAAGACTCTGATGCTGGGAGGGATTGGGGGCAGGAGGAGAAGGGGATGACAGAGGATGAGATGGCTGGATGGCATCACTGACTCAATGGTCATGAGTTTGAGTGAACTCCGGGAGTTGGTGATGGACAGGGAGGCCTGGGGTGCTGCGATTCATGGGGTCACAAAGAGTCGGACACGACTGAGTGACTGAACTGAAATGAACTGAAATCTCAATCATTCTATGTGATTCTATGCTCCTCTCTTCCAAACTATCAATACAGGCCTTGGAATGAACATCTTATCTCAAATATATATTTGGGAAACATTACTCAAAAATCCATGCCAAAGGCTAAGCATATTTTCCTCTCAACTTTCTAGTTTCCCCATTTTTACAGTATCCTGGATAGTCTTTTGCTCATTCATAGGTCTCCCTTTTCTTCTCAGTACTTGAATTCTGGTGTATTTCTCTTTTGTCCACTCATATCTTCATTCAACAAGTAATTCCTGGCTGCCTGCCATGTGTCAGACATTGAGTTAGGCCTAGATATACAAAAATAAGTTGAGCTTGAGGAGCTCAGTCTCCTGGTGGTGAGGAAGAGGCATCAAAACAATTATAGTATGATGAGGTAAACACTGTAATAGAGGCTTCCCTGCAAAGTCCTCACTAGAATATAGTAACAAATGTAAGTACTATAGTAGTTGGGGAAGATTTGAGAAAATGTAACATCTGAGCCATCTTTTAAGACAAACTGTTGAACCACATTGCAAAGTGGAAGAGTGGGGAGAGCAAAGGCAAGCAGGAGTCTGTGCTATGAAGTTCAGTTCAGTATGGCTGATGCGTGGAGGAAAGGCATGAAGATTAGCACTGTCCTATACAACTTCCTGCAACAATGGGAATGTTCTACATCTGCGCTGTCCAATAATCTAGTCACGAGTCACAGATGGCCACTGAACACCTGAAATGTGGCTAGCAGAACTCAGGAGCTGAACTTTAAATTTTATTTCATTTTATTTAATTTAAATAGCAAGCAGCTACCTTACTGAACAGTAGTCGTTAGGCACTGGATAATGGACAAGACTCTAAGTACCTGGAAACCACTGAAGATGTACCTGGAAACCTTTGGTAGGCACCAGCCACATGGATGGAATTAGTGGAACTTACACATTATTGGTAGAATTTACTGGGCTGTATTTCAATGTGGGAAGTATAAATGAGGAGAATTAACTGAAATTTGTAGCTTGAACAATGAGTGGATGCCAACAACTGAGGAGATAGGATTAGGTTTGGAATAAGGGTATGAGTTTGCTTTGGGGATATGTTGGATTTGAGGTGCCAGGTAACTGTCTAGGGAAAAGTGTTAGTTACTCAGTCATGTCCGACTCTTTGTTACCCCATGGACTGTAGCCTACCAGGCTCCTCTGTGGAATTCTCCAGGCAAGAATACTGGAGTGAGTTGCCATTCCCTTCTCCAGGGGATCTTCCTGACCCAGAGACTGAACCCAGGTCTCCTGCATTGCAGGCAGATTCTTTATTGTCTGAGCCATCAGGGGAATGTGACTACAAAACAGGGAAATATTAATCTGGAACTGTGGAGGTGGGGCTTATAACTATTGGGGGTTGTCAGCGTATAGGCAGTTGTTAAAGGTATTGGAACAGAGGAAATCACCCCAGGAAAAACGTGTAGAAGAGGCCTGGATGGACACTAAGGAACCCCAAGCGTCACAGTATGGTCTGTGTCAACTTGCCTCAGAATCATATGGGGTACTTGTTAAAGTTTCCTCATTGTGGATGTATCTAATGCCACAGAATGCACGCAGAATGTATAGCTAAAACTACATTTTATGTTACATTTATTTTACCACAGTAAAAAAATGCAGAAATAAAAAAAGTGCCCAAACCTCAAATCAAACCAAAATCTTAAGCCCCATTTCTGACCCAAATCACTGTTTCTGGAGATGAATCCAGGACTTCCTGGGTAATTTTTATACAAATTAAAACGTGAATCAATTGCTTAAGGGACAGAGAAAATTGCTTAAGAGATTGGAAGAGAATAAACGGGGAGAGGTATGACAGAAACCAGGGTGAGTGGTTCAACAAGGAAGGAGTCGATAGTGTTGAATGATTCCATGGCTCAGGAGGAAGACTGAAAAGAGGCCTCAGAATATGGTGTTCAGTGGTCACTGATGAATGGGATAGAGCAGAGGCTGTGGCATCCTTTCTTTCAAGGGCTTTGCGTATGTTTGGTGGTGAGGAGATGGAGGGAAAGACTGCATAAGGTTGAGAGGGAGACAGGACAAAGGAAATTTGGTGGTTCTGAAGATGAGAGAGAACTGAACATGTTGGTAGGTGGACAGGAAGGAGTCAATAAGGCCAAAGGACACCAAGAGGATCCTTAATAAAACACAATTTGGGAAGGGTAGTATAGGCTGGGATCAGGAACTTAGGCAGAGGTTATTTGGGTAAAAGATTATTGGGCAAGTCAGAAGTGAAAACAAGGGAAGAAGAAGGGTTCAAGACTGAGGGCAAGAAAAGACTTCCTGACACCGCAAACAAGAACGGCACTAGGTTATGGTCAGGGCACCTGCGTAGATTAATGGAGCACGAAGAGTCAAGAGCCTGCAGAGGGGAAAAGTCTGGAAGAGTCACGAGGGTAAAAGTGATCAGAAGAAGCAATATAAAAAGACTGAGAAGTAGTATTGGAGTCTAATTGAGATTGGAAATGGCACCAACCATACAATTATCCTGCACAAAATAGAAAAATTGGTTTTCCTAAATGAAGGTTTTGGTTCCATCCTCCTATTATTTAGGGACTGCTCTGGCTTCTGCTCCCTCATGCATAAAGTTCAAATTCCTTAGTAGGAACTTTTCCTAACTTCTCCTTCAAGAGGTCCAACCTCTAATTGGTGGTTCAGACTCTCTTGTTCCCTGTTCCTCCCTCTTATAACATCAACTCTGAAAACAGGATCTTAGGGATTTTTAAACTCATCAATCTAGTTTCCCTTCTTAGCTAGGTGTTTTGTTTTTCCATCTTTTCTCCACCAAATCTGTTTCTACCTTCCACTTTCCCTTGGAATAGACTCATGGGTGTTTTAAAAATGGACACCTGACAGATATCAGTGACACTTGTTCCACAGCACAGATGCTACAGCCATCCAACTGCAGGCTGCATTTTGTATGCGCTTCCCTGCGTATATTCCCATCCCCATGGTGGTACGTACCTCCATGCTGGTGTGCTTTGGCAGAGGTCCCTGACAAAAAAGTCCCAAATTAACTTACTGACTGGCATGTTTTCTGCTTTGAGCTTGGGTGAGGTTCTTTTTCTTGAGCTGAAACCTCAAGGGGAAGAGTGGTAAAAGGCAGAAGTTTCTTTTCCACTCCAGATTCACAGGGTATTCTCAATCATACTCAAGTCACTTTTATTATATATAATTGTATATACTGTATACAAGCCCACTTCACTCATTTCATTTGTACCAGTTGAATTTTGAGTTCATAATTTAAATCTTTTAAACACTTTGTAAATGCTAGTCAATGTATCTTGGCTAATACTGTATCTGTGACTGCCGTGCTCAGCCTGGGCGTGCTGGAAACTTGATCTGCTCTGGAAAGTTATTTTTCCTATCAAAGCTCTCCTTTAGACAGGCCAGTGACTTTTTATTCCAGGCTGTATTGTGAGGTTTTGCCTCATAGAACAGGATAAGTCTAGAAGAAAGCCTGAAGAAGGCAGATCAGATTCAAGTAGCCCAGGGAACAGACACATTCTAAGGCTAACCTTGTCTAAGTTTTCCTAAATAATCACCAAAAGTAGCCCCTTCCATATCCCAGAAGCACTTTCTCCAGGTCACCTCCTGCCAGACAGCCCAAGTCATTGCCCCTCAGATATAGTCTCCTCAGGGATCATCCCCCCAAATGGGGAAAAGATAATGATTTGTTTAGTTCCATGTCCTGGACACTTACAAAACTTCTGCCAGATTTGGAGGCTGCCTAACTACCAGGAGTTAAGGAGAATGAACTTAATTTTTATATAAAACTCTTTCAATATCTCTATCCTGGTCTTACTGCCCTCCCATCTCACTCTCTCCAGACTCTTATTCTGTTCCGTTCTTTTCCTTCTTCTATCAGTGACTCAGGGATCGCATGAGTCTCTGTGGCTTGTTTTGTCCTGAAGAGCAGAAGGCTTCGGTCCCAGTTGGTGTTGCCAAAGCAGCATACTAATTCCATGCCATGGTCCTGGGTCAAGATCTGCACAATCTGACTGGCCATATCACCTCGGATGGCTAGGGAGCGGAAGTGGTCAAAATCATGGAGGCCCAGCTTCCGGAGACGCCTTGCAGCTGCCCGGTAACACTTCCAGGGCTGTGGCTCCACAAGGAGGTAGCGGCATAGGGAAGAAAGGTGGGCCAGGAACTCCCACAGGCCTTGGTCCCCATGGTTCAGGTGAATCCACATGGTTACTGACATGCAGAAGCCAATATCAAAAACTGAGCGTCCAAACTGGCTCAAGAAAGAGCTCAGGAGAACTTTCCGGGTCCTTTGATTCATGAAGTCCAGGGTAATAAAAGTCAAACCATCAGGAAAAGGGCATTCTTTTTCAGCTCGTTCCACCAGGACTGGATCTATGTCGCAGCAGAGGAGATGGAGTTCTCTTGAGGCATCTAAGCAGGTCTCCCCATCATGTAGGGAAAGGAAATGTTTGTATAGAGCCACACTCAGATCCTAGAGGAATCCAAAAGAGCTTTGTCATTGCGGCTCTCAACCAGTGAATGGAAGAGAAACCTGTATCTCTTAGCTTCTCATTGAATCACCTACTCCTGGCTTTATGGGATGTAAGGTTCTTAAACTATAGCCTAAGGAGGTTGCCCCCTAAAGTTTTCCACAGAGCCCTCCAGGGGTCTCAGGCTATAATGCATCATCTCTATACCTTCCTGACACTGATGGGTTGCATGGTTGAAAATTATAGCCCAATGGATGCAGCAAAGGAGTCCAGAGCTGTATTTTCCAACTTAAGTAACATGCTATCTTTTTTTGTGTGTGTGTATCTCATACCCCAGGGAGGAGCAAAATATTTAAGGGACATAATAACCATGCTCCCTGCCAGGAAGGTGAGGAAGAGAGCAAGCACCATCTCATAAAAATCTACTTCTCAGACTTGTGGTTGGGAAAGTCTGGATTCCAAAAAGTCCTCATTCAGCCTTCACTCTGCATCTTCAGTTTTACTACATGTCTTATACTTCACCGCCCTCTTTTGAGACTTACTCTGCTTTTGTATCCATTATCCCCAAAAGTCACTGCGGACCTCCTTCTAGCTAAATCCAATGATTTGTGATTTTTACCACCTTAGCACCTTTTTGACTCTTAAGTCACTATCTTCTCTCTCTAACTTTGACTTCTATAACCATTATAACTAACTCAAATTTGTGTTCTAATCTTTTTTTTCCAAGGCATTTTTCTATTCACTACCTCATTTGCTCTGTGCAACAATCCTGTGAGGATAATATATAAGCCCTTTGTACAGGTGAAGAAAGTGTATCTGGAAACAACCCAGATGTCCAATAATATTAGCAGGGATTAAGATGGTATACCAGATAGCATTTAAAAATGAAGGAATTCAGCTCAGTGCAGCAACATGGATGACTCACGCAAACACATAATGCCGAATAAAAAAGCAGGACACAAAAAGAAAATACATGGCAAGCTTCCATTTATATGAAGTTTGAAAATGTATAAAATTAAACTACATTGTTTAGGGATACAAAAATAGTAAGCTATAAAAAAAGCAAGGAAACAATAATAATAAAAGTTGAGCTCTCTGGGTAGAGAGGGGGGTTTATGAGCAGGGAAAGGCATATGGGAGACTTCTTAGGTTGCTGACATTTTATTCTTGATACAGACATTAGTCATCAAAGTTTCTGCTTTATAATAATTCATAAAGTGTGAATTTATGTTTTGTGTACTGTTCTCTATGTGGCGTAGTTCACACACACACACAAAACCCCTGTATTTTAAAAATTATGGTTCAAAGGACAGTCCAATGTCACATGGTTATTACATGGCAAGATTTAGGCAACATTAAGGTCTTTACTCCATAACAGACATCTCATACTTTAATAGGCACTCACATCACCTAGGGATCTTACTAAAATAAAAATGTTGAATTAGTAGATCTGGGTTGGGAACTGAGATTCTGTATTTCTAATAAGCTTCCAAGTCATGCTGATGCTATAGTTCAAGAACCACATTTTAAGTAGGAAGACTCTCTAGTATTCTGCTTAAAAACTTCTTCCTCTCTCTGTATTTATTTGTTTCCCTCCTCCTAGCTGATCTTGGGTGTACCACATTAAAAAAAAATCTTTTGACCATGCATGCATGGCATGTCGGACCTTAGTTCCTTGACCAGGGATCAAACCTGTGCCCCCTGCATTGGTGACTCTTAAACCACTGGACCACCAGGGAAGTCCTGCGTGTATCCCATGTTTGATCAGTCATTTTCATCACATCAGTCCCTCCTCTACCACATCTTTTAATATTTTCCATCCTTAACTCTTGAATCTTAGAGTCCCCAGGAAGCTTAGAAAAAACGAAAATAGACTCAAGGTCTCAATCCCCAAGTGTCTGATTCAGTAGGTCTAGAGTAAGGCCTAGTTATTAAGATTTAAACAAAGTACCCCCCAAATTATGGCACATCTATACAAAAAAATATTATGAAGCTACTAAAACAGAATGTAGTGACATGAAAGTGAAAAGTGAAGCCGCTCAGTCGTGTCCAACTCTTCGCGACCCCAGGGACTGTAGCCTATCAGGCTTTTCTGTCCATGGATTTTCCAGGCAAGAGTGCTGGAGTGGATTGCCATTTCCTTCTCCAGGGGATCTTCCCGACCCAGGAATCGAACCCGGGTCTCCCGCATTGCGGGCAGATGCTTTACCATGGGAGCCATCAGGGAAGCCCGTAGTGACATGAGTGATCTCCAAATTACTAAATGAAGACCAAGGTGCAAAACAGTGTGCTATTATTTGTAAAACTAGAACTGGTGAGATATTTATACATACACAGATGTCTGTGTACACATAGGCCACATACTCGAGAAATTATAAATAGCAGTTGCCATTGTGTACAGGAAGAGGCTTTCCTGGTGCTCGGACATAAAGAATCTGCCTGCAGACCTGAGTTCAGTCCCTGGGTCAGGAAGATCCCCTGCAGAAGGAAATGGCCACCCACTCCAGTAGTCCTGCCGGGAGAATTCCATGGACAGAGGATCCTGGCAGGCTTACCGTCTACGGGTTGCTGAGTTGGACACAACTGAGTGACTATCATCATAGGAAGAGGAGGATTTAGGGTTAGGAGTAGAGACTTGCTATGTATCCCTTTGTATGTTGAATTGGGGGGGGGTCTTAACAAGTATTAATACAAGAATTTTTTTTAAGTGCAAAATAATAAACTCCCTAAATATATAGCCAAGTTTAGGAGCCACTGCCCTAGTTAACTGCAACTGTGTCTTGGCTCCTAAGGTGCACATATAGCACTTTCGACTTTAAAATCTATTGTGGTTTCCTAATGCCTTTCATGAAACCCCAAATCTTATATCCAGTTTCTCTTTTCCATTGCTTTTACCCCTCTGATTTCATATATCATCACAGTAGAGAAATGTCTGCAAAGGATAGCCAGACACCCATCTCTACTCATTCCAGCCTTTAGCCTGTGTTCAAATGCAACCCTCCCTCCCATTTACCAGCTGTGTCCCTACAGCCCTCAACCTTCTACTAAGGTCTCTTCTGCCTAAGTCCAGAAACAGGGTAAAATTTTCCTTACCCCCTTCCCCTCCTGGTCTGGAAAGGAGTGACGGTACTAACTTTGTGAAGCATCTGTAATCACGGGGTCAGAATGCCTGCTCCTCTAGGATACCCTAGTTACTACAAATAGGTGTTAGAGAGACACTCCGCTGTTTTGCTTGTGGTCTGACTATAATCATTCTTATGCCTAAAAATACTTTGTGGTAAGAAAATGTGGCAAAGCCTTCCTCTAACAGGATGCTTTATTTTCTTTCTCGATCCTCTGCACTGCACTCAGCCAATTGATCGCTTTTTAACTATCCACTTGGCTCTGCACTGTTTCACACTTATCTTAATTTCACGCATGATTCTGTCACCCCGGCTCATCTCATCCAGTAAACCAATCCCAACTCCACGCTTCCAAACGTGGGTGTCAGGCAGCCCCCTCTCCTCCAGCAAGTCGCCAGCCACGCTGGACAGGAGGCAACAGCCGGAAGCCCAGACACTTTGGCCCTGCCCACCCGGGGTTCAGCAGTGATGCTGCAAGTGCGGAGGCGGGGCGCAGGATTCCGAACGTATTTGAAAATGATTCCTCCCCCAGATTCCTAAAAGAGATGGTGTTAGGACCCCGGAGGTCCTGTAGCAGCAGCGAGGGGTAGGACGCTAAACCTTTAAACTCATTTTGGGAACGCTGTGAGGGTGTAATACCACGCCCAGGCCGAAAGGCCCAGAGGACTTGAAGGCTGCCAACCTCTCGGCTCAACCGACGTCCGATCCCTCCCCCGGCACTCACCCCGGAGTTACACCCCACGTCGAGCCCCAGGATCGGCCTTGTGTCGGGAGTCTGAGGAAAGAGCCGGCGAAGCAGCTCCGGGGGTAGGAGGCGGAGCCGTTGCTCTGGAGGGTGGAAGCGGGAATAATGAGGGAAATTTCCGAACGGGGCTGCCCCGGGTTCCAGAACGCGCGGTTTCTCTTCCGCCGCGGTCTTCTCAACGCCCCCCGTGGCCTGCTCCGTGGACGCCGCCATTTGTCTCAGTCTGGCCTCTGAGTCCCCTCGGAACCGGAAGTCTGGAACCTGCAGGCCGCTCGGGCTCCAGCGCGCCTGCGCTGAACGGCAAAGGGACTGAGTATAAAAGCGGCCTCCCTGGAGCGAGCGCGGAAATAGGGAGGTTGCGTTGCCACGTGGCATCGTCGCCATAACCTAGAAGGTGGTTAGTAATATTATTCTGTTTTTTTGTGTGTGTGAGAAAGAAGCGCAGAGAGGTTGAATGATTTGCTCAAGCCAACGGTCTACCCAGAACAAGGCATTTATTGAGATTTGGAAATCTATTTTGGTCCAACTTCCTTCCTTTACAAATGCATAAAGTGAGACCCAGAGATTAGATATTACTTGCTCAAGGTCGCAGGGGAATATGTGACCCAAGAACTTGCACCCGTTCATCCTGTGATTCCAGGAAAGAATAGCTAGAAACTGTGGATCACTTGAGGTGCCAGAAGACCCAGATAGCCCAGCCTGCCACGTGGGCCAGGTGGACAGGGGCAGCTGGAGACTGTGAGCTCTTGAGAGGTAAGGACTGTGCCTTAAGAGCCAGTACATAAGAGTGCTTAACAAATGCCATTTTTCTGTAAACCTTTTACAGGTATTTGTTTAATCCTCACACCAACCCTGTGAAAAAAGAACCATAACTAATATCCTTTTTATATAAATGAGAACATTGAGGGACCACAAAGTTAGTAATTTGTCCAAAACGAAGCAGTTAGAAATGATAGCACCAGGATTTGAACCCAGGTACCTTGGTTCTAGAGGTTGTATTTGCAACCATTATGTTGTTCTCAACCTGAATCCCCTTGTTGTTCAGTTGCTCACTCGTGTTGGACTCTTTGCAACCCCATGGACTGCAACATGCCAGGCTTCTCTGTCCTTCACTATCTCCCTGAGTTTGCTCAAATTCATGCCCATTGAGTGGATGATGCCATCCAACCATCTCATCCTCTGTTGCCTTCTTCTCCTGCTGCCTTCAATCTTCCCCAGCATCAAGGTCTTTTCCAATGAGTTGGCTCTTTGCATCAGGTGGCCAAAATATTGGGGCCTCAGCTTCAGCATCAGTCCTTCCAATGAATATTCAGGACTGATTTCCTTTAGGATTGACTGGTTTGATCTTGCTGTCCAAGGGACTCTCAAGAGTCTTCCCCAACACCACAGTTCAAAAGCATCAATTCTTCAGTGCTCAGCGTTCTTTATGGTCCAACTCTCACATCTGTGCATGACTACTGGAAAAACCATAGTTTTGAGTATATGGACCTTCATCAGCCAAGTGATGTCTTTTTAATGTCTCTGCTTTTTAATGTATTGTTTACATTTGTCATAGCTTTTCTTTCAAGGAGCAAGTGTCTTTTAATTTCATAGCTGCAGTCACCATCTGCAGTGATTTTGGAGCCCAAGAAAATAGTCTGTCACTGTTGCCATTGTTTCCCCACCTATTTGCCATGAAGTGATGGAACTAAATCCATGACCTTAGTTTTTTGTATGTTGAGTTGTAAGCCAGCTTTTTCACCTTTCATCAAAAGGCTCTTTACTTCCTCTTTGTTTTCTGCCATTAGGGTGGTGTCATCTGCATATCTGAGGTTATTGTTATTTCTCCAAGCAGTCTTGATTCCAGCTTGTGATTCATCTAGCCTGGCATTTCATATGATGTACTCTCACTGCAGATGGTGATTGCAGCCGTGAACTTAAAAGACGCTTACTCCTTGGAAGAAAAGTTATGACCAACCTAGATAGCATATTGAAAAGCAGAGACATTACTTTGCCAACAAAGGTCCTTCTAGTCAAGGCTATGGTTTTTCCAGTGGTCATGTATGGATGTGAGAGTTGGACTGTGAAGAAAGCTGAGCGCCGAAGAATTGATGCTTTTGAACTGTGATGTTGGAGAAGACTTGAGAGTCCCTTGGACGGCAAGAGATCCAATCAGTCCATTCTAAAGGAGATCAGCCCTGGGTGTTCTTTGGAAGGAATGATGCTAAAGCTGAAACTCCAGTACTTTGGCCACCTCATGCGAAGAGTTGACTCATTGGAAAAGACTCTGATGCTGGGAGGGATTGTGGGCAGGAGGAGAAGGGGATGACAGAGGATGAGATGGCTGGATGGCATCACTGACTCAATGGACGTGAGTTTGAGTGAACTTCGGGAGTTGGTGATGGACAGGGAGGCCTGGCATGCTGCAGTTCATGGGGTTGCAGAGTCAGACATGACTGACTGAACTGAACTGACCTCTGCATATAAGTTAAATAATCAGGGTGGCAATATACAGCCTTGATGTACTCCTTTCCCAGTTTTGAAACAGTCTGTTTTTCCATGTCTGGTTCTAACTGTTGCCTCTTGACCTGCATACAGGTTTCTCTCTTTAAGAATTTTTCACAGTTTGTTGTGATCCACAGTCAAAGGCTTTAGTGTAGTCAATGAAGCAGAAGTAGATGTTTTTCTGGAATTCTCTTGCTTTTTCTGTGATCCAGTGAATGTTGGCAATTTGATCTCTGGTTCTTCTGCCTTTTCTAAATCCAGCTTGTGTATCTGTAAGTTCTTGGTTCATATATTGCTGAATCCTAGCTTGGAGGATTTTGAGCATAATCTTGCTAGCACATGAAATGAGTGCTATATGATGTTTTGAACATTCTTTGGCATTCTGCTTCTTTGGGATTAGAATAAAAACTGACCTTTTCCAGTCCTGTGTCCACTGCTTAGTTTTCCAAGTTTGCTGGCATACTGAGTGCAGCCCTTTAACACGATTAAATCTTTTAGGATTTGAAATAGCTCAGCTGGGATTCCATCACCTCCACTAGCTTTGTTTGTAGTAATGCTTCGTAAGGCCCACTTGACTTCACACTTCAAGATGTCTGGCTCTAGGTGAGTGACTGCACCATTGTGCTTATCCAAGTCATTAAGACCTTTTTTTGGTACAGTTCTTCTGTGTATTCTTCCCACCACTTCTTAATCTCTTCTGCTTCTGTTAGGTCCTTACCATTTCTGTCCTTTATTGTGCCCATATTTGCATGAAATGTTCCCTTGTTATCTCTAATTTTCTTAAAGAGATCTCTAGTCTTTCCCATTCTGTTGTTTTCCTCTATATCTTTACATTGCTTACTTAAGAAGGCTTTCTTATCTCTCCTTGGTATTCTTTGGAATGCTGCATTCAGGTGGGTATATCTTTCCCTTTCTCCTATGCCTACCATAATGCCTGGCCCAAGATGCTTAATAAGTGTTGAATAAAAACTCAGTATCAATAAATGATATTGGGAAAACTGGATATTCATATGCAAAAAGATGAAAGTGTATCCTTTTACACAAAAATCAACTCAAAATGGGTTAAGGACTTAAATGTAAGACCTGAAACTACAACAGCAAGAAAAAAAATCAGAGGAGAAAGACTTCAAGACTGATTTTGGTAATGATTTCATAGATATGATGTCAAGAGCACAGAAAACAAAAGCAAAAATAGACAAATGGAGCTATATCAAATTTAAAACTTCTACACAGCAACAGAATCCATTAACAGTGAAAAGGTAACCTATGGAGTGGGGGAAAATATTTCCCAAGCTATTTATCTGATTAGGGATTAAATTCTAAAATATATAAGGAACTCCTACAAATCAAACAAAGCTAGTGGAGGTGATGGAATTCCAGTTGACCTGTTTCAAATCCTGAAAGATGATGCTGTGAAAGTGCTACATTCAATATGCCCAAAAATTTGGAAAATGCAGCAGTGGCCACAGGACTGGAAAAGGTCAGTTTTCATTCTAATCCCAAAGAAAGGCAATGCCAAAGAATGCTCAAACTACTGCACAATTGCACTCATCTCACACGCTAGTAAAGTAATGCTCAAAATTCTCCAGGCCAGGCTTCAACAGTACGTGAACCAAGAACTTCCAGATGTTCAAGCTGGTTTTGGAAAAGACAGAGGAACCAGAGATCAAATTGCAACATCCACTGGATCATCGAAAAAGCAAGAGAGTTCCAGAAAAACATCTATTTCTGCTTTATTGACTATGCCAAAGCCTTTGACTGTGTGGATCACCACAAACTCTGGAAAATTCCTAAAGAGATGGGAATACCAGTCCATCTGACCTGCCTCTTGAGAAATCTGTGTGCAGCTCAGGAAGCAACAGTTAGAACTGGACAAGGAACAACAGACTGGTTCCAAATCAGGAAAGGAGTACGTCAAGGCTGTATATTTTCATCCTGCTTATTTAACTGATATGCAGAGTACATCATGAGAAACGCTGGACTGGATGACACACAGGCTGGAATCAAGATTGCTGGGAGAAATATCAATAACCTCAGATATGCAGATGATGTCACCCTTATGGCAGAAAGCTAAGAGCTAAAGAGCCTCTTGATGAAAATGAAAGAGGAGAGTGAAAATGTTGGCTTAAAGTTCAACATTCAGAAAACTAAGATTATGGCATCTGGTCCCATCACTCCATGGCAAACAGATGGAGAACAAATAGATGTTTCTAGTGGAAACGTCTTTCTTTTGGAGGGCTCCAAAATCACTGCACATGATGACTGTAGCCATAAAATTAAAAGACGCTTACTCCTTGTAAGAAAAGTTATGACAAACCTAGACAACATATTCAAAAGCAGAGACATTAATTTGCCAACAAACGTCCGTCTAGTCAAGGCTATGGTTTTTCCAGTAGTCATGTTGGATGTGAGAGTTGGACTATAAAGAAAGCTGAGCGCCAGAGAATTGATGCTTTTGAACTGTAGTGTTGGAGAAGACTCTTGAGAGTCCCTTGGACAGCAAGGAGATCCAACCAGTCCATCCTAAAGGAAATCAGTCCTGAATGTTCATTGGAAGGACTGGTTGAAGCTGAAACTCCAATACTTTGGCCACCTGATGCGAAGAACTGACTTATTTGAAAAGACCCTGATGCTGGGAAAGACTGAAGGCAGGAGGAGAAGGGGATGACAGAATGTGAGATGGTTGGATGCCATCACCGACTCAATGAACATGAGTTTGAGTAAACTCTGGGAGTTGGTGATGGACAGGGAGGCCTGGCGTGCTGCAGTCCATGGGGTTGCAAAGAGTCGGACATGACTGAGCAATTGAACTGAACTGAACTGAATAAATCAAAACCAAAAAAAAAAAAAAATTAAAAGACTCAGTAACTTGATTCTTTAAGTGGGCAAAGGACTTGAACAGACATTTTTTCCAAAGGAGGACATACAAATGGCCAACAGACATATGAAAAGATGCTCAGCTAGTCATTGGGGAAATGCATATCAAAACCACAATGAGATATCACCTCACAGCTATTTAGGGTGGCTATTATGAAAACAAAACCAAAAGACAGGAGCTGTTGGCAAAGATGTGGAAAAAGTGGAATGCTTGTGCATCGTTGGTGGAAATGTAAAATGGTGCAGCCTACATGACAGACAGTATGGATGTTCCTTGAAAAATTAAAAATAAAACTACCACATGATGCCCACAATCCCATTTTTGGGTATTTATCCAAAAGAATTGAAATTAGGATCTTGGAGAGATGTTAGTGCTCACATTCTCTCTGGACCACTTCCACTATAGTGACACTATTCACAATAGCCAAGATGTGGAAATGACTTAAATGTCCATCTACAGATTAATAGATAAAAGAAATGTTAACATACATACAACAGAATATTATTGATCTTAAGGAAGCTCTACCATATGCGACAAAAGGGATGAACCTTGAGGACATTCTGTTGTTGAGTCGCTAAGTCGTGTCTGACTCTTTGAGACCCCCATGAACTGCAGCACACTGGGCTCCTCTGTCCTTCACTATCTCCTGGAGTTTGCTCAAATCATGTTTGCTGAGTCAGTAATGCTATATAACCATCTCATCCTTTGCCTCCCCCTTCTCCTTTTGTCTTCAATCTTTCCCAGCATCAGGGTCTTTTCTAATGAGTCAGTTCTTCAAATGAGGCAACCAAACAATTGGCACTTCAGCTTCAGTCCTTCAAATGAATATTCAGGGTTGACTGCCTTTAGGATTGACTGGTTTGATCTCCTTGCAGTTCAAGGGACTCTCAAGAGGACATTATGCTAAGTGAAATAAGCCAGTCACAGAAGGACAATTACTGCATGATTCCATTTACATAAGGTATCCAAAATCAAATCCATAGAAAGAGAATAGAATGGTAGTTGCCAGGGGCTGGGGTGAGGGAAAGAGGGAGTGGCTAGTCACTGGTATAAAGTTTGAGGTATGCAAAATGAATAAGTTCTAGAGATCTGTTGTACACCATTGTGTCTATAGATAACAGTACTGTACTGTACACTTAAACACCGGTTTCAGGAACCTCCCTGGTAGGTCCAGTGGTTAAGGCTCCATGCTTCCAGTGCAGGGGGTGAGGTTTCAATCCCTGGTCAGAGAACTAAGATCCTACATGCCACGTGGTGTGGCCAAAAAATTAAAATAAAATTGAGTCTTAAAACCAAAAATGAAATAAAATATTAAAAAAAATCTGGTCTAATGGGGTGTGATGTGGGTTAGTCTCTCAGTCGTATTCCACTCTTTGCAACCTCATGGACTATAGTCTGCTAGGTTCTGCTTATGTTAAGTATTCTTTCTGCAATGAAATAAAATAGACCCAAGCTCCACAGAGGATGCAAGTAGGGAACAAGAGCCAGGTCTGTTTGGGGAAAACTGAAAAGGAAGAAAGAAAGGAACTGAACTGAAACAGACCTGTTGGAATGGAGCTAGGCAAAATGTGGGCTGAACCAAAGATAAGAAAAAAACAGAGCTGGTGAGAAACTGGGTGGGAGTGGAGCAGGATGAGGTGTTTGCCTAGGTAGCAGGTCAAGTCAGCAGCCAGGATGGCCCAGAATGTACAACAGCTTCAGCCAGGGGTCTGCAAAGGTGGTGTGACTTCTGCCCACCTGGCCAGTCATCTGAAAGGGGTCTCCAGCTTCAGGAACCCGGTGATAATGCTGAAATTCTTCCAAGGACTGAAGCATGACTTCTGCAGACAGTCCTGGAAAGTGCTATCAGAGATTAAAAATAGGCCCTGTCCCTTTTCCTCTCAATTTTCACTTCGCATTTTCATCTCTGTCTGATGTATCAGATAGAGAGGACATAAGTTAATGACCAAAAGTCATGGTGGAATTGTGTTAACCACAGTATTCTTCTAGAAAAAAGATGGCGTTGGAGGACAGCAGCACCGCCCTTTCTCTCCCCAGTGTTCCACCGATTTTGGTAAGCTGAGATTACCCCTTTTTGTCACTAGATGACGCTAGCACAAACTCTTGACAGTCCTTAATTTTCAAAGTGCAGGAATCGCCTTTCTTCTGTAAGCACTTTTTCTGTTGTTTGCCTGTTTAAACACAGTGTATACATATTTGCCAGTAAAGAGCTTAATTTCATTAAGGACATGGGCATGGCTTTTGAGTCTTCAAAACATTGTTCACCTGAAAAGAAATAGGCAACAGTCCTAAGTGGTGAATGGGAGGCTCCCGGTAATCCTGGGAGCCTCAAGCAGTGAAGACAGAAGTGGCCTGGTAATGTTACTGGGGACCTGAAATGCCTCAGAAGTGAGCCCATGGACATTTGGATTGGACTCACTGTGGGCACTTTTTGAACCTATCCTCGCTTTTCAGAGCCCAGTCAGCCTAAGTGACCTGACAATACTCAACCCGCGCCTGAGTAATCAGCCCTCAAATAGCTGCTGTTGTTCAGTCACTAAGTTGTGTCCTACCCCATGGACTGCAGCACGCCAGGCTCCTCTGTCCTCTGCTATCTCCTGGAGTTTGCTCAAAATCACGTCCGTTGAGTCAGTGGTGCTATCTTACCATCTCATCCTCTGTCACTCCCTTCTCCTTCTGCCTTCAATCTTTCCCAGCATCAGGGAAATAGCTGTGATAGCACCTAAGAGCATGCTCTGTGCTGTAGTTGGCTAGATTTTGATGTTTACACAATTGTAGGGGTGGGTTTGGTGACATAATTCCCTGATGGCTCAGTGGTAAAGAATCTGCCACTGATTCTTTAGAATTCACAGATTCAAAGAATCTGCTGCAATGAGGAGATGAGGCTTTGCTCTCTGGGTCGGGAAGATTGCATGGAGGAGGAAATGGCAACCCACTCCAGTATTCTTGCCTGGAAAATCCCATAGATAGAAGACCCTCGCAGTCTATAGTCCATAGGGTCGCAAAGAGTTGGACACGACTGAGCTTGCACATGCACGCAAGCATGTAGTTTTTAAAGAAAAACAAATTACAAACAGAAAGATAGATGTGAATGTGAATATTTATTTACAATGAGAAAATAAATCACAACAAATTAGAATTTTTAAAAATCTGAAAAGTGCTACAAACATCACAAAAATCCCCATAATAGTTGGATGAATCAAATGCTAGTCACGCGTGAATATTACTTTTTTTCTTACATTTTTTGGCTGTATATGCTTTGATTGCTTCTTCATATGATAATTTGAAAAGGAAATGGTAACCCACTCCAGAATTCTTGCCTGGGAAATACCATGGAGAGAGGAATCTGGTGGTCTACAGTCCATGGGGTCGCAAAGAGTTGGACACGACTGAGCGACCAACGCTTTCATATGGTAATGATTTGATAATAGCATTTTACTAAGAGGAATAGAAAGATAATTTAGTCTTTTCTTAGCTTGGCAGATAAAAAATGTCTTTTTGATCATTTAGAAAAATTTCTTTCAAGCTTATGATTCATGATCGGCAATGTCATGTAAATGTTTAGGTTTGTTATCAAATTGGGAAAAAAAACTTGATCAAGTTTCTTTCATCCTAGGAGCTATATGATTTCAGAGCTTTTCAAATTTTCTTGTGCAGGGATTAATTGTAGATATATTCTTCAAATTGACTACGCTTACAGGCCAGTTCACCTTTGAAAACCTCGTTACAAATGGTGTATTAGAGTTCTTTTATTATCTGTATTGGTATTAGTAATTTGTGTCATCAAAAACTGTAAAGATAGGAGTTTTGATAAATCATATTTTGAACAGTTCCTATGAAAGAGAGAAAAGAATCCGTGGTACATTTATAATATTATGTGCTGTGTTATTGCGTATACTGATGACATAACAAAACTTGTTTTGACTGAAATCAATAAGGACAGAGTCTTCTGCTTGTATTTTTATATAGATGAGGAATAGAGTTTTCTTCAGACTAGCTTCTGGCTTCATACATTTTCTTTTCTTTCTTTTTTTTTAAATGTGTTTATTTTTCCAGTATATAGTCTTTTTAATTAATTTTTATTGGAGTATAGTTGATTTATAATGTGCTAGTTTCTGCTGAACAGCGAATTAAATCAGTTATACATATATCCACTCTTTTTTAGATTATTTTTCCATATAAGTCATTACAGAGTATTGAGTAAGTTCCCTGTGCTATATAGTAGTTCTTATTAGTTATATATTTTATATGTACTGGTGTGTGTATGTCAACCCCAGTCTCCCAATGTATCCCTCCCTCCCTCCCTCTCCCTTGGTAACCACAAATTTGTTTTCTGTATCTGTGACTCACTGGGTCGGGAAGATCCCCTGGAGAAGGAAATGGCACTCCACTCCAGTACTCTTGCCTGGAAAATCCCATGGACGGAGGAGCCTGGTGGGCTACAGTCCATGGGGTCGCAAAGAGTTGGAGACAACTGAGCAGCTTCACCTTCACCTTCTGTGACTCTATTTCTGTTTTGTAAATAGGTTCATTTGTACCATTTTTTTTAGATTCCAAATATAAGCAATATCATAAGATATTTGTCTTTCTCTGTCTGACTTCGACGTCATACGTTGTCAAAACTTGATTTTCTTCTACTCGCACACACTTCTGGTACCAAGTGCAGTAGGTCACGTTTAGATCTTGATTTGACCTCTCGTCTTGCACCCTCAGGTCACAACTTCAGGTGAGTCAGAGTTATGTGTGGATAAGAGATTCCTGGAACTACTCCTTCATCTGGGCAGCAGGTAATAGCCATAATAGGTCAACTGTAAATCGAAGTGACTGTAAATTATGTGAATAGATCCCAAATGGAGTGTATCCCTAGCTAAACTTCTCTTAGCTGGATTCCAGGAAAGTCTGTGGCCATTCCAGTGTTGTCTAACACAAGAGGAAGTGTGAAGGAGGGGAAGTCAAAGTGGAGATAGCTGTCGTAATCAACTGAAATTAATCAACTACAATAGTAACTGTTTCAAATTTTGTAAAATCAAATGATCTTGTGAATGTACAAGGGCCTTGGAAGGGTCCTGGGTATGAGTGAGGACCCTGAAGGTTGAGTTTCATTAGTTCCATAGTAAATCCATCTTTGCCCTGCACAGAATATGTACCCAAGCACATATTAACATCCAAGTTAAAATGAAGCAGTATATGTAGAACTGGAAATATCCAAGTTAAGAATCATTCACATGTATAACGGCATCTATGGCCTCCCAAAGAAGCTTGTGCTCCCGACATCCTGGCCCATGGTCCAGCCCATCCTACCCACCCATCCTGTCCCTCTCTAATCATGCCCCAGAGCCTCTGCTCAGTCCCTGCTCTCCCACCTCACTCACTGCCTCAGAAGTGAGGGTTAAGCAGGAATCTACACATATTTTAAAATATTGAATCTGTTTTACAACAGAAACCATGTTCCAAAAAGGGACTCATACCTGAGCTTCTGGAACACAATCTATAAATGGAGAATTTGCTTTTTATTATAGTTAAGAAATTCTGCAATTAATCCTTGTGGAGTTTTAAACCCCTTGGGAATAATGGCCATACAATTTATAAATGGATTTATAAATCATACTCCTGGGCATTTATCCTAGAGAAATGAAAGCTTATAGCCACGCAAAACCTCTACATGAATGTTCATAGTGGCTTTATTTGTTGTAGCTAAAAATGGAAAAGAACCAAACGCCCTTCAGTGAGTGAATGGTTAAACAATCTGTGGTACATCTACAGCATGGACTATTACTCATCAATAAAAAGGAACGAACGGCTGATATATGCAACAATTTGGGTGGACGTTAAAGCTTTATGTTGAGTGAGGAAAAAAAATCTCAAAAAAGTAAATACTGTACAATTCCATTTATATAACATTTTAAAATGGAAAAATTATAGAAAATGCAAAACAGACCAGTAGGGGTTTGCTAGGGTTAGGGATGATAGCAGCGCGGATGTGAGTATCACATGGTAGCTTAATGGAGGTGTTTATGATGGTGGAAGGGTTCTGTATCTTGATTATCGTGGTGGCTACACGAAGCTATGTGATAACATGCTACAGAACTGTATACACACTTTGCACCCATGTTGATTTCCCAGTTTGGGTAGTGTCGTGTCATTATATAAGATGTTGTCATGGAGGGAAACAATGAAGAGTCGGGGGGAACCTCCTTTTTGTGACTTTGGTACATCTATAAATGTTTCAAAATAAAAAGTTTTAAAATTTGAGGAATTATTACGGAATCAATATAATTTCCTGAAAGTCTTGTTGGGAATATAATAGATACAAATAGTTCCACAATGAGACATAACATGGTACATTTTCAAAACATTGAGGACAAAGAGGAAATCCTACGTGTTTCCAGAAAGATTAAAAATAAAAGAAGCAGGCAAAGGGTCAAGGATCATAATAGCACTGGATTTCTCAACAGCCATACTGGCAGCCTAGAAGACAGTGAAACCATGCCTTGAATATTCTGAAGGAAAGGTTATTTCCAATCTTTATACTCAGTCTAGTGATTGATGAAGTGTGAAGACAGAATGAAGACATTTCCAGACTTGCAAGAAGCCAAAACTGTTACCCTCAATGAACTGCTTCTCAGGACACTACTGGAAAATGTTTTCCACCGAAATGAGATAGGAAACCAAGAAAGAGAAATTCATGGAATCTAGATTGCAAGTTTCTAACAGAGGAGAGTGATGAAGGCAATCCTCAGAATGGGGATGAAGGAAGATTCCTGGATAATAGTTGTACAGTGGGTCTTTAGAGTAACCAATGCAAGTTAGAGGATTCAGGATATTACAGGAGAGAAGAGGGAATCAACAAGATGAAACTGATATTATATCTAGTGGATTTGGGCATACTGAGAGAATGTTTACCCACTTAGGAGAGAGTTAATAAATAAGTTGTTAATGGGGATATAAAAACTAAGCATGTGGAGACTTCCCTGGTAATCTAGTGGTTATGAATCTGCCTTGCAATGTAGGGGAGCTGGGTTGGATCCCTGGTTGTGAAACTAAGACCCTACCTGCTGTGGAGCAACTAATCACTTGAAATACAACAAAAGATCCCGCTTGATGAAATGGAGATCCTGAATGGCACAACTGAGACATGTTGCAGCAAAAAAAAAAAAAAAAAAAAACCTGTTAAAAAAATTAAGCAAATGAAGAACAACTAACAACAGTGATTAACCTCCAGAAAAACAAAATATGCAAGAAAGGAAAATAATCATTGTATGCTACATAGCTCAGTGGTCACCAGGGTTTTGAGTCTTAACAATGGAAACATTAAATATTGATCAATCCATAATTATCCAAATCAGAAGAGCTTGGGGTGGGGTGGGGAGGAGGAAGACTGTGTCACAAGTACAGGCACACAGGCACTTGATTTCCTTCTTTAATTCTTTCCATTTCTTTCTCTGACTGCCCTTTTCTCTTTTCAAACTAATGTATTTCCCAAGCTTTCTATAATGAATATATATTAATTTTGTAGTCATAAAAAAATAAAGATTATTACAAAGAAAAAATTAAGAACTGTGTCTATAAGCAGCCTCAGATCCTCTTCTAATTCACCTGGACTTAGCATCTGTGACTTTTTCTAAATGCTGTTTGAGCCTACTTACATTTTTAGCGTGTCCCACTGCTTGAATATAATGAGTTCCACAAGGGCACCCTGCTGTGCAAAGTGTTCTTTCATAAAATCCTGCATTTTCCTTTATCATCTTTCAAATCCAAGGGACTCCTTGCATTCAAGAATTTCCTAAGGTGTATTCAGAATAATGTGACTGAGGCAGGATCTGTGAAGGGAAGCAGTGGGAAAAGATATTTGCCAATGATACATCCAGTAGGGGTTGATATCCAAAATACATAAAGAACCCATACAACTCAGCAACAAAAAACCAAATGACCTGATTAAAGAATGGACAGAGGAGCTAAGTAGACGTTTTTCCAAAGAAGACATACAGATGACCAATTGACACATGAAGAGATGTTCATTATCACTAACTGTTAGGGACATGCAAATCAAAACCACAATGAGATATTACCTCATGCTTGTTAGAATAAATAACAAGGGAAGACCTAAGTGTTGGCAAGGATGAGAAAAGGAAGCCCTTGTGCAGTGTTGGTGGGAATGTAAATTGGTGCAGCCAAATATACTGAACTCAGTATATTTCCAAAATATTAAAACTAGAAATGATCCAGAAATCCCAGTTCTGGGTATTCATCCAAAGAATATGAAAATGCTAACTTGAAAAGATATAAGCACTCTTATGTTGATCACAGCATTATCTAAAGTAGCCAAGATATTGAACCTAAGCGCCCATCAATGGATGAATGGATAAAGAAGATAACACAATGGAATAGTACTCAGCCATAAAAGGGTAAAATCTTGCCGATTGTGACAACATGGGTGAACCTGGAGTGTGTTATGCTGAGTGAAACAAATCAAATAAAAAAAGTGAACTACCACATGATTTCATTCATATGTGTAATATAAAAACCAAATAAAAGCAAAATAAATGAGCAAACCAAACAAAAATAAACTTGTAGAGAAAAAAATAGTAGTTACTAGAGGGGAAGGGGTAGTTCAATTCAGTTCAGTCGCTCAGTCGTGTCCAACTCTTTGCGACGCCATGAATTGCAGCACGCCAGGCCTCCCTGTCCATCACCAACTCTCGGAGTTCACCGAAACTCACATCCATCGAGTCCATGATGCCATCCAGCCATCTCATCTTCTGTCATCCCCTTCTCCCCCTGCCCCCAGTCCCTCCCAGCATCAGAGTCTTTTCCAATGAGTCAACTCTTCACATGAGGTGGCCAAAGTATGGGAGTTTTAGATTTAGCATCATTCCTTCCAAAGAACACCCAGGACTGATCTCCTGTAGAATGGACTGGTTGGATCTCCTTGCAGTCCATGGGACTCTCAAGAGTCTTCTCCAACACCACAGTTCAAAAGCATTAATTCTTTGGTGCTCAGCCTTCTTCACAGTCCACCTCTCACATCCATACACAACCACTGGAAAAACCATAGCCTTGACTAGATGGACCTTTGTTGGGGTAGTAGTGGGGGCCAATTGGGTAAAGAGGATCAATTGTATGGTGATGCATGGAAACTGAAATTTTGGTAGTGAGCATGCTGTATGGTATACAGAAGCAAAAATGTGGGGATGTACATATGAAACTTATAGTACACGTGAAGCTTATAGTTTATAATGTTATAAACTGTTACCTCAAAAAATCTTTAAAAAAATAAAAGAGGGAAGTAATTTGTGTGGAGATCAGTTGAAACTATGTAAATATTCTGTCCTAGTGAAACTTTCACCTAAAAGTTTAGCATTTTCATTTGATGATTCTTTCCTGAATCAATTATTCAGTTCAGTTCAGTTGCTCAGTCATGTCTGACTCTTTGTGGTCCCATGGACTGCAGCACGCCAGGCTTCCCTGTCCATCACCAACTCCCAGAGCTTGCTCAAACTCATGTCCATTGAGTTGGTGATGCCATCCAACCATCTCATCCTCTCCCATCCCCTTTTCCTCCTGCCTTCAATCTTTCCCAGCATCAGGGTCTTTTCCAGTGAGTCAGTTCTTCGCATCAGATGACCAAAGTATTGGAGTTTCAGCCTCAGCATCAGTCCTTCTAATGGATATTCAGGATTGATTTCCTTTAGGATTGACTGGTTGGATCTCTTTGCAGTCCAAGAGACTCTCAAAAGTCTTTTCCAACACCACAGTTCAAAAGCATCCATTCTTTGGCTTTCAGCCTTCTTTATGGTACAACTCTCACATCCATACATGACTACTGAAAAAACCATAGCTTTGACTAGATGGACATTTGTTGGCAAAGTAATGTCTCTGCTTTTTAATATACTGTCTAGATTGGTCATAGCTTTTCTTCCAAGGAGCAAGCATCTTTTAAGTTCATGACTGCAGTCACCATCTGTAGTGATTTTTGAGCCCAAGTATGTCACTGAATCAATTATTACTTTATTACAAAATGTAAATTTTCTGATTATCTCATTCCATCTATATTTATTTGTGGGCAGTTTACCATAAGGAAAAGCCACAAAATATATTTTAAAAAATAAAAATGGGGATTATACTCAATATTTTTCAATATAATTTTTCATTTAATGTTATGCAATATTGTGATTCTGTGTAAATATTTACCCAGATTATCATTCTTAATGACTGCTTAGTAGTTCATAGAACAAGTGTATCACAATTTGTTAGTCTCTTATTGTTTAATATTTATGTTTCCAAATTTTCAGTGGCATTTGTCCAGTTGTTTTCTTAGGATAAACTTCTAAAAATATGATTCCTGGGACACAAGGCATACACTTCTAAAAGTCACTTGATAAAGATGGCTAAATTCTCATCCAGACTTGTTTCCCAAACACAGATCTAATCTTGTCAGTTAATCTTGTCTAATCTTGTTAATTAATCTACTTAACTGTCTACAGTGTTCTCACTGTCTACAGAATCTAGGTCCATCTCCTTGGCAGAGTGTTGCTGGGTCCCTTATATCCCAATTCCTCTCCAAGTTTTAGCATCTTTTCTTTCTATGCTCTTCGATCCCCTGTGTTCTAGTTATACCCGACAATTGCAATCCTCTACATATTGTAACATTCCATGCCACCAGGCTTTTCAGTCATTCCTTTAGTCTGAAATACCCTCTTCTCCCTTTCTTCTTGACCAAAGTGTGATCATTCTCTAAGTTCAAAGTCCTCTGAGAAGCCTTTTCTAGCTCCCTATATAACTATATATATAACTTTCAAATTGTGGAGCTGGAGAAGACCCTTGAAATTCCCTTGGACAGCAAGGAAATCAAACCAGTTGATCTTAAAGGAAATCAACTCTGAATATTCACTGGAAGGACTGATGCTGAAGCTGAAGCTCCAATACTTCAGCCACCTGATACAAAGAGGCGACTCACTAGAAAAGACCCTGATGCTGGGAAAGATTGAAGGCAGGAAGAGAAGAGGGCACCAGAGGATGGGATGGTTGGATAGCATCACCGACTCAATGGACATGAACTTGGGCAAGCTCCAGGAGATCGTGAGGGACAGGGAGGTCTGGTGTGCTGTAGTCCACGCGGTTGCAAAGACAGCAACTAAACGACAATATATAACTATAATAGAAGGGCAGTTAATACATTAGTTACCTCCCTGACATTGTCACACCACTCTGCTGAGTCCCTTGAGGACAAGGTCTCTTTCCTCTGCTGGTGGACACTTGTTCTTTCTCCCTGCTTAGCATTCGACTTTCTCCTGGGAACCATATTCTGATTTTCCTTTGGGGTAGATATCCCTTACCTCCCTGATTCCCATCAATGAATGTGGCTCCAAGGATAAAGATATGACCTAGGTCCATTCTGTCAGAGCATTCCACCCTAGTGCCACAATGATCGGTCCAGCAGAGAACTTCTGAACCAAGGACGACTAATTAGAATCAGTTAGGACTTCTGCTTGAATTCCTGGGCTAGAGAGCTCTTGGAACTCCCATAGAAATATTTTTATCAATTCTGTTGGCCAAAGAACTTGTGGTCTTTGTTTTAAACTGCTCCATTCTATCCTCAAGCCTCATGCAAGATATACCCAACATTTCCCAAGACCCTGACGTCTCATCCCATTACAGCATCAGGCTGAAGCCTGAGGTCCAGAATCACATCTAAACCAAGTCTGTGTGCACTTGAGGCTCTTCAGGTTTGGTCCCCAGGTAAGGCTGCTGTCAATCTGAAGACTTCAGAACAAGAGAGACATCTCCCACCCCTCACTCCCCACCCACCACCATAGCATACTATAGGGGAACAGGGATGGGACAACCACAATAGTTGCTCTGGTTCAAAAGCGAGGGAATGAGAGGTATACAGAAGACGTTTATGAACCCCATCTGGGCACATGTTGCCCATTCCTTGACTAGGGCCCAGTATATCCCTCTGGTCATGATTCTCTGCGGCTCCTCACTGCACCTTCAGTCTGGCTTCTTGGTTTTGCCTCTGAGTCACTCTCTTTTCCATAGAGAGTAGTCCATATTACCTCTGAATTGTTTTCTCAGCCTGCTTCCTGTCCACAGATGTTCGGGAGTTCCAAGTCTTCTCCATTTCGCACTGTTTCTGTCCCTTGGCAATTGAACTGGTGGTGCTACTACAAATACAGCTGTCTCAAAAACTGTTTTTTTCTATGACTTATTGAGGGTCTGACCAATAGGTGACAAGAATCACACTCATAAGTCTCTTTAAGACAAGGCTGTCTCTCTCTGTCTTGGGCCCCCAGTGAGGCTGCTGAGGGATAATATTTTTAAGATCCTTCCATGCTCAATCACTCTGTCATGTCCAAATTTTTGCAGTCCCATGGACTGCCACCAGCCAGGCTCTTCTGCCCAAGGGATTTTCCAGGCACGAATAGTGCAGTGGATTGCTACTTCCTTCTCCAGGGGATCCTCCCAACCCAGGGGTCTAACCGGCATCTCTTCATCTCTTTTGTCTCCTGCATGGACGGGCAGATGGGAAGCCCATTTAAGATCCTTAGAGGCCCTGTTGTTTAGCAGAGTGGGTCCTCCCCCGACCCTGCTCCCTGGCTGCTAGGCAGCATGTGGGATCTTAGTTCCCTGACCAGGTATTGAAGAATATGCCCCGAGCATAGGAAGCATGAAATTTTAATCACTGGACCTCCAGGGAAGTCCCAACAGAGTGGGTTTGCAACAAATGCCTTTGAGATTCTTAGGAGTGCTTTTGTCTTTTGGAAAGATTCTATGAGGCACCAGCTTAGAATGTTCTAAGGTCTTTTTTTTTTTTTTTTTTTTTTTTACTTTATTTTACTTTACAATACTGTATTGGTTTTGCCATCCATTGACATGAATCCACCACAGGTGTACATGAGTTCCCAAACATGAACCCCCCTCCCACCTCCCACCCCATACCATCTCTCTTAACAAAGGGTTTTACAGTCACACCTTTGGCTTCATCTTTGCTAGGAGATCATGTTTTCCTGACAGTATCCTGGATTTAATCTTTGTCCTAAGGTCTTTAATAAGGTATTCTTTGCTGGCTGGATAGACTGTCCCAAGCTTTCTATATCTCCTCCAAATTTTGTTTAACAGAATAATTCCTTCTTTAGCTCTTCTCTCACTATCTGTTTCTTATGAAAACAACAAAACAAGCCAACTGACATTTCAGCATTCTGCCTGGAAATCGTCTTAACAAGATCCATCAGTTCATCAGGTATTTTTTCTAGTTTTCACATTAAAAAGTTTTGACATAAAAAGGGTCTGTGTTCCTCTGGGTTTCAATTATATTTTCCTTTGAACCTTTATATGCAGTCTGCTGGTCATCCTTCAAGTTTCCTTAACAGTCTCATTGAGACTTGTCAGGAATCTTCTACCGCCTGGTCCCCAAACCAGTGCTGTACTTTTGAAGTTTTTTTACAGCAGTGTCTCACTTCCAAGGACCAGATTCTGTTCCAGTTACCTGTTGTTGTTCAGTCACTAAGTTGTGCCCGACTCTTTGCGACCCAAAGGACTGTGGCATGCCAGGCTTCCCTGTCCTTTGCTATCTCCTGGAGTCTGCTCAAACTCACCTCCATTGAGTCGATGAGCCATCCAACCATCTCATCCTCTGTCATCCCCTTTTCCTCCTGCCCTCAGTTTTTCCCTGGTAGCTCAGATGGTAAAGCGTCTGCCTACAGTGGGGGAGGCCCAGGTTCAATCCCTGGGTCGGGAAGATTCCCCTGGAGAAAGCAATAGCAACCCACTCCAGTATTCTTGCCTGAAAAATCCCATGGACGGAGAAGCCTGGTAGGCTACAGTCAGTCCCTGGGGTCGCAAAGAGTCGGACACGACTGAGCGACTTACTTTCACTTCAGTTTTTCCCAGCATCAGGGTCTTATCCAATGAGTCAGCTCTTTGCATCAGGTGGCCAAAGTATTGAAGCTTCTTCAGCTTCAGCATCAGTCCTTCCAATGAATATTCAGGGTTGATATACTTTAGGATTGACTGGTTTGATTTCCTTGCTGTCCAAGGGACTCTCAAAAGTTTTCTCCAGCACCACAGTTCAAAAGCATTAATTCTTTGGCACTCAGCCTTCTTTATGGTCCAACCCTCATATCTGTACATGACTACTGGAAAAACAAACAAACAAACAAACATAGCTTTGACTCAACAGATTTTGTAGTGGTCACAGGACTGGAAAAGACCAGTTTTCATTCCAGTTCCAAGAAGGACAATGCCAACGAATGTTCAAACTACCGTACAATTGTGCTCATTTCACATGGAAGCAAGGGACTGCTCAAAATCCTTCAATCTAGGCTTCAACAGTATGTGAACTGAGAATTTCCTAGATTTAAGGTAGGCCCTAAATCTGATGACAAGTATCCTTATAAGGGAAAAGAGAGAGAAATTCGGGACTCAGAGACACAGAGGAAGAGGCCAGGGAAAGACAGAGGCAAAGACTGGAGCGCAGCCACCAGCCAAGAAACACCAAGGATTGTCTGCAACCACCAGACGCTGGGAGAGAGACACAGAGTAAATTCTCCCTCAGAGTGTCCACAAGGAACCAACCCTCCCGACACCTGGATTTCAGGCTTCAAGCCTCCGCAACTGTGGGAGAGTAACTTAGTTCTGTTGTTTTGAGCTACCCAGTTTGCAGTAGTTTGTTATGGCAGCCCTAGCAACATGTACAGATGTGAGAGTTGGACCATAAAGAAGGCTGAGTGCTGAAGAATTAATGCTTTTGAACTGTGGTGTGAAGACTCTTGAGAGTCCCTTGGACTGCAAGAAGATCAAACCAGTCAATTGTAAAGGAAATTAGTCCTGAATATTCATTGGAAGGACTGATGGTGAAACTGAAACTCCAGTACTTTGGCCACCTGATGTGAAGAACTGACTCACTGGAGAAGACCCTGATGCTGGGAAAGATTGAAAGGAAGAAGAGAAGGGGGCAACAGAGGATGAGATGGTTGGATGGCATCACTGACTTGATGGTATGAGTTTGAGCAAGCTCTGGGAGTTGGTGATGGACAGGGAAGCCTGGCGTGCTGCAGTCCATGGGGTCACAGTCAGACATGACTGAGTGACTGAACAACATCGGCAACTAATGAAGACAGAATGGGTAAATAGAGACAGTGATACTGAAGGGCTGGTTGGAGGCAGGAGGTGGTAAGGGAGCCCAGTGTTGCCAACTTGGGCTGCCATCCTTCTGGTTTTAAAAAATATTTATTATTTATTTGGCTGCCACGGGTCTTAGTTGCAGCACGCAGGATCTTTGATCTTCCTTGAGGCATGCAAACTCTTAGTTGCAGCATGTGGGATCTCGTTCCCCAACCAGGGATTGAACCCAGGCTCCTTGCATCGGGAGCACAGAGTCTTAGCCACTTGGACACTGGATGGCAGCCATCCGTCTGTTTTTGCCAGTCCAGGCCTCTCAGCCTTCATTCACTTCCAGCCCCAATTCAGGCCTCCTTTTGCCCCTGCTCCGCATCTCCTCAGCGCTTGCTTTCCTGCTGTGGTTGCTGTAAGGCACACTTATTTGGGACTCTCAGCTAAATGGGCTGGAGCTGTTGGGTATGTTTTCTCTCCTGCAGCACCGGTGGAGATTTCTCCTATCTCCTGCCAGCTGTGGAAGTGCTTTGCATGCAGTAGGTGCTTAATAAAGGTTATTCTTCCTTCAGAGTCCTCTAACTATTGCTCTGTTCCTTTCCCTGCTCCAGTTGAATCGATGCCAAAACCTTGTCAGAGGTGAGATAAGGTCTCCCTTTGCTCCAGTGTGACGTGTCCCTCCCGTGTGCCAGTAGCCCCAAGTTCCACAAAGGAATCCGGTAATGTCATCATCACCCCACGTGTCCTGTGAAACCACTGCCACTCACTCACTTGTGTGTAAACTGGACAAGTCACTACAACCTCTGCTCTGCAGTGTCTGTCTTGTTAGGTAAAACAAAAGGGTTGGAAGGGCTTCATTCATTCCCTCCTCCATTTATTCGAAAGCTATTTATCGACACCATTTGCCGCAAGACCTATGAATTCAGGGGTGAACAAGACCTGGTTCACGCCTTCATGCATCTCAGATTTTATAGGAGGAGACAGAAGGAGTGGTTAAAATGCACCTAGAGTGGTACAGGGCAGAGGGGTTCCGAGGAAGGAGCAGCCAGGGCACTTGGAGGGAGGAGGGGGAAAGGTTTCATAGGAGAGGTGACTCTCACCACATGGGGTTCTAGGGAAACAGATTTGGGGTCAAAATAAGGAAGATTCTTCTAACAGAATTGCGCACAACAGAACAGGCTTTCATGGAAGGGCCCCTGTTGGGAGGAGGCCCTCGCAGAGCTGTGACAGGTGCAAGGATCAAAGAGCCTCCACCGAGGGTCTATTATGTATCGACACAGGGGCCAACGTGGGCCGTGGCGATTTCACTCTCACTTAGCTACGCTGGGGGCATCAGCCCTGGTGTGAATCGCTCCCACTGAATCTGAATTAACCCTTACATGCACACACACACACACACACACACACACACACTCCCCAAGCCAGAGCCATTTGAGGTGACAAGCAAAAGGTAAGAAAGGAGACGTTTCTGTATCATTTTTACTTTTATTCTTATCTCCTGTCAGACACGGACCAGGAAGGTGAGGCCTGGGAAGGAAACAGCGCGGACCCCGGGAAACTTGAAGGAGCTGAGGCCTGAAAGACTTGTCTGGGAGTGTTCTCTGCCCTCAGGCATCCAAGAGAAAGCTCTGGGGCTGGGGGCCACAGGGGTGGTTTCCAGCAGACAGGTAAACAGTGTCTGAGACGCGACAGTGATTAGACTAAAGGGGACAGCAGGAGAGTGGTCTGGGGTGATCTGAGAAGAGCCGGACATGAGGGCCAACGGCCAGATCCCATCTGCAAACCCCAGGCTCCGTCTGCTTCTCCTCAGCACAATCAGGCCCTGCTTTTCCTCAGGCAGCCACAGGGGGACAGCAAAGTGCTTGTGTGCAATCCCAGATGGGTCAGGGAGGGAGAGGTGGAGCCTTTTGGAACAAGTCTGGGTCACCCTGACTCCCCTAGGAGGTAAAGCTGAGGATGGGAGAACCACGACTCCTGGGGCTTCCCCAGGTGATACAGGAGCCACACCTGAGCCTGGCGATTGGTGCTGGAGGCCAGGGACTTGTGTGTGCCTCCCTAGCCCCCGCTCATCTACCATCCCCAGGAAGAGGCTCCTTTGATTTGTCTTCCCCTTAGTGAGAGATCTCCCACCCGCATCACAGATGGTCAGGTTCCTGGCTGCCTCCAGCTTTATCAAATCAACCTGTCCCTTCCCAGGCCCAGCCCCACCCTTGCCAAAAATGTGAGGGGCCAACAGGTTCCCCTCCTCCTTGGCAGCTTGTGGCACCTGCCCAGCTTCGGTTTCTCTGTTTCTCGTAATCCTGCATTCCTGGTCCCCGCCCTTCCTCCTTCCAAGATCCATTCAGGTGTCCCCAGGCTCCTCGTGCTTCAGTGCAGGTGGAATGGAGGGGCCTCAGCCCTGGCTCTGCTGCCGGCCCAGCAGGTCACCCTCTCAGGACCCAGAACAGGGGCCTCTGCAGCACACTCTGCTTTGAGGGGCCCTGAATGGCCCCCTCACCATCGTTTAAGGCTGAGGGGAGTGCTTGCCTCCCGCTCCCCGTGCTTTCGGAGCTCAGCCTCAGAAGAGCTTCTCAATCCCCAGTGTCATGAACTGTCCTATGAAGAGGAGGGCTTGGATCAGTGGATTCTGAGAAGTATGACCAAGGGCCAAGCTGAAAATTACAGGGCAAGGTGTGGAGGAGATAACCCCTCTAGAGCTCAAACTAGAAATCAGAAGAGGAATCAAGGGGACCTCGGAGGAGAGGTGATTAAAAAAAGTCAGTGCAATTATGTGTTCCGGTGCCCCTCCCTGTGGCACTCTGGCCACGGTCTTCCCTTTTGCTGATAGAAAAACTGAATCATAGTTAGCAAGAATCACTTGCTTAACACCATGAGCCCCTTGGCAATGAGGCACCAGAATCCTTCCCAGCTTGTGTCTAGACGTTGGAAACTATAGAGTGCAAATCCGGTCGTGGTAGCGGGGGAGGGGGGAGATGGAAGGCCAGGGGTGGTACTCAGGACCACAGACTCCCCCGAGCTGTCCGGGCCTGACCACTCAGTCTCATTCCGGCCGCCATCCAGTCTGTTAGCTGTAGGATCTTGGATCAAGCCTCTCCATCACCTCAGCTCTCCTCCGTGCCACTTCCATTGCAGGATCGCTGTAACGGGTTAATTTAGACAACACACAGGGAGCATCCCACCCATGCTCTGTTATCTCTGTTTCACGTACCAGCACCACCACCATCCATTCTTGATTCCCTCTCTCCTCACATCCAAGATGGAACAAAGCTTCAAATGCTTCTACAATATTTCTTACAAGTTGGAGATAGGAAGGATGGAGAGGGAGGTGTTGGGAATACGTAGATAACATACCTAGTTACCCTCCCCAGGGGCAAAGAGAGCCACTGGCATGTGGAGAGAGAGGCAACCCTGGAGGCGGCAGTCAAGGAAGGGTCCAGGTATCCACTGTGAACCTCCCTGACTCCACCCAGTAACTTTCCACTGGCTGAGTTAGCCACCAGCCAAGGCAGCTTGCACACTTCCCCCAGGTGTGGCCCCCTGGTCCACTCTCCAGCAGACCTGCAGGGGGCTGGTGGCTGACGCACACAGTCTGCCTGAGATCTCAGCTGCCTGGAGGCTGATAAGGAGACCCGAGCCCATCACATGAGACCAGCCGGAGGGACTTGCCCTGGTTGTTAACATCAGCTGGACGGTTTCCAAATTGGAGAGATGAGGAGATAGGAGTGGAATGGCCTGGACCTCTGAACTGAGTGGTCAGAGAAGCTAGGAGTAGACACACGGGCACTGCCAGTGGAGGCCTCAGGAGGCCTGGCTGAGGATAAGTCAGCAACTGGCAGTGGATGAGGGAGGTTTTGGAGGTAAGATGGGCAGAAAGGCCGTGGGGAAGGGCTGGAGGCAGGGCCCAATTTCCTTCTGGGTCAGGTGGGGTTGGGGGGCCGCTGCCGCAGGGTCAAGCAGCCAGAATAAATCTCCTTTTCCCAGAACGCCCAGTCTTCCAGCGCCCAAGCCCTTACTCAGCCTCAGGGTGTGAGAGCGGGCTGGGGATTTAAGAGAAGACAGTGAGAGGACGTCCGTCTCAGTCCTGCCACATCTCCCAGGAGGACGCAAGTCTGGGAGAGTCAGCGATGCTGAGAGCCCAGTTGGTTGGCTGCTTGCTCCCTTGGAATCTCAGGACAGGTCTCCACTTAGGAGCAGGGCCCCCCTACACCCACCTCCTGCCCTAGCAGCGCTGTGTTGTGACCCATAAGTGTAGAACAAGGCAAACACAGATGTTACTGGCTTCCTGCCCCTCTCTTCTGCCCCAGGGCCCAAGTGCCCAAAACAAGCCCCTGGTCCCAGAGCTGAGGGAGGCTGGGCAGCCTGGGACAGCCATACTGTTTACCCAGTACCCTTGCCTCTCCGTGGAGCAGGCACATCTTGTCTCCCAGTTGTCCTCCCCACCACTTCCTTATGAATGCCAAAGCCTAAACTGGAAGGAGGGAGAGGAGGCAGGGGTTGGGCCCAGGACAGTGTGCCCCAGGGTCTCACACTGTGGGTGGCCCTAGGAGGAATCGTGGTAGGGTTGCAGGCTTCAGCTGGGCTTCCTGGGGCCTCTTTCCCACATCTGAAATCCTGCTGGGCTTCTCCCACGCATCCCTTGGGTCTTCAAACCCAGAGGGGCCTCCAGCCTCAATGGTCCCAGTTTGGGAGAGGTAACGGGGGGGAAGGGGCGGCACAGGGGACAGTATGATCGGGTTCCGCAGGGCCCCTGGCGGCATGGGTACAAGCTGCAGAGGGCGGGGTTGAGGACAGTGAGCGGGTTGGCCGAAGGCTGGGCTGGCAGCTAGCTTTATATCTCGGCTTGCAGGAGCACAGGGAGGGTCAGAGGACCAGCAAGGGGGCATTCTCTGAAGGAAGGAGGGGGTGGGAAGGGCTCCTCATTCCCGGTTGGTGCCAAAAAGCTGCAGGAAGAAGGTGAAGATATAGATGATGTCTAGATAAATGTTGAGGGCTCCAAAAATATACTCTTCGGGGCTCAGCGAGTGGCGTCGGCTACCCATCAGCAACTGGGTGTCAAATGCCAGGAACTGAGGGAAAGAGGAGGAGAGACAGAGAGGTCAGAAAGTCTGGTCGCTGACACTGACCACTGAGCAACCAGGCCCACCCCCAATACTGTGATTACCTGCGGCCTGGCTGCCCAGTGATCCTCCTGAGAACTTTCCCAACACCTTCCATCCCTAATTTGACACCTATTTACTGAGCACCTACTATGTGCCAGGCACTGATGTGGCAAAGAAGACAGACAAGATCCCTGACCTCACAGACCTCAGAGTCTAGTGGGTAAAGTAATTGTTAGTATGATGAGTAACCAAAGAGAAACCCAAAGTGCCACCAGGGGCTGATATCAGGAACCTGACCTATGTGAGTGTGTCAGGTGTGAAGGAAGGCTTCCTGGAGGAGGGGACCTTCAAGCTGAAGCATAGTCTTCTTGCCATTCCCCTCAGGGCCCTACTCTTAGAGGACCAATAAATCCTCTGTGTAACAGCGAGCAGGGAACAGGCACTTGTTCTGTGCTTTACAGACATTACCTACTTCATCCTAATAACATCAGTATCCAGTAATGATTCTCCCTTTCCTAGAGGAAACCAAGGCCCAGAGATGTTCAGTACATAACCAAGGTTACACAGCTGGGAAGTGGCAAAGCCAGGATCAGAACCCAAGCAGGCTGACTCCAGAGCCCCCTCCTTGAACTGCTCTGCTCTGTGGTTTATGGGCCCTACGCAGGGTTACTGTGTCTTCTGCCAGGAATCAGGCTCCCCCGAGAGCCCCAGTAACCTGCTCAGAACTGCAGAGGCCACGAGGAGCACCATGCCATGTCTGCTTTCAGGGTCTCACCACTTAGTGGTGGGCACTTACGGATGATTACCATATAACCTCGGAAATGCCATAATTAGGGCTGATTGGGCAGGAGGAAGGTGGCCCAGAAGAGGTGACTCTACCTGGGGCTTGCAGGATGAGGAGGGGTTTGCTAGATGAAGCGGGCCTGGGGAAGCCCTGGAGGTGAGGGTGGTGGTGTGAAGAATGAGGAATTCACCATGGGGAGAAGTGGGGCAAAGGGAAACGGAGAGAGGCCGGAGCCCAGGGGCCAGAGGCTCCAACAGGGAGCAGCTCCAGCCTGTGGGACATCAAAGCATGTCACCCTTGAGGGCGGGGAGGTGGGGGTGATTGCAAGTATGGGCTTGAGAGTCAGGCCGGCTTGAATTCCAGTCTCAGTTTCGCCACTCACTCACTCTGGGACTCTGGGCTAGGCTATTCAGTCGCTCTGAGCCGTTGAGTCCAACTCGGCAGAAGGGAGATGAGTGTGCTCACCTCCTGAGGTGGTTGTGAGAGTGAGATAATGCTTGCAAGGCACCTGGCGAGGTGTCTAACACCTGGTAAGCACTTAATGAATGTGGCTGTTAGTGTGGATTTACTGTTATTGTCTGCAGAAGGAGAGGTGCCCTCTTGAGGACATGTGTACGGGGTGCTGAGATGCAGGTGTCTCCTGCCACTCATCAAAGAAGCAGAACTGTCGCCAGGGGAAGCTGGGTGGCCTTCGCAGCAGGCAAACAGAACCACAGCCAGGGCTGAGGGGGCCATGTTCAAGGCACAAGAACACAGGACTGACTGGAGTCGGAACACCTAGGTTTGGGCTTTAATACCTCGGAGCCACCCCCCACTTGACCTCAGTGTTCTCATCTGCAAAATGGGATGGTAATGATGACCGCACCGTGGTGTGGTTTTCAGGGTTGATGTCTGACAGTGAATGTGGCATCAACTTATTATTCTTTAGTGTCATTTCACTCCATTCTACTCTGCTCCTTCTCTTTTCGATTTGGACTCCCAGGTAAAGAAAGCTTCCTTGCGTAGGGAAAACAAGCAAGGAGAGTGGCTGACCCAAATCCTCCTGGCTGCTCAGTGGTCACGACTGCCAGCACAAGTTAATAAACTGCCGATCTGGCTTACCAATCATTGCTTGCTTGGTTGATTTCCCAGAGCCTGGTCACCCCTGGGTGAGCTAATGAAATCAAATCTCTCAACCTAGAAGGCTTGAACCTGACCCTGTTTGGAGGGGTGGTTGGGGGCTGTTCTCCAAGGAGCCTCCTAGAACAGCCAGCTGGCTTTTCTCTTGGAGAAAAGTATTAGTCACTCAGTCGTGTCCTACTCTTTGTGACCCCATAGACTGTAGCCCACCAGTCTCCTCTATCTCATGGAGTAGGTTGCCACTCCATTCTCTGGGGATCTTCTTGACCCAAGGATCGAATCCAGATCTCCTGCACTGTGGGCAGACTCTTTACTGTCTGAGCCACCGGGAAGCCCTTCTCTTCGAGAAAAGAGGGATGAAATGGATGCTGTCCCTGCCTTTGGCGCAAGGCCATGGATGCTGATCTCCATGGGCTATGTGGGACAGTTTGCTCCAAATTTCCACTCCACAGCCCAGTACCACCCACCACTGCAACTTCATGCCTGTTGAGCCAGCTGAAGGGTTTCCATTCATTTATTCCCAACAATATTTAAACTGAGCATCTACTATGCTACAGGGAATTGCCTTCAGAGCACTGTCTAATGAGAGCAAAAAACATGATCAGAGATTATACTATGAGCATGGACGCACATAGGGGAAAATAACTTGATAATCTCCCTGGGTGATGAGCACTGTTAAATAACATCTTGGCTGAGAGCAGGTATCTTGGTTATAGTTAGCACCTTAGTTGGCAGCCAAGATCTCAGTTGAGAGCTAACAACTCAGTTGCCCGCTAACACCTAAAATGACAGCAGGTGCTTAAGTTGCGAGCCAGCTGGATATAAGACCCTTCAAGAGGGGCATGGTGGTCAGGGGTAGGAGCAGGATGGGGGCGCTATTAACTTACATCTGAGCAGTCTTCACACACTCGTCCTTTATCTCACTTGCCCAGTTCACCCTAGGAGGTGGATAGTATCATCACTATTTTACACAGAAGGAAGGGAGGCTCAGAGCAGGTGAGTGACTTGCTGATGGCCACTTATCCAGCTGGAACCAGATTACCTGTCTCCTACATCCTGAAAGAGACAGTGGGGCTGGGGTGGGCTTGCAGGGAGGGAGGAGGCATGTGCAGATGGCACAGAAGACAAAGGCAGACTCTCCTGGGTCACCCTACTGGTCAGGGCTGGACCTGGCCAGGACCCCCCAGGCCACACAGTTGGCCTGATCCTGTGGTGCCCAGGCTTGTGTCTGCCACCCTCCCAGGGGTGAGCTGGAGAGGCTCTGAGGGAGCCATGCCAGGGAAAGGGCAGCTCAGAGCCACCAATGAACAGGCACCGACTACAAAAAGGTGGGGTTAGAATGGGTTGAATCAGCATAAAAAATAATACATGGACCATGTCTATCCCACAGAAATGCCAGCAGCACACCCAAAGCTGTTCAAGGCAGCGTTGCTTCTAACAGAGAAACCCTGGAAACAACCCCAAACTTGATCAATTGTGCTGAGGCAGAAATATCTCTCATAACATCTATTATGAGAAATGAACAACTGACAGAAAAATCCATATCACATTAGCCCCCTTACTTAACAAAAAACCTATGACATAGAAGCTACCTAGCATATATCCATAAAATGCATATAGAAAGGTCTGGAAGGAAAGACAATTAATTAACCACAGCAATTACCACTGGGAAGGCAGGGAAGGATATGGCCTGATGACATTTGCTTTGTATATATTATTTAAGGTTCAAAAAATGAAATATATGAATAAATGTATTCAATCCCCGGGTTTGAAAAATCCCCTGGAGAAGGGCATGGCAACCCACTTAGTTTTCTTGCCTGCAGAATCCCAGGGACAGAGGAGCCTGGTGGGTTATAGTCCATGGGGTTGCAAAGAGTTGGACGTGATTTAGTGACTAAGCATGCATGCACATGCTATATATTAGAATTTTTAAAAGAAGGGTTAAAGTAACACAAAAGGAGAGTTCATGAACCCTTTTATTTAATTCTCACCACCAGCCCCTGGGGCAGATATTGCATAATCATCTCTCTCATGGAACTGAGGAGACTGAGGCCCTGAGAATGCAAGTGCCTCACCCAGTTCACACAGCTGAGAGGACAGTCAATTCCATTCTCTTTCCACTGTGTGACATCACTTTGGGGCATGGGGTGTGTGGTGTGTGTGTGTGTGTGTGTGTGTGTGTGTGTGTGTGTGTGTGTATAAGGATGGAAGAGGTGGGAAGAAAAGTGTACCCAAAGTTCATGGCTAAGAGCCCAGTGGGCTACCTGAGGGGATGCAGGGAGCGCTGGGCCCACCTGCTCCTCACTTTCTGGGCTAAAAGGTGAGACTGGGCTCTGAGGATTCCAGAGAAAAAAGACTAACTGCCAGCTTTAAGCCCTTATGCCCTCGGTTGGGATGTAGGACGGAGAGAGGGCAGCTGAGTGGAGATCTGCTTCAGTCCCATAGAAGATACTTCTCTTGTCTTCAGTGGCTTGGGTGTTAAGAGTTTAAACAGCACGGGGGACTTCCCTCGTGGTGCAGTGGCTAAGACTTTGAGCTCCCAAGGCAGGGGCCCAGGTTCAATCCCTGGTCAGGAAACTAGATCCCACATGCTGCAACTAAGAGTTCACATGCCATACCTAAGACGCAGTGCAGCCGAAGAAATAAATTAATATTTAAATAAAAGAGCAGTTCTGCTTCTTTTTTTTTTTTAAAGTTTAAACAGCACAGATGACCTCTGCATGCTGCAGTCCTGGGGAGCACCTTCAGGTGGGCCACCACTACCAAAGGAACAGGGTCTGACAGGGTCGGGACAAGAGGGGAGCAATGTGAGAAGGCAAGTAAAAAAGGAAGAGTGTGCATGTAACAGACCTCAAGAACATGGACTGGGCAGTCCCATAGACCTGGGTTCAAAGCTTGCCTCTGACCTTGGGCAACTGACAACTGCTGCTGCTGCTGCTAAGTTGCTTCAGTCGTGACCGACTCTTAGTGACCCCATGGACTGCAGCCCACCAGGCTCCTCCACCCATGGGATTTTCTAGGCAAGAGTACTGGAGTGGGGTGCCATTGCCTTCTCCAACTGACAGCTACTAACAGGTAATATTATTGTACACTGATGACATGCCAGGTACTTTCTCAGTGCTTTGTATATACTGATTCACTTACAAGTTACAAGCTATGAGGTGGGAACTATTATCTGAATATTATGGATAAGGAAACAGAAGTACAGAGAGTGACATGACTCAATCAATCCACCCAGCTTAAATGTTGCAGAGAATGGATTTGAACCCATCTACTCTGCTCCAAGGGTTTCTCAAGGAGCGATAGTGGTAAAGAGCCTGCCTGCTAACGTAGGAGACTTAAGAGACAAAGGTTCGATCCCTGAGTTGGGAAGATCCCCTGGAGGAGGGCATGGCAACCCACTCCAGTATTCTAGCCTGGGAAATCCCAAGGACAGAGGAGCCTGGCAGGCTATAGTCCATACAGTCGCAAAGAGTTGGACACGATTGAAGCAATTTAGTATGCACACACACACTGTGCTCCAAAATCTGGGCTCTGAACTACAAGGTTAACATGTACGATAAGAGTGAAAGCTCCCAGGGCAGCTGAGAAACTACCACATTCCAGGTGCTCAGCTGTTTTCTTTTTTCCATTTATATATTATTAAGCATTACCACAGCCTTGTGAAACAGTTAATATTAGCCCCATTTTAAAAACCAGGCATACAGAGATCAAGTAACTTGCCCAAAGGTCACAGCGGTAAGAGGATGAGTGAGGCCTTGACTGTGGTTTGGGTGGGATGCCCGTGGTCACTTGGAGAGCTCCCGGGAAGGCCTCCTGCAAGCACCCCCCACTCAGGCCCGTGTACATGTGTCCTGCCCTGAGCCCTACTGGGACTCTTAATCACCCCTCCTTCAGTCCACAAGCCCTGGGGCAGGGGGCTTCCTTCACCTTCTCCGAGTTAGGGTGTTGGTTTGAAGGGCTTGGTTTGAGCAGGGCGTTGGTTTCGAGGATTAGTGTCTCAGGAAGTGAGACTGAGGTGAGGTGCAGGAGTGGGGCACGAGTGTACTTTCCCCCTGAAGGAACAATTACTGGTCAATCCACCCTCCCTCCTCCTGCCCTCTGAGGAATTCATCTGGCCTCCAGGGTTCAGATGAGCCTCAGGTGGGGTATCAAGGCTGCTGTGGTGGCAGACGGTGGGCTGCCAAACAGAGAAGCTTCTCTCACTGGATCCCTTAAGCTCATGGAAACCAGTGAGGCAAAAGAGTCGCCAAATTCTAAATGAAATAAAGTCTGAAAGAAAATCATATCCCTGCCTCAGGTCTGTGTGGCCATTTTTACTTTTCAAAGTGTTTCTCTAACTGTGAAGAAGGCAGGGCATCTACCGTAGCCCCCATGAGAAAAGCAGGGCAAGTGGTGGGGTGGGGCAGACTGGGTCTCTTCCCTGAGCCTCTCAAAGACTGGGGAAGATTCCCAGGACACACGGATTCCCAGGTGGACCTGGAAGAAGAGACTGCCTGAAGCCCAGCCTCCGGATGACAGAGGCTGAGAAGGCCTCTCTGGACCCTTCTCATGTGAGGGGACAGACCTCTCCAGGCCTCCATCTTTCCATCTGTGAAATGGAAAGGGAGACAGAATAGAAAGAGTGCTGAGCTGAGAATCAGAAAAAGGGGTGTTTCTTCCAGCCTGGCAGCCAACACTGCATGCGTGTGGTGTGTCTGTGTGTCTGTGGTGTGTTATATGTTGTGTAAGTGATGTGTGGTATGTATGTGTGACGTGTGTATGGTGTGCATGTGTGTGTGGTGTGTGTATGTGATTGTGGTGTGTGTGTGTGTGTGTGTGTGGTGTGCATATGGTATGTGTGGTGTATGTATATATATGACATGTGTAAAGTGTGCATGTGTGTGTGGCATGTATGTGTGTAGTGTGTATGTGTGATGTGTGTAGGTGTGTATGTAGTACATGTGGTATAGATGTATGACGTATATATGGCGTGTGTGTGTGGTTGTATATATGTGTGGTGTGTATGCGTGATGTGTGCAGGTGTGTATGTGGTATGTGTGGTGTACATGTGTGATGTGTGTATGGTGTGCATGTGTGTGTGGTAAGTGTATATGTGTGGTATGTGTAGGTATCTATGTGGTATGTGTGGTGTATGTGCGCGATGTGTATATGGTGTGCATGTGGTGTGTGTATGTGTGTGCATGTGGTATATGTGGTGTATATATGTGATGTGTGTATGGTGTCTGTGTGTGTGTTTGTGAGTGTGTGGTGTGTTTGTGAGTGGTGTGTGTGTGTGATGTGTGTAGGTGTGTATGTGGTATATGCGGTGTATGTGTGTGATGTGTATGGTGTGCGTGTGTGTGTTTGTGTGTGGTGTATGTGTGTGATGTGTGTAGGTGTGTATGTGGTATATGTGGTGTATGTGTGTAATGTGCATATGGTGTGCGTGTGTGTGTTTGTGAGTGTGTGGTGTGTATGTGTATGTGAGTGGTGTGTGTGATGTGTGTAGGTGTGTATGTGGTATATGTGGTGTATGTGTGTGATGTGTATAGTGAGCGTGTGTGTGTTTGTGAGTGTGGTGTGTGTGTGATGTGTGTAGGTGTGTATGTGGTATATGTGGTGTATGTGTGTGACGTGCATATGGTGTGTGTGTGTGTGTGTGGTGTGTGTATGTGAGTGGTGTGTGTGATGTGTGTAGGTGTGTATGTGGTATATGTGGTGTATGTGTGTGACGTGCATATGGTGTGTGTGTGTGTGTTTGTGTGTGGTGTGTGTATATGTGAGAGGTGTGTGTGTGTGTGATGTGTGTAGGTGTGTATGCGGTATATGTGGTGTATGTGTGTGATGTGTATGGTGTGTGTATATGTGAGTGGTGCGTGTGTGTGATGTGTGTAGGTATGTATGTGGTATATGTGGTATGTATGTGTGACATGTGTATGGTGTGTGTGTTTGTGTGTGGTTTGTGTGTATGTGAGTGGTGCGTGTGTGTATGTGGTATATGTGGTGTATGTGTGTGACGTGTGTATGGTATGCGTGTGTGTGGTATGCAGGCATGTGGTGTGTAAGTCTGCTTGTGCTCTCTCTAGGTCTCAGCACAGGAAGGTCCCTGCCAGCTCTGAGCGCTCACGGTCCTTCCCGGGGACTGAGGACAGATGGCTATGAATGCCCCCTCAAAGGCCAGGAGTCAATACCCAGAACTAGAGGCCCAGCCCCTCTACAGAAAGAGCATCTTCCCATCCAAGCTGCACTCACCCAGACACCATCAGGCCCTGACGCATCCTGTACTGACCACGCAAGTGCTCCAGGCCGCCCTGTCCTTGACTCTGGGGCACTGCAGCGGCCCCCTAACTAATCTCCCAGCCTCTGTCCTACTCATGAATCCAGCTTCTCACTCATCTTCCTTAAAGCCCAGGAGCGAATGTTGCCAGAGGTCCTGAAACTGGCCAGGCGGGACAGGCAGAAGAGAGTTCTCTTCCCACCGGGCCTGTCACCTAAAGTCCTATTCCTGGTTTCTCCCCAGGTATCAAGGCTTGGCTTCATGCTTTCAGGGACTGGGAGACTTCACTTCCCCAGAGAAGGATCAGCTCTGAGGTAGGGCGCCTGCCCACAGTCATGCAGGTACAGAGGGGCTGCCACAGCAGGAAGGCGGCTGTCCAGGCCCTGCGTGCTCGCTCCCTCTCTCTTTCCCCCTGCCTCAGCTGTCCTGCTCTGTCCCAGCCCCTGCGCCTTGCCTCACCACCCCAGCCCACCCATTCATGCTCCCCTGCCTCGCTTTCCATCAGCTTCTACAAAAATGCACTCAAGGAGGGGGCAATAGAAGGGAGAGGAGAACGGGGCTACCCTGAGGCCAGAAACTTCCGACTGACTCACCACTTCCACTGGCATTTGAGTCTGGTGCCCAGAGCGGGGTTACAGGGTAGGGCGACAGAGAAAAATCCAAGCCTCTCGAGAATGTGCCAAGGCCAGTCAGGGTGAGGCCTAGGAGGGGTGACCCCTGCCAGCAGGACCACGGCCCTAGGAGACCCTGGCTCCCCATCTCCCCAGTCTCCCCCTAGTCCAGCTGGGAGGCCTGCTATCCAAGAAGGCAGTCTTTCAGGGGCAGGGCTGAGGTCTGTAGGAGAAAGCCCTTTGCTTCTCACAGCCCTTCCAAGTCCCAGGCTGGTGGGGTTGGGGCGGTTCTCACCGGGGGCTGGGCCCTCCTCTAGCACGTCTCGTCCCTCTTTTCTCACACATCCTCCCTGAGGCAGCAAGAGGGGCAGGGATCGCGGAGTGACATCCTCGCCTAGCTGCAGCGCTTGGAGCGCCCTTCACAGTGACGAGACCTCGCCAAAGGCTAGGGTAGGAGAAGGCAGGATGGACAGATAGAGAGACCAGGGGTGCTGGGCACTGGTTCTGGGGATAGGTTGGACTACAGGTTCCAAAGGACAGAAGTGATGCTGGAAGCAGGATCAGATTGAGGTCAAGGGCCTTCTGAGTTGAGGTTAGTGGAAAGGCACGGGAACCTTAGTTCTTATGGGGCTGGGCCTCTGTGGGCCTCCATCCACGTGAAACTGAGAGGGAGGGAGGGGAATGAGGCCAGTGGCCCCTCCTCAACCCTCCCCACACCACGGATGGGCTGCAGGTCTTCCTCCCTTTGACCCAGGTGACAGAGGGCAGGGGATGGGGCCGAGCGACTGACGCCACTGCTCCTGACCACTGTTTACATGACTCTAAGGATGAGCCTGACCGAGGAGAGTCAGAGTGTTGCTCTCCTAATGAAACATTAATGGGTAATTAGGTGCAAAGGTTCCTCCTCCCCTGTGACTCACGGGAGATGGATGCCTAAGTCAGCTGTGCAGTCATGCTTTCTGTGCCTCAGTCTGACAGTGCCTCAGCTGGACCTGGCCTCTCCAGAGTCCGTTCATCTTGAAAACATCTAGGGGTGCCTGCTGTGAGCCCCTAGGCTGTGGGTAGAACAGCTACCCACTATTCTAGACACTGTGGATGCAGCGACAAGCCAGCCAGACCCAAATCCCTGCCTTCAAGGAACTTAAATTCTGCTGGACGGAGACAATAAATAAACAAACCAGAAAAACATACAGTATGTCAAAGGAAGAGATGTGCGATGGAGAGAAATAAAGGGAGCGACCTGTGGGCATGCCTATGTGTGTGTGTGTGTGTGTATAAACACACTCAGCACACAAGACTGTAAACAAAGCAAACACGTGAAGGAGAGGAGATGGGGAGTGGTGAGAAGATCAGAAGGAATCGACAGAGGCAAGTATGGGAGCAGGGGCCTGGGGCTGGCAGTGAGCCTGCCATCCTAGGGAGCAGCAAGGATGCTTGTGGCTGCAGCAGGAGCGGGAGGCCGTGAGGTCAGGAGGGCCTGCGGGCAGTGGGCAGCGACTGCTGGAGGCCAAGTGCAGAAATGCTGCTGCTGCTGCTAAGTCGCTTCAGTCGTGTCCGACTCTGTGCGACCCCATAGACGGCAGCCCACCAGGCTCCTCTGTCCCTGGGATTCTCCAGGCAAGAACACTGGAGTGGGCTGCCATTTCCTTCTCCAAGTGCAGAAATGATCTGACCTCATTTAACAATGAACAGGATCCCTCCCACCGCTGTGGTACTGGCACAGACTGCACCCATCCCCCGTGGGGCAGCACCCACGGGGGGCCATGTCAAGAATCCAGGTGGGACATGATGGCGACACGGACCAGGGGGAGCCATGAAAGCAGAGGCAGATGCTGGTGCTTGGATCCCAAGCGAAGAAGAGGCTTCTGGGGGGAGGGCATGAGCAACTGTACCAAATGCTGCTGAGAGTAGAGCAAGGTGAGGACTGAGAAATGACCACCGGGTTCAGTCACAGGGAGCCCACCGGGGACCCTGATGAGAACATTTAAAGAGGATTCAGTCTTCCCTGGTAGCTCAGCTGGTAAAGAATCCGCCTGCAACACAGGAGACCGGGGTTCGATTCCTGGGTCAGGAAGATCCCCTGGAGCGGGGATAGGCTACCCACTCCAGTATTCATGGGCTTTCCTGGTGTCTCAGATGGTAAAGAATCCACCTGCAATGTGGGAGACTGGGGTTCGATCCCTGGGTTGGGAAGATCTCCTGGAGGAGGGCATGGCAACCCACTCCAGTATTCTTGCCTGGACAATCCCCATGGACAGAGGAGCTGGGCGGGATACAGTCCATGAGGTCGCAAAGAGTCAGACACGACTGAGCGACTAAGCACACACAGGAATGATGGAGTGGAGAGAAGGGAGGGAGGAAGGGAGACGGACTGGAGGCAGCACAGGTTCCCTTGTAAGATGCTTTGCTCTAAACAGGGGGACTAGAGGCAGATGTGAGTTGGGGGTTTTTTGTGTTGCTATTTTTTTCAGTTGGGAGAAATTAAAGCCTGTTTTTATGCTGATGGAAAAAATCCAGTAGAAAGGGCAATACAGATGGTGCAAGAGAAAGAGGGAGAACATTGCCAGAGAGATCGCCCCAGCCTCTCCCCACTTCAAGCCAATAGAAGTTCTCCTCTTTGAGGGGGATGATGGGGCTTCTGGAAATGGCAGCAGGCTGGGCCCAGGACAACTGGGTCCTGCCCTAAATCTGCCCTTTACTGGCAGTGGGACTCTGTGCCAGCCCCTTAACACCCGTGACCTCGGGTATATCTAGAAAGCAGGTCTTCTAACAGAAGCACTGCCTCCCTCCCTGGGATGTGATGGAGATCCCATGAGATAATATGTGTGAAAGTGCTTTGTAAAATGGAAAGGGTGGAACCGATAGTTGGGATTGTTTTTATTATTTCTAATAACAAATGATTATTAAACAAATTTAAGGGATTACTGTTCATCCAACCCTACTTGTCTGCACAGTCTCCCCGCACAGCTGACGCACTTGCAGCAGCAAGAAGCCAAGCACACTTCCTGACCCTCCCTCAGTGATTGCCCTCCTCCCACTCTGCCCTGCCTGGACCCCTCTTCTTCTTCCATTTGTCCCTGCAAACACTGTTCTCTTTGGCCTCCCCAGTCTCACTCCCCTCAGTCTGACCCTCCTGCTTCCTTTCCTCCTAGGCTGACTCCCCTGACCCATCCTTTTCATTGAGATTTGTCTTCAGCAGGTACTATCTGCAGGAAGGGCTTCCCTGATGGCTCAGCAGGTAAAAAAAAAATCTGCCTGCAAAGCAGGAGATATAGGAGATGTGGGTTTGATCCCTGGGTCAGAAAGATCCCCTGGAGAAGGACATGGCAACCCAGTCTAGTATTCTTGCCTGGAGAATCCCCATAGACAGAGGAGCCTGGCAAGCTACAGTCCATGGGGCTGCAAAGAGTCGGATGTCTCTGAACGACTAAACACACACACACACACATCTGTAAGAAAGACTGCTGGTCCGGAACCAAGAGCAATTAGTGCCATATGATAATCAACCATCCTGGTTTGTCCAAGCTTGCAGTTCCCAGGGGGTTTCCCCCCAAGAAGGAGGACTTTCAGTGCTGAGACCAGTAAAGTTCTGGGTCAACCAGGATGAGTTGGTGCCCTAGTCTTGATCAAGGCCACGCTAGTTGATTTACCATTCATTGTTTTATGTCTCCTGCGTTGGCAGGCAGGTTCTTTCCCACTAGTGCCACCTGGGGAGGGATTTAAAGTCTCTGAGGTCAAGCTCCTCATCTTAATTTGAGAAAAACAGAAGCTATTTTATAGAGCTACGGTGAGGAGTTAGTGTATGTGAAGAGCTTGCTGTGGGAGAAGTAAGTGCTCAATAAAATATTAAATACCATCGTTATCATTATCATCATCAACACTCTCAGCTCGGTGAGGGCAGCCAAGGACATGTTCAGTCTAAATGCATCTGTCACCGAGTACTTGGAATCTCCTTTACTCCAAGAAGTCTTCCCAGATTACCTCCAGGAGACAGCCAGGGCTAACTTGGTCCATGTGGTGGGGACACCCTCACTTTCCTGCTCCCACAAGCGACACTCAGCCTCTCCCCAGGAACCAGGGGTACCCCTTCCCAGCTCTGTTTAAAGTGTCAGTTCTGCTGTTTCAACCTTCCATGCCCGTGCACAGGTCAGCTGATCTGTCTTGGAGACCTGAGCAGCACTGAGTCCCGCCCCTGCCCACTGACACTCCATGGGGGTTCAGAGGAGTGGACTATGAGGAAGATAGGGACGGAAGAGGGGCCTGAGGAGGTGGGGGGGGGCTGAGAAGGCGGGGCCCCGGGGGGTACACTCACCAATGTAAACACGCCTGCTCCCAGCACGGCATACACTGCGTGGAGCCAGGGCACCTGCAAGGCAGACAAAAATATGGACTCAGGGAGGGTGAGGGTGGGCGGTGGGGGTGCGGGGCAGCGGGGAGGGGAGAAGGGGTTAGTCCTGAGAATGGAGGGTGCAGGACAGACCTCCCCGGGGGGGGGCCCTCTCTCTCACCGCCCCCCTAACCCAGCCCCAGACCGAGAGGTCCTTAACCCTCTGGGCTAGGGGAGCCCCAGAATAACAGTGATTGTGAGGGGCTGGCAGGGGAGCTCCCGACTGGCCAGCACTTCGCTCCACACACAGCCCCAGGCTGAGGCTGGCCCAGGGTGACTCATCCTATGGGGCCCTGTCATCCTCCCAGCCTGAGTCTGGCCGGAGGCTGCGCCCTCCTCCCAGCGTGCACTCATTCCTGTGCTTTCGGTCCCCCTGTCGGGACTCCCTGGCTCTGCCTGTGGAGGTGAGGGTCTCAGAGGAAAGCGGATAGACTTTAGTCGGGGGGAGGAGGGGCACCCAGAGTCCTTGTCGCTGAACTTGATGGGACTGTCTGCCCCCGCTTCCCAACCTCCGCTCCCCCGGGGGGACTCAATGGCACCTGGCCGTGTGTGGAAACCTTGCAAGAGGTGCCAAACCAGCCATGCCCTCTGTAGGGCCTTCCCCCAGAAGATTCCTGGAAACACAGGCATCCTATGAGCCTGACCTGGGTCAATAAAGGGTTCTTTGACGCTCTGGGCCCATTCCTGTACCCCCTCCCCCATCCTAGATACACAGAGGGCCCCTAGGCCAGCTCCGGTTCCTCCCTTCGTCAACAGGATCCTGGGAAGAGCCAAGGAAATGCCAGAACCAATCCTGATGTCCTGGACTGGGAGCCAATACCCGGGGCCTGGGCAGGATGGGGTAAGGGAGGGGCAGTGAAGAAGGCTGCTCTTGGCCTGGAAGAAAAGGGGTGGTGGGGACCAAGAGGAGCCTGGGGGCAGGCACAGCACTGGGTTTTCAGCAGGGGTCCAGTAGCTGCTCTCTTGGGTTCCCAGGACTCAAACCCCATCCTGTGATGCCCTCGGTCTTCCCCTTCTCCACCTGCAGCAGCCCAAGTGCCTGGGCCTCAGCCGAGGTCACTGAGCCCCGAGCAGTCCTAGCTGGGTTTCCCGGGCAGGCCAGACACTTAAAGAGCTGAGATTCGACTGTTCCCATGGACCCCCTCATGAGGTGAAGGTGTGCTTAAAGCCCTGCCGTCTCACTTTCCACCTGCCTGGCCAGCTAGATCCTGGCTCTCTGGACTTGACTGATCCCCCCAGAGTCCCAGGAGGCCTGTCCTCAGGGCCCCTCTGGGCTTCGTAGCCCCATGGAGTTCCAGAGCCCTTCCCCTGCCTAGGATTTGCAAAAGCTCCTAGCCCTCCGCCTCAGCCTCACCTTCACCCTAGCGGGGAGGATGGGAAAGGTGAAGCCGGATGTGGCTTGTGGAGCAGGCAGGTGCCCAGACCTGCCAAGAAAAGCCTGTGTTTGCTTACACTGCCAACAAGCCCACGGAAGGTGCCAGGAGGGGCAGGACTGGATGGCAGGCTGTGAGGCCTTGGCTCCGGGCCTTCCCTGGAGGGCGCAGGAGGAAGTGGCAGCCTCGGGCCAGCAATCCCACCCCCTTTATCCCCAGGGACGGCAGGCAGGCAGAGCCACAGACTCACATATTGGAAGGGCAGGAGGATGGCCAGGATGAGCCCACTGAAGAAGAGGGTCATGAGCAGCACGAAGAGCACACCTTGGCAGGATGTGAAGTCGAACTGCAGGGACGGGCTGAGCGTCAGCTGCCGGGCCCCTCAGGCCTGCACAGGGCGGCCTGGCATTCCTGGGGGCCCTGGCCAGGCAGCACGCTGGCCAGAAGGCTGAGGCCTCGATGGCAGGCTGTCTTCCAGTGCTCACCCTAGAATCTGGCATTCCTCCCCATCCACTCCAGGTGCCCTCCCCACACGCTTCTCATCCTTGTGACCTCTCCCCAGCCAGGGATCCAAGCTCAGATCCTGCACCCCACCTGCCTTCCCGGGCCCACGGACCCCAGAGCTGACCTTGGTCTGGAAGCTGAAGACGGTGACCGAGAGGCAGACGAGGGCCGTGATGCTCAGGCACAGCAGCACAGACGTGGTGTTGTAGTAACTGCAGGACCCGCGGGCAGGGGCTCAGCTTTGGGGCAGGGCTTCTGGTCTCCCCCAGCCCTCCTCCCAGGCCCACCCGCCTCTGCAAGGACCTGATCCCACCACCGTGGGGGCCCCACCTTCCCTCCTTTCCCATGATCCTCCCTCTCCTGCCTCCCCTTCCTTTCTACTAGAACCCAACCTCCCAACATGCTTAAGACTCGAAATCCTGTTAGAAGGATCCTGAAGAGGTGGTGGTGGGGGGGGTTGTGCTGGTATATGGAGGTGGCTTTCAGGGAACTGCATGAGCATGAATCTGGGGTCCTTTCAGCTGCAGCTTGAGAGGTGTCACCTTGCTCTCCTCCGTCTCCCACCCCAACCCCGCCAGCCTGGCCAGGTCTTGGAGGCACTGTCCAGTAGAGTGCAGGAGGAGTGGGCTTGAAACCAGCATTTCCTACCTGCCTGCCCCTCCCCAACACCTGCCTAGCAGCGCTCCCAGGAGGGATAGTGTTTGGGGCAACTCCCCCATTCTGCCGATCCGCTTTACCTGGACAACATTCCAGTGAGGTAGGCCATGGACAGGGTCTGAAAGGAGAACAGCGTGAGGGAATGGTGGGGCCCAGACACCTTCAAGGGCCTCCCCTTGTGTGCACCCCTCAACTCTGAGTCTGCTTTGTGCATATGCGCTTACCTCCAGGACTTCATCTGGGGAAGGAGGTCCCAACGGGCCTTGGGCCAGCTGTGCCTTTGTTCTTTTGCAGCCCTTCTCTTCCCCTTTCCTACGACCATCCCCATTGTCACCCACAGCTCTAGGATTTCCCACACAAACCTCTTAAAAACACAATCATAGTGGAAAGAGAGAGTGGCTGGAGTGGAGAGAGAAAGCTCATTTGGAAAGAGAGGGTGAACTGTCTTCGAAGAAAAGGTGGGGTGAAAATACCCCTGCCTCCCTCAGTGACCTCATCTTGGCTGTCCCCAACTCCTGGCCCTTGAAATTCACCCTGCACCCCTGCTCCCTCCATCACTACAGCATCTGTCCCCAGACACCCCCGCGTCACTTACAAAGATGGTCAGGAGGATCAGGTTCCAGGGGAAATGCCTCCTGTAAGGCAAGCCGCCGAGTTCAGAGGAGAGTGGTGGTGTGGGCAGCACAGACTGGGGCTCCGCAAGCTCACCCCCGCTCCTGGGGCACATCCCCACAGGCCCCCATCTGTCCACTCACCCTCCCCCCACCTTTGAGGTGCCAAGGAAACGGGGGAAGGCAGGCCTGCTTAACAGAGCCCAGAAAATGGGGCTCTCTTAGGGTGCACAGCACTGGTGGCAGGCAGGACTGGGGCCAGAACTTCCAAGACCCTGTTCATGTTCCCACAAGCTCCCCCCGCCACCATCTTTACCTGGGTCCAGAACAGCAGGCCAGGGTCAGGTAGGTCGCAAAGAACACAGCGCTGCGAGAGACAGACGGGGGAGTCAGCTGGTCTTTCCTGAAGCCTTTCCACTCCGTCGCCTGCTCAACCCACTCTCTGCCCACAGGACAACAAGCAGGGTGCCGCGGGGCAGGGGCAGGGATTGGTTAAGCCCACAACCATCCTAGAACCTTGCAACGGACAGGGTGATAGTCCAGTTCCAAAAGAGAGGAAAGATGAGCCTACTTCTAGAAATCATGAATCTTGGGTGCCATAGGATAGCTAACCACCCAATCCAAAGTGGTTTTCCTCCAGATAATATAACTTGTGTGTGTGTGTGTGTGTGTGTGTGTGTATACACAAACATGGACTTCCCAGGTGGCCTGGTGGTGAAGAATCCACCTGTCAATGCAGGAGACACAAGACATGCAAGTTTGATCCCTGGGTCGGGAAGATCCCCTGGAATAGGGAATGGCAACTCACTCCAGTATTCTTGCCTGGAAGATTCCATGGACAGAGGAGCCTGGCAGGCTGCAGTCCACGGAGTTGCAAAGAATGAGACATGACTGAACACACACACATGCGCGCATAGATATAGGCGTATATGTGTAGTTTCATATGTGGAGTTCATATAGTGTTCTCTATGTGCCAGCCAGAGAACTACATGCTTTATGACTATTAACTAATATAATCCTCACATCATCTCTGTGAGGCTCATTGGGGCCAGCCGACTTGTCCAAGGTCACACAACTACCACAACAGCAGAGGCAGGGTTAAAACCCAGGCATTCTGGCCCCAGAGTCCTCGCTTATAACCACTACCCCACACTGCCTCCTTCAGGCCTTTCCCTGGACCTGTTGCTACTTGTAACGATCTTGTTTTTCCTGCCAGCACCTGGCACAGTGAGAAGTACCTATGGCATGAATTTCTGGATCAGGTGGCCATGTCCACCAGGAGACTGGCAAGAAGCTCAAGTGAAACCCAGAGACAAGGATGCAGGGTTGAAGATTTTCTGGAGAGCAGTGGAAGTGGAGGCCAGTCCAGGAGGCGGGAGATGAGGGCTGAGGACCCAAGGGTGGGGCATGCCCATGCCTACCTAGATTGGTGCCAACACCAGTGCATGGTCTCCAGTGCCCAATGTGCCCTCAGACATGGCACCTGTCATCCCTCCCCATCTCTCTCCTCAGTTCTCTCACCCATCCCCTATGGCAGCAATGCCAACCATCCTCCTCCAGCTTCAAACCTCCCAGGCTGCCTCACTCTCCTGCCTGGTCTGCCCTGATGTGTCCCAGAAAGATCTGGGATGAGGTGGGGCGCCCTGGCTCCCTGTCTGCCACCTGAAAACATCACGTCACGGATCTCTGTGCGCTCCCTCCTGTGCCTCCTCTCATTGCAGACTAATCCCCAAGCCTCTGGGTCCCACACCCTCCCCTGTCCTACCACTGACCACCACTTCTCCCTCACACACCTCCTCAGCTGTTTCCCATCTTTAAACAACACCTTCCATGGCTCTAGCTGCTGCGACTTTATCCACCCAGCCTTACAGCCAAACTTCTTGAAAAAGTTGTTGCTGTTCAAGGCATTTTCTCCATCTCATGATTACTCCTCAACAAACCAGCCTGAGCCCCAGCTTAACGAGAGCTATCTTTGCAACATCACTATGACCTTGTTGAGTCCAGCTGACGCTCGTCCATCCTTGTCTTTCCTGGCTTCTCAATATCTGGTCTCTCACTTGCTGCCCTGGTTCCACAGTGACACAGCCTTGGGTTCCCGCCTGACTCCCTCGGTCACTCCTTCTCCACCCGCTTCAGCACTCGGTCTCTTCTGCCAGGCTGTCTCCTTTCACACTCCCCTTGGGTGGGTTCAGGCATTCCTAGGACTCCCTTTATCAGGCAGATGCTCAGGACTTGCACACCCATATTTCTGATCTAGAATCTCCTTCTCAACCTCAGACCTGAATAACCAACTGCCTACTGGGCAGACACGTTCAGAAATATGCCCAACGCAGAAGGTTAGAGTCGAACTTGTCCTCTTCCTTGCTCCTTCTTGGGCACCCCCCATGGCAGCCTTGGAGGCACCCACCCAGCAGCTCCGTCAGCTGTAACGCCCAGCCTGCTACACCCAGCTAATCACTTGGACCTGTAAGTCCTCTACCTAGGCAGCTCTCAAATCTGTTCCCTTTTCTCCATTCCTGCAACCACCCTTTTAGGTTGAGCCACCTCTGTCTATCTGGTCCTTCTGCCTCCAACCCTGCCTGCCACTCTCCAAGCTACAGGCAGATTCCATCATGTGACTCTTCTGTTTAAAATTCCAAAGACCTGGCAATGTCTTCTGTGATCCACTCCCCGCCTACCTCTCCAGCCCATCCTGCACCATGCTCCACGCCTCCATCTACCCTCTCATCGCCCTCCGCATCCTCATGGGGTGACCAGCTCCCTCTGCCCCTGCTGGGAAGGACTGACCGGCGAGGATGCCTGTGGCCGGGGTTGGAGGGGCTTGCTCTGTGCACCGCGGGCAGAACTCAGCTGAAGCCTGCACCTCATACCCCACAGGCCTGCTCATCGGATCCGCACCCAGGCATAGCATCTGGAACGACCTATTGTCTAATCCTCAGCCTAGCACGGGTTAGGCTATCTTTAAATATTCCTGGATGAAAAACTCAGGGAATGCAGGGGTTGAGACAAGCCCACTGGATTTTGTGAACAGGAGCCCTCTGTCTTCACCCTTCCCTGCTCTTCAGTGGCTTGCAAATGCTGCGTCACTGTTGCCACGGTGATGGAGGGGTTCTCAGTGCCATGACCAGGGCTGCTGCAAGACATCCTGCTCTGTGAGGGACCGTGGCATCACCCTGCCCTTGGAGTTGTTAAGAAACACTCTGGCACTTGCTCTCTTTGGGTCCCCCTTGAGTCACCGGTCAGTCACTTCAACAATAATGATAATAATAATACCATAGTCTATGTGTATCCTGGGTGTGGGGCCTATCTCCCTGGCCAGTCTAGAAGCTTCCTGAGGGCAGAGCTCAACCTCCTTCTCTCTCCAGTCCAGAGATCCCCAACCCTCCAGATGAGTGGTTGGGAGGAAGGGCAGAGGGACGGGTGGCCTGGGGGCAGCTTAGGAGCCTGACCCTCACATTTCCCATCCCAGCCCTGGCCCCACTGTCATGTGACCTTGAACAAGCTGCTGAATTGCAGAGCCCCAGCTTCCTGCTTTGTCAAATAGGAATACTGGTACCAGCTCACTGGGCTGTAGCGAGAGTTGGATGGAAGCACCCAGTACAGCCTTGAGCAGCAAGGCCTGGTGAAGGGTAGGGACTTGAGGATGAGAGCTGTTATTATTATGACTAGATCCTGGCTGACTGACAGCTTCCTGGAGAGACTGGGACCCACCCCGCCCCCCGGCCCAGCTCTGGGCTCACATTTGTCCTCCTCTGTCTGGCTCCCCCCACCTCTATACCACAGGCCTTACTCCCCCCACTGCAGGGAGGCATGCAGTTCCTGCTGCCGCGGCTCAGAGGAAGCAATCAGACAGTAAGGCAAGAGCCCACTGAGGGAGGTAATTGGGGCCTGGAGAAAGCGAGGGCTGGGGGTGGGGGTGCTGGGAGGTGGCCATCCAGGGAGTGGAGAACGAGTCACAGGAGTGAGAGAGAGACAGACTCGTCAGATCCAGGGCCCCAGGGCCTGAGCTGGAGCCATGGTCTATTTACAGAATGTCAACACAGAGGCACGAGGCTCAGGTGGAGGCCAGCGTCCAAACCCAGCGTCCTCTCCCAACTTACGCTGCTCTGGAACCAGTTCCTGTCTGCTGGGGAGGCTGCCGGGCACGGAGGGGATGTGTACCAGCTTTGCGGTCAGAAAGACAGGCTTCAATCCTGGCTCTGCTGCCTAGGAAGCAACATCTTCACTCTGACCTTCCTTTTTTTCAATGTATAGAATGGTACTAATAACAGTATTTGCCTGGGAGGTTTATTGTTAGGGATCGAATGAAGAATATCTGCAAATCCCACGGCACAGTGCCTCATACAGAGAAAAAGACCTATTTCATTCATATTGCTATTAAGGACTTGGTACTTGGAGGGGGTGAGACCCATTAGATGTCAGCCCTGCTAGGTGTCCGACCCAGAGGCAGACTCAGGACCAAGGTGAGGTGGGGAGGGGGCTGGAAGGACAGAGCCACAGGCTGGCTTTTTGTAGGACAGCACAGCATCTCGGTGATGAATTCATCAGCACCATTAAGGCTTTGCCATCCTCCACGGAAAGCTCAGGGCCCAGGCCCGAGCTTATCTCCACCCCCATCCATCCCTGAGCCCAGCACAGCATCTCTGTTTTCTGCCTGGAGATGCTGAGGAGGAAGGAGGATGCTAAGTCTCGGCATTCGGAGGTCAGAGTCTCACACCCGCCCTCCGTGGGTCGACTCTGCCTCCACTTCCTGAGCTGCTTATTCTTGGATTGTTCCCCTGCTCCATCTGCTCAGGGCACAGAGTCCTGAAGACTCCCCCACAGAAGGCCTGACGAGGGGCCTGGCGACTCCACTCTCGAGGTCTCGGGGCTCAGAGGCTGCCAGGAGGTGCTGACGTGCTGGGAGTCATGCCAACCCGCCACGTGGGCTGATTGGGGTGGCAGTCCCTGGGGCCTCATTAGCTTTACCCTCATTAGTGTGCCCAGATCCCCTAGATGCTTGCCTCCCTGCCTGGTCTGCAGACAGGCCCTCCGTCCTGCACCCTAAGAAAGGCTTTGGGTGTGAATGTCTCCTCCCCTGGGACCCCCAGCTTGGGGCTCTTAAAGAGCCCCAGAGGCCAAGATGTCTCCTTCCTGTCAGTCTCTGGGCTGGCTTATGTTATCTCAAGGCCCACTGTGGGACTGTTCTGGGCTTGGGTGATCCAAGAAGCTCTGGGCTGAGCCTACATTTTCCACCAGATTCCTTTTCAATAACAGGCCTGGGACAGCTGTTGTGCACAAGCTCCTTGGGTGGACACTGGGGGCCTCCATCCCAGAAGGGGATGTCCTAGATTCCGCTCCACGGAACCTTGCAGTACTCTGCCAGCCTGGTCCCTAACTCAACAGATGTACCCCCATGCACTCCCACTCCAGCTCCCACACACGCTTTTGCTTAAGCCACTCCGGTCCCCAGTCCTCGTGGCCCCGTCCTCTGAGGCACGCGGCCCCTGACGGGGACTGAGGGCTGCCCCTCCTCTTTCACAGGCCGCCTGGCCCTGCAGAGGCCGCCTTCCCAGCAGCCCCATTCTGGCCTGGGCTCGCAGTGGGTGCCGAAGGAGACTTTGCTGACAGTGGTTCTGCTTTGAGCCCATGGTGGTCCGGCCTGGTGTTATCCAGAACAATTTCTTAATTGCCCACCTGGGAGGGTCAGAATAGCCTCTCAAGTTACTTGCCATGTTCCTTGCAGTGTTTAGGATAGGCGGGAGCTGACTGCTCGAGGCGAAGGGAGTCTGCCAAGCAGAGGGATTAAGAGTGCAAGCCTCAACTTGAATCCTGGGTTTGAACCCCAGCTCCACCACTGTCTGCCTGTGTGACCTTGGGCAAACTCAACCTCTCCGAGACTGAGTTTTCTGAGGTAATTATACCCAGTAGACCTGAGCGAATGCAATACTGTGTATCAAGCACAGTGAACAATGCCCAGCCCTTATTAGGCACTTTATAAGTGGCAGCTATTATGATTAATAATTCGTAAGCACTAATAACAACTATGTTAATAAGAGTAGCAACATTATTATTAGTGTAGACCAAGGTGTCCCAGCCCCTCTCTGCTCAGGGCCAAGGTCTGGGTCTCTCCAGCTATGACCCCAGCTCCACCCTTCCCACCTTATGCAGGCTCCAGAACCAACACCCCTCCTCTCCCCTCCCTCTCAGACCTAAACACCTCAGAAGGGCCCTTCTGGCCATGCTCCTGTGAGGACAGTCCCCATGGTGTGGGGAGAGGCCATGGGCTGGGACTTGTCAGCAGAGACCTTCCACCCTGGGCCGCCATGGGTGCTTCCGGTGAGAGGGGTGGGTGGCGTGGAATACTCACTAGGATGCCCAGTACCAGCCTGGGTTGGCCTGGACATAGTCCTTAACGGGGTCACTGCAGAGAAGGGAGGAAGAGAGAATCCGAATTGACCCTCTGTCTCCATTTCTGGTTCTACATCTGCACCTGCCCCCCGCCCCCAGTTCACAGGACTGGAGAGGAAGAAAGGAGACTGCACCCCATTGGGGCAGGGGACCCCAGCTACAGTCTTGGGCTGAGACGTGGACATGCCTGGATGTAGGGCTGGTGTGTCTGAGAGGAACGGCTGCTTCACAGACACTTGCTGGCCCAGAAGCATGGGGCCACCCCCACTGGATGGAGGACCCCTCCACGTGCCCAGGCTAAGGTTCTTCCCAGCACGAGGGGGACCACTGCCCTGAACAAATATCCCCAGGCCAACATTTCCAGACCTGTCTGATGCTGGATGCCCCCAACCCCAGGCCTGGCCCCACCGCTCCTGGAGCATGCTGGTCCACATGGCCAACTCACCAGAAGGTAAAGAGAGCCACGACACCCAGGGTCACCAGCAGCTGAATCAGCAGAATGGTATAGACCTGGGGACAGGAAGGGGCTCCTCTCAGCTTAGGGGCAGGCCGGGGGGCTCAGGCCCCCAGCCAGGATCAGGAGGGCCCAGCTTCCTGGTGACTCGATCTACCCTCCAGACCCACATCCCAGGCCCTCCACCCTCCATTTTCAGAGTCACTGGGAGGAATCCAGGCCAAGAAGAAAAGAGAGCAATGACGCTCCACAGCTTACACCCATGGGATCTGGAGAGAAGAGAGCAGGTGTTCAGGCATAGCAGGGGGTGGAGGATGCCCCCACTTAGAGCAGGTACTATCAGCTGGGATCACAGCGATGGGGAGAAGGGTGGCCTCTGGGCAGAGGGTTGGGCCAGGGGTTTCTCAAGAGGATTTTCCCGCCCACCCTCCCAGTCTGGGAGAGTTGGGGGAGGCAGTTACCTTTCTGATGAAGACTCGGCGAACCTTCTGGTCGTCCCAACTGAAGGTGGTGAAGAACTCATGGTCTCCAGTGGGGAAGCCACTCTCATAGCTGGAGCTGCTGTCTGGGTGGCAGGGGGAGGGCCATGAGTGCCCCCCACACACACGTGAACACCGCCCCTGATGGCCACCCGCTCAGAGCATTTGTCAGACTGGCTCCCGGGACCAGGCGAAGCCTCTCTCTCCAGCCCCATTCTCAAACCTCCAGCCCCACTGCATCTCTTCCCACAGAGGTCCCAGACCTCTCCCAGGGTGCCTCTCACCTGTCCTATTCTGAGTCCTGAGAAAGAACTGTCTCCTCCCCTTCTTCCTGCCCCCACCACCAGCTGGGGCTCCCTGGGGGCCACGCTCTTTCATAGAAATGTGGCCTTTCCCTCTTGTGCCCCCCATCCCTCTCCCTGGACACTCTAGCTCCCTCTTGGCTGAGAATCAGAGAGGGGACAGCCACTCCCCCAGGGCCACTTCACACATTCCCAGGGTCATTGGTCCAACCCCAGGTTGCTCTGAGGCCCTTGGGGTGGGAAGTGGAGACTCCTGCGGAGATCAGACCTGCTGGTGCTCTAGCTGGGAACCAGGGAAAGGCAGTGACTGGAGGGGAAATAAAGTCAGGTGAAGTTTGGGAGCCTGGTCCTAGAACTTAAGACTTTCAGAAAAGCATGGGCTCCACAGGAAAACATGTGGATCGGTCCTTAAGACTGGCTAGCTGTGGGCCCTTAAGGGAGTCACCAGCCTTCTCTGAGTCTCTTCTATGATAGAGGTTGGTGATACCCACCCACTGAGGATGAAACAAGATAAAAGTGAAAACTTTGTGCCTGATGCTGACCACACCAACATCTTAATTCTGCATCGGAATCATTCCTAAGGCCTTAAATATGTCCACTCTATTCTCCCCCACGATCCCTACCAGCTCTCCCCGCCCTTTCCCTCCACCACAATAGCCTCTATCTTGGTCTTTCAAAGCTGATGTTGGCACTGCCCTTGCTTCAAGTTCTTTGACGGCTCCCCACTGCCTTTTGGGCTTCCCCAGTGGCTCAGATGGTAAAGAATTTGCCTGAAGTCCATGCAGCTGGGGTTCCAACCCTGGGTTGGAAAGATCCCCTGTAAAAGGGAATGGCTACCCACTCCAGTATTTTGGCCTGAAGAATTACATGGACAGAGGAGCCTGGTGGGCTACAGTCCACGGGGGTCACAGAGAGTCAGACAGGACTTAGTGACTAACACACTGCCTTTTACTCAAGTCCGAGTTCCCTACTAAAGCCTCCGCAGCCTCGCATGAGCCCTCAGCTCCAGTGCACACTGCCCCCTGCTACTCTTCTCCAGCGTGACTATGATATGTTCTCATGCCTCTGAGCCTCTGCATATTCTTTCTTTCAACCTCAGACACTCGTTTTCCCACCTCTTCACCAAGCTAACACATGCCATCCTTCAGGACTCCATGTGGATACCCCTTCCTCTAGGAAGTCCTCCCTGACTGTCGGGCAGGTGAATGGCTGAGGCCTCCATCACCACACCTGTTTCCCTGTGTGGTGGTTGTTCATTTATTGTCTACACAGTCACTTCTGTGAATGTAAGTCTTAACAATCGGTGCATCCCTAGAAACCAGCTCAGTGCCAGACACAGTGCCTGGTGCAGGCTTTGGAAATGTTTGTCATCTGCCGACTGAAATGAGCTGCTTTCCTCCGCCCTGACAGTTCTGTGAAAACATTCCTTACGGCAGCCATTCCTGGCAACCAGGACACAGGAAATGAGGAAGTGGGGAGGGAGGTGGACCAATTGCCAGCCTGGGGCTTGAAGACCCTAAACCTCTCATCCTTCACTACTCTGTGTACTGTCTACATTTCCTGCCAAAGTGCAAATGGCCAGGCCACAGAAAGGGAGGAAAGGAGAGAAAAAGCAGTCCTGTGGGTGTCAGGGGCAGTAGGAAGGGCTCCCATGAACACCAAACCTTCGTAGGCCCTCCAGTAGGTCACGGTGGGGTGGGTCTTCTCGGCCCGAGGAGCTTTGTGGTGGGAGGTGCGAACCATGGTGGCCACTCCTTGTGAGTAAAGACTCTGTCTGAGGCATTGTTCTTGGGGTCGCTTCTAGAATTCTGTTGGGGTTGGGGGTGGGGACTCAATAAGGTGGGGGAGGGGATCGAGGGGCTGTTGAGGGAGGTTGAAGGGGCTGAGGAAGACTTCATTACAGCTCATAAGGGGTTGTATGTTCCCAGCCCTGAGGCAAAGTTTCCCCAGGCTACTCAGCCTAATAGAGGGGTCCCTACCAGCCATGATTCTTAGTCTGCAAAGAGCTAGCTAGCATCAGCCCGCCTGGGTCTGCTTAGGAACTGTACCTGACTGTGAGAGATGCTAAGGCTGGTGTGGGTTAGTTGCTCCATCGTGTCTGACTCTTTGCAACCCCATGGACTGTAGCCCACCAGGCTCTTCTGTCCATGGGATTCTCCAGGCAAGAATACTGGAGTGGGTTGCTATGCCCTCCTTCAAGGGGATCTTCCAGACCCAGGGATCGAACCTGGGTCTCCTGCATTGCAGGTGGGTTCTCTACCATCTGACCCACCAGGGAATCCCACTACGGCTGATATTTGCTTCCAGTTAAGGCCTGGGGGAGGAAAAGAGTCAAGGAGAGTGATGGATGAAGGGGATCCTCAGGCCGGGGCCCCCAACAACCCTGGGGCCTCCATGCACACAGGTTTCAGATCAGCCAGCATGTAAGCAGACTGCATCCCATTCACAGGGAGCCAGTCCCAGTTGAGGCCACGGCCAGCTGTGGTCTTGTACTGTTCTTTCCTGTGTCCGCTCTAACCTTGCCCACTCCTACTCTGCATCCCTTTCTTCTAGACCAACTCCTGGTTTTTCTCCCCCATCTGTTCCCTCTTCTTGTCCTAGCTCAATAACTTGGAAAAAACCCCTCTTCCCTACTGAAGAGAACTCTGACTGCAGAAACTGTATCTCTCTTTTCTCATGGAGTTCTCCTTGACCTATCCTTAGAACAGTCCTCCAAATCCCAAACCTTTGACATCACAGCCTCATCTGACAACCACACAGTGCATCTATTTCTGGGCAACTTCTTCCTACACAAGTTTTTTCATACGGGCCCACCACTTCCCCTGAGGCTCCTGCCTCCAGGAACTGAGAGACTTACTAGGGTCCACATAGGCCCAGCTGGGGTGGAGAGGCATAGCCGAGGGGGCAGGGGGGAAGGCTCCTGCCTTGAGCCCCTCCCCAGAGGTGGCCTCCTCATAGGAGGGCGGGGCCGAGGGCACTGCCGGAGTCTCCTTCTTCTCAGCATTCGCCTGCTGCTGCCCCTCTGTCCCGGGGGCCTTGTTAGCCACGGAGAGCTGTGGAGGAGAGGCAGAGAAAGACAGTCACTGGGGACAGGGCGCCACCCAAGTCCTCCGCACCAGCCCCTCCACTTCTGGGATTCCCCCAGGTACTTTTTCCCCTTACTAGAATGACAGGGGTGCAGACAAGAGTTTCCCTATTTTACGTGAGGTATATATACAATGGAATATTATTCAGCCTTAAAAAAGAAGGAATTCCTGTCATTTGCAACAGCATGAATGAACCAGGAGGACATTATGCTAAGTGAAATAAGCCAGACCCAGAAAGAAAAAACTGGAGGATCTCACTTATACATGGAATCTAAAATTGTCAAATTCACAGGAGCACAGAGTAGAATGGTGGTTGCCAGGGTCAGGGGGTGGTGGGGGGAGTGGGGAGATACTGGTCAAAGGGTACAAAGATTCAGTTATGCACGATGAATAAGTTGTGGAAATCTACTGCACAGCACGGTGGCTAGAGTTAACAATACTGTATTGTGTCCTTGAAATCTGCTGAAAGGGTAGATCATAAGTGTTCTTGCCACCAAAAAACAAAGAGAAAGTAACTCTGTGAAGTGATGGATGTGTTAACTGGCTTGATTGGGGTGATCATTTTGCAAGTTACATGTACATCAAAATATCATACACCTTATATACAATTTGTTTTTTCGTTTTTGGCTGTGCCATGCAGCATGTGGGATCTTAGTTCTCCTACGGGGATCAAACCTACACTCCCTGAATGGAAGCGTGGAGTCTTAACCATTGGACCACCAGGGAAGTCCCTATATACAATTTCTATTTGTCAATTCTACCCGCAATAAAGCTGGAAAAAAGAATCTTATTTTATGGATGGGAGAACTGAGCTCTAGGAGGCTCGGAGCTGGCCAGAGGCATACACACTGGGACAGGGTTAAGAATTGAGGAAGCTGGAAATTCTTAGGAGAGCCCGCCATTGGGGGTCACTGTCCCTGGGGCAGTGCCCAGCTCTATACAATTTCACCTTCTTCCTGGGGTCCAGAGAAGGGCCTCGCACAAAGTAGGCGCTTAAAAAATATTACTCAATGAAAGGTTCTCTCATTCAATCTCACTGTTACCTTGCTAACTATATTTTGACCCCTGTTTTTAAATGAGGGAACTGAGGCTCAGAGAGGAAGAATGACTCAAAGCCCTCCATGGCCCACTGGGCTGCAGAGTCCAGACACCATCCACTGGGACTGGCCTTCTTCTTCTGGGCTGGAGACGACCAAGGAGGGCAGGGATTTGGAAATCAGGGAAACAGAAAGAGGAGACGAGAGGGGGAAAGGAGGAAGAGGAATACGGACTGCAGGGGAGTGAAGGGGCAAGAAGCCCTTTGCTGAGTCCATTTTGGAAATCTCGTGGCCTTCCCTAGTGGCTCAGTTGGTAAAGAATCTGCCTGCAATGCAGAAGACCCAGGTTCAATCCCTGGGTCGGCAAGGTCCACTGGAGGAGGGAATGGCAACCCACTCCAGTATTCTTGCCTGGAGAATTCCAAGGACAGAGGAGGTGGCAGGCTACAGTCCATGGGGTCGTAAAGAGTCGGACACGACTGAGTGACTCTTTCTTTCTTATTGGAAATCTCAGCCTCTCTTCCTTAAACCAGAACAGAATCAGACTGTTACTAATGGAAGGGAAAGCGCCTTGTCCAGCCCCTTCCATCATCTTACAGACAAGGAAACTGAGGCCCAGTGGGAAATGTCCAATGGCAGGATGACAGGCCCCCACAATGTACAAGTTCAGCTTCGGTGAGAGGATATGGGCTTTGAGGGCCCGAATGAGGCCACCAGGGAAGAGATGACTTGGGAGGCAGGGGTGGTATGAAAAAGGAAACCACACCAGGATATTCTGCTTCCATCCAGCCCTGAGGACTACTGAACTGGAGGGGCCTTTTCCATCATCAGAAAGCCAGGGAGCAAGCTGGGGGGTGGGGGGCGGAGGAGGCCGGGGCAATACATTCACCCCAGGACAGGAAGCAGCGTCAGCAAAGTGACTGATGGAGGCAGGGGTGGGAAGTGGAGGGAGAGAATCCGCAGAGGTGGGAGCGCTTCATTTTCCCCATGGTGAACCCCCACCCCCTCAATCCTCAAGGAAGGGCCTCAGAACCCAGGCCTGTGGGAATGGGGCCCTGGCTCATCCGCTTCCCTCCTACTCGCCAATCCCCTTCATCACCCAGATCGGAAGGGTCATGCCCAGGAAAACCCACTTCAGCCCACCAGAACCAAGGTCCTCTGAGCCCAGACCCAGGGCTCGCACCTGGGAAAGGATTATCACCTCTGACTTCAGCCCTGTCCACACTGGTCCTCCTCACCAGGAACCGCCCTGCTGACCAGACCCCCAGAGCCGTCTTGGGCCTGCCCTCTCCACATCCAGCACTCCCAAGTGAAGCCTGCCTGAATGGCAGGAGATGGTATCACCCAATGACATCATTTTTTGGCCTGATGAGCTTGCAAACAAGGAAAAGAGGGTCTAAGAGCCCAGGAAAGATGCCATTGGCTCTAAGAAAAAAAAAAGTGGGAGCAGAAGGGAAGCCCTTCTTCTGTTTTCTCTACCCAATCCTTAGCACCACCCCAGAGGACCCTCTTCCTTTGCCCAAGGCCCTGGTGGTTGTATAATTCCACAGGCTGTCAATGTTACATAACCCTACTAGGCCAGCCAAGTCTCTGCCCCAGTCCCCCTCCTCTACATTTCAGGCCTAAAACAGGAACAAAAAGAGAAGACTGTTTTATCCGGTCCCATTCAGTCCCATGCCTGGCCAAAACCAAAACAAAAATTAGAACATCCTGAAGCAGGGTTGCCATAGTAACTCCTCAGCCACAGGGGCTGTATCCAGAAATGGAAAGATGACAGGGAGTTGGAGGGGGGGTTTCTGTGGAGGGTGTAAAAGATGAGTATAACATGGTTGGGGTTGGGATTGGACAAAAGAGGGGGGTGCCACATAAAGACTGCCTCTCAGGGCTCATCCTGGGGACACACACACACACACACACACACACACACACACACGACTCCTAAGCTGACTCCTTAAGAAGACCTGGGCATCTGTGAAGGGTCCTGTGATGCCAAAGCATGGGTGGAATGTAGATGGAGGAGAGGAGAGCCTGGTGGGCAGGAAGAGGCCACAGCCCATTCCTTGAAACGGGCCTTTGGGTCCTCTGACTTCAGCAAGGACCGCCCAGGACCTTCGCACAAGAGCCAAGCACAAGGTGCTTGCAGTGGTCCAGAGGGCTTGCTTAGGATGACGGGGAGATGGGGGAATCTGAGGATGGAGGATGGTGCGGGCGGGGGAGATGCCGGTACCTTTCCCTGTGTCATGGTGCCGTCTCTCGGGGAAGGGGTCCCTGAGGCAGAGGCGGCCGCTCGGGTCACCGCAGCCTGCCTGCGTCTCTTCCTTTCTCCGCGTGGGTTCTAGCAACATCCACTGCAGTCGGGCCAGGCGGACCGGAGCGTACCATCCAGGCACGGGGGGTGGGGGGAAGAGGGGGCGGGCCAGGAGGCTGCCGCGGAGGCCTCTGCGGAGCTGCAGGCGGCGGAGGCGGGGGGAGCACCGCCCCCTCCTCCCGCCCCCTCCACCCTGGTACCCTCACCCCCGGGGACCAGGGAGCCCTGCCCTGCGGCACTGCCCGAGTGGATGTGTCCGCGCGGGCGGGAGGAGGCTCGGGGGCTCCGTGACACCCGACCAGCTGATGCTGCCTGCCTGTAACTGCAGCTGGGTGACAGGGCCTTATCTCTGCACCATCTCTGCCGCTGACGGGCTCCATCGTACCTATGACTTTCCCCCCTCCCTCTTTGGATGCCGCCCTGGTTTCTATCTCCATCTCCACCCCCACTCTCATCGTCTCTGTTTCGTCATTCAAGCTGGAGTGGGAAAAGTCTCCGATGTCTTCTCTACCCTACTGTCCCCCTGGGCCCTAAGTCCCTGTCGGCCTTTAGGCAAACCATGTGTGGGCCTCTCTCCTTGCCTCCCTTTTCTCACCTTTGAAATGGGAGCAAGAGGCCCCTCCCGACCTTGTCACAGAGACCTTGTCACAGAGACATGGGCAAGTAGTAGGATGGGAGGATGCAGCTTCTATTTTTCTCGACCCTGCTGGGACATTTTACCAGATCTTTCTGGAGAGGCCTCTAGTTCTGTCTCAAAACCTTTCCACCCCGCTACATTGCCCTCTTTTGCCTTCAATCTCAGCCTCCACTGCCCCTGTTACCCATCTCCTCCCCCTTCCAGAGCTGGTCCCACCCCACTCCCCAGTCTTGTCCTTGGGACTCAGCCATCACTGGGCCCTGTTTTCTGCAGTTGCTGCAGTGTTGGTCTGGGATTTGCAACCTCAAGAGCTGGGCTCGAGTCCCAGTGTAGTCACCCACTGGCCGTGTGACTTTGACAAAGCTTTAACCTCTCTGAATTGCAGCAACTCCTGTGGGAAGGAGGCTGACAGTGGAGCTCTGTCCATCCTGGATGTACTATGAGACACAGGGGTTATGGTGGCAGAAGTATACTGAAGACCACAAAGGGCTGTGAATTTTTGAGTTATTATTATTTGAAGAATCTCCTTTGAGAGTGTCTTGAACTGCCGCAGGGTGAGGGCTCAGAGATCCACCTAAAGAAGGATATGAACCTTGAAAGATGGGAGGAGAAACCAAGATTTGGTGCAGGTAGGGGTAGCCCCCTGCCTTCTGCTTCCTTGTCGTCTCCGAGCTTGACCCACCTAGTGACTAGAGAGAAAGCAGGGCCCTGGATGCTGCTGCTGCTGCTGCTGCTAAGTCGCTTCAGTCGTGTGGGACTCTGTGCGACACCGTAGACGGCAGCCTTCCAGGCTCCTCCGTCCTTGGGATTCTCCAGGCAAGAACGCTGGAGTGGGTTGCCCCGGGTTGGCACATAAATTGTTGATGTCTTTTTGCCACCTCCACTCATCCGCTATCTCCCACTCCATAACGACCAACTTCCCACACACTTAACTTAAACCTAGGCCTCCCTGTCCAGAGGCTTTGTCAGCAGCCCCCACTCCCACCACTAACACACACACGGAGTCTCCGCCCCATGCCCCTCCCTGTCCTGTCACTCTCCTCCCCAGCCCTTCTCCCTGACCCCTTCTTCCCACGAGCTGCCCCCGGCCCTGGCACTCCTGAAGCTCTGCCCAGCATTCCAGGTTCTGACCTTCACCTCCCTCCCTCCCTCTCTGATCCTGCGCTCCGGAGCATTTTCCTTCTCCTGTTTGACAGCTCAAGTGCCATCTCCTCCAGGAAGCCCCCGTGGTCCCTAGTCTGGGACCCTAGTACACTTCTATACTTTCAGAGTGCCCTGACATAGCACCTGTCATGTGGTACTTGGAGTTTGTCAGTTTCCCCATCAGACTCTAAGAGATCCTGTCTGTAGCAGTTTTTGTGTTAGCAGGGCTGAAGACTGTGCCGGGCATGGGGAATGAATGAATCTTATTACTGTTATCCAGATGTAGAATGTTATGCAGAACCCCAGCTTACTTAGGCCTTGGTATCCTCCTGTGTTTCTGACTCTTGCCTGCTCCTTGTATCCCCATTCCTCTGCTGTAGCTACACAGGCTTCTTGGCTGTTCTAGACTGGATCAAGCCTAGCTCAGGGCCTTTGCACTTACTCTGTCCTCTGCCTGGGATCTCTACACACCCCCACTTCTTCACCGCCCTGCTCAGACATCATCTTATTGGGGGGAGGGCTCTTCCTGATGTTATACAAATAGCAATGCCACCAGCGTACCTCCACTCAGTTCACTGGACAGTCCCTTTTTCCTCACTCAGCTGTATTTTTTCTCATGGAAATTGTCACCTCTGATATTTATTTTTGTTTCGTTTTTTTATCTCTCTTTCTCCTCCCATCAACTATATGAGAAGAGGCATTTTGCCCTACATCCCTGGGTTAAAAGAGTGCCCTGCAGTACAGTAGGTGCTTGATAAACATTTGGCTAAGAAAAGTGCAACATTATATACAATCCTTATGTTCTTCAGACATTTTGACATTGTCAGTGCTAGATGTTTCTCAGATGTTGGACTCTATGACCTTGACGTAGAGCTGGACTTGTTGACTCTTGACTTTGCTTATATATCCCATTCTATAGTCTTCATTCATCATTCCGAAGTTGGAATACTTGTCTAGTACTCCACCGGCCTCTGGAGGCAGTGAAGTCCAGTGATCAAGTTCACAGGCTTGAGAGTCAGGCGGCCTTGGTTCAGATCCCAGCTTCTCTACTTGAAGGCTGTCTGACTCCAGACAATTACTTCCCCTCTCAGGGCCTCAGTTTCCTCATTGGTAAAATGGGGGACAGTGATAGTACTGACTTCACAAGACTGTAGAGAGGCTGAAATGATAATATCTGTAGAGGGCTTCCCATAGTGCCCAGCACATAACAAGTTCTCTGTAAGTAAGCTATTAGGCTTCCCAGGTGGCTCAGTGATAAAAAATCCACCTGCCAAGCAGGAGACACTGGTTCAATCGCTAGTCCAAGAAGATCCTCTGGAGAAGGAAATGGCAACCCACTCCAGTATTCTTGCCCGGGAAATTTCATGGACAGAGAAGCCTGGCAGTCGCAAAAGCTCTGTGGGATCTCAAAGAGCTGGATGTGACTTAGCGACTAAACAGCAGCTGCAAGTAAGCTATCAACCTTAAATGTTACACAAATGTTGTTGAATGAAATAATTAATTCCCACCCTCGTAAAGCACTCGGTTCCACTGTTATTCATTCTTCATGTGTGTAATGCTTACCTCTGTGTGACATCCTGTGGGGGACAGTAATTCAGAGAGGAATCAGACCTGCAGTCTTCCCTCAAGGAGGAGCGATCCATCCCGAGCACGTTCAGAGCTCACCCCTGTGCAGCACGAGGGCTGGAGAAAGTGCGATGGGGGAGCTTAGAGGGTGAGGCGCCTGAAGGATCCAGAGGGTACAGAGCTCCCCAGGGGAGTTGGGAGCTTGTTGGGGTAACATCCTCGAATCCCCAACCGAGGGAATGAGCTTTACTCCATGCTCATGTAGAAGGGAAACTGGGGCCGGGGAGAAGGGGTAGACTTCAAGGTTTTTTTGAGCAAGGTATGCTCCACAGCTTCCCCCATCTGCCAGTGCAGGAGATGTAAGAGACGCGGGTTCAGTCTCTGGGTCAGGAAGAGCTCCTGGAGGAGGGCATTGGCAACAAACTCCAGTATTCTTTCCTGGAGAATCCCATGGACAGAGGAGCCTGGTAGGCTATAGTCTATAGGGTCGCAAAGAGTCAGACATGACTGAAGTGACTTAGCACATGCTCCAGAAAGACCACACTGCTGGAGTCCTTTTTTCCATTAAAGCATTTTCTTAAACAAGAAGGGCAGGATGGAGGGAGTGGTCCAGTGGTTAAGAATCCGCCTTATAGTAGGGGACGCCAGTTTGATCCCTGGTCCGGGAAGATCCCACTTGCCGTGGGGCAACTAAGCCAGTGCGCCACCGCTACTGAAGCCCACGCGCCCTAGGACCCATGCTCTGCAACAAAAGAGGAAGCCTCACTCGCTGCAACTAGAGATAGGCCATACACAGCAATGAAGACCCAGAGCAGCCAAAACTAAACAAGTTTTTTAAAAGAAGGGCAGAAGGGTATGTCTGTGAGCAACACGTGGGAAGGACTGAATGAGGGAGAGGCTGGAGGTGCAGAGATAGCATGGAGACTTCAGGAGAGTTCTGATAATGGGCATTCAGAGCCCAGGCTGACTGAGCTGGGCTGCTCAAGTGTGGGCCCTGCGTGAGATGCTCCACTTCTCCATGCCTCAGGTTGCTCTTCTGTGAAGTGAAGCTTGAGAGTTAGCATTGGTAAAGCGCTCAGAACAGGGCCGGCCATATAGCAAGTGCTCCATATGTATCTGGTGACTTTAAAGTGAGACAAATGACAGAGAGGGGCAAAAAGGGAGACAAAGATGTCTCCATTTGTCCAGGGTCAAAGACAGAGAGAGGCAGATGGCTTGGGGCAGAATTGACCGCACTTGGGAAGAGGCTGGACATAGATAAGGGGTGAAGGGGCATCAGAAGAGATAGGGGCTTGGAGGCCAAGTCCCTGGGTGAATGGTGCTATTATGAGAAGGGAGGAGATGCTGATGTGCTCAGGTGGGGTCGGGTTGAGTTTGCGGTGCCTGTGGGACACCCAGCTGGAGCCCTTGGGCAGGACCTTACATGGCTCAGGGGACACTAGGCACTGGATTCTAGGGGAACACCTCTGCCCTTCCTGCCCTGGAGCACAGCCCTGGGGCCTCATGGAGTCTAGCAGTGGGGTCACCAGGGACTGGGTGGCCACTGGTCATTAGCATGTGGACAGTGGCTGGATCACCGGGGACATGAGGAGAGCAAGGCCAAGGAAGGAAGAGGAGGGCAAGCAGAGCTGGAGCATCACCTGAGGTATGCAAAGGATGGAAGGAAATTATTTTCCTCCATCCAGAATCCCCCTCACCATCTTCAACCTCCAGGCTGAGGTGGAAATGGAGAGATTCGAAGGCCACACGTCAGTGTCTTCAGGGCTACTCCCTGGGCAAGGGAGCTCACTCACTGCCGCTGTTTCTGTTTCAGACCCCCTCCCCACCAAGTTCACACCGTGGCGGCCCCTCCGGATTCTTGTTCTGCTGTGGTTCCCAGTCAGTTCCGTTTGGGGGCAGCTGCCAGGGGAGGGGGCTGAAGGTGTGGACAGAGGCACCGCTTCTCATTTTACAGTCACAGAAGCAAAAGGCCAAAGAGGGCTGGTGACTAACCCAGTGTTACATGACAGGTTGGGGGCCGTGCCAAGGTCAGAAGTGTGAATGTGACCCCGGCTCGGGGACCATCAGCCAGGAGTGATTCCAAATGACAACACTTAGAATGGGTATGGAGGACGAGTTGGAAAGGTCCCAGGCTTCCTAGGGGGCACAATCAGAGCCATTCAGCCTCCTCTCCCCAGATCCACACCCATACCCCCAATACACCCAGCCAGAAGCAACACCTGCCCCCGAGGGTGAAGAGAGAACTGCAGAGGCAGGGGCTGGAGCTTGGGTGGCTCAGAGCAGGCAGATCTCAGGCTGGGCTGCAAGAGGCAGTGGTCCAGGCCTGCTCTGGGTACCAGCGCACCTCCCTGTGTATACGAGGGCCCCAGGTGTGGCAGCCTCCCACAGATATTTAAGCCTGCCATTGCCCTGCAGGTCCCTGGCCCCCAACCCTCTCACTGCTATCCTTACAGGCCCTTTCAAATTCCTCCCCTTCTCCCCACTCTGCCCCCAACAGCCCTACAGCAAAGAAACAAACATCCTGTCCAGGCCAGTCATAGCTTGGTTGCACAACTCCTCTGTGCTGGGGTGTCCATTCCTGCCTCCCCCTCCTTCACCCCAGGACACACTGCCTCCCCAGACACAGTCTGCGAAGCATGGGAACACGTCGTCTCTGGTAGGCATCAACACCCTGAATCACCTTCCAGCTGTAGGAATTGCTTACGGTGTGAAATTGCATTCCTGCTGCTCTCGGCAGTACTGGGGGCCCCTGAGAAGTCATTTCCTTCCCCTGGGTCTTGGTGTGGGCACCCACCCTCCCTGATTCCTGGGATGGTCACAGGTTGTTACGATCACTTGTTGTGTTCTGTGTGCTATACATGTACGTTTCTGCTTCTCCACCAGGTGCTTCTTAAAGGTAGACTGTGTCCCTTGATTCTTACAGCAGTCCCCCTCCCCCCCAGTCTCTTCCTACCTGCTAGAGTTCAGTGGTGAAGTATACAGGTTTTGGATCTAGGTCCATTTGGGTACGAATTCTGACCTTGCTCCTTATTGTATAAGTAACTTTAGGCAAGTCACTAAACTTCTCTGAGCTTAGTAATAGATATCCATTGATTCCTTCATTCATTCAACCAATATTTACTGAGGTCTTACTACATTTCAGGCTGATGTATATACAGCAGCCAACACAAAAGATGCAATTCTCTGCCTTTGGGGATTTACTTTTTAGTGGGGAATATTAACATTTGTCTCATGGGGCGATTGTGAGGACTTGATGAACCATCATATGGAAAAAGCTGAAACAGCCTGACATGGTAGGCTTGACACGCTGGAGCTGTTGCCATGCACATCTATTCAGGACCATTTGCTGAGAGCTTACTCTGCGTCAGCTCCCTGCTGGGTGTCAGGGAGACAGAGACGCAGAACGCCCATCCGTGCCCGCAAGGAACTCGCAGTGGAACATACCAACTATGTAACAATGGGCTCTGTCGTCTGTCTGAGTCATTGTTCAGAAGCTTGTAACCAGCATCAGCTTGTATTGCATTCTGCAAAGAACCACAAGTTTCTAGAATGTTAGGAAGAGGAGGGACAGCTATTTGTCCCCCAATATGCCTCAGATAAAGCCATATATGATTGATGGTTATCAACACTACGGTTTGGGGAGGTTCAGAAAGGGGTGTGGTTATATTTAGTTGGGAGATCAGAAGGGATTGGGGGAGGTGACTTTTGAACTGCATCTGGAAGAGTGACATTTAATAGAAACAATAGCGGCAGAAAGAGGAAGAGACCCCCATCCCCTTTCCCAGCCCTCTAATCTTTGGCCAAGATGACACCAGGCTCAAGATTCCACCACTAGAAATTCGTTTCTTTGGATGAACCTCCAGGAGGTTGCTGATGGGGGCAAATCATTCCCACAGGAATAACACGGAAGGATGCATCTGAGCCATGAGAAGAACGGTGGGGAAAAGAGACCTAGAAACAGTGGCGAGCAGGGTAATATGACTGGGGGAATTATAATAATAGCTAAAATGTATCAAGCACTTGAGTGTTGGGCACTGAGGTAAATGTGCTGCATGGTTTCATTTAGCCCTTGACAGCAGAGGTAGGTCCTCTTCTCTCCATTTTACAGAGAAAGCAACTGAGACTTGGAGAGGTGAAGTGACTTGCCCAAAGTCTCCCACACCTGGCAGTCATCAGCCAGAGCCCAGCTCTTAACCACATGTGGTCCCACCTCAGTAAGTTTTCTAACCAGTTAGATGGGGTTAATGGCCGCTCCTCTACTGAGCTGCAAGGCTTTGGTGATGGACATAAAGCTCCCTGAGTGGTGTGACATGTGTAAGTCTCCACATGGGCCATGTCCCTTCTCTTTCTCCAGAGTGGAAAGCTCTATTTCATGAGCCTGATAAATATTTCAGTGGTATCTGTGTGGTCGAGGCTATGCAGCTGGTTCTCTGCAGCACTTGTGATCAGACTGGGTGACGTCCTGGGCCTGTTGAAAGTGTTCAATCAGTCTCATTTAAAAAGAAAAAAAGATCTTTTGCTTGAACAGTTGACAGTCGTCACTGGCATAAGACAGACCTGCAGGCTTTTCAGGAGAGAGGTCAGAGCATGAGCCGACCCAGAGTCCCATTTCCCAAGCAAGGACACAGCCAAGCCCAACAGCTATCAATGGGCTCCTCCTTCCAACCCGGATGCTGTGCCAAGGGCTCCGTCACGCTTGGGGTCCTGGAAGGGTTGCATGGAGCCCAGAAAAGAAAACAAGGAACACAAGCTGTGCCCCGAAGGCAGGGGCATAAAACTGAAGGAAAGGTGACCTGGACTGATGCTTCTTGAGGACTTTTTAAAAAACACTTTGTTGCAGTAAGAACATTTAATATATGATCTACCTTCTTAACAAGTTTTTAAGGGCACAATCCAGTATTGTTAACTATAGGCATGATATTATATAGCAGATGTGTAGAACTTATTCATCTTGCATAACTGAAACTTGACACTCATTAAATAGCAACTCTCTCCACTTCCACCTTCTGCCAGCTCCTGGCAGCTGCCGTTGGACTCTCTGCTTCTGTGAGTTTGACTTAGATATGTCACAAAAGGTAATCACGCGGCATCTGTCCTTCTGCAACTGGCTTATCATTTAACATAATGTCCTCAAGCTTCATCCATGTTGTCATATATAGAAGAATTTCCCCCCTTTTTAAGGTTGACTAGCACTTTACTATACATGTATAATATATATATATATTTAGAAATATAGAGGAAAGGTGATGTGTATAGATAGAGATAGAGAAAAGGTGATATATATATCACCTTCTATTCATTTATGCATTCAGGCATCATTGGACATTTAGATTATTTCCACATCTTGGCTGTTGTGAATAATGCTGTAATGAATGTGGGAGCCTAAATAGCTCTTTGAGATCCTAATTTCAATTCTTTTGGATAAATACCCAAAAGTGGGATTGCTAGACCATATGGTAGTTCTAGTTTTAATTTTTTGAGACACTGCTATACTGCTTTCCATAGAGGCTGCATCATTTTACATTCTTCCCAACTGTGTGAAAGGGTTCCAGAGTCTCAACATCCTCCCCAACATTTGTTATTGTTTTTTTCTTTACTAACAGCCCTCCTAACAGGTGTGATGTATCTCACTGTGTTTTTGGTTTACTTTACCCTGATGATTAGTGACTTTATATTTTCATATACTTGCTGGCCGCTTGTCTTTTTTGGAGAAAAGACTATTCAAGTCCTTTGCCTACTAAAAATAATGATAGAAGTATAGTTGATTTACAATGTTGTGTTATTTTCTGCTGTATAGCAAAGTGAATGTTATACATATACATATACGCCTGCATGTGAAGTTACCTTGATCGTATCTGACTCTTCACGACCCTATGGACTGTAGCCCACCGGCCTCCTCTGTCCATGGGATTTTCCAGGCAAGAATACTGGAGTAGATTGCCATACCCTCCTCCAGGGGATCTTCCCGAATCAGGGATCTAACCAGGGTCTCTTAAGCCTCCTACATTGGTAGACAGGTTCTTTACCACTAATGCCACCTGGGAAGCCCCACATAGACATGTATATCCACTCTTTTCAGATCTTTTTCTGTCTAGGTCGTTAGAGTGTGGAGTAGAGTTCTCTGTGCTACACAGTAAGCTCTTATTAATCTGTTTTATATATAGTCATGTGTATATGTCAATATCAATCTCCTAGGTTTTCCCTCCTCCCCCCACACCTTTGCCAATTTTTTAAATCAATATTATCTGGGGCTTTTTTGCTATTGAGACAGGATGAAAAGCTAATATAAAATGTCTTATTCATAAGTTTTTGTGTTGACTACATATTGAAGTGATAATATTTGGGGTATATTGGGTTAAATAAAATATTAAAGCTAATTCTACTTGTTCTTTTTGGTTTTTTCATGAGAGTATGAAACAGTTTAAATTACAAATGTGCTTGCATTTTTGTCTCACATATTTCTTTCTATTGAACCTTACTGATCTAGACTGATCCCTTCCCTACTGCCCAGTCTTCTGAGGGGAACCCCATGGGAAGATGTCATGGGGGAGACTCAGATGGAGAGGGCTTGTGACATGTTGATATAAGATCTATCCAGACTAGGCTGGAAATGCAGAAAGATGCGCAAGGGAACAGCTGTGTCATCCTGGAAATGGGGGTTCGGAACAGGTGCTTTTCTCTTTCACGTTCCGTATTTCTCTGTTCATATGCCTGCCTCCCTAGGAGACTATGAGCTCCAGGATAAGTAAGAGCTTGTTTTATCCATCTTCATATCCTCAGTGCCAAGCACAGTGCCTGCCATAGAATGAGTTACTGAAAACATGCCTGCTGGGCCTTCCCTGGTGGGCCAGTGGTTAAGAATCCACCTTCCAATGCGGGAGACGTGGGTTGTATCCCTGGTTGGGAAACTAAGATCACACATGCCTGGAGGGCCACAAAACCCACGAGCTACAACTAGAGATGCCTACATGCCACAAGGAAGACCCAGCACAGCCAGAAAAAGAGAAAGAAAAAAAAGAAGAGCTGTACTGCTGTAAGGACTGACGCGAGGGACAGGGTGGGGAGAGAATCCAGACAGCAGAGGATGGTGCTGAGATGGTGCCAGGCCCACCTGGGTGACTATAGCATTTGGAGATTTTAATCTTTAAATCTTTAAAATCATAATCTCCAGAGAAGAGTCAGGTTGAACTCATCTACACTCCCTAGCTAGGAGCTGAAGACAGCTGAGAACAGGCAGTGACCCTGAAGTCATTGCATCCAGCCTCCTGCCTCTTTGCTCCCCTCAAAGGGTCAGATTCCTGTGCCTCCTGCAGTCAGCTCTGGCACAGTGCTTCCCCAGGTGTGCTTCCCCAGATGTGCACACACATCTGGGAGAGAGATCACTGGGTCTCTCCACACTTGGGCCAGGGTAGGAAAGGCTGCTAGTGCAGCCCACGGAAGGCGGAAGCATTCAGCTACTCCTGCCTGGCACAGCTCTGCCTCCGTTTCAAGTTCAGGCCCCACCCTTGCCCAATTCACGGATCAGCGATTCTCAGGAGCACACTTCTCACACACCTTCAGTCTCGAGGTGGGGTCCAGTTGGCAGGTTCCCACAGTTCCCACCCTTGACGAGCCTCTTTGCCCAGCCAGAGGCAAGGTAAAGAGGCAGCAGGATCGGGGCGGGGCTGAGTATACAGGAAGGACCCCAGCGGAGCTCAGAGGGACAGATGGTAGTACTGTGTGTTGAGCAGCCTACTGTGGAACGTAGGCACCAGGATTCTGGAGCTGGAATGCCTGGGTTTGAATCTCAGCTTCTCCACTTGCTGTATGTGACCTTGGGCAACCTCTTCAGACCTTAGGTTCCTCACGTCAGAAATGAGCACAATACAGATCCCCAGCTCAGAGGGTGATTCAGAGATTCCACGACTGAAAATAAATCAAGCACTTAAAACTGCGCCCGGCACATGGCAAACACTCAGTGTTAGAGGCAGTCTAGCTCCAGTACTTCACACTTGGGGAAGCAAGGCTCAAAGAGGAGTAATAACTAGGGCACAGTTATCCAGACAAAATGTTTTTATATCGTTCAGTTTTTTCTTTTAGTTTTTAGTATGGAAATTTTTAACTTAGGAAGTAATAATATGATGAACTCATTATGAAGAAGGGTACTCATCACCCTATTTTAATGATTGTCAGGCCCATCTATACTTCTGCTACACCTCTGGTGGTATTTTTGGCCACGCTCCACATGGCATGTGGAGTCTTCATTCTCCAACCAGGGATCGAACCTGCGCCTCCTATAGAAGAAGTGTGGAATCTTAACCACCAAGGAAGTTCATCCCTGGATTCTTTTGAAGCAAATCTCAGCTGCTATATCAGCTCGTTTGTAAATATTCCAATATGTATCTCTAAAAATAGCCATGCATGCGTGCCAAGTTGCTTCAGTTGTGTCCAACTCTTGTGACCCCATGGACTGTAGCCCTCCAGGCTCCTCTGTCCGTGGGGATTCTCCAGGCAAGAATACTGGCGTGGGCTGCCAGTGCCTCCTCCAGGGTACTTTCCTGACCCAGGGATCAAACCCGTGTCTCTTATGTCTCCTGCATTGGCAGGCGGGTTATTTACCACTGGCACCAACTGGGAAGCCCCTAAAAATAGCCACATTACTATTATTACTAAAATATTAATGATAATGTGTTAATATCATCAAATATTCATTCATTGTTCAAATTCTCTCGCATTTCTAAAACAGTTTGTTTAAATCGGAGTCCAAATAAGTCCACTCCACATCAAGAGGCCAAAGTATTGAAGCTTCAGCTTCAGCATCAGTTCTTCCAATGAATATTCAGGACTGATTTTCTTTAGGATTGACTGGTTTGATCTCCTTGCTGTCCAAAGGACTTTCAAGAGTCTTCTCCAGCACCACAATTCAAAAGCATCAATTCTTCAGTGCTCAGCCTTCTTTAGGGTCCAACTGTCACATCGTACATGACTACTGAAAAAATTATAGCTTTGACTGGATGGAACTTTGTCAGCAAAGTAATGTCTCTGCTTTTTAATATGCCGTTTAGGTTGGTCATAGCTTTCCTTCCAAGGGACAAACATCTTTTAATTTCATGATTGCAGTCACCATCCACAGTGATTTTGGAATACAAGAAAATAAAATCTGTCACTCCTTCCACTTTTTCCCATTCTATTTGCTCTAAAGTGATGGGACCAGATGCCATGATCTTAAGTTTTTTGAATATTGAGTTTCAAGCCAGTTTTTTACTCTCCTCTTTCACCCTCATCAAAAGGTTACTTCTTAGCATCCCCAAAAGTGATCAGTTTTTTTAAATCATGAACTTGTGAATTCAAATATATTTTAAGTGTTTTAAATTATTGCCACTATAGTTAGGATATATTTAAAAACTTGTTTTTGGGCTTAAATTTATTGAATGAAGGTAATAAAAATAAAGATAACCATTGAAAAACCTAGAGAACTCTGACTCTGGAATCAAATAACCCAGGGGTGGAAACCTGGCTGTACCACTTACGAGCTTGGTGACCTTGGTCGAGTTATTAATTTCTCTTTTTTTTCCTGTCTCCTCATGCCCCAAAGAGGAAAATGGTTAACAATAACTAACATTTATTGAGTGTTTACCAACTTTGAAGCATTGTGCTAAGTGCTGTAAAGACATCAGTCGTGTCTGACTCTTTGTGACCCATTGGACTGTAGCCCACCAGGCTCCCCTGTCCCTGAGATTTTTCAGGCAAGAATTCTGGAGTGAGTTTCCATTTTCACCTCCAGGGGATCTTCCCTACCCAGGAATCAAACCCGTGTCTCCCATGTCTCCTGAACTGCAGGCAGATTCTTTACTGCTGAGCCTTTGGGGAAGCCTGGTAATCATCCTATCAGCTCCATGAGGTAGGAGCTATTATCATCCTTATTTTAGGGATAAGGAGGAGACTAAAACATAAGCTGGTTGAGCAATTTGTCAAGGTTGCATACCCAGAAAGAGGAGGAACTGGGACTTGAACCTGGAACAGTCTGGCTTCAAAGCACACCATAGTCTAATAGTTATGAAGATTTGAGATGGCAATGATCATTCATCGGATGCCTACTGTATGCCAAGCACTTGGCCTGACTCCAAAGCCCACACGTTTAGCTGGTACCCTATTTTCATGGTATTGGCTTGTGGTAGGTGCATAATTAGTGAGAATTATGGTTGGTCTTCCCTGGTGGCTCAGAGGTTAAAGCGTCTGCCTGGAATGCAGGAGACCCTGGTTCGATCCCTGGGTCGGGAAGATCCCCTGGAGAAGGAAATGGCAACCCACTCCAGTACTCTTGCCTGGAAAATCCCATGGAGGGAGGAGCCTGGTAGGCTACAGTCCATGGGGTCGCAAAGAGTCAGATATGACTGAGTGACTTCACTTTCACTATTGATGGTTGTAGAAGTAAAGGCCGCAGGAATGAAGGATGGGACGAGGAACTAACCAGGAAAATGGCAGGCCCTGGCAGACAAGAAAATCACCGAAACAGAGCTATTGTTGGCCCTAGCACTTCGCCTCTGAAATGGAGCAGGGTCAGGTCTGGCACCTGGTGGAGTGGGGGAGACTCCTGCTGCAGCTGGGCCCTCTCCCTCCCCAGGCTCCCCCTCACCTGCCACGACGCAGGCCTCCTGCCTAAGGATGCAGCCGTTCTTGGCGGGTTCTATGTCCGCTGACATTATGGTTCTCATCCTACTTACTTCATTAATCAGTTAGGACAGGAAAGTTCCCTCTGCTTCCCGGGAGGCCAGGGTGGCCCTCAAGTAGTCTTAGAGGACAGTCCAGGTCCTACCTGGCTGGTGGGGAGAACAGAGAGCCTGGGTGCTGCTGGGAGTGGGGAGGTATCAATCAGAACCCAAGAGCAGCTTCTCCTGAGCACCCAAGAGCAGCTGGGCGCCAGGTGGGGGTCAGACCCTCACAGTGCCCAGAGAAGGTGAGTGTTCTTATCACCTCCGTTTGGCTAAGAGCTAAGAGAGGTTAAGCAGCTTTACCCAAGACAGGTGGCAGATCCAGGAATCTCATCCATCTAATCTCACCTCATACCCAACTCCACATCAGGTACCGAGGAATCAGGAGGCAGGGTGCTGTGGAGGCAGGCGATGCTGGAGCTCTCTGGGTAGTGAAGGGAGGAGGGCATTCCCGGCAGGAGGAACAGTTTGTACAAAGGTGTGGAGGCGTGGAAGGGTCTGCCTGTTCAGGGCGGCGATTACCTCTGGCCAGACTGAAGGGTGCGTGAGGAGGAGTGGCGGCAAATGGAGTGAGGGGGCTGCTGGGGCCAAGGTAGAGACCTCAGGTTCTAGGTCAGGGAGCTGCAGTTTTGTTCTTGGGAGGCGGAGATGTGGGGCCACGGGGGGGCATTAAGCAAGAGGACCGACAGCAGTGATAGCTGGGTTTGCAGGGTGATCTGGATTTATAAGGAGCTTCTCGAGGTACATTATCAGGTGGAAAAAACCAACACAATATTGTAGAGCAAAATTAATTAATCTTTTAAAATAAAAATTTAAAAAAAAATCCTAAGAACTACACATTTTGCAGTTTAGAAAACAAACTCAGAAGAGTTCTGAGACATGCTTTACTGAGAATATGACAGCAAGTATTAGGAACAAGAGATTCCCAGGTGGTGCTAGAGGGAAAGAACCCATCTGCCAATGCAGGATATGTAAGATACGCAGGTTCAGTCCTTGGATCAGGAAGATCCCCAGGAGGAGGACATGGCAACCCGATCCAGTATTCTTGTCTGGAGAATCGCTGTGTCACAGGCCTCACAGAGGAGTCCGCAACCTCCATAGGGTCTCAAAGAGTCGGACATGACTGAAGCAACTTAGCACGGCACAGCAAATTAGGAGCAAACATTCACTGAGCTCCAACCATGCACTCGGGATGGGAAACATCAGAGAACAAAATACAAGATAAATCAGTAGAATGTCTAGTAGTTAGAGGTGCTCTGGAGAAAACCAGGTGGAACAAAAGAAGTGGATATTCTTTCTGATAACTAACATTCTGAACTAAGGGTTACCTGTGCTGGACTAGAAGGTGCCCCAGGTCTGCCACAAGAGCTAGTAAGGGCCCCAGTGGGGGAGAGTTTGGGGATGCCGGTTAGACCCTGATTTCTCTGTGACCTTGAACAAGGCATGCCCTCAGTAAGCCTGTTGCTAAGTAAGGGGCCTGCACCAGACAAGGGGTGTTTCATGTCAGAAGCCTCAAGAAACATCACAAGCTGACCCAAGAGGTCCAGGGAAAGGGCACTAGCTGGAGTATTTTATTTATTTATTTTATGTTTGTTTGTTTTGTGTTTTTTTGTTTGGCCACTTTTTTTTTTTTTTTTTTTGCTGTGCCACACAGCATGTGGGTTCTTAGTTCCCCAACCAGGAACTGAACCTGTATTCTCTGCACCAGAAGAACAATCTTTCCCCTGGACCACCAGAGACTTCCCTGGTTAGGGTATTTCAACAAGCCCCATGGGAAACTCTAAAAGTACATCTGATCAGAAACAACTAGATTATCAAAGTCCCTTCCAAGTCCAGTTCAATAAATTCAATATGACACCTGTTTATTGAGTATCCTCTATGCCAGGCACTGCCCTGCAGGTTTAAGATAAACCAGTGAGCAAAATACAAGATAAATGAGTAAAAGTTTCTAGTAGTTACAGCAGCGCTGGCCAAGTATGATGAGGAGAGCTGGTTCGGGGAGAAGTTGCAGGGTTTGGTAGTACGAGCAAGGTGACTTGAAGGAGATGAGGGAGTAGCTGAGTGTATATCTGGGGGAAGGATGTTCAGAGCAGTCAGCAGCTAGAGCAAGGGTCCTGGAACAGCAGTGTGCTTGCCACGTCCAGTGGGTGAGAGTGAGAGGTGGAGTAAGGGGACAGGGATGGCCATGGAATGCTGCTGAGCATGCTAAGACATCTTCAGCACTGCCCTGGATATCTTGACTCTGATCTTGACCCTGCATCTGTCCCTGCCATGACCTCTCCCCTACCAAACTTTCATTTTAGGGACCACCCATCATAGTAAAGCGCTTTCCAGGTGGTGCTAGTGGTAAAGAACCTGACTGCCAATTCAGGAGACCCAAGAGCTTCGGGTCCAATCCCTGGGTCAGGAAGCTCCCCTGGAGCGGGGCATGGCAACCCACTCCAGCATTCATGCCCGGAGAATCCCATGGGCAGAGGAGCCTGGTAAGCTACAGTCCATAGGGTCACTAGAGTTGGACACAACTGAAGCAACTTAGCATGCACACACGCATCATAGTAAATGCCAGTACTGCTAATGCCAAAACAGTTACTTGTATGGGTGAGCATTTTGCATTTTTCCTCCTTAAACCTATGTGTCTTCAGCCTCACCTAGTCTTCTGTCCCATCCAAATCTTCTGTCCTTCCCTTCCTAACTCCTTCCTGGGGCCCCAGGTATGCACAGCCTGGAGGAAGGGGAACAAGGCAGGTGGCGAGCATGTGGCCAGTGCCATTCTTATTGTCCCAGCGAGGCAGCAACTTAAGGTACAGCATCCTGGAAAGAGAGAACCCCCATAAATAACTGTCCCTGAAATTAATCACTCTGAGTTTCTGGCCTGGAATCCCAAGGTAAGTAAGACCAAGCCTTCCTGGAGATCCCAGTCTAAGGCAGTGGGCTGGAAGGAGCGGAACTGGGGAGGAAAGGAGACAAACACAGACACTGAAAATTCAAATGTATGTACAGTATGTTGTTTCAGATTCTCAAAGGAGAAGTAAGTGACCCCCAGGGACACAGGGTTCAACTGATCATTATCTACCCATTGGGGGACCTTGTGTGAATCAGCTAACCTTTCCACTTGGGCCTTGAAAAGTATCAGGCTCAATACATATATTTAAATAAATATGTTTCGCTTTCTTTGCATGTTGTATGGGCATGCATACTAAGTCACTTCAGTGTGTTCGACTCTTTGCTACCCTGTGGATTGTAGCCCGCCAGGCTCTGTCCATGGGATTCTCCAGGCAAGAATACTGGAGTGGGTTGCCCTCCTTGCATGTTAAATGGGAGTAATAATAATACTGCTGACTGAGGGCTCCCCAGAGCCAGCTCACTCTCTGGTCCTGCTTGTGACCCCCACCCTCAGCCCCCCTTCCTGTCCCCCCCACTGAAGTGTCAAGCGTGCCACCAGGCCGTATCTGTTGAGAGGAAGGTCATACCAGTTCATGGATGTGAACTTGACCGCAGAAGCCAGCACACGGCTGATGTAATAGTCATCAAAGTGTTCTACTGGCTGCCGACTTCAGTAAATAAAAATCCAGGAAACCCGGTGACATTTGAATTTCAGATGAACAACTAAAGATTTGTTACTGTTATAAGTATGTCCCACACAATATTTGGGACTGTAGAGGAGGCAAAAATTTACCCCTATCCTCTTAGGGTGTTTTGGCTGGACCTGAGAATTAAACTGCCGTAAGACAGATTAACAGGAGAAAAGCATACACATTTCTATTAATTTTATTGCTAAAAGACCCAACGAAATGGTGAAAACGACATGCCTTTATATTGGATTGAACAAAGACAAACAATTGTGGAGAAGTAACCAAACTAAATGGTAAGGCTAAAGGAAGATAAGAGTTTGCTTTTTTTCCTGGTACAGGGAAGGCGTCTTTCACATGGAAGCTGTTATCTCCTGTTTTCAGGAAGAAAAGAGATTAGGATGCCCTTCTTAAATCTGCTGTCTTTCAAGTGCCTTTAACTCAAAGTAAATCTTTATTTATGTCAAAGGGGTCTATTTGGGGATGACATATTTATAATACAAAAATATTACTCATTGTGTACCTGAAATTATCTGTGCATCCTAAATTTTATCTGGAAAACCTGCTGATGACAGTTTGTGGGCTGGCTGGAATGACAGGGATGTGGGGCCAGAAAATGGCTCTGCAGTGGTCGAACTGAACTTGAGGACAAGGGTTAAGACACCCACCAGGGCCATAGGGTTGTTGCTGTGCCATCGTCTTAGGCTGTTTATTTGCTAGTGAATCCTGACGACTCAGGGGCATTCCAGGTGGCACTAGTGGTAAAGAACCAGCCTGCCAAGGGAGGAGACATAAGAGACATGGGTCTGATCCCCAGGCTGGAAAGATCCCCTGGAAGAGGGCACGGCAACCCACTCCAGTATTCGTGCCTGGAGAATCTAATGGACAGACGAGCCTGGTGGGCTACAGTCTGTGGGGTCACACAGAGTCGGACACAACTGAAGCGATTTAGCACTCACACATGCACCCTCAGACTCAGCCTTCTTGGGGCTCCCAGTCAATCTCTTTTTCCTCCTATCTGGGCACCTTGTCCTCTCAGGATATGCCTGGATGCTGCCCTCAGTAAGCCCAGAGCAGTACTGAGTGATAATATTAGTACCACTTACTGTGTGCCCCCGGGAGTGCAGAGACATGCTGCTTGCCCTAGAGATGTAAGCTCACAAAGCTGGGTGCTGGCCTCACTCCAAAGCCCAGATCTCCTTCTGTTGTGCTGTGCTGTGGCCTGTTCAAAGACTCCAGCATCCAGGAAGGAGAGGGAAGGAACAGGAGTTGACATGGCATATCCTGGTCTTTCACCATGTCCCAGGTGCTGTGTTAGAACTCACTGAGCTGTCACAAAAATCTAATAAAGTTGATTCTCTAGGAGATGCTAGAAGTAGTAAGTATCTGAGGTCACACAGATGAAGCGGTAGAGCAGGGATTTGAACCCACATCTGTCTCATCTCAAAGCAAAATTTTGCCCTCCTTTGTAGATACACATTGTTGACACGTGTGCATGCATGTGTGTGTGTGTGCACGTGCTTGCAAGCGTGTGCACAACGTGGACACTCATAGTCACTTCCACCCTTCAGAGTAGGGCTTTCCAGTCCTTTCCTGGCCTTCCTTTCTTGGGAAAGTCTAAGACCTTGGAATGGGCACACAGTGGTGCTCACCCAGGCCTGGCTTTCTCAGGGACCTGTGCCATCTGTCCACCAGCCCTCAGTCAGCAGCTTCTCTGGGGTCTTGCCTTCCTGTACCAGAGCCAGTGTCTCTCAGGATGGCAGGCAGTTGGTTTCCAAGCCCTTGGGCCTTGGGCAGAGGAGAGGGGAGTGTGGACAGTGAGGGGACAAGGCTGGTACTGAGGCTGCCTCCATCTCCTGTTTTGGCTCACTTGCTCCTGTGCAGACTCTCTCTGTAATCTCTAGACTTGAACAGTATTAAAACTGGATGGGACTTTAGAAATCATCAAATCTCATCTCTTCATCTTACAGAGAGAAGAAATGGGGAACCAGAAAGCAGGAGTGACTTGTTAAGATCACTCGTCAACGCAATGTCACATGGTATTTGTCTTCCTCTATCTGACTTATTTCACTCAATATGACAATCGGTAGGTCCATCCATGTTGCTGCAAATGGCATTATTTTGTTCTTCTTTAATGGCTGAGTAATATATGTGTGTATATATATACACACCACATCTTCTTTATCCATTCCTCCATCAGTGGACATTTAGGTTGCTTCCCTGTCTTGGCTATTGTAAATAGAGTCGCAATGAACATTGGAGTCTATGTATCTTTTCTAATTATGGTTTTCTCCAATATATGCCCAGGAATGGGATTGTTGGATCATATGGTAATACTTCAACAAAAAGATTTTTAATTGAGAAAAAAAAAGGTCAGACACAAGACTAAGGGTCCAGAGGTTCAAACCTAGGCTGACTACCTCCTGGTCCAGTGCCCTCCTCTACATTCACGCCTTATCTCCTCCAGCGGATTGGCATCCATCCAAACATATTAAGACCAAAGGAGTCTTAGATTAGGGAAAGGGCTGGGGACCTCAGTGAAAGTTTCTAGAATTCTCACTTAAATAGACAGGGAAATAAGAATATTCAATAAATGGTGTTGAGATACCAGAATTGCTGTTTGGGGGGGATAATAAAGATGGGGCCAAAACAAATTCTATTTCAATCATGATGAGTGTATTCACTGGGAGGACTGATGCTGAAGCTGAAGCGCCAATATTGTGACCCCCTAATTTGAAGAGCTGACTCATTGTAAAAGACTCTGATGATGGGAAAGACTGAAGGCAAAATGAGAAGGGGATGGCCAAGGATGAGATTGTTAGATAGCATCACCTACTCAATGGACATGGATCTGAGCAAGCTCCAGGAGATAGTGAAGAACAGGGAAGCCTGACGTGCTGCAGTCCATGAGGTTGCAAAGAGTCGGATGCTATCCAGCAGCTGAATAACAACAAAGCGTATTTAAGTGTAATAAAACTGTAGAAGTTCTATAAGAAAGTACAGGTGAACTGATTTATAATTTTGGAGCTGGAAGGCTTTTCTAATCAGGATGGAAAACCCAGGAGTCATAAAGGAAAAGGTTGATAACGTTTGACTACATAACAATTTTTTAAAACAACCCTCAATGGAAGACTACAATAAAAACATTTCACAATAATGAAAAAGCATACGATAAAGGGATTATTCCTTAATTTACAAGGAAACTCACATAAAGTCTAATCATCATAAAAACTAGTATTTAATGATTATTTACTATGTACTAGACACTATTTTAAGCACATAGATTATTTTATTTAAATCTCACAGTAGGTAGCCCTATCAGAGAAGTACTATAATTATCTGATTTATAGATGAGGACATGGAAACAGTTTTTTTAAATAGTCAAAGAGGGTTTCCCTAGTGGCCTAGTGGTGAAGAATCTGCCTGCCAAGGCAGGAGATACGGGTGTGATTCCGGATCGGGGAAGATCGATCCCAAATAGCACAGAGCAACTTAGCCCGTGCGCCACAGCTGCCGAGCCTGTGCTCTAGAGCCCAGGAGCCACAGCTGCTGAGCCTGCGTGCCCTAGGGCCTGTGCGCCACAAGAAAAGCCACCTCGACAAGAAGCAGGCGCACCGCAACCAGAGAGCAGACCCTGCTCCCCACAGCTGGAGAAGAGCCCAAGCAGTGAGGGAGACAGAGCACAGCCAAAATAAATAAAGATTTAAAATCGTCAAAGACTATAGACAGGGAGTTTACAGAAGAGGAAATATCGATGAACATGTGGGTCTATTAATATAAATGAAGCCAGCACACATGCGGAAGCGTGCTTGAAATCTCTCATAATCGAAGAAAGACAACATAAAACTAGGAAGGACCCACACAGTAACTTATCTTTAGTATTTACTACCAGGAACAAATTTATCTTGCTTAAAGACCTTTTATGTTTTATTTTACTGGACAATGGTACTTACATGACCATTTCTCCTTCTCTTTTTGCCTGGCTACTGGGGAGCTCCGAGCCATAGTTACAGCAACAACATAACGAGGATAATTGACATCTGACTTCTCACTGCAGTTTGACTTCATTTTAGCTCTCTTTTTCCCTTCTCCCCTTCAACTGGTTTCTCTCCTTCCACTTGCTTTTTAATTTTCTAATTCTGGTTTAACAAAATTACTATAAAGTGTGTTTAATTGGAAGCTATCTCAAAGTCTTTTGGAAGCGGGTAGGATACAGGTAATAAATAGACAGTCAGGCCCCCTCATTTTATAAATAAGAAAACTTAAGTCCTCAATCACTATGTTCATTAACATTTATCTCTGTGCTCAGGTGACCTTGATATTCCATGGTAAGCTCCTTAGAACTGCATCTATCTTTTAGACTCTAGTGGCCAGCTCTGAATCACGTATATGGTAGGTACTCAATAAATGGTTGAAACTCAATAAACATTGGTTGAAAACATAGTAGGTGTTGTGAGGAAAAGAACCACTTTCGTATGGAATGAGGTCTGCCAGGCAGTAAGTGTTCATGAGAACTGAATTAGCAACAGGGCACGGCCTCAGCCTCTGGCCTCACCCTGCCACATCCTCGGGCCTCTATCACTCAGGACTCTTTAAGGGCTGGTGTGCAGGGCAAGCAGTCAGCCTCACCACCTCCACTCTGCCTTTATCGTCACCCTCCCAACCCAGCCCTTCTATCTGGTCCAATTAGCTCCCAGATCTTTTTTATTTTTGCCCTGGGTAGAGACTGACACATCTGTCCTTCCAGTCTCCTGGCCCGGAGATGCCTGGAAGGTAGGGAACGGCATCACCTTTTGAACCCAGGGCAGCACCTAATGTGGCTGCTTATCAGTGGTAATCAGTGATGAGGAGGAGAAGGAAGAGGAAGACCCAAGGTCATGGCTCTCCCTGCCCTGGTAACCCTCAACTGTGTCCTCGTACCCCTGGGTGGACAGAGGGGACGTCAGAGATCGACAGGGTCACTCTTTCTCCTCTTTCCCATCCTTCCTTCCATGCACGCTAAATCGCTTCAGTCATGTCCGACTCTTTGCGATCCCCACAGACTGTAGCCCACCAGGTTCCTCTGTCCACGGGATTGTCCAGGCAAGAATACTGGAGTGGGTTGCCATGCCCTCCTCCGGGGGATCTTCCCGACCCAGGGATCAAATATGTGTCTGCTATGCCTTCTGCATTGGCAGGTGGGTTCTTTACCACTAACGCCACCTGGGAAGCCCCCTTCCTTCCATACTGAAAGGCAAAAGAATGAGACATGGACAGAGAGGTCAAGCTGGAGCACACAGGTGAGGTGAAGCAGATGGGGCTTCCTTTGCCAAGCTGCAGACACTGAGCTGGCTTCCCATTGGCTGCCACCCCCACCTCACCCCCAGCTCCCCACCCGGCTCTTTTCCTGAGCAACCTCTGTGGAGATGTGTAGAAAAAGAACTGAGGTCTGGGCAAGGCCTTCTGACCTGGATTTCCAGGACTGATGGACAAGCCGTGTTGAGAAACTGTGTCCAGGTGAGCTGAGCTGGGGTAGCCACACCTGCCTAGCCACAGGGAACCTCAGGCCTGGAGCTTCAAGACCCAGTCTCCCGTGAGGACCATCTTGCCCAAGGAGATGCTCTGCCCTTCACTGTCGTCCAGGACTTCAGGCCCATCACTGCAGCCCCCATGAGGGTACTAGGGGCAGGAGGACGTCTCCCGGGGGTCTCCCTGTCCTGGTCTCTGTGTATGCGAAACGTTTGCTTGCACTGCAAGCTCCGAGACACTCCCTGTGGAGGATGGTGATTTTTCACAAGTCTCAGGCAATTCAGGGCCATGGAAAAGGCAGCGAGCACCATGATTCAAGCTAAAGTGTGGATTCCACATCTTCCACTTTTCTCTGGTAACTGAACTGCCAGCTTGAGTAGAAAGTGGCTGACATGGGATCTGAACATTCTAGAAATTCTTGCCCTCTTCTGTGAGGAACGATGACCCAGTCCACAACACCAGGCCCGTCCTTAACTTGTACAGGACCCAGGCAAGGTTCTCATACCACTTGTCTAAATATTGAAAAGTTATTGGTTAAGCTAATTGTCAAACCTGGCTCAGTGGTAAAGAGTCCGCCTGCCAGTGCAGGACACACGGGAGATGTGTGTTCAGTCCCTGGGTTGAGAAGATCCCCTGGAGAAAGAAATGCCTCCCACTCCAGTATTCTTGCCTGGAAACTTCCATGGACAGAGGAGCTTGGTGGGCTGGAGTTCTTGGGGTCATAAAGAGTCGGACATGACTGAGCAAGCACACATAAGCTTCAAATAAAATACATTCTATCACCTACCTCGAGGATATACTTCCATAATTACCATAGTTTGTAAATGGGTAAAGCTATGGTTATTACTGGGCTAAAACTTGACAAAATGTCAAAAGACTAAACTTTTTATTGCACTTGTCTGAGTGTACAAGTGATGGGCTGGCAATGCTTGGCTGAGTAATAAATGTATTCCTAATTATACATTATTCATAAATGATTACACGTTCTTTCAGTAAAATTTGTTTTTCTTGCATTTGTCACAGGAAAATCACCAATTATGTGGATATAATAGAGACTTTCATAGCTATAAATGTAGTATAAACTTTAAAAAATTGTGTTTCATTGTGTTGTACACCTGAAACGTTGAATACTATCAATTTGACAGTCATGCCAAATTAGACAACATTCCTTGAGTTGTTGTAGTTGTTAGTTTTTTTATTAACTTCAGTCTGGAGAAACCTCATAAGGCTGGAAATTATTCTCTAAGCATTACTTGGATTCAGAATGAAAGCACACATTTTATGTACCATGTGCAAGCAAAATAATGGGATGGCATATGATACATCACCACCGTCACAAAGAAAATAACAAATGTTTTCATTTCATGATATAAACTACTATCCCTTATATCTCGAAAACTTCTTAAAGCACTATCTCAATCTATAAAATACCATTTCTTAAACATTTTAATGCCAGAACTCCTTTACACTCTTAAAAATTATTGAGGGTTCCAAAGAGCTCTTGTTTGTGTAAAGTGAAGCTATTGGCAATTGCCATATCGGAAATTAAACTGATAACTTTTAAAACACGACACACTAGCACGTGTTCCCTTAGCTGTCAGAGTGGTGATGACATCCACACCAAGCAGCCTCTGAGAAACACTGTACACTCACAAGAGAGTTAACATGAGAAGAGGAAATGATGTCTAAGTTTTGTGGGATCTTAATTCCCTGAGCAGGCATTGAACCCAGACCCTCGGCAGTGAGAGCACGGAGTCCTAACCACCGGCCCATCAGAGAATTCTTGTCTTTGGGCCACATTTTGAGAATTGCTTCAGGGTAGAACAATGTAAAGAGATGGTATCACGCTCCCTCCACATTATGCCTGACCTATGAATACACAAATAAGAGTTTTAAGAATTAGTCTTACAAAAGATTCCTCAACTGCTTTGTTCAACTTGTATGAATACTGCACTAATTCACGAATCTATGCAGAGTCACAGACTCTGTGTGAAGAGAAGCAAGAAAGTGGACCTGCTTCTATCAATACTTGCCTTGTTGTATGCAAAACTCAGAAATGCCTCTCACGCTCTCAGAGGTTTCGTTTCTTCTTCTGTGGCATGGGGACCAGATTTGTCCGTGCTTCTGCTTCAGTTCTGGACAGTCTTTGAAGGCAAGTCCTGCCTGAGCCCCCATGGCGTCCCCAGCGCAGTGCCTGGCCCAGAGCAGATGCTCACTCAGCATCCTCAAGGCGACCACTCGCCTCACGGCTGTGCCGACCAACACTGCTGTTCTGTGTGCTTTCGATAAGGCAGGTTAAGTCTGTGAGCTGGGATGACGTTTCTCCTGAAGTAGAAGGTCCACCACTTCCAACGGGCAGCTTGCTACCTGCTGAGGGCTCACTTTCACGATCTATAAAAGGGAGTAACAACACCAGTAACTACCTTGTGAGGGAGAGGTGTCAGTGGGATTATCTACCTAGAGCACTTAGCACCTGACACATAGGAAGCTTTCGATACTTCTTTATTCACTCTGGGGACTTCCCTGGTGGTCCAGCGGTTAAGAATCTGCCTTCCAATGCAGGGAACGTGAGTTTGATCCCTGGTCAGAGAACTAATATCACACATGTCTTGAGGCAACTAAGCCTGGGCACCTCAGCTGGAGAAAGCCCACAGGCCACAAACAAGACCCAATGTCGCCAAAATAAATATGTAAATAAATGTTTAACTCTACCAGGCAGGCAATTTCAATATGGGCAGATAGACTTATTATATTGAATAAATCAGCTCCTAGCTTTGAGAGGCCAAGGATTGTGTCTCAGATAAATTCTAGAACTGCCCTCTGGACCTAACACACAGCAGGTGCTCACCCAAAAAGTGAATGAATGAACGAAGGAATGAAACCATGAACTGTCGTTCTTTCCAATGGCTGAAGGGCTAGACCTTCTGGCCACTGGCAATGTGGAACCGCCTAGCTCCTTCAACTGGTGAACACTGAGAATCAGATCCGATGCCTTTATCTCCCACCCCCACCCCTCACTCTGCCCTCTTGTCGAAAGTAAAAGGTAAATCGCTTTTGAATCATTAGTTAACCCATTGATGTTACCTTCTGCTGCCTCTGCATTCCCTGGATTCTCCCATGAATAATCAGAAAATTGGCAAAATAGAATTTTTCTCTCTACCATTTAATGACAATTAATGTTTATCCTTATTCTTTTAAATAAGTAATACATGTTTATCATAGGAAAATATTTTTTAAACAGAAAACACAAGACTAAGAAAGCCACCAAGCAGGTAACTACCATTAACATTTTAGCCTATCTCCACTCATATGTAAAGAGGAGGGTTATGAGTAACTTTTTCAAAAGCAAAATCAAGTTCTTATCATGAGAGCTTTTTTTTTTTCTTTCACTGAAAGTATCTTGAACATCTTCCACGTGACATCCTCTCCCACAACCGCACAGACACTATCGCTGGACGTGCGTGTGGCTTCCATCTGCTTTCCGTTGTTAGTAATCCCGCAGTCCTCATTCGCTGCTTACTGTGCATGCGCCTTGTGGACACGTTCAAGTTTGCTGTAAATGAAATGAATGCATCTTCAGTGTTTGGTAGGATGGTGACCGTTAATGGAGACTGCTTCGTATTCAGTCTCCTAATTGCCAGTCTGGTCTCCCCAGAACTCTTCATGGCTCCTCCTTGTCCTACATCTGGTCTAACCTGGCATTCAGGCACTCTGCAGGTCTGTGCCAGTCACCCTGGACACTGGCTACCCTCACCCTACCCTTTTTTGCTCATGGGTCCCCCAGCCTGTGACAGCCTCCAGGTAAGAGTCTGGGGAACGCTTTTTCTTCTTTTTAAAAATACTTGTTTCTACACTTACTATGATAAGCATAAACTACTTTTTAAATTGACATGCAATTCATATAACACAAAATTCATCCTTCAAAAGAGGGTACAATTCAGTGGGTTTTAGTATATTTACAAGGCTGTACCACCGTCGAGCTGCATGTTAAGTCACCTCAGTCGTGTCTGACTCTGTGTGACCCTATGGATTGTTGCCTGCCAGGATCCTCTGTCTATGGAATTCTCCAGGCAAGAATACTAGAGCGGATTGCCATGCCTTCCTCCAGGGGATCTTCCCAATCCAGGGATCGAACTCAGGTCTCCTACAGTGCAGGCAGATTCTTTACCATCTAAGCCACTAGGAAAGCCCTGCTACCATCATCACCATCTAATTCCTAAACAATTTCATCAGCCCCGAAATTCCATACCCATTAGCAGTCATTCCTCATTCTCCCACTCCCTGGCCCCTGGTAACCACAATCTGCTTACTATCTCTGTGGATTTGCCTAGTCAGGATATTTCATATACTGAAATATATGAAAGGATATTTCATATACTGAAATATATGAAAGGATATTTCATATACTGATTCCATATATGGAATCATACAATGGGTGTCCTTTTGCAATTGCCTTATTTCTCTTAGTATCTTGACTTCGAGTTTCATCCATGTTGTAGCATGTGTCAAAATTTCCTTTCTTTTTAAGTCTGAATAATATTTCACTGTATGGATAGACCACACTGTGTTTATCAGTTCTCTGTCGATGGACATTTTGGCTGTTTCCAGCTATTGGCTATTGTGAATAAGGTTGCTATGAATGCTGGTGTATAATTCCTGTTTGAGTCATTGTTTCACATTCTTTCGGATATGGGGTGAGATTGTTGGATCATGTGGCAATTCCATATTTAATGTTTTTGAGAACACCACACTGCTTTCTACAGCAACTGCAACAATTTACCTTCCCACTGGCTACATATGAGGATCTCAATTTCTTCATGTCACTCTCAACATTTGTTGTTGTCTGTGTTTTTCATTATAGTCATTCCAGTGGGTGTGAAGTAGCATCCTATTATGGTTTAATTTGCATTTTCCTGATGCTGAGCACCTTTTCAAATGCTTTTGCCAATTCTCTGTATGTTTATAGAGAAGTACCTCTTCTCTCTCTCTTTCTCCATATTTTTAGGAAAATATCTCTTCAAAGCCTTTTCCCATTTTTAAATTGGGTTGTCTTTCTATTGTTGAGTTCCAAGTACTCTTTATATACGTTGGATACCAGATGTTTATCAGATACATGATTTGCAAATATTGTCTCCCATCATATCAGTTGTTTTTCTGGTTTCTTGATAATGTCTTCCGAAGCACAAAAGGTTTTAATTTTGATGACATCTAATTTATTATTATTATTTTTTTGGTTGCTTGTGCTTTATATGTCACATCTAAGAAACCATCATCTAATCCAAAGTCAAAGAGGCTTACCTCTGTGTTTTACTCTGACGGCTTTATAGTTTACCTCTTACATTTAGGTCTTTGATCATTTTTACTTAATCTTAGTATAGGGCTCCAAATTCATTCTTTTGCATGTAGCTACTCAGTCGTCCCGGGGCTTTCCCTGTGTCTCAGTGATAAAGAATCTGCCTGGAATGCAGGAGTCACAGGGGACAAGAGCTCGATCCTTGGGTTGGGAAGATCCCCTGGAGGAGGGCATGGCAGTCCACTTCAGGATTGTTGCCTGGAAATCCCACGGACAGAGGAACCTGGTGGGCTACTGTCCACAGGGTCGCAAAGAGTCGGACACGACTAAGTGACAGTGCGCAGCACGTAACAAAATCTTACATATTCAATTCATTCCAGCCCCAAAGCCACTTCATTCAGGGAACTTTTCCCAGACCCTTGGTTCAAGATCTGCCTACCTCTGAACATTTCCTTAGTACTTGTCTTACAGCACCTTGTACTCTCATGAGGTTTCTGGGATCACTAATCTTACTGGAAGAAGAGCTCATCAAAGGCAGGAGTTATGTCTGAAAACATTCCTCACACCCCCCAGCATGGAGTTTACGACTGTGGTAGGGCTGAGTACATGCTAAATGAACGAATGAATAAGCACCTAAATAAATGAATGCTATTGAGTCACTCATATAGTTCATATTCTGATCAGAACCTGGGCAAACATCCTTACCAAAGAATGGCTTAGGAAATACATTCATTAAATTCATAGTTACACCTCTATCGACAAGTATAGTCATGTGTTGTTTCACCTGAGGTTTCCTTAATTCATTATAGTCATTATAAGGCTTATCAACAGGAGAAAAATGTGCCTGAATTAGAGGAGGAATTATGTGTGAATTGCACACTTAGGCATTTCACAAGCCAGGCCCAATCTCAATCAATACTATAGTACAATGACAGGCCTTATCAAAGCATCAGACCTTGCTTAAACTAAAAGATCGTTAGCCTTTGAATTAGCACTCCAAACAGCTATCTTAATTAATCTGTTAGTGATTTTCTTTGTTTAGAGGGATTAGCCCTAATCAATTCTAATATATGCTCCCAGAGCTACATATGCACATTTGAACCTTAGTCCAGCGGAGATCTGGGGTTGAGTCCCTGCTCTCGGTCAAGGCATGAAGACGGCACACACATGACTCTTCTCAGTCAGGGGACCAGTGCTGGGTCACACAGTAGGCCTGGAACAGCCAGGCAGGAGCCATTCTGCCTGGGAGGCATCAAGCCACCTTAGACCTTTGAACTGAGCCTGGAATACTGCCTAGGATTCTGTCAGGTAGAGACGTGGACTAAAGGATTTCAGGAGGGTGGGAAAGGTGTTCCAGGCGGATGGAACAGCTGGAGCAAAGGTGTGTTCACAGGCACACGTTGCACCAACACACACATGTGTGCTCAGACACATCCTTCTCCCAAGAACTGGGCCCATCAGAAATGGTCTGAAAGATGTCAGTGTGCCCACCTGAGTCAACCCACAGCCCAGAATCGCACCAGGCTCTGGGCTCCAGTTGGCCTCTCCTCCAGAGAGCGTTGAACGTCTGCCATCCCCGGCCTTCCTTCGCTTCCTTCTCCCTCTGTGTCACCAGGCTGGACGTTCTCCTCTGGATCCTTACTGAGGACTCTGACACTAATCCCTGAAGGCCCAGCAGGAACTAGGCTAGAGGTTCTTGGTTACATGATGAAGCTTGATAGTTACAAGATGCAGAAACTTTTCCACCTGCCCCTGCTGGGGCCTTAAGCCACCTGGTTGAGCCGTGGGAGCAGGGAGAGTCTCCACAGGGCTGTGGACTGCTGAGGGCGTGTAGCTTTGTGTTTCTAAGCACAATATTTAAAAGTGCTTAGAAACAGCCCCAGTGTGCTTTCTTTCATCAGTCAATGACAAATACTTACTGATCTCATACCTTTTAAATTTCATAATTGATATATTACCAGCATGTATTAAGATGCAAGGCATTAGTGTACAGCCTGATGCGTTTTCACTGACTGAACGCACCCATGTAACCAGAATCTAGATCAAAAGACAGAATGTGACCAGCACCCTAGAACGCCTGTTCCCCTCCCAGTGACCACCTCCCTCAAGGATAACCAGCGTCCTGGCTGGTGACAGCAGAGATCAGTTTTGTCTGATTTCGTACTTTGGAATCATAGAGTATGGACTCTCTTGGCACTTCCACTTGAACAAACAGATTAGTCAAAGATCTGAAGAGATGGGGCTTCCTTGGTGGTGCAGTGGACAAGAGTCTGCCTGTCAGTGCAGGGGACATGGGTTCAACCTCTGGTCCAAGAAGATCCCACATGTCGAGGGGCAACTAAGCCCATGCAAGAGGAACTACTGAGCCTGCATGCCTAGAGCCTGTGCTCACAACATGAGAAGCCAGTACACCACAACAAAGAGTAGCCCACACGCAGCAACCAAGACCCAGCACGACCAAAAAAACAAATAAATGAAAATATTAAAGATATGTTTAAAGGGATTAAAAAGATATTAAAGATATTACAAAAGAATAAAATTTTGAGGGGAAAAAAAAAGATCTGCAAAGAGAAAGCAAGAAGTTTGTTTGAAAGACTTGTCCTCCTGAGCAATAGAGAGTAAATCTCATGTGTGGGGGTCTCAGCAGTCCATCCAAAGGTGAGAAGGGTAGGTGGCCTGGTCGAGGAGTCAGGGACATATGTTCAGATTTGACATCCATTCACAGCTAGCTGTGCAACCTTGCAAAGCCTTTTCCTTTCTGAACCTCAGTTGGATCCTCTGCAGGGTTGAAAGGCTGTTCCCTGCCTTTACCCACCAACCTCACCTTCTGTTATCTATCCCCACACCCACCACTGCCATGGAGAACATGCTTTGGGAAATGTGGCTGACTGAGTAGATCACATGTAAGTAATGATTAATTTGTTTCCCCATTTCTTGTTAATAGAAGACCTGTGGAGCAGACTCAGATCTACCGCAGATAGCAAGTGTGCCAACCAGGGTTGGTAGAATTCCAGAAATAAGCAGAGGCTCTTTATGGCTGAGCTACTTGATCACAGTCTCAGGTCAGAGAAATATTCAGAACCCATTGAATTAGAGCAAATTACTTGAGAAACCCACATCCCAGCCTTCACGTGACCCTGGGTCCAGGAACCACTGACAAGACAGGCAGTCCCTAACTTCCCTTCCAGCTCTGATAACCCCAGGGTCTGGGCTTCCCCCTGGAATGACTGCAGAGCTGTGGAGGTGGACCAGTCCCCTGAGGAGGCTTCCTTCTCAACCTGCCCTCAGCCCCCAACCTTTACTGTGCCCTTCACTCCAGCAGACCCCTGCCCAGCCCAGTGCTGGACAAGTCCTCCCAGGCCCACGGTTGTCTCATGTTGCTCTGGGAGAGGGCAGCTATTTGGAAACTGTTGATGGAACTTGTATTCCTGGAGCACTGTGAAAACTGAAACTACCCTCTGCAACTCCCGGCAGCCCCTGACCCGGTGGAGAGAACCCAGTGTTGTCTTTAGGAACATGGCCTGTGGCCTCCTTCAGTGTCAGCCACCTCCTCCAGACCTGGCCACTCAGAGCTCAGGCTCTGGGGCTTCCCTCCCCTCAACGCATCCCCAAGAGCTCTTTATTTTCCAGCTCTGTCCCCATTTCTGTCCATGACCAAGGATGGGATGAAGTCCACTGGAGGAAAGGAATTGTGCTTGTGATTGGGGGGCAGAACCACACCCGGAACAAATCAGAATCCATCTAGAGCTGCGAGCAGGGTGGGGAGGAAAGAATTTGGTTAGAGAGATCTTTGGTGAAGGGGACTCATGCACGGATGTGATGGAGGAAAGGGCTGAGTTACATTGAATGAGGTATGCTGGGGAGGGGCGTTACTTGGCAGATTGGACAGTCTCCATGCAGAGATGGTCTCCACACATGCTTGTATTCTGGGTAGTATGAGAGTATGCGGAATCCCCAAGGGGTCACCTCTAGAGGGATGAAGGAACTAGAAATTCTCCAGGGTGATGAGTTGGGGAAAAGAGAGGAAGGCAACTAGGTAGGGGGTAGGGGTGATATGCTGAGAGCTTGGAACCTGAAATGAAGACATTCAGAAGCCTTGGTTGGATATTTGGACATGCCTGGTACAGATAACTAGATGGCCTATGTAGAACAATCCTTTAATTCATCATATGTCCCATTTTATTGTCTTTAAGACAGGGTGCTAAGCCTTTGTACCTTGAGGTATAGAGGGAGTTGAGTGGTAAGGCCTAAGCTGTCACCTTGGGATAAAGAAGTGCTTACCTGCCAGTCCATCTGGGTAGGCTTCTTGAAAGAGGAGTAATTTCTGAAACAGCCTGATAGATTGTCTGATTACAGGAAACCATCTGAGCATGTGCCTTGGACTGGTGCAGCTCTGGGAAATAAGGGTGGAGAACTGTGACCCCGGCCATCAGGGAGCTGACACTGTTGTGGAGAAGGCAGACCGTGGAGAACTCAGCCTGGGAAAGATACGGAGCTGGGGAATGCTCTGATGGGAGTGGGAGAGTATCCAGAGTCAGTTATGTCTGAACTGTATTTTGACAGGTGAACAGTTCCCCAAGGGGTGAGCAGGCACACACTCAAAAACTGGAAACATCCCATGAGAATCCGATGAAAGTAATGGACCTTCTCTCAGAAACATACATACATGCTCCATGGATCTTGGAGTTGGGAATCCCCAGAAAAGGCCCTGAGGCCAGGCAGAGCATGGCAATGATCAAGATGATCAAGGACACTGATCTCTAGGGGAAAGATGAATCCCAAGAAGATGTATCCCAGGCACAGCCTGCCCTAGGGCAGTGGATGAGAAGGTGTGGTCCTGGTAATACAGCCAGACGGCTGGTGAGAGAGGGGGCTGGGCTTCAGCAGGAGTTGGTTCCTTGGGACCAAGCCGTGCGGAGGGTCTGGCCGAGGTATGGCTGTGGGGTGAGGAACTGTAGGGGAGGGTGAACGCCTGAGAGGGTGGTTGGTGGTGTCTCAGCTCATGAAGGTGGGGTCATGGTTAGCACAGTATGGCGTGGAGATCAAAGGCAGTGGTTTCAGAGTCTGGTACACCTTGGTTTGAACCCCATGGGTGGTTATCACCCCAGATATGGCCTGGAACTCAGCCTTCAACGGTGGTCTCGGGGGGCTGGGAGATGTGGTGGGTCAACAACACCTGGGAGCTTGCTCAGAGTGTGTGCTGCCCCTTCCCTATTCTCACCCCTACATAATCCGGACAATATGACTTCCAGGAAGGTTGGCAATGGTATTGTGAAAAGGTTTTCAGATCATTCTGATCCATTCCTGAATTTGTCCTTCTCCTCCAGAAAAACTACCTAGAAAGGTCGCTGAAAACATAACATGATGCACTACTCCTCTGAAATGGTAGGACTAGCAGCATTCCAGCCCAGCTCAATCCAACCAAATAGCCTATTCATTCAACATGTCTTTATTGCGCTTCCACACTTTTTTTTTTTTTCATTTTTTAAAAAGGTTTTTTGGAGTACTACCAAATGATCCAGCAAGTCCACTCCTGGGAATATACTTGGAGGAGAACATAATTCAAAAAGATAATACACTCCTGTGTTCATAGCAGCACTATTCACAATAGGCAAAACAAGGAAACAATCTAAATGTCTGTCAACAGACAAACGGATAAAGAAGCTGTGGTGCATATGCACAATGGAATATTACTCAGCCACTGACAAGAACGAAATAATGCCGATCGCAGCAACATGGACGGACCTAGAGATTGTCACAGTGAGTGAAGTGAGTCAGAGACAAAGATCACATGAGAAAGCTTGTGCACGCATGCATGCATGTGTGCTAAGTTGCTTCAGTCGTGTCTGAGTCTGTACGACCTCATGGACTGTAGCCCACCAGGCTCCTCTGTCCATGGGGATTCTCCAGGCAAGAATACTAGAGCGTATTTCCATGCCCTCTTCCAGGGGATATTCCCAACCCACGGATCGAACGCATGACTCTTTTATCTCCTGCGTTGGCAGGCAGATTCTTTATCACTAGTGCCACCTGGGAAGCCCAATATCGCTTACTTGGAATTAAAAAAAAAAGATGCAAATAAACCTATATATAAAACAGAAACTGACTCAGAGAAAACAAACTTATGAACACCAGAGGCGAAGGTGGGAAGAGGTAGTTACGGATTTGGGGGCTGACATATACACGCCAGGCTCTCTTGGTGGCTCAGATGGCAAAGAATCTGCCTGCAATGCAAGAGACCCTGGTTTGATCCCTGGGTCAGGAAGCTCCCCTGGAGAAGAGAATGGCTACCCACTCCAGTGTTCTTGCCTGGAGGATCCCATGGACAGAGGAGCCTGGCAGACACAGTCCAGTTCAGTTCAGTTCAGTTGCTCAGTCGTGTCTGACTCTTTGTGACCCCAGGGACCACAGCACGCCAGGCCTCCCTGTCCATCACCAACTCCCGGAGTTTACTCAAACACATCCATTGAGTTGGTGATCCCATCCAATCATCTCATCCTCTGTTGTCCCCTTCTCCTCCTGCCTTCAATCTTTCCCAGCATCAGGGTCTTTTCCAATGAGTCAGTTCTTCGCATCAGGTGGCCAAAGTATTGGAGTTTCAGCTTCAGCATCAGTCCTTCCAATGAATATTCAGGACTGATTTCCTTTAGGATTGACTGGTTGGATCTCCTTGCAGTTCAAGGGACTCTCAAGAGTCTTTTCCAACACCACAGTTCAAAAGCATCAATTCTTTGGCACTCAGCTTTCTCTATAGTCTAACTCTCACATCCATACATGACTACTAGAAAAACCATAACTGAGACTAGACGGACCTTTGTTGGTAAAGTAATATCTCTGCTTTTTAATATGCTCTCTAGGTTAGTCATAGCTTTTCTTCCAAGGAGCAAGTATCTTTTAATTTCATGGCTGCAGTCACCATCTGTGGTGATCTTGGAACTCCCCAAAATAAAGTCTGTCACTGTTTCCACTGTTTCCCCATCTATTTGCCATGAAGTGATGGGACTGGATGCCATGATCTTCGTTTTCTGAATGTTGCGCTTTAAGCCAACTTTTTCACTCTCCTCTTTCACTTTCATCAAGAGGCTCTTTAGTTCTTTGCTTTCTGCCATAAGGGTGGTGTCATCTGTATACCTGAGGTTATTGATATTTCTCCCAGCAATCTTGATTCCAGCTTGTGCTTCATCCAGTCCAGCATTTCTCATAATGCACTCTGCATATAAGTTAAATAAGCAGGGTGACAATATACAGCCTTGAGGCACTCCTTTCCCGATTTGGAACCAGTTTGTAGTTGCATGTCCAATTCTAACTGTTGCTTCTTGACCTGCATACAGATTTCTCTAGAGGCAAGTCAGGTGGTCTGGTATTCCCATCTCTTTCAGAATTTTCCACAGTTTGTTGTGATCCACACAGTCAAAGGCTTTGGCATAGTCAATAAAGCAGAAATATATGTTTTTATACAACTCTCTTGCTTTTTCAATGATTCAGCGGATGTTGGCAATTTGATCTCTGGTTCCTCTGCCTTTTCTAAATCCAGCTTGAACATCTGGAAGTTCATGTTCACGTACTGTGGAAGCCTGGCCTCGAGAATTTTGAGCATTACTTTGCTAGGATGTGAGATGAGTGCAATTATGCTGTAGTTTAAGCATTCTTTGGTATTGCCTTTCTTTGGGATTGGAATGAAAACTGCCCTTTTCCAGTCCTGTGGCCACTGCTGAGTTTTCCAAATTTGCTGGCATATTGAGTGCAGCACTTTCACAGCATCGTCTTTCAGGATTTGAAATAGCTCAACTGGAATTCCATCACCTCCACTGGCTTTGTTCGTAGTGATGCTTCCTAAGGCCTACTTGACTTCACATTCCAGGATGTCTGGCTCTAGGTGAGTGATCACACCATCATGATTATCTG